>NC_134355.1:108031552-109272664 GCF_048569485.1 Anomaloglossus baeobatrachus | reverse complement strand
GTGACAGAACAGTTCAGGAGTTGGAGTGAGGAGGTTGAAGTGAGAGGAGTAAGCACTTGAGTGTGTGGGTTGTGGCCCAGGAACGGACAGCAAGGTTGGCAGACAGTGGTGGCCGTCTGCAGGAGTGGTGAAGCAACGCAGAACCGTAGGACCAAGGTCGGGCGTTGGCCCGCCGGTACCGACCGGGGAGTGAAGTGAAGCCAGCACACACAGGCAGGGCCATCGGACCCCGACCAGGCTTGGAGCTGCCGACAATAGTCAAATCCGAGTGTGACCAGAACCCCAGGGGTTTCCTAACAGCCAAAGACTCGATAGAAGGCAACCGCCCACACCGTGAGGGTATACAGCTACCGCTTAAGGCTAGAGACCCAAGGGCCAGCGCCTGCGGGCAAACAGGCTCCTCCGGCATCCATATACCGGGGAGCGGACTACCGTTGGGGATCCATAGTAGTCAACCAAGTACATCAAGGTGCAGGGAAAGACAGCCGCCATCACCTGTCCGGGGAGAGACACTGCAGCCGGCTGCGGGACCCGTCCATCCAGCCGTTTGGTTTACCGAGGACTTTGTGCATCTCTTACTGAGTGAGTACACCCGTGCCATCCGGCACCACGCCGCGCTGTTCCTGCAACCCTGCACCTCACCAACCCAGCCTGCCCGTCACATCACCGGGCCCCGGGACCACCGATCCCTACCCACGGAGGGGGAAATAACATCCCAGCTGCTCCCTACCAACGCTCCCGGGATCCCCGTCACCAGCAGCGGTGGTGCCTATCTTCACCACGACCCGTGGGTGGCGTCACAAACTGAATCCCCAAAACTAACCACCCTTTTCACTCACGGGCGAGGAGCGCCGCTCGAGTCCCCGGATCCGGCCCACCGCTCGAGCCACCGAGCAGCCGCAGCAGCGCCAAACCCGAGCATTAGCGAGCGCGCAGCGGCGACGTCCTTCCCGCCCGCGACAACTTGGCGTCACAAACAGGATTTAACCCATTTACTTACCAGTAGAAGTGCGCCTTGTGATCTCCGCCGGCGGTGTCCGGCCGAAAATTCTGAAGTGCCGCCATTCTCCCGCTCGAGCATCTTCTCTGAGCAGGGAAAGCGTGAAAGCGAAGCCCCGCTTCCAACAAACGGAAGTGCTGAAGAGAACCAAGGGGGGACGGGAAAAAGATGCCTGCGCCCGACGGAGGTGTTGGAGGAGTGGCGGTGGGAGCTGCCGCCGCACCCGTAGTTGGAAACGGGATAGCCCCTGCTTTGGCCGCAGGAGCGGGGGGGGCCGCAGGCCTAGCGGTCGCCCAGGTGTTCCGGAAAAAGATTAGCCTGGTCCTCGTTTTATATCCCCTGGCTGATAGGCAACGGGCAGCGGTAGTGCTAGGGCAGCTAACCGGCGCGGCTGAGCAGGAGGCGGAGACCTGGACCGACGCGGACCGTGCCTCCTTGACTACCATTTTCGAGAAACTACAAATCGCTTTTGAGACCCGCACAGTAGCGGAGCTGAGGATGAAGTTTTATCAGTGCCGACAACGGCCTGCGGACAATGTAAGAGACTATGCCCTGCGCCTGCAAACCGCCCTCCGTACGCTGAAGTGGGTGGACACTATTAATGATGTGGACAGCAATAAGATGCCAGTTGAACAATTCCTGCAAGGGCTGGGGTCCGCAGAAGACCGCAAGCAGCTGCGGCTGTGGGCCCTAGAACACTCCAATCTGGACTTTGCCGTGCTGAAAGAGAGGGACATCAAGGCCCTGCAGGCCCCAACGCCAGACGCTCCCGAGACGGCTCCATGGCCGGCTGAAACCGCTCCTATCACGGTGGCACCTCCACCCCCGGCTCTACCGGCCCCGGCAGCGCCTGTCGGGATGATGGAGGAACTAGCGGCCCAGGTCCGTCGCATGGATGGAGACCTAGCCAAGATCCTCGCCGCACTCCAGCTTCCGACGAGAGTCAAGCCCCCAGGAGGGATCCAGCTCGCCGACAGCCCAGAGGATGTCCACTGGATGCAGCGGAGAAGGACCAATGACTCATGGTATGGGCCTCCTATCTGTTACAGGTGCAGCAATCCTGGCCACTACTCTAGGCGGTGCCCGTTAAACGAGCAACCCCTGGGGCCAAGGGCCAATCCTCAGGAGTAGACACCAACGGCTTCCCCGATTGGTGAGACCGGTATCTCGGAGCTCGCCCCATCATCCCCCTGGCAGTGGACGGCGTCCCGCTCATGGCCCTCTTGGACACAGGATCACAGGTAACCACTATACCATATACACTGTACCAGCAGTATTGGGGGACTGACAAACTCGCCCCCTCTGATGATAGCCTGACCTTTATCGCAGCCAATGGACTCCTGCTAACCCAGGTGGGCTACAAGCAAGTGACCCTGACTGTGGGACGTGCGGAGTTAAAGAATCAAGGGATGATTGTGGTAATGAATGAACCCAGTGATCACACCCCGAAAGTAATCTCGGGGACCAACGTGATGGAGCATTGTATGAGTGAGGTGCTGAATCTGTTGCAGCAGTTGGCCGCCACAGCAGGAGGAGGCCGGCAGAGGGTTGTGCAGTGTGAGATCCGGGCCCTTCTGTATCGGCAGCAAGTGAGCTCGACTGGCGGAGAGAATGGTGGAGTGAGGGTGATGGATGTGGCCCTCTTGGTAGTGCCACCCCGAAGTGAAATGATGATCTGGTGCACGGCATCAGTAGGCCCCCAGGGGCGCGACTACCCGGCGATGGTGGAACCCACGCCTTCTGAACACTGGCCCACGGTGATGGCGGCCAGAGGGGTGGTTGACGTTAAAAAGGGGAGAGTGCCTGTAAGAGTGCTGAATTGTGGAGAGGAGGAAGTCAGGTTCCCCCGCTATGCTACCCTTGCTAAGTTGCTCACCTTAGACCCTCACACCATTCACGAAGCTGTCCCTCCTACCTCGGCATCCCCTGCCAGTAACCATACACCCTCTGAACAGTTAGAGGGGTGGTGCCAGGGACTACATGTAGGTACTGAAACCACACCCACGCATTACAAAGAGGGGGTATACCGGGTAGTGCAAGAGTATGAGCAGGTTTTCAGCAAGCACCCATTAGATTTCGGGAGGATTAAGGGGATTCAACACCATATCCCTACAGGCCTACACCCACCCATCAAAGAGAGGTATAGGCCCATTCCGCCAGCACACTATCAATGCGCTAAAGACATGTTGAGGAACATGAAGGAGGCGGGGGTCATTCGGGATAGTTGTAGTCCCTGGGCAGCCCCACTGGTGCTGGTAAAGAAGAAGGACGGCACCATGAGAATGTGTGTGGATTACCGGAAGATCAACCAGATCAACGCATAAAGATGCCTATCCTCTCCCCTGTATCGAAGAGTCGCTAGCTGCACTGAGAACTGCTAACTTCTTCTCTACCCTCGACCTCACTAGCGGGTACTGGCAGGTAGCGGTCGCGCCAGAGGACCGTGAGAAGATGGCATTCGCCACTCCCATGGGACTCTGTGAGTTTAATAGCATGCCGTTCGGGCTGTGCAATGCCCCTGGAACCTTCCAACGGCTAATGGAGTGCTGCCTGGGACATCTCAACTTCGAAACGGTCCTATTTTACCTCGAAGATGTGATCGTGTACTCCCAGACATACGAGGCCCATTTGGAACATCTGGCTGAAGTGTTCGCATCCCTAGCCAAATATGGGATGAAATTGAAGCCCTCTAAGTGCCACCTACTGAAACCCAGGGTGCAGTACCTTGGACACGTGGTGGGTGCGAAAGGCGTCACCCCAGATCCTGAGAAGATCACTGCCGTTCAGGACTGGCCGAGGCCGATCATGGTGAGAGAAGTGAGACAGTTCCTGGGCCTGGTGGGCTACTATCGTCGCTTCATTAAGAGATACACGTAGATGGCCGCCCTCATGCAAGACCTCCTCGTGGGACAGACCAAGGGTGGCAGGCCCTCTGGAACCCCGCTGGCATGGGAAGAGAAGCACGAAGAGTCCTTCCGCCAGCTGAAGACGGCCTTGACCGGGGAAGAAATCCTGGCGTACCCCGACTATAATCTCACATTCATCCTCTACACCGATGCCAGTAATGTAGGCTTGGGAGCCGTCCTGTCCCAGGTCCAGAACGGAAGGGAAAAAGTGATCGCCTACGCCAGCAGAAAACTCCGGCCCACGGAGAGGAACCATGAAAATTACAGCTCCTTCAAGCTTGAGTTCCTAGCCCTGGTGTGGGCCATTACTGAGCGATTCCGCCATTACCTCGCAGCAGCTAAGTTCACCGCCAATACAGACGAGCCGGCCGCAAGAACACCAACGCGGACGCGCTATCCCGGATGCCCCACCTATCGGATGATGGGCCGGAAGGCGATGATCTCGAAGAAATCGAGCTGCGTGCATTTCACCGGCCACCAATCAAGCAGTTGCATGTCAAGCAGCAGCAGGCGAACCTGGACCCGCTACCCAGTCAGGGATGGCAAGAAAGATGCCCAAGACCAAGCGCCTGCCGTCCAAGTGGTCAAGACCATGATTGAACAAGGTTCCACTAGACTGGACCCTGCTGCTCCGCCTGAGGCTCAATGGCTGTGGAAAGAATGAGCCCGGCTGCATCTGGACCATGGGGAACTGATCAACCCGAAGACCCATGAGAAGGTTCATCAGCTGGTGGTTCCTCAGGCTAGTGTGCCCACAGTTCTACGGGCTTACCATGACGGTGCCGGGCACTTTGGGTGGAAGAAGCTGGAGATGCTGTTGAGAGAGCGGTTCTATTGGAATGGGATGCGGGAGTCTGTGGAAGCCTGGTGCCGAGAGTGTGGTCCCTGTGCATTGAGAAGAAGGGACGAGGCCAGCCAGAAGGCCCCTCTATGCCCAATCATCACTCATCAGCCACTGGAGTTGCTCGCCCTCGACCTCGCACGCGGAGGTGTTTCAAGAATTCTGCCAGTTGTACGGCTGCAAGAAGATTCGGACCACACCTTACCATGCCCAGACTAATGGCATGTGTGAAAAGATGAACCATCTGGTCCTGGGTCTCCTCAAGACGTTACCGCTAGAAGAGTGGAACCTGTGGCCAGAAAAGCTGCCTGACCTGGTCGATATGTACAATAACATCCCTTCTAGCTCTACCAAATGTACACCAGCGTATTTGATGAGAGCTCGGCCAGGCCGGTTGCCGGTGGACCTAGAAATGGGCTTGGAAGCTCCAGAAGCCCTCCCTTCGACTGCTGGATGGGACACTCGGTGGAGAGCGCAGTACCGACAGGTCCAGGAGTACGTAAAAAAGAACCTGTGTCGGAGCCGGGAACAGCAGGAACAGTACTTCAACAAGCGGGCTCCAGCTGGCCCCTTTAAACCTGGAGATATAGTGCTGAAACGAAAAAGAAGAACCCATAAGCTTGATGACCAGTGGGAAAAGACCCCGTATATCATACAACCCACTGAATGGGAGAATGAGAAGGCCTACCAGATTAGTCGTGACCAGGGGAAGACTTCGGCCACGGTGTCCAGGGACCACCTGAAGAGGTGCCCGTCGCCGTTGAAGGTGGCAACTGAAGTTCCAACCCCCAGACCAACCGGGGAGAAAGAAAAAGAGGTGATTCCCACAGTGATGGGTGATTTCCCAGCGGACTGGCCTACACAGAACGGCGCGGTGCTTAATCCGGTAATAATGTTCCCACAACCCGTGGAAAAGGAAAAGGAAATGGAAGTAACCGCTAGTGGACCAGTGCCCAGGGCTGCACCTGTACCCAGTCCCCCTGAGTCTCCACCGGCCCACACAGTAGACGGGAAGAGGAACTGACTGTATTCAGTCATATATATCAGCTGTATTCAGCGTTGGCCGCGAGTAACGACAGTGACAGCTCAGCTGATCGCGCTATTCCCTTCATTAGCTGCGTGGAGGTGACAGGAGCGGCTGTGTCTTCTGCAGCTCTGGTCACCTTCATGCAGCAGAACTGGAAGCGACGCGGACCATCCTGGAGTACGCCGGACATGGAGGGCTTTTTCAGGCTTATTAAAGTGGTGAACCAGGGTATATTTTTGTGGTTTTTTTTCTAATAAAGGATTGTTCGGGTGTGTGTGTTTATTTACTGTAATTTACAGATTAATCATGGAAGGTATCTCGGGGAGACGCCTGACATGATTAATCTAGGACTTATTGGCAGCTATGGGCTGCCAAAAACTCCTTATTACCCCAATTTGCCAACGCACCAGGGCAAATCGGGAAGAGCCGGGTACAGTCCCAGAACTGTCGCATATAATGTATGCGGCAATTCTGGGCGGCTGCTGACTGATATTGTTAGGCTGGGGGGCTCCCCATAACGTGGGGCTCCCCATCCTGAGAATACCAGCCTTCAGCCGCATGGCTATTTCTGGCTGGTATTAAAATTGGGGGGGACCGCACACCGGTTTTTTTAATTATTTATTTATTTATTTTACTGCACAGTATAGACACGCCCACCGGCTGCTGTGATTGGGTGCTGTGAGACAGCAGTCACTCAGCGTGGGGGGCGTGTCTGACTGCAACCAATCACAGGCGTCTGTGGGTGGGGAAAGCAGGGAATACGAGATTGATTAATGAGCGGCTGGCATATTCAAAGTAATTGTTGCAGCGTATTCTCTGCCCAGCTGTTCCTCGCCGCACTGGTGATCGGGGAGCGGTAAGTATGAGAGAGGACTGCTCACTTCAGTCACTCGGGGGATTAGCGGTCACTGGTGAATCCTTCACAGGTGACCGCTAATCAGTACGCGGCACACAGACAGAGCCGCGGCATGACAATGAAGTCGGGTGAAGTTCACCCAAGTTCATTCTCATCGCGCTACTCTGTCTGCTGTTAGCCGACATCTATCAACGACATTGTGCAACACACAAATGGACATTCCACACGGACATTCTACGTACACATACACGGGCATTTTAGACACAAACACGGACATTTTACATGTACACACGGCTCGCATACGCCATCACACGGATGCCATACGTACCGGAGAAACGCCCCAAAAATACGGAACACGGACCCGAAAAACGGACCGTGTCATACGGATGTTTTTTTTGCGGAAGTGTGTTTTAGGCCTTAAGGAGACTTTGCAAGCCAGTCTGGCTGCCAGTAAAGTAAGGGGACTTAAAGCTGCCACGCCCCTCTGGGGAATATTCAAATTGTCTCTCCAGGAAAGGAGACAAGCTCTAGTGCAGCGCCACCTATTGGAAGTAGCGATCCTAAAAGTCAAATGTGGATTTTTAACAATCCTTTGCATATGACTTAGGATATATAAGCCAGATCAGAATCCCATTAATCTTGACAGATTCCACAGTAGACTAAAGGCCCCATTACACACAGAGATAAATCTTTGGCAGATCTGTGGTTGCAGTGAAATCATGGACATATTGTTCCATTTGTACACAGCCACAAACCTGGCACTGATTGTCCACAATTTCACTGCAACCACAGATCTGCCGCAGATTTATCTCTGTGTGTGACAGGGCCTTAAGACACACCTAACAATGCTTACACTTTGGCCAGTTTATTAGGATACATATGCTCAGTTTAAAATTACTCATACTAAATTTGACTAAGGATAGATTCAGGTGGTCGTGTTAAAGCTTGGATCAGTTATGTGACTTGATCTATGTGCAAGAGCTGAGTGCTATATATGTGCATTAATCTGGTATGCAATTTGCACCAGTATAGTGTATTCTGCAATTTTTTTTTTTTACACCCAGGCCATTGGTCCATATGAAAAATCGGCCAAGTGTACTGGCATCTGGCTATAACGGGTCCATGTGCTCTCCTTAAACTGTGTTGCACATGTACAGCACACATACGTATAATTGTGCTGCCCCCGCCACAGCCAGCGGGCTGCTTGGATCCGGATCCGCAGTGGCTCGAGGGATCTCCGGACCCGGGGGTCGGGGTCGCGCGGCCACTCGGAATAAAGGTGGATTATTTACAGGGGATTGTAAGGACAGTTTGTGACGCCACCCGTGCTGTGTGGTAAGATGGAGTAGCACCGCTGCAGTTTCGAGTATCCGGTGGCGATGGTGTGGGCAGCCAGATGTTTAACCTCTCCACGGGTAGGGGTATTGCCCCGGGACTCAATGAGGGCGATGGGGAGGTGCCGTTGGGATGCTAAGGGTGTTGTTTGTGTACTCACTTAGTCCAATAACACTGTCTCTGACAACTGTGGTAAACCAAAGTTCTAGACACCGCTGACGCTTGGAGGGAGCACGCCTGGATCCTGTGCTTGTTGGTGTTGCCTGCTAGTCTGTGGCCTTTACCTTGGCACCTAGTTTCTCTGGTTGGTCCCTTGAGTATAAAACTGGTCGGGTCCCGCTCACCAGTGTGGCTAACTGGGTGAGCTTGCTCTCAGGGTTCACTCTTGGGATTTTCGGGACCGTGTGAGTGGAAAGTCCTATCCCCCTCGTTACGCTAGTACCCCAATTTTGGAGCGGGTGGAGAACGGATCTTGAAGGCTCCGTCCTTGTCGGGTAAATTGTCAGGACGCCTGAAGCTACTCCCTGACCTATGGTCCATGTACCCCGTCGTGCCCTGGCCCCTGCCCGGTGATTGCACAAGGCCGCCGACTGTCCTCCTCGACAGTCCGTGCCCCTTGTCACGATCCCCTCCAGCTCCTACCAGGCCCAGACCAACATCTTCCACCTAGTAGTCTTAAGGAGCCCAGCTCCTCCAACACTTCACCACTCTGTGACCTCTCCTCTTGAGAGTCACTGCTCAACTGACTGTCTCCTGACACTCCTAACCTCCTCTTAACCAACCCCCCAAGTGGACGACCCTATTCCATTCAGGCCGTCCACTGGTGTGTCTGGTGGGTGTGGTGCAGAGTGTTCCTAGGATTTTGATTAGCTGTTCTTGGCAACACCAATGGTTAGGGACCCGTAACCAAGAAGGAGGTTGATATTGCACAGAAGGGCAGATTGCACAATACCCTGTGACGACCTGATAGGCCAGGGCATCACATAATAATTCTATCTGAGTAAGTTCTAAATAGCATATGAACTACATGAAAAATCTAAACTGTTATAACATAATGTTATTAACACATTTTATGATATGCCACCTTTAAGATATAAAACAATTAAACAAGTAATTCACTGTAATATGTTATTTTATTTCAGTTTTAATCTGCAGAAAATAAGTCCTTACCATCTGCTGCAAGAAGTGGAGTTTACTGGAGAGGGTCTCACATGTGTCACATGAAAATTGTACGCTAAGTCAGGGAAAATTAAATTGAACCCCTGCAGTCTAATCCTTTGTAGTCATTTCTTCCTGCATTATTTTTAAGATTCATTAGTTCTACTGTAATTAGAGAAACTGCTAAACAAAAAGGATTGGATGGACTTCGATTAAAATATTTTATAGTCTATATTAAAAATGAGCAAATCAATGATGCTTTAAATTTCACAAAAAATTTGGATTAACCACAATCTATTTTATTATTTGCTATTTAATACTTTCAAATAAAGAAAAATGCTGATCTGTTGGCTGTCTTTTCACTAGACTCATTCTAGAGCCTTTAGGATAAAAGTAATAAAATATTGTATGCAATTAACCCCTCAGTTGCAACTCTCGCCCAGTCCTCCGCTCACTCTATACAATCTTCCAATGTTGCTTCCTAGAGATAATAATAATAATAATAATCTTTATTTCTATAGCACCAACATATTCCGCAGCACTTTACAATTCAGGGGGATGATATACAAACAAGTAACAGTTATAGAAAATACAATATTTAGAGGGGGAAAAAAAAGACAACCCTGCTCGTGAGAGAGCTTACAATCTACAATGAGAAATGGGGGGGGCAAGGTACAAGTGCTTATTTACAATGACAATCCAGCCATCTCAAGGAAATAGGGGATAGATAATGGTTTCCTGGACCAGTTGGCCAGAACCTTGAGACACATTTGGGTGCCATGGAGTTTGACGTGGAGTTAAGTTGTGAGAATTTGTAGAGGGACTATGTGACTTGAATCTGATTAGGGAGTGTGATAGGCCGCCCTAAAAAGATGCGTTTTTAGGGTGCGTCTGAAGCTGAATAAGTTGTGATTTGTCCTAACTTCTTGGGATAGAGCGCTCCAGAGGGTTGGTGCAGCTCGGAAAAAGTCTTGGATCCAGGAGTGGGAGGTTCGAATTAGTGTGGATGTTAGATGAAAGTAATTTGCAGAGTGTAGAGAACAGGTGGGGTGATAGACAGAGATAAGGGTGGAGATGTAGGGGGGTGCCGCACTGTGGAGAGCTTTGTGGGTGAGAACAAGCAGTTTGAATTGGATCCTGTGATATATGGGCAGCCAGTGCAATGACTGGCATAGAGCAGAGGCATCTGAGTAGCTGTTAGCCAGATAGGTGATCCTGGCTGCTGCATTAAGGATGGACGGTAGAGGAGAGAGTCTAGTTAGGGGGAGACCAATTAATAGAGAGTTACAGTAGTCAAGGCGAGAGTGGATCAGGGCCACAGTGAGGGTTTTTGTCGTTTCCATTGTGAGAAAGGGGCGGATTCTAGAGATGTTCTTGAGGTGCAAGCGGCAGGAGCGGGCAAGAGATTGTATGTGGGAGGTGAAGGAGAGATCAGTGTCAAGTACAACACCCAGACAGCGGGCTTGCTGCCTAGGACTTATCATTGTGCCACACACAGAGAGGGAGATGTCAGGTTTAGGAAGGTTTGAAGACGGAGGAAAAAGAAGAAGTTCAGTTTTTGAAATGTTAAGTTTCAGATAGAGAGCAGACATGTTGTTGCAAACTGCAGTCAGGCAGTCACTTGTGTTCTGTAGTACAGCGGGGGAGAGCTCAGGGGATGAGGTGTATAGCTGTGTGTCATCAGCATAAAGATGGTACTGAAAACCAAATCTGCTGATGGTAATTCCAATTGGGGCAGTGTAGAGGGAGAAAAGAAGAGGGCCAAGGACTGAACCTTGAGGGATCCCAACAGTGAGAGGAAGAGGAGAAGTTGTGGAGCCAGAAAATGATACAATGAATGAACGGCCAGAAAGATAGGAAGAGAACCAGGAAAGAACAGTGTCCTTTAGGCCGATAGAATGAAGCATAGAGATAAGGAGATGGTGGTCAACAGTGTCGAAGGCGGCAGAGAGGTCAAGAAGGATAAGCAGAGAGCGGTCACTGTTACGTTTTGCTGTCAAAAGGTCATTGGTCACTTTGACAAGGCAGTTTCTGTTGAGTGTAAAGGGCGGAAGCCAGACTGTAAAGGATCTAGAAGAGAGTGAGTGGAAAGGTAGCGGATGAGGCGAGAGTAGACCAGGCGCTCCAAGAGTTTGGAGATGAAGGGGAGATTGGAGACTGGTCTGTAGTTGCTTGTGCAGGATGGATCAAGAGAAGGTTTTTTTTAATAATGCAGTAATGATAGAGTGTTTGAGGGAGGAAGGGAAGATACCAGAAGAGAGAGGGAGATTGAAGATTTTAGTTAGGTGAGTGGTGACAACCAGAGAGAGGGACTGGAGTAGAGGTGAGGGGAAGGGATCAGTAGGGCAAGTCGTAGGACGAGAAGAGGATAGGAGCCTGGAGACTTCCTCCTCTGTGATTGGGACAAATGCGAAACGTGAGCTGGATGGGATGTGGGGAGGGATGGGATTCACAACGCTTGGTGGCTGGGAGCTGATCTCTCGGCAGATGTTTTCTATTTTCTCTGTGAAATACGAGGCCAGATCATCAGCATGAAGGTCTGTGATAGGGGTCTGTACTTTGGGACTGAGGATGGCGTGAAAGGTGTCAAAGAGCTTTTTTGGATTGTTGGATAGTGAGGAAATAAGGGTGGTGAAGTAGGTCTGTTTGGCAGGTGAAGGGAAGAGTTGTAGGTCCTTAACGTGAACTTGTAGTGGATGAAGTTTTCTGGTGTGCGGGTTTTCCTCCATAGGCTTTTGGCACTCCTGGAGCATCACTGGAGAAATGGAGTTTGGGATGTTAGCCAGGGCTGTTTTACTCTGTGTTTGGTCTTTCTGAAGGTGAGGGGCGCTACTTGGTCTAGGGTACTTCTAAGTGTGTCATTGTAGTGCTTTACAGCCAGATCAGGACAGGAAAGTGAGGAGATAGGGGACAGTGATGAGTGTAGAGAGTCTATAAGTGTCTGAGAGTCAATGGCTTTGTAGGTTTCTAAATGTGTGATAGGTGGTAGTGTGCTGGGGTGGGCGGAGGTTTGTGAGCTTAAAGGAGAGGATGTTGTAGTCAGAGAGGGGAAGAGGTGAGTTGTCAAAGTGAGTGATTAAGCAGAGGCTGATAAAGACCAGGTCAAGGGCGTTACCATCTTTATGTGTCTCAGAGGATAAGAGCTGTGAGAGGCCAAGGGAGGTGGTCAGAGATAGAAGCTGGGATGCAGATGGGGAGGAGGGGCTGTTCATGGGGATGTTAAAATCTCCTAGGATAAAGGTCCAGTAACACATAACGAGATCGTTAACGAGATCGTTACTACATCACAGTTTCCGGATCGTTGTTAAGTCGCTGGTGAGATTGTTGGTGAGATGTCACACAGTCATTGTTAAAAAATATACTCTTAAATATATTTTTCGTCAAATACGTAAAGGCCGCATGAAAGAAAGAACTTCCAAAGATGTAAAAAATAAATGTATTTTATCTATTTAAAAATGGTTGCCAGGGTTCAGTTACAGAAAGGAAAAAATAATATACTTTGATAGCTTATGTAAAAAAGAGTTCATTTAGTCCATACTGAACAATGGGAAGTCTTTACCCATCTCTTTTTGGCTCCTGAACGGCAATGCAGGGGATGTCTTCTCTTAGCGTGTCTTCATCTTTGCAGCCTCGAGTCTTCTCACAGCAGGCAGTGTGAAGGAGCCCCCAGTAACCCCCTCCATCGTGTATTATATACCAGCTGCTCAGCCCATATAGGGTGTTCTAGTGGAACATAGTTGAATATAGTTCCATATTACGTAACCTTCTGGAAGCCTCGGGAAGCTTCTGGAACGATTTATATATATCCTTCCATGCTCAGCATATATATATATTCAATATGGATATTTTAATACTTATTCCTTATAAAAACTTAATTAATAAATTATGCCCTCCAACATAAACAGAACTGTGGACTTGTATGTCTTACTATAACATATTTGATAACTAGATGTATTAATTTTAAGGTTTTTACAATTCCCCCTTGAAGCGGGTAGAATAACCCCGAAATTAATTAATACATCTTAAAAACAACAAATCTTCTTTCCTTATTTGGCGATAATGGATTAGTATCAATAATAATGATGAATAATAATTAATTTGCATTATTCATGTTGTAAGTTCAATAATATAATATTGTGGATTCCTGTTATGACAGGCTGTGACTGATCAATCATATAAAAATGTATATAACTATACTTCGCTAGACCTAAAAAGAAATGCAAAAACCAAATCCGGTCACCATATGATGTCCTCTGAGCTGATGTCTTCTTATCTCCGATGTAATCCGGCATAAACACAGTCTCTTAGAAATAAATCCTTTGATAAAAATGAATGGTTACCAATTCATACAGTCCCATATTGTGTTTATCATTGTTAGATCACAGTCCATAAACTTTATTTTTTATTGCAAAGTCCATAGCCAATGTTGATAAACCACAGTTCATGAGTGTAGAAGAAGAATAGCAAAAAGTCTTTGATGTCTGTGCAGTGTGATTTACACTAGTCACCTTTCATGCTGCCTGTTGTCAAATAACCCAGGAACAGATGTTAAGACGTTCTTGGTCAGCACGACAGGGGTTAACTTTAACACGTCATTGCTCTTCTTAGTAACTTTAGGGAGGTCTTAATGCTCAGACCATGTGTCATTGTCCATCCTGGAATCATAGGACTATTATGTTTCTGAAGTGCAAACGCGGTAAGTGTATTTGGTATGTTTCACAGTCTTATTTGAGACGTTACCTTTTGGACCTTTTTGCAGAATCCCTTTTAACTTTAGGATAATTATAAAGTCTTTTTATCTTCTATAATCTTGATTGAAGACTGATTCATTCCCTAATCTAAATACCAAATATGGCAATAACTATCACTAATAAATGTCACAGCGTACCATAACTCTAATACTATAATACCATGTCATTATTATTATCGTAGAAGTATTGATATAATTGATACTCAGAATGATAAAATACTGCATAATGGTATAGACAATAGTATTCTCTTGTAATGACCTTTTTTATCATTGGTGTATTACCCTTCCAAACCCATAGGTGGCAATGTGTTGAATGTAACCAAAATATAATATAAAATATGAAACAATATAATGTGTACCTATAACATGTATCATATTATAAATATGAAAGGCAACAATGTGGCTTATTAGTTAGATCATTTGTAAAATTATAAACCAAAGCAAATAACCTTTTGAAAAAGACTGGATGATATAATCAAAACACAATAATACCCATTATAAATTATTATTGATTAAAAATATAATATATATTATTTGTAAATATAGGAAGGTAAACCTAGATGTACCTTAATCTTCCATCTTTATTACTCTAATTTAATTTATTTGATTTGTCTAAGATTTATTAAATAACCTACTATAAAGAAATGTGTAACTATAAGTAATATTTCATCCATATTAATATAAAAATAATGTATTACTAGGAAATAATTGTATATATTGATGAAAAAAGTATCTTTTCTTCCAAAAAATGGAACTTTTCCCTTTTAATATGATTCATATTTAATAAAGTAATATTCTTATATTAGATATTACTGAACTAAATATTGAAGTGTTTTCTCAATTGAGATATTTAAAATCTGAAGAAAAAATAAAAATTGTAGAATTAAGATTAAAAATGTGAATATTAAAATAATAATTAATATAAAAAATAGGAATAAAAAGAAAAATGAAAATCGGAATAAAAATAAAACTTGAAATAAAAATAAGGCCTTCTATGTATATAACACCTATGTCTTTAATAATACATAACCTTAATGTTACCAGATAACCTTAATATTACCAGTATCTTATAAAATTACCAAACCTATCAATAACCAATAAAAATAATTAAGTCATGTAACCTTGCAAATAATACACTTCTCTTAGTATATAAATGCATTATGATATACTTCAAATATATTTTTTATATTCCCAATTCTTCCTTTGTACTTGAAATATTAATTATTAAAGTATCCTGTAAACACATATATTTATCAAATATAAATGTGTGTGATTGAGACCAAACCTCTCCCTTTCAATATCATGAAATATGATATTATAAAAATTAATATGTTTAGATTAAATTAAATTAAAATTTGTGTTGTATATCTTCAAGACCATATTATAAATATCACTTCCATATTTGAAAAGAAAAAATGATTACCAATCTGTGTATCAGTAAAAGAAGTGACTAACACAAAAGATATAAGAAAATCAAAACGTTATAACCTTATTCTAGAATGTAACTCTTCAGAATAAACCCTTAATAATAAAAAAAAAATCCTAATATCTCTATACTAAAGACATATGTCTAAGAATTAAAATATATATCTTGTATAAATTCCTTCATTATTTATACTTATGTACTATAACTTATTTATTCTATATAGTATACATACATATCTTATAACTTCTAAGTTAAAACAAAAATTCCCCCTTTTTTTTTTTTTCTCTCTCTCTGGATCCAAATACTTTGACTTTAGCAGCTGCTCAAACAATCAATCATTCATTGACACATCTATGCACACAAGACTGCCATGGTCTTTAACATACACTTCTACATAGAAACTGACAAACACATATCCCTTTTTTTTTTTCCAATATTCTATGCGCATTTCAAAAATTATGTTACTAATTTGAAGTACTTCTTGAAAAATACAAATTCCAATGTATTACATACTGTACATTTGACCATAGAAATATTTGATATTAGCTTTAGTAATTCAAGTCACATGCTCTAGTACGTGCAAGGAACACCATTCCAAAACAGCAAGCAGTTTTACTACATTCCAAAGCTCAGATTACATTTCTAATAACTCTAAAGAAGATGTATGTGTATTCATAAAAGAAACATTAAAATAATAGTTCTCTGGCAATTGGTACCTGAGAAAATAATTATTATTATTATTCGTGCTTTCGCGATTAATCTTACCCAATAAAATATATGTTACCTGATTGAGGACAAGAACATATGTATAAATAAAAAGTTAATACTTCATCAATCTGCTTTACTGATAAATTCTGAGGGAAATAAAAGAATAAAATTATTATCATATTCATGATAAAAATGAAACACTTTGAATCTGTTACTTTCTCTTATTGTTTTATTTTAAATATTATTATTCATATACAGAGATCAAATTATTAATTTATAACATTAACTATCATTTGACTAAATGAAAATATGACCTTGATTTACTATCACTATCTTTATATATATATATATATATATATATATATATATATATATATATATATATATATATATATATATATATATACATATATATATATATATATATTCACTGTATATGAAAAATTATGATTATCAAACAGCAAAATTAATTTATCCAGAAATCCCCTTTTATCCAGCTAAAAACCAAACCTCAATTTTTGCAAGATTCGGTTTATTACAGTAATTTCCAGAAAATTGGAATTGAAATTATTTTGTAACTCAATTTTTGTCCTTAAATGAGAAAAAATATCTTTCTCTGAAAAACCACCCAGCTGTCGCTGGCTATCAAATTCTCTGGACGACCTTTTTTCTTTCACTAGTGACCAGGGGAGAGAATCTACACAAGACACCTGTTTCTGTCTTTCAGGGCTTTTAAAAATCGCTTGTCTGAGATAATCGGTATCAGATTTTGTGACAATTTTCTCTTTCATTGAAGGTGACAAGGAAAGAGGGGGGGTGTATGACTTATAATTCACATGAAGGTTCCTGCGAATTTCATACATCTTGTCACAAAAATATTTGGATCTGGGAGACACTGTTGGTTTTTCACGGAAACTCTCCCTTTTTTGTGTTGGTTTTTCAGAATTAATTAATTTCTGTTTTGATTGACTTTGGCGATTTCTAACAAAATCGATAAATGTCGTACATTCGAATAGGGACTTTTTATTTAATGCCACTGCACAGGCGGCATTGTCAAGGAAATTAAATTTCTTGATGAATAAACGTATCATTCCATCCAATCCGACATTTGGAATAACCGCCCTATACAAACGTTCAAAAACGGACATAAATGAGAACGTACTCTCATTTTGTTCAATTTGTAATTCCTTCAACATCTCATAGTTTGGATCAGATTCATTCCTTGTACAGAATATGAGATTTTTCAGCCTTATGATATCGTTATCATTTGAACAATCAAATGTCTCATTGTCAGAAAACTTTTTCAAAGCCAATTGTCTAAAGAAATGCTGAGGTAACCACATACGGAATAACTGATTCGTCTCACTATTGGTTAAACTTAACTTCTCGATGGAACTTTCAAATATCTCTGAATTTCTGCAAACATGTATTTTAGGATTATATGCGGGAATTAATTTGCATATGTCCAATAAATTTTTTCTAAGTGTAATCCCTAACTTAGCCTGTTCTATTTTTAGAAACTGATCGTCGCCATTTTCTCTCTCCACTTGTCCTTCTCTGACAGCTTTCTGCCTGTGTCCCATTCTGGCTCCTCCCCCTTCTGGCTTCTCTACGTCATTTCCTGCTTCTTTCCCAGTATGCTGAAAATGACCTTGATTACGTAGCACATGTCTACCGCCATTATCAAAATTCTGATTTGAATTACAGTCTAAATCATCTAACTGATCATTTACAACATTACAGTCAGAATTCACAATATCACTGACTGACACTCCAGGTTCTAAGCAGTCTTTGGATTTCTCTATCACTGACTCTCCTGACAATTCAGGTTGTCTATTTCCACCATTTTTACACTTTTCTACGATTAACTTGTGAAAATCATAGACTAAATGACAGACATTTCTGATTTTCTGTTTCTCTCTATTAAAAGACCTTGCACATTCTATACGTGAATTCTCAAGTTCACACTCCTCATAAAAGCGTAACCAAATCTCTTCTACATTAGAAATATCTGGATAAGTGAACTGAAGTTTACTTTGTTTAACATATGAAGAGATAAAATCCATTTTCTTACCTGAAATGATCAGATGATCTGATGGATGATCCTGTAAGACTTGATTCACCTTGTTCAACCCGTCCAATACTTCTTATGGACTGACTCTATCTTTCTTGCTCAAAAATACGTCAAAAGTTAACTTCTGTGGCTTTATAAAGTCTTTAAAGTTCATTTAAAAAAAACATTCATGCAACTTGACTTATACGTATTTCCTAGGTTCTGCGTGATTTTTATAAATTGTCGATTCCTGATCTTTTGCAGGAGATATATGTCTCTGTCTCTCCCCCCGTATGCAAAGTGAAGGAAGAAGCACAAAAAAAGGGTAGAAAAAACACGAATGACCTGGCTCGCCAAAATGTTAAAAAATATACTCTTAAATATATTTTTCGTCAAATACGTAAAGGCCGCATGAAAGAAAGAACTTCCAAAGATGTAAAAAATAAATGTATTTTATCTATTTAAAAATGGTTGCCAGGGTTCAGTTACAGAAAGGAAAAAATAATATACTTTGATAGCTTATGTAAAAAAGAGTTCATTTAGTCCATACTGAACAATGGGAAGTCTTTACCCATCTCTCTTGGGCTCCTTCACACTGCCTGCTGTGAGAAGACTCGAGGCTGCAAAGATGAAGACACGCTAAGAGAAGACATCCCCTGCATTGCCGTTCAGGAGCCAAAGAGAGATGGGTAAAGACTTCCCATTGTTCAGTATGGACTAAATGAACTCTTTTTTACATAAGCTATCAAAGTATATTATTTTTTCCTTTCTGTAACTGAACCCTGGCAACCATTTTTAAATAGATAAAATACATTTATTTTTTACATCTTTGGAAGTTCTTTCTTTCATGCGGCCTTTACGTATTTGACGAAAAATATATTTAAGAGTATATTTTTTAACAGTCATTTTCCCAACGACTTTAGTAACGAAGCTGCGGGGGCGCGGAAAAGGTGACGCAACTATATGCCTACGTGTCACTCAAGTTCTCATCTAGGTTGTTAATGAGATCGTTGGTATAGGTGTCAAACATGCAGATCCATCCTGCTCAGCAGGACTCCAACGAGGCAAAAATGGCCCAGGACATACTGCAACGACCAACGATCTCACAGCAGGGGACGGATCGTTGGTACATGTCAAGCATAATGAGATCGCTGGTAAAGTCGTTGTTTCGTCACAGAAACTGTGACGTAGCAACGATGTCATTAGCGATCTCGTTATCTGTGAAGTGGCCTTAAGGGTTGGTAATTCTGAGGGCATGCATTGCGGTGGCCAGGCTGAAAAGTGGTCAAGGAACTGGGTGGGTGAGCCTGGGGGACGGTATATGACCGCTACTCTGAGGGAGAGGGGATGGAAGAGCCTGATGGTGTGGACCTCAAAGGATGGGAATGAGAGTGATGGAGCTGGGGAGATTACCTGGAAAGTAAATTGTGAGGACAGGAGTAAGCCGACTCCACCACCATGTCTGTTTTCAGGTCTTGGTGAATGGGAAAAGTTTAAACCACCATGAGAGATGGCAGCAGGGGAGGTAGGGTCAGAATCCTGAATCCAGGTTTCAGTGAGGGCTAGTGTGACGCCCTGGGCAAGCCAAGGGTCACAGGTCACAACATCACATGCACCCCACATTCCCTGCAGGAACACCAAAGCTAACCCAAAATCCTTGATGCCTTCCTCCAGGGGCTGATGTCCACACCAGGGGGTGGCCCAGGCGGTTGGCTCCACCCACCGAGGAGTTCACAGCCCTGGAGGCGGGAAGAATCAGGCAGTTAAGCAAGGGAAGTGAAGCAGTAAACAGTCCAGCTAGGGAAGTGAAAGTAGAAGGAAGTGAAGTGGTAGAGGAGCTGGAGAGAAAGAGTAAAAAGTGACAGTAGTAAAGCCTGAAGTTGGTCCGGGTGTGTGCCCCGGACTGTGACAGCAAGGTCAGCAGACGGCGGTGATAGTCTGCAGGGGGACTGTTTGGAGGTTGATGGAAGGACCGCGGACGTGTGGTGACCCGGCGGTACTGGAGCAGTATACGAAGAACAGTCAACACCAGGGCAGGGGCCTTTCGGATCCCGGCAAGGCTAGGAGTCGCCATAATTTGCCAAATCCGTCAGTGAAGGGGACCTCTGTCTCCTAACAACCAAGTCCCGATTGAAGGCAACAGCCCGACCGTGAAGGGGAGACACCGCCACCGCCAGGGCACCAGTTTCCCAGGGCCAGCGCCTGCGGGCAAAGTAGGGCTCCTTCGGCCCAGATTGAAACCGAGGAGTGGGTAACCGGTGGGGACCCATCGCTACCAAAAGACTTTACATAGGTGCAGGGAAGAGACCGTCACCGCTAACAGCCGTGGGTGGCGTCACGGACAATAAACTATCCCAAAACCCAATCCCCTTTCACTCACGGGCGAGGAGCGCCGCT
The DNA here is from genome assembly GCF_048569485.1 of Anomaloglossus baeobatrachus. Classification (NCBI taxonomy): domain Eukaryota; kingdom Metazoa; phylum Chordata; class Amphibia; order Anura; family Aromobatidae; genus Anomaloglossus; species Anomaloglossus baeobatrachus. Next base: position 109,252,207 of record NC_134355.1, on the reverse strand, counting down.
CGAGTCCCCGGGATCCGGCCCATCGCTCGAGCCACCGAGCAGCGGCAGCAGCAGGCCGCAGCAGCCGCAGCGGCAGCTGGACCCGAGCAGTGGGAGAGCGCGGGGTCCCCTCCTTTGCCCGCGACACTAGCAGGTTAAGAGAGTTATTGAGAAAGTAGTTGTGGATGTAAGGAAGCTTGTTACATATAGACCGTGGATTCCAGAGAGCACAATTAAAAGAGGGAAGTGAGGGTATACAACTAATGTTAATAAGAATATCAGGGTTTCTATGGGAGGTGGGGGAGGGGGTAAAGTTAGCATGGGGTGGACCGGGATTAGGAGAGATATCACCTGAAAAATGTAGGAGTAGAAGGAGAAAGATCAGATGGTTTTTGGACTTGTGGCATGGCTTTTTCTGCAAGACCCTGGAGCATGAAGGATTGAGATTGATCAGATAGGTGAAAAGAGCCTGGGAGCTGTACATAGGAGAGGAGAGGAGAGAGGGACTGATGTGGATGAGTGGTGATGGAGTGGGGACAGGGCGGTGAAAGTGGACAGTAAAAGCATATAGAATGATAGAGATATAAATAATAGTCATGGTGGAAACAGAAGGTGTCAATGAGTAGTTTACCTGCTGCTTCCTGCCCTGACTAATTGCCATTGAAATAACTGCCCAGCACTTAGCAACAATGGCACTTTGCATAAGATGGCACGCATGCAGGTACCCCACACACGTGCACCCATTAAGAAAGCCCCAGATATAAAGGGAAGGCAAGAGGAATAGGTAAGGGGAATTGTGGGAGATCAGCTTGTTAAGGGAAATTAACAAAAGGTAATCACACCAGGAAATAATTAGTGAATCAAAGGAAACAGGAGACATTTCACATCCAGCCTGACTCCAGACTACACAATCACACCTTCCACCATCAGATAACATTTTAAAAGAGGAAAATAGTCATACATCAGTGAGTATCAAACTTAATGTAAAGGTGCAAAAGTTACAACAAGCAGGATTATAGTTGTACCAGAAAAGAGGGTTCAGCAGAACTATAATACAGGACACATGGAGTTACAGCAAGCAGGATTATAGTTGTACCTGTGTGAAGAGAGGAGATGGATGTTAGTCCATTGTTATTGAAATAACTGCCCAGCACTTAGCAAAGATGGCACTTTGCATAAGATGGCACGCATGCAGGCACCCCACTGTGAGGGTCTCAGGATCAAGACCCCCCCATCTACTTGTAATTATTAGGGCAATGAAATAGGAAAATACATTTTAAGAGTTTCAAAAGTTTAGCGACTCTTATAGTAATGCAGAAAGTGTTGTTTTGGTCAAATGTGCAAGATCTTGCCTTCTGAGGGTGCAGGCTTCCATGTAAGTCAAAGTATGATTCTTGGATGTGCGGTTCATGTCTTTTTCTACAGTTATTGCAGGCTTCCATGTGAGTTGTGAGATGTCCCCATGCAAGGTGTGATCTCAAAATCTGGGAGTTGAAACCTGGCTTTTGTTAGAAAGTCAGATCCGTTAGAGGGTATAAACTTTAAGTTTATTAGCTATTTGTAATAGATAGTAGATGTTTTTGCACCATGCTACCTTAGCAGCAGTTTGCACAATCCACTTCATACATTACGTACAGATAAAGGCAGCATCGAATAATTCATTTAATAATTTAATCAGTTTGCTATGTCTCTGAATGAAGGTAATGTAACATTTGTAATTGAACAGTCAGCCTCTTTCAACTCAGTCCAACACTGCTTCCACTCCATCTAGGCACACAGATGCAGTACTAATTACACTTAGTCCTGTATCTGTGTGTCTGTCACATGTCCAGGATAGGTTTTATACCAGGATGAAAAAGCAATAAAAGATCTTAAGTATGTGTGTGGAATTGTTACAGAAAGTAAATTGTAAAATTATACATTTGTGAGAAAAAACAAACAAAACAAAAAACAAAGACATTTATGGAAGCAAAACAGCACTTCAAAAATCTCTCTCACATACAGTAAATATATTATAATTTGACAAAACAGTTGAGTCAAAACAGGCAGTTTCACAGTCTTGAAAAATGATAGAAATCATTGTTGCATCTAGTTTAGATTTTCAAGAGAGGGTCTAAAAAACAACAGAAATATAAAGATTACTTTTAACTTTTTAATGACCAGGCAATTTTTATCTTTAGCATTCTTTTTTTCCTTGTTTCCTTGTTTTCATCCAAAGGTCATAATTTTTTTAATTTTCCGTCATTGTAGCCTTAGGCCATGTGCGCACGTTGCGTTTTTATTTTGCGTTTCTGCAGCGTTTTAAGCTGCAGAGTCACATTGTCAAAATGCATGCGTTCTGCTTCCTCAGCAAAGTCTATGACTGCAATTCGCAGCAGAGGGGCCCAGAAAGCTCAGGGTAACCTGTGCTGCGGATTCCAATCCCCAGCTGCCTAGTTGTAACTGGCTGAACACAAAAATGGGGTGAAGCCCACATGTTTTTTTTTTTTTAATTTCATGAAATTCATGAAATAATTAAAAAAAGGGCTTCCCTATATTTTTAGTTCCCAGCCGGGTACAAATAGGCAGCTGGGGGTTGGGGGCAGCCGTACCTGTCTGCTGTACCTGGCTAGCATACAAAAATATGGCGAAGCCCACGTAATTTTTTTTTAGTTTTTTGGCAAAAAAAATAAAAAATGCTTCCCTGGATTTTCAATTGCCAGCAGTGGGGGTTAGCAGCCAGTAGCTGCATGGACTACCCTTAGCTAGCAATACAAAAAATGCAGTGGGAGCCCATATATTTTTTAATTATTTATTTAAATAACTAAGAAAAAAAATGGGCTTCCCTGTATTTTGATTGCCTGACATCACAGTACTGTAAAAATAAATCATTAAAAGAAATGACATAGCGCTCCGCGGTATTTTTGATTCTCAGCGCAGATAAAGCAGACAGCTATGGGTTGCCATCCCCATCTGCCTGGCATTACCTTGGCTGGCAATCAAAATACAGGGAAGCCCATTCATTTTTTTTATTTAAAAAAATAGTTAAAAAAAATGACGTGGGGTCCCCCCATTTTTGATAGCCAGCTAGGGTAAAGCAGATGGCTGTAGCCTGAAAACCACAGCTGGCAGCTTTACCGTGGTTGGGAATCCAATGTGGAGGTCACCCCAGGCTCTTTTTTATAATTATTTTATAAATAAATAATAATCACAAAAAAAAGTAGGGTCCTCCCCAAATTGGATCACCAGCCAAGGTAAAGTGGACAGCTGTGGTCTGGTATTCTCAGGGTGGGAAGGTCCATAGTTATTGGCCCTTCACAGCCAAGAAATAGCAGGCCGCAGGCCTATCTGGCGCTTCACCCCAGCTCATCTCGTGCCCTGGTGCAGTGGCAAATGGGGTAATAAATGGAGTTGATACTAGCTGTAAGGTCACCTGACATCAAGCCCAGCAGTTTGTGATGTAATGGCATCTATCAGATACCCGGCATCACAAACTGTTAGTACTAACAAAAAAAATAGACAAAAAGAAATGTATTTGAAAAAACACCCCACAAAACATTGCCTCTTTCACCAATTTATTGCAAGGAAAAAAAATAAGAGGGTCCCACGACAACTCTGGACCATCTAAAATATGGGGGGACACACTCAGGGAACGTATCCCCCATATTCTAGGAGTGCAGACGCTCCACGTGAGGAGTGTGGGTGCAATGAATCTGCACCCACTTTCCCCGGGTCCACAGCAGCAGAGTCCATGTCGTAACTGTTTCTACCAAAGCTGCAATTCCCTGCTCATGAGGTAAGGGCATGCCTAATCAGGAGAACTATACTAAATTTGCTAATAAAGGTATGTCCTAATATTATTACTATTCCACCTACTGTATATTGGGGATAGGATCTTGGAGATGGTATACCCCTTTAAGTGCAGTTATCCAGCTGAATGAATACTAAACAACAGAGCTCGCTATTTAGACATGTTTTTTTGTGGTGTATAATGGACTCTCATGTTTGGTAGTTGTTCAGCAGGGCAACTATAAAATCAAATACCTCCATTTGGAATTATAATACAGCTCTCCTGATCAACTATGTTCCTTACCTCATGAGCAGGGCATTGCAGTAGCTTACAGATGCATGGTTTCCACCACTCACTGTGTCTGAACACAGGAAGCTGAGCTGACAGCTGCTCTGTGCATGCGGCAGCATCTATTCTGAAGGAGGGGGCCGGGGGGATCAACGCTGCATAGGTACCATGGGACACCAGGGAACACCGGTGGGGTTATAGGAGGTGACCTGGCAGGGCCTGGGGAGGGATTTCCTGTTGCATGTGTCATGGCACATGCGACAGAAATGAGAGGAGTAGGGTGAATGCGGCCGGCGCGCTGCTGTGCGCGCGGCCATCTTGGATTTCCGGGAGGGGGTCGGGGGGCACTTTGGCGACACCGGGAGGAGACCGGAGGGGACCGGGGAGGAGATTTATCTCCCATCTGACATGTTTATTCATGCCAGATGGGAGATAAATAATTTTTTACCGGCGCTGTCATTTACAGTAACGTGATCATCGGTATACGGTGTATACTGGTGATCAGGTGAGTGGGGACTGGAAAAAAACGGCCTGAATCATGATCAGGCCTGAATCATGATTCAGCTATCCCCTGAAACCCCGGAGATTTTCCGACGCTGGAGGGCGCTATTCACTTATTTCTACCTGCTGTTTATAAATGGCAGATCAGAATAAGGCTACATTCACATGACTGATCCGTTTTTGCGGTCCGCAAAAAACGCTCCATTTTTTTCACGGATGCATACGTGTGGCATCCGTTTCCGTTCCATATACAGTCCATATGTCATCCGTTTGTCATCCGTGTGCCTTCCGTTTTTTGCGTACTGCACAAAAACTGAAGGAGGGAAAATACATAAATTTACCCAGGATCCATAGCTTCAACCTACATGAGGTGGTCACATCTTCACCCCAGTGCCATTTTCTGCTGCTTTTCACACCATCGAGCACTCTGGTGATTTTCCTGTGCTTGTGCATTTCATAAAGCACGCACGTTATGCCTTATGCCCGTCGGGACCTCTTTCCCATAACCAGAAGGGTTATTGATTTCAGGAGCACTGGAGCCATATACCTGTAGGGCTCATATCCCTGACATACTTACCACTTTTAGTCTGGGTACTTATGGACGCCTGACAATCACGGCTGTAAATTAATCGCGCTGGCTACCTCAAAATATCCGCTACAGTACCTTACCCTGACCTGAATGGACTTAAACTAGTGGAATCCCCTTGTGGTGACACCCGTTCTGACTACTCTTTCCTTATGGCAGTGGAATGACGCCTTAATTTACATACCCTGTACTCCTGTAACGATTATTTTGCATCCCCATAGCCAGGGGTGATATTGACCTCAGGAACATTGGAGCCATATAACAGTGGAAATTACACCCTTTACTCACTACCTTTATGTTCCTGCATCAATTGTGCCGCATTTCTGAGTACATATCCATCAGTACGCCCTGCACTAAGATAAGTCCTGATTGAGGAAGACCGGATACGGTCGAAACGTTTGCTCATAAGGACAGTTTTTTTCTATGCAAATTTTGATGCTCATAAGGACAGTTTTTCTATGCAAATTTTGAAAAATAAATGGAATTGATTTAAGACTTTTTTCGAGTATTATCTTTATTGGGGGTAGTGTGCCAGAGTTCTCCTCTTACTTGTGCATTTCATATCAGTCTTTTCTGTCATTATAATGGCAGAAAGACACATAATGTCCCACTCTCCTGCATTTTGTAATTTTGCACCCTTTGGTGCCTTTCATGTGGCACTAAGGGGTGCTTAGCTTTGTATTTAGCCAAAAAAATAAATACATTTTAAAAAAAAATGACGTGAGGTTCCCCCTATTTTTGATAACCAGCTAGGGTAAAGCAGATGGCTGCAGCCTGCAGACCACAGCTGAATAGGATAACTGAAGTGAGCACTAATATATATATATATGAGTGCAAGCCAAAAATACATACTATATATAAGAATAAGGCTGCACATCAAACTTAGATAATGGTATAATGCCTCAAGCATATGGAAAAATATTGGAATATACAATGAAAAATGCTACTTGCTAATTTGAACATGTGAATAATGAATTGCATACCTGCCATGAATATTAGGAAAAAGGAGATATTTAGCAATCGCATTGATCAATGTAACTGAGCCCCAAGGCCTCGTCAAGGCATATCTCTATATTGGGGTCCCTAGCTCTGTGACCCTAACTGTGTGTCATCTCATTGCAATTAAAAACTGCTATGGGTGGAGAGGGGTAACTAAGGACTTTCTTATATAGGAGATGGAAAAAACATGGCCGAAAGGGGGGGAGCTGTGTTCACATTCAGAAAAAAACTACATATAACTGAATAGGATAACTGAAGTGAGCACTAATATATATATATATGAGTGCAAGCCAAAAATACATACTATATATAAGAATAAGGCTGCACATCAAACTTAGATAATGGTATAATGCCTCAAGCATATGGAAAAATATTGGAATATACAATGAAAAATGCTACTTGCTAATTTGAACATGTGAATAATGAATTGCATACCTGCCATGAATATTAGGAAAAAGGAGATATTTAGCAATCGCATTGATCAATGTAACTGAGCCCCAAGGCCTCGTCAAGGCATATCTCTATATTGGGGTCCCTAGCTCTGTGACCCTAACTGTGTGTCATCTCATTGCAATTAAAAACTGCTATGGGTGGAGAGGGGTAACTAAGGACTTTCTTATATAGGAGATGGAAAAAACATGGCCGAAAGGGGGGGAGCTGTGTTCACATTCAGAAAAAAACTACATATAACTGAATAGGATAACTGAAGTGAGCACTAATATATATATATATGAGTGCAAGCCAAAAATACATACTATATATAAGAATAAGGCTGCACATCAAACTTAGATAATGGTATAATGCCTCAAGCATATGGAAAAATATTGGAATATACAATGAAAAATGCTACTTGCTAATTTGAACATGTGAATAATGAATTGCATACCTGCCATGAATATTAGGAAAAAGGAGATATTTAGCAATCGCATTGATCAATGTAACTGAGCCCCAAGGCCTCGTCAAGGCATATCTCTATATTGGGGTCCCTAGCTCTGTGACCCTAACTGTGTGTCATCTCATTGCAATTAAAAACTGCTATGGGTGGAGAGGGGTAACTAAGGACTTTCTTATATAGGAGATGGAAAAAACATGGCCGAAAGGGGGGGAGCTGTGTTCACATTCAGAAAAAAACTACATATAACTGAATAGGATAACTGAAGTGAGCACTAATATATATATATATGAGTGCAAGCCAAAAATACATACTATATATAAGAATAAGGCTGCACATCAAACTTAGATAATGGTATAATGCCTCAAGCATATGGAAAAATATTGGAATATACAATGAAAAATGCTACTTGCTAATTTGAACATGTGAATAATGAATTGCATACCTGCCATGAATATTAGGAAAAAGGAGATATTTAGCAATCGCATTGATCAATGTAACTGAGCCCCAAGGCCTCGTCAAGGCATATCTCTATATTGGGGTCCCTAGCTCTGTGACCCTAACTGTGTGTCATCTCATTGCAATTAAAAACTGCTATGGGTGGAGAGGGGTAACTAAGGACTTTCTTATATAGGAGATGGAAAAAACATGGCCGAAAGGGGGGGAGCTGTGTTCACATTCAGAAAAAAACTACATATAACTGAATAGGATAACTGAAGTGAGCACTAATATATATATATATGAGTGCAAGCCAAAAATACATACTATATATAAGAATAAGGCTGCACATCAAACTTAGATAATGGTATAATGCCTCAAGCATATGGAAAAATATTGGAATATACAATGAAAAATGCTACTTGCTAATTTGAACATGTGAATAATGAATTGCATACCTGCCATGAATATTAGGAAAAAGGAGATATTTAGCAATCGCATTGATCAATGTAACTGAGCCCCAAGGCCTCGTCAAGGCATATCTCTATATTGGGGTCCCTAGCTCTGTGACCCTAACTGTGTGTCATCTCATTGCAATTAAAAACTGCTATGGGTGGAGAGGGGTAACTAAGGACTTTCTTATATAGGAGATGGAAAAAACATGGCCGAAAGGGGGGGAGCTGTGTTCACATTCAGAAAAAAACTACATATAACTGAATAGGATAACTGAAGTGAGCACTAATATATATATATATGAGTGCAAGCCAAAAATACATACTATATATAAGAATAAGGCTGCACATCAAACTTAGATAATGGTATAATGCCTCAAGCATATGGAAAAATATTGGAATATACAATGAAAAATGCTACTTGCTAATTTGAACATGTGAATAATGAATTGCATACCTGCCATGAATATTAGGAAAAAGGAGATATTTAGCAATCGCATTGATCAATGTAACTGAGCCCCAAGGCCTCGTCAAGGCATATCTCTATATTGGGGTCCCTAGCTCTGTGACCCTAACTGTGTGTCATCTCATTGCAATTAAAAACTGCTATGGGTGGAGAGGGGTAACTAAGGACTTTCTTATATAGGAGATGGAAAAAACATGGCCGAAAGGGGGGGAGCTGTGTTCACATTCAGAAAAAAACTACATATAACTGAATAGGATAACTGAAGTGAGCACTAATATATATATATATGAGTGCAAGCCAAAAATACATACTATATATAAGAATAAGGCTGCACATCAAACTTAGATAATGGTATAATGCCTCAAGCATATGGAAAAATATTGGAATATACAATGAAAAATGCTACTTGCTAATTTGAACATGTGAATAATGAATTGCATACCTGCCATGAATATTAGGAAAAAGGAGATATTTAGCAATCGCATTGATCAATGTAACTGAGCCCCAAGGCCTCGTCAAGGCATATCTCTATATTGGGGTCCCTAGCTCTGTGACCCTAACTGTGTGTCATCTCATTGCAATTAAAAACTGCTATGGGTGGAGAGGGGTAACTAAGGACTTTCTTATATAGGAGATGGAAAAAACATGGCCGAAAGGGGGGGAGCTGTGTTCACATTCAGAAAAAAACTACATATAACTGAATAGGATAACTGAAGTGAGCACTAATATATATATATATGAGTGCAAGCCAAAAATACATACTATATATAAGAATAAGGCTGCACATCAAACTTAGATAATGGTATAATGCCTCAAGCATATGGAAAAATATTGGAATATACAATGAAAAATGCTACTTGCTAATTTGAACATGTGAATAATGAATTGCATACCTGCCATGAATATTAGGAAAAAGGAGATATTTAGCAATCGCATTGATCAATGTAACTGAGCCCCAAGGCCTCGTCAAGGCATATCTCTATATTGGGGTCCCTAGCTCTGTGACCCTAACTGTGTGTCATCTCATTGCAATTAAAAACTGCTATGGGTGGAGAGGGGTAACTAAGGACTTTCTTATATAGGAGATGGAAAAAACATGGCCGAAAGGGGGGGAGCTGTGTTCACATTCAGAAAAAAACTACATATAACTGAATAGGATAACTGAAGTGAGCACTAATATATATATATATGAGTGCAAGCCAAAAATACATACTATATATAAGAATAAGGCTGCACATCAAACTTAGATAATGGTATAATGCCTCAAGCATATGGAAAAATATTGGAATATACAATGAAAAATGCTACTTGCTAATTTGAACATGTGAATAATGAATTGCATACCTGCCATGAATATTAGGAAAAAGGAGATATTTAGCAATCGCATTGATCAATGTAACTGAGCCCCAAGGCCTCGTCAAGGCATATCTCTATATTGGGGTCCCTAGCTCTGTGACCCTAACTGTGTGTCATCTCATTGCAATTAAAAACTGCTATGGGTGGAGAGGGGTAACTAAGGACTTTCTTATATAGGAGATGGAAAAAACATGGCCGAAAGGGGGGGAGCTGTGTTCACATTCAGAAAAAAACTACATATAACTGAATAGGATAACTGAAGTGAGCACTAATATATATATATATGAGTGCAAGCCAAAAATACATACTATATATAAGAATAAGGCTGCACATCAAACTTAGATAATGGTATAATGCCTCAAGCATATGGAAAAATATTGGAATATACAATGAAAAATGCTACTTGCTAATTTGAACATGTGAATAATGAATTGCATACCTGCCATGAATATTTTTGGCTTGCACTCATATATATATATATTAGTGCTCACTTCAGTTATCCTATTCAGTTATATGTAGTTTTTTTCTGAATGTGAACACAGCTCCCCCCCTTTCGGCCATGTTTTTTCCATCTCCTATATAAGAAAGTCCTTAGTTACCCCTCTCCACCCATAGCAGTTTTTAATTGCAATGAGATGACACACAGTTAGGGTCACAGAGCTAGGGACCCCAATATAGAGATATGCCTTGACGAGGCCTTGGGGCTCAGTTACATTGATCAATGCGATTGCTAAATATCTCCTTTTTCCCAATATTCATGGCAGGTATGCAATTCATTATTCACATGTTCAAATTAGCAAGTAGCATTTTTCATTGTATATTCCAATATTTTTCCATATGCTTGAGGCATTATACCATTATCTAAGTTTGATGTGCAGCCTTATTCTTATATATAGTATGTATTTTTGGCTTGCACTCATATATATATATATTAGTGCTCACTTCAGTTATCCTATTCAGTTATATGTAGTTTTTTTCTGAATGTGAACACAGCTCCCCCCCTTTCGGCCATGTTTTTTCCATCTCCTATATAAGAAAGTCCTTAGTTACCCCTCTCCACCCATAGCAGTTTTTAATTGCAATGAGATGACACACAGTTAGGGTCACAGAGCTAGGGACCCCAATATAGAGATATGCCTTGACGAGGCCTTGGGGCTCAGTTACATTGATCAATGCGATTGCTAAATATCTCCTTTTTCCTAATATTCATGGCAGGTATGCAATTCATTATTCACATGTTCAAATTAGCAAGTAGCATTTTTCATTGTATATTCCAATATTTTTCCATATGCTTGAGGCATTATACCATTATCTAAGTTTGATGTGCAGCCTTATTCTTATATATAGTATGTATTTTTGGCTTGCACTCATATATATATATATTAGTGCTCACTTCAGTTATCCTATTCAGTTATATGTAGTTTTTTTCTGAATGTGAACACAGCTCCCCCCCTTTCGGCCATGTTTTTTCCATCTCCTATATAAGAAAGTCCTTAGTTACCCCTCTCCACCCATAGCAGTTTTTAATTGCAATGAGATGACACACAGTTAGGGTCACAGAGCTAGGGACCCCAATATAGAGATATGCCTTGACGAGGCCTTGGGGCTCAGTTACATTGATCAATGCGATTGCTAAATATCTCCTTTTTCCTAATATTCATGGCAGGTATGCAATTCATTATTCACATGTTCAAATTAGCAAGTAGCATTTTTCATTGTATATTCCAATATTTTTCCATATGCTTGAGGCATTATACCATTATCTAAGTTTGATGTGCAGCCTTATTCTTATATATAGTATGTATTTTTGGCTTGCACTCATATATATATATATTAGTGCTCACTTCAGTTATCCTATTCAGTTATATGTAGTTTTTTTCTGAATGTGAACACAGCTCCCCCCCTTTCGGCCATGTTTTTTCCATCTCCTATATAAGAAAGTCCTTAGTTACCCCTCTCCACCCATAGCAGTTTTTAATTGCAATGAGATGACACACAGTTAGGGTCACAGAGCTAGGGACCCCAATATAGAGATATGCCTTGACGAGGCCTTGGGGCTCAGTTACATTGATCAATGCGATTGCTAAATATCTCCTTTTTCCTAATATTCATGGCAGGTATGCAATTCATTATTCACATGTTCAAATTAGCAAGTAGCATTTTTCATTGTATATTCCAATATTTTTCCATATGCTTGAGGCATTATACCATTATCTAAGTTTGATGTGCAGCCTTATTCTTATATATAGTATGTATTTTTGGCTTGCACTCATATATATATATATTAGTGCTCACTTCAGTTATCCTATTCAGTTATATGTAGTTTTTTTCTGAATGTGAACACAGCTCCCCCCCTTTCGGCCATGTTTTTTCCATCTCCTATATAAGAAAGTCCTTAGTTACCCCTCTCCACCCATAGCAGTTTTTAATTGCAATGAGATGACACACAGTTAGGGTCACAGAGCTAGGGACCCCAATATAGAGATATGCCTTGACGAGGCCTTGGGGCTCAGTTACATTGATCAATGCGATTGCTAAATATCTCCTTTTTCCTAATATTCATGGCAGGTATGCAATTCATTATTCACATGTTCAAATTAGCAAGTAGCATTTTTCATTGTATATTCCAATATTTTTCCATATGCTTGAGGCATTATACCATTATCTAAGTTTGATGTGCAGCCTTATTCTTATATATAGTATGTATTTTTGGCTTGCACTCATATATATATATATTAGTGCTCACTTCAGTTATCCTATTCAGTTATATGTAGTTTTTTTCTGAATGTGAACACAGCTCCCCCCCTTTCGGCCATGTTTTTTCCATCTCCTATATAAGAAAGTCCTTAGTTACCCCTCTCCACCCATAGCAGTTTTTAATTGCAATGAGATGACACACAGTTAGGGTCACAGAGCTAGGGACCCCAATATAGAGATATGCCTTGACGAGGCCTTGGGGCTCAGTTACATTGATCAATGCGATTGCTAAATATCTCCTTTTTCCTAATATTCATGGCAGGTATGCAATTCATTATTCACATGTTCAAATTAGCAAGTAGCATTTTTCATTGTATATTCCAATATTTTTCCATATGCTTGAGGCATTATACCATTATCTAAGTTTGATGTGCAGCCTTATTCTTATATATAGTATGTATTTTTGGCTTGCACTCATATATATATATATTAGTGCTCACTTCAGTTATCCTATTCAGTTATATGTAGTTTTTTTCTGAATGTGAACACAGCTCCCCCCCTTTCGGCCATGTTTTTTCCATCTCCTATATAAGAAAGTCCTTAGTTACCCCTCTCCACCCATAGCAGTTTTTAATTGCAATGAGATGACACACAGTTAGGGTCACAGAGCTAGGGACCCCAATATAGAGATATGCCTTGACGAGGCCTTGGGGCTCAGTTACATTGATCAATGCGATTGCTAAATATCTCCTTTTTCCTAATATTCATGGCAGGTATGCAATTCATTATTCACATGTTCAAATTAGCAAGTAGCATTTTTCATTGTATATTCCAATATTTTTCCATATGCTTGAGGCATTATACCATTATCTAAGTTTGATGTGCAGCCTTATTCTTATATATAGTATGTATTTTTGGCTTGCACTCATATATATATATATTAGTGCTCACTTCAGTTATCCTATTCAGTTATATGTAGTTTTTTTCTGAATGTGAACACAGCTCCCCCCCTTTCGGCCATGTTTTTTCCATCTCCTATATAAGAAAGTCCTTAGTTACCCCTCTCCACCCATAGCAGTTTTTAATTGCAATGAGATGACACACAGTTAGGGTCACAGAGCTAGGGACCCCAATATAGAGATATGCCTTGACGAGGCCTTGGGGCTCAGTTACATTGATCAATGCGATTGCTAAATATCTCCTTTTTCCTAATATTCATGGCAGGTATGCAATTCATTATTCACATGTTCAAATTAGCAAGTAGCATTTTTCATTGTATATTCCAATATTTTTCCATATGCTTGAGGCATTATACCATTATCTAAGTTTGATGTGCAGCCTTATTCTTATATATAGTATGTATTTTTGGCTTGCACTCATATATATATATATTAGTGCTCACTTCAGTTATCCTATTCAGTTATATGTAGTTTTTTTCTGAATGTGAACACAGCTCCCCCCCTTTCGGCCATGTTTTTTCCATCTCCTATATAAGAAAGTCCTTAGTTACCCCTCTCCACCCATAGCAGTTTTTAATTGCAATGAGATGACACACAGTTAGGGTCACAGAGCTAGGGACCCCAATATAGAGATATGCCTTGACGAGGCCTTGGGGCTCAGTTACATTGATCAATGCGATTGCTAAATATCTCCTTTTTCCTAATATTCATGGCAGGTATGCAATTCATTATTCACATGTTCAAATTAGCAAGTAGCATTTTTCATTGTATATTCCAATATTTTTCCATATGCTTGAGGCATTATACCATTATCTAAGTTTGATGTGCAGCCTTATTCTTATATATAGTATGTATTTTTGGCTTGCACTCATATATATATATATTAGTGCTCACTTCAGTTATCCTATTCAGTTATATGTAGTTTTTTTCTGAATGTGAACACAGCTCCCCCCCTTTCGGCCATGTTTTTTCCATCTCCTATATAAGAAAGTCCTTAGTTACCCCTCTCCACCCATAGCAGTTTTTAATTGCAATGAGATGACACACAGTTAGGGTCACAGAGCTAGGGACCCCAATATAGAGATATGCCTTGACGAGGCCTTGGGGCTCAGTTACATTGATCAATGCGATTGCTAAATATCTCCTTTTTCCTAATATTCATGGCAGGTATGCAATTCATTATTCACATGTTCAAATTAGCAAGTAGCATTTTTCATTGTATATTCCAATATTTTTCCATATGCTTGAGGCATTATACCATTATCTAAGTTTGATGTGCAGCCTTATTCTTATATATAGTATGTATTTTTGGCTTGCACTCATATATATATATATTAGTGCTCACTTCAGTTATCCTATTCAGTTATATGTAGTTTTTTTCTGAATGTGAACACAGCTCCCCCCCTTTCGGCCATGTTTTTTCCATCTCCTATATAAGAAAGTCCTTAGTTACCCCTCTCCACCCATAGCAGTTTTTAATTGCAATGAGATGACACACAGTTAGGGTCACAGAGCTAGGGACCCCAATATAGAGATATGCCTTGACGAGGCCTTGGGGCTCAGTTACATTGATCAATGCGATTGCTAAATATCTCCTTTTTCCTAATATTCATGGCAGGTATGCAATTCATTATTCACATGTTCAAATTAGCAAGTAGCATTTTTCATTGTATATTCCAATATTTTTCCATATGCTTGAGGCATTATACCATTATCTAAGTTTGATGTGCAGCCTTATTCTTATATATATGCAGACCACAGCTGGCAGCTTCACCTTGGTTGGCTGGTAATCCAAAACTGAGGGCACCCCACGCTGTTATTTTAAATTAAATAAATAATAAAAAAAAAAAAATACGTGGGGGCCCCCCCAATATTGGATCACCAGCCAAGGTAAAGCGGACAGCTGGGGTCTAATATTCTCAGACTAGGGAGGTCCATGGTTATTGGACTTTCCCCAGCCTAAAAATAGCAGGCCGCAGCCGCCCCAGAAGTGGCGCATCCATTAGATGCGCCAATCCTGGTGCTTTGCTCCAGCTCATCCTGTTGCCCTGGTGCGGTGGCAAACGGGGTAAAATATGGGGTTAATACCAGATGTGTAATGTCACCTGGCATCAAGTCCTGGGGTTCATGATGTCAGGCGTCTATCAGATACCCGACATCACCAACCCAGTCAGTAATAAAAAAAAAATTAGACAACAAACACATTTTTTTTTGAAAAAACACTCCCCAAAACATTCCCTCTTTCACCAATTTATTAGAAAGAAAAACCAATCCAGGTCTGGTGTAATCTAAGGGGGTCCCATGATGATCCATACCATAGTCAATGTCCCAGAATTTTCCATCTTGACTGGGAGAGCAATGCAGTTACCTGAGCTAACATCAATAGGTCAGCCCTGGTCACTGCAGGGCATGACGAGTGCTGCTGTCAGGAAGTTAGATGAGATCATTACCTGCTGTGATGATCTTCTGCACTCCAGATGTTAGCGCTGTCACTGCAGGGCATGACAAGTGCTGCTGTCAGGAGGTTAGTGAGGTACATTACCTGCGGTGATTGCTGCACTCCTGATAGCAGCGCTGTCACTGAGTTCAATGACCGCCGTCTTCACAAACCAAATTTCGCGGGAGCCTGTGACGTCACCGCTAGTGACAGTCTCGTGTCGGCAGCAAGAGGAGATGTGACAAGTGGCGGCCATGGAGGACAGTGACAGCGCTGACGTCGGGAGGGCAGGACTTCATCACCGCAGGTAAGGAACTTCACTAACCTCCTGGCAGCTGCGGACACTGCTGAGCTGGAGTGGGACACAGACAGCTGCGGCATCCGACGGAAGTCACACGGAAATGCTTCTGTGTGGCTTTCGGGGATTTTTGCACACGTAGCCAGGGTAAACATCGGGTTACTAAGCAAAGCGCTTTGCTTGGATACCCAATATTTACCCTGGTTGCCAGCTTACCGCAGGCTGCCAGCGATGGCTCCCTACATACGTAGCTGTGAAAAGCCACGCTTTTGGTGCTCGAACCATTGTCGAACGCTACTTGAACTGTCGAGCTTTTAGAAAAAGGCTCGAGTTTGTCGAATGACTCGAACACCCCCCAAAATCACTCGAACATGAAATTGGCGAACCTCGAGCCTCGAAAATCGCTCATCTCTATTCATGACAGCACAGAGACAGTGCCGCAGGATGATAATGAAGTCAGGTGAGGTTCATCCGAATTCATTCTCATCACCCAGCTCTGTTTGTGTCTGCTGTCAGTGGGCATGTAGCAGAGCTGAATTGCCGGGGGACCGCACTGACAAAAATGCATCCAAAACGCATGTAAAATGCATACAAAATACAGGCGTTTTGGATGCATTCTTTTTGTCAAAATGCAGTGTCAAGTCTGCCAGAGGGTTTACTTTTTTCTGCACTGGTCAGGATGCAGTGTGCGCACATGCCCTTACAAGAGTTTATTTTTTGCGGGATGAGTTGTAGTTTTGAGTGGAGCTTACACTTTACAGGTGAGAGAGAGACTTAGGCTGGCTTTGCACGTTGCGACATCGCAAGCCGATGCTGCGATGTTGCACGCGATAGTCCCCGCCCCCGTCGCAGGTACGATATCGTGTGATAGCTGGCGTAGCGAAAATTATCGCTACACCAGCTTCACATGCACTCACCTACCCTGCGACCGTCGCTCTGGCCGGCGACCCGCCTCCTTCCTAAGGGGGCGGGTCGTGCGGCGTCATAGTGACGTCACACGGCAGGCGGCCAATAGTGGCGGAGGGGCGGAGATGAGCAGGATGTAAACATCCCGCCCACCTCCTTCCTTTCGTATAGCCGCCGACGGCAGGTAAGGAGATGTTCCTCGCTCCTGCGGCTTCACACACAGCGATGTGTGGAGCTGCAGGAACGAGGAACAGCATCGTACCTGTCGCGGCACCGGCATTATGGAAATGTCGGTGAATGGAACGATGATACGATAACGACGTTTTTGCGCTCGTTCATTGTATCATCTAGCATTTACACAGTACGATGTCGAAAGTGACGCCGGATGTGCGTCACTTTCGATTTGACCCCACCGACATCGCACGTGCAATGTCGCATCGTGCAAAGCCGCCTTTACCCAATGACCCTGGAGATGGAACATGACTCTGCCATACAAACTGTGGTTCGCTGGGAACTGTCAATTTGTGATGCCCCAGATTCTGACTGCCCTATACAAGGCATGATCATCTTTAAGATGTCACAGTGGCAGGACATTAAGAGGAGGCCCACATGGCTGCGCTAAATGATGACAGCCTGATGCTTCAGCAGTGAGGGAAATACCG
Source organism: Anomaloglossus baeobatrachus (assembly GCF_048569485.1). Classification (NCBI taxonomy): domain Eukaryota; kingdom Metazoa; phylum Chordata; class Amphibia; order Anura; family Aromobatidae; genus Anomaloglossus; species Anomaloglossus baeobatrachus. Next base: position 109,234,522 of record NC_134355.1, on the reverse strand, counting down.
CTGGGCAAGAGATTTCTTTTTTCTATTTGCAAATTGAATCTCAACATTTTGAAATTTGGGTGAAACCACGAAGTTCAAGAAATTTGTCTTAAGCTAGATCCGCTCATCTCTACATACATGCATAGTTTTTTTGTTATGAAAAAAAAAAAAACGGAGATTCTTAAAAAAATTAAATTTAGTTTACATGGCTATTCTCCCGAGACCCTTAACATTTTCATTTTTATATTGTTGGAACTGTGTGATTACTTGTTTTTCTTTTGCATGGCCAGCTCATGTTTTTACTGATACAGTTTTGGAGTAGATATAACAGTTTGGTTGTCTCTTATTGCATCTTTTTAGGGTGTAGCAGTAATATAAAATAACAAAATTCTGATCTTTCACATTATTTAATTTTATATTTTTATAGCGGAGACTTATGTATGAAGCCATACAAAGTATGTTTATTATTTTTATTCCTCTATTGTTAATGAGAAGAGGAAAGAGAGCGAATAAAATAATTGTTTGATTCATTTTTTTTTTATTTTTTTAATGTTTACTTTATTTTTTAGGCCTGTTAGGGGACCTGACCCTGCAATAGTTCAATTGCTTATACTACATCCAGCAATACCACAGTTTATACTATTTGCAATACCATAGTTTATACTGTATTGAAATATCACAGCTTATACTATTTACTGCAATGCCACAGTATTGCAGTATATAGTTAAAAAGACATTCTCCCATGAAGTCCACCCATGGGTCAGGCTTCAGAGAAGGACCAAAATGGTAGCGACGGTGTTTTTGCAGGTCCATTGTTGCCATGACAACCTATCAGTTCACCTCTTGGCACACACACACACACATCAGTATATCTCCTACTGTGCACACACACTAATACATCAGTACATCTTGCAGTGTACGCATACATACACACACATCTTTACATCTCCTAGTGTGCACACATATATGTACATCTCCTAATGTATGCACACATCAGTGAACCTCCAGGTGTACACAAACACATCAGTATGTCTACTAGTGTGCGCACACACACACACACACACACACACACACACACATACACACACACACGCACACACATCAGTACAACTCCTAGTGTACACACACACACATACACACACACATCAGTACAACTCCTAGTGTACACACACACATCCACTCACATCAGTACAACTCCTACTGTGCATACAGACACACACACACACACACAGACACACACACACACATACATCCACCCATATCAGTACAACTCCTACTGTACGCGCACACACAGACACACACACACACATACATCCACCCACATCAGTACAACTCCTACTGTACGCGCACACACACACACACACACACACAGACACTCACACACACACACACACATACATCCACCCACATCAGTACAACTCCTACTGTACGCGCACACACACACACACACACAATCTTTTTTTAATCAAATTGTAGCTAAAATTTCCACAATGCACACACAAGTAGCCTCAACTTTGGAAGCTTTTTGGGCACTATTAGGCACATTTATCATCTTACCCTATTTTAGTTCGCCACCTTGTGGTAAAAATTTAACATTACTAAAAAGAGATGTTTATTTATGGCATATTTCTATTCTTAAACAAAATGGTCAAACATTAAATTTGCATTACTAAAAAATTGCACATGTAGAGTCCAAGTAACAAATGTATTCCTAAATAATGAAAAAAGTGATAACCTTTCATAAGTGAATGTTGCTTTTCACATGGTATTAACTTGTTTTCTGAGATATCAGATAAAATTATTATCCAAAATGCAACAATAACAAATTATTTTTTCCCACTGCTTATAGGAATAAATAAAATAGGAAAAAGCAACTAAACTCTGAATAATATTTTTGTAGCATTAAAGGGAACTTGTCAAATGAAAAAATGCTATTATCTTGAAGATACATGTATGTGGTTAATCTGCAGTTTAATAGCGTTTGGAACTTACCCAGTGCCTGGACATTAAACCCCTGTGGGTTCAGTCACCGTTTGGTGTATGAAGAGCAGCAACTGTAGCCAAGCCCTTTGCACTGACTGACAGCCATTCAGCATTGCAACCAGCTGTCAGTTAGGGTGGGGGTTTGGTTACAGTCACCACTCTCCATACACAGGGCGGTGACGGAAACCTGAGCGTTGCTGGAAGGAATAAAGTTAATTTCCTCCCGGCAGCAGAGTTTGATGTGTAGGCGGTGGGCAGGTTCCAAACTCTATTACCCTGCAGATTAAACACATATATTTAGACTTAAAAGCTTATACCCTTCTTTTACTATGAGCAGTGCTCCCCTTTCCATCTGTGACGCCCTGGACCCCAGGGGTCACAGGATAACATCACATTCACACACACACACCCCTCCCCTGGTCAGGAACACCCGTCAAACAAAAACCCTTTCAGCCGTGCACCTGTCCCATTTGGAGTCTCCTTAGACCTGGGTGAGCTGAACTACTTTTTTTTTTCCTTAAACGAAAACCCTTGTTGCCTCCCTCCAGGGTCTGATGTCCACACCAGGTGGGGCGGAGCCAGGCGGTTGACCCCACCCACCGAGGAGTTCACAGGCCTGGAGGCGGGAAAAGTAGTCAGTGAAGTTTTGGAGGTTGAAGTGGAGATGTGGAAGTGTGAGGAGAAAGACTGTGTGTCTGGATCAGAGCCCAGGCACAATCAGCAAGGTCGGCAGATGGTGGTGGACATCTGCAGGAGTTGGTGGAAGTCTGCAGAACCATAGGAACGGGGTCTGGCGGTGTTCCGCCGATACCGAACCGGGGAGCGGATTAAAGCCAAGCACCAAGGCAGGGTACTCAGACCCAGACTAGGCTCGGAAGCCGCCGTAACGGTCAAATTCTTTGATTGCGGTCTGGACCTCAGGGGTTTACTCCCAACTAAGTCCATAAGGCAACAGCCCAACCCGTCCGGATAAGAGCCACCGCCAACAGCCAGAGATCCAAAGGCCAGCGCCTGCAGGCAAAACAGGCTCTCCCGACACGTACAAGTCGGGGAACACCCGTGGGAATCCATAGGGGTCAAACACTTACATATAGGTGCAGGGAACGACAGCCACCATCAACCCATCCGGGGAGAGTGAAGATACCGCAGCCAACTGCGGGCCCCGTCCATCCAGCCGTTTGGTTTACCAGAGACTCTGTTCTTGACTACCTGAGTGAGTACACCAGTGCCATCCGGCAAAGCGCTGCACTGTAACGCTGCCCTGCGTCCACACTGCCTCCCCGCATCGGCACCTGCACCTATTCCCTACTCACTAGCCCCCAACTGGGGCCCCGGGACCAACAGCCCCTACCCACGGAGGGGCCAACACCTCAGCTGCTCTCTGCCATCGCTCCCGGGAACTCCCATCACCAGCAGTGGTGGTGCCCTAACATCACCAGAACCCCGTGGGTGGCGTCACAACCGACATCCCGTCACCAACCAACCTTCCCTCCCCCCTTTCACTCGTGGGCGAGGAGGCGCTGCTCGAGCCCCCGGGTCCGGCCCCGTACTCGAGCCACCGAGGAGCAGAAGCACCGGGCCCGAGCGCCAGAGATTCCCCAGGCGAGCGGCGTTCCCAAAAACACCCTCCGCCCGCGACACATCCTTCCAACGTCTTAGTTTCTGTGGGTTTTCCTGCTTTATATGCTAATGAAAAAATGTGATTTTGGGTTTCAGAAAAACCCTTGTCCGTCAATTGCAGTTTGTTTTGAACAAAGTGTACTATACTCTCGTCTAGCACCGAGTCTCTGCCACTGCTCCTAGTGTTTGTTATTGTCTGCAGTGCTGATGTAGTGCCCCTGAGAACCTCAGGGCACTACAGGGAACTGCATCCTCTTGGGGATGCAGGACCTACCCCCTGTGACCTGGAGTACCAGTGCAATTCCAGCAACACACATCTAAAATCCTAGTTCTCTTCTCCACACTGGGCATAGAGGGTTAACCATGTAAGGGGATGTTGCCATGGGAATGAGTCCCTGGGTATAGCCAGGCTGGTGGGAGGGGTCAGGGAGTCAGTGGTAGTCAGAGGAGAGTGAAGCACACAGGAGAGGTGTGCGGACATGCCTGAGCTGGGTCCATGTAACGGTGACCCGGGGGCACAGGAGAGAGGTCGCCAGGACTGGTATCGAGATACCGCTGGGACCGGAGCATGCACGGGGCACAGGGCCCTAGGTCAAGCGCAAGTTTTATACTGTTTGGCAAATACCTGCACGGTGAGGACACCTTCACGGAGTACATCGAACCAAATAATCCGGGGGCATCAGCAGTAAACTAGGATCGGGGTTCGGACACTTACCTCCCCGCAGGGTCCACACTGCTCGCCATACGGAGAAGGAGACTGTACCCCAAAAGGGACAGTCGGGGTTCTCAAACGCTCCATGCTACGGCGACTCAATCTACAGAGAGTGCCGGGGACAGAGCAACCTGGGTCACTACATTGGCACTGGTCCTCCTGTGACCTGAACCAGTAATCCCTGGGTCCACAGTGAGTAGAAACTGTTAAAAACAGCCTGGTGTGGTCTCCATCATTATACACCATACATCTCCCAGGCACAGCCCTACCTGCGGAGGGCCTACCACCATAGCTGCCACTATCACCATCCCTGGGAGTACCCACATTGAGCAGCAGCGGTTCTCCATTCTTACCCGCAACCCGCAGGTGGCGTCACAAACATTAACTCTATTATCCCCTGTAAATACCCCCTTTTATTAAGCGTCCCCAGGGCACGAGACCGGGCAATTGTCACCCGAAGTGACATTCCCATTTGCAACCGCCCGGGACCGAGTACCCACTTCCCTGGGAGACTCACTGACATCACATCGGCAGTGCTGCAACCAATAACTGAACTCAAGTTGATGGGATAAGCTGATCATTGCAGCAGAGCTCAGTTACTGATTGCAGTGCGTCAACACCACAGAAGCACTGCAGACAATCAGACACCGAGAGCAGCAGAAGAGACTCAGCGCAAAACTTGGGAGGGTGAATAAAACACAGTTTGGTCTTTGAAAACTAACTGCAGCCAGGACATAATGACTCATCCTTATCGATAATAATACTCTATACTGAAATGAGCAACAAAATCTTAAACTGTAGAGCGTAACATTTCTAGCTTTTACTATAAAAAAAGAACCTCAAGCCCCTCTGAGAGACTCCTGTTACAGAACCAGTGTGTGTTGTGTACTTCTTGTCTATAAACAAGCCAAAACCCCACCAGATTTTCAATCCAAAGACTTCCAGAAAAACTTTAATCCCTTTCTTGTGGTGTTACCTACATTCTTTCTGCAACACTACTTTGAATCACTGATCTAAGCTGGGCAGTACCAATGCTGCTATATGAGGCAGGATTGGCTCTACACAGCATCAGTAGCACAGTGGGGCTGATGCTGACCAGGATTTGTAAAACAATAATTCCAACCATGATGCTAGCTTTGTTGATTTTCTCGGTGTTCAGAATAGTTTATCCTATCTTTTAGTGCACCCTCAACTTAATTTTCACCACCTCCGTTTCACCCCAATAATGAAAAACAATCTATTTTAGATAATATTGGCACCAGCAACATGAAAAATATTTAGGAAAGCGTACAAGGGTCATTGAAGCTACAAAATTCTGGTAATCTCCAAAACAATCATATTAGACTCGATTACTTCTAAGCATAGTTCACAGGCTCAGGAGTACCATAACCCAAAGGGTTCTTTCACCAACAACCAATACCCACATACCCGACATTCCTTTTGCCATACGCAGACCATAAACAAACTTATAATAGAGAGATTCACATCCTGAGGAATCCCGTGAACCAATTTAAACTAACTTCAAGGACCTTGCCTAACGCAAATAGCCACCCTTACACCTATACCTTCCAAACCCTAACAAATAACCCTAAAGTAAAGGAGGGCAGGCGGGACCACATTAAGAGGCCTAAACTCTTTCCCAAGACCTCGTCATGTCGGCCTCCATCCACTGTCAGAGACTGGGGCTCTAGCTTTTCCGTGTCAATGCAGTGCTTATCAGCTTAGTAGAAAAGAGCTTGTAAGTACTGTGCATGTTTGGCTCCCTGGTGGTTGCCAGTCTTCCTTGGCAACAAAAAAAAATAGAAAGAAATTTGGTTTTAGCAGTAATTGGGAAATTCCCTTGTTTTTGGGAATTATTACCATCTTTGAAGATGGGAAAAGTCATTTAAGTTGTATTTTCTATAGCTCAATCCTATTATACCTATAGATAAATCGTATCCTTTCCATAGCTTATAAACCTATTGTACTTTTAAAGAATGTCCAATTGTGAGGCCAAAAATTTAAAAAATAAATACTGCTATATGATGCTTTCCTACTATTTATTTTCAATACTTGGTTACTTTTTAGCTCAACTTCATTAGACCAAAGATATCAACCTCAATTTAGTTACAGTGCCTAAAGGGAGTCTGTTGTAGCCAGAGACACACTTCCTGTCTTATCATTGGTTTGGGGTATTTTTTTATCGATTGCCATCCTACATGCAAATGACCTCTTCTGATTGAGTGCTCTATATTAGCATCTAAATAGCAAATTCAGACCTGGTAGAAAGCAAATGCTTATCTTGATTTTCAAAGTTTAGAATCTATATACCATAACATATATGATCCTGATGAACCAAACTCAAAGATGTGCCCTAGCATCAATAGCTGAATTGGGACTATCTCTCATACTAATTTTGGAAACATCTTGCAACACCTCCTCATTTTTGTCAGTTTTAGCTAATACCAGTGTACTGTAGTGCTCTCGAAGATTCCAATTCAAGTCAAGTAAACCATTTGTATCCAAATAACGGTTGCACTTGAAAGTTTGTGAACCATTCAGAATTTTCCGTATTTCTGAATTAATGTGACCTAAAGCTACATCAGATTTTCCCAAAAAGTAGATAAAAAATAACCAAATCCAACAAATGGGTGAAAAATGTTAAACCTAGTCATTTTTTTATAATAATGAGCAAATCCATTGATATTCGCCTTCGCCAAACCAGGATGGACTAAAAAAGAAACTTGACCTGGGATGCCAAACTCCACATAAGTTTAAGGGACCTGCTATTTTTAGCCTGGGGCGGTGCCAATAACCATGGGCCACCACAGCCTGAGAATACCAGCCCTCAGCTGTCAGCTTTAACTTGGCTGGGTATCAAAATTGAGGGGGGATTACACATCCTTTTTTTACAATTATTTACTTTAATAATTAAAAAAAAATGCATGGGGTCCCTCATATTTTGATTCACAGCTAAGTTAACGCACACAGCTGGAAACTGCAGCCTGTAGCTGTCTGATTTATCTGCACTGTGTATCGCAATATGGGGGAACCTACACCATTTTTTCATTTACTAATTTAGTTTTACACCACTATAGGGACACAGCTTGTGTGACTCCAACCTATCACAGACGCTGTTAGAAAGAGTGGGCAAGCGGGCTGGCTGCAACCAATCATAGACGCCGAGACTGACAGTGGTAAGTAGTGAATTTGCATGAGAGCTAATGATCTTACCTAGAGGCAATGTTATAGACGCAGGGAAGGTCAGTAAGTATTAACTGTCCTGATTTACTTCTTATTTTCTTACTTTTTCCTTTTTTTTTAATTTCTATCATTATCCGCACACTTCCTTTTTTCTTTATTTGCATCCGCATAGAAATACAGATTTTTTATAATTTGTGCCAGAAAGATAAATTATATTTTGGGCGCACACACAGCAAGGTGTGTGCCTTTTAGTAAATTAGGCACATATTACTCCAGCATTCTTATTATTATTAAGACCAGCATAAAGATTGCTGGTTTTCATAAATTGCCACCATTCTGTCATGTATTTAATTTCAGGTTTTAGTTATGTCCTAGCTATAATATAATTGCGACCAAACCCTTTAAAGCAAAATGTTTTCAGTTGAACACTCCAAATTAATGAACACATCTATTACAGTTGAAGTGCAATTTCGACTACTTCCATTAACTGGCTATTTGCAGAAGATTTCTATCAAACAATGAGTGCAATTATGACTAATACTAGTGACTATAATAGCGTCTTTATCTACTGAAAATTCCATTGTACCTCTGGCTTTCCAGTTTTCTTTTTAAATATTGTTTTATAATTTGCTCAATAGTTTCATTAATTTTCACTGCCAATGTGGTATTGGGCTCATCCTACCATTACACAGATGTCTCCTATATGTTTTATTAACATTTTTAGTGAGACTCACCGATAATGATAATATAGCACAGCTTGAGGTACATATGTTTAAACACATGAAATGAAGATTTAAAGCTTGTGCCCTTATTTGAATATCATTTAATAGTTAATATAAAAAAAAACATCTACTGGAAAATGAGTCATTTTGAAAATGTGCTCATTACTTACCTTTTACTATTCTTCATTAAAGATGGTCAAACAATGTACAAGTGCATCTCAATAAATTAGAATATCATCAAAAAGATAATTTATTTCAGTAATTCAATACAAAAAAGGGAAACGCATATATTATATAGAGTCATTACACACAGAGGGATCTATTTCAAGTGTTTATTTCTGTTAATGTTGATAATTATGGCTTACAGCCAATGAAAACCCAAAGTCATTATCTTAGAAAATTAGATTATATAAAGCCAACAGAAAAAAATATTTTAAACTGAGAAATGTTGGCGCCTACTGAAAAGTCTGTACAGTAAATGCCTCAATACTTGGTCAGGGCTCCTTTTGCATGAATTATTGCATCTATGCTGTGTACCATGGAGGCAATCAGCCTGTGGCACTACTGGGGTGTAATGAAAGCCCAGGTTGCTTTGATAGCAGCCTTCAGCTCGTCTTGTCCTCAATGCCAAAATTTGGGAGCCAGCCCCTTAATACAAGCCTGCTGTGGAGTCTTAGGCGGACTTTGCACGTTGCGACATCGCAAGCGATAGTCCCCGCCCCCGTCGCAGGTACGATATCGTGTGATAGCTGGCAGAGCGAAAATTATTGCTACGCCAGCTTCACATGCACTCACCTGCCCTGCGACCGTCGCTCTGGCCGGCGAACCGCCTCCTTCTTAAGGGGGCGGGTCGTGCGGCGTCATAGCGACGTCACACGGCAGGCGGCCAATAGTGGCGGAGGGGCGGAGATGAGCAGGATGTAAACATCCCGCCCACCTTCGTCCTTCTGCATAGCCGCCGGCGGCAAGTAAGGAGATGTTCCTCGTTCCTGCGGCTTCATACACAGCGATGTGTGCTGCCACAGGAACGAGGAACAACATCGTACCTGTCGCGGCACCGGCATTATGGAAATGTCGGTGAATGCAACGATGATACGATAACGACGTTTTTGCGCTCGTTCATCGTATCATCTAGCATTTAAACACTACGACATCGCAAGTGACGCCGGATGTGCGTCACTTTCGATTTGACCCCACCGACATCGCACGTGCGATGTTGTAGTGTGCAAAGCCGCCCTTACTCCTGCTTGAGTAAGAAGGTGGGCTAGTCATTGTTATTAGAGATGAGTAAGTACCATAATATTCGTATTTGCTATACTCATAATGAGTACTTTGTAATATTTGTGTATTCGTTACGAATAGTGAGTACAATGCAAGTCAATGGGTAATGTGAGTAATTTTCTGCTGGACCCAACAGAGAGGTCTGGGGGCCTGAGGTAAAGGCTGAAATGGATAGGAAAGTGATGAAAGTGAATGGATAGAGTCTGGAAAATACACCTGCATGCATTTTTGACTCTTATATGGTTTCTGGGAATGAGGATGTGAAAGTATTAAGCCACTTATTCGCACTCTCTCTCTGACTCTCTGTCTCTCTCTCTCAGGTTCATTCTTACTGATCACGGTGCAGCACGGCTGACACACTGTTCCCGCTGCTTCTCTTTTCTTTCCCTATCCACTCATTAGCCTCATTTCATATTCACTGCACCCGCTCATTAGGCTCATATATATTCACTGTTTCAACCACACACCGGTGGCCATGATTGGTTGCAGTCAGACATGCCCCCACACTGAGTGACAGCTGCCTGACTGCAACCAATCACAGTCGCCGGTGGGCAGGTCTATATTATTTAGTAAAATAAATAAGTTAAAAATTAAAAAAAAGACGTGTGGTCCCCCCAATTTTGATACCCAACAAAAATAAAGCCTCACAGCTGAGAGTTGGTATTCTAAGGCTGGGGAGACTCACGTGTTATGATCCGGAACCATGGAAGATCACAATCGATCATCGGCAAAAAAGGTGACAAGAGCATTGGCAACTAATGTGGCCTCCATCCCCTTACTAACCATCAACACTAGAAGTAGCTGAGGGGTGAACTAACATCCTATGCACTGCGAAGCCAGCCGGAGAACTAGCTATCTTAAAGGAAGGAAGGATGAATAGCTCTCTGCCTCAGAAATAGACCTCAAAAGGTATAGCAAGCCCCCCACATTCAAAGACTATGGTGATATAGGAAAACACAATACACAGATGGATGATAGAATTAGCAAAGGTGAGACCACATTGACTAAATAGGAAAGGATAGGCAAGTGGCTGATGGTGGCCAGAGAAAAACCCTACAAAAATCCAAATACCTGATAGTACAAAAAGTCCTCAGATTGCACGATCTGAACTCCGTCCTATATCAGGCGCTCTTGTCAAACCAATGAACAGAAAGCAGGAACAATTACAAATTCAAGAAGCAACAAACACATGGACGTATAGGAGCAAAACTCCAAACATAGCTGCAGGGAGCTTCCCAGCTAAGCACAGAGAAGGAAGATAACTGCAAGCTAATGAACTGACAATAACCACAGTAAATGACAAACCCAGATAAGAACAAAAAGAACAAAACAACATAAGGAAGAACCAAGCACTTATCTGGGGTAGATGTGGTCTGGAGCAAGATGAGAAGGCTGGTAAACTGAAGAACAAATGAGAACCAGCTCAGCCTGCTAGCAGACATAGGTTTAAATAGGCAGAGAGTTAGCAATGGAAACGCCCATTGCTCAACACACCTGGTCTCTGTCCAAACCATTCCTGGCCACAAGAGGGAGCCTCACAGCATTCAAAGCATAACTGACATTCACAACAGTACCTCCCCCTTAAGGAGGGGTCACCAAACCCTAACCAATGCCACCGGGTCGCTCGAGCATGATGGAAGGTGCAAACCAACCTGTCCACATGAATGTCAGAAGCCACAACCCATGAGTTATCCTCCTGCCCATAACCCTTCCATTTCACAAGGTACTGAAGCTTCCGCCTACAGCGACGGTAATCCAGAATTTTTTCAACCTCATACCCCAAATCCCCTTGTACCAAAACAGGGTCAGGAAGCGCTGCTGCAGGAACTGTTGGCTCCACATGTCTCTTCAACAAGGACTTATGGAAGACATTGTGAATCTTAAATGACGCAGGCAGAGACAAACAGAAAGATACAGGGTTAATAATCTCCGAAATCTTATAAGGTCCAATAAATCTGGGTTTAAACTTAGGAGATGGAACTCTCATAGGAATATTTTGAAAGGACAACCACACCATGTCCCCCACTTTAAACCGGGGACCAACAGTTCGACGCCGGTTGGCAAACTTTTGGGCAGTTTCTTGGGATTGAAACAGTTTATCCACTACCTGCCCCCAAATCTGCTGCATTCTGTTTACCACAGAATCCACCCCAGACAGTCAGACGCCTCAAGCTGCCCTGAGAAGAACCTGGGGTGATACCCAAAATTGCAGAAAAATGGGGACACCAATGTGGTAGAGCTAGCCCTATTGTTAAGGGCAAATTCAGCCAAAGGCAAAAACGAAACCCAATCATCCTGATCTGCAGAAACAAAACACCGTAAATAAGTCTCCAGGGTCTGGTTAGTCCTTTCAGTCTGACCGTTGGTCTGAGGATGAAACGCCGAGGAGAAAGACAGCTGAACACCCAATTTGGAACAAAAAATTCTCCAAAATCTGAATACGAACTGCACTCCTCTGTCAGAAACAATGTTTTCGGGAATACCATGCAAACGAACAACATGTTGGAAAAACAAAGGCACCAACTCTGATGAAGACGGCAACTTAGATAGGGGAACTAAGTGGACCATCTTGGAGAATCTATCACAGATCACCCAAATCACAGTCATTTTCTGAGAGACGGGAAGCTCTGAAATAAAATCCATAAAGGTGTGCGTCCATCGTCTCTTAGGTACCTGCAAAGGCAATAATAGCCCACTAGAACGTGAACAACAGGGCTTGGACCTAGAGCAAACTCCACATGACTGCACAAAACTACGGACATCCCGGGACAGGGAAGGCCACCAAAAAGAGCGTCTCACAAGATCCCGAGTACCAAAAATGCCAGGATGACCCACCAAAACAGAGCAATGAACCTCAGAGACAACTCGGTTTCTCCATTGGTCCGGGACAAACAGTTTCCCCGCAGGACATCTCTCAGGTTTATCCCCCTGAAATCCCGCCAGTGCCAACCGCAGATCAGGCGAAATTGCCAAGAGAACTACACCATCATTCAGGATAGTAGACGGCTCGGCAACCTCCAAAGAGTCAGTACAGAAACTCCTGGAAAGGGCATCGTCCTTAACATTCTTGGTGCCTGGCAAAAAAGAGACCACAAAATTAAACCGAGTAAAAACAAAGCCCACCTGGCCTGCCGAGGATTCAACCTCTTGGCAGATTCCAGATAGGTAAGATTCTGGTGGTCCGTAAGCACCACGACTTGATGTCTAGCCCCTTACAACCAAAGTCTCCATTTTTCAAACGCCCACTTCATAGCCAATAATTCCCGGTTGCCCACATCATAATTCCTTTCAGAAGGAGCAAACGTCTGAGAGAAAAAGACACAGGGCTTAAGTTTACCCGAAATAGAGTCTCATTGAGACAGAACAGCACCTGCTCCGATCTCTGAGGCATCGATCTCAACTTGAAATGGGCGAGAAACATCAGGTTGCTGCAGGACTTGGGCAAAAGTGAACCGCCTTTTAATCTCCTGGAAGGCCACAATTGCCTCTGGGGTCCAATTCTCAGCATCAGCTCCCTTCTTGGTCAAATCTGTCAGAGGTTTAACAATGGCAGAAAAATTGGCTATAAATTTACGGTAAAAATTAGCAAACCCCAAAAACTGCTGCAGGGATTTTAGAGAAGTCGGTTGCATCCAGTCGTAAATAGCCTGAACCTTAACTGGGTCCATTTCGATAGCGGAGGGAGACAAAATGAACCCCAAAAAGGAAATCCTTTGCACCCCAAAGAGGCCCTTTGATGCCTAAACATACAGTGCATTATCCTTGAATATCTGAAAAACAACCCAGCCCGTACTTGCCCAACATGAGAGTCCCAATGATCAGAAAAAATCAAGATGTCATCCAAATAGACAATCAATAATTTACCAATAAGGTCCCGGAAAATGTCAGGCATGAAGGCCTGGTAGATGGAGGGGGCATTAGTGAGCCCAAAAGGCATCACTAGGTACTCAAAATGCCCCTCAGGAGTATTAATAGCCGCCCTCACCCTCCTTAATATGGATGAGATTGTACGCACCCTTAAGATCCAGTTTCGTAAACCATTTGGCACTCTTCACTCTAGAGAAGAGATCAGACATCAAAGGCAAAGGGTACTGATCTTTGATCGTGATTTTATTAAGAAGGCGGTAATCAATACAAGGTCTCAACGACCCATCTTTCTTAGCAACAAAGAAAAAGCCAGCACCCAAAGGAGAAGATGAGGGCCGCATGTGCCCCTTCTCCAATGATTCCCTGGTGTATGACCACATGGCATCATGTTCAGACACAGACAAGTTGAAAATCCACCCCTTGGGTAAATTACAACCGGGCACCAACTCAATGGAACAGTCATAGTCCCGGTGTGGGGGCAGAGAATCAGATTCCTGGTCATTAAATACATCACGGAAATCAGACAAGAAGGCCGGAACAGCAACTGTCTGAGCAGAAGTGGACGACACAGAAAGGTCCTGATGCACACCTTGACAACTCCAACTGGCTACCGACAAGGATCTCCAGTCAAGAACTGGATTATGGGTCTGCAACCACAGAAATCCTAGTACAAAAGTATCATGTAAATTATGCAATACTAAAAATTTACAAGTTTCCTGATGCACTGGTGCTACTCTCATAGTCACCTGGGTCCAAAATTGGGGTTTATTTTCTGCCAAAGGGGTAACATCAATGCCCCTTAAAGGAATAGGAATTTTCAAAGGAACCATGTGGAAACCACAATCCCTAGCTAACCCAAAATCCATCAAATTGAGTGCTGCCCCTGAGCCCACAAAGGGCAGTGCAGAAAATGAAGACAATGAGCAAATCAGTGTGACAGACAAAAGAAACTTTGGTTGCAAAGAATCCACAGTAACAGAACTAGCCAATCTCCTTTCACGTTTAGGGCAGACAGAGATATTATGAGAAGCGTTTCCACAATAGAAGCACAGTCTAGTCTTCCATCTGAACCCCTGCCAACCAGCATTAGAGAGGACCCTATCACACTCCATAGGCTCCAAAGGCTGTTCCACAGGCACAAAATTAGCAGGTATCTTCCTGCGCTCACGTAACCACCTATCGATCTGAATGACTAAGGTCATAGAGGCATCAAGACCAGAAGGGACAGGGAATCCTACCATTATATCCTTCACATTATCAGCAATATCCTTCCAAAAAAGATCTGCAAGCGTGTCATCATTCCATTTGGTAAGGACTGCCCACTTTCGAAATTTCTGACAAAAAGTTTCTGCAGAATCCAGACCCTGAGTTAAGGACAACAAGGCCTTTTCTGCTTGGTCCACAACTGCTTGGGTTCGTCATATAATAATCCCAAGGCCTGAAAAAAGGAGTCCACATCACTGAGAATCGGATCATCAGACGCCAAAGAGAAGGCCCAGTCCTGAGGGTCACCACACAGTAAGGAGATGAAAATCTTGCCCTTCTGTATGGGATCCCCTGAGGACTTAGGGCGCAGGTCAAAAATAATTTACAATTATTTTTGAAGCTCAAAAATCTCGACCTATCTCCCGAAAAAAATTTAGGAACGGGAATCTTAGGTTCTGCAAGGGGAATCCGTACAAGATAAGACTCTATATGACGAACCTTAGCATCAAGATGAGCAACACGTTCACCCAATTCATCCATGCTAGGAAAAAAAAAATCTTCCATGGAACCCAAAGAAAAAGAGGAAAAATATTTTAAAAAAAAATTTCAGCAGACTTTTTTTTTTTTACTTCTTAAGAGTACCCTTTAAATATTAGGCCGATTCTACTGTTATGATCCAGAACCATGGAAGATCATAATAGATCATTGGCAAAAAAGGTGACAAGAGCATTGGCAACTAATTTGGCCGCCATCCCCTTACTAACCATCAACACTAGAAGTAGCTGAGGGGTGAACTAACATCCTATGCACCGCGAACCAAGCCGGAGAACTAGCTATCCTAAAGGAAGGAAGGATGAGGCTCTCTGCCTCAGAAATAGACCGCAAAAGGTATAGCAAGCCCCCCACATTCAAAGACTATGGTGATATAGGAAAACACAATACACAGATGGATGATAGGATTAGCAAAGGTGAGGCCCCATTGACTAAATAGGAAAGGATGGGAAAGGGGCTGATGGTGGCCAGAGAAAAACCCTACAAAAATCCAAATACCTGATAGTACAAAAAGTCCTCAGATCGCACGATCTGAACTCCGTCCTATATCAGGCGCTCTTGTCAAACCAATGAACAGAAAGCAGGAACAATTACAAATTGAAGAAGCAACAGACACATGGACTTATAGGAGCAATAATCCAAACATAGCTGCAGGGAGCTTCCCAGCTAAGCACAGAGAGGGAAGATTCCTGCAAGCTAATGAACTGACAATAACCACAGTAAAGGACAAACCCAGATAAGAACAAAAAGAACAAAACAACATAAGGAAGAACCAAGCACTTATCTGGGGTAGATGTGGTCTGGAGCAAGATGAGAAGGCTGGTGAACTGAATAACAAATGAGAACCGGCTCAGCCTGCTAGCAGACCAAGGTTTAAATAGGCAGAGAGTTAGCAATGGAAATGCCCATTGCTCCAGCACACCTGGTCTCTGTCCAAACCATTCCTGGCCACAAGAGGGAGCCTCACAGTAGCTAAAGCATAACTGACATTCACAACACCCACGTTATTGGTAGCCCCAGCCTATAAATATCAGCCAGCAGCCACCCAGAATTGCCGCATCTATTAGATGCGACAGTCCCGGGACTTTACCCGGCTCATCCCAATTGCCAGAGCACAGCTATCATCAAGTCCAGAATTAGTCATGGGAAACGGTCTTCTTTGAGATCCCCATCACTAATCCTATAAGTTAAAGGAAATACATATACATCGAGAAAAATCCTTTATTTGGAATAAAATCCCAAACCAACCTCTTTCACCACTTTATTAACCCCAATAACACCCAAGTCCGACTTAATCTACAGGAGGTCCCACGATGGTCCTGGCTCTGCTGGAGAGATCGAAAACATGTCCGATCTCTCCATGCTCCAGGAAACACTGACATGAAGGACTTGGCTGGCAACAGTGATGTCACTCAGTTCATTGGAGGTCTTTCCCGGGTTCCCACGGTATGACCTCTGGTGACCTGAAGCACTCTTAAAATGTGGGGCCGTGTCCCGCACCCTGCCAGTTTTTTGAAAGTGCCGGCATGAAGGTGCGGGCTGCCATGAACTCCCTGGATGGTATTGCCAGAGTTAAAGTGTGGGGCCGTTTCCCACTCCCCACCAGCACTTCAACACTGACAAGGATATCCAGGGAAAGCGGTGATCACAGCCTGCAATCTGCTGTCACCTGCCTGGGGTGTCTCGGCAGATCCTCCTGGCAGAGCATACAGCTCTGCCAGGAGGAGCTGTCAGGGACCAAGGTCAGTACATGCTGCAGCGAGCCGTGGTCACAGTCTGTCATCTGCTCTCAGCTGCCTTGGGTGTCTCGGCAGCTCCTCCTGGCAGAGCACACAGCTCTGACAGGAGGAGCTGCCAGGGTTCCAGGTAAGTACATGCTGTAGCGAGCAGTGATCACAGCCTGCCATCTGCTGTCAGCCTGGGGTGTATCAGCAGCTCCTCCTTGCAGAGCACCCAAGGTTTCTTGTTCTGTGTTTGCACCGAACAGAGATTTTACAAAAAAACAGTTTCAGTTCGGAGATCGGGTGCTTTACATATGCAAACCACTCACATGAACATCACTGTGCTCAGGTACACTCCATGCAACACACAGGATGTGGACTGGCATTTAAATTTTTAGAACGCAGGAAAAGATGCGGAACCATTTCAAGAGAGGAATGGATTTCCAGGACTGTGATATAGTACTAGGCTAGGTAATGTTGGGCAGAAAAGGACCTGTGGAAGTTGGAACAACTGAAGTGTTAAGGGGGCTTTACACGCTGCGACATCGCTAATGCGGAGTCGTTGGGGTCACGGAATTTGTGACGCACATCCGGCCGCATTAGCGATGTTGCTGCGTGTGATACCGATGAGCGATTTTGCATCGTTGCAAAAACGTGCAAAATCGCTCATCGGTGACATGGGGGTCCATTCTCGATTATCGTTACTGCAGCAGAAACGATGTAGTTCGTCGCTCCTGCGGCACCACACATCGCTATGTGTGACGCCGCAGGAACGAGGAAGCTCTCCTTACCTGCCTCCCGGCCGCTATGAGGAAGGAAGGAGGTGGGCGGGATGTTACGTCCCGCTCATCTCCGCCCCTCCGCTGCTATTGAGCGGCCACTCAGTGACGTCGCTATGACGCCGCACGGACCGCCCCCTTAGAAAGGAGGTGGTTCGCCGGTCACAGCGATGTCGCCAGGCAGGTAAGTATGTGTGACGGGTCTAGGCGATGTTGTGCGGCACGGGCAGCGATTTGCCCGTGTCGCACAACAGATGGGGGCGGGTACCAACACTAGCGATATCGGGACCGATATCGCAGTGTGTAAAGTAGCCTTTACTCTATGATAATGGAACATTCGAGGAGAATTGTACCCGCTATCCAATGCACAATATTGAATTCAAGTTTATGTTAAGTAAAACTACATTTTTTAGGATCTTGCGGTCTCTGTAAATGAACTGTGTTTCATCTGGTCCTGGCCGGCTGAAACCATCGGCAACATGAGGCTTGCAAAGGCATATCACCTCAGTAGCAACACCACACAGTCAGACAGAACCTACATCTTCATTCAGATGACCACTTCACCCATGATTAACACCCTGTGTCATGCTATATTTTTGAGTCCACTGCTTGCACAACATGTGCACTGTTTGGAATCGTGTAACGTGTGTGCAGTGATTTTGTGATGCCCGTACTGTTTTTCATATGAGCATACAGCATGTTTTTTGTTGTCTGTAAAGTTATTTAAGGAAAGGGGCACATGCACTATTCTTCCAGAGGGGTCTTTAAACTCTGTATTGGCTCTTGATCAGTTGCTCTGTATGCAATATGCATTTGTGACGCCCTGGGCAAGCCAGGGGTCACAGGTCACAACAACACACACACCCCACATTCCCTGCAGGTACACCAGCTAACCCAAAAATCCTTGTTGCCTTCCTCCAGGGGCTGGTGTTCACACCAGGGGGTAGAGCCAGGCGGTTGGTGTCCGCCCACCAAGGAGTTCACAGCTCTGGAGGCAGGAAGAACCAGGAGTTGAAGTCTAGCTGAGGGCTAGAGAGGAGTGTAGCTCGGGAGGGAGCTAGAGTGAAGTGAAACATCAGTGGAAGTGACAGAAAGCCTGAAGTTGGTCTGTGGCTGTGTGCCCAGACGGAGTCAGCAAGGTCAGCAGACGGCGGTGAAGGTCTGCAGTGGGACTGTCTGGAGGTTGCTGGAAGGACCACGGAGGCTGTGTGCCCGGGGGTCTGGAGCAGTATACAAAGGGCAGTCAGCACCAGGGCAGGGGCCTTTCGGATCCCGGCAAGGCTTGGAGTCGCCGTAAATTGCCAAATCCGTTAGTGAAAGGGACGACTGTCTCCCAACAAGCAAGTACTGATTGACGGCAAAGGTCCAACCACAACGGGGAAACACCGCCACCGCCAAGGCACCAGTTTCCCAGGGCCGACGCCTGCGGGCAAAGTGTGGAGCTCCTCCGGCCCAGATTGAAGTCGGGGAGCGGGTAACCGGTGGGAATCCATCGCTACCAAACAGACATTTCAAAGGTGCAGGGAAGAGACCGTCACCGCTAACTGCAGGGAACCGCAGCACCATGAACCGTCCGAGGGACCCGTCCAACCAGCCGTTTGTTTACCGAGAACTGTGTCGTGTTTACTGGCTGAGTGAGTACCTCAGTGCCGCAAGGCACAGCGCTGCCCCTGCGCCCCTGCACCTCACTGGGCCCCGGGATCACCAACCCCTACCCACGGAGGAACAACACAACAACTGGCTGCTCCGCCTCACCATCCCCGGGACCCCCATATAGAGCAGCGGTGGTGTACACTCAATCACCACAACCGTGGGTGGCGTCACGGACAATAGACTTTATTTCCCCACAACACCAACCCCTTTTCACTCATGGGCGAGGAGTGCCGCTCGAGAACCCCCGGGATCCGGCCTACAGCTCGAGCCACCACTGAGCAGCAGCGGCCGGACCCGAGCAGTGGGGGTGAGCGTAGTGTGCTGACACCCTCCTCCCCGCCCGCGACAACTTGGCGTCACGAACAGGATCCTACCGCTCTGCCGTTGGGTAGAGGTGCGCCTTGTGACCGCCGGAGGTATCCGGCTGAAAATTTCCAGAAGTCGCCATCTTTGGCGCGAAAAGTTCCCGCTCGAGCGTCTTCTCGAGCAGCAGAGGCGCGAAGGCCAGAACTCCGCCCTGAGAGGGGAGTGGCCGGAAAGAAGCTAAGGGGGACGCGATGGCGGCTAGCTGCATGTAGCCGCGGCTATAAAAGCAGGGACGCCAGGACCCTGCAGTCACTCCGTTCCTGGAAGAAGAAATCACCATGTGGATGCCGTCCCGAAACACCGTGGCCCCCGCGCCGGGAACCGCAGCGTGGGTGGAAATCCGGACCGCACAGCTCCATTTAAGGCTGCAGGTCAAAATGCAGCTCCTCTTGGAGGAGTGGGAGACCGACATGGCGGACGTCATAGCCACCGTGCGGAGACGCGAGGAGGAAGCGGAGAAAGGGAGGGTGAGTGACCCACGCCCCTATGTCCCAGAGGGACCGGTCGCTGCGGCTGAGGGACCCGGTCCAAGCCCTCTCCCCCCGCTGCCTCCCTCGCCACCCGTCCCGGAGGCCGTGACCCCGCCATTAGGCCTGCTACCACCGCAACCGGTAGCAACACCCAGCGTCCCCACCCAGGCGGGCCAACCTGTAGCCGGAGCCCGTAGTAAACCGGAGGTGTTGCCGTGGAAGATTCCGAAGGTTGAACCGGAGGCATCCCCTGAAAACTCCCTCGAGCCGGAGCCGATGACCCGCTCCGAGCCGAAGGCCCAGCAGCGGAAAGCCCCTATGCCCATCCCCCACACCTCGGCTGAGGTAGCGCCGGGTTGTTGCTGTAAGGCGGCGCCCAAGGCCAAGACACCGTGGGACACGCCGCCCAGATTCCTGACAGTGGGCAACGTCTAGGATGTCCCGCGGGGCCCGACCCGTGCGCCGGAGCTCGCTGCAGCGCCGTATTGGGATAGGGAGCCGGTACCGCTGGGCCTGGAGATCGCTGAAAGGGAACGGAAGAAGGCCGAGCTGGTGGCCCGAGCTATCCGAGAGAAGGAGAATCTCCGCCAGGCCACGTTCCGTGTCCGGGGTCCGCTGTACGAGGGGCAGGTGAGGCGGTTTGATGTCCGCCGGGGCTACGGGTTTATCTATGAACCGGGCCTGGAGGCCGAAGTGTTTGTAGCCCGGCGGGATGTGCATGCCCACCTGCCCGAGGAGCATCCTGGCCGCAACCTTATGCCGGGAGACATTGTACGGTACACCCGACACTGCGGAGAGAGGGGGTGGTTTGCCCTGGATGTGAAACTACGGGGCAGCCAGGAGAGCAGAGTGAGCCCTGCATCCCCTCCCTCAGATGAAGCAGAAGGACCGGAGTAGGGCAGCGGATGCCCGATGCAGCAGTCCCCGTTGGGACCACCACAGTTTGTTTGTTTAAAAGTTTGAAAGATGATGAAAAATGATGATACCGAAAAGTCACCAGATTGTCTTTGTGATTGAACCGGCCGGAGCCGGCACCGTTGTCCCCGTGGGGACCATTTGAAAAGTTGTTGCATGGGAACTATCCATGGACAAGCCCGTGAACTTGCAGGGCAACCACAAACATTAAGTGGCTTGTAAATATGTTGTTTGCCGTTACCGTTTCCGCAATGCCGCCTCCGGATAGACAGGTTGGAGGGAGGGCCCTCAGCAGAGCAGGCTGGGGCCCAGCCACCAAAGGAACCGGTGGCTACCCTCTGGAGGGGAAGGACTGATCCCGCTCGGGTACCGTGTGCTGGACTGTGGGTCAAGGGGTGCTGCCTGGGCTTTAGGGGCAGCATCAGGGCCAGGTTGCTTGGGTGGGAGAGAGCGGAAACCGTAACCGTAAACCGTTTGCAACGTTAAAGAAATGTGCCTCCCGTTTTGGGAAGAGTTATTATTAAAAATGTATTTTACCGTTTACCATGTTATACCCTTTTATGCTTTACAGAAAAGAAAAAGGAAAATAAAACCGGTGTTGGACGGGCAGCCCGAGGACGGTCTGCGTTTTGCTAAGGGGGAATGTGACGCCCTGGGCAAGCCAGGGGTCACAGGTCACAACAACACACACACCCCACATTCCCTGCAGGTACACCAGCTAACCCAAAAATCCTTGTTGCCTTCCTCCAGGGGCTGGTGTTCACACCAGGGGGTGGAGCCAGGCGGTTGGTGTCCGCCCACCAAGGAGTTCACAGCTCTGGAGGCAGGAAGAACCAGGAGTTGAAGTCTAGCTGAGGGCTAGAGAGGAGTGTAGCTCGGGAGGGAGCTAGAGTGAAGTGAAACATCAGTGGAAGTGACAGAAAGCCTGAAGTTGGTCTGTGGCTGTGTGCCCAGACGGAGTCAGCAAGGTCAGCAGACGGCGGTGAAGGTCTGCAGTGGGACTGTCTGGAGGTTGCTGGAAGGACCACGGAGGCTGTGTGCCCGGGGGTCTGGAGCAGTATACAAAGGGCAGTCAGCACCAGGGCAGGGGCCTTTCGGATCCCGGCAAGGCTTGGAGTCGCCGTAAATTGCCAAATCCGTTAGTGAAGGGGACGACTGTCTCCCAACAAGCAAGTCCTGATTGACGGCAAAGGTCCAACCACAACGGGGAAACACCGCCACCGCCAAGGCACCAGTTTCCCAGGGCCGGCGCCTGCGGGCAAAGTGTGGAGCTCCTCCGGCCCAGATTGTAGTCGGGGAGCGGGTAACCGGTGGTAATCCATCGCTACCAAACAGACATTTCAAAGGTGCAGGGAAGAGACCGTCACCGCTAACTGCAGGGAACCGCAGCACCGTGAACCGTCCGAGGGACCCGTCCAACCAGCTGTTTGTTTACCGAGAACTGTGTCGTGTTTACTGGCTGAGTGAGTACCTCAGTGCCGCAAGGCACAGCGCTGCCCCTGCACCTCACTGGGCCCCGGGATCACCAACCCCTATCCACGGAGGGACAACACAACAACTGGCTGCTCCGCCTCACCATCCCCGGGACCCCCATATAGAGCAGCGGTGGTGTACACTCAATCACCACAACCGTGGGTGGCGTCACGGACAATAGACTTTATTTCCCCACAACACCAACCCCTTTTCACTCACGGGCGAGGAGTGCCGCTCGAGAACCCCCGGGATCCGGCCTACAGCTCGAGCCACCACTGAGCAGCAGCGGCCGGACCCGAGCAGTGGGGGTGAGCGTAGTGTGCTGACACCCTCCTCCCCGCCCGCGACACATTATCACTATCCTTTATGATAAGGAATTGTCTGGGTTTAAGATAATTTCTGCAGCCATTTTATGTGACTGCAGATTTGTGATTCCTAATTATTTACATTATACAGACTGTTGGATTTTTCCTCACTTGGCAGATAAGTAGGCGGCATGTGACTGTGTGTCGCCCAGGGACAACGGGTACTCAGATCCGGGCCACAGGGTCACTTCTGTGGGTATCACGGTGGCGTGACCCGGTCTGTGATCCCAGGCTCCTCCTCTCTGCAGATGCACTCCGGCTGCTCCACAGCCGTGACGGGGTACCTGGGAGCGGCTGGCGCCACATCTGGGGCAGACTTCCAATCAGGTGCCACCTCCATTGCGGCCGGGCGGACCGCCGGAGCCGGGTAAGATGTCATCGGGGTTTGCGGCTCGCTTGTCCAGGAACAGAATTAGGCAAAGTCCTGGCGTCCCTGCCTTTACAGTCCTGGTCACATGAACTGCAGTTCCTTCCTACTGCTCCCCCTTGGTACTCGGGAGCAGTCCTTCTAGCAACTTTTTAAAGTTTTCCTTTCGCTTCCGGTCCTCCGGAGCTTTACGTCCGCCCGCATTCTCAGGGGGCGGAGCCTATTTTTCGCGCCCACCACTTGGGGAAGAAGGCACTGGGTGGGAGATTTTCGCGCCCAAAATGGCGGCAAAGATGGCGACTGTCAAAAATTTTGCAGCGGAGCACCGCTGACAGTCCAGAACAAGGCGCACTTCCTCCAAGTAACTGGATGGGTAAGGATCCTGTTCGTGATGCCAAAATGTGTCGCCCAGGGACAAGGGGTACTCATATCCGGGCCACGGGGTCACTTCTGTGGGTATCACGGTGGCATGACCCGGTCTGTGATCCCAGGCTCCACAGTAAGAAGGGGATTAGGTAAGGGAGATTGTCCGTGACGCCACCCGTGGTGTGCGGGGAGGTAACGAAGCACCGACGCTGCCGGTTAATGGATCCCAGGGATGGTGGTGGGCAGCAAGGTGATGATTTCCCTCCACGGGTAGGGTGTTGGTGTCCCGGGACCCCGGTGAGGTGGTGCAGGGAGGAGATGGAGACGGTCTGAGAGCTGTGCATCCGGTTGGACTGGGGGATGTTGTTACTCACAGTTCGCTTTGCAAGAAAATTCACACAGAGTCAGGAATTAACCAGAAACTGCCGGAGTCCGCAGCCTTCGGTACGGAGGGTGTTAGTGTCCCACACACGGTGCAGCAGCTCCTGTTCTTTCCCTGCAGCCAGGTGCCTCTCTCTCCACTCTCTTCCTCTTTCTCCTCAGCCGGGAACGGGGAGTCCACTCTGTGTCACCGTGGACAAGCCAGGGGCCACAGAGCACAACACCTACACACCCCACACTCCCTGCAGGCAGATCAAGGTCAGACACAAAACCCTTGTTGCCTTCCCCAGGGGCTGATGTCCACACCAGGGGGTGGAGCCAGGTGGTTGGTCTCCACCCACCAAGAAGTTCACAGTCCTGGAGGAGAAAAAAGGAGCAGTTCAGTTTTGACAGTAAAAGTGGAAGGAGGAAAAGTGAGCAGTAGTGAAGTGGCAAGAGAGCAGACTGAAGTGAGTCCGGGTGTGTGGCCCGGACGGAGCAGCAAGGTTGGCAGACGGTGGTGATCGTCTGCAGGAGTGGCGTATCGGAGTTTGCCGTAAGGACCGTGGACAGGCGGTGGCCCGGCGGTACCGGACCGGTACATAAGGAGAAGCCAGCACCATTGGCAGGGGCTTTTTGGACCCCGGCAAGGCTAGGAGTCACCGTGAAGTTGCCGAATCCGTTAGTGAAGGGGTCCTCCGGGTTTCCAAATAGTCAAGTCAAGGCAACCGTCCAACCGTGAAGGGGAGATACCAACACCGCCAAGGGCAACCGTTTCCCAGGGCCAGCGCCTGCGGGCAAAAGGGGCTCCTCCGGCCCACATCCAGGTCAGGGAGCGGGTTACCGGTGGGAACCCATTGGAATCAACATAGAACATAGGTGCAGGGAGAGACAGTCATCACTAACCTGCAGGGAACAACAACACCGCAGCCGTCCGAGGGACCCGTCCATCCAGCCGCTTGTTTTACCATGAACTGTGTCATCATCATTGGGCTGAGTGAGTACCTCCGTGCCGTGCGGCACAGCGCTGCCCCTGCGACCCTGCACCTCACCAGGCCCCGCAACCCGCCTGCCATCCACTCCTACCCCATCACCGGGCCCCGGGACAACCAACCCCCTACCCATGGAGGGAAGAAATAACAACAAATCTGCTCCCTGTCACCGCTCCCGGGATCTCCGTCCAGAGCAGCGGTGGTGTCCACACAATCACCACAACCGTGGGTGGCGTCACGGACAATATCCCCAAAACCAAACCACCCCTTTTCACTCACGGGCGAGGAGCGCCGCTCGAGTCCCCGGGATCCGGCCCATCGCTCGAGCCACCGAGCAGCAGCAGCCGCAGAGCAGCGGCAGCCGGACTCGAGCAGTGGGAGAGCGCAGCGTGCCCTCCTCCGCCCGCGACACACTCCCCTGCAGTGATCCGGGTCACCCTAGGTACTGGCGGGCCGCTACCCTGCCCCGGCTACCTCTGGCCTCTTCCTCACTAACAGCCTGTCCCGGCCCTTTCGGAGCACGCTTCTGTAGCAGCCTGGGAGCTACAACTCCGGACTCCTCTCCTGTCTCTCTCTCCATACACTCGGCTCCAGCCCCTCCCCTCCTGCTCTGTTTTGTTCTTACACTGGAGAATGTGGTTTGTCCTGCTGCACCGGTGTGGGATCAGGTTACCAAGGAGGATTAACTCTTTCTGTGACAACCTGGCTTTGCCAGGGCGTCACAACTGCCTGCATGATCTGCCAGTTAAGGGAACTCCTGACAGTGCACATATTGAACCTAGTCAAGATTCTTCAATTTGCTGCATAAATTTACCTTAAGTCCAGAACACCCATTAATCTTGTTATATCTTATAGCATATATTTAAGGGGTTTTCCACTACTGAACAATTTCTATTTAATCAATTAAAAAACACCTACCTCCCACCGCGGTGCCATGTCAGTGTTGTTGATGATGCTATTTTTACTTGTGTCACATGCAGGCTTCAGCCAATGACTGGGCCCATCAATATGCCATCAAGACGGATATCCGCTATGATGAAACAATGAAGGCTGCAGTTAAATAGTGGAAACTGTGTGGCTGCTAGCAAGAGAAACAAGTCATGTCATTCTCCAGGATCAGCAGCATCAATATCACTGGGACATCATGCTTTGTGAGTATTCATTGTGTTTAATTTCAATTGGGGTCCTGAATTGATTACGCAGGTATTGTCCAGTAGTGGACTACTCCTTTAATCTAAAACCCACAAGACATTACCTGCATATGGATGATTTCCAGCTCAGCATAGGAGTGCTGTAATGGAATGATGAAATGAATGTAATATACTGTTTGCAGTGATTTCCCCATAGTAAAAAGCTGTATATGACTTGTATTGCAGGGTTTATACTGCAGGGATGTATAACATTGGCCTATGGCTACACAGCCAAAGATGACATTATTCTGATGTTAGAACACTCCATAATGATAGTGAATGTGGTGGCGAGAACATGACACAAGTGGGAAAAAAAAGATTTGGATTTCTTACTACCTGTGTTATAGCATTCACTTAAATTATAGCCATGAAGCAACAGAATATGATAGTTGGAAGTGAGACGAGTATCAAAGCCAAATTATCAACTCAGCCTAAGGTGGGCTTTGCACGCTGCGACATTGGTAACAATGTGTTACCGACGCTGCAGCGATAGTCCCCGCCCCCGTCGCAGGTACGATATCTTGTGATTGCTGGCGTAGCGAACATTATCGCTATGCCAGTTTCACATGCACTCACCTGCCCTGCGACGTCGCTCTGGGCGGCGAACCGCCTCCTTACTAAGGGGGCGGGTCGTGCAGCGTCATAGCGACGTCACACGTGAGCGAATGTGACAGACATATAGTCGATCAGTTGTGATGGTCGCATACAGTGGGTGGCTTTTAGCAACAGAGAACAGGAGACAAAAGGCAAGATAGTGTGAACCTCGAGTGTGGCCAGGGATGCAGGGAGTGAACAGCATTGTAACTAGAGACCGATCCTGAAGTGGATAGGCTCCAGACTATATGAGGCGGAGGATGGAAGCCTGAAAGATAGGTCTCTTAACTGTCAAGGTATTGGGTGACTTCTACTGGTGCAGTACTCTAGTGGCCAGGCTCCTTAACCATCAAGGTATTGAGGTAACCTTAACAAGTGTGTGAACATAGTCAACCAACTGAGCAATTTCCTTCTAGTTGTACAGTTGTACAAAGATTTACTCTGGTCATTATAGGACCCCTGAAGAGACTAGACTGCAGGAAAGAAAGGTGACAATCATGGTGTGTGTTGTATGAGTGACTGGGTTGTGCTGTCACTCACTGGCCCAGTTAAATCTAACGCAAACCAGTGAGAAATTAATCTGTGTCTGTAAATGCTAAGTAACACTGTAACATGCTGGAAGAGATATGCCTGCTATCATGAACGTAAAAGTGTGAGTTGGAATGAACCATACAGTAAGAGCTGTTGTTTATAGTGAGCTATTGGTCTCCTTGTGAGTCTGAGTCATCATCCGGTCCTAGCAAGCTAATGTCAGCAACAGTATGCAGCTTGCATGGATTCCAAGTGAGGGTGAGGAATTGACTCAGGATGCCTTGCCACGCTGCATATGCATAGGTAAAAAACAAACACAGCAATAACAGAAGTATACAAAATTTGGGTTTATGAAAATTATTTCAAATACAATAACTGATTCAAATAATAATAATATTTAGTCACTTATATAGCGCAATTAATTCCACAGCGCTTTACGTACTTTGGCAAACACTGCCCTCATTGGGGCTCACAATCTAAAATCACCTATCTGTTTGTCTTTGGAGTGCCCTAATTTTTTTTTCTTTTAAAAACTTCTATTTTTAACCATCACATGGATTTTGCACATAACACGAGTGAAATTATATACAAGCAAGATGTAGACAATTTTATATTTAAAAATGTATTGAGCATTCATTCTGCAACTTTATTGAAAACTAATTCTTGCACCTTTTCCTTTCCTCTTCAAAGCTTCTCTTGATACCTTTCTTTATAGAAGGCAGTGGGTCTTCTCTGTGAAGCATCCAGCAGTGGTCTTCCATCATGTTCACGTTTCATCTACCTTGGTATCGATGTTCCATCTCCTTGATATCCTAATGAGATTGTTCTCCATGCTCTTCACTCCCAGCACCAAGGTTTTCATGAAAACAGTCCAAATGGGAATGTAAAAAAATGTAAGCTTAAATTCATCAGACAACCCGAGACTCTGAAACGTTTCAGCAGGTTCTCCACCATGGACTTCAATTTTGTATCTTTTTTGTTACCCAGAAATTTCTTCACAACTTTTTAAAATCCCAAGCTCTTTTTTCAACAGCTTTCTTTTTTGTTTTGAACAAGTCATTTTTCATGAGTTTCCGAATATCCAACAGCTATTTAATGTTTGGAAAAAAACCAAAGAGAAAATTGCATGAAAAATACCCTGACTATAAATAAATAAATTGCAAGTGCTTAATAACAGGGTACTTGTTTCAGCTCAGGTTTTTTGTGTTTTTAGCTATTTAATGTTTGCAGGGTTTGGGGCCTTACTTTTCATGACTATTGAGTCTTGTGATTGGCAGTAGCTGTTAATTCCACTGTTGTCGAGGCATCACTTCTGCAAAATGTTAACAAAGATGGGTGAAGCAATGGGAGGCAGCACTGGACCTGAGAAGGGTCAAATTGGTGTATTTGTTATTTTGGAAGCCTATTGAGAAACAACAATGTATCCTGGGCAATCCGTTTAACCACTGAAGGACAGAGCAATTTAACATTTTGGACTTTTTGTTTTTCCCTCTTCTTCTTCCAACAAAGAAAAACTTTTTAATTTTTCTGTCAATACAGTCAAGTAGGGCTATTTTTTTTTTTTTTTGCAAGATGAGCTGTACTTTTGAATGACATCATCTATTTTATTATATTATATAGAAGAAAGCAGGAAAAAATTCAAAGTGTGGCGAAATAGCAAAAAAATGCAATTCAGCAATTTCTTTTTAATTTACAGTGTCCATTTTATGAATATAATGAATTGGCAATATGATTCTCCAGATCAGTACGATTACAGAGATATCAAGTATACATAGTTTTTGTTTTATTTCGGTAGTGAACCAAAAAATCTGAAATTTGTAAAAAATGATGTTTATATTTGAGTCACCACATTTCGAGAGCTATAACATTTTCAATTTTCAGTGTGAGGACTTACTTTTTATGTTCTGAGCTGATAGTCTTATTAATATCATTTTGGGGTATATATGATGTTTTGATTATCTGTTACTATATTGTTTTCTGCTGTTGCAGCTGTGGAAATACTGCAATACTTACGTTTTAATCTTTTGTTCTCATTATACCATTTACCAATCACATTATTTATTTTAAATTTTGATAGATTGCAAACACAGTGATGCCAAATATGTGTATTAAAAACAAAAAAGATAGTTTCTTAACTTTTAATGGGGGGGAAACGGGGTTGTTTTAAACTCATATTTTTTTTAATATTTTTTAACTAATTATTTTTTTTACTTTTCACTGTATTTGTTAGTCCTCCTAGGGAACGTGAGCCTGCAATGATCTGATCACTTGTGTTATAAACAGCAATACAACAGGATTGCTGTATATAGCCGAAATAATGGTCTCCTATGAATGCCAGCTGTTCACAAGAGAAAAGATAAGGTAGCTCAAAAATGATAGTGGCACTCACCACTTACTTGACTGACATTTTATTGAGACATGATGAGAGGAAGACTGATGACAAGCACAGCCAAAAATACTAGTGTCCCTCTCTTCATGTTGTTTCAATAAAATGCTACCTAAGTAACCAGTAGCTTGTGCCGCTATCAGTTTCTGACTACCTTATCTTTTGTACAATTATACTTTTTTCGCTGAGCGCCACCTATACTGATTTATTTAGTGAATAGGTTCTCAGATTTCATAATATGACAATGCTTGCACCCACAATTTATGCCTCATTGACTAACTAGCAGTGCCAGCACAAACATATTCTTTTTTATTGCTTTCACGGGAGAACCGTCATGACAGACACATGGATCTTCACCAACCGATTGGCATCTCACAATCACATCACAAGAGCGCCAATGAGGTAATAGAACAGTGACATTTAACAGGTTAGAGGCAGATGATGGCAGAGTATCACAGCCATCATCAGCCAGGAAAGATGTGGAATCAGCGTGCGAGCACATTTCAAAGGCAGGGAGGCTACTTACGATGGACATAGTCAATGATAAGTCATTCATTGGTTAATGGATTAACTTTGAGTCTATTGTGAGAAAAGCGCAATGTACATGTTATTAATGTTGTTGATGTGGTGCAGAGCAGGACAAGCAATTAAAAAATTGCTGAACCTTGTCATGCAATGTTTGGCTTTGCACACACCTACGGGCATGGTGTTTTGAGACTCACACCACAGAGCCTGACAAGCAACATGAGGCTTCTGTTTTGTTCAGCCTGAGCTGGGCATCGGCTGTTTCAGGTTCACTGATCTCCAGCTCTGCAGGAGTTAATTCCTGCAGACTTGTGAGCAGGACCTGAGAGCTCAGGTTCCTAATTGCTTCGTGCAGCTGTCTACTCCCTTTTTAAAGCACGTTTTTTTCCTTTATTTGTAAATTATAGCTTTTGCTTTAGCTCTAGCGATTCCCTTTATTGGTAATTTTCCTGTTTATGGTAATCTGTGCTGCACTTCTGAGCTGTGTCAGCATTTGCGTTCCCCCTCTTTTTTCGTTGTTTCCCAGTACACATACTGTCTTTCCTTTGTTTTTGAGTGCTGTGTGTACACGTTTCCGTTCTTCTTTGTCCTTGTCGTTTTGTGAAGTTTTGTCTTTGTGTTTTCCGGCCTGCCCCAAGGATGTGGGAGAGGAGAAGTAATATCATGGCTCGGACAGGATTTAGGGTCATGCTGGGGGCTTGGACCTGATTACAATTAAATCTACCTCTGAGATGAGGGACATTGCAGGGATTCTAGTCTGAGGGCCATCCTAGTGTCGCCTGTCCCGTCATTACATACTCTGTGACACTCTGTAACAGTGTTGCTATTTTTGTTTGATGTATGTACGGTGGAGTTTGGTTAAAGTATAGTATGTGGCCTGGTGAGATTTGTATGCTGGGAATGCTTTTTTGTCTCATCCAGCCTTGATGTGACCTCATATCAATAGAAGTGCCCATGTTATCCTCTATCTTCTGCCGCTATAATTGACAAGTGAATATCTAAACTGGATAACTTGTCTTGCTAAACTACTGTTCTTTGTAATATATTTTATCAGAAGAACATAATCTTTTCTTCACTTATCAACCATTTATTTTTCTTCCCCTGCCCCCTGAACTTATCATTCACTCTGAAATAGCTGTTCAAAGCTATCTCAGGCTGCCAGCTCACTGATGTATCAGATTATAACTACCTATTGAAGTCTATGCAGAGGGGGGATGGAGCAGAGCAGAAAGCTCCAAAAATGTGCAGACCACTGCTGCCTTCTTTTAAGGGTGTGTGCCCATGATCAGTGTTTGCAGTGTTTTGAATGCAGTGTGTTTTCGCTGCATCCAAAACACTGTGGTCCACAGTTCAAGCACAGTGGATGGAATTTCTAGAAAATCAATGCCCACTGTATGTGTAGACCTGCAGCAAAAACTGACCTGCGGTGCGGCTTTCTGAGCCGCAAGCACGTCAATTCTTTGCTGGACAATCGCAAGCGTCCTCCGTAGGGAGAACACAAGAAAGAGACTGCAATGCCCCAAACGCTGATTGTGGGCATGGGCTCCTGCGATCTCCTGTGTTCTACTGTGGAGGAAACTCACAGCCCCGCAGGTCAGTACCCGCTGTGTTCAGGACGCAACAGGTCCTCGTTGTGGGCACACAACCTAAGTCTTTACCGTACACCAGAGCTGTAGAGCTGAATTCACAGCTACACTGTTAAGTATTGTTGTATAATGTCCTCAATGCTGCTGCTGCTGCTTTTGAATATGTGCTACATACAGAAAGGAGAACAAGAATACCTCTTGTCTCTGGTGGCAGTGTATGGGAGACATCACAGCAGTTAGTCTCCATCCACTAGCTCAGAGACAACTAGAGTTGAGGCCTGAAACACACATCCGTGAAACAGGTGCGTGTTTGGTCCGTTTCCGTATATACCGGAGACACGGCCAAACGTGCACCAATGTTATTTAATGTTTGAGGACACATTTGCGTTTTTCATTAAGGTCCGTGGGTCCGTGTGCGTGCTACGTTTGTGTCTCCGTTTTGCACGAAAGCATGTCCGTTTTCAGCATGCAACACGCAGCACGGACCCAATGAAAGTCAATGGGTCTATGCGCACTTCCGAGTGACACGGACGCATCTCTGTTTGCTCCCTGTACGTTTTGTGCTTTTTTATGTGATGTCGGTCTTTTTTCTTTTTCTGTTTCGTTCTCTCCCTCAGTCCGTCGGTCGGTCGGTCTCTCTCTATGTCTGTCGGTCGGTCTCTCTGTCTTATCTGTCCCTCTCGCTGTCTATCAGGCAGTTCCCCCCCTCTCTCATACTTACCGTTCCCCGATCTCCGGCGCGGTGCTGCATGGCTGTTCTCTAAACTCCGGCGGCTTTTCCTCTTTTGAAAAAGCCGGCCGCTCATTAAACAATCTCGTATTCCCTGCTTTCCCCGCCCACCGGCGCCTATGATTGGTTGCAGTGAGACACGCCCACACGCTGAGTGACAGGTGTCTCACTGCACCCAATCACAGCAGCCGGTGGGCGTGTCACTATGGAGTATAGAAATAAATAAATAATTAAAAAAAACGGCGTGCGGTTCCCCACAAATTTAATACCAGCCAGATAAAGCCATACGGCTGAAGGCTGGTATTCTCAGGATGGGGAGCCCCACGTTATGGGGAGCCCCCCAGCCTAACAATATCAGTCAGCAGCCGCCCAGAATGGCCGCATACATTATATGCGACAGTTCTGGGACAGTACCCGGCTCTTCCCGATTTGCCCTGGTGCGTTGGCAAATCGGGGTAATAAGGAGTTATTGGCAGCCCATAGCTGCCACTAAATCCTAGATTAATCATGTCAGGTGTCTCCCCGAGATACCTTCCATGATTGATCTTTAAATTACAGTAAATAAACACACACAACTGAAAAATCCTTTATTAGAAATAACAAACACATTCCCTGGTTCACCAATTTAATCAGCCCCAAAAAGCCCTCCATGTCCGGCGTACTCCAAGATGGTCCAGCGTTGCTTCCAGCTCTGCTGCATGAAGGTGACCGGAGCAGCAGAAGAAACCGCCGCTCCTGTCACCTCCACGCAGCAAATAAAGAGAGCCGCGTGATCAGCTGTGCTTTCACTGAGGTTACCTAGATCCAGCTGTGGATGCAGCGGTGGCCGCGGGTAACCTCAGTGACAGCTCAGCTAATCGTGCTACTCACCTCAGTTGCTGCGTGGAGCTGACTGGAGCGGCGGTGAGCGGCTTCTATACTCCATAGTTACACGCCCACCGGCTGCTGTGATTGGGTGCAGTGAGACACCTGTCACTCAGCGTGGGGGCGTGTCTCACTGCAACCAATCATAGGCGCCGGTGGGCGGGGAAAGCAGGGAATACGAGATTGTTTAATGAGTGGCCGGCTTTTTCAAATTAGAAAATGCCGCCGGAGCAGTGTGAACGCCGTGCAGCGCCGGTGATCGGGGATCGGTGAGTATGAGAGAGGGGGGACACTTCAGTCACTCAGGGGATTAGCGGTCACCGGTGAATCCTTCACAGGTGACCGCTAATCAGTACACGGCACACAGACAGAGCCGCGGCATGACAATGAAGTCGGGTGAAGTTCACCCGAGTTCATTCTCATCGCGCTACTCTGTCTGCTGTCTGCCGACATGTAGTAAACGACATTTTGCATCACACACGGACATTCCACACGGACAACACAAACACATGTCAGTTAAGTTTCACACGCACTCACGGACATTTCACACGCACATACGGCTAGCATACGGGATACATACGCAGGTCACACATACCATAAAAACGGACCTAAAAAACGGAAAACGGACCCGAAAAACGGCCCGTTTTACACGGACGTGGTTTTAACGGATGTGTGTTTTCAGCCTTAGAGACAGTCGGCAGAGAGGATAAAATGAAATTATGTAAGCTGAAAGTCATATATGGCAGAAAAAGTCTTATTCCTCCTGTTAAACAATTGACAGCTCATTTATAAAAATATTCTGAAAATACAGGCTCATTTTAAAATAACTTTAATATTGAATTTGACAGTTTTTAACAATAGTGTATAGTTATGGATTCTGGTAATTCACTTTGATCCAAAACATGTGTACTAAAATTTAACCAAACAAGAGAGTAATCTTGGTCGACAGTCATATATTAATAGAATTATTTGTATTGCAGTACATATTCTGAACACATCTGGTAAATAAAAAGGATTTTCTTATAAAAAGTTCATGCATTTTCAAAAAGTTTTCCTTGCTTTATTTCTGATCTTGAAACATTTAGACCTCATGTAAGCACAGATTTTACTTGCAAAACCTAAGAATGTAATCCTCTATGGGCGACAGGTAAACCAAATTAATCCAAAAAATATGACCATTACAGTCTGATCCATGTGTGGTTTTTAGGATTATTACTGGAGCTTTACCGGAAAACAGATTGGCAAACCTACTTTTTTGTCTAGAGAATAAGGTTTAGCTTTAATTTATTTTCCTTAAGTTGCTTACTTACTTAAATTTTCCTATTTTATTTTTATTTAAATAATTGGATAGCAATAGGGGGGATTTTCTAAGGTGTGCAAAGACATAAATTTGCTAACTAATAAGTTGGTGTAAAAAGGAAGAGATTTTTTAGGAGCATTTACTTCCGAATTTGCTTATGATGGCATGATTTCTCATGCGGACGGCTGAATACAACAAGGCTCAATTTTCCACGATTATGCTTTACTTGTCTATCAGGATACTGTCTATCAGGCTTATATTTACATAACTCTGTGTAAACCGAAAAATGAAAAATGGATAAATGAAATGTACCTGAAAAGACAAGTTAATGTTAGACATCCAAAGCATTGTGTTCAGAAATAATTATGATGCAGCAGAGGTAACTTTCAACAACCAAAGCGTTATCATTTCTGTTTCTGTTGATGTTTTTTCACCTCGACAAAGATATTTTCTTATTTGCTAAAATATTCCTGATTAACCGCTTAAAACTGGGCAATTTTTTATTTTTTGTGCTTTCACGTTTACCTTCCTTTCTTCCAGAGATGTAACCTTTTCCAGCTGACAAAGCCAAGTAAGAGATTGATTTTACTTGACTAGTTGAACTTTTGATTGACACCATCAATTTTATAATATGTTTTACTGGAAAATGGGCAAAATTTCCAAAATTTCCAAATAAAGTGAAGTTATGAAAAAGATGTCATTCTACAATCCATTTTTGGGTTTTGTTTTTACAGCCTTCATTATTTGGTAAAAATTACTAGGAAATATACATTTTCCAGGCCAGTATGATTCAGACAATACCAAATTTGAATATTGATATTGATCGATATTTAAAGGGAACCTGTCAGATTTTGTGACTATAAGCTGAGGCAACCACCATCGGGCTCTTATTTAAAGCATTCTAACATGTTGTATATAAGAGCCCAGGCCGCTGTGTAGATTGTAAAAATGACTTTATAATACTTACCTAAACGGTCGGTGCAGTGCACACTGGTCAGTTGGGTGTCTTTGTTCTCTGGGTGTGGCTCCTCCTCTTTCAGCCATCTTTGTCTTCCTTCTTCTGAAGCATGGGTACATGACCCATCCTACATCATACACACAGGCGGGCATTGAGGTCCTGCGCAGGTGCACTTTGATCTGCCCTGAGCAGGGCAGATCAAAGTATTGTAGTGCACATGAGAAATTACCTCAATGCCCACCTGTGTGCATGACATAGGACACATCATGCACCCAGGCCTCAGAAGAAGGTAGACAAAGATGGCCGAAAGAGGAGGCGCCGCACCAGAGAATTGAGACACCCATCTAACCCATCTGCACTGTACCGACCATTTAGGTAAGTATAATAAAGTCATTTTGACGCTCTACACAGTGGCCTCGGCTCTTATATACAGCATGTTAGAATGCTTTATATAAGAGCCCGGTGCTGGGTGCCGCAGCTTATAGTCACCAAATCTGGTGACAGGGTCCCTGATGAACATAAAAAGGAACAGATAATATAGAGTTTAAAAAGGTGTAATGTAAAAGAACAATAAGGTGAAATGAAAAAACATAAAAAACTAGACAAAAAAAGTTGCAAACGCAAGAATGAAAGTGAAAAATCAAGTTCACCACCCGATATAATTAATGTAACACAAGAAGAAGTACGCCTACGTCTGAGTAAATTAAACATTGACAAATCCCCAGGGCCAGATGGCATTCATCCACAAATATTGAGGGAATTGAGCTCCGTAATTGACAGACCGCTGTATCTCATCTTTTTAGACTCGCTTGTAACAGGGTTGGTGCCTCAGGATTGGAGGATTGCTGATGTGGTACCGATATTTAAGAAAGGTAAGAGGGTAGATCCAGGCAACTACAGTCCAGTAAGCCTGACATCAGTAGTATGCAAAGTTTTTGAGGGCATTTTAAGGGATGACATGCAAAAATATGTTGCAGAAAATAATATAATAACTGACAGACAGCATGGATTCATGAAAGATAAGTCGTGTCTAACCAACCTGTTGGGGTTCTATGAGGGGGTAAGTGCAAACCTGGATATTGGTAATGCAGCTGATGTGATTTGTTTGGACTTTGCAAAGGCATTTGATACTGTACCACATAATAGCCTTATACTAAAGCTCCAGAAGCAAGGACTGGGGGAAACTATATGCAACTGGGTAAGGATATGGCAAAAAGATAAGAAACAAAGAGTAGTCATAAATAGAACATTCTCTAAATGGGCCATAGTCAGCAGTGGGGTGCCGCAGGGATCTGTGCTAGGACCAATTCTTTTTAATCTCTTTATTAATGACCTTGTGGATGGGATTGATAGTAAAGTGTCAGTCTTTGCTGATGACACCAAACTATGTAGGATATTAAAAACTGACCTTGATAGTATAATATTACAAAAAGATCTAGATAAGATGTCAGAATGGGCAGATACTTGGCAAATGAGATTTAATGTTGATAAATGTAAAGTAATGCACCTAGAACGGAGTAATCCTATAGCTACGTATACATTAAATGGAAGTAAACTCGGGACTACAGAACAGGAGAAGGAGTTGGGTATTCTAATTACAAATAAGCTGAGCAGCAACACTCAATGTCAAGCATTGCAAAAGCAAACAAGATTCTAGGGTGTATAAAAAGAGAGATTAGATCCCGCGATCCCAACGTATTATTACCCCTCTATAAATCACTTGTAATGCCACATCTGGAATATGGGGTCCAGTTTTGGACTCCACATTTTAAAAAGGACATTCAGAAGTTAGATTCAGTTCAAAGGCAGGCAACTAGACTACTACAAGGAATGGAAGGCCTCCCATATGATGACAGGTTGAAAAAGTTAGATATGTTTAGCTTAGAAAAAAGACGTCTCAGAGGAGATCTCATTTATATGTACAGTTAGGTCCAGAAATATTTGGACAGTGACACAATTTTCGCGAGTTGGGCTCTGCATGCCACCACATTGGATTTGAAATGAAATCTCTACAACAGAATTCAAGTGCAGATTGTAACGTTTAATTTGAAGGTTTGAACAAAAATATCTGATAGAAATTGGAGGAATTGTACACATTTCTTTACAAACACTCCACATTTTAGGAGGTCAAAAGTAATTGGACAAATAAACCAAACCCAAACAAAATATTTTTATTTTCAATATTCTGTTGCGAATCCTTTGGAGGCAATCACTGCCTTAAGTCTGGAACCCATGGACATCACCAAACGCTGGGTTTCCTCCTTCTTAATGCTTTGCCAGGCCTTTACAGCTGCAGCCTTCAGGTCTTGCTTGTTTGTGCGTCTTTCCGTCTTAAGTCTGGATTTGAGCAGGTGAAATGCATGCTCAATTGGGTTAAGATCTGGTGATTGACTTGGCCATTGCAGAATGTTCCACTTTTTTGCACTGATGAACACCTGGGTAGCTTTGGCTGTATGCTTGGGGTCATTGTCCATCTGTACTATGAAGCGCCGTCCGATCAACTTTGCGGCATTTGGCTGAATCTGGGCTGAAAGTATATCCCGGTACACTTCAGAATTCATCCGGCTACTCTTGTCTGCTGTTATGTCATCAATAAACACAAGTGACCCAGTGCCATTGAAAGCCATGCATGCCCATGCCATCACGTTGCCTCCACCATGTTTTACAGAGGATGTGGTGTGCCTTGGATCATGTGCCGTTCCCTTTCTTCTCCAAACTTTTTTCTTCCCATCATTCTGGTACAGGTTGATCTTTGTCTCATCTGTCCATAGAATACTTTTCCAGAACTGAGCTGGCTTCATGGGGTGTTTTTCAGCAAATTTAACTCTGGCCTGTCTATTTTTGGAATTGATGAATGGTTTGATGTGAACCCTTTGTATTTACTTTCATGGAGTCTTCTCTTTACTGTTGACTTAGAGACAGATACACCTACTTCACTGAGAGTGTTCTGGACTTCAGTTGATGTTGTGAATGGGTTCTTCTTCACCAAAGAAAGTATGCGGCGATTATCCACCACTGTTGTCATCCGTGGATGCCCAGGCCTTTTTGAGTTCCCAAGCTCACCAGTCAATTCCCTTTTTCTCAGAATGTACCCGACTGTTGATTTTGCTACTCCAAGCATGTCTGCTATCTCTCTGATGGATTTTTTCTTTTTTTTCAGCCTCAGGATGTTCTGCTTCACCTCAATTGAGAGTTCCTTAGACCGCATGTTGCCTGGTCACAGCAACAGCTTGCAAATGCAAAACCACACACCTGTAATCAACCCCAGACCTTTTAACTACTTCATTG
Organism: Anomaloglossus baeobatrachus; assembly: GCF_048569485.1. Taxonomy (NCBI): domain Eukaryota; kingdom Metazoa; phylum Chordata; class Amphibia; order Anura; family Aromobatidae; genus Anomaloglossus; species Anomaloglossus baeobatrachus. The sequence goes on along the minus strand of NC_134355.1, from coordinate 109,195,638 downwards.
ATTACAGGTTAACGAGGGAGACGCCTTCAGAATTAATTGCAGCCCTTAGAGTCCCTTGTCCAATTACTTTTGGTCCCTTGAAAAAGAGGAGGCTATGCATTACAGAGCTATGATTCCTAAACCCTTTCTCCGATTTGGATGTGAAAACTCTCATATTGCAGCTGGGAGTGTGCACTTTCAGCCCATATTATATATATAATTGTATTTCTGAACATGTTTTTGTAAACAGCTAAAATAACAAAACTTGTGTCACTGTCCAAATATTTCTGGACCTAACTGTATAAATATATGTGTGGTCAATATAAAGGACTGGCACATGACTTATTTCTTCCAAAAACAATACTAAAGACCAGGGGGCATTCACTGCGATTGGAAGAAAAGCGATTCCGGCAGCTAAATAGGAAAGGGTTCTTTACAGTTAGAGCAGTCAGACTGTGGAATACCCTACCACAAGAGGTAGTAATGGCAGATACTATAACAGCTTTCAAAAAAGGGCTGGATGATTTCCTCACACACAACATTGTTGGTTATAAATGACTTAGTGACTTAGTGACCAAATGTAGAACTGGTGGAGGAAGGTTGAACTAGATGGACCTAGGTCTTTTTTCAACCTTAGTAACTATGTAACTATGTAACTATGTAAGAATGAATCATGCTCTATTTCTTTTCTTCGCATTCATTATTTTTCATGAGGTTTGCACACATGTTTGAGAATGAACATTTTTACATTATATACATGTTGCATAAAAGTCAAAAAAACAAATAAGGGAATTTTTCACTGAAAATAAGACAACTACTGTCAATCGAATATATACAGAAACATTTATTTCTATTTTATTTTGGAAAGATACCACAAATAATCTTAAAGAAAAGTAACTTATCAAGCTAGTTGCAGATAAGTCGATGTGTGGAAGGAAACAATGCATAAATTTACTGCTTAAAAAGGCTTCTGGCACTATCCTGAAATACTCGTGAACTTACCTAGTTAAAAAACTGAACGACAGCATATTGTGAATTCTGCAGTAATCAGTTTCTTTGAAGTGACTTAGTCACTAAAAAATCAATGCGGACCGCTGAAAATGTCATCTGAGCTAAGCTTTACTCTGCACATGGCATTATCCTGGAAATATTTTAAAGCTCAAGACTGAATCAATTGATTTTCCTGCAGCCTCATATCAGATGCAACCAAATACTAAACAAAATTGCACTTGTGGCACATTCCATTTTTTCCATCCCAGTGTCATCCCTGTGTACGTGTAGGCCGTGCGTGCAACAACCGCTCATTTGCTTCTGGAGCCACTCATCTACCTTCATGCATATGCACTGCTTCCCCCGACCACTGGCATTTGTGATTGTAGTCAGATGCGCCCCCATGCTAAGTGACAGTGTGTCTGATGCATCCAATCACAGACATTTATTGTGTTATAAAAAAAAGGTAAATAAATAAATTGGCATAGGGTCCACCTATATTATGATACCCAGCACAGAAAAAGCCCCCGGCTACAGGCTGCAGCCCCCAACCATGTGCTTATCTTGGCTGTGTATCAAAATAATAGGAACCACATGTTGGTTTTTTTTTTTTAAAATTATTTAAATAAATAATTAAAAATAAACAGCATGCTGTCCCTCCTAATTTTGATACCCAGCCATAATAAAGGCCAACAGCTTATATTTTCAGGCTGTGGAGACCCATGGTTATTGGGAGCCCCCCAACATAAAAATAGCAGCCTTTAGCCATCCAGAATTGTTGCATCCATTAGATGCGACAATCCCAGCATTTTACCCGACTCTTCCCAATTGTTCTGGTGCGGAGGCAATCAGGGTAATATAAGAGGTTAATGGCAGCCGATGGCTGCCACTAAGCAATAAATTAGTAATGGGAGGTGTCTATGAGACCCCCCATTACTAACCTGTAAGTGAAAAGAAATAAACACAAAAAATGAAAAAATCCTTAGCTTGATATAAAAGCCAAAAAACCCCTCCCTCTTTCACCACTTTATTAACCCCCAAAACAGGCAGGTCCAATATAATCCACACAAGGTCCCATAACAATTCAGCTCTGCTACATCTAAAATTCCACCATGTGATCATGGAAGATGTCCGCATGCTATAACTGCAGGCACCTGATCAGCGGTGATGTCAGTCAGGTTAGTTGTGATCACAGCTGAAAGTTCCTATGGTCCTCCACCTGTGAAGGCAGCTAACCTGACCTCAGGGTACTTAATTAATCTCAGTGACCCCCACCCAAGCTCAGGTTAGCTGCAGACACAGGTAGAGAACCATGGGAACCTTTCTGCTGTGACCGTAACTAACCTGACTGACGTCACCGCTGATCATGGCTCATTCTCTGCCATCAGTTACAGTGTATAGACATGTGCCATCATCGTACACTGCAATTTCAGATATAGCAGAGCTGAATCATCATGGAACCTCATTTGGATTTCGTCGGACCTGCAGTGGTGTTTGTCACGTGGTGTCAAGGGGTATGTAATGATGGGACAGTTGACCCTAGGCTGTCCCACAGACTAGAGTCCCTGTGCTGTCCCTTGTCTCGGAGGTAGGTTTGATGGTAACCAGGTTTTAGCCCCCAGTGTGACACTAACTCCTGTCTGAGTGCTGATTTTACTCACCCTCTCTCACATGCTTGGGGCAGGCCAGAAAACTCAAAAACAAAACCCCACCAAATGACATGTCAACAGAGAATGGAAACTGTTACACATTGCACTCAAAACACAAAGGAGAGACATGAAAAAAGTGTGTAAGATAGGCACCAGGATAAAAGAATAATGTTTATTGCATAAAAATATCAAAACATTTTAAAAAAGTATGCTGATTCTTTTACGCGTTTCAAGCGCAAACGGCGCTCTTTGTCCTCTGTCATCACAATTAGTGTTGACCCACCCCTCTAGTGTTCGAGTTCGGTTCGGTTCGTCGAACGGCGGCTCAGTTTGGCGAACGTTCGACGAACACCTTCGAACCTCATTGAAAACAATGGGAGGCAAACACAAACACATACAAACACATTATACATGTACACATACAGTTAATAAACATTGCCATTACACTTACAGGTCCCCGCGATGCGTCCTGCACTCTGTCTCCCGCCGATTCTCCTTCCGATCATCGCTGCGCCCTCCCGGTAACCAGCACTGATGATAGGACCTTCCATGACATCGTCATAGCATGTGACCAGTCACGTGTGGCTACATTGGCTACAGACTGGTCACATTGGCTACAGACTGGTCTCATTGGCTACAGACTGGTCACATGGCTAGACGTCATGCTAGGTCCTGTCAGTGCATCTCTCCAGTATGCGGTGCTCATTTGAGCATCTCCGTATACCGGCGAGATGCTTGCGCACATGCTTGGCTCCCCGTAACTGAATGTGGGTGCTCTTTACAGAGTCATCCCACATGCAAGGACTGGATGCCACAGCCGGTGAATAACGGAGATCACCGTTGCTATAGTAACCCGCCTGTCAGATTACTTTAGCAACGGTGGCAGTGTCACCGCTTACAACCCGCAGCGTCTGCTCACTCACTGAGTGATTAGACTGCACGGGAGCAGCAGCGTCTTCCTCCCATGCAGTGCTGTCTGATGTAGCAGAGCTGCATGGGTTAAAGGAGATGATGGCGCTTCTATGAAAGTGCCATTTTCTGGGGTGGCTGCAGACTACAATTCGCAACAGAGGGGCCCAGAAAGCTCGGGCAAACCTGTGCTGCGGAATACAATCCCCAGCTGCCTAGTTGTACCTGGCTGGACACAAAAATGGGGCGAAGCCCATGTCGTTTGTTTTTTGAATTATTTCATGAAATTCATGAAATAATTAAAAAAAATGCTTGCCTATATTTTTAGTTCCCAGCCGGGTACAAATAGGCAGCTGGGGGTTGGGGGCAGCCGTACCTGCCTGCTGTACCTGGCTAGCATACAAAAATATGGCGAAGCCCACGTCATTTTTTTGGTGGCCAAAAAACTCCTGCATACAGCCCTGGATAGAGTATGCTGAGCCTTGTAGTTCTGCAGCTGCTGTCTGCTCTCCTGCATACACTAGTGAATGGAGCATGCTGAGCCTTGTAGTTCTGCTCCCCCTGTCTCTCCGTCCAGCATACAGTCCTGGATGCAGCATGATGAGCCTTGTAGTTCTGCAGCTGCTGTCTGCTCTCCTGCATACACTAGTAGATCACTTGTGATCAAGGACGCTGCGACGTCCGAAACACGTCTTCCTATCTGTATGGTTGGCCCCATGCCACATTGTTGGCTTTTTTATAGTATACTTCAATAAAGAAAAGAAATTTCCTTTATCACTGGACTGGATGCTGGAGTTTTTTGCATGTGGATTCAGGAGTGGCCTCCCTGCCGAGCACCGTCTGGAATTTACTCGCTTGGGTGAGCTCATTTTTCTATGTTCATGGACTAGTGGATGAAGAATGCTGAGCCTTGCAGTTCTGATCCCCCTGCCTCTCCCTCCAGCATACAGTCCTGGATGGAGGATGCTGAGCCTTGTAGTTCTGCAGCTGCTGTCTACTCTCCTCCATACAGACAGACAGCAGACAGCAGCTGCAGAACTACAAGGCTCAGCATACTCTATCCAGGACTGTATGCAGGAGTTTTTTGCCCCCCCCAAAAAAAATTACGTGGGCTTCGTCATGTTTTTGTATGCTAGCCAGGTACAACAGGCAGCTATGGGCTGCCCCCAACCCCCAGCTGCCTATTTGTACCCGGCTGGGAACCAAAAATATAGGGAAGCCCTTTTTTTTAAAATTATTTCATGAATTTCATGAAATAATTAAAAAAAAAAAAAATGACGTAGGTTTCGCCCAATTTTTGTGTCCAGCCATCTAAAACTAGGCAGCTGGGGAATGGAATCTGCAGCGCAGGGTGCCCAAGCTTTCTGGTCACCCCTTTTGTGAATTGCAGTCCACAGCCGCCACAGAAACTGGTGCTTTCATAGAAGCACCATCTTCTGGTGCTGTATCCAACTCTTCCAGTTGCCCTGCTGACGGGTGGCTCGCTGGGTAATAATGGGGTTAGGGCTAGCTGTATATTATCAACTGGCCCTAAGCCAGAAATTCATGGTGTCACACCAATATTAGACATGGCCACCATGAATTTCTAGTACAGATAAAAAAAGAACACAACACACAGAAAAATATTTTTATTAGAAATAAAACATAACACAATTAGTGACTCCATCCTTATTGAAATAAAGAACTCCCCTCCGCAGTAATCCTGGGTCAAGGGTCCCGCACCATCCAATCCGGATCCAATATCATCTGATCGGTTTGCTGGAAGGCAAAGCGATCAGATGATGTGTCAGGTTCAAGGGCCTGAATCACATGACACAGCAGCTGATTGTATACAATTAGCTAATGCATCAGTGCAAAAAAAAAAACTACACACTTCTGTGCAGATTCCTGTCCGACAGCAGCAGCTGATAGTTTAGTTGGCCTCACTGCTCGACATATAGTGACAGCTGATTCCGTCAGGTGACCGCATCAGCTGATAATCGCCAGGTCTGAGAGAGAGAAAAGAGAGAGAAAAGAGATAGAGAGAGGGAGAGAAGAGAGGGAGAGAAGAGATGGAGAGGGAAAGAGAGAGGGAGAGAGAGGGAGAGATAGAGGGAGAGGGAGAGAGAGAAAAGGGAGAAGAGAGAGAGAAAGAGAGAGAAAAAGATAGAGAAAGAGAAAAAGAGAGACAGAGAGAGAAAGAGAGAGAAAAAGAGAGAGAAAGACAAAGAGAGAGAAAAAGAGATAGAGAGAAAGAGAGAAAAAGAGAAAGAAAGAGAGGAGAGAGAAGAGAGAGTGAGAGGAGAGAGAGGAGAGAGCAATGGAACCTCATTCCGTGAACTGCTCTGATTTTAGAGGTGTGTCCCGCAGCTCACAGCTGATGTCCAGCTCCTCCCCTCAGTGCATAATTAAATTAAATTATAATTTTAAATAAATAATAATTATAATTTAAAATTATAAATAAATTAAATTAAATTCTTTACCGAGACGGCCAGGACTCAAACTCATGAACTAACTCTCCTTTGGCGACAGCTCTATCCATAGAGCCAACACCTGTAATGAAAAGGAAGTTTTGGTAATCTTGACCTATTTATTGCAGTAGAGTATCCAGAAGTGGATTATTCAGCTATAAAGAGGAGGGAGAGAGAGAGAAAAAGAGAGAAAGAGAGAGAAAAAGAGAGAGGGAGAGATAAAAAGAGAGAGAGAAAGAAAGAGAGAGAGAAAAAGAAAGAGATCGAAAGAAAGAGAGAGAGAGAGAAAAAGAGAGAGAGAAAGAGAGAAAGAAAAAGAGAGGGAAAAAAAGAGAGAGAAAGAGAGAGAGAAAGAGAGGAGAGAGTGAGAGAGGAGAGAGAGAACAGAGAGAGGAGAGGGAGGAGAGAGCAATGCAGCCTCATTCCGTGAACTGCTTCGATTTTAGAGGTGTGTCCCGTGGCTCACAGCTGATGTCCGGCTCCTCCCCTCAGTGCATAATTAAATTCAATTATAATTATAATTTAAAAATAAATTAAATTCTTTACCGGGAATGCCGGGACTCAAACTCGTGAACTAATTCTTCTTAGGCAGTAGCTCTACCCATTGAGCTACTGTCTGTAATGAAAAGCTTAATAAGATTTGGTTAGATTAGTAGAGAATCCAGAAGTAGATTATTCAGCTACAAGGATGGATGGATGGAGGGATGGATGGATGGATGGATGGATGGATGGAGAGAGGAATGGATGGAGGGATGGATGAAGGGAGGGATGAATTGATGGAGAGATGGAGGGAGGGATGGAGGGAGGGATGAATGGATGGAGGGAGGGATGGAGAGATGGATGGATGGATGATGGATGGATGGATGAATGGAGGGATGGAGGGATGGCGGGATGGATGGAGGGATGGATAAATGGATGGAGAGATGGATGGAGGAATGGATGGTTGGATGGATGGATGGGTGGATTGATGGATAGAGGGATTGATGGAGGGATAGACGAATGGATGGAGGGATGAAGGGAGGGATGAATGGATTGAGAGATGGAGGGAGGGATGAATGGGTGGAGGGAGGGATGGAGGGATGGATGGAGGGATTAATGAATGGATGAAGGAATGGATGGATGGATGGATGGATGGATGGAGGGATAGATGGATGGATGGAGGGATGGAGGGAGGGATGAAGGGAGGGAGGAATAAATGGAGAGATGGAGGGAGGGATAGAGGGAGGGAGGGGGGGATGAATGGATGGAGGGAGGGATGGAGGGATGGATGGATGGAAGGAGGGATAGAGGGATGGATGGAGGGATGAAGGGAGGGATGCATGGATGGAGAGATAGAGGGAGGGATGAATGGATGGAGGGAGGGATGGAGGGTGGGCTAGAGGGATGGATGGAGGGAGGGATGAAGGGAGGGATGAATGGATGGAGAGATGGAGAAGGGATGAATGGATGGAGGCAGGGAGGGATGGAGGGATGGATGGATGGGAGGGCAAACACCGGCACTACCGCACTAATCACCACACACACACAGGCACTACAACCCCCATCATCACCGCACACGTAGGCATTACCTTAGTGACGTCCCCGCTGACAGCGCGGCTCTCGTCAGTTGCTGCGTAGATATGACACAGAGCGCTCCTGTTCTACGGCGCTCTCTGTCAGCTTCATGTAGCAGAGCTGGATGCGTCGCGGGACCTCTGTGGATTACGTCAGACCTGGAGGGGTATTTGAGGATTTTAATAAAATGGTGAAAGAGGGTGTTTTTTGTCTTTTTTTCCAAGTAAAGGATTTTTCATTTTGCGTGTTTATTTACTTTCACTTACAGGTTAATCATGGAAGGTATTTCGGGGAGACGCCTGCCATGAATAACTCCTTATTACCCCGATTGCCACCGCACCAGGGCAATTCGGGATGAGCCGGGTAGAGTCCCGGGACTGCCTTATCTAATGGATGCGGCAATTCCGGGCAGTTGCTGGGTGATATTGTTAGGGTGGTGGGCTCCATATAACATGGCGCTCCCCTTTCTGACAATACCAGCCTCCAGCCGTGTGGCTTTATTCTGGCTGGTCTCAAAATTGGGGGGAACCACATTTCTTTTTTTTTTTTGTTTTATCATTTATTTATTTATTTTACTGCACGATATAGACTCGCCCGCCGGCGGCTGTGATTGGTTGCAGTGAGACAGCTGTCAATCATCCTGGGGGCGTGTCTGACTGCAACCAAACATGGGCACCGGTGGGCAGGGAAAGCAGAGAATTCCAGATTGAATAATGAGCGGCAGCCATTTTCAAAAGAGGATAAGCCGCTGGAGCTTTGTGACAGCCGTGCAGCGCCGCGCCGTGATCGATGAGTAGAAAAGAGAGAGGGATTGTGCTGGGGACGCAGGACACATGCAGATACAGAACGTGCGCACATAGCCTTACTGTGAAAAGCCACGCTTTTGGTGATCGAATCGTTATCGAACGGTAGTCGAACTGCTGAATTTGAAGCAAATCATTTGAGTTTGTTGAACGACTCGAACACTGCCCAAAATCACTAGAATTTGAAATTGGCGAACCATTCGAATCGAACATTGCTCAACTCTAATCACAATACATAAGACTCAGGTTGCTTGGTAGGCTCTGTAGTGTGAACAGAGTCCGACAACACTATGCCCGTCCCGTAGGTGTGTGCAAAGCATTGCATTGCATTACAGTGTTTTGGTGGTTAATAAAGTGGTGAAAGAGGGTGTTTTTTGTCTTTTATTCCAAATATAGGATTTTTAGAGGGTTTGTGTTTATTTAATTTCACTTACAGAATAATAATGGGGGGTTTCTCATAGACCCTCCCCATCACTAATCTAGGGCTTAGCCTAAGGTGTGAGCTGCCATTAACATCGAATTACCCCAATTTCCACCCCACCAGGGCAATCAGGAAGGGACAGGTAAAGTGCTGGGATTGTCGCATCTAAAGGATGCGACAATCCTGGGAAGCTACAGGCTGCTATTTTTAGGCTAGGAGACTGCCAATAACCATGGGTCTCCTCAGCCTGAAAATACCAGCCCCCAGCTGTCCGGCTTTACCATGACTGGGTATCAAAATTGGGGGGACCACACGCTATTTTTTAAAATTATGTAAATAAAAATATGCTTTATCTGTGCTGGATAAAATATGAGTGGACCCTATGCTAATTTTTTAAAATTTTATATATATTTTTCCTGCATGATAGACCCACAGACCAGGTTAGTGATAGAAAGCATCAGACATGCTGTCACTCCAGTCCAAAAGGGGAAAAATCCATGCTGCTGTTTGTTTTGGCTGACCAGGGTCATATAATGACTCAGAAGACCACCAGTTCACCTTAAACAACTCTTAAGTTAAAAGTTCATCAGCAACAAATTCATACATGAGATAATGGGCACATAACTTCCAAGTTGTTCCATTTGTATTCACCAGTTTCAACCACAGTCTCAGTTCCTACAAGGTTGCCTCCATTCTCACAGGTTTAGTGAGTACCAGCTCAATTTAGTTAACCACAACAGAAGAGTTTGGGACAGTCTTATCCCTACTATGGCTCTACATCTCTTTTTCTCATAGAGGAGGGATACGAGGGTTTTGCCACTATGGCGGAACAGAGACTATGTTCTTTAGATGCTTGGGGGAGACTCTACCAGGGTAAGCCAGCTATTGTTACACACCAGTTGGGATGAACCCATTACCTTGATGGTTAGGGGCCTGGCCACTAGAGTCCTATCCTCTGGCTCTTTCAGTCTGAAGCCACTCAGTTCGAGGGTCAGTCTTTAACTTCACTGTTGATTCTGCTCAATGTCTCAGCCAACATTCAGGAATCAAGCTATCTCCATTCTGGTCTCTTTCCTTCTTTGGCCACAAGACACCTACCAGATATGGCTTTGACAACCTACAGACTATACATCTGTCTCTGTTCCACACTGGGTCTTCACTAATGTTCTAGAAGGAAATTTCCCTTACCCTACCAGCTAATCCTTCTCAGTGCGGGCTAATTCCAACACTTAGCTATTTCCTTGCCCTACAATCTGGCAACCACATTTAGAACACTATATATTATAAATGCACATCACATTACCAACGCTGCATATCACAGATAACATTACAATCCACATGAAACAAAACACGCAAGACATTATTCACATTACACTACATGACACGATCGGTGTCTTCAGAGGCAGGAAAATGACAGAAACAGTCCATCACTCTTATAATATTACAAAGCTTCAAAATCCAATACATACGCAAAACATGTACATACAGACGTAGATCCATATTCTAAAGGCCCTGTCACACACAGAGATAAATCTTTGGCAGATCTGTGGTTGCAGTGAAATCATGGACATATTGTTCCATTTGTACACAGCCACAAACCTGGCACTGATTGTCCACAATTTCACTGCAACCACAGATCTGCCTTAAGTTATATCTCCTTTCGAAAACTGAATATCCTGCTTGTAAATGAGGCACAGCATAGTTTACATTTCTTAATGCAGGTAACTTAAATCCTTTTTCAGATTAGGGCTATTTCTTAATAATATATTTTTAAATACCAGAAGACTCATTGAGCTTCAGAGTACCATAGGTCACTGAACTGATAACAGCACTGAATCAATTAATTATTTGATTTTTCATGGCAATTAAATTAAACTGAACCATGGCCACATAGACTTACTAATGCATACTGAAGTGACTTTCAGCATTTTAATTAGATTACAAATTCTATTTTCTTTATGGTTTACTTTGTTTTGCTTTCATTAAACATGGATGGTGTTAAATACGTTCAAATGACAAAAAATGTGTTATTATTGGTGACCTCATCTAATAGGTTTTAAAAACGTAACCCCTTACCACATAAGATGTTCTGATGCGGGCTGAGTAAGTGAGCCAAAATCTTTTCCGCCAGATGATGGCTGTCAACAATCAATCTGTGACAGCAGCAATCATTGTGTCTCAGAGGACACATGGATGCGATTGTGGCATGCTGATAGGATGGAGTTGTGCCGCCCTGGAGGCCTCTGATGTCACAGTGGTGACTCAGAGCGGCGATGTGACCGTACCGGGAGCTAGCGACAGGCTTTTTGTAATGAGGAGCAAAAATAATATTTAAAAAGGGAGAAAGAAAATAAAATAAATAAAGAGTTTGTGATGCCAGTTGGGATGTTCGGCTGTGGTATGGCCGGGCACTGCTAGTGGGCCCCAGGAGTTAGGTGGGGATGCACAGTGCCAGAGGGTTGTCCTCTTGCCCCCCCAACTAGGGCTTTGTCCTGGGGACTTGTGTTGAGGTAGGGATGATGTGTCAGGGATTAATTCAGCCAGAGACAGAACATGGAGCTTTTTACCTTTTACTAAAGCTCTGCAGGGTGTTATCACACCATACAACGATGGGGGTACTTCCTGCCCTGACAGTTGGTTCCTCTGCTGTTTAGTGATGGTGTACTCTTCCTCTGCCACTATTTCTCTATCTGGGAGTTAGTATCTTGGTAACTTGGGATTCCCAAGACAAGAACAATCTAGACTGATTATCCGTTCTGGCAAGCAGGTGATTGGAATCCTGAAGGAAGACGGATTCTTCTAGAAGCTTCCAGACTCTCCCATGCCACAGTGCTCCCAGGAATTTCACTGCTCCTTGTAAAAAAGCTACAGTCTCTCAGTTTTGTCACCGACCTTGAAGGCACTGGTGACCTAAGGACTGATACCCTGCCAAGTGTAGCTGGCCTCTCCAGAGGTTTTTGCAGTTACCTCTGTACAGGACCTCTCCTCAGTAAGCTCCTCACTTCACTTCACACTGCAACTAACTGCCACTAACTGAAATTTACCTCAGAGCTAAGTTTTAGCTCAAGAGAATAACCCCAGTAAGGGAGTGTATGAAAATATGTGTTTTGTAGTAAGCAGCAGAGATAACAAAATTCTCATTAAGGCTAACATTACATGTCATACAGATTGAAATATACATGTGATTATTATCTGTGGGGACCAGGCACAAGGTGCCACAGAGTGACACCTCGTGGTCGGATAAAGACCTCTTCCCTGTCATGATGGTACACCTCTGAAAGCCAGTTCGTATCTAGTGTTTATTGAAGACTGTTTTTTTCTATATAGAGCACTACTGTGGTATTGCTGTATATAATTAAAGAGATCGGATTATTGCAGAGAAATCTCCTAAGGGGCCTAACAATTACAATAAAACGTTTTTAAAAATATTAAAAAAATACAGAAGTTCGAATCACATCTGTGGCGCCCCTGAGGCTTCCGTCGCCACAGGTCATTGCACCCCATCTGCGGTGTGATGCCCCATTCTGGGAGAGGAAGAGGGTGAACTCCGGTTTCCTGGTAAATTCACACTACACCCATTGCTAGGGACACACAGGACCAGGGAAAGTGGCAGGCAACCCTCCCATGCTGCATGCTGAGAGGGGCTGTAAGACCCATCCCTGCTCCCATAGGGTGGTAGCTTAGCAACTGGGGAGGTGGGAGGAGCCACCAGAGAGCAGACAGAGACAGGAAGGTGAAGTTTAGTCAGTTCGCTCAGGGGAGTGGGAGAGTGAGGAGTGAGCATGTAGGACGAGAAGAGAGAAAGGGTTGCAGGGCCACGAGTAGTCCTGTAAGGTGCCACGAGCAGTCCTTGTTGGGTACCGCTGCCGAGGGCCCAGAGGCGCTACGGGTAGCTGCAGGCTGCGGTGGCCCGTTCCACAGTGACAACGGTGGAGCGACCAGCTGCGACAGGGGACGGTCCCTAGACACTGAAGGAGTGAAAAGACAGTCTCCAGACAGTAAAAACCGAGGCCCAGGGAATTGCAAGCTCCCAGGGCCAGAACCCAGAGCAGATCTTCAGAAAAGGGGTAATCAGCCGACAGGTGACCCCCCAGCCTGGAGGCTGTAATGGAGGCCAAGCCAAGTCCATCTACCTAAGGCAAGGCTAGTGAAGTCAGCAGAAAAAGGGACACTAAAGAGAGGAAACCGGATTTCACGCTCGGAACCATCCAGATACGGCGGAGGTCCCTGACGGTGGTCCCAGCAGTCTGAGGGTCCTTGCAAGTGTGACCGAAACTGTGAGTAAAAGAACTGGAACTGCACCTTTGGACTCGTCTCTGTTATTCCACCTGCATAGACACTTACAAGCACCAACTGTGCCCCGGGCATTGCTCCACCTGTGGGGAGCAGTACCACCATAGCTGCCATCACATCATCCCGGTGGCCTCACACAGCAGCGGCGGCTTATTAGCCGCATACCACAGGTGGCGTCACGAACACAAACTTTAATTCAAGCCACATATTCTACTGATACCCACCAGGGCCACGGAGCCGGGCCCAGCCACCACTGACTACCACCGGACTAGTCCGGCCCGGCACCGGGTGTCCCATAGCCCTGGGGCGGGCGAGTCATTTTGGCGTCACGAACAGGATTTCGTGCCCGGTCTAACCGGGTACTGTGCGCCTGAAGAACCGTGTGACAGACTGTGTACTTTACTGAGAAACCGCCGCCATTAGCGCTGCTGAGCGCGGGAAGAAGGGGGGCGTGAAAGAAGAAAGGGCGCGAAGAGAAGCCCCGCCCCCTTGTCCAAGAAAAGAGCGCGAAGCAGTGCCCGCCATGGAAGGCGGAGGAAGAAGAAATGGCGACTAGATAAGCTGGCAGGCTGGCAGAGAGAGTCTAAATGCCAGACCAGCAGATAAAGAAAATGTACCTTATCGCAGCGAAGGTGATGCAGCAGATCCGGCAAGCGACGCGCGGAGCAGCGACCGCCAGAACACCGGAGATGCTACTGAGGGGTGAGTCATTTAATGCCCCTGCCGGCGCGGGTGCCCCAACCCCCGCTGCCATGCCCGCGGTCCCTGGAGAGACGCCCGGCACGGCGACGCCGATCCAGGCCGCAGCCACGCCAGGTGCGGCCCGCCAAGATTTTGCCGCCGGAGCGGCGCCCATCCACACCGCAGCAGCGACTCCAATACAGGCCGCCGCCATGCCAGGCGCGGCCCGCCAAGACCAGCAGACGCAGACTGTGCTGACCGCTGTCTACCTGCTGCCAGGTGGGGAGCCAGAGAAGAATCCCTACACGTAAAGAAGTAAGAAGCAGCCGAACTGTACATAGCCCCTAATTCTTTTTGAAGAAGTCCCTTGTGTTTTGCCCCTTATTCTTTTCGAAGATGACACCCTTTCCTACTGTGCTGCCCCTGATTCTTTGCGAAGACGTCACCCCCCCCATGTTAAGTGCTACCGGGCCACTGAACTGGAATGTGGGCCCCGGTGAATGTTTAGGTGTCATGTCGTACCAGGCCACTGGACTTAGTGGCTGGTGTGTGGTGTATGTGTTTTCTGTCCTACCAGACCATTGGACTTAATGGCTGGTATGTTGTTGATATGTCTGATGCAACCAGGCCATTGGACTTAATGGCTGGTCGAAGATGTTACTTTGTTTGTTTGAAACGAACTGACGGGCTACTGGACTTGTAGTAGCCAAGAATGTAATTAGTTGCACCCGTTGTGCCCCCTACCAGAATTATGGGGGACTTGCCTGAACCGTGCAACGGACTGGAAGTGCACACTTAGAGTTTTCTTTATAAGAAGTTTGCAACGTTCATGATATGTGCCTCCCATAAAGGGAAGAAATGTTTTACTGTTTATGTTATTGCATACAAAAATGTTTTTGCAGTGTCTCCCATTTGTTTTTGTTGTTTTTCAGCCCGAGGACGTGCTGGGATTTGCTGTGGGGGAGTGTGGCGCCCCTGAGGCTTCCGTCGCCACAGGTCATTGCACCCCATCTGCGGTGTGATGCCCCATTCTGGGAGAGGAAGAGGGTGAACTCCGGTTTCCTGGTAAATTCACACTACACCCATTGCTAGGGACACACAGGACCAGGGAAAGTGGCAGGCAACCCTCCCATGCTGCATGCTGAGAGGGGCTGTAAGACCCATCCCTGCTCCCATAGGGTGGTAGCTTAGCAACTGGGGAGGTGGGAGGAGCCACCAGAGAGCAGACAGAGACAGGAAGGTGAAGTTTAGTCAGTTCGCTCAGGGGAGTGGGAGAGTGAGGAGTGAGCATGTAGGACGAGAAGAGAGAAAGGGTTGCAGGGCCACGAGTAGTCCTGTAAGGTGCCACGAGCAGTCCTTGTTGGGTACCGCTGCCGAGGGCCCAGAGGCGCTACGGGTAGCTGCAGGCTGCGGTGGCCCGTTCCACAGTGACAACGGTGGAGCGACCAGCTGCGACAGGGGACGGTCCCTAGACACTGAAGGAGTGAAAAGACAGTCTCCAGACAGTAAAAACCGAGGCCCAGGGAATTGCAAGCTCCCAGGGCCAGAACCCAGAGCAGATCTTCAGAAAAGGGGTAATCAGCCGACAGGTGACCCCCCAGCCTGGAGGCTGTAATGGAGGCCAAGCCAAGTCCATCTACCTAAGGCAAGGCTAGTGAAGTCAGCAGAAAAAGGGACACTAAAGAGAGGAAACCGGATTTCACGCTCGGAACCATCCAGATACGGCGGAGGTCCCTGACGGTGGTCCCAGCAGTCTGAGGGTCCTTGCAAGTGTGACCGAAACTGTGAGTAAAAGAACTGGAACTGCACCTTTGGACTCGTCTCTGTTATTCCACCTGCATAGACACTTACAAGCACCAACTGTGCCCCGGGCATTGCTCCACCTGTGGGGAGCAGTACCACCATAGCTGCCATCACATCATCCCGGTGGCCTCACACAGCAGCGGCGGCTTATTAGCCGCATACCACAGGTGGCGTCACGAACACAAACTTTAATTCAAGCCACATATTCTACTGATACCCACCAGGGCCACGGAGCCGGGCCCAGCCACCACTGACTACCACCGGACTAGTCCGGCCCGGCACCGGGTGTCCCATAGCCCTGGGGCGGGCGAGTCACATCCTTTCCCCCCAATAATAGATTAAGACGTAAAAAAACCCACAAAACATATATGTGGTATCTCCAAGTTAATAAAAGTTTGATCTATGAAAATCTAAAATAACCCTAATAAGTAAACGGAGTAAAGAGGCAAAAATATCTAAACATTGCATCTACCACAGATTGATCAATAAAAACATCCACTCAGGTCAGTAAAAAGGAGATCTCCCACAGCCCAATCCACAGAACATTAAAAACATTACAGCTCTCAGAAAATGGAAACACAAGAAAAAAAAAATTCTTGAGAAATTTCCACATTTTTTTCTTAACTTAAAGAGAATATGTGGGCAGGTTTTTGCTACCTCATCTGACATCAACATAATGTACTTTAGGCAATGTCCGCACTTTGCTTTTTGCCTTCTTTTTACCTGCTTTTTTGCTGCTTTTTCAACTGCAGCGTTTAATGCCAAAATGGATGTGTTCTGCTTTTCAAGCATAGTCTATGGGAATTTGGGTTTCTTGTGCGCAATATGCTGTTCAAAATGCTGCCTTTTTGTGGCAGAAATTTGGGCAAAAACTCTGTTTTTTAAAGAAGCAACATGTCAATTGTTTTTGCCATTTGCGTTTTGAACTGCAAAGCAGAGTTTTTGCCCAAATTTTTGCCACAAAAAGGCAGCATTTTGAACAGCATACTGTGGACAAGAAACCCAAATTCCCATAGATTATGCTTGAAAAGCAGAACACATCCATTTTGGCATTAAAATGCTGCAGTTGAAAAAGCAGCAAAAAAGCAGCAAAAAAGCAGGTAAAATGCAAAGTGCGGTCATAGCCTTAGGTATAGAGATTCTGAATCCAATGGTGTATCACATAGATTACTGGGTACAGCTGTTCTGAAACAATCAAATAATTTAGATTCAGGAACACAGCGGGACTGCTCACACCAGGCTCACAATAGAGATTGTGCATGGGCTGTGAGGTGTTAATGACAGCTAGGGGAGTGTCGGACTGTTTTGCACGTGAGTTTCTAGTACTGTAATAGTAATCACAGGGTAATAAACCCTTTAGTTTATGTAATCAATTGCACACACACTGATCAAAGAAGCACAGTTGCTTTTTGATTTTAAACTCTTAGGCTATGTTCGCACGTTGCGTCGGTGTACCTGCAGTTTATTCTGCACGTTTTCCTTCCCTTGGTTTTTGACCAAATGGCTTATGACCATTTTTTAGCGCTAAAAACGCATGCGTTTTTTTAGCGTTTTGATTGCGTTTTTAGCGCTTTTTACATGCGTTTTTCCTCTTAAAAACGCATATGCGTTTGTCATGTCATTGAACTCAAAAATAAAGTTAAATGATTCAAATACAAAAATGTCTGCCTTTCCTGTCTTGTTTATGTTAATTTGTTATGATGTCACTTCCTGAAGCAATGATAACTCTAAAATCATCAAGATTGAACATGAAAACACTTGATATGTTGCAAAATTAAAGTATACAAACACAGATTTTGATGTCACAAATAAAATAATTTATTTTCAAAGCTTTATTTACGTCATAAAGCCATTTTTATGCACATTTCAACATATGTGCAACATATAATTGATATTTAGGAAAAATACATAATTTTTTATAAAACAGAAACATAAGAATAGATCATTATGAAATTAAGGTTCAGAAAATAATTGCCTGCTGAAATATCCTTGTGGTGGTTGTTGGGAATGCAAATTAACATTTAACGGGGGTTGTATATTCATTTGGCTAGATTGTGGTTTTTGAGTTTGTATGGCTGGATGCAAATATTGTTGGGGCACATTTTGATTATATGTATTTGTATTTAGAGAATAAGGTTTTTGTATGTAGATTGGGTTTTGGGCAATAGTAGCTGTATTCTTTTGGGCTGGTGGGTTTTTGACTTCATCAAAAATTTGTTCAATTTTAGAAATAATTGCGCCAGAGGAAGGGAAACTACCCTCTTCCTCATAGCAAGTCAGCATCCCACATATGGCTGTCATGCATGTATTTTTTTTCTTCTCATCTTTAATTTTTCTGATTCTACCTGCAATACTAATGCCAAAATGATCAATGTCATCTTCTTTGGCACTAGTATTCAATAATTTTAAGGTTTCGTTACAAATAACGTCCTTCTCTAATTGGATATTTTTGGTGTTTTTTTTTTTGTTTTTTGGCTTAATATATTTTGTGGGACCTGAGGTAATTATTGTAGGTCTAGGTGGTGATTTATCTTGAACAGTACCAATTTCTATATCCCCTTCATGTTCTGATGAAAATTGATCTATATTGGCTGATGGCCCTTCCTGGTGTGGTTGATGAAGGCTCTCTTGCCCCTCTTCATCATCAACAGGTGTTTGTGCTGCTACATTTCCTGAAGTTCTGTTGAGTTGAAAGAAAAAATAAAAAACAATTAAATACAATGTAATTTATTGTGATGATAACATTATTGTCATAAAACAATTTTAACATACTGTTACATGAATACCTACTCTCTATTTTTCCGACTTGTGCATAGAAATGACAGCTCATCATAATAGATGAAATTTGTTTTTTTAGGGGAACTGCCACTTTTCATGCCCTCATTCCTTATCTTGTGAAATCTGTCCTTAACTGAACGCCACCTTTTCCGCACATCAAGCTCTATTTTAATTGTGCAATGAAACAAAAAAAAAAAAATTTAAATTAATTTTAATAAGTATAGTAACAGTATAAAAACAACTAATTTAAACAAGAAATATACCAATTTTATGTTGTAAGGCTGCATCAGCCTCATGCCATTGTGGGAACAGTTCAGCACAGATTGTTCCCCAACAGTCCATCCTCTTGTTTTTTTGCATGTATTCAGGGCATGTGGGATCCCAAAGGCATGGCATGGATTCAACCTGTAACATAATTTTACAAATTTGTAAAGAAGTGATTACTAAATTTATAAGATTATAAAGCTTGGCATTATCATTATAACATTTTTTAAGCAAAATAATGAAAAATAAATCAGGTACTTACCATAGCAATTAATTTTGCAACATCGATCTTCATTCGCTGGAACCAAGCCATTATAAATTTCAGTAGATCAAAGTTTATCTATTATGAGAAATCACAATAGTAGCAGGCACTGAAACATACTCAGCTCTGTATTTATAGTACAAAGGAAGTGATGTAGGTAATGACGTTTGTGCCTGGTTTATTTGCCTACTGCACCTGCGTTTTTGGTTTGGAAAACGCTGGTAAAAAGCATGTAAAACGCACATTAAACGCAGATTATTCACTTCAACATGCGTTTTCCCATTTCTCATTGACTTCAATGTTAAGGAAACGCTGCAGAAATGGCAAAAACAACTGACATGCTGCTTCTTTTTCAGCATGGTTTTTGACCACAAATATGCAAATTAAACGCTGCTGAAAAAAAAGCAAAGTGCAGACAGGATTTCTGCTTTTACCATAGACTTTGCTGGAAATCAAAAACGCATGCCTTTTTGCCCAAAAACGCTGCTGCCAAAAACGCTGCAGAAACGCGGTAAAAAACGCAACGTGCGAACATAGCCTTACAGCAAGCTGTCCTCAGCTTACATAGCAAAAACCTGCTGCCAGATTCCCTTTAAATAAAATAAAAATATGCTTGGAATGGAGGTTTCCAGGCAATGGGGACTTTGGTGGCTGAGGGCTGTGTCAAGATAGACAGCATTGAGCATGAGAACCCATGCTACTCGATTGAGCACCAAGTGTGTCCCAGCACCCTGATTGTTGATCAAGTACTGAGCAGTGCCGAACACGCTCACTCATCACTTTGGACAACCCTCTTAAATGATGAGACAAAATATATGTTGGAAAATATGGATATACTGCAAAATGCAAGAAATAGGGAAAACACAAGCAGATCTCACATTTATATCACTTAGAAGAATATACAACTACAACATTCTAAGATTCAGTAGATAAAATACAAATCATGTCTAAAGTTCATACCACTTGAAGATCTCAAGTTCAGGTGTAACATCCATGAAGCCTCTCTGAATAATAGCTGCCTCCATCAATCTCCATCTCTAAGTGGCCATTCAACTCTCTAAACTCCCAAAAATATCAAATTTGTTATTTCTTCTTTCTGAATCAGTATAAAATGTTTAGTTACTCTCGAATATCGTGCTTCGTTAGATAGGTGCTCCACAGTACAGACTACGTAATTGACATTGCAAATCACAGATGTCACACAATAAGCCACATGGTGTGTAAAACTTTCCATATTGCAACACGCACCATGCGGCATCCCTATTTCTGTTATTTTTTTAACCGTATGCCTACAGACATTTCATCTGCTGCCACCACATTTATAAAACCCTTTCAAGCTGAACCATGCTTTGTTTGGAATTTTGTCCACAAAAGGCTGAGAAATAAAATCTTTCCAATTGATTTTCTTTTCAAAATGTCTTGACAGACAATGATGACAATTTGCATTAAAATGTTGTGGGACAAGTAGATACTTAGATTTAATGTTTTTTACCTTGTTATATTGCATGCTATATGGGCTACGAAAGATCATTTTTTGCATTTTCGTCATTTTATTGTTATTGATTACAACAGGGTTGAATATCTTATCTCTTGATTTATTATTAGCTTTTTTTCTTGCTACATCAATTACCGATCCATTATAACCCATTCTTATCAACCTTTCTGTAACAGTTTGTTGTTCATTCATTATCAGACCATATTCTTTACATTTCTATCTTGGTACTAATTTGATAGCATGAATAGGATGACAGCTATTAGCACTGAAAACTGTGTTATCTGAAATATGTTTTCAGGGGATAGTAGTCTGATCTGTGCCTGATCTACAATATCCTTACAGATATACCGCATGTTCAAAATTGCCATGTGTGAACTAAGACCAGAATATGTAGAATGCAGATCAAAACCATACATGTTCATATACCGTGTGAAGGTCGGTATGGCCACCACGTCGCCTGACCATGCTAAAAGAATATATGACTTGCCCATACCTACATCACACAATGGATTTTTATCAGAAAAACATATAAGTTGACTGTTAACTAATAGGAATAGCACCCGTTACCATAAGGAGTTATTCAGATGGAGCATACTCAGTGATATAATAAGCCTTCTTAAGACTGGGGTTATTTTCAGATAATTTTTGAATATTTTGACAACTGTTCCTACATATTATGACACTCTGACATTGTTCATTCAGTCCTGACAGTGCCAGATTGTTCTATCGCCCCATGCTTTTTTACAACATAAAAGTATCTTGTTGGCCCTAGGAGCAGCTAATTCACACTACATGTCTTTGATATATGAGTACATCTAAATGCTTCTCTTCAAGACCTTCCAACTTTTATGTCCACAAGACATGTAAAAACAAAAACAGAGGGTACTTTGTAAATATATATATATATATATATATATATATATATATATATATATTATAAAAAAAAGTGTATAAGCAATCCCACCACAAGAATTGTACCCAATCGGCATGATCCCTACTCTAGATGACACCAGTGCTCCTGGATACGTTATACAGGCTACTCTAACAAGGCTCCCATTCAAAGGATATACATATTATTGGAATGAGGAAGAACTACCCTGAATTATTAAGGTTCCCATTCTAAAGAATCCAAATTTTATCTGACTGGATGAAGGGATACCCTGAATGTTTGAGATTTTTTGGGGACATTGTATCCTGAGGGAAACCTTCCCTTGAAGGTTACACTATGAATTAAATGGTGTGGATGACCAAATATGTGTAGAGAGTCCATCAACCAGGTGCTTGGATGAGTTACTCAGGCATATGGTGTCTCTCTGAACACTACAGAGAGCACCTTAGTAATGCAATGAAGATTTGACACTCTCTGAAAAGAATGGGGAGGTCGCACCCCCGGAGGGATCCAACACCAGTTTTATTCTTTTGAGATGTGGAATTTGCTACATATTGAGGACCTATGAAATAAGTCTATTACTGCTGATGATGAACCCTGTTGACAAGGAGGAAATGCGTTGAGTATTTGCCTAGACTTATTTATGTTATGATATTACTAATTGTGCCATAAGAATGCAAATAGAGCAAAATAACTGCATATATTTAGACATCTGACACATGTGGATGTTTTTTATCGCTCTGTGTAGTTAGTAATTTTCCTACAGTTTGATAGCCCAATTTAGGGATTCCTTGGGTGAGTCTACGAGGAACGGGGGGGGGGGCACTGTTTACATTAGAGTGTTATTACTCCATTGATAGGAAGGGTTGAATAGGGCAAGGTTTATCCCATCGTGTCATCAAGTGCTTTGATGTAATTGGTGAATTGTCACATATCTTTGTTGGGGATTTGGATTCACAAATAAAGAGGTTTTTTTATATGAGTCCATGGGTGTCTCTTGTCATTTTTTATGATCCCTACTCTAGTAATTCAACTCCCTTAAGGTCCAGTCACACATAACGAGATCGTGAACGAGATCGCTACTACGTTACAGTTCCCAGATTGTTGCTGAGTTGTTGGTGAAATCATATGTGAGGTGTCACACACACCGACTTTAGGAATGAGCATGCGACCCGTAAAACGATCTTGTAAATCGTCGGGACCCTGTCACACAACAGCTGTGGTAACAATTCCGATCTCGATTAGGGGCGTAGTGAAACGCATTGAGCCACGTAGGCATCCATTTGCGTCGCCTTTTCCACACTCTTCCGCTCCGATTGGTGGCCAATACTGCGTTCTGATTTTCCAAAAGGTAACTTTTGTATCGCGTCATCCTTTGTCACTTCTTTTGAGCTTTGCTTTGAGAATAGAACCTGCGACTCTACCCTGATTTATTCGTACTTTGTACCCGATTGCTTGCTTGCTTTTCGGATCGAAGCTGCATCTGCACCCGGATTCATCCCTCCTTTGTTCCTGAGTGTTTATCAGCGCCAACCAATCAGTGCAGAGGGGGCGCGGAAACGGGGACGCAACTACACGCCTACGTGCCACACTAAAGTTCTAATCTAGGTCATTATAGAAATCGTAGGTAGGTGTCAAACATACAGATCCATCCTGCCCAGCAGGACTCCAACGAGCCAAAAATGGCCCAGGCTGTTCAGCATCGACCAACGATTTCACAGCAGGGGGCAGATCGTTGGTACGTGTCAAACATGACGAGATCGCTAGTGAAGTCGTTGTTGCGTCACAGAAACTGTGACGTAGCAACGATCTCGTTCACGATCTCGTTATGTGTGAAGTGGCCTTTAGTGCCAGCAGGCCTCAAAATAGATGAGGGCAGAACAGGACCTGGGACAGATTGTGTTAAGCTACGTTCACACTTGCGGTCGTCGCTATCCGCCAAGATGGAGAATAGCGCAATCCATAAACGGCTTGCGCTGTTTCCCATAGACTTGTATTGACTACGCACTGCGACGCAATTGTCTGCGTTGCATCCGCCAGCCGACGCTGAGTCATTATTTTGACTGAGCGCCAGGCGGATGAAACGCAGAATGTAGCGTTTTTTGTTGCTGTAAAAAGACGCACTCCGCAGGAGTCCGTCGGGATCCATTAAGAGGCATAATGAATGTCTCCCACAGAGAGAGAGAGAGACCGACAGAGAGAGAGAGAGAGACCAGGAGTGATTTTAAACAATTTAGACCGTTCTGCTGGACATGGTGAGCATGCGCAGTAGAACATGACGGCATCCTGCACTGGAATCCATTGCCAAACGCATGGCGACGGATTCCAGTGCAGGATTCCATCACGTTCTACTGAGCATGCTCAGCATGTCCAGCAGAATGTTCTAACGCATTTAAAATCAATCCTGGTCTCTGTCTCTCTCTGTCGGTCCGTCGGTCTCTCTCTGTCTGTCGTTCTCTCTCATGGTGGGTCGCTCTCTCTCTCTCTATCGATCAGTTGGTCTGTTGGTTGGTCTCTCGCTCTGTCTCTATCTCTCTTTGTCAGTCGGTCTCTCCCTCTCACCCCCTCTCTCATACTCACCGATCACCGGCGCGGCACTGCACAGCTGTCACACTGCTCTGGCAGCTTCTTATGCTTTTGAAAATCCCGGCCGCTCATTATTCCATCTTGTATTCACTGCTTCCCCCACTCACCGATGGCTATGATTGGTTGCAGTCAGACGCGCCCCCATGCTGAGTGACAGCTGTCTCACTGCAACCAATCACAGCCACTGGTGGGCAGCTCTATATTGTGTAGTACAATAAATAAATAAATATTTTTAAAAAAACGGCGTGCGGTCCCCCCCAATTTTGATACCAGCCAAGATACAGCCACACGGCTGAAGGCTGGTATTCTCAGGATGGGGAGCCCCACGTTATGGGGAGCCCCACAGCCTAAAAGTATCAGCCAGCAGCCACCCGGAATTGCCGCATCCATTAGATACGACAGTCCCGTGACTCTACCCGGCACATCCCGAAATGCCCTGGTGTGTTGGCAATCGGGGTAATAAGGAGTTAATGGCAGCCCATATCTGCAACTAAGTCCTAGGTTAATGATGGCAGGCGTCTATGAGAACCCCCCAATGATTAACCTGTAAGTGAAAGTAAATAAACACATACACCCGAAAAAAAAACTTTATTTGGAAGAAACTGAAATGAATCACGCTGTCAGCGGTGACGTCACTGAGGTAGTGCCTGTCTGCGGTGATGATGGGGGCTGTAGTGCTGGGGTGTTTGCGGTAATGATGGGGGCTGTAGTGCCTGCATGTGTCCGGTGATGATGGGGGCTGTAGTGCCTGTGTGTGCGCAGTGATGATGGTGGCGTTAGTGCCTGCGTGTGTGCGGTGATGATGGGGGCGGTAGTGCCTGCGTGTGTGCGGTGATGATGGGGGCGGTAGTGCCTGCATGTGTGCGGTGATGATGGGGGCGGTAGTGCTTGCGTGTGTGCGGTGATGATGGGAGCAGTAGTACATGTGTGTGTGCGGTGATGATGGGGGCGGTAGTGCCGGTGTGTGTGCGGTGATAATGGGGGCTCTGTCTCTCAAAACTAAAAGAATGCAACGCGTTATTTCACAGGAATCTGTTGCCTTTATTATGACACTATTTACAACGCATCAGTCACATGCGTCACACAACGCATTGTGACGGATGCCACACAACGCAAGTGTGAAAGTAGCCTTATACACTTGCCTGTGAAAAACTGATTATATAATAATGCACAGGCAAGGGTTGATGCCCCATTACCACTTATGCAGAGTAGAAGAAGCTGAAGCAAAACACAAAATATGGGCCTGCACACCTGTTAGTATACTCAAAGTGTAATAGGCAGGTACACATATAGACAGACTGTGGCCAGTAACAGATATATTATTAGGCTGGGAAGGCCCATGTTTCACGCTAGGTACGGGTAAGTACCAAGCGAATGGCGAAATGAAATGGAAAGGAAACCCTGTGTCAAGGGAAGGGGGAAATGGTGACCTCTGACAAAGCTTACCGATGGGCCCTTGGTTCCCTGACTGCCCTAGATAGGTTCTGCACCTATGCATGGAGCTGGATACATGACCTTAGGCTGATCCAAATCTGGGCCTTAGGTAGGGAGTTCTTTGTCAACCCCACTAGGCACTAAAGGACACACAGGGATTACAAACCGGTATAACCACAAACATCTTATTTCTAGTTGTCTCAGAGAGAGAAGCTGCAAAAAACACCAAGATTCTCCTGATACATGCAAGCGGCCTGCTTGCACTGAGGACTTGATAAAGATGTATCAAATATCTGGCAGCTCTGATAAGCATTGTAGTCGTACCCAGCATCTGTGAATAGCTGCACTTTACTGTTTTATTCATTTATTAGAAACCAGGCTAAACTGTGCTGAATGGGAGTGACCATTGGAGTCTGTGTGTGTCTCTGTAGTTTTTACTTTATGCTTACTGGGTTAGTAATGGGGGTGTCTGTTAGATGCCTCACCATTACTAACTACTGGGTTTGATGTCAGCTGACAATTCACAGCTGACATCAACCCACAAAAATATTATATACTGTGCACAATATTATGAATTCATATTATTTAAAATTATTATGCATTAAATTCCTTCAAACTATCAGTCATGTTTTCTCTAGACTTCTGCAATTGTGAGTCATGTGAGAAACCACCATTCACATGAGATTACTGCCTAATCCAGTCAGGATTTTCAGTTAACTTTTACCTCATATGTGATCAGTCTTAAGCTGGTGTCACACATAACGACGACGACAACGACGTCGCTGCTACGTCACCATTTTCTGTGACGTTGCAGCGACGTCCCGTCGCTGTCGCTGTGTGTGACATCCAGCAACGACCTGGCCCCTGCTGTGAGGTCGCCGGTCGTTGCTGAATGTCCAGCTTCATTTTTTGGTCGTCACTCTCCCGCTGTGACACACACATCGCTGTGTGTGACAGCGAGAGAGCGACGAAATGAAGCGATCAGGAGCCGGCACTGGCAGCTGCGGTAAGCTGTAACCAGCGTAAACATCGGGTAACCAAGGGAAGACCTTTCCCTGGTTACCCGATGTTTACGCTGGTTACCAGCCTCCGCTCTTGCTGCCAGCGCCGGCTCCTGCACTGTGACATGTGGCTGCAGTACGCATCGGGTAATTAACCCGATGCATACTGTAGCAAGGAGAGCAAGGAGCCAGCGCTAAGCAGTGCGCGCGGCTCCCTGCTCTCTGCACTGTGACATGTAGCTGCAGCACACATCGGGTTAATTAACCCGATGTGTGCTGCAGGAGAGCAAGGAGCCAGCGCTAAGCGCGGCTCCCTGCTCTCTGAACTGTGACATGTAGCTGCAGCACACATCGGGTTAATTAACCCGATGTGTGCTGCAGGAGAGCAAGGAGCCAGCGCTAAGCGCGGCTCCCTGCTCTCTGAACATGTAGCACAGCGACCTTATGATCGCTGCTTCTGCTGTGTTTGACAGCTAAGCAGCGATCATAACAGCGACTTACAAGGTCGCTGTTACGTCACCGAAAATGGTGACGTAACAGCGACGTCGTTGTCGCTGTCGTTCAGTGTGACACCAGCTTTAAGGCCCATATACATATTAAATAGCTGTCGTCTAAACGTTTGTCCAACAGCCACCAGATATCTCTCCTGACTCCACCAAACATAGGAACACTTGACTCAGCCAAGTGTTCTTTTGTCCTTTATGTGAAAGCCTTTGAATAAAAACATTTTCTATTGAAATTCCAATGTGAGGATCTTCAACTGTAGGAAGAGAGTTGTAAGATCATTCATTACATCCCATCAATATTGGCTAGTTTGGCTGACTAGCTTAATATGTATTGGGGACTTAAAAGTACTGTATATTATATAGAATTTCATATTCTTCAGAATTATTTAAAGGGAAGGTATCGCGGTTTTTTATTTTTGTATTAAAAATAGTGATTATGAAATCAAGTATTTCTAATACAAAATGAAAATCGCAGCTTATTTAGTTTTTATTTAATTCTTATTTTACTGGAGGCACTGGGGGCTGCCATGCTGGATTTGCTGTCTGTGTAACGACAGTAACTCCTTCCTTTATGGCAGCCCCAGTGCATAGACTCTGATAGTCGGGCTCCGACCCCATGAAGTAAGTTACAGTGGGCATCTGCTGTGACCTGGACGCGCCCCCTGGGCTGTCCAGGACACAGCAGAGGGAGGAGTTCAGCGCCATTATTGTGGAGCTCACAGCGTGTGTTGTTTGCTCCACTTTACCCCTGTCACCTGCCGGGATGTGTGAGTACGGTCCTCCTCCCCTCCCCTCCCCTCGTTACTGTCTCCGATGACATCCCATCCCTCCATTCTCCCCAGCCCCTGCTCTGCCCCAGCTACTGACGCCGCCCCTCCCCCCCGCCGTTACCGTCTCCAATGACACTCCCCTCCCTCCGTTCTCCCAAGTCCCCGCTCTGCCCGCCGCCGCTGCTGTGTGTGTGTGTGTATGTGTGTATAGCACAAGGTCCCCATCAGGGGTGATTGTGTGTGTGTGTGTGTGTGTATATATAGCACAAGGTCCCCATCAGGGGTGATTGTGTGTGTGTGTGTGTGTGTATATATAGCACAAGGTCCCCATCAGGGGTGATTGTGTGTGTGTGTGTATAGCACAAGGTCCCCATCAGGGGTGATTGTGTGTGTGTGTGCGTGTGTGTATATCAGAAGGTCCCCATCAGGGGTGATTGTGTGTGTGTGTGTGGCACAAGGTTCCCATCAGGGGTGATTGTGTGTGTGTGGCACAAGGTCCCCATCAGGGGTGATTGTGTGTGTGTGGCACAAGGTCCCCATCAGGGGTGATTGTGTGTGTGTGTGTGTGTGCGCGCACCCCACTGCATGTGAATACCTGTGTGTGTACCGATGATACTGTCTGCAGGGTTGTGTATCTAATCCTATCCTGTGTGATACTGTCTGCTGAGCCATGTATCTAATCCTCTCCTGTGTGATACTGTCTGCACGGCTGTGTATCTAATCCTCTCCTGTGTGATACTGTCTGCTGAGCTGTGTATCTAATCCTATCCTGTGTGATACTGTCTGCAGAGCTGTGCATCTAATCCTCTCCTGTGTGGTACTGTCTGCTGAGCTGTGTATCTAATCCTATCGTGTAATACTGTCTGCAGGGCTGTGTATCTAATCCTATCGTGTAATACTGTCTGCAGGGCTGTGTATCTAATCCTATGTTGTGTGATACTGTCTGCTGATCTGAGTATCTAATCCTATCCTGTGTGATACTGTCTGCAGGGCTGTGTATCTAATCCTCTCCTGTGTGATACTCTCTGCTGAGCTGTGTATCTAATCCTATCATGTAATACTGTCTGCAGGGCTGTGTATCTAATCCTATCGTGTAATACTGTTTGCAGGGCTGTGTATCTAATCCTATGTTGTGTGATACTGTCTGCTGAGCTGTGTATCTAATCCTATCCTGTGTGATGTCTGCAAAGCTGTGTATCTAATCCTCTGCTGTGTGATACTGTCTGCAGGGCTGTGTATCTAATCCTCTCCTGTGTGATACTGTCTGCTGAGCTGTGTATCTAATCCTATCATGTAATACTGTCTGCAGGGCTGTGTATCTAATCCTATCGTGTAATACTGTTTGCAGGGCTGTGTATCTAATCCTATGTTGTGTGATACTGTCTGCTGAGCTGTGTATCTAATCCTATCCTGTGATACTGTCTGCAGGGCTGTGTATCTAATCCTATCGTGTGATACTGTCTGCTGAGCTGTGTATCTAATCCTATCCTGTGTGATACTGTCTGCTGAGCTGTGTATCTAATCCTATGTTGTGTGATACTGTCTGCTAAGCTGTGTATCTAATCCTATCCTGTGTGATACTGTCTGCTAAGCTGTGTATCTAATCCTATCCTGTGTGATACTGTCTGCAGGGCTGTGTATCTAATCCTATCGTGTGATACTGTCTGCTGAGCTGTGTATCTAATCTTATCCTGTGTGATGTCTGCAAAGCTGTGTATCTAATCCTCTGCTGTGTGATACTGTCTCTAGGGCTGTGTATCTAATCCTATCCTTTGTGATACTGTCTGCTGAGCTGTGTATCTAATCCTATCGTGTAATACTGTCTGCAGGGCTGTGTATCTAATCCAATCGTGTAATTCTGTCTGCAGGGCTGTGTATCTAATCCTATGTTGTGTGATACTGTCTGCTGAGCCGTGTATCTAATCCTCTCCTGTGTGATACTGTCTGCTGAGCCGTGTATCTAATTCTCTCCTGTGTGATACTGTCTGCTGAGCCGTGTATCTAATCCTCTCCTGTGTGATACTGTCTGCTGAGCCGTGTATCTAATTCTCTCCTGTGTGATACTCCTGCTGTCCTTGGTGACACTTTAGACATTTCTGGTCACAAGGAAAATGGCTGTGCATTGTGTCCTTACATATCATTCTCTGTTATCTGTTGTAAACACTCAGATTAGGAGGGGGGAGCCTTGCCATCACACACAGGAGAGCAGACTCCACCCACTTTACGGCAGGCTGTAATCTGAGCTTTTTATACAGTGGAATTTCTGTAGGATTTCAGAAGCTCTTCCCCCTAGTGTTTAACAGTGGAAAATATCAAACTTTTTAATTTTTTTTTTATATTTTGCACAATTGAAAAAAAAAATAATATTTAAACAAAACATTTAAACATTATTACTTTACATTTTTTCAGTTATTATTATTATTATTTTTTTTTTTGACGATACCTTCCCTTTAAAAGACAACTTTCTCCACTCCAGAAGATGGAATAAAGCTGGCACAATTGCAGCTTTCCGGCTGTTTCTAACCATATAGCTGTTCCAGTGTGTCTATCGCACCGTGACAACCAAAAGGCTGACAATGAAATGTAAAATGGTGGTGCAGTGAAGGCAGAATAGCAGTGTCCACCTGATCTATTCAGAGGCACAGAGGCATACAGTTGGCATAGACTTGACCCTTAAGGCCGCTTTACACACTGCGATATCGGTACCGATATCGCCATCGTGCGTACCCGCCCCCATCGCTTGTGCGACACGGGAAAATCTCTGCCCATTTCGCACAACATTGCCCGGACCCGTCACACTACCTACCTTCCCTGCGACTTCGCTGTGACCGGCGAACCGCCTCCTTTCTAACATCCTGCCCACCTCCTTCCTCCGGCATTGTGGCCGGGAGGCAGGTAAGGAGAGGTTCCTCATTCCTGCGGTGTCACACGGAGCGATGTGTGCTGCCGGAGGAACGAGGAACAACTTCGTTACTGCTGCAGTAACGATATTTGAGAATGGACTTCCATGTCGCCGATGAGCGATTTTGCACATTTTTGCGACGATGCAAAATCGCTCATAGGTGTCACACGCAACGGCATCGCTGCAGCGGCCGGATGTGCATCACAAAATCCGTGACCCCAACGAGATCGTTGTAGCGATCTCGTAGTGTGTAAAGCTCGCTTTAGGCAGAGGACAGGTTCACAAATTACATTGTAAAACTAATAAAAAGGCAGAAGAAATCTGAGAAATAGAAGACAATAAGAATAGCAGCAACACAAAGCTAATGAAAAAAATGAATGAGAGTAGGATTGTCACAGAAAAAAAAGAAAACAGAGACAGATCAAGACAATGGAAGAGACTGTTGTAAGGATAACAGATTATGAAAGGTAAATATGTTTAGTATAATTAACTCTGAATATTAGTAGGAATTAGTAGGAATATAATTTACTGCTTTTAATAAACTTTATTACAACAGTAAATCATATGGTTTTGATTAGCTGCTACTGGTTAGAATAAGGGTATGTGCGCACGTTGCGTTCTCTGCAGTGCAGAAAAGAACGCACCCGCTGGCAGACTGGACACTGTTTTGTAATAAAAAAATGCATCCACAACGCATGCATTTTGGATGCCTTTTCCATGCATTTTGCATGCGTTTTGGATGCATTTTTGACAGTGCGTTCCCCTGGCAATTCAGCTCTGCTACATGCTGGCTGACAGCACACACAGACAGAGTCGCGCAATGAGAATGAACTCGGGTGAACTTCACCCGACTTCATTGTCATAGCATGGCCCTGTCTGTGTGTGGTGTCCTGATTAGCGGTCACCCGTGAAGGACTCACCAGTGACCGCTAATCCCCTGAGTAACTGAAGTGAGCAGCGCGATTAGCGCTGCCGTCACTCAGGCTACCCGCGGCCAGTTGGAGTCCTCCACCCGAGACCGCAACTCACCTGTGACTTCATCGCTGATCGCGCAACTCACTTCAGCTGCTGCGTGGAGCTGACAGAGAGCGGTCTGTGAATGATCTTGTCAGCTTCATGTAGCAGAGCTGGATGCATCGTGGGACCTCATGTGGATTACGTCGGACCTGGAGGGATATTTGAGGATTTTAATAAAGTGGTGAAAGAGGGTGTTTTTTTTTGTCTTTTATTCCAAATAAAGGATTTTTTGGATGTGTGTGTTTATTTTCTTTAACTTACAGGTTAATCATCGAAGGTATCTCGAGGAGACACCTGCCATGATTAACCTAGGACTTAGTGTCAGCTATAGGCTACTGCCATTAACTCCTTATTAACCCGATTTCCACCGCATCAGGACAATTTGGGATGAGCCTGGTAGAGTCCCGGGACTGTGGGATCTAAAGGATGCGGAAATTCCAGGTGGCTGCTGGCTGATATTGTTAGGCTAGGGGGCTTCCCATAACGTGGAGATCCCCATCATGAGAATATCAGCCTTCAGCCGTGTGGCTTTTCCCTGGCTGGTATCAAAATTGGGGGGACAGCACATCGTTTTTTTTTAATTATTTATTTATTTATTTTACTGCACAATATAGACCCGCCCACTGGCGGCTGTGATTAATTGCAGTGAGACAGCTGTCACTCAGCGTGTGGGCGTGTCTGACTGCAACGAATCATAAGTGCCGGTGGGCAGGGAAAGCAGGGAATACCAGATTGAATAATGAGCAGCCGGCATTTTCAAAAGAGGAAAAGCCGCCGGAGCAGTGTGAACGCCGTGCAGCGCCGTGCCGGTGATCGTGGATCGGTGAGTATGAAAGAGGGGGAGAGACTGACCGATGGACAGAGAGAGGGACAGACAGAGACCGACTGACAGAGAGAGAGAGGGACAGACAGAGAGACCGACCGACAGAGAGGGAGAGAGAGACAGGCAGAGCGACCAACTGACAGAGAAAGAGACCGACCGACAGACAGAGGTAGATTCACCGACATCCCCAGACAGAGATTAACCGACATTGACAGAGAGAGACTGAAAAGACCTGCGTTTTGCTTGTCAAAAAAGCATGTGGAACGCAACAAAAATGCAGTCCAAGAGCATTTTTGTTGCGTTTTGACCAACATCATTGATTTCAATGGGTGGAGAACGCAGCTACAACGCACAAAAGAAGTGACATATGCTGCTTTTTTTTCCGCAGCGATTTTGGGCATCCAAAACGCTGCGTTTACAAATGCAGCGTGTGCATTGATTTTTCGGCTTTCTCATAGACTTTGCTGGGGAAGCTGAGCGCATGCAATTTGGCACTGAAAACGCTGGTGTTCAAAACACAGCGTTTTCTGTGGAAAAAAACGCAACGTGCGCACATAGCTTTAATGTTACAATAATCCCTGTCGTAACATGTATTAGCAGTAGCAGAGAGTAGCCAGACTTAATTTTGCTCAACAATAGACAGAATGTAGCACACCTGTCCTGGCCTCTGCTCCATCACCCCGGTCCACTAAACTACCTTATGCTCCACGTCGGGCTTTACAAGTAGCCAGGTGAACTCCCATATGATCTTCTACCAAGGCTTATATAAGTCCTCCAAGACACACAACTGTGTCTTGGTATTAACACTCTTAGTTTGTCTATACCCCCTGATCTGCTCAGTACCAGTCTGCGGTTTCCAGTATCTTAGATATATGTCGGCAGTCTCCAGGACATCTCTTGGCTGTCTGTGGCTTCGAGTTCCTAAGCTACCCTCCTGCAGGTGGCTTTCAGGAACTCTGCTAATAGTCTCTCTGCTGCACTGACACTTTTGGCCCCCATGCCCACCAGGATCTTGAGCTTACAAGACCATGGTTTTTAAAAGTACAGTAGCTAAAACACCATTGTTGAGGGTTACAGGCTAATTTGGGAGGGGCCTAAAAAGGGGAGATACTGTTACACAACTGTCCCGGGTCCACGCTCTGCTGTCTTTATCCACAGTCTGCAAATCTTTCACATCGGGCTTTGCAAGTAACCCGTTGTACTCCCTTATTTCAAGGTTCCCAGGCCTATATAAGGCCTACCAAGACACCCACCTGTGTCTTGGTATTGACTTTTAAGACCTGTCTGCGTGTTTCAGGATGTTTCCTTTTTTCCTTTGCTTTCAGTACCTCTGCAACCTGATTGTAGTCCACAGGATGTCTCCTGCTTCCTCAGCTATCTTCTCACTGTGGCTTTCAGCACCTCTGTTAACGGTCTTAAGTTGGCTGCACCAATGACCATGGCTCATGTGCCCTCCCAGAGCTTGGGCCTAAAGGATCTACCTCATCTGATGAGCGTCCTAACAGATGAAATTCATATAAAACAATATTAATAATTATAGTAAAATATTCATAGTAACATTTATAATAACTAATTGTGCAGAATTAAATTTACTCTATTTCTTTCGGCCCTACATAGCAGTATAGGTCTCTCACGTGGCCCTTAGGAAAATTAATAGAATATACAACACAAGAACAATATTGCAAACAACAATCTCATCTATTGCTTCCATCTAGAAAACATCTAAAATGGAAAGCTCTGCATCCAGAATCCATCTATAATAGCACCACAGATGCAACAGAAAATTCAGATGCTTTATCAAGTTGCTATTTATAGAGACTCTGTGAGACAACTTTTTGCCTAATATGTACTGTGCTAAATTCAAATTAAACCTTCTTATTTAAAGAAATTGTCTGACCATAAAATCCAGATTGTTTTTAAGCTGATCTATGTTACATTGTCATCTAAAACATCCAAATATTTTTTTTGGTTTCTGACTTTTGTTCCTTTTGAATTATCACTAGAGTTGAGCGCGGTTCTAGGTTCGAGGTTCTCCAGTTCTAGGCTCGAGTGATTTTGGGGGCTGTTCGAGATCGAACTAGAACTCGAGCTTTTTGCAAAAGCTCGATAGTTCTAGATACGTTCGAGAACGGTTCTAGCAGCAAAAAGCAGGGCTTTTTACAGCTACAGTGTGCAGGAGCCATCGCTGGCAGCCTGCCAGAAGCTGGTAACCAAGATAAACATCGGGTATCCAACCAAAGCGCTTTGGTTAGTAACCCGATGTTTATCCTAGTTACGTGCAGGAAGCCCACACTTCCCCGCTCAGCTCGCTCCGCCCCCTGCTGCCCGTGGCATGTACACATACATACATACACACACACACACACACACACACACACACACACACACACACACACATGGTCCCGCTCGGCTTACCTGCGGTGATGAAGTCCCGCCATCCCGACCTCAGCGCTGTCACTGTCCTCCATGGCCGCCGCTTGTCACATCACCTTCTCTCGCTTCCGACCCGAGACTGACTAGCGGTGACGTCACGGGCCTCTCGCGATACTTGGTGTGAAGGCGGCGGTCATTGAACTCAGTGACAGGTGCTGTCAGCAGTGCAGGAGATCAGCGCAGGTAATGTACCTCGCTGACAGCAGCACTTGTCATCCCCTGCAGTGACCTGGGCTGACCCATTGATGTTAGCTCAGGTCACTGCATTGCTCTCCCAGCCAATGGGGAACATCCTGCTCTTCATTGACTGGGACAGTGTGGATCGTCATGGCAACCCCTTGGATTACACCAGACCTGGATTTGTTTTTCTTTCTAATAAATTGGTTAAAGAGGGAATGTTTTGAGGAGTGTTTTTTCAAATAAAAATGTGTTTGTCGTCTATTTTTTTTTATTACTGACTGGGTTGGTGATGTCGGGTATCTGATAGACGCCTGACCTCACCAACCCCAGGGCTTGATGCCAGGTGACATTACACATCTGGTATTAACCCCTTATATTACCCCGTTTGCCACCGCACCAGGGCGCGGGATGAGCTGGGGCGAAGCACCAGGATTGGCGCATCTAATGGATGCGCCACTTCTGGGGCGGCTGCGGCCTGCTATTTTTAGGCTGGGGAGAGTCCAATAACCATGGACCTCCTTAGTCTGAGTATATCAGACCCCAGCTGTCTGCTTTACCTTGGCTGGTGATCCAATTTTGGGGGGACCCCTACGTGTTTTTTTTTTTTAATTATTTATTTAATTTAAAATAACAGCGTGGGGTTCCCTCAGTTTTGGATTACCAGCCAAGGTGAGGTTGCCAGCTGTGGTCTGCAGGCTGCCGCCGTCTGCTTTACCCTAGCTGGCTACAAAACTAGGGGGAACACTACATCATTTTTTGTTTTTCATTTTTTGGCTAAATACAAAGCTAAGCACCCCTTAGTGCCACATGAAAGGCACCAAAGGGTGCAAAATTACAAAATGCAGGAGAGTGGGACATTATGTGTCTTTCTGCCATTATAATGACAGAAAAGACTGATATGAAGTGCACAAGCACAGGAAAATCACCAGAACGCTCTACGCTGTGAAAAGCAGTAGAAAATGGCACTGGAGTGAACATGTGACCGCCTCATGTACGATGAAGCTATGGATCCTGGGTAAATTTATGCATTTACCCTCATTCAGTTTTTTTGCAGTACACAAAAAAAAACGGAAGGCAGACGGATGACAAACAGATGACATACGGACCGTCTACGGAACGGAAACGGATGCCACACGGATGCACCCGTGAAAAAAACGGACTGTTTTTTGCAGACCACAAAAATGGATCGGTCGTGTTAATGTAGCCTTATTCTGATCTGCCGTTTATAAACAACAGGCAGAATAAGTGAATAACGCCCCCCCAGCGTCAGAAAATCTCCGGGGTTTCAGGGCTAGCTGAGACCCTGGAGATCATGATTCAGGACGGTTTTTCCGGTCCCCGCTCACGTGATCACAGGTATACACCGTACACCGATGATCACGTTACAGTAAATGACAGCGCCGGTAAAAAATTATTAATCTCCCATCTGGCATGAACAAACACTTCTCCACTTCTTCTCCACTTCTCCACTTCTTCTCCACTTCTTCTCCACTTTTTCTCAACTTTTTCTCCACTTTTTGTCCACTTTTTGTCCACTTTTTCTCCACTTTTTCTCCACTTTTTCTCCACTTTTTCTCCATTTTTTCTCCACTTTTTCTCCACTTTTTCTCCACTTTTACTCCATTTTTTCTCCATTTTTTCTCCACTTTTTCTCCATTTTTTCTCCACTTTTTCTACATTTTTTCTCCACTTTTTCTCCACTTTTTCTCTATTTTTTCTCCACTTTTTCTCCATTTTTTCTCCACTTTTTCTCCACTTTTTCTCCACTTTTTCTCCATTTTTTCTCCACTTTTTCTCCATTTTTTCTCCACTTTTTCTACATTTTTTCTCCACTTTTTCTCCACTTTTTCTCCACTTTCTCTCCACTTTTTCTACATTTTTTCTCCACTTTTTCTCCACTTTTTCTACATTTTTTCTCCACTTTTTCTACACTTTTTCTCAACTTTTACTACATTTTTTCTCCACTTTTTCTCCACTTTTTCTCCACTTTTTCTCCATTTTTTCTCCACTTTTTCTCCACTTTTTCTCCACTTTTTCTCCATTTTTTCTCCACTTTTTCTCCATTTTTTCTCCACTTTTTCTCCATTTTTTCTCCACTTTTTCTCCACTTTTTCTCCACTTTTTCTCCATTTTTTCTCCGTTTTTTCTCCACTTTTTCTCCATTTTTAATCCACTTTTTCTACATTTTTTCTCCACTTTTTCTCCACTTTTTGTCCACTTTTTCTCCACTTTTTCTCCACTTTTTCTCCACTTTTTCTACATTTTTTCTCCACTTTTTCTCCACTTTTTCTCCACTTTTACTCCATTTTTTCTCCATTTTTTCTCCACTTTTTCTCCATTTTTTCTCCACTTTTTCTACATTTTTTCTCCACTTTTTCTCCACTTTTTCTCCACTTTTTCTCTATTTTTTCTCCACTTTTTCTCCATTTTTTCTCCACTTTTTCTCCACTTTTTCTCCACTTTTTCTCCATTTTTTCTCCACTTTTTCTCCATTTTTTCTCCACTTTTTCTACATTTTTTCTCCACTTTTTCTCCACTTTTTCTCCACTTTCTCTCCACTTTTTCTACATTTTTTCTCCACTTTTTCTCCACTTTTTCTACATTTTTTCTCCACTTTTTCTACACTTTTTCTCCACTTTTTCTCCACTTTTTCTCCACTTTTTCTCCATTTTTTCTCCACTTTTTCTCCACTTTTCTCCACTTTTTCTCCACTTTTTCTCCACTTTTTCTCCGTTTTTTCTCCACTTTTTCTCCATTTTTAATCCACTTTTTCTACATTTTTTCTCCACTTTTTCTTCACTTTTTCTCCACTTTTGCTCCACTTTTTCTCCACTTTTTCTCCACTTTTTCTCCACTTTTTCTACATTTTTTCTCCACTTTTTCTCCACTTTTTCTCCATTTTTTCTCCACTTTTTCTCCATTTT
This sequence comes from Anomaloglossus baeobatrachus, assembly GCF_048569485.1. Taxonomy (NCBI): domain Eukaryota; kingdom Metazoa; phylum Chordata; class Amphibia; order Anura; family Aromobatidae; genus Anomaloglossus; species Anomaloglossus baeobatrachus. The sequence continues at coordinate 109,157,842 of NC_134355.1, read as the reverse complement.
TTCTCCACTTTTTCTCCATTTTTTCTCCACTTTTTCTCCATTTTTTCTCCACTTTTTCTCCACTTTTTCTCCACTTTTTCTCCGTTCTTTTTCTATGGTCGGTCTACCCATTAGCTCTGCCATGCATAGTGTAGCTCTACACCTACTGCACATGTTACTTTATGATTGACATCTCTTTCGTACCAGAGCTGTCTAAGCCTACTCTGACCCCATATTTGTCATTACTATATTGTCCTTGTACTGTATTATGACATTTGTATCATGTGTTTCATTTCTTGCTGTGTTGCAATTTTTTTGCTGCATCCCAATTGTACCTCTACATTGTTCGAGTTTATGTTATTGTTCTCTCACTCTTATGTGATACTGATTATTGTCATTTTTCATGATTACATGCAGATAAGTCCAATCTGATGAAGGCTCAGGCCGAAACGTCATTTGTAACTTGTTTTGGAGAAAAACATATATGCTTATGAAAATTTTTTTTTCTTAATACAGACCACTAAAGAGTGATTTTTCATTACTATCCGTTGTGACTTACTGACTTAGTCTGGGAGATTTAGAGTGCCGAGGTTACTCACTAATTTTATCTATTATTACCTCTGAGCACCTATATACCAGTGAGCAGAGCTTCCTCTACAGTAGTTCTCCTGATTAGGCATGCCCTTACCTCATGAGCAGGGCATTGCAGCTTTGGTAGCAACCATTACGACATGGACTCTGCTGCTGTGGACCCGGGGAGAGTGAGTGCAGATTCATTGCACCCACACTCCTCACATGAAGGGTCCGCACTCCTAGAAAATGGGGGATACGTTCCCTGAGTGTCTCCCCCCCATATTCTAGACGGTACAGAGTCGTCGTGGGACCCCTTTATTTTTTTCTTACAATAAATTGGTGAAAGAGGAAATGTTTTGTTGACTGTTTTTTCAAATAAATTTCTTTTGTCGATTTTTTGTTTTTGTTAGTACTGACAGTTTATGATGTTGGGTATCTAATAGACGCCATGACATCACAAACTGCTGGGCTTGATCTCAGGTGACTTTGCAGCTAGTATCAACCCGATTTATTACCCCGTTTGCCACTGCACCAGGGCACGGGATGAGCTGGGGTGAAGCGCCAGGATTGGCGCATCTAGTGGATGCGCCACGTCTGGGGTGCCTGCGGCCTGCTATTTTTAGGCTGTAAAGGCCCAATAACTATGGACCTTCCCACCCTGAGAATACCAGACCACAGCTGTCCGCTTTACCTTGGCTGGTGATCCAATTTGGAGGGGACCCTACTTTTTTTGTGTAATTATTAATATTTATAAAATAATTATAAAAAAAGAGCCTGGGGGGACCTCCACATTGGATCCCCAACCACGGTAAAGCTGCCAGCTGTGGTTTTCAGGCTACAGACGTCTGCTTTACATTAGCTGGCTATCAAAAATGGGGGGACCCAACGTCATTTTTTTTTTTAACTATTTTTTAAATAGAAAAAATTAATGGGCTTCCCGGTATTTTGATTGCCAACCAAGGTAACGACAGGCAGATGGGGGTGGCAACCCATAGCTGTCTGCTTTATCTGCGCTGAGAATCAAAAATACCGCGGAGCGCTATGTAATTTTTTTTAAAGATTTATTTTTACAGCACTGTGATGTCCAGCAATCAAAATACAGGGAAGCCCATTTTGTTTTTAGTTATTTAAATAAATAATTAAAAAAAATATATATGGGCTCCCGCTGCATTTTTTGTATTGCTAGCTAAGGGTAATCCAAGCAGCTACTGGCTGCTAACCCCCACTGCTTGGTGTTACCTTCACTGGCAATGGAAAATCCAGGGAAGCATTTTTTTATTTTTTGGCCAAAACACTACAAAAAAAGGACGTGAGCTTCTCCATATTTTTGTATGCTAGCCAGGTATAGCAGGCAGGTGCTGGAAGAGTTGGATACAGCGCCAGAAGATGGCGCTTCTATGAAAGTGCCATTTTCTGAGGCGGCTGCAGACTGCAATTCGCAGCAGTGGGGCCCAGAAAGCTCAGGCCAACCTGTGCTGCGTATTCCAATCCCCAGCTGCCTAGATGTACCTGGCTGGACACAAAAATGGAGCGAAGCCTACGTCATTTGTTTTCTAATTATTTAATTTTGAAATTCATGAAATAATAAAAAAAGGGCTTCCCTTTATTTTTGGTTCCCAGCCGGGTACAAATAGGCAACTGGGGGTTGGGGGCAGCCGTACCTGCCTGCTGTACCTGGCTAGCATACAAAAATATGGCGAAGCCCACATAATTTTTTCTGCATACAGTCCTGGATGGAGTATGCTGAGTATGCTGAGCCTTGTAGTTCTGCAGCTGCTGTGTGTCTGTATGGAGAAGAGCAGACAGCAGCTGCAGAACTACAAGGCTCAGCATACTCCATCCAGGACTGTATGCAAAAGTTTTTTGCCCACCAAAAAAATGACGTGGGCTTCGCCATATTTTTGTATGCTAGCCAGGTACAGCATGCAGCCACGGGCTGCCTCCAACCCCCAGTTGCCTATTTGTACCCGGCTGGGAACCAAAAATATAGGGAAGCCCTTTTTTTTTTAATTATTTCACTTATTTCATGAAATAATTAAAAAACAAATGACGTGGGCTTCGCCCCATTTTTGTGTCCAGCCGGGTACAACTAGGCAGCTGGGGATTGGAATCCGCAGCACAGGTTAGCCCGAGGTTTCTGGGCGCCTCTGCTGCAAATTTCAGTCCGCAGCCGTCCCAGAAAATGGCGCTCTCATAGAAGCGCCATCATCTGGCGCTGTATCCAACTCTTCCAACAGCCCTGGAGCCGGGTGGCTTGTTGGGTAATCATGGGTTAATACTGGCTTTGTTTTACTAGCCAGTATTAAGCCAGAGATTCTTAATGTCAGGCACGTTTGACCCGGCCATTAAGAATCTCCAATAAAGGGTTAAAAAAAAGACACCACACAGAGAAAAAATACTTTAATAGAAATAAATACACAGACACATTAGAGACTCCATCTTTATTACCCCCTGTCAGCCCAATAAATCCCCAATAAACCAGCGCTGATAAGAGGTTTTTAATAGAGGCTTAAATTATAAGCATCAATTTCAGCGTTCCAAGTGCCTTTAAATGAATTTGAAGAAACTGCACTTCAGGATTGTAGTGAGGATTGTAGTGAGGATGAGGTGCCCCAGCTCATTACTTGATGGGCTGGGGCACCTCATCCTCACTACAATCCTCACTAGTGTAGTAGTAGTGACGATTGTAGTGAGGATGAGGTGCACCAGCCCATCATGGGCTGGGGCACCTCATCCTCACTACAATCCTCACTAGTGTAGTAGTAGTGACGATTGTAGTGAGGATGAGGTGCACCAGCCCATCATGAGCTGGGGCACCTCATCCTCACTACAATCCTCACTACAATCGGGAAGCAGCGTGCAGCCTTCACTCCATGAGTGATCAGTGCTGCTAGCGGTAACAGCGGTAACGCTGACAGACGCGTTACCATAGCAACGGTGCTCCCAGAACCGCGGTTAGCGGTGACGTCACCGCTAACTGCGTTGCTATGGCAACGGTGATCTCCGTTAATGACCGACTGTGTCAGCCGGTCCCTAACGGAACGGGGAGTCGACCGTGTGCTAGAGCATATCGCCGGTACACGGCGATACACAAATGTGCACCGTGTACCGGAGAGATGCACTCGCAGGTCCTACATGACGTGTCATAGTCATGTGACCAGTCTGTAGCCAATGAGATAATAGCCACGTGACTGGTCACATGGCTATTTTGACGTCACGATAGGTCCTGCTTCTCTGCTGGCAGTGCCGGTCACCGGGAGGATTCAGCGATCATCGGATGGAATAGCGGCAGGAGACAGAGTGCAGGAGGGATCGCGGGGACCGGTAAGTGTTATGGCAATGTTTATTAACTGTTTGTGTACATTTATCATGCACTTTTATGTGTTTGTGATTGCCTCCCATTATAGCCTATTGGTTCTAGTTCGGTTCGTCGAACGTTCGACGAACCGAACTCGAACGGGACCCCCGTTCGGCGAACCGACCTCGAGCCGAACCGCGACCGGTTCGCTCATCTCTAATTATCACTTTATTCTCTGCAGCCACTTTATTTAACTGCAGCTCAACCAAACATGACATCTTCCTTTGTTTGCCAAACCTCACAGTCAGAGCTGCTACCCAGCCTCACTGTCCAACCAGGCCCTCTGCCAATCCCTCTGCACTCTGTGTATGGTATATTTTTTATATATACATATATATATATATATATATATATATATATATATATATATATATATTTATATATATATATATATATATATATATATATATATATACAGTACAGACCAAAAGTTTAGACACACCTCCTCATTCAAAGAGTTTTCTTTATTTCCATGACTCTAAAAATCTAAAAATTGTAGATTTACATTGAAGGTATCAAAACTATGAATTAAAACATGTGAAATGAAATACTTAAAAGAGTGTGAAACAACTGTAAATATGTCTTATATTCTAGGTTCTTCAAAGTAGCCACCTTTTGGTTTCATTAATGCTTTGCACACTCTTGGCATTCTCTTGATGAGATTCCAGAGGTAATCACCGGAAATGGTTTTCCAACAGTCTTAAAGGAGTTCCCAGAGATGCTTAGCACTTGTTGGCCCTTTTGCCTTCACTCTTCGGTCCAGCTCACCCCAAACCATCTCGATTGGGTTCAGGTCTGGTGACTGTGGAGACCAGGTCATCTAGCGTAGCACACCATCACTCTCCTTCTTAGTCAAATAGCCCTAACACAGCCTGGAGGTGTGTTTGGGATCAATGTCCTGTTGAAAAATAAATTATGATCCAACTAAACGCAATTCGGATGGAATAGCACACCACTGCAAGATGCTGTGGTAGGCATGCTGGTTCAGTATGCCTTCAATTTTGAATAAATCCCCAACAGTGTCAACAGCAAAGCACCCCCACACCACCACACCTCCTCCTCCATGCTTTACGGTGGGAACCAGCCATGTAGAGTCCATCCGTTCACCTGTTCTACAAAGACACGGTGGTTGGATCCAAAGATCTCAAATTTGGACTCGTCAGACCAAAGCACACATTTCCACTGGTCTAATGTCCATTCTTTGTGTTCTTTAGCCCAAACAAGTCTGTTCTGCTTGTTGTCTGTCCTTAGCAGTGGTTTCCTAGCAGCTATTTTACCATGAAGGCCTGCTGCACAAAGTCTCCTCTTAATAGTTGCTCTAGAGATGAGAAGGTGTGTCCAAATTTTTGGTTATGTATTGTATGTATAAATATATATATATATTACATATGTATCTCTCTCGCTCTCTCTCTCTCTCTCTCTCTCTCTCTCTATATATATATATATATATATATATATATATATATATATATAGATATATTTACATACAGTGCCTACAAGTAGTATTCAACCCCCTGCTGATCTAGCAGGTTTGATAAGATGCGAATAAGTTAGAGCCTGCAAACTTCAAACAAGAGCAGGATTTATTAAAGCTGGGTTTACACACTGCAACATCGCAAAGGACATCGCTGTAACGTCACCGGTTTGGTGACGCAATAGCGACCTCCCTAAGTCTCTGCTAAGTCTCTGGTTAGCGTTCAAACAGGCAAACCTGGCCAACAACGCAACAGCGATCCGGACCTGCAGAGCCACCTAGCTGGTTGTTGGGGACGTTGATAAGCAGCCTTTTGAAAGGGAAGTTGCTAACAAAGTCGCTGCAAAGTCTTCACACACTGAAACTTCATGCTGCACAGCGGGAAACAAAGGACCTAGGAATGGTCCTGAACGATTTGTAACGATTACAACTTCACAGCAGGGGCCGGGTCGCTGATAGGTTTCACACACTGCAACATCGCAAACAACATCGCTATTGCGTCACAAAACCGGTGACGTTACAGCGATGTCGTTTGAGATGTTGCAGTGTGTAAACCCAGCTTAACAGATGCATAAATCTTGCAAACCAAGAAGTTACAGTGCCTACAAGTAGTATTCAACCCCCTGCAGATTTAGCAGGTTTACACATTCGGAATTAACTTGGCATTGTGACATTTGGACTGTAGATCAGCCTGGAAGTGTGAAATGCACTGCAGCAAAAAAGAATGCTATTTCTTTTTTTTTTTTTTAAATTGTGAAAAGTTTATTCAGAGGGTCATTTATTATTCAACCCCTCAAACCACCAGAATTCTGTTTGGTTCCCCTAAAGTATTAAGAAGTATTTCAGGCACAAAGAACAATGAGCTTCACATGTTTGGATTAATTATCTCTTTTTCCAGCCTTTTCTGACTAATTAAGACCCTCCCCAAACTTGTGAACAGCACTCATACTTGGTCAACATGGGAAAGACAAAGGAGCATTCCAAGGCCATCAGAGACAAGACCGTGGAGGGTCACAAGGCTGGCAAGGGGTACAAAACCCTTTCCAAGGAGTTGGGCCTACCTGTCTCCACTGTTGGGAGCATCATCCAGAAGTGGAAGGCTTATGGAACTATTGTTAGCCTTCCTCGGCCTGGACAGCCTTTGAAAGTTTCCACCCGTGCCGAGCCCAGGCTTGTCCGAAGAGTCAAGGCTAACCCAAGGACAACAAGGAAGGAGCTCCGGGAAGATCTCATGGCAGTGGGGACATTGGTTTCAGTCAATACCATAAGTAACGTACTCCACCGCAATGGTCTCCGTTCCAGACGAGCCCGTAAGGTACCTTTACTTTCAAAGCGTCATGTCAAGGCTCGTCTACAGTTTGCTCATGATCACTTGGAGGACTCTGATACAGACTGGTTCAAGGTTCTCTGGTCTGATGTAACCAAGATCGAGATCTTTGGTGCCAACCACACACATGACGTTTGGAGACTGGATGGCACTGCATACGACCCCAAGAATACCATCCCTACAGTCAAGCATGGTGGTGGCAGCATCATGCTGTGGGGCTGTTTCTCAGCCAAGGGGCCTGGCCATCTGGTCCGCATCCATGGGAAGATGGATAGCACGGCCTACCTGGAGATTTTGGCCAAGAACCTCCGCTCCACCATCAAGGATCTTAAGATGGGTCGTCATTTCATTTTCCAACAAGACAACGACCCAAAGCACACAGCCAAGGAAACCAAGGCCTGGTTCCAGAGGGAAAAAATCAAGGTGTTGCAGTGGCCTAGTCAGTCTCCTGACCTTAACACAATTGAAAACTTGTGGAAGGAGCTCAAGATTAAAGTCCACATGAGACACCCAAAGAACCTAGATAACTTGGAGAAGATCTGCATGGAGGAGTGGGCCAACATAACTCCAGAGACCTGTGCCGGCCTGATCAGGTCTTATAAAAGACGATTATTAGCTGTAATTGCAAACAAGGGTTATTCCACAAAATATTAAACCTAGGGGTTGAATAATAATTGACCAACACTTTTATGTTGAAAATTTCTTAAAATTTAACTGAGCAACATAACTTGTTGGTTTGTAAGATTTATGCATCTGTTAATAAATCCTGCTCTTGTTTGAAGTTTGCAGGCTTTAACTTATTTGCATCTTATCAAACCTGCTAAATCTGCAGGGGGTTGAATACTACTTGTAGGCACTGTATGTTGCTCAGTTAAATTTTAATAAATTTTCAACATAAAAGTGTGGGTCAATTATTATTCAACCCCTAGGTTTAATATTTTGTGGAATAACCCTTGTTTGCAATTACAGCTAATAATCGTCTTTTATAAGACCTGATCAGGCCGGCACAGGTCTCTGGAGTTATCTTGGCCCACTCCTCCATGCAGATTTTCTCCAAGTTATCTAGGTTCTTTGGGTGTCTAATGTGGACTTTAATCTTGAGCTCCTTCCACAAGTTTTCAATTAGGTAAAGGTCAGGAGACTGACTAGGTCACTGCAACACCTTGATTTTTTCCCTCTTGAACCAGGCCTTGGTTTTCTTGGCTGTGTGCTTTGGGTCATTGTCTTGTTGGAAGATGAAATGACGACCCATCTTAAGATCCTTGATGGAAGAGCGGAGGTTCTTGGTCAAAATCTCCAGGTAGGCTGTGCTATCCATCTTCCCATGGATGCGGACCAGATGGCCAGGCCCCTTGGCTGAGAAACAGCCCCACAGCATGATGCTGCCACCACCATGCTTGACTGTAGGGATGGTATTCTTGGGGTCATATGCAGTGCCATCCAGTCTCCAAACGTCACGTGTGTGGTTGGCACCAAAGATCTCGATCTTGGTCTCATCAGACCAGAGAACCTTGAACCAGTCTGTCTTAGAGTCCTCCAAGTGATCATGAGCAAACTGTAGACGAGCTTTGACATGACGCTTTGAAAGTAAAGGTACCTTACAGGCTCGTCTGGAACAGAGACCATTGCGGTGGAGTATGTTACTTATGGTATTGACTGAAACCAATGTCCCCACTGCCATGAGATCTTCCCGGAGCTCCTTCCTTGTTGTCCTTGGGTTAGCCTTGACTCTTTGGACAAGCCTGGCCTCGGCACGGGTGGAAACTTTCAAAGGCTGTCCAGGCCGTGGAAGGCTAACAGTAGTTCCATAAGCCTTCCATTTCCAGATGATGCTCCCAACAGTGAAGACAGGTAGGCCCAACTCCTTGGAAAGGGTTTTGTACCCCTTGCCAGCCTTGTGACCCTTCACGATCTTGTCTCTGATGGCCTTGGAATGCTCCTTTGTCTTTCCCATGTTGACCAAGTATGAGTGCTGTTCACAAGTTTGGGGAGGGTCTTAATTAGTCAAAAAAGGCTGGAAAAAGAGATAATTAATCCAAACATGTGAAGCTCATTGTTCTTTGTGCCTGAAATACTTCTTAATACTTTAGGGGAACCAAACAGAATTCTTGTGGTTTGAGGGGTTGAATAATAAATGACCCTCTGAATAAACTTTTCACAATTAAAAAAAAAAAAAAAAGAAATAACATTCTTTTTTGCTGCAGTGCATTTCACACTTCCAGGCTGATCTACAGTCCAAATGTCACAATGCCAAGTTAATTCCGAATGTGTAAACCTGCTAAATCTGCAGGGGGTTGAATACTAATTGTAGGCACTGTATATATATACACACACACATCCATATGTACACACACACACACACACAGACACACATACACACCCACCCACAAAAATGTGCATATGTAGTGCCCCTGAAGCCATCAGGAAGCTACAGGATACTGCATCCCTCACCAGGATGCAGGGCCTACCCCCTAGGGACCCAGAAGACCAGTGACGGTAACATCAAACACTCCAGAAAATCCCTGTTTTTCCCCAACATTCCTCCATAGAATGGTACCAGGCTAGCGTTGGACCAATGGTGAAAGACAGTCAGACAGGAAGGGAGTGACAGTGCAGTAGAAGACCACCAGGAGGGGACCCCCAGCTCCTCTACGCCACGGGGACCCCACCAACCAAAAGACAGGTGCAAGGGAAGATGCCACCAGGTTACTAAACCGGCACTGGGACTAAGGGGACCTGAAGGTGAAACCAGCCGGCCTCGGGTGACCAGTTACTTCCAGAAAGTGAGTAAAGAACCAAGTTGCACTGAATCCCTCTTGTGTGGCTACCCTCTTCCGACACCCGTCACATTACCTACCCTCTGGGGCCCGGCCCTGCTTGCGGAGGGCCTAATATCCAGGCTGCCACTCACACCAGCCCCAGTAGCAGAAACTGTGCAGCGGCGGCTCCCTCTACATAGCCGCAACACCGCAAGTGGCCTCACATGTGAACATTATTCTGATCCCCTGTAAATATTACCCTTTTAAAAAAGTACCAAGGGTACGGGACCGAGCAACGGCCACCAAAGTGACATTCACCAGTTATACACCGCCCGGGACCGAGTACCCCATAACCCTGGGCGACACAGCTTTTCCTAGTGTCACGAACAGGATTGAACTGGACCCAGTCAAACCGGGTGACGTGTGCCTTAAAGACTGTGATTTATGGACTGTTTTATTGCTTGAAAAACCGCCGCCATTTTAGTGTAAAAAATAACTGCGCCACAGCAGTGAGAAAGTCGCAAAAATAAAGCCCTGCCACCGGGGAGTGTCCACAATGTAAAACGAAACCGGAAGCAGGGAACCCAAAGGCTCTGCCACAGAATGCCTCCAGGACTGTTACTAGCAACATGTCTGCACTGGGAGAGCATGCAAGCGCACCGGGTCACCCAGGGACCTGGACTGCAGAGAGGCTAGAGGCATAGGTCCAATGGCTGTGCTGGACCCTGCATGCAGAACATCTGCAGTGCATCGAGGAGTGGAAGGCGGAGATGATGGGAGTAGTGGCAACCCTGCGGGCCCAAGAGAGTGAAGCGCCGCTTGTCCAGGCTGCACCAACCTGTACTCCTGGATCCATCCTCAACCAGGCCACATCACTGCCAGAGCCAGCGAGACCTAAAGCAGTCACATCATCTTCTTTGGATGAGAAGGATCCAGCGGTACAGGCATCCTTGGCCAGATCAGACCCAGCCGCATCACCTTCTTCCGAGGAGAAGGATCAAGCTGCACCACCTGATCCAGTGATGACAGCCCAGGCTATGACTACATCGGGAGCCGCGGAGGAGGGCACCGCCAGCGCTGACGACCTTCCCCAGGTAATGTGCCCAGTCGTTGTCGGGGGTTCGGCAGACCTGCTCCCCGCACCGGAGCAGGTCCTGCATGCGGGGGGAGAGTTTATTCGTGTTGTGCTAAGGAGCTACACGGTATCCAAGATCTGGGTGCCAAAGCTGGAGGAACTGGTGTACCAACTTGCTGTGGTCCCATTCCCAATCTGGCGTGAGATTGGTGCCCAGATGCAGCCTTATGTGCCAATGGAAGTTATTGCAGAGAAGCCAGCCTCCGCTCCCACTTCAGCACCAGTCCCCCAACTGCCACCAGGAGGCAGTGCAGGTACATGGGACCAGTGTACCCAGACTGTGAGTGCTGATCCCAGTAGGCCAATGGAACCAGATAGCCCCTTTCCCACACCCTAGTAACTACCACCTGCAAAAGTTACCAGTTGTTTATTGTTGACTGTTCCAGTTAAAAATATTGATTTGCTTTGATTTACTAAAACCACGAAGGTTAGTATTGAGGTAGTAATTATATTAGAACACCCCTACTATGACTACTCTCATAAAAATATATTTTATTCAATTTATAAAAATATTAAAACAGAACAGTTGTAGTGTCCTAGTTTCTACAAACAGTTTATCAAAGACATACATATAAAGTGCAGGTGTAAACCGAGGTTAGACTCACGCCAGAGCTCGGCGTAGAGGGATGATATAGCAGAGGATAGAGTGTGGTAATTCCTAGGTCACTGTCAGGCTGATACTAGTTCAATGTACTGTATCTACCTTTATGCTGGTGGATAGATATCCTAACCGCCATTGACCCTCTCTCTACTTGAGGTATATGTGAACCTCACTGTCCTTGCTGACCTCTAGCGGAGGTAACCACCACCAAAAAGTGATAAAGTGCAAAAATTAGAACCAAAGACAAACAAATAAATAAAGAATGCGTTAGATGTCCAGGGTTCTTATGTTAGGTAAAATATCCCTAATATAGATATGCTGGATTAGTTAGGTAGGAGCCCGGAGTTCCACTTAGCTTATGGATCCCCTAGCTCTCCCAGATTTTCTCCAAGTTATCTAGGTTCTTTGGGTGTCTCATGTGGACTTTAATCTTGAGCTCCTTCCACAAGTTTTCAATTGGGTTAAGGTCAGGAGACTGACTAGGCCACTGCAACACCTTGATTTTTTTCCCTCTTGAACCAGGCTTTGGTTTTCTTGGCTGTGTGCTTTGGGTCGTTGTCTTGTTGGAAGATCCTTGATGGAGGAGCGGAGGTTCTTGGCCAAAATCTCCAGGTAGACCGTGCTATCCATCTACCCATGGATGCAGACCAGATGGCCAGGCCCCTTGGCTGAGAAACAGCCCCACAGCATGATGCTTCCACCACCATGCTAGACTGTAGGGATGGTATTCTTGGGGTCGTATGCAGTGCCATCCAGTCTCCAAACGTCACGTGTGTGGTTGGCACCAAAGATCTCGATCTTGGTCTCATCAGACCAGAGAACCTTGAACCAGTCTGTCTTAGAGTCCTCCAAGTGATCATGAGCAAACTCTTCCCGGAGCTCCTTCCTTGTTGTCCTTGGGTTAGCCTTGACTCTTCAGACAAGCCTGGCCTCGGCACGGGTGGAAACTTTCAAAGGCTGTCCAGGCCGTGGAAGGCTAACAGTAGTTCCATAAGCCTTCCACTTCTGGATGATGCTCCCAACAGTGGAGACAGGTAGGCCCAACTCCTTGGAAAGAGTTTTATACCCCTTTCCAGCCTTGTGACCCTCCACAATCTTGTCTCTGATGGCCTTGGAATGCTCCTTTGTCTTTCCCATGTTGACCAAGTATGAGTGCTATTCACAAGTTTGGGGAGGGTCTTAATTAGTCAGGAAAGGCTGGAAAATAGATAATTAATCCAAACATGTGAAGCTCATTGTTCTTTGTGCCTGAAATACTTCTTAATACTTTAGGGGAACCAAACAGAATTCTTGTGGTTTGAGGGGTGAATAATAAATGACCCTCTGAATAAACTTTTCACAATTTAAAAAAAAAAATAAAAAAAGAAATAACATTCTTTTTTGCTGCATTGCATTTCACACTTCCAGGCTGATCTACAGTCCATATGTCACAATGCCAAGTTAATTCTGAATGTGTAAACCTGCTAAATCTGCAGGGGGTTGAATACTACTTGTAGGCACTGTACATACACACCTGGAGTTATATAATGTTATAGAATACAATCCCACCTCATGCACTCTTTTCTCCCGGCTGTGGTCTCTTTTCTCTCTCCGTGATCTCTCTCTTCCAACCAAGTGCTGTCTCTTCTCCCTATGCTCTCTTTTCCCCCCCTTGTGTGATGAGCGCAGAATCCTTACTGCTGAGTGGTGTCCCAGCAATGCAGATATGTGCTGGCCGCTGGTGTCAGGTGATGTCCCTGCTGCTTCCGGCAATATTGAAAGCCAGGAGCTCAGGACGCTGTGTTCATCACATAGGGCAGAGAGAAAGCTCATGGGTGTAGAGAGCACACGGGGAAGGGGGGATACAGTTACTCAGTCCCCATACATCATAAAGCACTGGAGACACTGTTGAGCAAAAAGCGCTGACGGTGTCCCCGACAGAGAGTGGGTCCCCCTGTTTGTCAAGAGCCCTGGCACATACAATGCAGGGGAGAAGACAGTGCACAGATAGCAGCGAACATGGGGCAGTGGAGAGTACGGAATGTGGGAAGGGGGTAGGGGAAGATGAGAGGGGTGGGGGCTGCGTCGTACTGTACTTGATTGGCAGTAGGGCGGCAACATGATGTCGGCTGTGGTTCCTGTCAACAAGCTCCTGCCCCTGTCAACGTGACATCACAGGAAGCAGCAAAATCCCGGCAGGAGCAGTCACATGACCGCTCTGAGCCGGGGGGAGAGGGGCTGACAGCAGGGCAAGTAGGTAGTTGATATCTACTTACCTGCCCCAATGTAGCACAATAGTGAAATAAAGAAAAATAAGCAAAAAAAGCTGGATAACCCCTTTAACTTTCAGGCAACATAATTATTAAGTCCAGGTTATTCATTTTTCAGCGTCACAAAAAAGCTGAAAAAATGCTTAACAGAGAATTATTACACAGAAGCCATAAAAACTAAATATAGTATCACATTGTTCAGTAGGTCACGTATCCACTCTTTCCCTTTATTACAGCTTACGTTCTTTGAGCTTTTCAGAGAACTCTACGGAGACAGTTTTCTCACTTCTTGTGAACGCCTCCAATGTTCAGTCTTACTGGGCATTGTCTGCTTTCTATAATTCCAGAAGTCCAAGCATACAATCAATGGTTTTGAGGTCTGGTATCTGAGGTGGCGGTCCTTTGTTCTGGGAACAAAATCAGCTTTTTTGTTTAAAAAGCATGTCTTGATCATCACAGGGCAGAGGGTGAAAGTATGCTGTATACCTAAAGGCCCTGTTATACGGGCTGATGATCAGCTAATGAACGTTTGTTGAAATGAGATCAATGCCCAGTGTAAACATGCAAACGATGAGCCAACAAACAAGAAAACACTAATTTGTTGGCTGATTGCACCTTTTATGTAGGCATAAAAATCATTTGTCGACAGCAATTTCCCGCTTCAAACAAGTTATAACTAATGCAAAGTGAATGGGGAATAAAGCTGAAAGTAATAGTGCCACAAACTGTGTGACCTGACATAATGTTATTTGCTGTGACTGCTAATAATGGTCCCACACTCTATAGTCTCTCAAATTAGTCCACTGTGCCTCTGAAATAAAAAAAGTCTAATTTGCCCTTTCAAATTAATATTAATATTTTCTCTGTGTGCCCTGAAATAAAAATTAATGACACACCGTGAAATAAATAATACTACCCTTAAATAATAATACTACCCCCTGTGCTCAGAAAATGAATAATAATGACACTGTGGTGCCCCTGAGGCTTCAGTCGCCACAGGGTACTGCACCTCAACAGAGGTAACGTATTCATCCCAGTTAAGGAGGTCATTGCCGGAAAACCACCAAAATTCACCAAAACATACAGTTAGGTGCCCTCTCACCGGGACTGGGCTAGGGTAGATGTGCCGCCCCCGTGCCAGCAGCCGCCGCTGCTCGGGTCCGGACCCGCTGTGTGTGTCTGTGGCTCGTGGGATCCTCCGGACCCAGGAGTTACACGGACACGCCGAATAAAAGGGGGGACGTAGATGTACGGGCTAGGCCGTATTAAGTTCTTGACGCCTCCCACGGTGTGTGGTGAAGTGGGACACCACCGCTGTTGTTGTGGGGTACTCTCCTCTCTCTCTTCTCTATCTCTCCTCTCTCTCTCTTCTCTTTCTCTCTCTCACTCTCCTCTCTTTATTTTCTCTCTCTCTCTCTCTTTCCCTCTCCTCTCTCTCCTCTCTCCTCTCTCTCTCCTCTTTTTCTCTTTTTTCTCTCTTTCTTCTCTCTCTCTTCTCTCTATCTTTCTCTCTCTTTCTCTCTCTTTCTATCTCTCTATTTCTCCCTCTTTCTCTTTCTTTCTCTCTCTATCTTTCTTTCTCTCTCTCTTTCTCTCTCTCCTCTCTCTCCTCTCTTTCTCTCTCCCTCTCCTTTCCCTCCTCTCTTTCCTCTCTCTCCTCTCTCTCTTCTCTCTATCCTCTCTCTCTCCTCTCTCTTCTCTCTCTTTTTTCTCTCTCTCTTTTCTCTCTCTCCTTTCTCTCTTCTCTCTCTCTCTCCTCTCTCTCTTCTCTATCTCTCCTCCCTCTCCCCTTTCTCTCTTCTCTTTCTCTCTCTCTCTCACTCTCCTCTCTCTCTTCTCTCTCTCTTCTCCCTCTCTCCTCTCTTTCTTCTCTCTCTTCTCATACTTCTCTCTCGCCTCTCTCTTCTCTCTCTCTCTCCTCTCTCTCGTCTCTCTCTCCTCTCTTTTCTCTCTCTCTCCTCTCTCTCTTTTCTCTCTCTCTCTCTTTCCCTCTCCTCTTTCCTCTCTCTCCTCTTTCTCTCTTTTTTCTCTCTTTCTTCTCTCTCTCTCTCTTCTCTCTCTCTTTCTTTCTCTTTCTATCTCTCTATTTCTCCCTCTTTCTCTTTCTTTCTCTCTCTCTTTCTTTCTCTCTCTCTTTCTTTCTCTCTCTTTCTTTCTCTCTTGCTCTTTTTCTCTTTCTCTCTGTTTTTCTATCTCTCTTTCTCTCTCTCTCTTTTTGACTCTTTCTTTCTCTCTCTCTTTCTCTCTCTCTCTTTCTCTCTCTCTTTCTATCTCTCTCTTTCTCTCTCTCTCTTTCTCTCTCTCTTTTTCTCTTTCTTTCTATCTCTCTTTCTCTTTCTTTCTCTCTTTCTCTCTCTCGCTTTCTTTCTCTCTCTCTTTCTCTCTCTTTTTCTCTCTTTTTCTCTCTCTCTCTTTCTCTCTTTTTCTCTCTTTTTCCCTCTTTTTCTCTCTCTGTTTCCTCTTTGTAGCTGAATAATCCACTTCTGGATTCTCTACTGCAATAAAGAGGTCAAGACTACCAAATCTTCCTAGACATTCCATTACAGGCAGTGGTTCAAGGGATAGAGCTACTGCCTAAGGAGAATTAGTTCACGAATTTGAGTCCTTGCCATCCCGGTAAAGAATTTAATTTATTTATAAATTATAATTATTATTTCTTTATAATTATAATTTGGCTACATTGCTCTCTCCTCTTTCTCCTCTCTTTCTCTCTCTCTATATCCTCTCTCTCTCCTTTTACTCTCTCTCTCTTTCTCTCTTTTTCTCTTTCTCTCTCTTTCTCTTTCTCTCTCTCTCTTTCTCTCTCTCTTTCTCTCTCTTTCTCTCTCTCTCTCTTTCTTTCTCTCTCTTTTTCCCTCTCTTTCTCTCTCTCTTTTTCTCCGTTTTCTCTCTCTTTTCTCATTCTTTCTCTCTCTTTTCTCTCTCCCTCTCTCTCTCCCTTTCTCTCCCTCTCTCTTTTCTCTCTCCTCTCTCTTCTCTCTCTCTTCTCTCTCTCTTTCTCGCTCTCTTTTTGACTCTCTCTTTCTCTCTCTCTCTTTCTCTCTCTCTCTTTCTCTCTCTCTCTCTTTCTCTCTCTTTCTCTCTCTCACTTTCTTTCTCTCTGTCTCTCTTTCTCTCACTCTTTTTCTCTCTCTCTCTTTTTCTCTCTCTCTTTTTCTCTCTTTTTCACTCTTTTTCCCTCTTTTTCCCTCTCTCTCTCCTCTCTGTAGCTGAATAATCCACTTCTGGATTCTCTACTGCAATATAGAGATCAAGACTACCAAATCTTCCCATACCTTTTATTACAGGCAGTGGCTCAATGGATAGAGCTACTGCCTAAGGAGAATTAGAACACGAGTTTCAGTCCTGGCCATCCCGTTAAAGAATTTAATTTATTTGTAATTTTAAATTATAATTATTATTTCTTTATAATTATAATTTAATTTAATTATGCACTGAGGGGAGGAGCCGGACATCAGCTGTGAGCCATGTGACACACCTCTAACATCGGAGCAGTTCACGGAATGAGGCTGCATTGCTCTCTCCTCTTTCTCCTCGCTCTCTCTTCTCTCTGTTTCTCCTCTCTCCTCTCTCTTCTCTCTCTTCTTTCTCTCTCCTTTCTCGCTCTCTCTTTCTTTTTCTCTCTCTTTTTCTCTCTTTTTCTCTCTTTCTCTCTTCTCTCTTTCTCTCTTCTCTCTCTCTTCTCTCTCTTTTTCTCTCTCTCTCTTTTTCTCCCTCTTCTCTCTCTTTTCTCTCTCCCTCTCTCTTTCCCTCTCTAATCTCTCCCTCCCTCTCTCTTCTCATCCCCTCTCTCTTCTCTCTCTTTTCTCTTTCTCTTCTCTCTTCTCTTCTTTTCTCTCTCTCAGATCTGGCGATGATCAGCTGATGCGGTCACCTGATGGAACCAGCTGACACTATAAGTTGAGCGGTGAGGCCGGCTTTATACCTTCAGCTGCTGCTGTCGGACAGGAGTCTGCACAGAAGTGTGGGGTTTTTTTGTTTTTTTTTGCACTGATGCATCAGCTTATTGTATAAAAGTTGTTTATACAATGAGCTGCTGTGTCATGTGATTCAGGCCCTTGAACCTGACACATCATCTGATCGCTTTGCCTTCAGCAAAACGATCAGATGAGGTTGGATCCAGATTGGGCGGCGCGGGACCCTTGAACCAGGATTACTGCAGAGGGGGGGGTTCTTATTTCTAATAAAAATATTTTTCTGTGTGTTGTGTTTTTTTTTTATCTGTACTAGAAATTCATGGTGGCCATGTCTAATATTGGCGTAACACCATGATTTTCGGGCTTAGGGCCAGTTTATAATTTACAGCTAGCCCTAATCCCATTATTACTCAGTGAGCCACCCGGCACCAGGGCAGTTGGAAGAGTTGGATACAGCGCCAGAAGATGGTGCTTCTATGAAAGTGCCATTTTCTGGGGCTGCTGCGGACCTGCAATTTGCAGCAGGGCTGCCCAGAAAGCTTTGGCACCCTGAGCTGCGGATTCCAATCCCCAGCTGCCTAGTTGTACCTGGCTGGACACAAAAATTGGGCGAAGCCCACTTCATTTTTTTTTCTTTAATTATTTCATGAAATTCATGAAATAATTAAAAAAAAATACGGGCTTCCCTATATTTTGGGTTCCAAGCCGGGTACAAATAGGCAGCTGGGGGTTGGGGGCTGCCCTGTAGCTGCCTGCTGTACCTGGCTAGCATACAAAAATATGGCAAAGCCCACGTAATTTTTTTGGGGGGCAAAAACTCCTGCATACAGTTCTGGATGGAGTATGCTGAGCCTTGTAGTCCTGCTGCTGCGGTCTGCTGTCTGTCTGTATGGAGGAGAGGATACAGCAGCTGCAGAACTACAAGGCTCAGCATCCTCCATCCAGGACTGTATGCTGGAGGAGAGGCAGGGGGAGCCCTTCATCCACTGGTGTATGCAGGAGAGCAGACAGCACCTTCAGAACTACAAGGCCCCAACCCCCAGCTGCCTATTTGTACTCGGCTGGTAACTAAAAATATAGGGAAGCCCTTTTTTTAATTATTTCATGAATTTCATGAAATAATTAAAAAAAAATACGACATGGGCTTCGCCCCATTTTTGTGTCCAGCCAGGTACATCTAGGCAGCTGGGGATTGGAATCCGCAGCACAGGTTGGCCCGAGGTTTCTGGGCCCCTCTGCTGCGAATTGCAGTCTGCAGCCGCCCCAGAAAATGGTGCTTTCATAGAAGTCCCATCATCTGGCGCTGTATCCAACTCTGGATGAACTCTGCCCTGGTGATGGGTGGCTCGCTGGGTAATAATGGGTTACTACTAGCTTTGTTTTACTAGCTAGTATTAAGCCAAAGATTCTTAATGTCAGGCAATTTGACCCGGCCATTAAGAATCTCCAATAAAGGGTTAAAAAAAGACACCACACAGAGAAAAAATACTTTAATAGAAATAAATACACAGACACACTTAAAGACTCCATGTTTATTACTCCCTCTTACCCCTCCACGATCCTGGTCTTCTGTCTTCTTTCTCCTTCAACCCATGCACCTCTGCTACATCAGACAGCACTGCATAGGAGGAAGACACTGCTGCTCCCATGCAGTCTAATCACTCAGTGAGTGAGCAGAGGCTGCCACTGTTGAAATAGTAATCTGACAGGCGGGTTACTATAGCAACGGTGATCTCCGATCACCTGATTCCCGGTGCTGCTATTCACCGGCTGTGGCATCTCGTCCTTGCATGTGGGCTGACTCTAGAAAGAGCGCCAACATGCAAGAACGGGGAGCCAAGCATGTGCCCAAGCCTCTGGACGGTACACGGAGATGCTCAAATGAGCAATGCATACCGGAGAGATGCACTGACAGGACCTATCATGACATCTAGCCATGTGACCAGTCTGAAGCCAATGAGATAATACACACGTGACTGGTCACATGCTATGACGACGTCACGGAAGGTCCTATCATCAGTGCTTGTTACCGGGAGGGCACAGCGATGATCGGAAGGAAAATCGGTGGGAGACAGAGTGCAGGACACATCGCGAGGACCTGTAAGTATAATGGCAATGTTAATTAACTGTATGTGTACGTGTATAATGTGTTTGTATGTGTTTGTTTTTTCCTGCCATTGTTTTCAATGTGCTTCGTAGGTGTTCGTTGAACGTTCGTCGAACGTTCACCGAACACACCCGTCGTTTGACGAACCGAACCGAACTCGACCACTAGGGGGGTGGCTCAACAGTAGTCCTGACTTGGTTGACGGTGACCTGGTACCTGTCACGGCCAGGTGGACGGGCAGACCCAGGAGGTGGATCCACTGGGCCGAACTCCTAGATGGTAGTAAAGAGTCCGGTAGCTGGAACACTATAAACAGCAGAACAGTCCGTGCACACGAGTATAGCGGAGAAGTCCCTGGGACCACGGAGTCACGGGTGGTAGTCCGGGTGACGCAGCTCAGGTTCGGAAGCCGAGATGATGTCAGGCGGGGTCCGGAACCTTTGGAGCGAGATGACGGGTCACCGCAGGGATCCGAGATGGTGCGGACTGTCAGGATGGCAGATGGACAGCGTTCGGGGTTCAGGATACGGCAGGACTGGATGGCGAGGCAGGCACGGCTCTACAAGAGAGATAGGTGAGTATATGCACAGAGACACCAGGAGACCTGACTCCTAGCTTAGGAAACACGAAGATCAGGCCCCGCCCCCTTGGACAATAACCCCCTTTATACCCTGTACCTGTTTAGCCTCATTTCCTGTTAATGGACGCTGGCCCTTTAAGAAAGGGTCAGTGACCGCGCGCGCGCCCTAATGCGCATGCGCGCCGCCCGGGTGCCAGAAGCCAGGGAAGGAAGCTGAGAGGAGGACGCAGGGGAGCCGGCCAGGGCCTGGGAAGCCGTCGGGCGCCGGGATCGGAGACCAGGGGACCTGGGAAGGACGGGCACCGGAGGCTGGAGAGCGGGGAGCGTGGCAGGTGAGCCGGGGAGCGGGGGTGAGGACCCGGGGAGCGGAACTGAGGACCCGGGGAGCGTGACAGTACCCCCCCCCCCCCCACGCCCCCCTCCCCGCAACCGGGACATGAAGGCACGGATCAGAGGAGTGCCCACGTTCTCCCTGGGCTCCCAGGACCTATCCTCAGGACCATACCCTTCCCAGTCCACCAGGAAGAACTGTCGACCTCGTACGGTCTTCATGGCCACGATATCCCTTACCGCATAGATGTCGTCATCGGCAATAGGTGGAGGAGCCGGACTGGCAGCAGCGGAGAAGGGACCAAGGACAACCGGCTTGAGCAGGGAGACGTGGAATGAGTTGGGTATCCTCATCGTGGCCGGGAGCTGTAGCTTGTAGGAGACCTCATTGATCTTGTTGAGGACTTTAAACGGCCCAATGTAGCGAGGACCCAGCTTGTATGATGGTATCTTCAGGCGGACGTACTGGGAAGCAAGCCAGACGAGATCTCCAGGAGAGAAACACGGAGGGTCCAGACGTCTCTTGTCTGCGTGTCTCTTCATCCGCAGGGAAGCACGCCCAAGGGACGCTTTGACAGAGTCCCAAATGGTTGCAAAGTCACGGGCTACTGTATCTGCAGCAGGGACATCCGAAGAAGGGGATACAGGCAATGGGATGGAAGGCTGAAGTCCGTAAACGACATGGAAGGGAGAGCTGGAGGACGACTCACTGATGTGGTGGTTGTGGGAGAATTCAGCCCAAGGAAGAAGAGCGGACCAGTCGTCGTGATGGGCGTTAACATAGTGACGTAAGAAAGAGGTCAAGATTTGATTGACCCTCTCTACCTGGCCATTAGACTGAGGATGGTATGCAGATGAAAACTCCAGAGTCACTCCCAGATGTTTACAGAGAGCCCTCCAGAAGCGGGAGGTGAACTGAGTTCCTCTGTCGGATACGATGTGTAATGGAAAGCCATGCAAGTGGAAGATGTGTTGTATATAGGCGTCCGCGAGTTCCTGAGCAGAGGGCAGTCCAGCCATAGGGACGAAATGGGCCATTTTAGAGAACCGGTCCACCACGACCCATATGACTGTGTGTCCGGAGGACAATGGCAAGTCCGTAATAAAGTCCATTGCTATGTGTTGCCACGGAACTGAGGGTATCGGCAGAGGCAGAAGACGGCCATATGGGAGGTGTTTGGGCGTCTTGTTCCTGGCACAAGAGGAACAGGCGGATACAAAAGCAGCGACGTCCGTGCGAAGGGATGGCCACCAATAATGACGTACAATCGCACCCCATGTCTTTTTCTGACCAGCATGACCGGCTGTTTTCGAGGCATGACCCCAGTGTAACACTTTTTCCCTGTCTACCTCGGAGACATAGGTCTTCCCGGGAGGTATCTGGGCCAGGGTGACAGGAGCCATCGGAATGATTTTACTAGGACAAATGATGGGTTGGGTAGTCTCTTCCTCCTGCTCCATGGGCATGAAAGACCTGGACAAGGCATCAGCGCGTACATTCTTGTCCGCGGGTCGGAAGTGAAGCTGGAAATCAAACCTGGCAAAGAATAGGGACCACCTGGCTTGCCGTGGGTTCAGACGCTGAGCGGACCGTAGGTATTCCAAGTTCTTGTGGTCCGTGTAAATAATCACGGGGTACACTGCACCTTCCAGGAGGTAGCGCCATTCCTCCAAAGCCAGTTTGACTGCCAAGAGCTCTCGGTCACCGATGGTGTAGTTGCGTTCAGGCGCTGAGAAGCCCTTGGAGAAGAATCCGCAAGTCACCATCTTCCCGGAGGAGGACTTTTGCATGAACACTGCTCCGGCTCCTGAGGAGGAGGCATCCACCTCCAAGGTGAACTGGCGGTTTAACTCCGGACGGTGGAGTACAGGAGAGGAAGCAAAAGCCCGCTTCAGAGAGCCAAACGCGGCGTCAGCCGCAGGTGACCAGTCCTTTGGATTAGCCTCCTTCTTAGTCAAAGCGGAGAGAGGAGCAGTCAAGGCAGAGAAGTGAGGGATAAACTGGCGGTAGTAGTTGGCGAATCCCAGGAAGCGTTGGATTGCCTTCAGTCCAGAAGGAGGAGGCCAGTTGAGAATGGCGGAGACCTTCTTGGGATCCATCTGCAGTCCAGTATCAGAGATGATGTACCCCAGAAAGGGGAGAGAAGACTGCTCAAAGACACACTTCTCATACTTTGCGTACAGACGATTCTCTCTCAGTCTTTGTAGAACCAGCTGTACGTTTTCTCTGTGGGTTTGGAGGTCCGGAGAGAAGACAAGGATGTCATCTAGATACACTACCACACAGATGTAGAGAAGGTCCCGGAACACGTCGTTCACCAGTTCTTGAAAGACGGCAGGAGCGTTACACAGGCCGAAGGGCATCACGCAGTATTCATAATGTCCATCGCGCGTATTGAACGCGGTTTTCCATTCGTCACCAGAGCGGATGCGTACCAGATTGTAAGCACCCCGAAGATCCAGCTTGGTGAACACACGAGCTCCTCTAAGCCGGTCAAACAATTCGGGAATGAGCGGCAGAGGGTACTTGTTTTTTACGGTGATTTGATTCAGACCCCGGTAGTCTATGCATGGGCGTAAGTCGCCCTCTTTCTTCTTGACAAAGAAGAAACCTGCTCCAGCAGGAGAGGAGGATCTCCGAATGAACCCCCTTGCCAGGCTCTCTGAGATGTAAGCAGACATGGCCCTTGTTTCGGCTGGAGATAAAGGATATATTGTCACGCTCCCCGGGTCCTTGGCTTCCCTTCCCGGGTCCTCTGCTCCGCTCCCCGGGTCCTCAGCCCCGCTCCCCGGCTCACCTGCCACGCTCCCCGCTCTCCAGCCTCCGGTCCCCGTCCTTCCCAGGCCCCCTGGTCCCCGATCGCGGCGCCCGACGGCTTCCCAGGCCCTGGCCGGCTCCCCTGCGTCCTCTTCTCAGCCTCCTTCCCTGGCTTCTGGCACCCGGGCTGCGCGCATGCGCATTAGGGCGCGCGCCGCGGTCACTGACCCTTTCTTAAAGGGCCAGCGTCCATTAACAGGTAATGAGGCTAATCAGGTACAGGGTATAAAGGGGTGTATTGTCCAAGGGGGCGGGGCCTGATCTTCGTGTTCCCTAAGCTAGGAGTCAGGTCTCCTGGTGTTTCAGTGCATGTACTCACCTATCTCTCTTTGTAGAGCCGTGCTTGCCTCGCCATCCAGTCTGCCGTATCCTGAACCCCGAACGCTGTCCTTCTGCCATCCTGACAGTCCGCACCATCTCGGATCCCTGCGGTGACCCGTCATCTTGCTCCCAAGGTTCCGGACCCCGCCTGACATCATCTCGGCTTCCGAACCTGAGCTGCGTCACCCGGACTACCACCCATAACTCCGTGGTCCCAGGGACTTCTCCGCTATTCCCGTGTGCAAGGACTGTTCTGCTGTTTCTAGTGTTCCAGCTGCCGGACTCTT
The DNA here is from genome assembly GCF_048569485.1 of Anomaloglossus baeobatrachus. Classification (NCBI taxonomy): domain Eukaryota; kingdom Metazoa; phylum Chordata; class Amphibia; order Anura; family Aromobatidae; genus Anomaloglossus; species Anomaloglossus baeobatrachus. The sequence continues at coordinate 109,134,027 of NC_134355.1, read as the reverse complement.
TCCTACCATCTAGGAGTTCGGTCCAGTGGATCCACCTCCTGGGCCTGCCCGTACACCTGGCCGTGACAGTAAGATCAGGCCATGGATCCCGCTGCAGCACTAGCGGCCTTGCAAGAGGAACTCCAACACCAGCGTGAAGTCCAGACCCGCATGCTGAACTTCATGACTTCCGTGGACACCCGCCTGACCATGCTACAAGCGGCAGTCACGTCTACAACATCCCAAGCCGCCACTAGTCAAGCCACGTCCCCCGCTCCCGTGGCCGCTTCTTCGGATGCTTCCAGACTGCGTTTGGCCTCACCACCCCGGTACGCCGGAGATCCCAAGACTTGCAGGGGGTTTATAAACCAATGCTCCCTCCACTTCACGCAGCTGCCACATCTGTTTGCCTCCGACCAAGCCAAGGTCGCCTTTATCATGTCTCACCTGGAGGGCGAGGCACTGGCGTGGATGAACCCGTTGTGGGAGAAGGAGGACCCTATGACCAAGGATCTTCAAGAGTTCCTGCAGGCCTTCCGCAGCACCTTTGACGAGCCGGGACGCGCCTCTGCGTCTGCTTCATCCCTCCTCCGCTTACGTCAAGGAACACTGACGGTGGGCCAATACGCCATCCGTTTCCGCACGTTGGCTTCTGAACTCGGGTGGAATAATGAGGCCCTAACAGCCGCCTTCTGGGAAGGACTCTCGAGTCGCATCAAAGATGAGTTGGCGGGTCGTGACGTGCCCTCCACCCTAGATGCCCTGATTGCCCTAGCAACTCGAGTGGACATTCGTTTTCAGGAGCGCTCCAAAGAGCTGTCTCGGGAGAGACGTCCGGTACGACATTCCCCTCCTCCACAGAAGCCCTCCGTATCGCAGTCATCAACAGCTGGGATTCCCGTCCACGAGCCCATGCAGATCGACCGAGTACGGCAATCTGAACAACGTCGAGCAGAGCGGCTCGCCAAGGGCCTCTGCTTTTACTGCGGAGAGGACACTCACCTCCTACGCTCCTGTCCGGAAAGGCCGGGAAACTCCAAAGCCTAGGGTTGGTAGGAGAGGCCACCCTAGGTGCTGGGACTCTCTCAGACCCGGTTATGTGGACTGTGCAAGTGTCAACGGGAGAGACGCGCTTCACGGCTGAGGCGTACCTCGACTCTGGAGCAGCAGGCAATTTCATCCAGCAGGCCACGGTGGACAAGTACCAGCTGCCTGTTACTCTACTCGAGAAGCCCCTAGTGATTGCCTCTGTGGATGGGAGACCCCTCTCTGATACCATCTCCTGGGTCACCAGACCGGTCGAACTGCGTATCGGTGCCCTGCACACCGAGAACATCACTCTCTACGTCCTTCCACACATGTCCCATCAGATCCTGCTGGGACTTCCCTGGTTGCGGACACACGAACCATCAGTCAGCTGGGGTACTGGCGAAATCACCCGATGGGGTTCTGCTTGTCATGAGAAGTGTCTGAAGTCCATACAACCTATCCGACAACCTCCGGTTCCAGAGAACCTACCGGAACTGCCCTCGGCCTATTGGTCCTTCGCAGACGTTTTTGACAAGAAGGAGTCTGAGGTACTTCCGCCACACCGTCCCTACGATTGTGCCATCGACCTGCTCCCAGGAACAACACCACCTCGAGGACGGATATATCCGTTGTCTCCGGCCGAAACCAGGGCCATGTCTACCTACATCACAGAGAGCCTGGCAAAAGGATTCATCCGGAGATCCTCCTCTCCTGCGGGAGCAGGCTTCTTCTTCGTGAAGAAGAAAGAGGGTGACCTACGCCCATGCATCGACTACCGGGGTCTAAATCAGATCACCGTCAAAAACAAGTACCCTCTGCCGCTCATCCCCGAATTGTTCGACCGGCTCAGAGGAGCCCGTGTGTTCACCAAGCTGGATCTTCGGGGTGCCTACAACCTAGTTCGTATCCGCTCTGGGGACGAATGGAAGACCGCGTTTAATACTCGCGATGGGCACTATGAATACTGCGTGATGCCCTTCGGCCTGTGTAACGCACCAGCAGTCTTCCAAGAATTGGTGAACGACATATTCCGGGACCTCCTCTACGTCTGTGTCATAGTTTATCTGGATGACATCCTTATCTTCTCTCCGGACCTCCAGACCCATAGAGAGAACGTACAGCTGGTTCTGCAAAGACTGAGGGAGAATCGTCTTTACGCCAAATATGAGAAGTGCGTCTTTGAGCAGTCTTCTCTCCCTTTCCTGGGATACATCATCTCGGGCACTGGACTGCAGATGGATCCAAAGAAGGTCTCCTCCATACTCAACTGGCCTCCTCCTTCTGGACTGAAGGCAATCCAACGGTTCCTGGGATTCGCCAACTACTACCGCCAGTTTATCCCTCACTTCTCTGCCCTGACTGCTCCTCTCTCCGCTTTGACCAAAAAGGAGGCTAATCCAAAGGACTGGTCACCTGCGGCCGACGCCGCGTTTTGCTCCCTGAAGCGAGCATTTGCCTCCGCTCCTGTACTCCACCGTCCGGAGTTAAACCGCCAGTTCACCTTGGAAGTGGATGCCTCCTCCTCGGGGGCTGGAGCAGTGCTCATGCAGAAATCCTCCTCCGGCAAGATGGTGACTTGCGGTTTCTTCTCCAAGAGCTTCTCAGCGCCGGAACGTAATTACACCATCGGTGACCGAGAACTATTGGCGGTCAAACTGGCTCTGGAGGAGTGGCGCTACCTCCTGGAAGGAGCAGTGTACCCCGTGATTATCTACACGGACCACAAGAACCTGGAATACCTGCGGTCCGCTCAGAGACTGAACCCACGGCAAGCCAGGTGGTCCTTATTCTTTGCCAGGTTTGACTTCCAGCTCCATTTCAGACCCGCGGACAAGAATGTACGCGCTGATGCCTTGTCTAGGTCTTTCGTGCCCATGGAGCAGGAGGAAGAGACTACCCAACCTATCATCCCTCCTAGCAAGATTATTCCGGTGGCCCCTGTCACTCTGGCCCAGATACCGCCCGGGAAGACCTATGTCTCTGAGACTGACAGGCAAAAAGTGTTACACTGGGGTCATGCCTCCAAAACAGCCGGTCATGCAGGCCAGAAGAGAACATGGGGTGCGATTGTACGCCATTACTGGTGGCCATCCCTTCGCACGGACGTCGCTGCTTATGTCTCTGCCTGCTCCTCTTGTGCCAGGAACAAGACGCCCAAACACCTGCCCTATGGCCGTCTTCTGCCTCTGCCTATACCCTCAGTTCCGTGGCAACACATAGCGATGGATTTTATTACGGACTTGCCATTATCCTCCGGACACACAGTCATATGGGTCGTGGTGGACCGGTTCTCCAAAATGGCTCACTTCGTCCCTATGGCCGGACTGCCCTCTGCTCAGGAACTCGCGGAAGCCTATATACATCACATCTTCCGCTTGCATGGCTTTCCATCCCACATCGTGTCCGACAGAGGAACTCAGTTCACCTCCCGCTTCTGGAGGGCGCTCTGCAAGCATCTGGGAGTGACTCTGGACTTTTCTTCTGCTTACCATCCTCAGTCTAATGGCCAAGTGGAGAGGGTCAATCAAATCTTGACATCCTTCTTACGTCACTATGTCAACGCCCATCACGACGACTGGTCCACGCTTCTGCCTTGGGCTGAATTCTCACATAACCACCATATCAGTGAGTCGTCCTCCAAATCTCCCTTCCATGTCGTTTACGGACTTCAGCCCTCCGTTCCATTGCCTATATCCCCTTCTTCGGATGTCCCTGCGGCTGATACTGTAGCCCGTGACTTCGCTACCATTTGGGACTCTGTCAAGGCGTCCCTTGGACGCGCTTCCCAGCGGATGAAGAAACACGCTGACAAGAGGCGTCTGGACCCACCGTGTTTCTCTCCTGGTGACCTGGTCTGGCTTGCTTCCCAGTACATCCGATTGAAGATACCTTCCTACAAGCTGGGTCCTCGCTACATCGGGCCGTTTAAGGTCCTCAGCAAGATCAATGAGGTCTCCTACAAGCTACAGCTCCCGGCCACGATGAGGATTCCCAACTCTTTCCACGTCTCCCTGCTCAAGCCGGTCGTCCTTGGTCCCTTCTCCGCTGCTGCCTGTCCGGCTCCTCCACCTATTGCCGATGACGACATCTATGCGGTAAGGGATATCATGGCCATGAAGACCGTTCGAGGTCGTCAGTTCTTCCTGGTGGACTGGGAGGGGTATGGTCCTGAGGATAGGTCCTGGGAGCCCAGGGAGAACGTGGGCACTCCTCTGATCCGTGCCTTCATGTCCCGGTTGCGGGGAGGGGGGCGTGGGGGGGGTACTGTCACGCTCCCCGGGTCCTTGGCTTCCCTTCCCGGGTCCTCTGCTCCGCTCCCCGGGTCCTCAGCCCCGCTCCCCGGCTCACCTGCCACGCTCCCCGCTCTCCAGCCTCCGGTCCCCGTCCTTCCCAGGCCCCCTGGTCCCCGATCGCGGCGCCCGACGGCTTCCCAGGCCCTGTCCGGCTCCCCTGCGTCCTCTTCTCAGCCTCCTTCCCTGGCTTCTGGCACCCGGGCTGCGCGCATGCGCATTAGGGCGCGCGCGCGGTCACTGACCCTTTCTTAAAGGGCCAGCATCCATTAACAGGTAATGAGGCTAATCAGGTACAGGGTATAAAGGGGTGTATTGTCCAAGGGGGCGGGGCCTGATCTTCGTGTTCCCTAAGCTAGGAGTCAGGTCTCCTGGTGTTTCAGTGCATGTACTCACCTATCTCTCTTTGTAGAGCCGTGCTTGCCTCGCCATCCAGTCTGCCGTATCCTGAACCCCGAACGCTGTCCTTCTGCCATCCTGACAGTCCGCACCATCTCGGATCCCTGCGGTGACCCGTCATCTTGCTCCCAAGGTTCCGGACCCCGCCTGACATCATCTCGGCTTCCGAACCTGAGCTGCGTCACCCGGACTACCACCCATAACTCCGTGGTCCCAGGGACTTCTCCGCTATTCCCGTGTGCAAGGACTGTTCTGCTGTTTCTAGTGTTCCAGCTGCCGGACTCTTTCCTACCATCTAGGAGTTCGGTCCAGTGGATCCACCTCCTGGGCCTGCCCGTACACCTGGCCGTGACATATATGCGTCCTCGTGGTGGTGTTGTTCCTGGGAGCAGGTCGATGGCACAATCGTATGGACGATGTGGCGGCAGTACCTCGGATTCCTTTTTATCAAAGACATCTGCAAAGGACCAATAGGCCGAGGGCAGCCCCGGTAGGTTCTCTGGAACCGGAGGTCGTCGGATGGGTTGTATGGACTTTAGGCACCTCTCATGACACGAAGAGCCCCATCGGGTGATTTCGCCAGTGCCCCAGCTAACTGATGGTTCGTGTGTCCGCAACCATGGAAGTCCCAGCAGGATCTGGTGGGACATGTGTGGGAGAACGTAGAAAGCGATGTTCTCGGTGTGAAGGGCACCGATACGCAGTTCGACCGGCCTGGTGATCCAGGAGATGGTGTCAGAGAGGGGTCTCCCATCCACCGAGGCAATCACTAGGGGCTTGTCGAGTGGAATAACAGGCACCCGGTACTTGTCCACCGTGGCCTGCTGGATGAAATTGCCTGCTGCCCCGGAATCGAGGTAGGCATCAGCCGTGAACCGCGTCTCTCCCGTTGTCACTTGCACTGTCCATGTAACCGGGTCAGAGAGAGTCCCAGCACCTAGGGTGGCCTCTCCTACCAACCCTAGGCTTTGGAGTTTCCCGGCCTCTCTGGACAGGAGCGTAGCAGGTGTGTGTCCTCACCGCAGTAAAAGCAGAGACCCTTGGCGAGCCGCTCTGCTCGACGTTGTTCAGACTGACGCACTCGGTCGATCTGCATGGGCTCGTGGACGGGAGCCCCAGCTGTCGATGACTGAAGTACGGAGGGTTTCTGCGGAGGAGAGGAATGCCGTACTGGACGTCTCTCACGGGACACTTCCTTGGATCGCTCCTGAAAGCGAATGTCCACTCGAGTCGCTAGGGCAATCAGGGCATCCAGGGTGGTCGGTACGTCACGACCCGCCAGCTCGTCTTTAATTCGCCCTGAGAGTCCTTCCCAGAAGGCGGCGGTTAGGGCCTCGTTGTTCCACCCGAGTTCTGAGGCCAGGGTGCGAAACCGGATCGCGTATTGACCCACCGTCAGAGTCCCCTGACGTAACCGGAGAAGAGACGAAGCAGACGCGGAGGCGCGTCCGGGCTCATCAAAAGTACCACGGAATGCCTGCAGGAAGTCCTGGATGTTCGTGGTCACAGGATCCCCCTTCTCCCACAAGGGGTTCATCCACGCCAGTGCCTCACCCTCTAGATGGGACATGATGAAGGCGACCTTGGCTTGGTCGGAGGCAAACAAATGCGGCAGCTGCGTGAAATGGAGGGAGCATTGGTTTAAGAATCCCCTGCAGGTCTTGGGGTCTCCGGCGTACCGGGGTGGTGAAGCCAACCGAAGTCTGGTGGTATCTGAAGAAGTCGCCACAGGAGCTGGATCCGTGGATTGACTAGTGGAAGCCCGGGATGTTGAAGTCGTAACTGCCGTTTGTAGCGTGTTCAGGCGGGCGTCCACAGAAGACATGAATTGCAGCATGCGGGTCTGGACTTCACGCTGGCATTGGAGTTCCTCCTGTACGGCTGCTAGTGCTGCAGCGGGATCCATGGCCTGATCTTACTGTCACGGCCAGGTGGACGGGCAGACCCAGGAGGTGGATCCACTGGGCCGAACTCCTAGATGGTAGTAAAGAGTCCGGTAGCTGGAACACTATAAACAGCAGAACAGTCCGTGCACACGAGTATAGCGGAGAAGTCCCTGGGACCACGGAGTCACGGGTGGTAGTCCGGGTGACGCAGCTCAGGTTCGGAAGCCGAGATGATGTCAGGCGGGGTCCGGAACCTTTGGAGCGAGATGACGGGTCACCGCAGGGATCCGAGATGGTGCGGACTGTCAGGATGGCAGATGGACAGCGTTCGGGGTTCAGGATACGGCAGGACTGGATGGCGAGGCAGGCACGGCTCTACAAGAGAGATAGGTGAGTATATGCACAGAGACACCAGGAGACCTGACTCCTAGCTTAGGAAACACGAAGATCAGGCCCCGCCCCCTTGGACAATAACCCCCTTTATACCCTGTACCTGTTTAGCCTCATTTCCTGTTAATGGACGCTGGCCCTTTAAGAAAGGGTCAGTGACCGCGCGCGCGCCCTAATGCGCATGCGCGCCGCCCGGGTGCCAGAAGCCAGGGAAGGAAGCTGAGAGGAGGACGCAGGGGAGCCGGCCAGGGCCTGGGAAGCCGTCGGGCGCCGGGATCGGAGACCAGGGGACCTGGGAAGGACGGGCACCGGAGGCTGGAGAGCGGGGAGCGTGGCAGGTGAGCCGGGGAGCGGGGGTGAGGACCCGGGGAGCGGAACCGAGGACCCGGGGAGCGTGACAGTACCCAGGAGAGGTGGTTGCCGGTGGAGTATGGTGGAGCACTCCCGAAACTACGCACCGACGGGGTACAGGATCCTAGGACAGGAAAGAGCTTCAGGCCAACCTGTTAACACCTGCACAGCAAAGGGGACCATCAAGTACCTTGCTGACCTAAAGAATCCGAAGACTAAGTTGCATAGGTAGAACCGAGGATAGGACCAGAGACTCCAACCCCACAGGCTTCACGCTACCGTCAGGTGGACAGAAGTTGACAAACCAACGGGGACCCTCAGTGTTCTATACCACGGGGACTTTCTTACCAGAGACAGGTGCAGGGGAAGAAGGTTCAAAAGAATCCAGACTGGCACTGGGATGAAGGGAACCTGGAGGCAAAACAAGCCGGCATCGGGCCCCCAGTTACCAACTCAAAAAAGTGAGTAAACCAGTTGACCTGAATACCTGTGGGGACTCCCTTTCTTCCAACGCCCACCACACCATACACCCGCTGGGGCAATACCCTACTTGCGGAGGGACTACCATGCTAGCTGCCAATACCATCAGTCCCAGTAGAGACATTCTGCAGCAGCGGATCCCTACATTTAGCTGCAACACCGCAAGTGGTGTCACGTATAAACTTTATTCAACAATCCCCTGTAAATATCCCCATTACAAAAGGGGCCCAGGGCACGGAACCGGGTAACGGCCACCACTGTGACATTCCCCAGATGTACACTGCCCGGATCCGAGTACCCCATATCCCTGAGTGCTACACTAGTCCATAGTGGGAGGAGTTAGTAGGTAGGGAATGATACGGTTTTCCTTCTAGAAGCTCAGATCGGGCGCAGCATGTGGTGAGAATATACCTAGGGTCTGAAAGGCCATTAAGGCTGAATGCTGACCTGTGATAAGCATGAGAAAGGAGACCGAGACCAAGATAATATTATCTTAAAAGATAGATCAAGCTACAAAGTAAGGCGGGCTTTACACGTTGCGACATCGCAAGCCGATGCTGCGATGTCGCACGTGATAGTCCCCGCCCCCGTCGCAGGTACGATATCTTGTGATAGCTGGCGTAGCGAAAATTATCGCTACGCCAGCTTCACATGCACTCACCTGCCCTGCGACCGTCGCTCTGGCCGGCGACCCGCCTCCTTCCTAAGGGGGCGGGTCATGCGGCGTCATAGCGACGTCACACGTCAGGCAGCCAATAGCGGCGGAGGGGCGGAGATGAGCAGGATGTAAACCTCTCGCCCACCTCCTTCCTTCCGTAGAGCCACCGGCGGCAGGTAAGGTGAAGTTCCTCGCTCCTACGGCGTAACACACAGCGATGTGTGCTGCCGCAGGAACGAGGAACAGCATCATACCTGTCGCGGCAGCATAATTATGGAAAAGTCGGAGCCTGCAACAATGATACGATAACGACGCTTTTGCGCTCGTTAATCGTATCATCTAGAATTTACACACAACGATGTCGAAAGTGACGACAGATGTGCGTCACTTTCGATTTGACCCCACCGACATCGCACGTGCGATGTTGCAACGTGCAAAGCCGCCCTAAGGGACTGATTCAGACCCAGGGACCAAGCTTCTAATCAGATTGTGCTATTCAGCATGGTCCGGATAGAAGGATGACAAGGCATCAGACACCGAATGAGCTACAGCTCCTTAAAGGTAATGGGCCAAACACGACTAGATCGTGAGGCAAAGTGACTGTCCCAAGACAGAATTCCGTAGGTACCTGAAAGCTTCAAGCTTGACTCTGGCTATATTGTCGAATTCACTAAAGGAGAATCAGATGCTGAAACCCAAAGAAGATAGAATGGCTTTCACGGACTGTATAATAGTGGTAGGCTGGATTGCGCTGAAAAACGCCAGTCATGAGAGAACAGGAACATCCCAGATATGTTTGAAGAATGTGTGCGTGAAGATACTCTCTGTTACTGAAATGTACAAGATGTTGTGTACCCGCTCTCTGGTGTATATAGTTGTCATTGAAGGACTGCAATAAAACTCTGCTGTTTAATGAAAATAGTGGTTTCTTTGTCTGAATGAGTTAACATCAGGTCCTGGTCAGCCAAAGTTTAAATTTAGGTCGAAGTGGACATAGCTGCTTCTTACTAACATGTCGTCCACTGTGTGAAGCAAAGTTAAAGTTTCTAACTGGAGAAGTGGGTATTTTTTGCACAAAATGCATGTCACTAATTTGTTTCCAGTTTAGTTAAAGTTGTAAAATAATTCACCTGGTTTGTAGTTTATACTTGGTCAATTTATGAGAAAAAAATAGCTAATCTTAAGGGTGCTTTACACACTGAGACATCACTAACGATATATCGTTGGGGTCACGGTGCTTGTGACGCACTTCCGGCATCGTTAGCAACATCGCAGCGTGTGACAACTAGGAGCGACGATCAACGATCGCAAAAACGGCAAAAATCGTTGATCGTTGACACGTCGCTCCAAATCATAATGTCGTTGGTGTTTCATTCCGCAGGTTGTTCGGCGTTCCTGCGGCACCACTCATCGCTGTGTGTGACACCGCAGGAACGTCGAACATCATCCTACCTGCGTCCATCGGAAAGGAGGAAGGAAGGAGGTGGGCAGCATGTTCCGGCCGCTCATCTTCTCCCCTCCTCTTCTATTGGTTTTGTGACGCCACTGTGACGTTGCTTAACAGGTATGTGCATGTGACACTGCCGTAGCGATATTGTTCGCTACGGCAGCGATCGCCACATGTCGTACGAACGACGGGGGGAGGGGGGTGCTATCGCTCGCGACATCGCTAGCAATCGCTAGCGATGTCGCAGCGTGTAAAGCACCTTTACTCCTACTCTATTTTATGGAGTAGGAATTCTACAAAATGGAAACAATTGAATCACAGATGATGTGTTTCGGTTCATATGAGTAAGGATCCGTTTTGGTCCGAAATGCGTCATCTGCTCTTGTATTTAATGTAATCTCAACAATGGAAATTTTGATTGCGTGAAATAAAGCCTTGAATTTTATCATTTGGGATTGCTGGATCTCATTTGAATCTTTGGATTACGTCTTGCGGTGACCTCAGCTGGACTTCACTCTGTGCTTTCCCTCTCACATACCAGGTTCTGCTGTCATCGGTGGAGTGGCCGATTAATAACTTTTTCTCTTTTTACATTTAATTATTAATAATTGGTGCTATTAAACAACACATTGCATATTGAATTCACACCGTTTGCCTATGAATGACCAGTGAGAAAACAATATTGTCTAAGTTTTCTAGATGAAACTACCAATTCTTTATTTGCTCATGTGAAACCAGAGTAAGGGCTCACTCACAGAAGCGTATACATTGGATGAGCGCAATGCGACAAAGTCTTGCATTGCATTCAAACCAATGTTAGTCATTGTTGCAGCTCAGATCTGCAAGTTTTTCTTCAGCTCTAAATGGACTGAGAAAAAAATTGTGCATGCTGCATATGGGCACATGTCTCAGATCACGGGCACCCTTACAAATCTATAAGTGCGTGTGAAACATCAGACTGCACTGATGTTCTGGGGCCCCTGAGGATTCTGTCACCACACAAGTACTGCATCTCAGCCAGAGGTGTGATGCCCCATCCTGGGTACGGAAGAGGTCATCCACCGATATGCACACAAAACACACAACACTCTCAATTAGCAGCTCTCCACCAGGTCAGGTTTAGGGCTTGGTACCATTAATGCTATGTATCTACCATTCGTGATGGTAACTCCCTCACCCTAATCAGACCGAGCCTGGGAGTGGAGTCTAGTTAGTGGGAGCACACTGCAGTGACAGGGAGTTGGAAAGGAGCAGTGGAGGAGTGAAGACCTGTGATCTGGAGCTGGTGCAGCTTGACCCAGGCACAAGACAGAAGGGGTCCTAGAGTCCACGGGAAAGTGCACCATTCACCCGTCGTCTCGTTCCACATTCGACATATTAGAGTGGAGGGACTTGGCCGCAGACGGGGATCCGGTCCCTAGACTAAAAGAGAATAACCAACTTGCTCATCTAGTAAAACCGGAGGCCGAGGTCACTGCAAGGGTCGAAGCCAAACTCGCACACAAATCCACTGGAAGGTGTCCACAGAGGGCCAAGGGATAGAACTTCAAGCCACCCCAACAGGGTCTGCGAGCACCGGCTCAGGGTACTGTGTGCGTAGGCGCAGGACAGGCAGGAGAGAAGTAAGCACAGGAATACGACCAGGGAAGGTACATAAAAAGGGTGCACCGGTCTTGACCTCTGAACTACCCGGGATTGACTGGAGCCCATGAAAGTGGAACCCAGCACTCCAAAGGCAGTCACTGACTAGTCGTGTTAGCTTGGAATCTGCTACAGTGAGTAAAAACCTGCATTCCTGTGTCGCTCCGTTATTCCTGCACCCCCGCTATCACCCCGCTATCACCGACTACTACTGCCATCGTCCCTGGGGTCCAACTCTACCTGTGGAGTGGAGAGCTATACCAACCAAGCTGCGCCACCATCTGCCCCAGCGGTCCCCATCCCGCAGCATCGGCTATCTCTGGCCAAGTACCACAGGCGGCATCACGAATAACTATCATCATACCCCACTATAACCCCCCTTTTATTGATAACGCCTGGGTCATGGAAATGGGCCTTGCCACCACAGCATCCCAACCAAAGACGGAACAGAATCGCAGCTCGGTAACGAGTTACCCCACGGCCCCGGTGCGGGCATGTCAATGTCATCCTAGTTCAGTCCGATATATATATATGCAGAGACAGGCAAGGGAGAAGATGGAGAAATTAATCCCTCCTTTTCACCTGTGCTCTGATTCTCACATGCGAAAGAATCAGAGCACAGTGAATGACACTCAGCTCACACTCACACCAGAGTTTGAGCCTCGTGCATTAGCATATAGCATCAGATGTTCTTGCATAGGATGCTATATCCTAGTGTAACCCCAGCCGAATAGTGAAGAAAATCTGCTGTGTTAATAATTATATATTTGAAATTTTGTGTCTTTTTCTGAACTGATAAATCCTTTGTAAGGTTTTGGACATTGACTTACAGGGTAGTCCCTAGTCACACTTACATGGAATATTTACTTTGTTCTATTGGAGCACTAATTTGTTTAATATTGACATAGGTTTGAAAGCTAATGGAAAGTGACTGAAAACTGAACAGGAACAAGACTATAGTTATGGTGGGCTAGAGGTTGGAACCATATCACCATGGATAATGATGGAGCTGCATAGGTGCCGTGCTCCTTTACCAAGGAGACTCCATGTGTGGAAGTGGCTTCAAGTGGGGTACACGACACCTAACTGCTACTTCAGGCCGGTGTCCATTACCCCTGCTGCCAGTCGTCAACACAGATGAAATGTGAGACACGCAACACTAAAGTTTGCTTGTCCAAACAGTCTTGTTCACTTTATTCCTCACACCATTATGACCTACATGGCCTTCTTTTCTCTGTGGGGTACTATTCTTCCTTCTGTCCTCCATTATCTCAGACCTCGTCCTCAATACTATGAACTTTGCGCCTCTTTCCCCCTTATTCCTCACACCTTTGTCCGCTCATAGGCCCCAGCAGCTTCTCTAGCTGGACAGCTCTCTAAGCCCACTGGGGTGAGCTGTAGGCTTCGGACCTCCAGAGGTTACCTCAGGGTTCCCTGACTGGCCCTAGCACAAAGGCCACATCCTCTCACTCTTGAACCCACTTCAAGACTCACATTTCTCTGGAGCTCCCAATCTTATCTAAAACTCACTCTACTTCTGACCTAACCCGACCATTAGATATCAGTATTTGGCAACCTAGTATACAGTCCTAACTCTACAACATATGGAACATGTTCTTCTCTCAAAAGTCCCTTAAATAATTCTCCCTTGAATTTTTATTACTCAACAGTTTGTATATACAAGACACAGCATATTACATAATTAATATCATGGGACACTGCCTACTTGCTACAATGCATGAAGGCAGTGTAGTTATGAATGTGGAAGTTATTAAATACAATGATAACCCAGGGGAATCAGTGAGAAATATTCCAAAGTTATTAAAATATCTTAGGAATATTGATAAAATATCTGTATTAGCTGCATTTCTGGTTTACTCACTAGAGTATGGCATCCGATGTCAGTGCATCCAATGTGATATGCTAATGACCCTCGGCTCCCGCTGTGCTGCCAGCGTGAGCAGAGTGTCATGTCACTGTGATATGATCCTGTGATTGGATCACAGCTGTGGAGGAGAGGGAGGGATTAATCTCCCCATCTCCTCCATTGTCAGCTGATGCAATTGTGACGCCCTGCAAAACCAGGTAGTCACACAAAAAAGGCCCCCACATAACACCATCCCACACAGGGTTACATTCAGCCGACCTGAAATCCTAGTCACCCCCCCTTAGGGAAAGAAAGACACACCTGTGGGCGGAACCAAACGGATGGGGAACGCCCACCTAGGAGTCTAGAGAGCCCGGGGCAGGAAAACAGTCAGTCAGTTGGTGGAGTCTAAGTCTGATGTTCAAGTTGAGAGGAGTAGGAGGAAGGAGAGGCATCGGGGTTGGAGCCCCGGCATACTGGCTAGGTGGCAGACGGTGGTCAGTGTCTGACAGGAGATGGGAAGACGGCTGACGGAGATCCGAGGTGGACCGAGGCAGGGTTGGAGCCCTCCGGTACAGACACCAGAGAACCAACCCGGAAACTGTGCACTGAAGGGGTACTTGGACCCTGAAGCCAGGACCGGGAGCAACGACCTAGCTAATTAACCAATTGAGGGCAGGATTATAGGTCCTGTCCCAACCAAAGTCCCAAAAGCAGACAACAGCCCACCACGGGGGATAAAGGGCATCCGCTAGGGCCCGGTAGATCCCACGGGCCAGTGTCAGCAGGCACGGCTCCCAACCAAAGGACCGGGAGCGGACTCCCATGTTTCACACCGGGAAGTCCACAACACAAAAACATAGAATGCAGAGGGAAATGACACAGACCATCAGCCCGGGTGTGGGACCAGATACACCAGTCTCCGGCGGCCGGCAACCAACACCTTGGTTTACCAAAAGGACTTTGTGTTTATTGACTCCACACATCAGTGTAACCTCATCCAGCACCAGGACAACTGAACTGTAAGTTACTGGTTCCTGCAACCTTGCACAACACTGGGCCCCGGGGCATCCATCCCTAGCAACAGAGGGGTTAATATCCAGCTGCCATCCCATCGCCCCCAGGTATCCTATAACAGCAGCGGTGGTGCCACATCTCACCACACACCGTGGGTGGCATCACAGACTAATTACAGCAAATCCCGTACAATTACGTCCCCTTTTATTTGAAGTGTTCTCACGACCCCCGGTCCGGTAGAATCCCTCAAGCCACATTGCGGATCCGGATCCGAGCAGCCCGGCTGCTGGCACGGGGGCGGCATACAATTATCGCACTGCACTCGGATGTCATCCGAGCGCAGTCCAATGTTTCACTCACACCCATAGACTTGTATAGGTGCAAGTGACATGTCTTTCGCTGACAATAGCAGTATGCTGCGACTTTTTGTTCAACCAGAATCTGGATGAGAAAATAGCTGACCATCTGCTCTCCCTCATTGAATAACATTGGTCTGAGTGCAATGCGAGATTTTCTCACATTACACTCGTCCGAGTCATATGCTTGTGTGAGTGCATCCTTAGAGAGATAAGGTGCTGGAATGACTTCAGAGTGCATAGTAGAGTATTGGAGTAATTTTTCATGATTCCTATTTTTTGGGGACTTTTTTTATTAACGTCTGAAAATCTCTAGAGCTCAGGATTTCTACTGCTTGCTGCTGATGACACCATCAAGCAATGCCAGTTACTGTGGAAATGTGACGGCTACGTGATCTGAGCCATGCATCAAGCCTGCTGCTGGGACGCTGCTGCAGAAACAGTGTAATTAGCTTAAAGAACGAGTTCCTGTTTGAACTTATTGCAGTAAGGAGCCAATTTGCAAAGATTTGTTATGGTAGCATCTACTTTGTGTCCTTCACTAACCTTAGGAATACTGATTTTCAAGGTTGGCATAAACTACCTCATAAAGAATCAACTTAGTGTCAACATTTTCAAGTATCAGCAAAATCGTTTGATATTTTGCCATCTTGTCCCAAATGACTGCTGACAATTGAATGTTTATTTGGCTGAATATATTGGCACAAACTATTGCCCACTTTAATATCATCTTCAACTCCAATGTTATTATTCAGATTTGTCCATAAATTGTGGTTTGGTTTAATGGCTTTGAAGCAATTCAATTTACACTTTACTGTAACATTATTTTAAGTGTTTTACATAATATAGGGAAAATGAATGAAGTGATTGACAATGTCTAACGTAAAGCTATGATATGTACGAAAACCTGATAACACCTATGGTAAATATAGAGCTTCTGTCAGTATAATGATTAGAGTTGAGCGATGTTCGAGGTTCAAGGTTCGCCAATTTCATGTTCGAGTGATTTCGGGGATGCTTGAGATCGAACTCGAACCCGAGCTTTTTGCTAAAAGCTAGACAGCGCGAGTTACATTCGAGAACGGTTCGATCAGCTGGCTTTTCACTGTAATAGTGTGAGTCTCTCTGTGAGTCACACTATTATCAAATTTCAACGTATAGTGTGCAGGGGGGATGCGCGTTTAGATCTGTGCTGCTGGGATAATGGCGATCACCATTTTTTTTTTCCCCTAAGCGCGCGTGCAGTGGGGCGGGCCAGCATGTCAGTCAATCACAGACACACACACAGCTAAGTGGACATTTTTGCCAGACAAGCAAGGGCATGTGTCATAGGCTGTGAATGTCACATGTCCTTGCATGAGAAATACGGCCATTTTCCCTCACGGCACCATTATCTGCCTTCTGCGTGTAGGTGACAGTCACCACTCACGCAGCTCCTGTCGCCGCTCCTGCTGTGTATGCTATACACAGCGCTCTACAGATTAGGGACAGAAGTTTATTTCAGCCCTTTTCAGGGCTGATTTCCTGGGGCTCAAAGCCATAGGTGACAGGCAGGTCTGTGGAAACGCTGTATACAGCTTCAGATAACAGCATCTGTGTACCTAAGCTCAGGGAATTCCTTGCTGCATTTCACCATTAGGAGGGATAGAAAGTGAGGCTTCCTTTCCTGTCCACTGACCCAGAGAACCCAGCCACTGTAAGAAACCTGCCCTCTTTTGCCACGCTATTTTTATAGCAAACAGTGCTGAAACTTAGTGGCATCCAAAAAGTGGCTGCTATACTACATTGTTGTCCCACTGGTGGCAAGCAATTTCCAGCACCTCTGCATTCTACCCTCCTGCCCATGTTTGCAACGCTATTTTTATAGCAAACAGTGCTGAAAATTAGTGGCATCCACAAAGTGTCTGCTATACTAATTTAGTGTCCCACTGGTGCCAAGCAAGTCCCACCACCTTTGCATTCTACCCTCATGCACATTTTGCTATGCTATTCTTATAGCAAACAGTGCTGAAAATAAGTGGCATCCACAAAGTGTCTGCTATACTAATTTAGTGTCCCACTGGTGCAAAGCAAGTCCCAGCACCTCTGCATTCTACCCTCATGCACATTTTGCTACGCTATTCTTATAGCAAACAGTGCTGAACATAAGTGGCATCCAAAAAGTGTCTGCTATACTAATTTAGTGTCCCACTTGTGCCAAGCAAGTCCCACCACCTCTGCATTCAACCCTCATGCACATTTTGCTACGCTATTTTTATAGCAAACAGTGCTGAAAATTAGTGGCATCCACAAAGTGTCTGCCATACTAATTTAGTGTCCCACTTGTGCCAAGCAAGTCCCAGCACCTCTGCATTCTACCCTCATGCACATTTTGCTACGCTATTCTTATAGCAAACAGTGCTGAACATAAGTGGCATCCAAAAAGTGTCTGCTATATTAATTTTGTGTCTCACGTGTGCCAAGCAAGCCCCACCACCTTTGCATTCTACCCTCATGTACATTTTGCTACGCTATTCTTATAGCAAACAGTGCTGAACATAAGTGGCATCCAAAAAGTGTCTGCTATACTAATTTTGTGTCCCACTTGTGCCAAGCAAGTCCCACCACCTCTGCTTTCTACCCTCTTGCACATTTTGCTACGCTATTTTTATAGCAAACAGTGCTGCCAGTTTTAGGGCTATAGTTGCATTGTCAGGAATAGTCAGTGTTGGTTCTTCAGCTGTCAATAAAGCTAGACCACCTCTGCAATCTACACCACCTCTCAATTTTTGCTACCACATTTTAAGTGACTAATTTTGTCGCTAAAAAAATGAGTGGCAAAAGGACAGATGCTGGTGGAAAGGGGAACAAGCGTGTTGTAAAAGGAAAAAAAGTTTGTCTCCGTGGGGAAGGTGGCAAAGCTACAGTAACATCTGCTGAAGATAAGCCATCTTCCAGCAAAAGTAAGATGTCTACTACTTTCCGTGGACAATCCGATGTGCTCCCTTTTTTACGGACCCGAACAACTGTAAGAAAGGTAGATGATGCACAAAAAAGAACATGCTTGAATGGATCTCAAGTGCTCCAACAAGTGCCCTCTCCTCCACCTCAACTACCACATAAAAAAAACAAACAGTCCTCTGAGTTGTCATCCCAATCACACTTGCTTTCTCTCAGCTCTCAAGTCTCCACCCGCCCTGCACAGTATGGTGTAACAGAGATGGCTGAGTCTGCAGAGCTGTTCAGCCACACTATAGCCTGGCAATCAGAAGTCTGCTCCCAAGCTACAGTGAGTACAGACCAGGAAATGGTCTGCAGTGATGCCCAGAAGCTTTGTGACTCAGATTCAGACTCTGATTACCAAGTTTATGAGCATAATGTAGACCCTCATTCACAAACTGTAACACCTGTTGGTGTAGACAATGAGGAACATACTGATGACGATGAGACGTAGATACCAGATTGGGATGACAACTTAAATATTCGGTCAGGGCAGGAAGAGGCTAGGTCTGAGGGCGAGGGAAGTGCAAACACAACGCTTGATGATGAAGTTTTAAATCCCACTTACTGTCAACCCACAGTCAGGCACTTGAGGAGGTCAACAGAGTCGGTGGAGGAGGATGCAACTGACGACGAAGTTGCTTTGCGCCATCCTGGACAGAGTCGGAGTACTTGTAGCACGTCAACAACTGCATCCTCAGCCACCACTCTGCCTCTGAGCACAAGTCGGGGTGGCTCTGAAGGTCACATGTCCTCTAAGCCTTGCCTAGCCTGGTCCTTTTTTGACCTTGCAAAGGATCTCCCAAATCATGTGATCTGTAAAATTTGTCGGGAATCTATAAGTAGAGACAAAAAGCTCACCAGTTTGACAACTTCTTCCATGAATCGTCACATGAATACTAAGCATAATTCCCAGTGGGAAGCTCACTGTGCTACAATACGGCCTAGCGTAGCGGGCCAACCACCGCCTGCCCCTTCCAGTGCATCCGCGCGCTCTTCATCTTCTATGACTGTGGGGACAGCTGTCACACCTGGTTTTCCACGCACACCTTCCACCACCTTCCGCAACAGGCAGTTTGCTTGGTAGGTCGTCAGTTGGTTTGGAAGGGGAAACAAGTGCGGGTTTACAGCTCTCTCAGACATCGATAGCACCAACGTTGGATGAAGGCGACATTATGTCTCTGCCTGCACTTTCCTCACAAACCTGC
The DNA here is from genome assembly GCF_048569485.1 of Anomaloglossus baeobatrachus. NCBI lineage: Eukaryota > Metazoa > Chordata > Amphibia > Anura > Aromobatidae > Anomaloglossus > Anomaloglossus baeobatrachus. The sequence continues at coordinate 109,115,050 of NC_134355.1, read as the reverse complement.
ATTTTTCCAGGGACACACTACTCACCACCGTCTACACACAGCAGCCAGATCTCTGTCCCTCAGATGTGGACAAATAAAAGGCCATTTCCTCCAACCCATGACAAAGCTAAGAGGTTGACTTTATCCCTCTGTAAGCTCTTGGCTACCGAAATGCTGCATTTCCGCCTGGTGGACACACAGGATTTTCGAGACCTTATGTCCATCGCTGTGCCCCAGTACTAGATGCCCAGTCACCACTACTTCTCTAAGAAAGGTGTGCCTGCGCTACACCAGCATGTCACACACAACATCACCGCTTCCTTGACAAACTCTGTGTGTGAACGGGTGCATTTCACCACCGATACTTGGACCAGTAAGCATGGACAGGGGCGTTACATGTCGCTGACTGGGCACTGGGTAACTATGGTGATAGATGGAGAAGAGTCTGCTGAAGAAGTCTTCCTGTCCCCACGACTTGTGCGTCAATCCTCTGTATGTATATGTTCCTCCAACGCTTCTGCCTCCTCAACCTCATCTGGGTCCTCCACCTCCGCCCCAAGCCTGCCTGGTCAGGCCACCAGCGTTGTAACTGCGCACAAGGAATCACGCACACCTCCTTACTATGCTGGCAGCAGAGCGCAATGGCATCAGGCGGTCTATAGCTTGAAATGTCTTATAAATAAGAGTCACACAGCGGCTGAGTTGTGGGCAGCTCTTCGGTCCGAGTTTCATAAATGGTTGTCTCCACTCAACCTGCAGCCAGGTAAGGCCGTGTGCAACAATGCTACAAACCTGGGTGCGGCCCTTCGCATGGGCAAGGTGACACACGTGCCTTGTATGGCTAACATGTTGAACCTTGTTGTCTAGCAATTTTTAACACACTATCCCGGCCTAGATGGCCTTCTGCACAGGGCACGAAAACTGTCTGCTCACTTCTGCCGTTCAATCGCCGCAGCTGACCGACTTGCATCGCTCTAGAAGTCTTTCGGCCTGCCGGTTCATCTTCTGAAATGCGATGTGCTGACACGCTGGAATTCGACTCTCCACATGTTACAGCGACTGTGGCAGCACCGCCGAGCACTGGTGCAATACGTCATGACGTATAACCTGGGCCAACGAGATGCAGAGGTGGGGCAGATCACCCTGATAGAGTGGTCTCAGATCAAGGACCTATGCGCCCTTCTGCACAGTTTCGACATGGCGACGAATATGAATGCCATTATCAGCATGACAATTCCAGTCATTTTCATGCTGGAGCACACGCTAAACACTATTAAGAGTCAGGAGGTGGTTCAACAGGAAGGGGAGGAAGTACAGGAGGATTCATATGCGCAAGGGATAACAACATCACCAAGGTCCAGACGTTTATCATCACCAAGGCGGCAGGCATGGGACGATGGGGGAGAGGGATTAACAAGGGCGCATGGTAGCAGGCAAAATGTTGAGGAAGGTGCAGGAGAACATGAAGAAATGGAGGACAAACTGTCCATGGACATGGAAGACTCAGCAGATGAGGGAGACCTTGGTCAAATTTCAGTTGAAAGAGGTTGGGGGATTTCAGAGGAAAAAAGAATGATTAGCACATCTATGCCACAAACACAGCAAGGACTTGGTCCGCATGGATGCGCAAGACACATGAGCGCCTTCTTGCTGCACTACCTACAATATGACCCTCGGATTGTCAAAATGAGAAGTGATGATGACTACTGGGTTCCCACACTATTAGATCCCCAGTACAAGTCCAAATTTTGTGAAATAATTCCAGCCATAGAAAGGGACGCACGTATGCAGGAGTATCAGCAGAAGCTATTACTCAATCTTAGCTCGGCTTTTCCACCAAACACCAGTGGTGCAGGGAGTGAATCTCCCAGTTGTAACTTGACAAACATGGGACGTTCTCATCATCAACAGTCTAACCGTACCAGCAGCACCGTATCTGTTGCTGGTAACAGCAATTTTATTGAATCGTTTCATATTTTTTTTAGACCATCCTTTGCAAGGCCAACAGAGACAAGAAGTCTGACACATAGTCAACGGCTGGAGAGGATGATACAGGAGTATCTCCAAATGAACATCGATGCCATGACTTTGCAACTGGAGCCTTGCTCATTTTGGGCTTCAAATCTTAAAAAATGGCCTGAGCTCTCCACTTATGCCTTGGAGATCTTGTTGTGTCCAGCTGCCAGCGTTGTCTCAGAACGTGTCTTCAGTGCTGCTGGGTGTGTGCTGACAGATAAGCGCACGCGTCTGTCCAGTGACAATGTGGACAGACTAACGTTCATCAAGATGAACAAGTCATGGATCCGCAAGGACTTTACTACCCCTGTGTCATCCTGGGGAGAGTAAAGGTTTGTGGATTTGGAATGTGCTTGATGCAAATCTAGCTGTGAAGTGTACAACTAGGGCACAACTGCTGCCACTGAAGGGGTGGGTGTCTGTGTGGCCCAATTTTTGGAATAAAAAGGGAGACTCTGCTTGGAGTCCCCCTGCTGTGTTTTTAAAAACGAGCCAAGATGAACAAGTCATTGTTCTGCAAAGACTTTGCTACCTATGCCTGTGTCATCCTGGGGACAGCTAAGGCTGGCGTATTTTTGAATGTGCTTGATGCAAATCTACCTGTGAAGTGTACAACAGGGGCATAAGTGCTGCCACTGAAGGGGTCTCTGTGTGGCCCAGTTTTTGGAAAAAAGGGAGACTCTGCTTGGAGTAACCCTTGCTTGCTGTGTTTTTAAAAAAGATCCAAGATGAACAGATCTGGGATCAGCAAAGACTTTGCTATCTACCCCGGTGTCATCCTGGGGACAGTTAAGGCTGGCGTATTTTGGAATGTGCTTGATGGAAATCTACCTGTCAAGTTTGCAACTGGGGCACAAGTGATGCCCCTGAAGGGGTGTCTGTGTGGCCCAATTTTTGGAAAAAAGGGCGACACTGCTTGGAGTCCCCCTGCTGTGTTTTTAAAAAAGAGCCAAGATGTACAAGTCATGGTTCAGCAAAGACTTTGCTACCTACACCGGTGTAATCCTGGGGACAGTTAAGGCTAGCGTATTTTGGAATGTGCTTGATGCAAATCTACCTGTAAAGTTTGCAACTGGGGCACAAGTGATGCCACTGAAGGGGTGTCTATGTGGCCCAATTTTGGGAAAAAAGGGAGACTCTGCTTGGAGTCTCCTTGCTGTGTTTTACATGACTTTAGAAGGGCATGCCATGCCTATATCTGTGTCTCCTCCTCTTTTTCCTCGTCCAGCTGTTTAGTTTTCGCATGGGTATTTGTCCTTGTCACTTTCCCATGTGTTTGTGTTGTCTTGGGAGTTGTTTGTCACCTTTTGGACACCTTTGAGGGTGTTTTCCAGGTGTTTTTAGGTGCTTGTGATTGCCTTCCATTGTTTTCAATGGGGTTTGAGAGGTTCGTCGAACGGTTCGTCGAATGGTTCATCGAACGGGGCACCGTTCGACGAACCGAACTGAACTCAAACTCTATGGGGGTGGCTCATCTCTAATAATGATACCGATTGCCAATATTTCGTGCTTAGTGCACTCATACAACAGCAAACTTTTTGCTTATATCCAGAAAACATTACAATTATTCTCATAACATTTTATAATGCATTTTTATGTTAAGAATTAATTATCTTTTTTGTTTCATTTTATGCTATTATAAGATTTTTTTTTTTACATCAGAAGTAAATGAGTCTAAGAAGTGGGACCTACCACATAACAATTCTAAAAGCTGAAAAGTCTGGTCCTTCTTATTGACATTTTGTGATTTCATATAATAAGAATCTTTATTTCCATAGCGCCAACATATTCCGCAGTGCTTTACAATTCAGAGGGTCATATACAAACACGAGTAACATTTATATAAGATACAATATGTAAAGGAAAAAATAAAGACAACCCTGCTCGTAAGAGTTTACAATCTACAATGGAGTGGGGTGGGAGGTGGGGAGGTTTGGTGGGTTACACAAGGTTCAAGTGATTATTTCCAAGAATAGATCAGCCATCTCAAAGAAATGAGGGATAAATAAACTCTGCATGAACCAGACATCAGCCAACATTTTAATGCTTTTGGGTGCGGTGGAGTTTGAGGGAGAATTATGTTCTAAGAAATAGTGAAGGGGATATATAGGAGTTGACTTCGATTAGGGAAGTTGATAGGCCACCCAAAATATATGTCTTTTTAAGGAGCGTCTGAAGCTGTGCAAGTTGTTGATCATCCTAGTTTCCTGGGGTAGACGGTTATAGAGAATTGGTGCAGCTCATGAGAAGTCTTGGAGGCGGGAGTGGGAGGTTCGGATTAGTGTGGATGTATGTCAAAGGACGTTTGCGGAGCATAGAGAATGGTAGGGTGATAGAAATGAGCACGGAGATGTATGGGGTGCCATGTTGTGAATAACTTTGTGGTTGAGAACAAGTAATTTAAATGTTATCCTATAATGTATGGGCAGCCAGTGCAATGACTGGCACAGAGGAAAAGATATAATGATTAGCCAGATAGGTCACCCTGGCTATAGCATTTAGGATGGACTGGAGAGGGGAAAGTCTAGTGTGGAGTAGGACAATTAATAGAAAACCACAGTAATCAATGGAATGGATCAGGGCCACAGTGAGGGTTTTTGTTGTTTCCATGGTGAGAAAGGGGTGTATTGTAGAGATGATGGAAAGATCGGTGTCAAACATAACAACCAGACAATGAGCCTGCGGCCTAGGCATTATCAAATGTCGCAAAAAGAGAGTGAGATGTCAGGTTTAGGGAGGTTATTAAATGGAGGGAGTAAAAGAAGTTCAATTTTTTAAACGTTAAGTTTCAGATAGAGTAGACATGATGTTTGAAACTGAAGACAGACAGTCACTGGTGTTCTTTAATCAGAGTATGAAGTGTATAGTTGTGTGTAATCAGCATAAAGATGGTACTGGAAGCCAAATTTGCTGATGGTCTGTCCAATTTGTGCAGTGAAAAGAGAGAAGAAAAGAGAGCCAAGGACTGAACTTTGAGGGACCCCAACAGTGAGAGGAAGAGAAGAAGATGGGGAGCCAGCAAATGAAAAACTGAAAGAGTGGTCAGAAAGATAGGAAGAGAACTAGGAGAGCGCGGTGTACTTTAGGCTCATTAAATGGAGTGTAGCGAGTAGGAGATGGTTACCAACAGTGTCTAAAGCTGCAGAGAGGTCAAGAAGAATAAGCAGAGAGTAGTCACCATTATATTTTGCTGTCGGCTCATTGGTCACTTTTGCAAGGGCAGATTCTGTAGAATGTAGGGAGTGGAAACCAGACTGTAATGGATCTAGAAGAGAAATGGGTGAAGTGGAAGTAGACCAGGCACTCCAAGAGTTTAAAGATTAAGGGGTGATTAGAAACCGGTCTGCAGTTATTTGTGCAGGATGGGTGAAGAGTAGTGATGAGCCGACCCAGACTGTAAAAGTCCGGATCCGCACGGTTCCAAAGTATCCGGGTGCCAGTCCTAGGCCCAGAGTTCTCAGGGAACTCAGGCTAATGATCAGGGTCCGTCAACTCAGGAAATATAAAAAAAATAAAGGAAAAATAAAAATAAACCAAGTGAGCCATACTCACCGAGTCTCCGGTATGGCTGTAATTGCTTCCAGGCTGCTCATTATGGCTCATCCATATCCACTGCTGGAGGGACCCAATCTTATTGGGCCACTCCTGTCTAAAAATAGCAGCCTGCAGTCGCCCAGGATTGTCACATCCATTTGATGGGACAATTCAGGAACTTTATCCGGCTATTCCCGATTGCCTTGTTTCGGGTGGCAATCAGGGTAATAAGGGGTTAATAACAGCCTACAGCTGCACTAAACTCTAGATTAGTAATTGAAGACATCTATGAGACCCCCATTACTAATCTGTAAGTGAAAAGAAATAAACACAAACAATGAAAAATTCCTTTATTTGAAATAAAATACAAAAACCACCAGCTTTCATTAATTTATTAACCCTCAAAACACCCAGGTCCAACGTAATCCACATGAGGTATCACAACGATTCCAGCTCTGCTACATTTGAAGTGACTGCAGGCAGCCATAGAACAATGACTGCCCATTGTGAGTTTCAGGCAGAGACTGAGCTGCAGCAATGAGCGGTGACATCACTCAGGTTATTTGCAGTCACAGCTGGAGGTTCCCATAATACTTCACTTGTGATTGCAGGTAACCTGAAGTCAGGAGTCCTCAGTAAACTCAGTGACCTCACCTGAGATGAGGTCTTAGTTTACAGACCTGCATCTCGTGGCAGAAAACTGCAAGTTTTTTTGCCAAGAGATGCAGATATGGTGCTATAATTTCAACTGCATATTCCTGCACCTAATCCACACCTCCTTTTAAAAAAACTGCATCATTACTGCATGTAGAATGATGTGGTAGTGATACAAATTTTTGGTAGGAGGTGTAAATTTGATGCAAGAATATGGTGTAAAATTTCATCACCAAATTTGCATTTCTTGGCCCAAAAATGCAAAAAACGTTTTTCACGCAGTTTTCGTGTAGTTTTTTGCCAGGAGGTGCAAATTTGGTGCTGAAATCTGGTGCAGACATTTCAGCATCAAATTTGCATATCCTGGCAGAAACCGCACTGAATTAACATCCGAATCATTTCTTGTTGCATTTCTGGGCCAAGAGATGCAAATTTAGTGATGAAATTGTTATATCATATTCATGCCTTACCATTACTAATCTCGGGCTTAGTGGCAGCTGTGAGTTGTTAGTAACCCCTTATTACCCCGATTGTCACTACACCAGAACATTCAGGATGAGCTGGGTAAAGTTACAGGATTGTCGCATCTAATGGATGCGACAATCCTGGGCAGCTGCAGGCTGCTGTTTTTAAGCTGGAAAGGCCCAATAACCATGGAGCTCACCAGCCTGAGAACACCAACCCCCAGTTGTTGGTTTTATCATGGCTGGGTATCAAAACTGGGAGAGGGGACCACACCCAGTTTTTTAAAAATTATTTATTTTTTAAAAAAGCCACATGTGGGTCTTTCTATTTTTATACACAGCCGAGATAACGCACCTGGCTGGTGCTGCATCCTGTAGCCATATGCTTTGTCATGGCTGGGTATCATTATATGGGGGGGGACCCTACAGCAATTTTTTAATTTATTTATTTTTACACCAATAAGGCTTGTGATTGAAAGCAGTCACACACGCTGTCACACAGGCTAGAGGCGCGTCTGACCGCATTCAATCAGAGACATGAGGACTGCCGGTGGGCGGGGGAAACAGTGCATATCCATGAAGATAATGAGTGGCCCGGAAGTAGAATAAGCTGTTCGGCAAGCACTGTACAGCAGAGATCAGTAAGTATAAAGTGCTTGCTTTATTCTTATTTTTTTTCTTTATTCTTTGATTTTTTTTTTTTATTATGCAGGTAGACAGACCAGATCATTACCTGGAGTTCCCTGCGAACTCCAGGCCCGGGTCCGCCCATCACTACTAGTGAGCACATGATATCAAGAAGAAAGTTTCACAATTATCATAAAAGAAGTTACTTCTGGCAGACACATTGGTACTGCACATTTAAGGCTGCTTTACACACAGCGACATCGTTAGTGATGTTTCTCGTGAAAGCACCCGCCCCCGTCGTTTGTGCATCACGGGCAAATCGCTGTCCGTGGCGCACAATATCGCTAGTACCCGTCATACATACTTACCTTCCTAGCGACGTCGCTGTGGCCAGCGAACAGCCTCTTTTCTAAGGGGGCGGTTCGTGCGGCGTCACAGCGACGTCACACGGCAGACATCCAATAGAAGCGGAGGGACAGAGAGCAGCCGCATGAAAGTCATGCCCACCTCTTTGCCGGAGGACGCAGGTACGGTGTTGTTCGTCGTTCCCGGGGTGTCACATGTAGCGATATGTGCTGCCTCAGGAATGACGAACAACCTGCGTCCAAAAGCAGCAACGATATTTTGGAAATGGACGACGTGTCAACACTCAATGATTTGGTAAGAATTTTGCATCATTAGCGGTCGCTCGTACATGTCACACGCAACAACATCGCTAACGAGGCCAGATGTGCGTCACAAATTCCTGACCCCAACGACATCTCGTTAGCAATGTTGTTGCGTGTAATGGGGCCTTTACCCAAGAAGTTGACATTATTGACTTACAATTGAAATGAACATTCTTGAATGTAACATTATGCCATATTTTCTACGACCAGATTGTTGATAAAAGTTGTTATAACATTTCAGATATCTGAAATGGACTGTTAGGAATATAGCATGAGTAGATGTTAGTAAATTTTAGGTAACAAACGGACAAAAATATCAATGTTTTTTAAAAACTAAAATTACTTTTTCTATTAACATTAAAAATTGGGCCACACAGACACCCACCCCTTCAGTGGCAGCACTTGTGCCCCAGTCGTACACTTCCAGGTAGATTTGCATCAAGCACATTCAAAAATACGACATCCTTAACCATCCCCAGGATGACACCGGGGTAGGTAGCAAAGTCTTTACTGATCCCAGATCTGTTCATCTTGGATCATTTTTAGAAACACAGCAAGCAAGGGTTACTCCAAGCGGAGTCTCCCTTTTTTCCAAAAATTGGGCCACACAGACACCCACCCCTTCAGTGGCAGCACTTGTGCCCCAGTTGTACACTTCACAGCTAGATTTGCATCAAGCACATTCAAAAATACGCCATCCTTAACTGTCCCCAGGATGACACCGGGGTAGGTAGGAAAGTCTTTACTGATCCCAGATCTGTTCATCTTGGATCATTTTTAGAAACACAGCAAGCAAGGGTTACTCCAAGCGGAGTCTCCCTTTTTTCCAAAAATTGGGCCACACAGACACCCACCCCTTCAGTTGCAGCACTTGTGCCCCAGTTGTACACTTCACAGGTAGATTTGCATCAAGCACATTCAAAATACACAAGCATTTACTCTCTCCAGGATGACACAGGGGTAGTAAATACCTTGTGGATCCATGACTTGTTCATTTTGATGAACGTTAGTCTGTCCACATTGTCATTGGACAGACGCGTGCACTTATCTGTCAGCACACACCCAGCAGCACTAAAGACATGTTCAGAGACAACGCTGGCAGCTGGACACGACAAGATCTCCAAGGCGTAAGTGGAGAGCTCTGGCCATTTTTCAAGATTTGAAGCCCAAAATAAGCAAGGCTTCAGTTGCAAAGTCATGGCATCGATGTTCATTTGGAGATACTCCTGTATCATCGTCTCCAGCGGTTGACTATGTGTCAGACTTGTTGTCTCTGGTGGCCTTGCAAAGGATGGTCTAAAAAAATGATGAAAAGATTCAATAAAATTGCTGTTACCAGCACCAGATATGGTGCTGCTGGTACGGTTAGACTGTTGAAGATGACGAGAACGTCCCATGTTTGTCGAGTTACAACTGGGAGATTCACTTCGTGCACCACAGGTGTTTGGTGGAAAAGCCGAGTTAAGATCGAGTAGCAGCTTCTGCTGATACTCCTGCATACGTGCGTCCCTTGCTATGGCTGGAATTATGTCACAAAATTTGGACTTGTACCAGGGATTCAATACTGTGGCAAGCCAGTACTCATCATCACTTCTAATATTGAAAATACGAGGGTCATGTTGGAGGTAGTGCAGCGAGAAGGCGCTCATGTGTCTGGTCCAGCCATGCCGACCAAGTCCACGCTGTGTTTGTGGCATAGAGGTGCTAACCGTTCTTTCTTCCTCTGACATCTCCCCCCAACCTCTTTCAACAGAAATTTGACCAAGGTCTCCCTCATCCGCCTAGTCTTCCATATCCATGGACAGTTCGTCCTCCATTTCTTCATGTTCTCCTGCACCTTCCTCAACATTTCGCCTGCTACCATGCACCCTTGTTGATCCCTGTCCCCCATGGTCCCATGGCTGCCGCCTTGGTGATGATGAACGTCTGGACCTTGGTGATGTTGTTGTCTCTTGCGCATATGAATCCTCCTGTAGTTCCTCCCCTTCCTGTTGTCCCACCCCCTGAGTCCGAATAGTGTTTAGCGTGTGCTCCAGCATGTAAATGACTGGAATTGTCATGCTGATAATGGCATTGTCAGCGCTAAACATATTCGTCGCCATGTCGAAACTGTGCAGAAGGATGCATAGGTCCTTGATCTGAGACCACTCCATCAGGGTGATCTTCCCCACCTCTGAATCTCGTTGACCCAGGCTATACGTCATGACGTATTGCACCAGGGCTCGGCGGTGCTGCCACTGTCGCTGTAACATGTGGAGAGTCGAATTCCAGCGTGTTGGCACATCGCATTTCAGGCGATAAACCGGCAGGCCGAAAGACTTCTGGAGCGATGCAAGTTGCTCAGCTGCGGCGGTTGAACGGTGGAAGTGAGCAGACAGTTTTCGTGCCCTGTTCAGAAGGCCATCTAGGCCGGGATAGTGTGTTAAAAATTGCTGGACAACAAGGTTCAACACGTGAGCCATACAAGGCACGTGTGTCACCTTGCCCATGCGAAGGGCCACACCCAGGTTTGCAGCATTGTCGCACACGGCCTTACTAGGCTGCAGGTTGAGTGGAGACAACCATTTACCAAACTCGTTCTCCAGAGCTGTCCACAACTCAGCCACTGTGTGACTCTTAGTTCCAAGACATTTCAAGACAAAGACCGCCTGATGCCGTTGTGCTCTGCTGCCAGCATAGTAATGAGGGGTTCGTGATTCCTTCTGCGCAGTTACAACGCTGGTGGCCTGACCAGACAGGCTTGGGGTGGAGGTGGAGGACCCAGACGAAGTTGAGGAGGCAGAAGCAGTGGAGGAACTTGGACAGACAGAGGATTCACACACAAGTCGTGGAGACGGCAAGACTTGTGCAGCAGACCCTTCACCATCTATCACCATAGTTACCCAATGCCCAGTCAGCGACATGTAACGTCCCTGTCCATGCTTACTAGTCCAAGTATAGGTAGTGAAATGCACCCCTTCACACACAGAGTTTCTCAAGGAAGCGGTGATGTTGTGTGCGATATGCTGGTGTAGCGCAGGCACACCTTTCTTAGAGAAGTAGTGGCGACTGTGCATCTGGTACTGGGGCACAGCGACAGACATAACGTCTCTAAAATCCTGTGTGTCCACCAGGCGGAAAGGCAGCATTTCGGTAGCCAAGAGCTTACAGAGGGATAAAGTCAACCTCTTAGCTTTGTCATGGGTCGCAGGAAATGGCCTTTTATTTGTCCACATCTGAGGGACAGAGATCTGGCTGCTGTGTGTAGACGGTGGTGAGTAGGGTGTCCCTGGAAAAATGCAGGTTTGTGAGGAAAGTGCAGGCGTAGACATGATGTTGCCTTCATCCAACGTTGGCGCTATTGATGTCTGAGAGAGCTGTACACACGCACTTGTTTCCCCTTCCAAACCAACTGACGATCTACCAAGCAAACTGCCTGTTGCGGTTACAGTGCTTGAAGTTGTGCGTGGAAAACCAGGTGTGACAGCTGTCCCCACAGTCCTAGAAGATGAAGAGCGCGCGGATGCACTGGAAGGGGCAGGCGGTGGATGGTCCGCTCCACTAGGCCGCATTGCACCACAGTGAGCTTCCCACTGGGACATATGATATTTATTCATGTAACGACTCATGGAAGAAGTTGTCAAACTGCTGAGGTTTTGCCCTCTACTAACAGAATCACGACAAATTTTACATATCACATGATTTGGGTGATCTTTTGCTATGTCAAAAAAAGACCAGGCTAGGCAAGGCTTAGAGGGCATGCGACCTGCTGAGCCACCCCGACTAGTGCTCAGAGGCAGAGTGGTGGCTGATGATGCAGTTGTAGATGTGCTACCAGTACTCCGACTCTGTCCAGGAAGGCGCAAGGTAACTTCGTCGTCAGTAGCATCCTCCTCCACTGCTTCTGTTGACCTCCTCGAGTGCCTGACTGTGGGTTGACAGTAGGTGGGATCTAGAAATTCCTCATCAAGCGTTGTGTTTGCACTCCCCTCCCCCTCAGACCGAGCCTCTTCCTGCCCTGAACGAATATTTAAGTTGTCATCCCAATCTGGTATCTGCGTCTCATCGTCATCAGTATGTTCCTCATTGTCTATTACAACAAGTGTTTCAGTTTGTGAATAAGGGTCAACATTATGCTCAGAAACGTTGTCATCACGGCCTGAATCTGAGTCACAAAGCTTCTGGGCATCACTGCAGACCATTTCCTTCTCTGTACTCACTGTAGCTTGGGAGCAGACCTCTGATTCCCAGGCTATAGTGTGACTGAACAGCTCTGCAGACTCAGCCATCTCTGTTCCACCATTCTGTGCAGGGTGGATGGAGACTTGAGAGCTGGGAGAAAGCAAGTGTGATTGGGATGACAACTCAGAGGACTGGTGTTTTTTGGATGCGGTAGTTGAAGTGGAGGAGAGGGCACTTGTTGGACCACTTGAGATCTATTCAAGCATTTTCTTTTTTTGGGCAACATCTACCTTTGTACCAGTTGTTCGTGTTCATAAAAAAGGGAGCACATCCGATTGTCCACGGAAAGTAGTAGACATCTTACTTTTGCTGGAAGATGGCCTATCTTCAGCAGATGTTAAAGGAGATTTGCCACCTTCCCCACGGACACAAACTTTTTTTCCTTTTCCAACACGCCTGTTCCCCTTTCCACCAGCATCTGTCATTTTGCCACTCATTTTGCTAGCAACAAGATTGTCCACTTAAAATGTGGTAGTAAAAATTGAGAGGTGGTGTAGATTGCAGCAGTGGTCTATCTTTATTGACAGCAAAATAAACAACAATAACTATCCCGGACAATAAAACTATGGCCCTTAAAATGGCAGCACAGTTTGCTAGTATAATAGCTTAGTAAAAATGAGTTTGAGTGAGCAATGCAGAGGTGCTGCAAATATTTTTGCACTAGTGGGACAGTAATGAAGTCCAACAGCCACGTTTAGGATGCCACTAAGTTTCCTCAGTGTTTGGTATTATAATGGCTTTGTAACAATGAGCTTGAGTGTGCAATGCAGAGGTGCTGCAAATATCTTTGCACTAGTAGGACAGTAATGAAGTCCAACAGCCACTTTTAGGATGCCACTAAGTTTTCTCAGTGTTTGGTATTATAATAGCTTTGTAACAATGAGCTTCAGTGTGCAATGCAGAGGTGCTGCAAGTATCTTTGCACTAGTGGGACACTAATGAAGTCCAACAGCCACTTTTCGGATGCCACTAAGTTTCCTCAGTGTTTGCTAGTATAATGGCTTTGTAACAATGAGCTTGAGTGTGCAATGCAGAGGTGCTGCAAATATCTTTGCACTAGTGGGACACTAATGAAGTCCAACAGCCACTTTTAGGATGCCACTAAGTTTCCTCAGTGTTTGGTATTATAATGGCTTTGTAACAATGAGCTTGAGTGTGCAATGCAGAGGTGCTGCACATATCTTTGCACCAGTGGGACACTAATGGAAGTCCAACAGCCACTTTTAGGATGCCACTAAGTTTCCTCAGTGTTTGCTAGTATAATGGCTTAGTAACAATGAGCTTGAGTGTGCAAAGGGCAGGAGGGTACAGTGGCCGGGTTGTGGGTCAGTGTAGAGGAAAGGAAGCCTCACTTTCTATCCCTCCTATTGGTGAAATGCAGCAAGGAACTCCCTGACCTTAGCTACACAGACGCTCTTATCTGTAGCTGTTAAACAACGGTTTCCACGGATCTGGTCCGTCCGTCCCCGGTCCTACGGTTCCGCGTTGATTCGCCTCTCCTGCAGACGGCCACCACCATCTGCCAACCTTGCTCTTAGTGCCCGGGTTACACACCCGGACACGGTCAGTTTGCTCCTCCACTACTACTTCACTCCTCTCCCCTTCACTTTCCAGACTCCACTCCTCTGACTTCCTCTTCCCGCCTCCAGGACTGTGAACTCCTCAGTGGGTGGGGCCATCTGCCTGGCTCCACCCCACCTGGTGTGGACATCAGCCCCTGGAGGGAGGCAACAAGGATTTTGTGTCTGACTGATGTGCCTGTCTCGGAGTGGGGGTGTGTGTTGCAGTACCTGTGACGACCTGGCTAGTCCAGGGTGCCACACTTCTCTGGCTAAAAGTCCACTTAGCTGTGTGTGTGTCTGGGATTGGCTGACATGCTGGCCCGCCCCACTACACGCGCGCTTAGGGAGGGAAGAAAGAACAGAAAAAAAAAAAATTATCCTAGCAGCAGTGATCTGAACGCTCTGTTACCGCTCACTATACACTGAAATTTCATAATAGTGTGAGTCACAGAGTGACTTACACTATTACAGCGGAAAGCCAGCTAGTAATTAGCTTGGCTTTTTGCTGCTAGAACCGTTGTCAAACGTAACTAGAACTATCGAGATTTTAGCAAAAAGCTCGAGTTCTAGTTCGATCTAGAACACCCCCAAAATCACTCGAACCGCGAACTGGAGAACCACGAACCACGAACCGCGCTCAACTCTAGTAATGACGCTGGAACACTTCAATGGATCCCAGTGATTCTGAGACTTTTTCTTGACATATTGTATTTCATGATAGTCGTAAATGTTGTTTGATATTGTTTGTATTTATTTATGAAATTATAAATAAATTGACAAAAACATTTTTTAATTTTTATAACCTTAAACCAAATACTTACACCACACAAGATAGTTAATAAATAACATTTGCTACTACTACTTTGCATCATCACCATTTTTGACACAGAATTTATTTTATAAGAAGTTGGAAGGGTTAAAACTTTATCAGCAATTTCTCATTTCCCAATAAAATTTACAAAACGTTACTTTGAGAGGCCTTTGTGACAGAGAATACCCCAAAGTAACATCAGTCTAAGGGTAAGGACACACGGAGAGTAAAATGGAACGAGTGGAATACGATAAAAAAAAAATCGCAGTCCATTCGGACCAATGTTACTCTATGAGACAGCTCCAATGTGCGATTTTTTTTTCTCAGCCCTAATCAGACCGAGAAAACAATCGCAGGATGCTGCAGGTGGAATCCGATTTTTTTAATTACTCACACCCATACAAGTCTATGGGTGCAAGAGAAACATCGTACTGCACTCGCATTACACCAAAGAGCAGTGTGATAATCGCATCAGCTGATAATAGAGGAGATAGGGAGATTAGTCCCTTCCCCTCCTCCACAGCTGTGCTCTGATTGCATGATCAGATCATAGTGTAATGACACTCGGCTTACACTCGCAGCAGAGTGGGAGTCGGGGGTCATTAGCATAACACATCTGATACTTTCGCATTGGATGCTAAATGTCTCTGTGTCCTTAGCCTGAAAACTGCAACCCTAAAGCTGCTGAAAGCCACATCTAAGAAGTTTACTAACCCTTTTGGTGCTTTACAGGAACTACAGCAATGTGGAAGGAAAAAAATAAAAAATGCAACTTTTTCCCACAAAAATATTACATTAGCTGCAATTTTTGCATTTTCACAAGAGTAACAGGAAAAAAATGCACCATACAATGTTTTATTTCTGCTGAGTACGCTGATACCCCAAATGTGGTGGAAAACTACTGCTTGGGTACATGGCATTACCTGGAAGGGAAGGAGCACCATTCTACTTTTGGAACATAAAATTGGCTGGAATTGATAGCGGACACCATGGAGAGCACTTGATGTGCCTTAACAGTGAAAAAAACACAAGTCACCTCACTTTTGTAACTAGACCCTTTATGGAAATTAACTAGATTTGTGCTGAGCACCTTGAACCCCCAGGTGCTTCACATAATTTTATACCGTTAAGCTATGAAGATAAAAAAATGACTTTTTTCCAACAAATATGTTGTTTTAGCTACAAATTTTGCAATTTTACAAAACTAAAAGAAGAAATTACACCATATAATTTGTTGTGCAATTTCAGTTTTGTGCAAAGCTCAGAAAGGAATGAGCACCATATCAGAGTGCAGATTTCGCTGAAATAGTTTGTGGGTGCCATGTCCCATTGGCAGAGCCACTGAGATGCCAGTTCAGCGGAAATCCCCTGTAAGTGATCTAATCTTACAAACTGCACCCATCAATGAATTCATCTAGGGGTGCAGTAAGCATATTGTCATCACAGGTATGTCACAAAATTTTATATTATTTGGCGGTCAAGAAAAAATAGTTACATTTTTACCACTAAAATGTTGCTTTAGTCACAGATTTTACATTTTCACAAGGGGGAATAGTTAAAAATGACCTCATAATTATTACACAATTTGTTGTGAACATGACAATACCCTATATGTGACTGTACAGTACCGTTTGGCCACACAGCAAGACACTGGAGAGAAGGAGCACTATTTGACTTTTGGAGTGCCCTTTTCTAGAATAGTTTGCAGACTCCATTTTCAGAGCCCCTAAGTGCTAGAAGAGCTGAAACCTCCTTCATGTGACCTCAATTTTGAAATTACACCCCTCCAAGAATTCATCTACACATGTAGTAATGATTTGTACTCCATCGGTGTTTTCAAGAAATAAGCAACAAAAGATGTTGCAGAGTGAAAATGGAATCTTCCACTGCAGTGCCCGAACATTAGGCCCAGATTTAGCTTCCAGAAACTTGCACCCCGTAAATTCAGTGGGCTCTCCTCACTACAGAAATACCAGCCATGTGGATGCTAACTGTGGTTTAGGCACACTGTGGGGCTCAGAAGGGAGGGAAGCATTTTCATTTGAGAGTGCTGAGTTTGTTGGAGCCATACCGCTTTTCTAGAACCTTTGTGCTACTAGTAACATGGAAGCCCGCTATATTTCTGTTAACAGATGACCAACCTGAGTGGCGACTTGTTTTTTTGTGGGTTGAGTAGAAGCTTTTATTGGTTTCATTTTGGGGTACAGAACATTTTGGAGGAGTTCACATTTATCTTGTGTTTTACGCTGAGCACTTACATCGGGGTTTTAATCTAAATCTACTAAGTAGATGATTCAGATGAAACCCCTGACTGATCTATTTACTAATGAGGCAGCAGAGTTACTCTAGACTCTGTGTGGCTTCTGTTTAGTGGTGGTTTTTCGATATGCACAAAAGAAGTGGTCAACCGCACTTTTATGCACACCTAAAAAGATGGGCACGGATGAGTCATAAAACAGAGAGGGTCCAAGGTTACTCCATTTGCCTTATTATAGGGAATATTCTGCTGGGAGTTCCATCTCAATCATATATTTTAGAGATTTACATAGAAACCCCGGTCTAAGTGCTCAGCATAGAGCGCAGTATAAATGTGAACTGAGCCTTCTTGCAATCTTCTTTTGGAGGTAGAATTAACAAATCAACAGCAGGTCAAGAATTTATTTTATTTATTTTTTACGTCATTCACCCTGCAATATAACTGATAAGGTGGCTTTATTCTTCAGGTCAGTGTGATTGCAGCAATACCACATTTATATAATTTTTTCTGTATGTTTGGCTACTATGACACATTAAAAAATTGCTTTTTTTTGAAAAAAAAGTTTTTGCATCACCATATTTTCAGAGCTATAATTTTTCTATATTTCTGTCAACAGAATCATGTGAGGGCTTTCTTTTTGCAACATGACTTGACGTTTTTACTGGTACCATTTTTGGGCACAAAATATTTTTTGATCACTTTTTATTCCACTTTTTGGGATGCAGAATGAACAAAAACCAGCAATTCAGATATTGTCTTGGTTTTCTTTTAGTTTTTTTTATGCCACTCACCGTGTTTTAAAAGTGATGGGACATCTTTATTATTCAGATCTCTATGTATTCTGAGAGATATAGCTTTTTTATTTTTCTACTAATGAAGCTGTGGAGCAGCTTTTTTCTTTTTTTGCGGGATTAGATGCTATTTCCAGCAATACCATTTTCATCTACATTCATATTTTGATTGTATTTTATTCCACTTTTATTTAGGAGATAAAGTGAAAAAGCACAATTTCTGCCTACATTTTTTTATGGAGTTCATTGTAGGGATTATATCGTCAGTTTTATAGATCGTGTCATTCTGGACATGGCGACACCAAATATGTGTAACTTTTATTTATTTGATCACCAGTCTCATGTATTGCAAAACGTGATATCTGTCAGATTACACTGACAGAATGCCTGTCTGTCGGGTCCCCGTGATTTCCTCATGGGGGTGCCGATGTAGGCCAAAAATGCCATGTACATATATACTCATCCCTTTTGCTATGAAGCCCTTAAAAATTTTCAGCTGCAAGCAATTACTTTTATAAGTGACATGCTTAGTGAAAGGAAGTGCACCTTTGTGCAATGTAAGTGTCCCAGGGTAAATCAGTATATACACACCTTTTCTGAAAGGAAACAAAGACTGCAACACCATTAAGAAAGAGGGACTACAAGCCAAACAACACCATGAATACCAAGGAGATCTCCAAAAAAGTCAGGGATAAAGTTTTTGAGAAGTACAAGTCAGAGTTGGGTTCTAAAAAAAAAATTCAATCTCCGATAATCCCCTGGAGCGCCATCAAATCCATTATCATCTAATGGAAAGAACATGGTACCAAAACGAACCTGCCAAGAGAAGGCCGTCCACCAAAACTTAAGGAGGGTATTAATTAGAGGCAGTAAAGAGACCAAAGATAACGCCAAAGAAGCTGCAGAGTTTCCAAGCAGAGACTGGAGTCTCTGTCCATATGACCACAATAAGTTGTACATTTCACAGAGCTGGCCATTATGGAAGAGTTGCCAGATAAAAACTTTTACTTACAGTTAAAAATTGGAAGGCTAGTTTTGATTTTGTTAAATGTATGAAGGAAGGTGCTGTGGTCAGATGAGTCCAAAATTGAACTTTTTGGCGACCAAGGTAAACGCAATGTCTGGTGCCAAACCAACACAGCTCAGCACTCCAAGAACAAAATCCCCACAGTGAAACATGGTGGTGTCAGCATCATGCTTAGGCAGCAGGGACAGGGACAGTGGTCCATGTTGAGGGAAAGTTGGATGATGCGAAATACAGGAATATTCTTTAGCAAAACTTTTTATAGTCTGTCAGTTATTTTAGACTGGGACAGAGATTTACCTTCCTTAAAGACAATAACCCAAACCATAATGCTAAATCAACACTTGAGTGTTTAAAGGAGAAACATGTAAATGTATTAGAGTGGCTGAGTCAAAGCCCAGACCTTAATCCAATTGAGAATCTGTAGTCAGACTTCAAGATTATTGTTTACTAGAGGAAGCCATCTAAGTTGAAGGAGCTGGAGCAGTTTTGCCTTGAGGAATGGGCAAAAAATCCCAATGGCAAGATGCAAAAAGCTCATAGAGTCTTATCCAGAGCAACCTGCGGCTGTAATTGCTGAAAAAGGAGGCTCTACAAAGAATTGACTTCAGGGGGTGAATATTTATGCATCCAGAAGTTTTCAGTTATTTTGTTCCATTTGTTGTTTGCTTTATAATAACATGAAAACCAAATATTCACAGTTGTAGGCATGTTCTTTACATGAACTGATGCAAAAGCTTAAAAAAACAGTGAAATTCCAGGTTGTGAGGCAGGAAAAAAAAATGTCAAGGGTATGAATATTTTCACAAGGCACTGTAGTTACCATAGAAAACCTGGC
Source organism: Anomaloglossus baeobatrachus (assembly GCF_048569485.1). Classification (NCBI taxonomy): domain Eukaryota; kingdom Metazoa; phylum Chordata; class Amphibia; order Anura; family Aromobatidae; genus Anomaloglossus; species Anomaloglossus baeobatrachus. The sequence goes on along the minus strand of NC_134355.1, from coordinate 109,095,604 downwards.
TTTAATCCTGTAACATCTAGATAAGGATTTCGACTTATGCAGTGCCATCTTTTATACATACAAAAAGTGGCTGCTGGTCAGAGGAGCAAGGCGCTAGAGAGGAGTCTTCTACCTGAATCATACCAAGAAGGGTCAAAGCCATGAATAAACTCAAGAAACAGTCATGTACTCAACTTCGTGCCCAAATCAGGGATGGAAATCAGACCTGAAAAATTAGAGCTGAGGAACAGGTTTATGAAACTGGTTGAGTATAACTTACAACCGGGAACTAGAAATGATCTGCTGGAAGTGGAAGTGTCCCTGTCCATGGTACACAGCAAATAACTGATTGCTACAGATTATCAGCACCCTGAGAGAAATTTAGCCTCCATGTCAGGACTGGACCACATGACTTAGGGTACGGTTCCACTTGCATACAGCTTCCGATCATCCGAAGCGATATGCTAATGACTCGCTGATGCAAGTGTCAGCCGAGGGTCATGCGACTGTGATCTTGCAATCAGATCACAGCTTCAGAGAAGAGGGAGGGAGCACTTTTTCCCCATCTCCTCTGCCGCCTGTCTCTATGTACATCACACTGCAGTCGGATAATAATAATAATAATAATTTTATTCATTTATATAGCGCTATTAATTCCACAGCGCTTTACATACATCAGGAACACTGTCCCCATTGGGGCTCACAATCTAAAGTCCCTATCTGTATGTCTTTGGAATGTGGGAGGAAACCGGAGTACCCGGAGGAAACCCACGCAAACACGGGGAGAACATACAAACTCCTTGCAGATAGTGTCCTTGGTGGGATTTGAACCCAGGACCCCAGCGCTGCAAGACTGCAGTGCTAACCACTGAGCCACCGTGCGTGTGCAGTGTGGTCTTTCACACACTCCCATAGACTTGTATGGAAGTGTGTAAGCCGAGAATCGATACCAAACGTAGCAAGATGTGATTCATTTCTCAGGCTGATATCGCATGAGAAATCAATCGTAGATGGACACTGCCCCATAGTTTTGTGCTGGTGCGAATGCAGTCCAATGATTTATCGGATTGCACTCGTCCGTGCAAAACGCAAGTGAAACTGTACCCTTTGTCAGATTATTGTAAAGCAGGACTGTGTCTACATCCTCGAACACTGTTAACAGTGTAAACGTAGGGACACCTGGTGATATAATTCGTAGAAAGAGAAGCGGACGTGGAAGGAGGATAATCATGTAGACATTATTCTTCTTATATACTTTATTAATCCCTTAACAATAAAAACAAACTGCATAGAATCAGAGAGCATGAAAGAACCCTTTTAACTTCCCTTGTTGAGCCAAATTCATTGAATTTAAAGAGAAATGAATAAAAACGACCAGCAGATGGCGTAAATAAACCTATATCCGGAACTAGTCTGCACATTTGTCAGCAAAGAAGAAAGGGAAAGGGTCAGCTCACTTGGGCTGTATTATCAGCATCAGCAACAGCAGCCAGAGTGTCTTGTGTCTGCTGCAGGCAATGGAACTCTTTTCCAAGTCAAAAGCATTCCCATCTCAGCCCGGCGGAGAGCATCCACACCGGCATGCCGGCAGCAGCATCTGCATGCTCTCATTCTCTCTACTGCAGTAAAAGCTATAGCCATGAGGACATAAGAGGAGCCTGCAGATGCTTTGAAGTAAAGTAATTGATTCCTACAAGCTGCTTTTCTGATACCATGGTATTTTTATTATAGGCTTTCAATCAAATGTTTTATGGATTTATTCTTTGCCTAGAGAAGAATTGGTGGCCAAATATCAGCCCATGTATAGAATGGCTTGGAAGAAAATTGACTTTCTAGAGGGGATCCTTTATTTCTTGCAAGATCTAGAAGTCACCAAGGGATCTGCTTGGCTCTGTTGAGAACACTATTGGGTTCGTCCAGTAGCACAGTATTGGGAAATTGAGCTGTGAGTCACAGTTTGGGCATTATTTCTAAAAGTGGAGAAAAGTGCTAAGGAAAAATGTCAAAGGTTGTTGGGGAAAGTTCAGTGGAAGATCTTGCCAAGGTTTCTGATGAGGAACTAATGAAGTGGACTAAGGAGGAGCTGATTGTCCGGCTCCGAAGAGCAGAGGCTGACAAGATGAGTGCTATGTTGGATCACAGCAATTTGATCCGGGAGGTGAATAGGAGACTGCAGCTACATCTAGGGGAGATCAGAGGGCTAAAGGTAAGGGCTGGAGAACAGTGCTGTCCTGATACATGCAAATACATACCACCTAAATATGTGCATCATGTCTCCTGTCCTCCTATTGTACTGCACTACAGATGATGTTGGTGCTACTGTGTAAACATTAGATGTGATCTTGGATAATAATGATTCTCCAGGGTTGAGACTTACTACTAAAAAGCTCCTTTAAGAATCAGTAAAAACAATATATTTTAATGATTTTTTCATCATCAGGCTTAATAAATCTATGTGAATTCATTCTTAATCTACTGCTGTGGTCATCTTGCTTCAATATGACATTACTGCTTTGCCCCAGCCAAGCAATTTCATTGCTAAAGCCCTTAAAGAGTTAAAAGGATTCACTCGCAGTCTAAAAATACAGCATCTTAGTGACTCTCACACCTTGCAGCCCAGTCTAATCATTACGTAATGTGTCAAGAGCACATTGGTACAGTACATGGGGGCAGGTTTGATGGGGTTTTCTTCCCCATCCAAATGACATTGTGGCTGAATCTATAAGAATTAAATGTGAGTTACTGGTGTGAAGGTGTTAGGGCTATCAGATAATCCAGAATGCAACAAAAAACAGTCCAAGCTCAGTGCAAAGTGAAATCTTCAGCCCTTATCTCCATTTTATAAAAAATAAATCTATATCCTTAGGTGCCAGGCGGTCATTGCCAGCATCTGATGTGGATTTACAGTATATGGTTCAATCAGATTAGTTTCATGATGGTAACATTAGCTGGGGTTGAGTGGTGGCTTCCTAGCAGCTATTGCAGTGATGTAATGATTCCCAGTGTAACCATTTCAGTGCCACACTGGGCTCCAGCATCTTGTATGAGCAGCTCTCAGATATGGCAGTTGGTCATGTGTGTTGATTAGGAGATTTGAAATTTAAAAATCTGCATATTTGTAAATAATCTGTTGATTTGAAATTTAGTGATACTGCGTATTTGTAAATAATCTGTTCTGCCTGTATAGAAAATGTACAACGATGTGATAATTTGAAATATGAAATAAATCTAAATAAAACAGATACAGTAATGCGAAAAGCCTTTGAAGGCATTAAGATTGGCGCATTTACTAATTAAAAAAAATTTTAAAATGAACTTTCAAGTTGTTGCTGGATCTCCTCTTCTCAATGATCTCATCATCTCCCACCCACTAATCTCTGAGGGAACAACAGAACTCAAGCAGATAAGTATGGAGAAGAGGTAAATGGAATATACTTTGTGATACCTTGAGATCATTCACTGCTGCCCTACAGTTCACTCAATGGGAATTTATATCACAAATTCAGTCTAAGTTTTGGCTGCATTTTTAGGATAAAAGGTTAAATATCAGATAAAGATTTGTATTAAATGAATTCCGTAAAGCGCTTGAAAGCCACTCGGGGCTTTCCTATGGGTTTTGCACTATGACTCTAATGCTGTTTTGCCAGTTAAGAACAGATGAAGAGCAGCAGGTTGCCCACGAGTCCCTGTCATGAGTGCAGACTGCAAGGCAGGTGGAAATAAGTGATATCTGCTGTCCTGCAGTAATTAGAAGGAGGAGGTTCCAACATCTGATGCTGTAGAAGATAAATCCATGGGGGTGGCACATTTTATTAGGTCATTTATGATAAGCTTGAGCATTTCTATGCCAAGTACCCTCTACTAAAACAATTTATATCAAAGCACGCCCCAGGCTATCATTATTAAACACTATGTTGCCTATTAAAATGCAAAGAAAGAGTATAGTGTGTGATATATAGTGTGAGTGTACAACAGTGGGAGGGGAGGGCACCAAAACAGATTCATGAAAAATATGAGGGGATCAAAGCCACTTAGCACATTAGAAAACTAGTATGCATCAACAAGAGAAAAGAATGTGCGAAAAAAGTGGGATCACCACAATGAATAAATATACAAAAATATCTTTATTATAGAAATAGGCACAAATACCAACAACCGATTAAAATCAATTAAAAAAGCAAAACAGCTTATGGGAAACACACATACTGAGAGTGCCAATGGTCTGACACCCAAAGAATACCTCACACCCTCAAAGAGCCCCAACCCCACAAACATATAATAATGCAATGATTTAAGACACAGTGTCCATAAACTGGGACCACCAAATAAGCAGATGGAAAATGCCGTGGTGGTTTGGCAATGCAGCAATGTCGCCACCAATAAGCATGATTTAAAGCAAAATTAGCCCATACAATATGGCTCTTTCCCATTCACATGACTGTGATCACGTGGCAAAATGGCAGCTTCCATCGGGCGTCTTCCATTTCCACAGCAACCTTTCCTTGCCTCTTTCTCCACACGCTGGTAGGCAATTTAGTAATTATGTTCTAATTATGTTGTACTAAATAAAAAGGCACATTGCTTCCATCATTGCACATCTCCCCTGAGGAAGCTACACCTTGTTTGTAGCGATACGCGTGGGGCTCATACCTCACCCCTCCACTCCTTGCCTGCACCCCGTTGTGTGTCCATCCGTAGGTGGTATTGTATGGGCTATTTTTGCTTTAAATCATGCTTATTGGTGGCGACATTGCTGCATTGCCAAACCACCATTGGCACTCTCAGTATGTGTGTTTCCCATAAGCTGTTTTGCTTTTTTAATTGATTTTAATCGGTTGTTGGTATTTGTGCCTATTTCTATAATAAAGATATTTTTGTATATTTATTCATTGTGGTGATCCCACTTTTTTCGCACATTCTTTTCTCTTGTTGATGCATATATAGTGTGAGTATCCCAGGAGACATGACCAACATGTTGAGAACCTAGATTTTTGAGTATATTTTGCTGGTGCAGATGAGTCGTAAGCTAAACTCAAATTCAGAATGTGGTCTGGCTGGGAAATCCATTTCCTATATCTTACTAGTGATTTCTGAATTAGATAGGGATATGAGAAGGGTGCCCCCTATTGGAAATGTAGTAGTGAGAACATCACTTTCCCCTGAGGATGTGGCTTACTATGTATAACACAAGCAACCTATTGTTTGCAATAGGCACAGTGTACTGCTACATTGCTACATTCTCCTTTAATGGTACTACATAGGAGGAAAACGCTTATTGCTAGGCTTTACCTATATCTTACTACTAATTGCTGGGAATCCCGGCTGCAGGATAATCTGTTATATCTTTATTTTCATAGGATTCTTTTAACAAAAAAGTATTCATACAATTCTATCACTAAACAAAATGAGTATCTATCCTATATCCTAGGACAACCTATGACTTATGTGTAAAATTGATTTATTATACTCATCTTGAAAGTCTTCCCTACTTGTATTTAAGCCAGGCATATCTTGGCATATTCAGCTTCCCAACTGAAATAATATTTTAGCAAAGCTTCACAAACTACCCCCAACAACATCAGGCTTTCAGTGGACATTTCCATAGACAGGAGATGCTAATCACGAAAGGGGGCAGAGTAATACTTTAGCTCACAAGCTCCTGATTTCACTAATGATAAAGCTAGGAAGCTTAAACTAACATTGAAGGTAAACAAAAGCACACTTTGTGATAAGAGATGCCTGGCTGTAATCTGTATATAAACGCTTGCAGCATGCTGTCTTCAGATTACATAGCAAAAATCTGCTGACAGATTCCATTTAAGTATTCAACTAGTTATTTAAAGCGTACCTGTCCCTTCACACAGAATCTGCATAAAAGCATACATGGCTCCACTCATTCCCAACAAGTTAAAGCATGGGTCCCCAATTCCAGTCCTCAAGGGCCGCCAACAGTGCAGGTTTTCAGGATTTCCTTAGTATTGCACATGTGATAATTTAATCACCTGCACAGTTGATGATTCCAACACCCATGCAATGCTAAGGAAATCCTGAAAACATGCACTGTTGGCGGCCCTCGAGGACTGGAGTTGGGGACCCATGAGTTAAAGCTTGGTGCAAAATAACAGTCTATCATGTCAAGAGTCAAGACACTCTTTCAATTCTTATAGTTTGTAATTTGCTATGCAAAAATTTCTAGTATACTGTTACATTTACTCGGCATTCTGCCAGCACTATAAATGCTGTGCTTCCTTTCACCATGCTTTCCTGAATACATTTCTACTTCCTTTCTCAAATAGCATTGCCTGCCCAAACTTAAAGGTGACCTCTCTATTATGACTGTCTTCAGATGGACCAACAGGAGAGAAGGTGCAAAAGACACAAAGACCCTTCCCCCACTTTCTATAATCCGTCTTTGTCTCTGCTGCTAAAGATGGATTACACCTGACAAAAGGCAATAGAAAACATGTTAGAAAGGAGTTACCTCCTTGCTGGCACAAGACATTATTTTTAACCCCTTCACCACCTGGCAATTTTATGTTTTTAATTTTTTCCTCCTTTCTTCAAAGAGCTAAAGTTTTTTTTACTTTTCCTTCAATATAGCAGTACGGTGCTTGTTTTTGTGGGACGAGTTGTACTTTTGAATGAAATCATTAATTTTACCATATAGTGTACTGGAACATGGGAAAAAAATTCCAAGTGCAATGAAATTGCAATTCCACAATATGATCCTCCAGGTCAGTGCGAGTACTTAGATACCAAGCAAGTATACTTTTATATTTAATTGGTGAAAAACAATTCTGAACTTTGTAAAAGAAATGGCACATTTGTCACCATTTTCTGATACCTGTAACGTTCTCGTTTTTCTGGATCTGGGGCAGTGTAGTGGCTTATTTTTTGCACCCTAAGCTGATATTTTTACAAATGCCATTTTTGAGGCAGATGCAATGTTTTGATCGCCTCATATTGCATTTTATTGCAATATTGTGCCCCCCCCCCAAAATGAAATCTGGTGTTTTTCATTTTTTTCTATTACGCCCTTTGTTAATCAGATTATTTTTTTTTTATTTTAGATTTTGATAGATTGTGTATTTCTGAATATGGTAATACCAAATATGTGTTTTGTTTTTAGGGGTTTTTTTGTTTTATTTTTAATGGGGCAAAAAGGAAGGTGATTGGAACTTTTGTGTTTTATTATTTTTGTCATATTTTTTAAAACTTTTTTTCACGTTTTATTGTTTTAACTAGTCCCCCTAGAGGACTTGAAGTGGCACAGCAGCACTGTTCTGTACAGCAGAAAAGTTGACTTCTTTTAAACGCCGGTGCTGGTGTTCACAGGAACTACATCATGACAGAAACATGGGTGACCATGACCAGTGGATTCTCGGCTGTTATGACATCCTATCGGCACCCCACCATCATGTCACGAGACCACAATGGAAAATGGCTGCAGGAGATTGACAGGATCTAACTTTTTAACTGTGGCGAGCTGATCTCCAATCTGACCACTGATTTTAGAGGTACATGTCGGCTGATCATATCAGTTGCATCTGACTCTATCACGACCCTTCATAAAGGCCAGAGTGGACGCTGCTGGTCTTGATGAATTGGGTCCATAGTTTTCTCTGACTAGCCACAGGTTTGTGCCAAAGAATACATGACATTTGCAAAGATATTTACCATGGCTATGTGCACAAATCCTTAACCTTTATAAATAAAATGCCAAGGCTATAGGAATATGGCTGTTTTAGACCCTGTGTATTCCATGTCATATCTGGCTGAAATACTAAAGGCTGCTTTACACCAGACAATCTATCGTGCGATAAATCGTCGGGGTCACGGTTTTTGTGACGCACATCCGGCATCGCTGGCGATGCCGGCCTGTGTGACACCTCCTAGCGACGCAGTATCGCTCACAAATCGTGAGTTGTGTACTGCTCACTAGGTTCCATAATATCGTTTAATTTAGTTGATCATCGTTTCCGTGGTAGCACACGCCGCTCAGTGTGACACCACGGGAACGATGAGCAGCTCACCTGTCTCCCGCGGCCGCCTCCGGCTCTATGTGGAAGGAAGGAGGTGGGCGGGATGTTTACATCCTGCTCATCTCCGCCCCTCCGCTTCTATTGGCCGGCGGCCGTGTGACGTTGCTGTGACGCCGAATGTCCCTCCCACTTCAGGAAGTGGACATTCGCCGCCCACAGCGAGGTCGCACGAGAGGTAAGTATGTGTGACGGGGGTTACTGACTTTGTGCGACACGGGCAGCGATTTGCCCGTGACGCAAAAAGGACGGGGGCGGGTACGATCGATTGTGAAATTGCACAATCGGTCGTACCGTGTAAAGCAGCCTTTAGAGTTGAAAAAGCCTCCTTAAAAGGGAATTCCCATTTCAGCCCCTTTCATCTCTGATTTGGGAATACCTGCCTATTTCTAGTGTCTAGAGGTGGATGAGATAATGGAAAAAGTGGAGCAGTCTGTTTCCGTATCTATTCTGTTTCTCTGTCTCTCGTAGCTGGGAATGAGTATAGTGTCACTTGTGAGGCCGTATACATAATCTTGTCTACCTTTATTACCCACATGTAGACAGGTATAGTACGGTATTACCATATGTACGCTGTTTCCCTAACTAAAGGTAGACCAGTTTGTGGCAACAGCCAAGCGGACTATGCTATTCTCTTTTTCTAATACTTATAGAAGTAAATGGATGTTTGGGAAGCAGTGCAGTAAAGGCTGTTGTCTACCTCTGGCTGCCTTAGGCCGGTTTCACACATCTGGCTTTTCGCCAGTTTGCCGGATCCGGCGCTCTCCCATACAGTGACTACAGTACAGTGACAGCGCAACAAGCGCCGGTCACATGCTGTCATGTGACCGGCGCATGTGACCCGGAAGTTACAGCGCTGTCACTGTACTGTATTGTCTGTACGGGAGAGCACCGGATCCGGCAAACCGGCGAAAAGCCGGATGTGTGAAACCGGCCTTATGTAGACAGGTATGGCTACACTGTTTCAAAGAGTACATTGATTCCACAATATGGGCATTACGCTGCTTCCATAACCAGTTTACTTCTATGGAATATACAGACACAATGAATGCAATGTCTGCTTGACTGTTTCAGGAATTCAAATGAGTGAACTTTTGGAAGTTCGGTTCAACAGGTACAGTTGATCCTGACTTGATTCAAACCTCAATTGAAGTCTGTAATTGGGCAGTTCATGTCTCCACCCACATGCTGACAGACATAAGCAGAACACTTTTGCGGGAGGGCGAGTGGAGTTTTTCAATTTTTTTATCTTTTGTGTGTGTACATTACATCAGAACATGCTGATTTTAGCCCAAGTGCGAGCCATTCAAACACTGCAAGCATCTCGCTCAGGGCTGAGCATCACTCATACCCAAGCACAGTGCTGCTCGCTTGAGTGGTTTGCACTGGTAACTCACTTGACCTTCGGACCCAAACTTTGTTTTTTTGAAGTTGGTTTTCGAACCCGACCTCCAAAAATCGAACCTCAGGTTTATTCATCTCTACTCAGGATTCCTGTCTGATTCCGGCTGCCTCATATAAACACAGCCATAAAATTATATGTAAGGTTACCTAGGATTATGCATCTTGGTCCCACAGGATGTAGGGGTCAGTCATTTTTTCGGGGTGGAAAGGCATTGTCACCTGCACCGTAGAGCTTGATTGGTTAACATCCTGTTGTAGTGAATATGTGATGTAATGTCCCTATGGAGGCAACATTACTGAGACATATAGAGAATACACAATTGCATGTGGATCGACAAAGAGTGATGATGTAAAACTGGACAAGAATTTGAATGAAATGCAAATTATATTTTTTATTATCTTATTCATAGAGATTTTATCTATGTGACTCAAATATGGGACATATAACTATTGCTTCTCATTAACATTATTGTAAGAATGGAACAAGTAGCAATGATCTATAGGAAAACGCTTGCTTCCTTCCCGCAGATGGTTGGAAGCTGGTATTTACATCTGCCCTTTTGAAGGCTTGCTAGTCGTGTCTCTTGTAACCTACCTTACATCAGACCACACAAATCTTCAACTGAAAATGAGTTCCAAGGAAATATAAAGAGGCTTGACAATTCCCAAGAGATTTTTAATTGCAACAATAATCAAATTTTAAGATGGAAAACCAAAAATTGTTAATCCTTCGACACATACTAACATTTAAAAAATACCTGCACTATATTTAAAGAGAACCTGTCACCGTGAAAATACTTTCCAATCTGCAGACACCATGAGACAGAGTAGGGAGGCAGAGCAGACTGATATATAGTTTTATGAGAAGATTCAGTATAATCTGTGTTTTAAGCATTTAAACCTCTCCTTTTTCTGAGACTTTAGGTTCAATGGGCCAACCTATCAATGACTGAAAGCTATTTCTGTATATACGCTATTACAAATAAAGCTCTCAATCACTGACAAGACCTCACATTGGATGGGAAATCTCAGATCAATCGGGATTAAATAATTTAAAACATATATATCAATATACTCGGCTCCCTGGCCCCATAACAGTTTGCGCACAAATTGGGCTGCACTTCTATGGTGACAGGTTCACTGAATGTTCCACCAGAAGTTTGTGCTCAACAGCTGCTCTTCCAATGTTAGGCTGAGAAAGTTACAATGTTGCTCAGTCAAATTAGAGGCTACAGAAAACATACGTTTCATGTGGTATAAATTAAACTGTTTAAATTAAAAGCTATTTGGGGTACATACTTTTTTTTTAAATAAAAAAGCAAATTTTGTTTTCATTTTTTTAATAATTTTTACTGTTCACTAGAAATGAGTGGACCTGTGGCAGTTCGGTTCGATGGGGTCAGCTTTACTTTAGATATAGTTCGGTTTGGGACCCGGACTTGACTTTAACCGCAATGGAAGTCACTAGTTGGGCAGTTTGGGTCTCCACCCACATGCAGCCAGCCATAAACAGATCACTTTTGGGGGAAGATTGATGGGGTTTTTCATTTTTTTTTTTGTTTGTGTACACTCCAACCAATCATGTTGTTGTTACCCTCAGTGTGTGCCATTTAACACTGGGTACGCTAATCCCTAGAGTTTTAATGCAATCCAGTTCCTTTCCCTTTTTGTAGTCCCATGTCTAGTCTCCTTAGGGGTCCTATCATGACCAGAGTAATGCTTTGCACTTTCAGACATTTGGTGAGAAACCACTCAGCTGGTCGACTTGGTTCATACACCAGTTAAGGTTTACCCAGTACCTTTATGGTTAAGGGACCTGGCTACTCAAATCTTGTTCCAGTAAAGGTAACCTGTTACCTTGATGGTTAAGGGACCTCACTGCTAGGGTCCCGTCCTCTGGCTTCTATTGTCTGGGGGTACTCTGTTCAAAGATCGGTCTTCACACCTGATGTCTCTGTCAACACTCGAGATTCATGCTATCTTGCTTTCTCCTTTCCTGCCAAAAACCACTCACTGTGTGTGACCTTCACGACTGACTGTCTACATGTCTGTCACTTTTGCTCACTAGGTTTCCATTAGGTCGTCACCTTCTCTTCTAGAATTAACCATCGCTTTCCCTTTCACTTAACCCCTCCAAAGGGGCTAGTCCCAACACTTACTGTGACTGTTTCTGACTTGGCTGTGTGTTGCTAGGTAAAACTCTCTTATCAAACATCCCGCATAAAAAACATTACATTCCTTATACTACATTACATTCCTACATATAACACTGCTACACATTATACCTTATACAGTGTGTCCACCAATATCCTGTCCACTGCCATTAACTTGAGAACGGCGGCAGCTATAGGCATAGAAGTGGTGTCTAGGTATAGTAAAGTATCCATGCGCTACGCAATGAAATCACCTATAGTGCCACCTGGTGGAAAACAATGGAGTTAGCATTTTTATCTCGAAAATGGAATGAGATAGAGAAAAAAGTGAATTACAAAGATGTAGGGCATCATCAATTCAATACGAATCGACACCTTGCATACATAAATGCTATGATTAGAACATGTAAAACTCACAAGGCTGCGGACATGTCATTGGGTATGGTGGCTGCGTGGAGTGGCCTCCATGCTCACCTGACCTGACTCCATTCGACTTCTTTCTGTGAGGTCACATCAAACACAGGTGTATGCAACCCCTCCACCAACATTGCAGGACCTACAATGATGTATTACAGATGCTTGTGCAAACGTGTCACCTACCATATTGCACAATGTGCAGCAAGATACAGTATGCTGTCCAGAGTCCAGATGTACATTGCAGCTGATGGTGGCCACTTAGAGCATCAAAGTTAAATGAGCGCTATATGCGTGACCAGCATTCAATGTTTTCTTGGGTTTCATATCATAGCATTTCTGTATGCAAGGTGTCAATTCATATTGAATTGATGAGGCGTAACAATTTTTTAATTCACTTTTTTTCTCTATCTCATTCTGTTTTCAAGATAAAAATGCTAACTCTATTATTTTCCACCAGGTGGCGCTATAGGTAGTTTCATTGCGTAGCGCATGGCTACTTTACTATACCTAGACACCACTTCTATTCCTATAGCTGCTGACTTTCTCAAGTTAATGGCAGTGGACAGGATATGGGTGGACACACTGTATTTTACTATATGTTACACAAGCAAACATCACATGACAGTACAATTCATATAAAACAATATTTACTAAAGACGCAAGACATTGTTTACATTACACTACATGATGAAACAATTGGTGTCTTCAGGAGTAGGATCGTGAAAGCTCCAGTCCACCACTCTTACCATTGACGATATTGCTCAAGTGTTTGGTTGGCATGTTCAGTCTCATCATTAGTATGTTCAATCTTACCATTGGTCTCTGTCTGATAAGCTGATGAAAAGGACAATTCAGTATTAATCTTATTGCAGAATGACCTCCATAATTTGAAACAGAGTTCCTCAATTAGAAACAATATTTTTAGGAATCCCATGTAGATGCACAATTTGTTTAATAAATAATAACTTAAGTTTTGAGAGTTTGGCAATCCAAACATAGGGACAAAATAATACTGTTTGATAAACATGCCAACTAACTAAATAACAGACTTTTCTCCGGAGGATAGGAGGTCAGGAAAAAACTTCATGGAGAGGTGGTTTCAAGGACCTGTTTACAGTGGGTAAGATTAGGTTTGTTTTTTTTTTAGCTTGTGCACAGATTTCCCATCTAATAACATATTTCCTTCACTCCAGGCCACCCAAAATTCCTGGTCTAATGTCAGATAGTATTGGTAATCTCATGGTGACCAGCAAGGCCAGAATCAAAAGACTTTTATTGTACTTGTAGATAAAACTTAGGAGTAATAATTCAATTTTTGGAAAGTTTATTTTCAGGCAATAGCTCTTGAGTTTTATGTATAATAGCTCTTGAGTTTTATGTATCTCCTTAACCAGATTCAGAAGAATCTAGGACACAAGTATATCCTCAGCAAGAAAGGAACTAATTCAGAGTCCTTGATTTCAAATATACATAAACTACAGGAAAAACAGTAGTTCAAGTGTGAATGTCAACATAATATCAAATCTAGAGAAGAATAAAGCCCATCTATTTTGCTTAGGTTTATCTCTTTTAGCTGATTCTAGTTAATTAAACTTCATGTAGTCCCTGATAAGTGACTTTTTATTTTGCCCCTTTTAGAAAGTGGTGCCATTCCTACTTTCCTTTTTGTAGGTGAACAAATTATCAATATCACAATTTCTTTTGTCTAATTGTGAAAAGAGGGCACAAGTCTGAAGTGAGAGATGGAGTGCTTTGTGATAGCACCGCTCGGACTCCAAATTCTGAGGCATCCACCTCTGCTACAAATTGACATTCTAGGTCACACTGGACCAATACAGAATCAAACTATACTTATTCCTTTTCCAGAGTCAAAGCTCTAACTGTTTCAGATTTCTAGTTATTCATATAGGGCCCCTTCTTAGCTAAGTCAATCAAGGGATTGTCAATCTTGCAAATATTTTTTGTAAATTTCTTATAGTAATTAATTAACCCAAGAAAACAGTGTAAGGGTGCGTGCCCATGATCAGTCTTCACAGCGTTTTGGACGCAGCATGTTTCAGATGCGTACAAAATGCTGTGTTGTACAGTACAAGCACAGTGGATAGGATTTCTAGAAATCCCATGCCCACTGTGCGTGTACTGCCTGCAGTTAAAACTGACCAGTGGGGTGTCTTTCTGAGCCACAGTATTTCAATTCTTTCCTGCGGAGTCATAAGTGTTCTCCACAGGGAGAACAGAGGAGAAAGATCACAACTGCTCGAGCCCGGATTGTGGCCACAAACAGCTGGAGTCTCTTGTGTTCTACTGTGCAGGACTTGTGGCCCCACAGATCACGCCCGCCATGTCAAGGACGCAGTGGGTCCTGATCATGGGCATGTACCCTAAAGGTTGCAGAGGCTTGGTTTGGATCCAATCCCTAATAGCCTTGGCCATAGAAAGATCCATCTTTAAATCCTTAGTCATCAACATACAGTACAGACCAAAAGTTTGGAACATCTTCTCATTCAAAGAGTTTTCTTTATTTTCATGACTCTGAAAATTGTAGATTCACATTGAAGGCATCAAAACTATGAATTAACACATGTGGAATGAAATACTTAACAAAAAAGTGTGAAACAACTGAAAATATGTCTTATATTTTAGGTTCTTCAAAGTAGCCACTTTTTGCTTTGATTACTGCTTTGCACACTCTTGGCATTCTCTTGATTAACTTCAAGAGGTAGTAACCGTTAATGGTCTGCCAACAGTCTTGAAGGAGTTCTCAGAGATGTTTAGCACTTGTTGGCCCTTTTGTCTTCACTATGTGGTCCAGCTCACCCCAAACCATCTTGATTGGATTCAGGTCTGGTGACTGTGGAGGCCAGGTAATCTGGTGCAGCACCCCATCACTCTCCTTCTTAGTCAAATAGCCCTTACACAGCCTGGAGTTGTGTTTGGGGTCCTTGTCCTGTTGAAAAATAAATGATGGTCCAACTAAATGCAAACTGGACGGAATAGCATGCTGCTGCAAGATGCTGTGGTAGCCATGCTAGTTCAGTATGCCTTCAATTTTGAATAAATCCCCAACAGTGTCACCAGCAAAGCACCCCCACACCATCACACCTCCTCCTCCATGCTTCACGGTGGGAACCAGTTATGTAGAGTCCATCTGTTCACCTTTTCTGCATCGCACAAAGACACGGTGGTTGGATCCAAAGATCTCAATTTGGACTCATCAGACCAAAGCACAAATTTCCACTGGTCTAATTTCCATTCCTTGTGTTCTTTAGCCCAAACAAGTCTCTTCTGCTTGTTGCCTATCCTTAGCAGTGGTTTCCAAGCAGCTGCTATTTTATCATGAAGGCCTGCTGCACAAAGTCTCCTCTTAACAGTTGTTCTAGAGATGTGTCTGATGCTAGAACTTTGTGTGGCATTGACCTAGTCTCTAATCTGAGTTGCTGTTAATCTGCAATTTATGAGGCTGGTGACTCGGATAAACTTATCCTCCGCAGCAGAGGTGACTCTTGGACTTCCTTTCCTGGGGCGGTCCTCATGTGAGCCAGTTTCTTTGCAGCATTTGATGTTTTTTGCCACTGCACTTGGGGGCTCTTTCAAAGTTTTCCCAATTTTTCGGACTGACTGACTTTCATGTCTTAAAGTAATGATGGCCACTCATTTTTCTTAACTTAGCTGCTTTTTTCTTGCCATAATACAAATTTTAACATTTTTTTCAGTAGGACTATAGGCTGTGTATCCACCAGACTTCTGCACAACACAACTGATGGTGCCAACCCCATTTATAAGGCAAGAAATCCCACTTATCAAACTTAACAGGGCACACCTGTGAAGTGAAAACCATTTCAGGTGACTAACTCTTGAAGCTCATCAAGAGAATGTCAAGAGTGTGCAAAGCAGTAATCAAAGCAAAAGGTGGCTACTTTGAAGAACCTAGAATATAAGACATATTTTCAGTTGTTTCACACTTTTTTGTTAAGTATTTCATTTCACATGTGTTCATTCATAGTTTTGATGCCTTCAATGTGAATCTACAATTTTCAGAGTCATGAAAATAAAGAAAACTCTTTGAATGATAAGGTGTGTCCAAACTTTTGGTCTGTACTGTATATTCTAGGAAGTTTGGTTCTTGAACCAAGAAAACACAATTTTCAAGTTTTGCAAAACAAATTGTCTTTGATTTAAGCAATAGGTTTTTTTTTCATTCGAAACAGACGCTGATTCAGCGTGAAAATGCGTTTTTAATTAAAAAGCTGCTTTCCATATTCACAGCAGCAGGAAATGTTTTCCTCCAAGCCGCGCAGCCTAATATTAAAGTATTTTTGTCTTACTGGTAAAATTTATCTGGGGGATTTCCCCAAGCCACAAGGCAGCAGCGACTGTGCTTTGTGGTGGTAACCACATAACCTTCTAGGTGAGCAACTCCATTTTTAAAGTTTTTTCTCCTCTAATAGAGTGACCCTATTGTGTGCACTTTTCCCTTTACTGTATCTCATTGTAGTAAATTACATACTCTCAGATACAGATAAGATGTCATCAAAATGTCAAAATATTGCAGATAATCTACTGGGTGAGGTTTTAGACAAATTCACAGATAAAGACATATCTATTCCAGCTTACAATATCGCCCTGGTGACAGCCAATAATTGGGTTAATGCAATGTAACCAAGAAATGCCCAAGACCTGAGCCACAGACAGGTTTTTTAAAACAAAAAATAAAATAATCTATAAAGGTAAGGCACCAATAAGTAAGGACTAGTGATGGGCGAACCCAGACTGTAAAAGTCTGGATTTCCGCAGGTTGAAAAGTACCCGTGTACCGACCCCAGGCCCGAAGTTCTCAGAGAAGTCTGGGTAATGATCCAAATCCAGTAACTCGGGTAATTAAAAAAAAATAATGAAAAAAGGGAAAAGCAGGTGCATTATACTTACCGAATCTCTCGCTCAGCTGTACACTGCTTCCGGTCCATTCATACTACATCCGAGGCTGCTCATTATCCTTCATGCATATGCACAGTTTTCCCTGCCCACAGACAGTCCACATGTCTCTGATTGGTTGCAGTCAGACATGCCCCAGACAGGCGATGTCTGTGTGTCTATATTGGTGTAAAAATAAATAAATAAATAAATAAATAAATTGGCATAGGGTCACCCCATATTATGATACCCAGTACAGGTAAATCATATGGATGTATCAGCTCTGCAAGTTGTTGAACTAGCTGGGTCAAATCTTGCAATCGATCAATCACAGTTTAGTATTGAGTCATATTTTTCTGGAAAGTTATACTGTAAAGTAGCTCTATATAATGTAATCTGAAATAGGACTTCCAAAGACAGGTTTTGTGCTAGCCACTCCATCTATTATGTACTGGGAGAAACCTGGCCTTCACCCTTTAACCTTTGTAAAGAGATTTGGACTTACAATCTGTCATTGGTTGAGTCCACAAACTTGATGATGACCAGGGGTGTAGACTGCCAGGGAATGATTAGGTTGCAGGGTCAGAATCAAACTGCAAGGCAGAAGAAGTCAGTAAACAAGCCTAGGTCAGAAAGAGGAATCAATATTTGCCCAATTGGAGAAAAGAACAAGTGTGTCAACCAGGTTAAGCAGAACTTATAAGCGGATGAGGGAGAAATTACATATCATAAATAACGATGAGCGAACCTGTGGATATTTGGGTTCGACGAACCAACACGGTAAACAAAACAAACGGGTTTGGCAAATGAACTTGCTAACGAGCTTGACTCCGAAAAATGAACCCCAAGTCAATGGGGCGAGACATTTCAGGGCTGTAAAATGGCCAAAATAAGAGCTAAGGGGCTGCAAATGGAAGTTAAATGGTAGTAAGAGTAGGGTAGTTATACATTCCATGTTTCCCGGAGGATCACACTGCAGTCAAATCCTCTTCAGGGCCTGCTAATTAAGGTTCATCAGTATTGAGTACTTGCCCTGCCAATCCTCTGTGCCAATGTCTCTGATTGGTTGCAGACCGCTATACACTTCCCCACCCTGTGTCCATGTTTGTGATTACCAAGACAAAACAATCACTGATCTATGGGAGACCAGCCAGAGAAAACACTGCCAGCAGCCAACGAGGGCGCTCAACACAGTGAAATCCTAGGTGCACTGCCCCCTGGGAAATATGCAAATCAAAAAAGTCGGTGGAGCCTCTGTTAGGAGTCTCGACAAACAAAACTAGCCAGATATCTCTCCGGGAAAGGCCTAGTCAAGGAGTGGCTCTTTTTAGGAGACCACCATAACCACCATATTAAGTGGCTCTTTTACTCAATATCCAACTCTTTGACAAGTTTAAAGATATGGCAAGGGAAATATCAAGGCCAGGTATCCATCCACAGATAGCTGTTTCGAGGTATTGCCACTCAGCAGTGTGGAGTAGGATTCTGGCCAGGTGGGAGCAATGCCTAGAAGACCAACAAGACAAAACAATCACTGATCCAACTTGTCAAAGAGTTGGATATTGACTAAAAGGGCCACTTAATATGGTGGTTATGGTGGTTTCCTAAAAAGAGCCACTCCTTGGCTAGGTCCTTCCCGGAGGGATATCTGGATAGTTTCTGTGTCGAGACTCCTAACAGAGGCTCCATGGACTTTTTTGATTTGCATATTTCCCAGGGGGCAGTGCACCTAGGATTTCACTGTGTTGAGCGCCCTCGTTGGCTGCCGGCAGTGTTTTCTCTGGCTGGTCTCCCCAAGATCAGTGATTGTTTTGTCTTGTTGGTCTACTAGGCATTGCTCCCACCTGGCCAGAATCCTACTCATTGAGTTTGAATGAGACCTACATCTCCTGCCAGAAAAATGCATTTTTTTGCCAATAGATGCAGATTTTGGTGGTGGAATTTATTCACCAAATTTCTGCACCAAATCTGCATCTTCTGGCCAAAAAAACGTAATGCATTTTTTTGCCAGAAGATGCAGATTTAGTGCAGAAATTAGGGGCAGACATTTTTGCGCTAAATCTGCATCTCCTGGCAGAAAACCACATCTAAACTGCGTTTGTTTGCTTTGCCAAGATATGCAAATTTGGTGCAGAAATGTAAACATCAAATTCCTGCACCAAATCTGCTGCTTTTGGCAAAATCAGGCATTGAATTCAATGACTTCACCTGAGGTGAGGTCACTGAGTTCAATGAGGTCACCTCAGGTCAGTTCACATGAGGTCACAGCTGTGTTACCGTGGGAACCTCCAGCTGTAACCTCAGATGACATCACCGCTCACAGCTGTGGCTCAGTCATCGTTTTGCTGACAATCACAGTGAGCACCACGTTTTCTAATGTGATTGTGCACTGCAACCTCACATGTAGCAGAGTCAGGATTGTTGTGGGACCTCATGTGGATTACGTCAGACCTGCAAGGGTGTTTTAGGGTTAATAAATTGGATAAAGAGGATGTTTTTTTTTAATAAAGGATTTTTCTCATTGTATTGTGTTTATTTGATTTGAATTACATTATTAGTAATGGGAGGTCTCATAGACTCCTACCCATTACTAATTTAGGGCTTGATGACAGCTGACCAATCACAGCTGTTATTAACTCTTTGTATTACCCCAATTGCCACCACACCAGGGCAATTGGGATGAGCTGTGTAAAGTCCCGGAATTGTCGAATCTAATTGATACCAGCCCCGAGCTGTTGGCTTTATTTTGGCTGGGTATGAAAATTGAGGGGGGCCTCAAATCATTTTTTAAATATTTATTTAAATAATTAAAAAAATCTGCATTGGGTTCCTCTATTTTGATGCACAGCCAAGATATCACTCACAGTTGGGGTATGCAGCCTGTAGCTGTATGCTTTATCTGCACTGGGTGTCTATATATACGGGGCACCCTATATTATTTTATTTATTTATTTATTTTTACTCAGACATACAGCCTCTGTGAGGGCAATCAATCAGAAATGCCAGCACGCCAGCAGTCTGACTGCAGCCAATCACAGATGTTGTCCCAGATGGTGGGCAGGGGAAGCAGTGAATATGTATAAGATGTAATGGACAGACCTGGAAGAAGTGTTACAGCTGTGCCATGGAGACTGGTAAGTATATCCAGGTTTAACCATTTTGCTCCTTTTTTTTAAGTGCTTTCTCTGACCACCTACAGCCATGCTAATACTCGTCATGGCTGTGATGAGGCCGGAAGTGCCTACACTGGAATGGTTTGCTGATTGGCTGCTCTGCAACCTTTCAACAAGCTTTATTCTGGTGACAAACCAGAACAGGAACTGTGTGTACAGTCAAAAATCTGTGTTCGGTATTCAGCACGAACACAAGGTGTCCGATACGGATACCGAACTTTACAGTTCTTGTTCGCTCATCCCTAATAATAACACAGAGGCTTGGATTAAATTTCTTGGCGTGCTCTCTGATCAGGGTAGTTGTAATTGTGTGGAAAGTGGAGGAGGTGAGCTGTGAACATCATCTACTGTGAATGCTTGATACAGGGTATATACATGTTATACATTATTTAAGTTCCCACCATCATTAGCGGTATATTAACTCAAAAATACTAGTTTTTAACAACAAGACACATGAGTATATTATACCAAATATTTTATTTTATTATTTCTTAGAGATTCAATAAACAAACTTTTACATTTTGTTAAAATCAAGAGACAAAGTCACACAAAAAAGTTAAAAAACGTGTGGGATTTCCTGACAAAATAATCACAAAATATAATTCAACAACTGGTTAATAAGGTTTATTAAATATATTAAATAAACGTGGGACAAAATATCTCATGTGGTGTTTCCATATCATCACTCATCAATAACCTGTATATTTACCATAACGAGTAATGCACCACAGAAAGATTAAAAATGTACTCTATGTTATAATCTCTGAAAAATTTAATCCTTGGTCCCCATATTCCTATTATTCACTATAGACTAGATATATTAGATGCAGGGGTTGCAGTAGCAGCCATACCCAGGAGCCTATGGGGCCCAAAAGATCCCTTTGGCCAAATGACAACATCAATACTATTAAAATCCAGTTGAGGACCTTGTTGGAAATTTTGTTTTGGGGCCACTGTCCAAATTAAATCCTGACTTGAATCCAAACTATGGGATTTTGCTGTCCCATTTGTAGATTTAGATATCTCATCTTAACATTAATATAGTCATTTCTTCCAAAATACTCCTGAAATGTCAAACCCTACAGTTCTTAGTGTGAGAAATAACATTTCTTACCTGATAAATGTATCAAGCCAACCTTTAACTCAGTCATCGTGACATTTTCTAGATATCCATAAATCTCGCGGACCTGACTACAACTGTTGTTAGCATCAAGACTGTAAAACCTTCAATAATGCACACGGAATAGTGAAATTATAGAAAATCATCTTTGGAACAGGCTGTACCTTTGAGTAGAAATCTCATATACAGGAAAACAAAAAAAAACATCATAAAACTAAAGAGTGCTATTTTCACGGTGTCGTAAAATAGAAGCGTTTGTTCTATTGCTGTTCGGCTTGTACCTGTTCTGATAAATTCATTTAGCAATTTGGAATATCAGAAAGCATTAATGCTGCTGAATAATTCATAATGATAGCTTGAATAACATTACAGTTCACTCTCAAAACAATATTTTGTATGAAAATGCTTTCTTAATGTAGCCAAATTTTAAATAGAACCTCCGGGCATCGGAACGTTTCAACATAAGCAAATGGTCATATTGTCTAAATAGGCTGGTATTATGAATGCAGGTGAATAGGTAGAAGCAATCATAGAACATTATTCAGATTTACAATACAATGCAGCTTCTAGAGAACAGTCATTCTAGCCGAGAAAAGAGCACAAACAATTTTCAGCCTCCTTTATGCTCTTGTCTATATTAGATTGAAAGGGCTTAAATATTATAATTTCTGTTCTAATGGAGAATACGTGAGTGTTTTCTTCTGTTTACTGCACCTCCTTGGGTCTTCAATCACTCCACGGCATGTCTTCTTATGTCACGTAAATGAGAGGCTGCAAATACGAGGAGACACATTAAATGGCCTGGTTGTTTTTGTTTGGTGGATGCTTGTTTAAATTCCTCTCTGGTGCTATGAAAGGTTTACTGAATAGCACTTAAATAAATCAAGTGTGAAAAGCCTATGGATTGATCATTGATGGTGCTGTTGTCTTTAGTGCATGGCAATTCTCCAGCTGAAGAATAAGGAATAACGCTTTGGTAGCTCTTACACACTTTATACACTATTTTGTAATAATAAAAAAAAGTGGCACGCATGTATCGCTTCACTTGTATACTGTGTCAGATTTTTCATATACCACTTATCAATTTCCCACTGTTTCTACATTGGTTTTAGCTGCGGTGTCTAATAAGAAAGCAAACAGAACAAACAGTGACAGCCAATGTATAATATGTATATATGAAGAAGGATGCCGACCCCAGGCCACACGGGTGCCTCTCTCCTTCACCAAGGATACCCTGTGTGTACATCTGGCTTCAGGCGGGGTGCACAAAAGTTATTTGCTGCTTCACACCAGTGTCCGTCACCTCTGCTGCCGGTCCTCGACGTAGTAAGACACGCAACACCAGAGTTCACTTAGCCAATCAGCTTTGTTTACTTTTATTCTTCACACCATTATGGCAGACATGGCCTTCCTTTCTCTTTCTGTGTGTTAATACTTTTCGAGCTGTCCCCCACTATCTCGAACCACATCACCATTACTCCGAGGTCTGTGCCTCCTTCCACCTAATAACACACACCTTTGTCCACTTCTGGGCCCAATGACTCTCTAAGCCAAGCTGGGTGAGCTATATGGTTCGGTCTTCCAGAGGTTACCTCGGGGTTCCCTGATTGGCGCTAGCACTAAGGCCCCATCTTCTCACTTTTGAACCCACTTTTTGAATGTCTCTCTCTGGGTCTCTCCTTCCCAACAATACATCTTGCCATTTCACATTCCTCCCTTAACTACTTTAACCCTATTCTATCTAACACCTCTTCTAAACTCGCTCTATTTCCACTGGACAACCTTGGTAACCTGTTAACCTAACTCTGCTACATCCTTAAGATATTCCTTTCTAAAACACTTAAATATCCACACATGCATTTATAATATACGATAGTAAATACATAAAACTGTGTTTCGTATAGTAGTACTATAAATGTGAGTAATCTATCAGTACTAATACTTTACATTTTATTGGGTGATAAAATCAGTTAAGTTATAGGTATGTGTGATGTTGGTTTAGGTGAGGGGTCCCGCACAAAATCTTTTTCCGAGGTGACAAAAATACTAGTTACATCTCTTGCCCTGCTTCATGTCAGCATACACTGACAAGGAGAAGGGTAACAGCATTTTGTACTTTTGACTTTCAGGCTCCATATCACATCATCCACCACAGCTTCAAACGTTAGACTACCTTCATTTTATAGGCAATCATCTTGGCTGTCTGATACATAAATTTGATTTGCAACTATTTAGCATTTGATTAGTTATGCAGATTCTTGTTCTATCACTGCATTGCGGCTAAAAATCTAAATGTCAATGTTTATTATTTTGTTAATATTTTTTAAATCCCCATTTGGCGTTCAACATTGCCGGTATCCTTCGGGGCATGTTCTCGATCAGATTCAAGCATGTCTCAACCTAAATCTGATCCCAGGTCTCTTTTACACATTTTCAATGTTGGTACATATACAGCTTTTTCTTCAACTCTACCCACAAGTGTTCGATTGAGTTGAGGTCTAGAGACTGTGGGGGCCAATTCAGCACCTCTACTTCATTGTCATTGAGCCATTTCTTTGCCAATCTCAACATATGCTTCGAATCATTGTCCTGCTGGAACACAATGTCATCCTTTACATATCCATAGTACTCAAGTGTATGAAGTAACTCGTCTTGTAGGATACGGATACTTACATATAGCTCAGCATTGAAACCTCCAATGATTCCGGTCAAGTATCCAATGCCTTTGGCTGTGAAACAACCCCATATCATCAGGCTTTCTTCACTGTACTTGACAGTTCCTTCAAATTCTCAATCTATTAGCTCCTTTTTCCCATGTTTCTTCCAGACCCATTTGCACCAATCAGACCCTGGTCTATTTATTTTGGTCTCATCACTCCAAATCACCCATTTACAATTTTTTACTGTCCACTTTCTGTTCTTTTATGCAAGCTCGCGCCACCTCCACTGCTGTGTTTATCAAGCCAGAACTGATAGACCTTGTGATGAGCCAACTTGTTGACTCATTTCATATTATTCCAACTGTCATGGCACTTACATAATGCTGTTTGGAAATTTTCTTGGCCGAGAGACCTCTGCCAATGAGCTGGATGATGATTAGATGATGGAGAAGATAAATCTTGTTCATGGCTGCTCCTTCCTTAACCAGTGACCTTTTGCTTGTGAATCAACCTAGTGACACACTGAGCTAATAGGGAATGTGAGAACAGGTTGTAGTTTGTAATTTGTAATATACAGTAAGAAAAAGATTTTTTCAACCATC
This sequence comes from Anomaloglossus baeobatrachus, assembly GCF_048569485.1. Taxonomy (NCBI): domain Eukaryota; kingdom Metazoa; phylum Chordata; class Amphibia; order Anura; family Aromobatidae; genus Anomaloglossus; species Anomaloglossus baeobatrachus. Next base: position 109,071,146 of record NC_134355.1, on the reverse strand, counting down.
AGGTGCAAAACATTAACAATGCAGTGACATGATAACTATCTGCATAACTAATCATATGCTAATTAGTTGCAAGTCAAATATATGTATGAGATATCCAAGATGATTGTCTATAAAATAATGCTAATCTCATGTTTGAAGCTGTAGTGGATCGTGAGATATGGCGCCTGAAAGTCAAAAGTTCAAAATATTGTTACCCTTTTGCTCGACATTGTTTTGTACTAGCCATCAGGTAGTGTGTAAAGGCCCCTTTACACACTGAGACTTTCTAGCGATCCCACCAGTGATCCCAAACTGGCCAGGATCGCTACAAAGTCTCTGGTGAATCGCTGGTGAGCTGTCAAACAGGCAGCCAATGACGCAGCAGCGATGCGGACCTGCAGAATGACCTAGCTGGTCATTGGGGACGTGTTAAAGCAGCTATTTGAAAGGGAAGTTGCTAACGTTAAACGGTGTCAAACACACCGATGCATGCTGCTCAGCGAGGAAAAAAAGGACCAAAAAATGGTCCTGAAAGATTTGTAGCGTTCAGCGACCTCAAAGTGAGGGGTGGTAGCTGATGTGTTTCACACACTGCAATGTTGCTGGGGAGGTCGCTATTACGTCACAAAACCGGTGACGTTACAGCGATGTCGTTAGCGATGTTGCAGTGTGTAAAGGGGCCTTAAGAGCTGCATCATCTAATTGTCCTTGAAAACACTGATGAGTAGAGATGAGCCACCCCCCTGGAGTTCGAGTTCGGTTCGGTTCGTCGAACGGTCCTCCGTTCGATGAGCCGTTCGACGAACCTCTCAAACCCCATTGAAAACAATGGGAGGCAATCACAAACACATAAAAACACATTATAAATGTACACATACAGTTAATAAACATTGCCATAACACTTACCGGTCCTCGCGATCCGTCCTGCACTCTGTCTCATGTCGCTATTCCTTCCGATGATAGCTGCGTCCTCCCGGTAACCAGCACTGACAGGACCTTCCGTGACGTCAAAATAGCCATGTGACCAGTCACGTGTCTGTTATCTCATTGGCTACAGACTGGTCACATGACTATGACATATCATGTAGGACCTGTCAGTGCATCTCTCCAGTAGGCGGTGATCGTTTGTGCATCCCAGTGTACCGGCGACATGATCTGGCACACAGTCGGGTTCCTGGTCTGCTTCCCCGTTCCGTTATAAACCGGCTGCCACAGCCAGTCAATAACGGAGATCACCATTGCTATAGCAATGCTCCTGTCAGTGGTGACATCACCGCTTACAAGCAGCAGCTCCTTCTCGCTCACGGAGTGAAAGCACTGCACGAGGAACAGCGTCATCCTCGCATGCAGCGCTGCTGATGGAGCAGCATGGGTTGAAGGAGAAAGAAGACAGAAGAGCCGGATCATGGAGGGCTGAGAGGGAGTAATACACATGGAGTCTCTAATGTGTCTGTGTATTTATTTCTATTAAAGTATTTTTTCTCTGTGTGGTGTCTTTTTTTAACCCTTTATTGGAGATTCTTAATGTCTGGGTCAACCTTGCTTGACATTAAGAATCTCTGGCTTAATACTAGCTAGTAAAACAAAGCCAGTATTAACCCATTATTACCCAGCAAGCCACTGTCCACAGGGCTGTTGGAAGAGTTGGATACAGCGCCAGATGATGGCGCTTCTATAAAAGCGCCATTTTCTGGGGCGGCTGCGGATTGCAATTTGCAGAAGAGGCGCCCAGAATCCTCGGGCTAACCTGTGCTGTGGATTCCAATCCCCAGCTGCCTAGTTGTACCTGGCTGGACACAAAAATATTGCGAAGCCCACGTCATTTGTTTTTTAATTATTTCATGAAATAAGTGAAATAATTAAAAAAAACGGGCTTCCCTATATTTTTAGTTCCCAGACTATTTTGAATTTTTTATTTTTAACTTTAACTTATATTTATAATATATTTATAAATATAATTTAATTATGCACTGAGGGGAGGAGTCAGACATCAGTTGTGAGCTCTCTCTCTCTCTCTCTCTCTATCTCTCTCCTTTCTCTCTCCTTTCTCTCTCCTTTCTTTCTCTCCTTTCTCTCTCTCTCTCTCCTTTCTCTCTCTCCTTTCTCTCTCTCTCCTTTCTCTCTCTCTCCTTTGTCTCTCTCCTTTCTTTCTCTTCTTTCATTCTCTCTCCTTTCTCTCTCTCCTATCTCTCTCTCCTTTCTTTCTCTCCTTTCTTTCTCTCCTTTCTCTCTCTCCTTTCTTTCTCTCCTTTCTCTCTCTCCTTTCTTTCTCTCATTTCTCTCTCCTTTCTTTCTCTTCTTTCTCTACTTTCTCTTCTTTCTCCTCTTTCTTTTCTTTCTCTTCTTTCTCTCTCTCTCTTCCTTCTCTCTTTCTCTCTCTCCTTTCTTTCTCTCTTTCCTTTCTTTCTCTCCTGTCTTTCTCTCTCTCTTTCTCTCTCTCCTTTCTCTCTCTCTTTTCTTTCTCTCCTTTCTCTCTCTCTCTTTCTCTCTCTTTTCTTTCTCTCCTTTCTCTCTCTCCTTTCTTTCTCTTCTTTCTCTACTTTCTCTTCTGTCTCCTCTTTCTCTTCTCTCTCTTTTTTTTCTCTTTTTCTCTCTCTCTCTCTTCCTTCTCTCTTTCTCTTCTTTCTCCTCTTTCGCTTCTTTCTCTCTCTTCTTTCTCTTTCTCTCTCTTCTTTCTCTCTTTTCTTTCTCTCTTTCTCTTTCTCTCTCTTCTTTCTCTCTCTCTCTTTCTCAGACCTGGTGATGATCAGCTGATGCGGTCACCTGACGCGATCAGCTGACACTATAAGTCAAACGGTGAGGCCGGCTTTTTACCGCCCTGTCGGCAAATCTATCAGCTGATGACTAAAGTGTAGTTTGTTTTGTTGTTTTTGCACTGATGAATCAGCTGATTGTATAAAAGCCGTTTATACAATCAACTGCTGTGTCACGTGATTCAGGCCCTTGAACCTGACACATCATCTGATCGCTTTGCCTTCCAGCAAACCGATCAGATGATATTGGATCCGGATTGGACGATGCGGGACCCTTGACCCAGGATTACTGCGGAGGGGGGTTCTTTATTTCAATTTATAAGAAAAATATTTTTCTGTGTGTTGTGGTTCTTTTTATCGGTACTAGAAATTCATGGTGGCTATGTCTAATATTGGTGTGCCACCATGAATTTCGGGCTTAGGGCTAGTTGATAATATACAGCTAGCCCTAACCCCATTATTACCCAGCAAGCCACCGTCACCAGGGCTGTTGGAAGAGTTGGATACAGCGCCAGATGATGGCGCTACTTTGAAAGCGCCATTTTCTGGGGCGGCTGCGGACTGCAATTCGCAGCAGAGGGGCCCAGAAAGCTCAGGCCAACCTGTGCTGTGGATTCCAATCCCCAGCTGCCTAGTTGTACCCGGCTGGACACAAAAATGGGGCGAAGCCCACGTCATTTGTTTTTTAATTATTTCATGACATAAGTGAAATAATTAAAAAAAAACGGGTTTCCCTATATTTTTGGTTCCCAGCCGGGTACAAATAGGCAACTGGGGGTTGGAGGCAGCCCATGGCTGCCTGCTGTACCTGGCTAGCATACAAAAATATGGCGAAGCCCACGTCATTTTTTTTCGTGGGCAAAAAAATTCTGCATACAGTCCTGGATGGAGTATGCTGAGCCTTGTAGTTCTGCAGCTGCTGTCTGCTCTTCTCCAGACAGACAGCAGCTGCAGAACTACAAGGCTCAGCATACTCCATCCAGGACTGTATGCAGAAGTTTTTAGCCCCCTGAAAAAATTATGTGGGCTTCGCCATATTTTTGTATGCTAGCCAGGTACAGCAGGCAGGTACGGCTGCCCCCAACCCCCAGTTGCCTATTTGTACCCGGCTGGGAACCAAAAATAAAGGGAAGCCCTTTTTTTATTATTTCATGAATTTCACAACTAGGCAGCTGGGGATTGGAATCCGCAGCATAGGTTGGCCTGAGCTTTCTGGGCCCCACTGCTGCGAATTGCAATCTGCAGCCGCCTCAGAAAATGGCATTTTCATAGAAGCGCCATCTTCTGGCGCTGTATCCAACTCTCCCAGCACCTGCCTGCTATACCTGGCTAGCATACAAAAATATGGCGAAGCTCACGTCCTTTTTTTGTAGTTTTTTGGCAAAAAAAATAAAAAATGCTTCCCTGGATTTTCCATTGCCAGTGAAGGTAACATCAAGCAGTGGGGGTTAGCAGCCAGTAGCTGCTTGGATTACCCTTAGCTAGCAATACAAAAAATGCAGCAGGAGCCCATATATATATTTTTTTAATTATTTATTTAAATAACTAAAAACAAAATGGGCTTCCCTGTATTTTGATTGCGTGACATCACAGTGCTGTAAAAATAAATCTTTAAAAAAATGACGTAGCACTCCGCGGTATTTTTGATTCTCAGCGCAGATAAAGCAGACAGCTATGGGTTGCCACCCCCATCTGCCTGCCGTTACCTTGGTTGGCAATCAAAATACAGGGAAGCCCATTAATTTTTTCTATTTAAAAAATAGTTAAAAAAAAAATGACGTTGGGTTCCCCCATTTTTGATAGCCAGCTAGGGTAAAGCAGACGACTGTAGCCTGAAAACCACAGCTGGCAGCTTTACCGTGGTTGGGGATCCAATGTGGAGGTCCCCTCAGGCTCTTTTTTATAATTATTTTATAAATATTAATAATTACACAAAAAAAGTAGGGTCCCCCCCAAATTGGATCACCAGCCAAGGTAAAGCGGACAGCTGTGGTCTGGTATTCTCAAGGTGGGAAGGTCCATTGTTATTGGGCCTTCCCAGCCTAAAAATAGCAGGCCGCATGCACCCCAGACGTGGCGCATCCACTAGATGCGCCAATCCTGGCGCTTCACCCCAGCTCATCCCGTGCCCTGGTGCAGTGGCAAACGGGGTAATAAATCGGGTTGATACTAGCTGTAAAGTCACCTGAGATCAAGCCCAGCAGTTTGTGATGTCATGGCGTCTATTAGATACCCAACATCATAAACTATCAGTACTAACAAAAAAAAAAATCGACAAAAGAAATTTATTTGAAAAAACAGTCCCCAAAACATTTCCTCTTTCACCAATTTATTGTAAGAAAAAAAATAAAGGGGTCCCACGACGACTCTGGACCGTCTAGAATATGGGGGGGAGACACTGAGGGAACGTATCCCCCATTTTCTAGGAGTGCGGACCCTTCATGTGAGGAGTGTGGGTGCAATGAATCTGCACTCACTCTTCTCGGGTCCACAGCAGGAGAGTCCATGTCGTAATGGTTGCTACCAAAGCTGCAATGCCCTGCTCATGAGGTAAGGGCATGCCTAATCAGGAGAACTACTGTAGAGGAAGCTCTGCTCACTGGTATATAGGTGCTCAGAGGTAATAATAGAAAAAATTAGTGAGTAACCTCGGCACTCTAAATCTCCCAGACTAAGTCAGTAAGTCACAACGGATAGTAATGCAAAATCACTCTTTATTGGTCCGTATTAAGAAAAACATTTTTTTTCATAAGCATATATGTTTTTGTCCAAAACAAGTTACAAATGACGTTTCGGCCTGAGCCTTCGTCAGATTGGACTTATCTGCATGTAATCATGAAAAATGACAATAATCAGTATCACATAAGAGTGAGAGAACAATAACATAAACTCGAACAATGTAGAGGTACAATTGGGATGCAGCAAAAAAATTGCAACACAGCAAGAAATGAAACACATGATACAAATGTCATAATACAGTACAAGGACAATATAGTAATGACAAATATGGGGTCAGAGTAGGCTTAGACAGCTCTGGTACGAAAGAGATGTCAATCATAAAGTAACATGTGCAGTAGGTGTAGAGCTACAGTATGCATGGCAGAGCTAATGGGTAGACCGACCATAGAAAAAGTGTAGAAAAAGTGGAGAAAAAATGTAGAAAAAGTGGAGAAAAAATGTAGAAAAAGTGGAGAAAAAGTGGAGAAAAAGTGGAGAAAAAGTGGAGAATAAGTGGAGAATAAGTGGAGAAAAAAATGGAGAAAAAGTGGAGAAAAAGTGGAGAAAAAATGGAGAAAAAGTGGAGAAAAAGTGGAGAAAAAGTGGAGAATAAGTGGAGAAAAAATGGAGAAAAAAATGGAGAAAAAGTGGAGAAAAAGTGGAGAAAAAATGGAGAAAAAGTGGAGAAAAAGTGGAGAAAAAGTGGAGAATAAGTGGAGAAAAAATGGAGAAAAAAATGGAGAAAAAGTGGAGAAAAGTGGAGAAAAAGTGGAGAAAAAGTGGAGAAAAAGTGGAGAAAAAAATGGAGAAAAAAATGGAGAAAAAATGTAGAAAAAGTGGAGAAAAAGTGGAGCACCCTTTGGTGCCTTTCATGTGGCACTAAGGGGTGCTTAGCTTTGTATTTAGCCAAAAAAATGAAAAAAAAAATGATTTAGGATTCCCCCTAGTTTTGTAGCCAGCTAGGGTAAAGCAGATGGCTGCAGCCTGCAGACCACAGCTGGCAACCTCACCTTGGCTGGTAATCCAAAACTGAGGGCACCCCACGCTGTTATTTTAAATTAAATAAATAATTTTTAAAAAAAACACGTAGGGGTCCCCCCAAAATTGGATCACCAACCAAGGTAAAGCAGACAGCTGGGGCCTGATATTCTCAGACTAGGGAGGTCCATGGTTATTGGACTCTCCCCAGCCTAAAAATAGCAGGCCGCAGCCGCCCCAGAAGTGGCGCATCCATTAGATGCGCCAATCCTGGTGCTTCGCCCCAGCTCATCCCGCGCCCTGGTGCGGTGGCAAACGGGGTAATATATGGGGTTAATACCAGATGTGTAAGTCACCTGGCATCAAGCCCTGGGGTTGGTGAGGTCAGGCATCTATCAGATACCCGACATCACCAACCCAGTCAGTAATAAAAAAAAATAGACGACAAACACATTTTTATTTGAAAAAACACTCCCCAAAACATTCCCTCTTTAACCAATTTATTAGAATGAAAAACAAATCCAGGTCTGGTGTAATCCAAGGGGTTGCCATGACGATCCACACTGTCCCAGTCAATGAAGAGCAGGATGTTCCCCATTGGCTGGGAGAGCAGTGCAGTGACCTGAGCTAACATCAATGGGTCAGCCCAGGTCACTGCAGGGCATGACAAGTGCTGCTGTCAGCGAGGTACATTACCTGCGCTGATCTCCAGCACACTGACAGCACCTGTCACTGAGTTCAATGACCTTCACAGCCAAGTATCGCGAGAGGCCCGTGACGTCACCGCTAGTCAGTCTCGGGTCGGAAGCGAGAGGTGATGTGACAAGCGGCGGCTATGGAGGACAGTGACAGCGCTGAGGTCGGGATGGTGGGACTTCATCACCGCAGGTAAGCCTAGCGGGACCATGTGTGTGTGTATGTGTGTGTGTGTGTGTGTGTGTGTGTGTGTACATGCCGTGGGCAGGAGGGGGCGGAGCGAGCTGAGCGGGGAAGTGTGGGCTTCCTGCACGTAACTAGGATAAACATCGGGTTACTAACCAAAGCGCTCCCTGCACACTGTAGCTGTAAAAAGCCCTGCTTTTTGCTGCTAGAACCGTTCTCGAACGGATCTAGAACTATCGAGCTTTTGCAAAAAGCTCGAGTTCTAGTTCGATCTCGAACAGCCCCCAAAATCACTCGAGCTTAGAACTGGAGAACCTCGAACCGCGAACCGCGCTCAACTCTATTCTTCTGGTGATTGGCACCCTGTTAGATAGCACAATTATCGTGAAACAATACTTGCAGTATAAATGGATCTGTACTTGTTTGTTCATGCTGATATAATGTTCTCCTAATGTCTGTATGTCATGGAATTGATTCATGTCTTCATATATCTTGTTTAGTGATGAGCGAGCATGCTTGTTGCTACTCGGTACTCGCATGAGTATCACTGTACTCGGACTACTCGGCGGGTACCGAGTAATTTCGCGATACTCGTGCTGTACTTGTGGTCTTCATCTTTGCATGTTGGCGCTCTTTTGAGAGCCAGCCATCATGCAGGGATTGGCTGGCAGACCACTGCAATGCCACAGCCCTGTTAGTTGTGGAATTGCAGTGATTGGCCGGCCTGCACAGCGTGACCGAGCCTTTATACCGGCGGGCGCGCTGTGCTCTGCACACAGCCATCTCATATTCCCTGCTTTCCACGCCCACAGGCGCCTATGATTGGTTGCAGTGAGACACGCCCCCACGCTGAGTGACAGGTGTCTTACTGCACCCAATCACAGCAGCCGGTGGGTGTGTATATACTGTGCAGTAAAATAAATAAAGAATTAAAAAAACGGCGTGCGGTCCCCCCAATTTTAATACCAGCCAGATAAAGCCATACAGCTGAAGGCTGGTATTCTCAGGATGGGGAGCCCCACGCTATGGAGAGCCCCCCACCCTAACAAGAATACATACATTAGATGCGACAGTTCTGGGACTGTACCCGGCTCTTCCCAATTTACCCTAGTGCGTTGGCAAATTGGGGTAATAAGGAGTTAATGGCAGCCCATAGCTGCCACTAAATCCTAGATTAATCATGTCAGGCGTCTCCCCGAGATTCCTTCCATGATTAATCTGTAAATTACAGTTAAAAAACACACACACCTGAAAAATCCTTTATTAGAAATAAAAAAAAAATAACAAAGTCCCTCATCACCAATTTATTAACCCCGACAAACCCTCCATGTCCGGCGTACTCCACAGTCCTCCAGCGTCGCGTCCAGCTCTGCTACATTCAGGTGACAGGAGCTGCAGAATACACCGCCGCTTCTGTCAGCTTCACACAGCAACTGAGGTGAGTAGCGCGATCAGCTGAGCTGTCACTGAGGTTACCTAGATGCAGCTGTGACTTTTGAGTGATAAATGCTTCAAGGGGTCTTCCCCATGCTGTTGCCATGTCATTTGAGCACTCTTCTGAGACTTTTGTGACATTTTTAGGGTTTCTACATGCTGCCGGGGGTCATTTCATAAAAATACTCGGGTCTCCCATAGGATAACATTGGGCTCGGTGCTCGGGCCGAGTACACGAGTATCTTGGGATGCTCGGCCCGAGCCTCGAGCACCCGAGCTTTTTAGTACTCGCTCATCACTAATCTTGTTTATTTCTGATAAAGAATTTAAAGTCCACTGCATGGACATATTAATTTACGTTATTAGTTTTATTTTGGGTTTTAAGACTCCAAAACGAAAATATGCACCCAAAACATATTTCTTATAATTTACACCATAATTGTTTAGTGTTTTAGATACTTTAATGCTTTGTCCAATACGTTTACCAGAAATGTGTGGCCTAAAGTGTGAAACCACATGCCAAAATTTTGGCATAAATTTTTGGCACAAAGTCAACCAACTAATAGGTGTTTTAAAGTTAGTCAGTCTTTGATGAATTTGCACCATTTTAAAAATGTAGTTTGCACAATGAATTACATACTGTAGTATTGTGTTAAAAAAATGTCTATTTTCTACTTTTCCAAAATTTGGTAAATTCCAAGGCGTGTATTGTCACAGTTGATAATTCTCTCTTGATATTTTCATTCTTCACTATAATGCACTGATAATAAGCATGTACTCTGTGGTTAATAACATGGCAATAAAACCTTATGATTGTGCCAGCAGTGGAAGAGTCTGCAATCAGCTTTATCCTAGGGGGTAAGAAAAGGGTTGCACCCATGAGATTACCCCTTTAAGACCCAATATTAATGTTTCAAAACATTACTCTGTATATATATATATATATACAGTCATATGAAAAAATTTGGGCACCCCTAGTAATGTTAACCTTTTTTCTTTATAGCAATTTGGGTTTTTGCAACAGCTATTTCAGTTTCATATATCTAATAACTGATGGACTGAGTAATATTTCTGGATTAAAATGAAGTTTATTGTACTAACAGAAAATGTGCAATCTGAATTTAAACAAAATTTGTCAGGTGCAAAAGTATGGGCACCTCAACATAAAAGTGACATTAATATTTTGTAGATCCTCCTTTTGCAAAAATAACAGCCTCTAGTCGCTTCCTGTAGCTTTTAATGAGTTCCTGGATCCTGGATGAAGGTATATTTGACCATTCCTGTTTACAAAACAATTCCAGTTCAGTTAAGTTTGATGCTTGCCGAGCATGGACAGCACGCTTCACATCATCGCACAGATTTTCAATGATATTCAGGTTTGGGGACTAGGATGGCCATTCCAGAACATTGTAATTGTTCCTCTGCATGAATCCCTGAGTAGATTTGGAGCGGTGTTTTGGATCATTGTCTTGCTGAAATATCCATCCCCTGCATAACTTCAACTTCATCACTGATTTTTGCACATTATTGTCAAGAATCTGCTGATACTGAGTTGAATCCATGCGACCCTCAACTTTAACAAGATTCCCAGTGCCGGCATTGGCCACATAGCCCCAAAGCATGATGGAACCTCCACCAAATTTTACTGTGGGTAGCAAGTCCTTTTCTTGGAATGCCGTGTTTTTTTGCCTCCATGCATAACGCCTTTTTGTATGGCCAAACAATTCAATCTTTGTTTCATCAGTCCACAGGACCTTCTTCCAAAATGTCACTGGCTTGTCCAAATGTGCTTTTGCATACCTTCAGGCGACTCTGTTTGTGGCGTGCTTGCAGAAACGGCTTCTTTCGCATTATTCTCCCATACAGCTTCTCCTTGTGCAAAGTGCTCTGTATTGTCGACCGATGCACATTGACACCATCTGCAGCAAGATGATGCTGCAGGTCTTTGGAGGTGGTCTGTGGATTGTCCTTGATTGTTCTCACCATTCTTCTTCTCTGCCTTTCTGATATTTTTCTTGGCCTGCCACTTCTGGGCTTAACAAGAACTGTACCTGTGTTCTTCCATTTCCTTACTATGTTCCTCACAGTGGAAACTGACAGTTTAAATCTCTGAGACAACTTTTTGTATCCTTCCCCTGAACAACTATGTTGAATAATCTTTGTTTTCAGATAATTTGAGAGTTGTTTTGAGGAGCCCATGATGCCACTCTTCATAGTCGTTTCAAATAGGAGAACAACTTGCAAGTGACCACCTTAAATACCTTTTCTCATGATTGGATACACCTGCCTATGAAGTTCAAAGCTCAATTAGGTTAGAAAACCAATTTAGTGCTTCAGTAAGTCAGTAAAAACTAGTTAGGAGTATTCAAATCAAGAAATTGATAAGGGTGCCCATACTTTTGCACCTGTCAAATTTTGTTTAAATGCAGATTGTACATTTTCTGCTAGTACAATAAACATCATCTCAATCCAGAAATATTACTGAGTCCATCAGTCATTAGATATATGAAACTGAAATAGCTGTTGCAAAAAGCCAAATTGTTATAAAGAAAAAAGGTTAACATTACTAGGGGTGCCCAAACTTTTTCATATGACTGTAGATATATATATATATATATATATATATATATATATATACAGTTAGGTCCAGAAATATTTGGACAGTGACACAATTTTCGCGAGTTGGGCTCTGCATGCCACCACACTGGATTTGAAATGAAACCTCTACAACAGAATTCAAGTGCAGATTGTAACGTTTAATTTGTAGGTTTGAACAAAAATATCTGATAGAAATTGTAGGAATTGTACACATTTCTTTACAAACACTCCACATTTTAGGAGCTCAAAAGTAATTGGACAAATAAACCAAACCCAAACAAAATATTTTTATTTTCAATATTTTGTTGCGAATCCTTTGGAGGCAATCACTGCCTTAAGTCTGGAACCCATGGACATCACCAAACGCTGGGTTTCCTCCTTCTTAATGCTTTGCCAGGCCTTTACAGCCGCAGCCTTCAGGTATTTCTTGTTTGTGGGTCTTTCCGTCTTAAGTCTGGATTTGTGCAAGTGAAATGCATGCTCAATTGGGTTAAGATCTGGTGACTGACTTGGCCATTTCAGAATTTTCCACTCATGAACTCCTGGGTAGCTTTGGCTGTATGCTTGGGGTCATTGTCCATCTGTACTATGAAGCGCCGTCCGATCAACTTTGCGGCATTTGGCTGAATCTGGTCTGAAAGTATATCCCTGTACACTTCAGAATTCATCCGGCTACTCTTGTCTGCTGTTATGTCATCAATAAACACAAGTGACCCAGTGCCATTGAAAGCCATGCATGCCCATGCCATCACGTTGCCTCCACCATGTTTTACAGAGGATGTGGTGTGCCTTGGATCATGTGCCGTTCCCTTTCTTCTCCAAACTTTTTTCTTCCCATCATTCTGGTACAGGTTGATCTTTGTCTCATCTGTCCATAGAATACTTTTCCAGAACTGAGCTGGCTTCATGAGGTGTTTTTCAGCAAATTTAATTCTGGCCTGTCTATTTTTGGAATTGATGAATGGTTTGCATCTAGATGTGAACCCTTTGTATTTACTTTCATGGAGTCTTCTGTTTACTGTTGACTTAGAGACAGATACACCTACTTCACTGAGAGTGTTCTGGACTTCAGTTGATGTTGTGAACGGGTTCTTCTTCACCAAAGAAAGTATGCGGCGATCATCCACCACTGTTGTCATCCGTGGACGCCCAGGCCTTTTTGAGTTCCCAAGCTCACCAGTCAATTCCTTTTTTCTCAGAATGTACCCGACTGTTGATTTTGCTACTCCAAGCATGTCTGCTATCTCTCTGATGGATTTTTTCTTTTTTTTCAGTCTCAAGATGTTCTGCTTCACCTCAATTTAGAGTTCCTTAGACCGCATGTTGTCTGGTCACAGCAACAGCTTCCAAATGCAAAACCACACACCTGTAATCAACCCCAGACCTTTTAACTACTTCATTGATTACAGGTTAACGAGGGAGACGCCTTCAGAGTTAATTGCAGCCCTTAGAGTCCCTTAATACCACGAAATTGGTCCAATCCATCTACGGACACTCCTAGATCAATGATTATACCACAAAAAGGAAACAAATACTTTCCCTTTAAAAAGGAGTACACAACATCTCAATTAATTATAAATTTTTATTATCATCCAAAATTTACACAAAAAACACCACACCCTAAAAATGATAAATTGCAGTCAAAAAATTGAATTTATACGGGTTTCAGCGATAGTATATTGCACATTAACCTACAGTAAAGTGACCAATGCTGCACACATGTTTAGACAATTTCTAAGCTGATCAATGTTAATTGCACCAACCATACTGATAAAGTGACTAGTGCTAAAAGGGACCCATGTCGATAACCATAATGGGCTGTGCAAAATAATGCAAATATAATTCCTCCACGGAAGATATTATTGCACAATCCCCCCGGGGTCTCACCTATTGCCTATAAATATACAACCAATCACCCATTGCTTTACGCTATATCTCCGCAATGCCGCCTCAACCAGGTACATTGTGTGGACATGTCCATCAACCATATGCAAAACCAATCACAGTTGTAGGCGGAATTGCAGAGAGCTAAAACAATCCGGCAATGATGTCAAAATAGTGCATAACACAATCTGCATAATAAGTATGTGTCAGCAGTTAAGGTCACACAGTACGTATATGTGCTATATCCCAAATGCTCCATAGGATGCCGTAAACAAGCCATCTCCTTGACCAAATAGAACTAGAAGCGCCAAAATGACATCACACATATATCCCGTGTATAAGATTCAGGACATTACTGCGGAGCAGATTACCTGGGATGTTGTATATGCCGCGACCACCCGATTCCCCGACACGTGTTTCGCTCCCGGCTTCTACAGGGGGCTTGTCCAATTACTTTTGGTCCCTTTAAAAAGAGGAGGCTATGCATTACAGAGCTATGATTCCTAAACCCTTTCTCCGATTTGGATGTGAAAACTCTCATATTGCAGCTGGGGGTGTGCACTTTCAGCCCATATTATATATATTATTGTATTTCTGAACATGTTTTTTTAAACAGCTAAAATAACAAAACTTGTGTCACTGTCCAAGTATTTCTGGACCTAACTGTATATATATATTAAACAAGGAGGACAAAGAAGGAAATGGCACTGAAATTATGCAAAAAATTATGTTTATTGGAAAATATTAATTATCAAAAATATTTATTCTTGAGTAGAAAACAGTCAAAAAGATTTTTTGCAAGAAAAATAATAAAATCGAGGCCATAGAGGTGTGAATGGAAGACAAAATTGGATACAATAAGGAACACAATTGTAATAAAACCAAACCACCAATCCTGCTGATCCTGCCACATAAGGAAGATATGAAAAGAACCAAGAAACGGTTGAATGGAGAATGCAGTAAGGGGGGGAGGGGAGGAGAGGAAGGGGGTAACCAATTATGGGGACCAAGGGCTGGACAAGGCCCTATGGTCATGTGAGGTAGCAAATAGAATGCAATGAACTAGTCGTGGGTCAAAGAGGTGAGGCTACCAAGAATAATATAAGGGTTTAAAAGACCCCCCAAGAGAGTATTAAGGTGTGGAGCTGAATAGCTACAAGGTAGTCATAGGTAACAAGAATGGGGCCAAAGGTCAATGTATTTGCAGCTCACAACTGATCAAAAAACGGACCCTATGGCTATAAGATGTATAGATAGCCGTGGGTCACAGAGGTAAGGCTGCAAAACAACTTGTATCATGACCAAACCACATGAAGTGTATATAATCAACATTAATAAAATGTATGTAGTCGTGGGTCAAGAGGGCAAGGTGAGAAATCAATAACTATGCAGCCTACCAATGGTCAAAAGATAACCCTCAGGTGTTAAAGGGGGAATAGCCGTGGGTCACAGAGGTAAGGTTACTCAAGGAGGGAATTAGCCCAAGAGAGGTGAAGGGGTGATACGGCAAGCAGAAACACCGGTGTCGACCACAGCAGCAAAAGAAAAAGAGTAAACAATGATTACAGCCCAGATACATAAGCCTGTATACAAAGGGTAGACAGAAAAGTAAGTTATGCTGCTGTGGTGGACAGCGGTACAACTGCAAACCGGACCATCCATGGAGGTAGGAAAAAATAAGTTACATAGAGGTAGTGAAATTGAAAGTAAAAGACCGTGTCAGAAGAGACGATGTGGAAAGATGCCTAAGGCATCACTGACACGGAAATTCAAAGGGCCAGAGATTACCTGGTGAGTGGCAGGGCGGGGAGGTGGAGAGGGAGCTTCAACGTCCGTTTCGCTTAGGCGCTTTTTCAAATGATGCCTTAGGCATCTTTTCACATCGTCTCTTCTGACATGGTCTCTTACTTTCAATTTCACTACCTCTATGTACCTCATTTTTTCCTACCTCCTTGGATGGTCCGGTTTGCAGTTGTACCGCTGTCCACCACAGCAGCATAACTTACTTTTCTGTCTACCCTTTGGCATTCCCTGTTTATATATATTCACCACTATTCGGATAATGGGGTATTCAAGGTATTCGGTATCCGGCGGCTAATATGGTATTCGCGCCGATACTTTCATTTTCATTTCTGGACTTCCTGGTGCCTTTTTCCAGCCAATGAACACATCTGACATTGCTTGCCCTCACAGTTATGCCACAGCCATCTTTGTTGTGGTGTTACTGTGATTGGCTTGGTCGCACAGCGTCATAGGGGCTATATAAGACTGCCGCCATTTTGTGAACACGCATTAATTCCTGAGCTGCCGGTTTAGCTAGACTGTACTTTGTGTGGGACAGCGTTTCTCCAGCCAACTAATACTAGTCCTTCTAAGGGCTGAAGATATTTAGCATTAGCTGCTAGCGGCTGTGTAAAGCATAGAAACAGGTATAGGGACAGTGCAGTGCTTTTTATGAGATAGTGTTCCTGCTGCACAATCCAAAAAAGTCCTTGTAAGGGCTGAACACAGTGTCCACTATGTGCTAGCAGCTGTGGAAATCATAAAACAAGCTATAGGGACAGTGTTAGTGCATTGCTTAATTAGGTGACAGCCGTTCCTGTTTTAAACCGGCCAAAAAAAAAAAATCCTCTTACTGTATTAGTGGTGCATACGGTCTGTTACTGCAGTGTGTGATATAGGGAGAGCTTATTCACAGGCAGGGAAAGATTTAACGCTGTCTTGACATCTGCTACTAATAATTAACAATCTCAGCAATGCTTCATCCCTTGTGTCTGTTATACTAGCAATAGGTATTACAACTTGCAAAAATAAAGTCCCAAAATTGTAAAAACAATGGCTTCAGGTGTAGTGTAGTACCTGTCAGCCACCATCTCAATTCACTGTCTGAGTGTTACCAAATTTTTATTAATACTTGGTGTCAGTGGCTCTACTTCTGCCTGAAGCAAAATACCGTCATAGCACCAAACTAGCATCCTGGTGGTGGCTTCTTCCTATATTACAGAACCTACATAGTGGCTTGCTCATACTAACACACAGTCTCAGTTCTATCCAATTTTTATTAATACTTGGTGTCAGTGGCACTACTTCTGTCAGTGGCAGTACTTGTGCCTGAAGCAAAATACCTTCATAGCACCAAACTAGCCTACTTTTGTGGGCTTCATATCTTACACAACTTAGATAGTGGCCTGCTGCCACTAACACACAGTCTCAGTGTTACCCAATTTTTATAAATACTCGGTGTCAGTGGCACTACTTGTGCCTCAAGGCCAGTACCTTCCTATCAGCAACCTAGGGAATTTTTGGGGCTTCATAGCTTACAGAACCTACATAGTGGCTTGCTCTTATTAGAACACAGTCTCAGTGTTACCCAATTTTTATTAATACTTGGTGTCAGTGGCACTACTTCTGCCTCAAGGCCAGTACCTTCCTATCAGCAAACTAGCATAATTTTGGGGGCTTCATATCTTACAGAACTTAGATAGTGGCTTGATCATACTAAAACACAGTCTCAGTGTTACCAATTTTTTATTAATACTTGGTGTCAGTGGCTCTACTTCTGCCTGAAGCAAAATACCGTCATAGCACCAAACTAGCATCCTGGTGGTGGCTTCTTCCTATCTTACAGAACCTACATAGTGGCTTGCTCATACTAACACACAGTCTCAGTGTTATCCAATTTTTATTAATACTTGGTGTCAGTGGCACTACTTCTGTCTCAAGGCCAATACCTTCCTATAAGCAACCTAGTTTAATATTGGGGGCTTCATATCTTACAGAACCTACATAATGGCTTGCTCATATTAAAACACAGTCTCAGTGTTACCTAATTTTTATTAATACTTGGTGTCAGTGGCACTATTTGCGCCTCAAGGCCAGTACCTTCCTGTCAGCAACCTAGTGTAATTTTGGGGGCTTCATATCTTACAGAACCTACATAGTGGCTTGCTTTTACTAAAACACAGTCTGAGTGCCAAAAACCAATACTAAAATAAAAGTGTTGTCAAACCTTGTTTTCTTTTGGGGCTGAATGACATTCACAACTTCTTTGTCGACTCCTCCAAGTGGTAGTTTGTCCAATAAAGGTACCTTTTGGTTTTTAGACTTACAGAAACAGCTATCGTGAGAAACTATTAACACAAGTTTAACAACCTGGCATAATTGTTGTTCCACTGCCTGTAGAAAAGGTCACATTACAGTATTCACCTTCAAATAACCAAACCAAAAAATTGGGAAATAGTGGGGGTAAGGGCCGTGGACGAGGTGGTAGTGACAGTGGTGGTTGCCCAAGCTGTGTGATCGAACCAAAGAAAAAGGTTCCTGCTTTATCTACTTCTGCCTTCCTATCCCAATTTTCTTGTCCACGTGGGAAAGCACTCTTGCGCCCTGAACAGTGCAAACAGGTAACGTGTTGGCTAGCAGAAAATGCCTCCAGTTACTTGTCGAGTAGCAAATCCCAAGGGTCCAAACAGACAGACGTGAGTACCCCAAATCCTCAGCCTGGTCCTCCTTCCTCACAACATCAGTATTCTAAGGAAACATATGACACCAAAGCAGGCTACTCTGAGGAACTGTTTACGGAACCCTTTGACCTTTCGTGCCTCTGACCGCACAACATCACCAACGCAGGTGAGGCCGTGGTGTGCAGTGATGCACAGATATTTGAGCACCCAAGGCGAGAAGAAAGCCATGTTGTTGGCCGTGACATGCTGGGCAATCACGGTGGAAGTGTTGAAGGATGATGAGACACAGTTGCATTCAGGTCAGCCGGAAACCTCCATTCCCAAAAACGTTGACCTTCAGGAATTTGAAGTTGACCAGGTCGATGATGAGGTGACTGATCCAACATGGACGGGTGGCATGGATTGCGAGAGCAGTAGTGCAGAGAAGCATGTGCCCATAGTCCGCAAAAAGGCTGTAAGACATAGGGTTTCGACCACTGCCTTAAGTCAATCAACTGTGCACATGACACCACCACCTGTGGCATCTCAGAGTCCAAGGGTCCGTGCACCACCTTTACCATCTCAGAGTCCAAGGGTCCGTGGTGCGATTGTGTGGGAGTTTTTTTCCAAGGGTCCTTCGGACCAAACGGTTGCCATTTGTCAAATCTGTCAGACCAAGCTTAGCACAGGCAAAAATACTTCCAGCTTGGGCACCTTCAGCATGAGAAGCCATATGTTAGCCAAGCACACCACTAGGTGGTTGACAGCTTTAGGTGAAAAACACGATTTCCAGACTCAAAACTGCCACTTCCCCCGGGGTGCCTGCTTCCCAAACTGGTGTGCAAGAAGGTGGCGCTGATGCCTCCTTCTCCCAACCTGATGTTGGCCAAACTCAATCATCAACAACGTCAGCTTCTGTGTCCCAGTGTTCTGTTCAGTTGTCCTTACCACAGAGCTTTGAAAAGAAGTGAAAATACCCAGTTAGGCACCCAAGGGCAGAAACCATAACTGCACACATTGCACAATTGATAGCCCTTGAGATGTTGCCGTATCGGCTTGTGGGAACAAAGGCTTTCCGCGACCTTTTGGCGGTGTTAGAACATCGGTACTCTGTGCCTAGCCACTACTATTTTTCTCGTTGTGCTCCGCAATTACGTGTCTGTACAAATCAAACGGGCTCTCACCAACGCCATAACAGGGAAGGTCCACTTAACCACAGACACGTGGACAAGAGGAAGTGGACAGGGATGCTACATCTCACTGACGGCACACTGGGTGAACCTGGTAGCAGCTTGTGCAGAGTCTGAGCCAGCAACATCCCATATAGTTCCCACACCCAGAATAGCAGGGCCCACTTCAATCACAGTTTCAGTAGCCTCCTACACAGCAACAATTAACTCCTCCTCCTACTCTTCATCTGGCTCCTGTGCATCCTCCTCAACATCCGCCGGTGTCCAACCGTCGACATGATTCCCCAGCTGGGATCTCTGCAGCACTGCTTCGGCTAAGTGGCAACAGGCTTTACTGAAGCTCATCTGTATCGGTGACAATACGCACCTGAGCTTTTGAAAGCAATAACTGAGCAGACAGATGAGTGGCTTGAGCCTTGGACCTCCATCCAGGGATGGTAGTGTGCGATAATGGTCATAATCTGGTGGCGGCTTTAAAGCTTGGATATCTTGTCACGTTCCTTGTATGGCCCACATTGTAAATGTAGTAGTTCAGCATTTTCTGAAGAAATACCCTGTGATACCAGACCTACTTACCAAGGTACGTCATATTAGCACTCATTTCCGCAAGTCATCTCCCTCTTTTGCTGGCCTGGCAGTGCTGCAGCAGCGCTAACACTTGTCTCATCACAGACTAATATGTGACCTCCCTACGAGATGGAATTCAACCTATCATATGTTGGCCAGGATGCATGAGCAGCAGAGGGCAGTATCCCAATTCCAGCTGGAACATGCTCGTCAGACGCAGCTGCCAGACATAAGTACTGCCGAGTGAGTGTGGATTGCAGACATTTGTCAGGTCTTGGACAATTTGTATTACTGTACCAACATTGTGAGCAGAGAGGATTACCATTCCACTGATTTGTTTATTGAAACGCTCCCTGGATGGTCTGACTGACCAAAGTGTTCATGCACCCGAGTCCGAGTTGTCTGTGGATCCAGACTTCACAATGGTTGCTAGTACTCTCGGTCAACAAGCTCAGTCCACCTTTGCTCAGCATCATGAAGATGAGGATGAGGAGAATGATGAAGAACAGGAATGCTTTGAAGTTGGTAAACAAGGGATTGACAAC
Source organism: Anomaloglossus baeobatrachus (assembly GCF_048569485.1). NCBI lineage: Eukaryota > Metazoa > Chordata > Amphibia > Anura > Aromobatidae > Anomaloglossus > Anomaloglossus baeobatrachus. The sequence goes on along the minus strand of NC_134355.1, from coordinate 109,051,176 downwards.
CCAAGCTTCAGGGCTGTCCAGCATGGATGGACTGAGGAGGAGCAGGAGGAGGAGAGAGAGACTGAAAAGGAGTAGAGATTTAGGGAGACAGAATGTATTCTTAGCAGTGACACACAAAGGTTTCCAGTTCGGAGTCTGGGACACATGGCACAGTTCATGTCACACTGCTTTTCTCATGACTGTCGGTTAGTCCACATTTTGTCAGACAACAAACACTGGTTATGTACCTTCCTTGACCCATGCTACAAAGACAAATTAGCTTTGCTACTTGTGGAAGCAAATAAGGATTGTACTACGGAAACATTCAAGAGGGCTGTAGTGGAGCAGTTGATGAAACGATTACCCTCAGGTCATGCTGGCGTCAGAGGTAGCATATCATCTCACGCAACATTATTACAAGAGAGGGCTATGCATAGTAGGAGCAACACAGGCGGGGGACTAATGTGCCAAAAGTGGTCCATTTTCCACAAACCTTCAACTGTGAATCAGATAACGGTTGGGGGAACTATGACAAGGAGGGAACAGTTAAGTAAGATGGTGAGGGACTATGTAGGTGACCGTATAAGCGTGCTTTCAGAGTCTACTGTTACCTTTAACTATTGGGTTTCCAAGCTCAACACTTGGCCAGACCTCACCTTATACGCTTTGGAAGTGCTAGCTTGCCCTGCTGCGTGTGTGTTGTCTGAGTTTTCAGCTCAGTGGGGTGAATAATAACAGATACTCGCACATGAGTATCCACGAAAAGTGCAGACAGCTTGACGATGATCAAGATGAACCATAGATGGATTGCCCCAGAGAATTTCAGGTCGCCTGTTAACAAGAAGAGTAGCCCCAAAATTTGGATTTCTTAAGTTCAAATAAGTTCCATTGTTTCTCATTCAAGACTATTTTGTCTTCTATCATCTAATGAGATGGCATGACTAATCTAACTTGTTAAGCTGCTGCAATGTAATTGTTTGGCCCAATCACCCAGGGCAATATTTTTCAAGCATTTGTACATTATGCACTGGCACAAGCACTGTCGAGGCTACACTATCTAGAACAATTGGTCAGGCAGTCTCTATTTGTGTTCTTTATTGATGCTGTGCTCCATGGTGTGTTACACATATCCCCCTGCAAAATCAGAATTTTTTTTAGCTCCTTGGCATGTTATTCCCTCTTGCTTATCCTACCAATTTTTTTTAAAATAAGCTGTTGGGAGTACCTTGTGATGCTTTGCTACATGGTGCCTGAACCATTATCCCCTGGGAAAACTGGATGTGTTAAACTCCTTGGCATGTTATGCTCTGTTGCAAATCCTACCAATTTTTTAAAAAAAAGCTGTTGAGAGAGCCTTGTGATGCTTAGCTACATGGTGTCTGAACCATTACACCCTAGGGAAACTGAATGTATTAAACTCCTTGGCATGTTATGCCCTGTTGCTTATCCTACCAATTTTTAAAAAAAGCTGTTGGGAGCTGTTGGAAGTACCTTCTGATGCTGTGCTACATGGTGATTGAACCATTTACCCCTGGGGAAACTGAATTTTTTGAAATCCTTGGTGTTACCTAGTGGAATAAAGCCTGAGTTCCAGAGTGAAACAACTGCCAGTTCCAAAGTGCTGCATGCTTCACAAACTACTGATGACTCCTTCTCCCAACCTTATGTTGGCCAAACTCAATCATCAACGACAACATCAGCTTCGATGTCCCAGCATTCTGTTCAGTTGTCCATACCACAGATCTTTGAAAAGAAGTGAAAATACCCCGTTACACACCCAAGGGCATAACTGCACACATTGCACGATTGATAGCCCTTGAAATGTTTCCGTATTGGCTTGTGGGAACAGAAGCTTTCCGCGACCTTATGGCTGTGTTAGAAACTGAATATATTAAACTCCTTGGCATGTTATGCCCTGTTGCTTATCCTACCAATATTTTTTAAAATAAGCTGTTGGGAGCTGTTGGAAGTACCTTATGATGCTGTGCTCCATGGTGTCAACGACCTGAAACACACAGCGAGGGCAACTAAGGAATGGCTCCATAAGAAGCATTTCAACTCCTGGAGTGGCCTAGCCAGTCTCCAGACTTGAATTCAATAGAAAATCTATGGAGGGAGCTAAATCTCAATGTTGCCCATTGATAGCCTCAAAACCTAAAAGATCTGTAGAAGATCAGTATGGAAGAGTGGGCCAAAAGCCCTGCTGTAGTGTGTGCAAATCGGGTCAAGAACTACAGAAAACATCTGACCTCTTGTCATTGGAAACAAATACTTATTTCATGCAATACAATGCAAATTAAATAATTAACATTTATACAATGTCATTTTCTGGATTTATTTTTTTTGGAATACCGTCTGTCAGAATTGAAGTGTACCTAAGACAAAAATTACAGACATCTCCATTCTTTATAGGTGGGAAAACTTGCAAGATCAGCAGTGGATCAAATACTTATTTTCCCCACTAGATAGATAGATAGATAGATAGATAGATAGATAGATAGATAGATATGTAGATAGATAGAGAGATAGATAGAGAGATAGATAGAGAGATAGGTGGATAGAAAGATTGAACAACAGACAGGTATGTATTTGTACTGCCCCGTGCTTGGCTGCAGCCGAGCCGCTCGGATTCGGGCTCGCTGGTGGGTAGCTCGAGCGTCTCCGGACCCGGGGGCCCTGTGGTCACTCCGATCTGAAAGGGACTGGCGGTTTAGGTGACGTAGGTGTTTGTCCGGAGCCATGTTAAGTTCGTGATGCCGCCCACGGGATGTGGTGAAGGTGGACACCACCGGTGCGGTTTACGGGGCACCCAGGGGAGATGTTGCGCAGCAAGTTGTTAACCCCTCCGTGGGTAGGGATGGAGGCCCCAGGACCCATTGAGGTGTTTGGCGGGCGGTGCAGGGAGATGGGCGGCCGGAAGGCACTGATGTATTCACGATTAGTAACCCACTCAAGTCTCTGGTAAACCAAGTTGATGGTGGTCGGTGCCCGCAGCCGACTGCGTCTGGTCCCCCACCCGGTTGGTGGTCTCTGCCTTTCTCCTGCATCGTGTTGTGTATTTGTGGGCTACCTGCGCTTCCGCATCGGAAGTCTGCTCCCCGGCTTTGTTGATGTCGGGAGAGCCCTTTTGCCCGCATACGCTGGCCCGTGGGATCTCTCTACCTGTGTGGTGGCTTTCTATCTCCCTCGTTGGGCTGTTGTCTTCAGTCGGGACTTTGGGTGGGAAAGGACCTATAGTCCAGACCGCAATCAGTTAATTAACTCAGTCCAGTGGCTTCTGGACCTCGTTTCAGGGTCTGAGTACCCCCTTTATGCTCCAGTTTCCGAATCGGCTCCCCGGGTCGGTACCGGCGGGCCACTACCCTGTCTCGGTCCATTACGGTTCCACCGAGCCATCTTCCTGGCTCCTGCAGGCTGAGGCCACCGTATGCCTCCTAGCCAAAGGTGCCCGGGCTCCAACCCTGGCACCTGTCAGACTGCTGCAGACCTGGGCACAGGGCTGCTTCCACTCTCCTTCACTCCTGTCAACTCATCTGCCCTCTTTTCCTGCCTCAGGCTCTCTGAACTCCTTGGTGGGCGTGACCAACCACCTGGCTCCGCCCTCTGGTGTGTCCATTAAGCACTGAGGGAGGTGACTAGGTTTTTAATGGTTGGCTGATGACACCTTTTTAGGGGACAAGTGTTGTGCGGGGCTCTAACTGTGACTACCTGGCTAGTCCAGGGCGTCACATATTCAATTCATCCTAAAATTTAATTTTATTCATAACATATAAAAAATATAGCTAAACAAAAGTCACAACGTGAAGGAACTGAGATCCCCAAACAATCCTAGCAAGTAACACTATAGCTGAGAACATAGTGCTAGCTACTAGGATTGTTTGTGGATCTCGGTCCCTTTATATTGTGACCTTTGTTTGGCTATATTTTTTATGTGTTAGGAACAAAAATTAATTTTAGTATGAATACATACCTGTCCTCTGTTGTTCATGAGCTTTGAACTTTGTGGCCATTGGTATCATATCTAATGGGTGCAAATTTGTAGTATATATATATATAAATATATATATATATATATATATGTACAAAACTAAAATATGTATATATATATATATTTATACTGTACAAGTATGTTATTTCTGTAATTGTACTAAACTGAAGAATCATATTTCCAGGTCATCTTTACTTAGCATTGCACGTCTTAAATTAACCCCAGAGATCAATGCAGAGTTTTACTTCTTTTTACCATTTCACCCAGCTTGGATTTCTTTTTCTTCACTACAGTAAATAATTAAGTGAATGATGTTTTTCAGAACTACTTTTCTTTTCAACCCCCCAATAACAATCGTCCTGAAATGCCTATGGAAGAATAAAAAAAGTTAACGTTCTTTGAAAAATGAAACAAAAGTAGAAGTAAAAGTGCAAAAATTAAAAATTGCTCAGCCAGGGAGAGGTTAAAACACTGTCCATGACTGAGACAATCAACAGAAATCTACTTTGACAGTAGCTGGATGTACGTAATTTATGGATAGGTCATCAATTGTTCAGACCCAGAAAGCCCTGTTACAGTATTTCATTCTCAAGGATCACAGTCTCCTAACCATGCGAAATGTCAATGGCATCTCCTAAGAATGAATCATGCATCACACTGTCTAGATTCCTGTAAGGTAAGGTCTAGCATTTATTTTAATTCAATTTAGTATGCTTAAGCTGCTGTGCATCCAAATTGCAAAGAACGCTTTCAAGCTTTATACTCTCATCAGCTCTCATGTGTAAACACAATTTCCATAGTGAATGGCATTTAGGAATTAGTGTTTAAATTCTGCAGTTTTACTTTTGTGTTTTACACAGAAATAAAAATAAGTAATGCGGGCTTTACACGTTACGATCTATTGTGCGATTGCACGAGCGATCGTACCTGCCCCCGTCGTTTGTGCGTCACGGGCAAATCGCTTCCCGTGTCGCACAAAGTCGTTAAACCGCTGTCACACATACTTAGCTGCTGAGCGACCTCGCTGTGGGCGGCGAACATCCTCTTCCTGAAGGGGGAGGGACGTTCGGCATAACAGCGACGTCACACAGCCGCCGGCCAATAGAACCAGAGGGGCGGAGATGAGCGGGACGTAAAAATCCCGCCCACCTCCTTCCTTCCGCATAGCCGGCGGGTGCCGCGGGATGCAGGTAAGCTGTGTTCATCATTCCCGGGGTGTCACACGGAGCAATGTGTGCTACCCCGGGTACGATGAACAACCGGCGCCATGTAAAATAAATAATTTTTTAAAACTTAGCGAAGAGTACACGACTCACGATTTGTGAGCGATGCTGCGTCGCTCGGAGGTGTCACTCGAGACGACCTCGTGAACGATGCCGGATGTGCGTCACGAAAACCGTGACCCCGACGATGCATCGCACGATAGCTCGTCTCGTGTAAAGCCCACATAACAATTAACCCCTAAACCTGGTTTTCACCTTCATGACCGGTGTTACGCTCACCGAGGAGCGGCAAGCGTCCGGAGGTGGACCCACTGGACCGTGCACCGGACTCCCCCGAGAAGGCGACCAGCAGCGAACCCCTATACAGGGACTGTGCGGCGCCTCCCCAGAAGGCCTAAATGCACGGCGGCCAGGAACCGGTAGTAGGAGTCTCTGTAGGGCCAGGTGTAGCAAGGTTGTGACGTCCACAGCCGGCAGAACACGGATACGGCACCGGAGATGTTCACAGCAGGTGACGTCCACAGCAGGTACGGTACAGATAATGTCCACAGCAGATAAGGCACGGTGACGTCCACTGTCGGTATGAGCGGTGACGTCCACTGCGGGTATGTATAGATAGTGTCCACGGCAGATATGGCACGGTGACGTCCACGGTAGGTCTAAGTGGTGACGTCCACGGTAGGTATAAGTGGTGACGTCCACAGCTGGAATGGTATAGATGGCACTACGGTGAGACACAGGATTAGAATCAGGTAACAAATGCACGGATAACAAATAATTGCACAAACGGATTTGGACACTGGAAATGCACTAATAGAGGCGTTGCTCGGGTGCCTGCTGCCGGGGGAGGTGAACTTAAATACCTATTAGGCAACAGGTGACCTCTGAGGTCACTTCCAGAAAATGGGGCATGCCACTTTAAGAAAGGGGGCGTGGCCTCGCGCGCAGCCTAGAGTCACTTACAGCAATTCTGTGTGAGGAGGAGACTGCAGTAGGCCTAGGAGTGGGAGCAGCGTCTGCAGAGCTATGGGACCAGTAAGAGGAAGGCCTTTGCTGCCTGGGAGTGGGGGCAGGAGTGCACGTGGGAGCCATGCTGGGACTGGGCAGAAGTGAGGGAGAGCTCCCCCCCGGGGTCTGGTGGGACCAGGCGTTACAACCGGGCCATTTTTTTCAATTCTGACCACTTATTTTGATGCTTCAACGCATCCCGGTGATCCTGAGATTGTTTTTTCGTGACATATTGTACTTCATAATAGTGGTAAATTTAAGATGATATTTTTTGCATTAATTTTTGAAAATATCGGAAATTTAGCAGAAACGTTGAACATTTTGCAATTTTCAAACATTGAGTTTTTATGCTCTTAAATCCAAGAGTTATGTCACACAAAATAGTTAATAAATCTCATTTCCCACATGTCTACTTTACATCAGCACAATTTTTGAAACATCATTTTTTTGCGGTTAGGACATTAAAAGGGTTCAAAGTTTATCAGCAATTTCCTATATCTTTTACAAAACCATTTTTTAGGGAGCACATGACATTTGAAGTGACATTGAGAGGCCTGAGTGACAGAAAAAAACAAGAGTGACACCATTGTGAGAACTGCACCCCTCAAGCTGCTCAAAACCACATACAAGAAATGTATTAACCCTTTCGGTATTTCACAGAAACTAAAGTGATGTGGAAGGAATAAAAGAAAATTGTACTTTTTCCCACAAAAATGTTAATTTAGTCCCAAATTTTGCAATTTCACAAGGGTAATGAGAGAAAATACACCATTCAATTTATATTGCAATTTTTCTTGGGTATGCTGATACCACATATGTGGTGGAAATCTTCTGTTTGGGGACATGGCAGGGCTCGGAGGGGAAGGAATGCCATTTCACTTTTTGAACGCAAAGTTGTCTGGAATAGATAGTTGATACAATGTTCTGTTTGGAAAGTCCCTCGTATGCCTAAACAGTGGAGCTCCCCAACAAGTGGCCACATTTTGGAAATTAGAACCCTCGTGGAATTTATCTACAGATTTATTGAGTACCTTTAACCCCCCAGGTGCCTCTCAGAATTTTATAACGTTGAGATGTGAAAATGAAAAAATACATTTATAGCCCAAAAAATGTTACTTTAATCCCAAATCTTTCATTTTCACAAATGTAGCAGGAGAAAATGCACAATACCATTTGTTGTGCAATTTCTCCTGAGTATACAAATACCCCATATGTAGTCGAAATCTACTGTTTGAGCGCGTGGCAGGGCTCTGAAGGGAAGGAGAGCCATTTAAATTCTTCCATGCAAAATTAGCTGGAATTGTTAGTGGATACCATGTCACATTTGGAGAGCCCCTGATGTGCCTAAACAGTGGAGCTCCCCCACAAGTGACCCCCTTTTGGAAAGTAGGTACCTCAAGGAATTTATCTAGTTGTTTCACGAGCAAGATGAACTCTCAGTCGTGTGACAGAATGTTATAAAATTGAGCCTTGCAAATTAATTTTTTTTATTTCTTATTTCTATTAGTTTGTTGCAGTTTAAAGGTTTTAATATATATTAGGGCTCTCTCAGATGGCTGCTCATTGGTCCAATCTTGGGTCGCAATACATAGAAAGAGCTCTCCTTTGCTTTCATTTCTGCCTTTGAAGACATTCTATAGTATCTCTCACCAAGATTTTACCAGCAGGTCCTTTAAGTTGTGAGGTTGCAGGGTGGCAGGGGAAATTATCCTGCTGAAAGGCCACTGCTCTTAGTGATTAATCCTGCTATGAACAGGTGTATTGTGTCTACAACTGTGTATGTCAGTGATACATGTCAATGTAACCCAGAAATGACTGCATAGACATAAGCGGGCTTTACACGCTAAGATATTGTTAATGAGTTATCGTGGGGTCACGTTGTTTGTGCCGCACATCCGGCATCATTAACGATATTGCAGTGTGTGACACTTATGTGCGACCTAAAACGATCGCAAAAGCGGCAAAAATCGTTTGCCGCAGAGAGGTCGTCCTAAAACAAAAAATCGTTTGCTTCTAATTAGCGATGTTGTTCCTCGTTCCTGCGGCAGCACACATCGCAGGAGCGAGGAACATCTCCTTACCTGCCTCCACCGCCAATGCGGAAGGAAGGAGGTGGGCGGGATGTTTACGTCCTGCTCATCTCTGCCCCTCCGCTTCCATTGGACGGCTGCCGTGTGACGTCGTTGTGATGCCACATGACCCGCCCCCTTAGAAAGGCTGCGGATCGCCAGCCAGAGAAACGTCGCAGGACAGGTAAGTCAGTGTGACGGGGGTAAGCAAGGTTGTGCGCGACGGGCAGCGATTTGCCCGTGTCTCACAACCGACGGGGGCGGGTACAATCACTTGTGATCTCGCTAGCAAGATCGCAGCGTGTAAAGCCCGCTATAAGGTTTCTGAGCAGAACCTTTAGCAGGGCACCACACTGCCAATCAGCCTCATTCCACAATGCTTCCTGGTGCTATCTCTTTCCCGGGTTAGTGATGCACACGAATAATGCTGTTCGCATGATGGGAAAAAAAAGATTCTTCATACCAGGATCCTTTTTTCTAAAATTGATGTTCTCTATGTATGCCCCTTTTGGGAGTGTACAGAGATCACTAGATTCTAGATTGTCAAAAACAATCCGTAATGGAACCTTTATTAACCCCCCTATTTAGGTATATTTTAGGGGATATTTTCCTTTTTACTTGGTCGTTCTTTGGCCCATTTGGTTCTATCTTCAGTTGACTCAGTACTGAACACTACAATGTTTATTTTTCCTACTACCATCGATGAGGAGTCTGATAGGGATATAAGGGATAGTCTATGCTGAGAAGGGGTGCCATTTGCATTTGTAGGTTGCCAACCTCTACGGATACAACAGGGATTTTTAATGTCAGGCCCTTTGTACTCACTTGTCAATTGCTCTTCACAGAGACTTTGTAGATTGATGTGATTTGTGTGTTTTTCATCTCATATTTGGTTGTTGTTTTTGTAAATACAATTATTAAGATAGATCTAACAAATAATCTTTTAATGGGTAAGGATTTGGTGTGAAACTTTACTTTAGAGGCTTACCCTGTACTGATAAATTTGTGAGTTCCAGTCATATATGAAATAGATGTTACAATACAGCTGATTATTATTTGTCAATGACTTATCTCCTTTGAAAAGAATGGATCGGAAATAATGAATCCAATGTTGAGATCTGCTGTTGGTTGAAAGATAGAAGGCACACATATGGGAAATCATTGGAGATAGCTTAAATGTATCATGAAGAGCAGCCTTGTCCATATGACCTGATATAGATGTCACAAAGTGGACCAAGTCTCCATAAGCTTGAGTGTAGAACTCTTAATGGCTGCCATGTAATCAACAATTATATAGTTGTTTCGTACATAGAGTAATGCGATAGTTTCGTGATCTCTTTAACATTCTTATGTGACTCTTTATGTATTCGGAAACTTAGGGTATAACTAAAATTAAGAGATTCATGGTTTATAATAAAGATTTCTTGCAATTCTACTGAAAATGGTAATTTAAAGAACAATGCAAGTGACTGATCTATATTACTGTCAGTCTACAGTTTTCAGTATGATAAATGCCTAGACATTGCATTTTTCCTAACATATGTATCTCCAGGTATATTAGACTTGTATAGACATAGTTGCCTCATGTCAGTGCTCACGTCTAAGGCTTCTAAAGCCTTTGGGATTTCACTGGCAAAGGTTCATCAGCTTCTTATCGATCTAAAAGAGATTCTTGTAAACAAGAAATTAACTGGTGTCTGATAAAAGGATGAAACTGAATTGCATGGATGATGGTCAGGGATTTCCTGTTGGAGATAATGCTGTATGAGTAGATATATCTAGGGAGTGAATGAAATGCAATAAGCAAAAGTTATCAGGAAAATGAATGATAGATTCATATTTATTCATTCCAAATTCAATATCAGTATGTTGATCTATCTATCTATCTCCATCTATCCATCTATCTGAAAATAGTAGAACAGCACGCTGGATTTCAGGTCAGGGAGCATGATCCTGGATTTCGGTCATGCGCACTCTTAGATGGGCAGCGGGATGCATTGGTAGTCGTGACAGATGCTGCAGGTTTGCTGCAGCGAAGCCCTCAACAGTTCTCTGCACTGCGTCCGCCCCTCTAGTGCAGGAGAAATGTTGCTGGGACTTGTGGTGCAGGGCACTTACTTGCAGGCCAGAGGCCAGGTCTTCTTCCATCTTCAGGACAGCTTCCCAGCTGCCGGTTGCAGCAGGTCCCAGTGCTCTCAAACACAACACACTGACACAGTCTTTTCTGAACAAAAATACCTGTTTACTTAACATCCTGTTACATCTTGCCAACGGAGGGCATATAACTTTTTAGTTACAGGGACATTCTTAATAAATACCGTCCTTTGGACATATGCTCCAGCTTTTCTCTTCAGTCTTTGCCATTAGTGACCGGAGTCACTCTTAATTTGTACATTTTGCCAGTTGGCTTCTTCCCTGGTACTCGGGCCCCCGTTAGGGTCCCTAAGCTCCTCATCCTCATCTTCAGCTTCACTATCCACAGCAGAATCAAGTTTTTCCTGTCAATCGGGTCCTACTCTTCTCTCAAGAGCCCACCGACCTTCCGCTGATCGAGGGGATTCGTCAGGTATCCGCCAAGGAATGACTACTACCTGAGTTTGACCCAGAAGGTCACACCAAATTAAAATTATTGTGGTTTTTCCTCCACCACGTGTCGCACAGACGCAGTCTGTTCCTGTCCCTCAAGGACTTTCCTCACTCTAACTGACATCTTAGCTGCTCTATGTCAAACTAAGCCCTCCTCTTCACTAACTCCCTCTAGCCCGGGAGTACCAGGGAAGTAGCTTACACATTGTAGCCACCTAGTGTCTGTTTAAACACATTACCCCATAACATATACTTTAGACATTACATTTTATACACAGCAGACACGCAGCTGTGGGGCAGCCAAGCCTTACACCCCCTTACATGCACTACTTCAGTTTGAAGCCGGGACGTGTGCATCCGGCTCAATGGTGCGCATGATCGGAACTCTGGAGTCATGCGTACTGAGACGAAATCCAGCGTCGGGTGACAATGGCAGCGAAGAGGTGAGTGAGATCATCCTCTGACGTTTCGCATTCATTAGCATGATAGCACTCCCACAGGGGCGTGCTAACATACTAATGGAGCCGACTAGTAAGGGAAGCAACACCCTTGGGACTAGTCCATGCACTCATTAGCATACAATAAAAGATCCTTAGAAATACTTTTCTTAAAGATCTTTTCATGTATGCTAGTGTATACAGGGATGGTTAGGCAGGGATTAGCAATATGCACCTAGAACTGCTCGTGGTTGTGGCTGCATATTGGACCTGACAGGTTCCCTTTAATCACAATTTCCATATCAAGATAATGAATTAAGGTATGGGAAATATACAAAAACACTGTACATCTATACATACTGTATGTGCATATACAAATTTATTCTTCACTATCCGACACATTATATGACACTCTCCAATCATTCAACATAAATTTGTGTACGATAACCTGTAGGGTGGTATAGGGCTGTAGTCGCAGGCAAGGGGGGTGATTCTGCTTCTTGCCAGTTTTCCTTAGATGATCTGTGCTCTGGCCACCTCCACGGAACAAGGAGAAAGGGATTGGTTGCCTTTCCTGACTGGGTGTGCGGTCACTGTGTGTGCAAGCCATACCTGTAGCTAGGCCATAGGTCAGACCAGGATTTTCCCACTGAAAAGTCATGGATACAGATTCAGGTTTTCTTCTTAACAGTCTTTTACTAACAGTTACGCACAGTATTTCTGACACATCATTACTGACGACACAACGCTACTCCATACTTCCTGGTACTACTGCTGCTATTTGTACACTCTCCTTTTCACTGTCTGACACCACAGTTTCATACCATAAATAGAGTCCTACATGTTTATGGTCTCATTTCACCCACTGGCACCCGTTCTGTAAATTGGTTTTGAACACCGTCGGACAAAGCTCATCTACCCGTGATTCCGTGCTGACCTGTTTGCTCAGGTCTATGCCAAACATCTACTTTAGGACAAGTACAGCTGGAGTCAGTCACAACCCATGAATCTTGTTTAGGCCTCTTTCACATGTACGTGCCTCCGGTACGTGTTTGGCATCTTTCTCACGTACCGGAGACACGTACACACGTAGACCTAGGTATTCTTATGGTTTTGGACACACGTAAGTATTTGCGCACGGAACGTGTGTCTGTTCCGTACTTACGTGTGTCCGTGTGTTTCTCACGCTGACATGTCCGTTTTCTCTCCGGCATCACAGGTGTCACACGCAGGGCCGGCTCCAGGTTTTTGTGGGCCCTGGGCGGAAGAGTCCCGGTGGGCCCCATCCACACGCAGACACACACATACGTACACATACATATACATATTTAAAGACAAACTCACAAAAAGACGTATAGAACTGACACATCTATACAGTCATATACACTGACATACATAGATACACATCATACATGCATACAGACACACACAACACAACTCTGCTAGATACATACATACACACATAGCTCTGCTACATACATACACACATAGCTCTGCTACATACATACACACATAGCTCTGCTGCATACATACACAGCTCTGCTACATACACACATAGCTCTGCTACATACACACATAGCTCTGCTACATACATACACACATAGCTCTGCTACATACACACATAGCTCTGCTACATACATACACAGCTCTGCTGCATACATACACACATAGCTCTGATACATACATACACACATAGCTCTGCTACATACAGACACACATAGCTCTGCTACATACAGACACACATAGCTCTGCTACATACATACACACATAGCACTGCTACATACATACACACATAGCTCTGCTACATACATACATACACAGCTCTGCTACATACATACACAGCTCTGCTGCATACATACACACATAGCTCTGCTACATACACACATAGCTCTGCTACATACATACACAGCTCTGCTGCATACATACACACATAGCTCTGCTACATACATACACAGCTCTGCTGCATACATACACACATAGCTCTGCTGCATACATACACACATAGCTCTGCTACATACATACACAGCTCTGCTGCATACATACACACATAGCTCTGCTGCATACATACACACATAGCTCTGCTGCATACATACACACATAGCTCTGCTGCATACATACACACATAGCTCTGCTGCATACATACACACATAGCTCTGCTACATACATACACACATAGCTCTGCTGCATACATACACACATAGCTCTGCTGCATACATACACACATAGCTCTGCTACATACATACACAGCTCTGCTGCATACATACACACATAGCTCTGCTACATACACGCATAGCTCTGCTACATACATACACACATAGCTCTGCTACATACACGCATAGCTCTGCTACATACATACACACATAGCTCTGCTACATACATACACACATAGCTCTGCTACATACATACACACACGTGGCTCTGGGGGGGCCCACACACAGCTCCAGGGGCCAGCACATACAGCACCGGGGGTGGGGGGGGATTCAGGGCATACACCTAAGGGGGGAGAAGCCCATACAGCTCACCAGGGCCCATAACTCGGGGGGCGGGGAGGGCACATACCGCTCAGGTCACGGTGGAGAGGGGGCCCACACAGCGGTGGAGAGAAGAGCTGTGCTGGGGGTCGCTGGCTGGCACTGCAACTCCTTCATCTGTGGGACTGAGCAGGCCGGTCGGTAGCTCCGCCCACAGATGAAGTTCAAACCAGGAAGTCTGCGCGCCTTAAAGGGACGGTGCTGCAGATTCCTGCCGAGGACTGCGGTCCCCGGGGCAGCAGAACTAAGGCGAGGGGGCCCCAGCCAAGGGGCACCAGAACTGACGAGGCTGAGTGGGCCCCCCGGCTCTCCAGGGCCCCGGCATTTGCCCGGGTATGCCGCGTGCTGACGCCGGCCCTGGTCACACGGAACACAAACGTGTCACATGTAATGCAAACGGGCCACATGGATGTGTTCTGTGTGACACACACCGGAGAAAAGACATGTGTCTGTGAGAAAAAAAAGCAAAACTTTACTCACCTTCTCCTGCCATGCAGTCTCTGCCACTGCTGTCACTTGCTTCCGACCGCCGCTCATTATGCTAATTGAATATTCACTTCACTGCAGCCGGAAGCAGCAGCAGCGGGGAGTCGGCAGGACCGGAGACCGTAGATCAGCACCACGGACAGTGACGCCAGGGACAGGTGAGTAGAAAGTTCCCGTTCTTCGTGTGTTATCACGGATAACACACGGAGAACACACGTAGCCCATAAACACGGCTCACGGAGGGCAAAGAGCGCCTCTGACATGTCCGTGAAAAACGTAAGTGGTTTTTCACGAACTTGTGAAAGAGGCCTTAGAGATTAAGCCTGGTACACACGACTTGGGAACGGAGGTGACCTTCTACCTGTTCCCGACTGGAGTCCTTCCCGCATGCTCTATTCCGGGGGTAACCCTGAGGGTGAGATCAAATTACGAATGCCACAAGCACTCACTTTATTTTACCTAAGGTATCTGACTGACTTGCACACTTCTCTTCTCACTATACTTCCCACCAGTACAGCTTTCTATTGTCTACCTTTTTCTACTGCTATTTACTAAATTTAGATCGAGTCAGGCTGTGCCCAACAGCTGGTTCCTCCACTGTTGGGCTTCCCAAAGAGTTTAACTATTAATGTCTATAATCTACCATAATCTCCCTGTTGCTAGGCAAGAACCTAGCACAAAACAACTATACCACATTGCATAAAATTTTAGCATTATCATTAATACTTCAACATTTTTCTTGTATCGCCATCAAATGTTGGGTCTTTGAAGTGGGTCATCCTGATCCCGGTCCCACTCAGTTTAGACCCAGAACAAAGAGTTCCATTCTTTTACACTTATGACCTTTGAGCCAACATATCAACACAGTGTCTATAGCCTAGCAAGAGCCCAAAGTCCACAGAGGCTCGCACACAGAGTCCTTTCCCTCAGCAAGAAACAATAAATCACGGGGAGCTCAGGTTTCATTTCAGTATATTCTCTCTGGCACAGACTTTGTATGAATCATTTTCTGGGTCAGATCTTTTACAATGTCACAAATCACAGGACCTGACAAGTCATTGAGTCCTCCAGTTTTTCCACCTCTCCCTTTGTGAACAGCAATCCCTGTAAGTGACCCAACACTGCTTTACAAGCAGTCCTCAAGTGGTCAAATAGGGTAAAGTCCATGGGGACAGGGCAGAATCCATGGGACACAGGGCACAGTCCATGGTGAAGGGGACCCGCTTGCGGTTCACTGTCCTGCAATCCAGCAGGGGATGCACACAAAAAACTCTGAGGGGGAAAAACAGAGAACTTTGGCTGCTTGAGGCGAACGACTGACTTCAGGGAGCCAGGTCTCTTGACCCTCCTCCCCTCATGGGACATGGAACAGTCCCATCAGGCTTTGTGCAACAGGCACATTAGGGAGGCTCTGTAGATCTAGCTCTTCTTATGGCCACTCACATATCAACCATTGCCGCACTTAAACTTTTTTTACATCAGTGGGCCTTTTAGCGGAGTTCTACAACTGAGTCACTCAAACACACACATCAACAAGGGTACCTCCAGCAATTTGGGGCCACCCAATCTCTTTAATTTTCCGCTGGTTGAATCCTCAGTCTTCTGGTGTTATGGTAGTGGTAAACATGGTAAGCGAACATAAGACTCTTTGCATGACATTGGCTGAATACAAGCCCTAGGGACCATCCACCTTTAGTAACACCATCTGAAAGGCCTCTGATAAGGGGCTGTCTAACCATATCAGTTGTCATCGCTCCACCACACTGCATTCTATGAATATCCAATGCTAGGTTCTGGACTTCAGGGTGTATCCACGTCTTCGCATCAGGTCGAATTACACTTTTGGTATGAACACATTATGCTTCTAAATACAGTTCACATTATTATATTTTATCGCTGAGTAGTGTCTTCATGGCAAGGAAATACGGGCCTAGTACCCTCTTACAACCCCAAGGTTGAAACCATCCATTGAAACATCCAAAATCAAACAAGTAATAGCACCGGGGCTTCAAGTAATCTACATTTATTTTATTTACAACTATATGTGTCTTATTTTTCGTCTCTACACTGATCCTTTCTCATCCAATTATAAACTGTCAATTGCCAAGAATAAATACAAACTTTATTGTATTAAGAATTTAAAGAATTCTATGGTGCTTGACAAAAATATGAGATTGTCATTAGAGTTGAGTGCGGTTCGCGGTTCTCCAGTTCGCGGTTCGAGTGATTTTGGGGGCTGTTCTAGATCGAACTAGAACTCGAGCTTTTTGCTAAAGTTCGATAGTTCTAGTTACATTCGAGAACGGTTCTAGCAGCAAAAGCAGGGCTTTTTACAGCTACAGTGTGCAGGAGCCATCGCTGGCAGCCTGCCAGAAGCTGGTAACTAAGATAAACATCGGGTATCCAAGCAAAGCACTTTGGTTAGTAACCCGATATTTATCCTAGTTACGTGTGCAGGGAGCCGACACTTCCCCGCTCAGCTCGCTCCGCCCCCTCCTGCACGTGGCATGTACACACACACACACACTCACTCACACACACACTCACACTAACCTGTCCCCAGCCATGCAGTCCATGACACTGACGTCCTCAGCGCCACATGGCCCCGCTAGGCTCCACCCACTTCGCACTCCGCCACCAGCACACATGGCCCCGCTAGGCTCTGCCCACCTGACACTCTGCACACATGGTCCCGCTAGGCTTCGCCCACCTGGCACTCTGCACACATGGTCCCGCTAGGCTCCGCCTACCTGGCACTCTGCACCCATGGTCCCGCTAGGCTCCGCCCACCTGGCACTCTGCACACATTACCCCGCTAGGCTCCGCCCACCTGGCACTCTGCACACATTACCCCGCTAGGCTTCGCCCTCCTGGCACTCTGCACACATGGTCCCGCTAGGTTCCGCCCACTTGACACTCTGCACACATGGTCCCACTAGGCTTCGCCCAGCTGGCACTCTGCACACATTACCCCGCTAGGCTCCGCCCACCTGGCACTCTGCACACATGGTCCGCTAGGCTCCGCCCACTTGGCACTCTGCACACATGGTCCCGCTAGGCTCTGCCCACCTGGCACTCTGCACACATTACCCCGCTAGGCTCCGCCCACCTGGCACTCTGCACACATGGCCCCACTAGGCTCCGCCCACTTGGCACTCTGCACACATTTCCCCGCTAGGCTCCGCCCACCTGGCACTCTACACAAATTACTCTGCTAGGCTCTGCCCACCTGGCACTCAGCACACATGGTCCCGCTCGGCTTACCTGCGGTGATGAAGTCCCGACCTCAGCGCTGTCACTGTCCTCCATGGCCGCCGCTTGTCACATCACCTTCTCTCGCTTCCGACCCGAGACTGACTAGCGGTGACGTCACGGGCCGCTCGCGATACTTAGCTGTGAAGGCGGCGGTCATTGAAGTCAGTGACAGGTGCTGTCAGCAGTGCAGGAGATCAGCGCAGGTAATGTACCTCGCTCCTGACAGCAGCACTTGTCATCCCCTGCAGTGACCTGGGCTGACCTATTGATGTTAGCTCAGGTCACTGCACTGCTCTCCCAGCCAATGGGGAACATCCTGCTCTTCATTGACTGGGACAGTGTGGATCGTCATGGGAACCGCTTGGATTACAGCAGACCTGGATTTGTTTTTCTTTCTAATAAATTGGTTAAAGAGGGGAAGTATTGGGGAGTTTTTTTTCAAATAAAAATGTGTTTGTCGTCTATTTTTTTTTTATTACTGACTGGGTTGGTGATGTCGGGTATCTGATAGACGCCTGACCTCACCAACCCCAGGGCTTGATGCCAGGTGACATTACACATCTGGTATTAACCCCATATATTACCCTGTTGGCCACCGCACCAGGGCACGGGATGAGCTGGGGCGAAGCCCCAGGATTGGCGCATCTAATGGATGCGCCACTTCTGGGGCGGCTGCGGCCTGCTATTTTTAGGCTGGCGCTGTATCCAATTCTTCCAACAGCCCTGAAGCCGGGTGGCTTGCTGGGTAATAATGAGTTAATACTAGCTTTGTTTTACTAGCTAGTATTAAGCCAGAGATTCTTAATGTCAGGCACGTTTGACCCGGCCATTAAGAATCTCCAATAAAGGGTTAAAAACAAGACACCACACAGAGAAAAAATACTTTAAAAGAAATCAATACACAGACACATTAGAGACTCCATGTTTATTACTCACTGTCAGCCCTCCATGATCTATGGTCTTCTGTCTTTCTCGTTCAACAAATGCAGCTCTGCTCCATCACTGCTGCATGGGGGAAGACGCTGCTTCCCGTGCAGCCTTCACTCCGTGAGTGATCAGTGCTGCTGGCTGTTAGCGGTAACAGCGGTAACGCTGACAGACGCGTTACCGTAACAACTCTGCTCCGATCATGTGATTCCCGGAGCCGCGGTTACCGGTGACGTCACCGCTAACTGTGTTGCTATGGCAACGGTGATCTTCGTTAATGACCGGCTGTGTCAGCTGGTCCCTAACGGAACGGGGAATCAGAACGGGGAGTCGACCGTGTGATAGAGCATGTCGCCGGTACACGGCGATACACAAACGTGCACCGTGTACCGGAGAGTGCAATGACAGGACCTAGGACAGGACATGACGTCAAAGCCATGTGACCAGTCTGTAGCCAATGAGATAATAGCCACGTGACTGGTCACATGGCTATTTTGACGACGTCACGGAAGGTCCTGTCAGTGCTGGTTATTGGGAGGACGCAGCGATCATCGGAAGGAATAGCGACAGGAGACAGAGTGCAGGACGCATCGCGGGCACCGGTAAGTGTTATGACAATGTTTATTAACTGTATGTGTACATTTATAATGTGTTTTTATATGTTTGTAAATTGCCTCCCATTGTTTCCTATTGGTTCGAGTGGTTCACCGAACCGGTTCGCCGAACCGAACTCGAACGGGACCTCGGTTCAGCGAACCGAGCTCGAGCCGAACCGCGGCTGGTTCGCTCATCTCTAATTGTCATATCTGCTCCAGGATCTGTTTCTGTGATGTCTGCTTCTATCACCAGGGGCAGGGCCGACTCCAGGTTTTTGTGGGCCTGGGCGGAAGACTCTCAGTGGGTCCCATCCACACACAGACACACACATACACAGATACGTACACGTACATATACAGTACATATTTAAAGACAAACTTACAAAAATGCATACAGTATAAATAGACAAATATATACACAGTCATATACACTGACACACACAGATACACATCATACATGCAAACAGACACATTCCCGTTTGTCTCCATCTAGCTCCTTCTGGGCATGTGGCTGTGCTGCATGATGGCCATCACTAACAGACATGGCTGCGCACAGTGCACACTGACACTGCTGTATATACATCCCAGGTAGAGCTGGGCACTACAATATATACATGACAGGAGGGGCAGTGGGCATAGACATTACTGGAGGACATAGATGTTACTGGAGTAGCAAACAGCTCTGGGGGTATACACATTACTAAGGTGGGTTGCATAATGCTCTGGGGTGCTGCACAGATGGCTATGGGGGCCACACGCACATCTCTGATCCATACATACACACTAAGACAGCTCTGCTACACACACACACACACACACACACCCTGATAGCACTGCTGCACACATATCTGCTGCATATGTACAGACGCAAACACACACAGCTCTGCTGAATATATATATATATATATATATATATGTGTATATATATATATATATATATATATATATACAGCGCTCTGCTGCACACAGACACACACAGCTATGCTGCATACAGACAGACACACACACACACACAGCTCTGCTGCATACAGACAGACACACACACAGCTCTGCTGCATATAGACAGACACACGCACAGTTCTGCTACATATATATACATACGGCTCTGCTGTACACAGACATACATAGCTCTGCTGCATACAGACAGACACACACACACACAGCTCTGCTGCATACTGCATACAGACAGGCACACACAATTACACACACACACACACTCACATAGCTCTGCTGCATATATATATATATATATATATATATATATACATATATATATATATATATACAGCTCTGCTGCACACAGGCACACACAGCTCTGCTGCATACAGACAGACACACACAGCTCTGCTGCATACAGGCAGACACACACACAGCCCTGCTGCATACAGATAGACAGACACACACAGCTCTGCTGTATACAGATAGACACACACACAGCTCTGCTGCATACAGACAGACACACACACAGCTCTTCTGCATACAGACAGACACAGCTCTGCTTCATACAGACAGACATACTCAGCTCTGCTGCATTCAGACATACACACAGCTCTGCTGCATACAGACAGACACAGCTCTGCTGCATACAGTCAGACACACACAGCTCTGCTGCATACAGACATACAGACAGACAGACACACACACAGCTGTGCTGCATACAGACACTCACAGTTCTGCTGCATACAGACACACACAGAGCTCTGCTGCATACAGACAGACACACAAATAGCTCTGCTGTATACAGACAGACACACACACAGCTCTGCTGCATACAGACAGACAGACAGACACACACACACACACACAGCTCTGCTGCATAAAGACAGACACAATGTGTTGTAGTTATCTGCTTTTAATTTAGGAGTTGTAGCTTATGATGGGGCAGCCGAGAAATGTGCACACTTGGCTCTTGGGGGCTCACACATACAGCTCTGGGGGGCTCGAACACACATCTCCGGGGGCCAGCACATACAGCTCCAGGGGCCAGCACATACAGCTTCGGGGGGGCAGGTCATACATCCCAGGGGGGAGAAGCCCATACAGCTCACTGGGTCCCATAAATTGGGGGCAAGGAGGGCACATACAGATGGGGTCGGGGGGAGGGGTGTAGAACATACCGCTCAGGTCATGGTGGAGGGGGGGTCCAACACAGCGCCGGAGGTGAGCGCTGTGCTGGGGGTCGCTGGCTGGCACTGCACTCTGACTCTTCATCTGTGGGACTAGAGCAGCACGCTGCATGGTAGCTCCGCTCACAGATGAACTTCAAACTAGGAAGACTCAGTGAACGCTGTGGTCTGCGCGCCTTAAAGGGTCAGCAGCCGCAGTTTCCTGCCGAGGATTGTGGTCCCCGGAATTCGGCCCGGGGGCAGCAGAACTGAAGGCGAGTGGGCCCCCCTGGCTGTCCAGGGCGCTAACCTGGGGGTAGCAGAACTGACGAAAGCGAGTGGGCCCCCTGGGCTGTCCAGGGCCTCAGCATTTGCCCGGGTGTGCCGGGTGCTAATGCCGGCCCTGACCAGGGGTCATCATATTCCTTCTGCCAATGACATTGATGATGGAGAAGTCAAAACAAAAATATCTGGACCCTGAATGCTTTTCCCCAAGGACTAATATTATAAAGAGGAACTCTTTCTTTTCAGTAACAAATGCTGTCAAGCCCCAAGGACTTTTCACCTGTGACTCCTGCCACCAATGCCACCAACTAACATAAGATTTCACTCTACACCTGATTCACTCTCCACATAGTGCCAAATACCTGTAATTTAGAGTGGAGCCTGTGCCGTTCTTTGATACTGTGTCAGCACACATGACCAGATATAAAATGATTAAGTGCTGGGTAATGGCTTTGCCTGACTGTGAAGAAACATGGTCTTAACATAACACATTTCCTGGGCAGATGATGATGAAGCAAAAGAGTATATAGGCAGCGCAGCATGGGATCACAGCTGATTCTTTTTGTAAGGCAAAACATTTTCCTGTATGTTTCTATACATGTTTTACCTAACAGAAACCAGCAGCTGTACTGTCCTATACATTTTTTTATTTCTTTCCTGGCCCAGGAGCTGTGGTATGATCATACCATGTCCCTGTATTGTTAGACACGACCATTACACAGTACATAGCAGGGGCACATTTATAAAATTATCTCAGCACAGGAACATTTTTTTAACACTTCAAAATGTGGAATTAATTAATTTTCCAAGATCTATTGATTACAATGTACAGTACTTTGTTCATGAGACAAACCCTTTAACTTAAAGGGACAGAATCTTGCCAATCAATGAATGGCATACCTTATGCAATACAAATATGGCATACCTTATGCAATGGCAAACCTTATGCAATACATAATGGCATACCTTATGCAATACAATGAAACATTTACAAATGACTCATTACTATAAGGGCAAAACCTTACTGGTTTGGTTGTGAGAGTCACAACTAGGGATGATCGAATACCTCAAATATACGGCTTCGCGAATATTGGCCGAATAGGTCGCCGATATTCGACTATTCGTGAATATTCGATTGCCAATGTAAGTCTATGGGAAACCCGAATAACAACTATTCGGAGCTATTTGGGCTTCTCACAGACTTAAATCGAATATTCGCATAGCGGCGACCTATACGTTGGATATTTGCGAAGCCGAATATTTGAGGTATTCGATCATCCCTTGTCACAACCACTGTAATGGCGTAAATACGGCTGCAGCAAAACTCATGTGGAGATTCAGTTCAAATACGGAGAGAAAAGGGTTAATAAACCACGCTGCGATAAAAAGAAGGATCCATGTTGAAGGAATGATACATATATGATTAGTCCTGAGGAATAAGCCATAAGGCTTTGAAACGCGGAGACAAATAAAACATTCCTTCTACGAGGATCCTCCTTTCTATGGCAGCTCAGTTTATTAACCCTTTTCTCTCCATATTTAGACTTCTGAAACAGGCGGTATCCATGTGTAATCTTTACTTTTTAGAATTGGTAGCATGCAAATATTAGTTACCTTATTTGCATGGAGGAATGCAAGGTTTTACAGGGAAGGCGTATTATTGCTATTAATATTATCATCGGTATTGCTCTTCGCACACAATCCTATTATTACATGCAAACAAGTTCTTCTTTCTTAATAACCATATGAATACATTTTCTCCAGAATGTCCTATCTTTTATGTGGATCTTTCTCAGTGGCGTGTTCAGTGATTCCTGTATTATCGTTCAGCCATCCTGTTCATGGTCATTTCTCCTCTTTTCTTTTGCTGATTTGGGTGATCACGTAAAATGTCCAAATTGTAACACAAGTCTGGTCATTTACATTTAAAGGGATATTCCCATTAAAGACACATATATGCAATTAATGACAAATAGGTACCACCCTAGCATGCTCTGCTATGTTTTAAATTCCAATACAAGTGGACGCATAAACAGTATATTCTAAGGATATGCCTTACATGTCCAAATTGAGAACATTTCTTCAAAATTTAAGAATTGGATTGGTTTCATTACACTGGTCTACAAAAAAAAAATTCTGGCATGGACTTTAAGAACAGTTTTAGGTTAATTTGAGGGTGCTGAATTCAATTCAAATCTGATCTTATAATTTCTCTATCACATCACGTTTTTGCGCTATAGGTATTTATCCAATTTTCATGAATTCCATGAAAAACATAAGTAGTGTATCAAAAGTGCCGGTTTATATGGTTCACTAAGGTAAATTTAGTTTTCATTTAGTCTCCCAATAAATGTGAGAATATCTTTGTTTTCTTTGAACATGCGTAATTCCCATTTGTTATGATAAGAAAGTAAACAAACAGTTTTAAACGTACACAACAGTCGTGTGCAGGTACTGTTTTATTTATTGAAATTTTCAATTAATTTTGATATTTATTGTTTTATTGTTTTTATCCTGCTGTTTTTCTGTTTTTTTTTGTTTGTGAATCAATACCTAAGGTGTGGGGGGGGCAGAAATTCAATGAACAACTCAGGTAGCTAACAACTTTTATCTTGTATTTCTCTGCAGGATGTTTTGCTGATCTAACAATGGCCTCTACATCTCGCAGAGGACAGTGCTCAAATGATCCAAATTTTTTTTGTTACATCTGTGGAAACTTTACTGTGAAGACTCAGAGGCGCAACATTACTGACTTTGTTAAGAGGATGTATTTTGCGTACTTCAAAGTAAAACTTGGAGACCAATGCAAGTATTGGGCTCCTCACAAAGTGTGCAAAACCTGTATTGAAAGCTTGAGATTATGGTCTCAAGGAAAGAATGCTAAACTTCAGTTTGGAGTTCCTATGGTTTGGAGAGAACCAAGCAATCATTTAGAAGACTGCTATTTCTGCCTTGTCGATGTAAAAGGTTTCAATAAGAAAAACAAGCAATATTTGCAATAACCGAGTATCCCTTCAGCTATACAACCAGTTGGCCATAGTGAAGACATACTTGTTCCAAAATATACTGCTCTTCTAGAAAACGTTGACTCAGATCTCTCCTCACATTGTTATACTGATGAAGAAGACAGTCCAGATATTTTTCAGCCATGTGATGAAGATTGTGACAAACCAATTCTGTTTACTCAGTCTGCTTTGAATGATCTGGTTTGAGATCTTTATCTACCAAAAGAGTCTGCTGAACTATTGGCTTCAAGACTACAAGACAATCGAATGTTGAAACCCGGTACAAGTGTCTCATTTTATCGTAACAGGGAAGCAGAACTGTGTAAGTACTTCCATTCAGATGGCCAGCTTGTCTATTGTACTAATGTTGAAGGGCTACTTCTCTTTATGGGACTTCCAGCATATGATTCAAGGGATTGGAGGCTTTTTATTGATAGTTCCTAAAGAAGTTTAAAATGTATTCTGTTACACAATGGAAATAAGTATGGCTCTGTACCAATAGGTCATTCTGTAAAACTTAAAGAAGAATATAAAAACATCAAGATTGTTCTAGAGAGGTTACAATATAATGTTCATGGATGGTTAATTTGTGTTGATTTGAAAATGGTTAACTTTCTTTTGGGTTTGCAAGGAGGGTACACAAAACACCCTTGTTTTCTGTGCTACTGGGACAGTAGAGCTACAGCAGAGCATTGGGTGAAAACTGAATGGCCTCAGCGACAGAGTTTGGCATCTGGTGATAAGAATGTCATCCATGATCCTCTAGTGGATATGAAGAACATTGTTTTTCCTCCCTTGCACATAAAACTTGGATCAATAAAGCAGTTCGTCAAAGCTCTCAATCACAGTGGAAAATGCTTTAACTAAATATGTTCAACTTTTCCTGGTGTTAGTGAAGAGAAGAAAAAGGCTGGAATATTTAATAGACCTCAAAAAAGAACACTTTTGAGAGACCCAAATTTTATCACATCAATGAATGAGACAGAAGAAAGAGCTTGGAATGCATTTTGTAAGGTGGTGCAGAATTTTCTAGGGAATAAGAAAGCAGACAACTATGAAGAGATTGTGGAAAAGCTACTAATGAGTCTGTCAAATCTTGGATGTAGAATGAGTATCAAGATTCACTATTTACACAGCCATTTGGACTTTTTTCCAGAGAACCTTGGGGATGTGAGTGAGGAACAAGGGGAGCATTTTCATCGGGCCATTAAAACAATGGAAGAATGGTATCAAGGCCGGTGGGACTCACATATGATGGCTGACTATTGCTGGAGCTTGATGAGAGACAACCCAGAAGCTGTTTATCACAGATCAGCCAAGAAAAGAATGTTCAAATAACTGCCATTTGCCATTCATCTGTGTGCCATATATATCTGTTTTTATATTTTGTAGTTTAATTCTGTAAGTATATTTGATTTGCTGTACATAGACTTTCTAATCTTTGTTAGTCCTTGATTAAAAATATACAAAATGTAATACCTAAAATCATGTGTTTTTATCATAAAACATTCGATATGAGTAATTTTATCAAAAATTGAAAATATCTCGAATTCTTGATGTGATAGCCAAAAATGGAATTCATATTCGTAATCAGCAGGCAAAATTGACTTAAAATATGTTTTAAAACTTTTTGCCAGAAAAATTGCGTAGACCAGTGAATTATCAATCCACTTCCATGCCACTCTTTCTCCGTATAAACTCCTTTAGCACTAAGGAACAAAGACGTCAGGCCATTTTCCCATTTTGCTTAATCATTACACAGATTTTACAGTCCCTAAGGAGAGAGGAGTGAAATTATCTCAGTCTAATATGTTCTGATCTTTGTTTTATATTTTTAAATCCTTTTCTTTTATCTTTCTAATTTCCAAGATAATTTTAGGTGATTTCTCAGTTACAGTTGACATTTTTAGTTGAGTAATTGTATCTAGTAGTGAGAAAAAGGAGAACTTGTGCACTGCTGACATCTAGGATAGATGAGAACCTTAATTTTAATGCAAAAAGGTTCAGTACTAAACTAGAGTCTTCATAAAACAATGAAATGACTGATATTATCAACTTCCCAGGATGGCAGCAGTTATGTTTGTTTTCCATTTTTCAGATTACTGCGCGCTATTCAAGTGTTGGTGATTAAGAGGTACTTTACATGCTGCGACATTGCTAGCATCGGCTAGCGATGCCGAGCGCGATAGTATCCGCCCCGTCGCACATGCGATATGTGGTGATTGCTGCCGTAGCGAACATTATCGCTAGGGCAGCTTCACATGCACATACCTGCTCGGTGACGTTGCTGTGACTGCCGAAATATCCCTCCTTCAAGGGGGAGGTGCATTCGGCGTCACACGGACATCACCGCGACGTCAATAATTGGCCGGCCAATAGAAGCGGAGGGGCGGAGATAAGCAGGACATAACATCCCGCCCACCTTCTCCCTTCTGCATTGCTGTCGGGACGCAGGTAAAGAGATGATTGTTGCTCCTGCGGGTTTACTCACAGCGATGTGTGGAGCTGCAGGAGCGACCAACAACATCATGCCTGCGGTCGACCTGACATTATGAAAATGACCGACGCTACACAGATCACCGATTTTCGACACTTTTGCGATTGTTTATCGGCGCATCTAGGATTTACATGTTGCTAGGTCGTTACCGGCGCCGGATGTGCGTCACTAACGACGTGACGCCAACGATATTTCGGATGCGATGTTGCAACATGTAAAGTACCCCTTTCTGCATCAGTCGATTAAGAGAAGCTGCAGCTGTCATGAGAAACTATATTCTTATGAATAAATTGGTTTCCCACCACATAGTACTGACATTATGCATCAATTGATAACCTATACGTTCTAGAAAAATATATTCACAAATAAGTGACACATAGCTGAAGTTAGCATGCCTGTCCCTTATATGTACTAACATCCAAGATGGCTGGGATATGGCAAAGTTTTGATGATTTATAATATATTTATTAATAAAGAGGTGGGTTGTCCACAATTCATACAACCCTTTTGCGCCGTTAAAATAAAAACACTTATACTCACCTACGGAGCTGGCACTATTCCAGGGGTATTGATACTCGCTTTCACTCTGCCTATGCAAGGTTGTCACTTGACGCAAGCCCCGTGCCCAATCAGCGCCAGCTTCATTGTCCCTGCTTTCCAACACATTGAACAGCAAGAGGTAGTCAGAGATGCGGCTGGCAGCTTACTTTCTGTTGATGATTGATATCTCCAAAGATCAGGGGAGTGAAGTCTGCGGTGATTGGGTGAAGGACTCACATGATGTGACAACCTCAATTGAGCACGAGAGAGCGAGTACCAACAAATGACTTCCTCAGAGATGAGTATAAGTGTTTTTACTTTAATGGTGGCAAATAATCAGACTCAGGATTAGAGATGAGCCAACCTGATCAGCAAAGATCTGAAAATGTTCAAATTGAATGATCTTTGGCTTGATCGAATAGGGATAAGACATCTGATCATTTACCGAATAGTCAGCGATCTTGCCAAGGATCAGTAAATGTTCGGATGTAAAACCATCCTCTTCCTGCCCATCACAGCCATGTCAGATATTGGCATGGCTGTGATTGGCCACTGTAAAAAAAAAGAAGCAAAAGGGTTAAAGCAGTGGATACTTATTGAGTCTCCCACAGCTGCAGCGCTATTTCCACGGCTAATAATTATTTCTAATGTAAATTCAGTGCTTTCTCCGGCCACCGGCATCTCTGATTGGTTGCTGTCAGATAGCGCCCCCAGACAGTGTCTGTGATTGGGTGCAGGTCTATTGCAGTATAAATAAATAAATAAAACAATTGGCCTAGGGTCCCACTAATTTTGATACCCAGCACAGATAAAGCATACAGCTACAGTATGCAGCTCCCAGCCATACGCTTATCTTGGCTGTGTATAAAATAGAAGGAATCACCGTTTTCTGCCAGGAGATGAAGGTCTGTGAACTGTAAAAGTTCATTGAGGTCACCTGAGGTCAGGTTACTTGTGGTCACAGGTGAAAAGTCAATGGAAGCTCTAGCTGTGACCGCAACTAACCTGAGTGATGTCACTGCCCATTGTGACTCAGTCTCTGCCTGAACCTCACAGCGTTCGATCATGTTCCATGATCCCGCGCTGTGCCTTCAGTAATGTAGCAGAGCTGGTATCATCGTGGGACCTTGTGTGGATTATGTCGGACCTGCAGGGGTGTTTTTGGGGTTAATAAATTGGTGAAAAGGTTCTTTTTGTCTTTTATTTCAAATAAAGGATTTTTTGGTGTTTATGTTCACTTACAGATTAGTTATTGAGGGGTCTCAGATACACCACCCGTTACTAATATAGACATTAGTGGCATCTGTGAGCTGCCTTTAAACCCTTATTACCCTGATTGTCACTGCACCAGGGCAATCTGGAAAAGCAAGGTAAAGTGCCAGGATCGTCGCAAATAATGGATGCGGCAATTCCGGGCGGCTGCAGGCTGCTATTTTTAAGATGAGAGGAAGCCAGTGAGTATTTATCATGAGTATAAGGAGACAGACAGCATTTGTGATTCCAACCAATCACAGATGCTGTTTTAGAGGGTGAGGAATGGCCCAACGGCAGCCAAGCAGAGACGCTGGTGTAAGGGGAAAGCAGTGAATATTCATTAGTGATAATTATCAGACTCAGAAGTAGTGCTGCACCCGCGGGGACTCGGTAATTATGTACTACACCATTTAACAACACATCATTTTTGCATCCTATTGAATTTAATGGGTTTGGCTAGGATTGACGATCAGATCGGCTATAATCCGATCACGATCTCAGGTGGGCTCGGTGATCCTGAACCGATCCAATCCTTGGCAGGATTGCTCATCTCTAGTCAGTAGGGGTTGTGTGAGTAGTGGACAACCCCTTTAAGTAATAAAAAAGCCCTTCTTTTGAAGTCCATATTGTTGTAGTGCATTTAGAGTATTTTTTTATTTATTATGGTACAGCAGGGACAAACTGACTAAATGTATATCATGAGCACAGCATACAGATCATTAATCTTTTGATAACAAAAATTATTAATTTATTTATTACTAGCTGTACTACCCGGCTTCGCCTGGGTCAATAACTGTTTATTAAATAGAATGTGTTAAGAAAAATGTATTCTGCACACAAAAACCACAAAACAAATAGATAGAAATGTAATTATTAAAAGACAAAAACTAAGCTAATAGAAGCATTTCACAACATATATTTCAACATCACAGATATTCCACACACATTTAACTAAATTGGCCAAGTAATGTGCTCCGTCTGTCTCTTTCCAGATCTGTCTCTGATTGGTCTCTTTCCCCATCTATCTCTTTCCAGGTCTGTCAGCAAAATAGAAGCTAAGCTGTGATTTGTTGCTATTGGCAGCCTTATAAATCTGCAGGCAACAGAAAGCCCTCCCCCCTGACAGTATATATTAGCTCACACATACACAAAATAGACAGGTCATGTGACTGACAGCTGCCGTATTTCCTATATGGTACATTTGTTGTTCTTGTAGTTTGGCTGCTTATTAATCAGATTTTTATTTTTGAAGGATAATACCAGACTTGTGTGTGTTTTAGGGAGATTATGTGGCGAGGTTGGTGTATGTGTGATGAAATGTGTGCTGAGGGTGGTATATGTGTTCAAGTACGTGGTAGTGTGTGGCACATTTTGTGTGTGTGTTCATATCCTCGAGTGTTGTGAGTATCCCATTTCGGGGCTCCACCTTAGCAACTGTACGGTATAAACTCTTTGGAGCCATCGCTCTCATTCTTTAAGTCCCCCTTGTTCACATCTGGCAGCTGTCAATTTGCCCTCAACACTTTTCGTTTCACTTTTTCCCCATTATGTAGATAGGGGCAAAATTAATTGTTAATTTGGAATGCGCGGGGTTAAAATTTCGCCTCACAACATAGCACCCGGCGCTGCTTGTTTTAGTAACTGTCTCTCTGTTTCTCTCCCATTCTCTGTCTGTCTCCCCCTCTGTATATATCTCTCTGTCTCTCTCCCTGTTTGTCTCTTTCCCTCTCTTTCCCTGTCTATCTCTTTCCCTCTCTTTCCCTCTCTTTCTCTGTGTGTCTCTTTCCCTCTCTTTCCCTGTCTGTCTCTTTCCCTCTTTCCCTCTGTCTCTTTCCCTGTGTCTGTCTCTTTGTCTGTCTCTTTACCTATCTTTGTCTGTCCCTTACCCTTTCTGTCTCTTTCCCTGTCTGTCTGTTTCCCTGTGTCTGTCTCTATCTCTTTGTCTGTGTCTGTCTCTTTAGCTATCTGTGTCTGTCTCTTAACCTGTTTCTCGTTTCCCCTCTCTTTCCCTGTCAGTTTGTCTCTTTATCTGTGTCTGTCTCTTTGTGTCTGTCTCTTACCCTGTCTATGTCTGTCTCTTTCCCTGTCTGTGTCTGTCTCTTTCCCTGTCTGCATTGTGACACGCCAACATTCCATATAAGGGTGTGGCTGCGCATTCTTCTGAAGTTCTGGCTACACTGAGGCTCCCAGCTCCATTCGCTTCAATGGAGGCAGGTTTTTTGGGGAATAACTGTAAAGAGCGGGGTTAAAAATTCCCCTCAAAACATAGCCTATGACGCTCTCGGGGTCCAGAAGTGTGAGTGTGCAAAATTTTGTGGCTGTAGCTGCAACGGTGCAGATGCCAATCCCGGACATACACACACACACACACACACACACACACACACACACACATACACACATTCAGCTTTATATATTAGATTACAAAGCAATAGATTTTATGTTTTCGTGGAAGGAGTTTTTGCTCTTACATTAAGCATTTTATCAATTGTTAAAAGAATCAATGTCATTCATTGTGTTTGTATTTGAGACTCTGTGAAGCTAAGTTGGAGGTTATAGTTTGTATAACTTGATTCTGTCATTTTTACTACTACAATTAAATTAACAGGGGCTATTTGTTTTCCTGACTTTTGGAAACTTATTGGTAACAGTGTATACGTTAGTAAAATTTTCATCACACATTGGTTATGGTAGTGGCGCCAAATTTGACCTGAAAGATTACTATACATTACATGTTTTTTATACGAGCTGTCATGTCTCAGGATTTGATGCAATGACCTTCTGCTTCAGAGTCTGTGTGAGTGTGCAAACTTTTGTAGCTGTAGCTGCGACGGTGCAGATGCCAATCCCGGACATACATACACACACACACACACACACACACACACACACACACACACACACACACACACACACACACATACACACATTCAGCCCTGTCTGTCTCTTTCCTGTCAGTCTGTCTCTTTGTCTGTCTGTCTCTTTGTGTCTGTCTCTTACCTTGTCTATGTCTGTTTCTTACTCTGTCTGTGTCTGCCTCTTTCCCTGTCTGTGTCTGTCTCTTTCCCTGGCTGCATTACGACACGCCAACATTCCATATAAGGGCGTGGCTGCGCATTCTTCTGAAGTTCTGGCTGCACTGTGGTTCCCAGCTCCATTCGCTTTAATGGAGGCAGGTTTTTTTGCGAATAACTGTAAAGCGTGGGCTTAAAATTTCCCCTCGAAATATAGCCTATGACGAACTCGGGGTCCAGACGTGTGAGTGTGCAAAATTTTTTGGCTGTAGCTGCGACGGTGCGGATGCCAATCCCGAACATACACACACACATACACACACACATTCAGCTTTATATATTAGATATATATACTGTATATACAGTATATATATATATATATATATATATATATATATATATATATATATATATATATATATAAACACATTTCTCTGTATGAGCATTGGTGTTTTGACTTCCATGAGTGCCATTTTCCTGTAGGTACTATATGGAATGGCTTTCTGAAATATCCGGCTTATTTTGCACTTTTTTTGTAATTTCACTATTGGGCTACGTTGAGGTAGGGAATGAACACAAAACCTTGTAAGCAAAATAGATAGCCTGTCAACCTAAATTCATATAGCACCACAATGAGAACCACATTATTCAGCTAAAATTTGATTTTTTTTTTATTGAGAAAACTTTTTTTAAAAATTATTTTTTTGATAAATGCTGGATAATCATGTGGGTAAATGTATGCCTATGTTTAGTCTGCCTGTTATAACCTTGCAATCCTTTTGTATGCTGTTTTAGCTTTTGTATACCTGCAGCACTGGTCACTTTATTATATAGGACCTCTTGCACTATGCACTTGTGAGGTTCCTTTATTTTGACCAGATACAAAATAGCCTATGGATTTTCTCCAATTTTACATCTAGCATGTCTTTGGCTACTGCAGGTGTTTTTGCACTTTGGATTGCTTATCCAGCATTTGTCACTTTATTGATAGAGGTACTTTTAGCAGTTTGCCCTTGACTCCAAGGCCCCATTTTTTTGCTGATATATTTATTTAACACTCTTAGGCAGCTATCCATTTACTATTAAATATCTTATTTTTTTGTAACTTGTTGTGAGTACTCAAGTATTGATATATTTATCACCAAGTATTGGCTTATTTATGCAGTGTATTGTATTGTGGATTGTTTGTTTTCAAAAAAAAATTTAAAAATGTTTTCTCAATAAAAATCAAATTTTAGCCGAATACTGTGATTCTCTTTGTGTTGCTATTGAGGTAGGTAAGTAGATAGTAACTACCTACTTGCCCTGCTGTCAGCCTCTCTCCCTCGGCTCAGAGTGGTCATGGTACCGCTCCTGCCGTGATTTTGCTGTTTCCTGTGATGTCACATCAACAGGGACAGGACATTGTAGACGAGCCTCAAAGCCACTTATCTTGCCACCATGCTGGGTGGGTATTGTGCGTGGAGTCCCCACCCTTCTTCCCCCGCACCCTCCCACACATTCCATAGTGCAGTGATCTAAGACGCTGCCGGTATGCTGCATGTGGCCCTTGGTCCTACTTACAGCACACAGACAGTGGTCCCCTGGCTGATCGCTGCCTGTTCTGGGGTCCGCTAACAGCGCTTTAACACAGAGGACAGATTCCTCATCTCTGTGCAGATGGGAGCTCTGTATACAGCAATGATCAGCCACCGGCCAATTAGAGGCAGCAGCTGATCACTGGAGAAGCTGCATAGATAGCTTGTCCCAACACCCGGGAATCTGTCCTCTGATATAAAGTGCTGTCAGAAGCAAGACACCGAGGGAACCAGGACAGGTGAGGAGGATTTGTGTGTGGTTTGTTTACGTGTGTGAAGTATGGCAGAATAGGGGGACATTACTACATGATGGAAGAGGACCAGGAAAAGGGCTATTACTATAGGATGAGCAGGATGGGCACAATACTATAGGATGGGCACAAGGATGGGGCACATTACAGGTTGGGGCATTACCATATGATGAGCAGCAAGAGGGGCACATACTACATTATATTTGCCCATATTGTGCTCTCCAAGAGCTCAGTGTTGAGCAGACTACTGACAGCCAATTTGTGTGCAGAGGGTGGGGCTGGACAGTGAGGATGGGTGGTGCCAGCTCTGACTGTTAGTTTTGGCAACCAAGGAAACAAAAAAGTCAAGTTTAGTTGAGCTGCAGGTAAATAAAGAGGCTGTAGAGAATAGAGTGATAATTCAAGAGGAACAAAAGGTAGGAAACAAAAAAAAAATAATGTAGGGGTGTTTTATATGATGATACAGCACAGATTAACTTAAAACATTTTTTGGAGTTTATTTCGGACAACTCCTTTAAGGCTCATTTTTAGGGTCTTAACTGTGGGACAACCTATGAACATCTATTTCTTTAGGTACATTTTGTCCAAATTTATTACACTTTGTAATTTTGAAATTCATTAATGAATAGTCATCATAGTTGAACTTAAAAAGAAAACGTAATTAGCAAAGATATAATAACTCCCAGTTACAATTATACTTTCCGCTATGTAGAGTGTCAAAGAAAAGCCCTATGATATCTCCTCATGCATTGACTCATTATAAATGAGTGATAACTTGGATCCCACTTGGTAATTATTCACTTTTTGTGAACAGAGCCGATCGTTAAGTAAGTTTTAAAAGATAATTATTTGCCATAGATATTTTGAAATGTGAACATTTTAATCCACAGTATTCCTTTGAGCTGCTAAATGGGCTTTCATTTGTTATCAAGTCAGGAAGAATATAAAGATAAAAATAAAATATTATTCCCACTGAATCGTTTAATATAAATCTGTCTATGCCTGAATGTACAGTATTAGCCTTTCATCTAAATTTATATTCTTTTTTTGTGTCTTTCTGTGTTGGAAGTTTTCCATCAGTATTATTAAAGCCCTTAAGTCTTTTTATGGTACAGCTCATTCACTTCTGAAAAATATTCTCCAGCTTTTTTTTTTATTATTTGCAGTAAATTTGTGCAAAGCAATGCTTATCTTAGTATTTTTTCTTTATTTTGTCACCCACTAAGCTAAGCATATTGCAGTATGTTGTTATACCGAAGCATCACATTCAAGTTATAGTTTCATATAATTAGCTGTTAGAATCTAGATGTTAATATTTTGACATTCAGAAAAATATGCATTAATGAATGGTACAAAGAGTACCGTGTTTTAAGATCTCTCTCTTTTTACAATTTTAAAGGAGTTTCCAAGCTGAAAAGATATATTTATGAAAGGGATTTAGTACAGTAAAAAAAAATTAAGTCCTTAACCCCCAGGCGATTTTCCGTTTTTGTTTTTTGCTCCTCTTCTTCCGAGAGCCATAACTTTTTTTTATTTTTCCGTTAATCTGGTCATATTAGGGCTTCTTTTTTGCAGAATGAGTTGTACTTTTAAATAAAATCACTAGTTTTACCATATAGTGTACTGGAAAATGGCAAAAAAATTTCCAAGTGTTGAAAAATTGAAAAAAAAAGAGCGATGGCACGATCGTTTTTGGGATATATTATTCACGTGTACACTACATGGTAAAACTGAGGTGTTGTTGTGATGTCACAGGTCAGTATGAGTTCGTAGACAACAAACATATATAAGTTTACTTTTATCTAAGGGGTTAAAGAAAATTCAGAAGTTTTTCCAAAAAAAGTGGCACACTTTTTGCGCCATTTTTCTGTGACCCGTAGCGTTCTCATTTTTCTGTAAACGTAATTTTGTCGTTTGAAATTTTTTTGCCCCTACACCATTTACAGATCAAATTAATTGATTTTATATTTTGATAGAGCGGGCATTTGTGAACTAGGCAATACCAAATGTGTATATTTTTATTTTTTTAACCCTGTTAATTTTCATTGGGGTGAATTATTATTATTATTATTATTATTATTATTATTATGATTATTATTTATTATTATAGCGCCATTTATTCCATGGGGCTTTACAAGTGAAAGAGGGTATATGTACAACAATCATTAACAGTACAAAACAGACTGGTATAGGAGGAGAGAGGACCCTGCCCGTGAGGGCTCACAGTCTACAGGGAATGGGTGATGGTACAATAGGTGAGGACAGAGCTGGTTGCGCAGTCATGTACTGGACTGAGGGCTATTGTAGGTTGTAAGCTTGTTGGAAGAGGTGGGTCTTGAGGTTCTTCTTGAAGCTTTCCATGGTAGGGGAGAGTCTGATATGCTGAGGTAGATCATTCCAGAGTATGGGGGAGGCACGGGAGAAATCTTGTATGAGATTGTGGGAAGAGGAGATAAGAGAGGAGTAGAGAAGGAAATCTTGTGAGGATCTGAGGTTGCGTGCAGGTAGGTACTGGGAGACTAGGTTACAGATGTAAGGAGGAGACAGGTTGTGGATGGCTTTGTATGTCATGGTTAATGTTTTGAACTCGAGTCGTTGGGCGATGGGAAGCCAGTGAAGGGATTGGCAGAGTGGCGAGGCTGGGGAACAGTGAGGGGAGAGGTGGATTAAGCGGGCCGCAGAGTTTAGGATTGATTGGAGGGGTGCAAGAGTGTTGGAAGGGAGGCCAGAGAGCAAGAGGTTGCAGAAGTCGAGGCGGGAGATGATGAGGGCATGCACTAATGTTTTTGCTGATTCTTGGTTAACGAAAGCACGGGTCCGGGAGATATTTTTGAGTTTTAGTCTGCATGAGGTGAAGAGGGATTGGAGGATAGAGCAGAGTCGAGGGTTACTCCAAGGCAACGAGCTTGTGAGACAGAGGAGAATGAGCAACCATCAAGTTTGATGGAAAGGCTTCTTGGGGGAGATGAGTGAGGAGGAGGAAAGACAATGAACTCTGTGTTGTCCATGTTAAGCTTTGGGAATCGCGCAGAGAAGAAGGATGAAATAGCAGACAGACATTGTGGAATTTTGGTTAGTAGAGAGGTAATGTCAGGTCCAGAGAGGTAGATCTATGTGTCATCGGCAAAGAGATGATACTGAAAGCCGTGGGACTCTATGAGCTGTCCCAGGCTGAAGGTGTATATGGAGAACATCAGGGGTCCAAGAACTGAGCCTTAGGGGACACCGACAGATAGGGGGCGAGATGAGGAAGTGGTGTGAGAATGGGAGACACTGAAAGTTTGGCGAATGATTTGAAATTTTAGGGTTTTTTTTATTTTTTTTTTAATTTTTTAAAACTTTTTTTTATTTTTTTTATTTTACTAGTCCCCCTAGGGGGCTATAATGATCATCAGTCTGATTGCTGATTCATTTCTGAAGATCACAGCTGCACAGCTGAGATCAGCAGAAATGCTCATCTTCTCTAACAGCCAGCTCTCTGCTGGCTGTAGCAGGAAGTGAGTCATGATAGCGACAGGAGTCATCACATGACCCTATGCTACCATAGCAACCATCGGCTCCCCATAATCACATCACGGGACCTCCAATGGTGGTGGGTAAGTGCGCGTTACCCACTGTGGTGATTTAAATCGCACTGTTACATCGGGGATCCACCTGCGCCAGCCAGCAGTGATTACTCCTTCATGATTTAGGACATACCGGTACGTCCTCGGTTGTGAAGGGGTTAAAATAAGTAAAATTCATATTTATTATCAGCAATTTTTCCTGTGGATCATATTATAGTGTTTATTGGGTTCCTATTGCCTTACATGTCTTACATCAGTTCTTGACACACTAGAAATGGCTGAGGAAAATGCCTTCTTAGCCAGTCGCCGGTTGAGGCCACTCAATTCTTGGCTGAGTTGGCATTCCAACCATTTACAGTGTGAAAAGGAAGGGACCATAATATCTAGCAAACCAGAACCAGTGACACACCTGAACAGGACTTACAGGGAGAGTCACTAAGAGTTGAGTATGTTTTTATAATTATTATTTTATGATGAATTTTATTGACTGAAAACCCCTCTTGAGGGGAATTCATGAACTTTGGCATATACAACAAGAGAAATTGATTGAGTTGAGTATTGAACATGCCATCAATTTTCTATTTAAATTTCTAAAGGTGCTACTGACATGAATTTCTCACCAGATGCCGGTAACAACCCATCCAATCCACACAGGCATAGAAATCCAACTATAGATGTCCACAAATTTAGTGATGTATAATAATGAGAAGTGACACAAGGAAAAAGTGTTGAACACGTTTGTTGAAATGTAATACTTTTTAAAAATGGCTCTGTTGGTGATAACAACTTCAAGACACCTCCTGTAGGGAGAAACTAGACGCTTGAAATGTTTAGGTGTGA
This sequence comes from Anomaloglossus baeobatrachus, assembly GCF_048569485.1. Taxonomy (NCBI): domain Eukaryota; kingdom Metazoa; phylum Chordata; class Amphibia; order Anura; family Aromobatidae; genus Anomaloglossus; species Anomaloglossus baeobatrachus. Next base: position 109,013,157 of record NC_134355.1, on the reverse strand, counting down.
ATTTGCCCATACTTCCACACAAACACTCTTCAAATCCTGAAGGTTCTGTAGGCTCCTTCAAGGAACTCTTAACTTTAGTTCCTTCCATAAACTTTCTGTTGGATTCAGGTCAGGTGATAGGCTTGGATAGTCTAGCAGCTTTATTTTCTTTCTCTGAAATCAATTTAAATTTTTTTTTGGCTTTTTGGGATCAATGTCTTGCTAAAATGTTCTCCCTCTTTTCATCTCCATTATCCTGGTAGATGGCACCAAATGTTTGTCAAGAATGTCTTGGTACATTTGTCCATTCATCCTTCCTTACTATGTGAAGTTGGCCCGTGCCATATGATGAAAAATAGCCCCACATCATGATGTTCCCACCTCGAAACCTTACTGTTCGTATGGTCTTAAAGGCCTCCAAACATGGTGTATATTATGGCAGCGAAAGTGTTAATAATATTCTCCCAGTAGTTCACAGGCTTGTCGAAATGTTGTTGAGCAAACTTTAAATGCGCTTGAAAATGCTTTTTGTTCAACAATGAAGTCTTTCTTGGTGAGCGTGCATACAGGCCATGGAGGTTGAGTGCTTAACTTATTGTTTTCTTTGAATTCTACCTGCTTATTCCAGGTCTTTCCTTAGCTCTCCACATGTGGTCCTTAGCTCTCAGAGAACTCTTCTGATAATTCTTTTTACTCCTCAGTCTGATATCTTGCATAGAGCACCTGATTATGTCCAGTTTATGGTCAAATGATGTTATTTCCACTTTCAGATTATGGTCCCAATGGTTTTCACTAGAATCTTCAGTAGTTTATAAATTCTTCTGTAACCAATGCCACAGATATGTTTTGCAGCAATGAGGTTGTGAAGTTCTTGTGAGAACTTATAGGTTTACCCATCATGAGATGTTTCTTGTGTGGCTCCTTGATAAGGAGATACCTTTTTATAGGCCATCAGTTGAACCAGTTGATGTTGTTATTGACTAAGTGGCAGGATTTATTTCTAGTTACTGATAGATTTCAGTGGATATCATGACTTTCCATGTTTTTTTGCACCTCTTTCTTCATGTGTTTGATACTTTTTCCCGATATTATTTCTCGTTATTACACATAATGTAATCTATGGACATCTATGGTTTGATTTCATTGCCAGTGTGCATTGGATGGGTTGTTATCAACACCTGGTGAGAAATTCATTTCAATAGCATTTTAAGAAATATATTTATTTAGAAAACTGGTGACATGTTCAATACTTATTTCACTGACTGTACATAGTGTAGTGCAACAAAAATAATAAAAGTATTTACATATGTAGATTAACATCAGTGACTATAATTGTCACATTTGTCGCCCTTCATGTAGAGAGACCAGGGACAGCCTTTGGAATGGAGCCTCTCTTCTTGCTCTTTTCATTTAAAAGGGTTTTGTTTCTCTTGGCACTGAAGTGGTTGAGTGTCAGTTTTTCCATTGCAGTTTTTTCAAAGCATTTCCTTGCTGAGGGATATACTGCCATTATTCAGTAATCACGGCCTTCAGCTTTCAATAGTGGTGTATCCCAGCAATCCCTGCTGAAGATACAAAGTCATTTGTTTTCTGGACACTTTTGAGGGAGGTTCTGCAGTTCAAGTTCCTATGCTCATGCTACATCCTTTTGTTTTTTTTCCCCCCTGTTTGTCTTTTCTTCGCTGGTGTGTTGTTAGTGCTGCAGAGAGGTCTAGTGTACCCACCTATCCCTCACTAGTCAGGGCTATTATAGAGTCTACCAAGGGTCTCAGGTTCCTGTTCAGCGACAGTTGCAGAGACTCTATAGGGACTGGTGAGGAGAGGATGGACAGCTTCAGGTCAGGTTAGAAGGTGCCCCACCAACCCCTCTCACTAGTTCCAGGGCCTCCCATTGTTTTTGTGTGCCCGGAGCCCCCTTTTTCTTGTACTTTTTTTTGTGTATCAGACGCACGTAAGTCTGAACGCACCTCACCATGCTTGCTACACCCGGCAAGTGTGACAAAAGGCTACAAATGTCCAGCTTATAAGACTGCAAACCCTCTCAGCTTAATTTGTAAAGCTCCTTGGAAACCAAAGATCAACTAATGGGCAAAAGCAACTTCAATTATAGTACTTTAACAGGACCTGTCACAACCTTTCTAATGTAAAACCTCTTCCTTAGCCACAAGTCAAGCTGCCTTATTTTTTTGTTGTTTTTTTTTGCTTGTCCTGCGTAGTGCTCCCTAGATGGGAATTGCCAATTACACAGCAGTTGAGAATTTCAACTGGCTGTGGGGTTAAGCAGTTCTGACAGTGTTCACTTAACTTTGACTTTTTCCTATTTAGACTTGCAAGATAATGGATATTTGCATTGGTTTGTGTGCCAGACAAATTTATCTGATCCATCAAAATAATTGTAATAAAATACACTATATGGACAAAATAATTGGGATAACCACACTTTAAACGTGCATTAACATGGAGTTTGTCCCACAGCTAAAGAAGCTTACACTTTTCTGGAAGGCCTCTTCTTTTTTAATACAAGAATGTGTAGTGTTTGGGATCTTTTTCCTTTCTTCCAGAAGAGCATCTGTGAGGTGAGATACTGATATTGGATTAGTGTATCTTGCTCACAATATCAATGAAAGTTCATCCCAAAAGTGTTGAATAGGGTTGAGTTCAGGGCTTTATGCAGCCACTTAAAGGGAACATGTCACCAGATTTGGCAACTATAAGCTGCGGCATTCCAGAATACTGTATATAAGTGCCCAGGCCGCACTGTATAACGTAAAAAACATTTTTCTTATACTCGTCTAGCGGGGTGGTCCGGTCTAATGGGTGTTACTGATATTCGGTCTAGCATCTCGTCTCTCCTGTCTGATGCCTCCTCTCTGCTGTGATCTCCGTTCTCCTTCTTCCCAATCCAATGTGGATGACGTGTCTACATCATCTACACAAATCGAAATTGCAGTCCTGCACAGGCGCACTTTGATCTGCCTTACTGATTGTCTGTCTCTGTCTTTTTGTCTCTGTCTCTTTCCCTGTCTGCCTCTGTCTATCTCTTTCCCTGTCTGTCTCGTTTCCTGTCTGACTCTTTCCCTGTCTGCCTCTGTCTGTCTCTTTTTGTCTGTCTGTCTCTTTCCCTGTCTGTCTCTTTTTGTCTGTCTGTCTCTTTGACTGTCTGTCTGTCTCTGTCTGTCTCTTTCCCTGTCTGCTTCTGACTCGCCCACCCCAGGGCTATGGGACACCCGGTGCCGGGCCGGACTAGTCCGGGGGTAGTCAGTGGTGGCGGGGCCCGACTCTGTGGCCCTGGTGGGTGTCAGTTTGAATATGGCTTCAGTGACTTGGGGTGAATAAAGTTTGTGTTCGTGACGCCACCTGTGGTATGCGGCTATTAAGCCGCCGCTGCTGCTGTATGAGGCCTCCGGGGTGATGGTATGGCAGCAATGGTGGTACTGCTCCCCACAGGTGGAGCGGTGCCCCGGGGACACTGTTGGTGCTTATTAGTGTCTATGCAGAGAAATAACTGAGGCAACACCAGGGGTGCAGTTTCAAGGTCTTTACTCACAGTTCTTGTCAAGGCCTGCAAGAGCCTTTGGACTGCTGAGACCACCGTCAGGGACCTCCGCCGATCCCGGGTAGATCTGGGGGTTGATGCCAGTGCACCCCTCTAATTGTGTCCTTTCTCAGCTGACTTCACTGGCCACCAGCTCTGAAGCTATCTGTGGCCCTGGAATCCCTTCGTTCCCTGCTCGGTGTCACCTGGACCCTCCGAGTCCCAGGGTCTTCACCAGGAAGCGTCACTTTCTTCTTTCTTTAGCTCCTGCCTGACTAGTGCTCTTCTTCTACTCTCTGTTTCTCTCCTTCTCTGTTGCTTTCTTTCTCTGTTGCGGACACTCTGAACTCACAGAGCTCCTTTCTCTTTCACAGCTACATGCTGGCTCCTCACTCTCTCACTCTCTGAGGTAAACTGAAACTCTGACCTTCCTCCCTGCTCTACAATCGGCTGGCTCTACCCACTCCCCGGTTGCTAAGCTACCACCCTATGGGAGCAGGGATGGGTCTTACGTCTCCTTTCAGCATGCAGCATGGGAGGGTTTCTGGCACTGTCCCTGGTCCCAGTGTGTGCCTAGCAATGGGTGTAGTGCAGTTTTACCTGTGAACTGGCATGTACCCCTTTTCTTACCCAGGATGGGACATCACACCTCTGACTGGGGTGCAATGTCTCTGTGGCGACGGAAGCCTCAGGGGCGCCACACTCCCCCACAGCGAATCCCAGCATGTCCTCGGGCTGAAACAACAAAAACAATGGAAGAAACTGGAAAATTTTGTTATGCATAAAACACTAAAACTTTAGGACATTACATCCCTTTATGGGAGGCACATAAATAACACATTCACCGGGGACCACATTCCAGTCCAGTGGCCCGGTAACACATAAACAGGGGGGGGTCATCTTCAAAAAGAACAGGGGACAAGGATTCAGGAATAGGGTGTCATCTTCGAAAAGAACAATGGGCAGACATTCAGGGGCTATGTACTGTCCTGACTCTATTAACTCCTTGTCGTCCTCCACCAGGGGCTCCGACCCTGGATGGCGCCCACTGGGACTCTGACCCAGCGACGGTCAACAAGGCAGACAAGGTCCTCCTCCTTCCACCTCTTGTGCTGGGTGGCATCTCCTGGAGAACTTAGGTACGTTCAACAAAGGCAGGAAGCATTATTTCTGGAGCAGGTCCTTTGAAACTTTCAACTCGAACGTTTAACTTCAGGGGTTAACTCACGGATGCGGTTACCATTGCAGGGGACCGTACTGTGCCAGTGTCGTACGGGACACCGGACTTCTTCTCCAGGCACAATACATCCCCGGGCTCTGAACCTCCAGCGGGAACGGTGGCGGGGGCAGCGTACACGGTACCTCTTGGTCCCGTAGTGGTGCTTCACAGGGCTCACTCGTCACGGTGCTGTCTGGTCCTGGCTCCCAGCTGAGGAGGGATGCCGTGGGGGTCTGCGTGGCTTTGTCTTCACGCGACATGGCTGCTGCGGCGGCCCTCTGTTCCTGGGCCCACACCGCGGCGACCATCCTCCGGACTTCCGCCTTCCAGTCGAGCACCTGCTGCAGCGTCTGTGCTCTCACCCGGACACAGAATTGACCCAGCTCCCGCTCCAACCAGGCAGCGGTTCCCGCGGGGAGCTCACTCGGGCCGCGATCCTCCACTTCAAAAGCCACTCCGCCTCCTCCACTTCGGAGTCCCGCCATGCCGCCGACAGGGCTGAATGCAGACATCTTCCATCCGCTCTCCATAGCGGGCACCGCTTTGCGCTCTTCCTTGCAAGATCAAAGGGGGCGGGGCTTACTTTCGCGCTCTTTCTGCAGGCACGCCCCTCTTCTTCCCGCGCTGATCAGCGCTAATGGCGGCGGCGTTTTTTCACAGTAACACAGTCTTTTAAGCACAGTTTATGCAGGCGCACAGTACCCGGTGGGACCGGGCACGAAATCCTGTTCGTGATGCCAAAAGTTGACTCGCCCACCCCAGGGCTATGGGACACCCGGTGCCGGGCCGGACTAGTCCGGGGGTAGTCAGTGGTGGCGGGGCCCGACTCCGTGGCCCTGGTGGGTGTCAGTTTGAATATGTTGAATATGGCTTCAGTGACTTGGGGTGAATAAAGTTTGTGTTCGTGACACCACCTGTGGTATGCGGCTATTAAGCCGCCGCTGCTGCTGTATGAGGCCTTCGGGGTGATGGTATGGCAGCAATGGTGGTACTGCTCCCCACAGGGGAGCGGTGCCCCGGGGACACTGTTGGTGCTTATTAGTGTCTATGCAGAGAAATAACTGAGGCAACACCAGGGGTGCAGTTTCAAGGTCTTTACTCACATTTCTTGTCAAGGCCTGCAGGAGCCTTTGGACTGCTGGGACCACCGTCAGGGACCTCCGCCGATCCCGGGTAGATCTGGGGGTTGATGCCAGTGCACCCCTCTAATTGTGTCCTTTCTCAGCTGACTTCACTGGCCTCCAGCTCTGAAGCTATCTGTGGCCCTGGAATCCCTTCGTTCCCTGCTCGGTGTCACCTGGACCCTCCGAGTCCCAGGGTCTTCACCAGGAAGCGTCACTATCTTCTTTCTTTAGCTCCTGCCTGACTAGAGCTCTTCTTCTACTCTCTGTTTCTCTCCTTCTCTGTTGCTTTCTTTTTCTGTTGCGGACACTCTGAACTCACAGAGCTGCTTTCTCTTTCACAGCTCCATGCTGGCTTCTCACTCTCTCACTCTCTGAGGTAAACTGAAACTCTGACCTTCCTCCCTGCTCTACACTCGGCTGGCTCTTCCCACCCCCCGGTTGCTAAGCTACCACCCTATGGGAGCAGGGATGGGTCTTACGTCTCCTCCCAGCATGCAGCATGGGAGGGTTTCTGCCACTGTCCCTAGTCCCAGTGTGTGCCTAGCAATGGGTGTAGTGCAGTTTTACCTGTGAACTGGCATGTACCCATTTTCTTACCCAGGATGGGACATCACACCTCTGACTGGGGTGCAATGTCTCTGTGGCGATGGAAGCCTCAGGGGCGCCACACTTCTTTCTGTCTATCTCTTTACCTGTCTGTCTCTTTCTCTGTCTGACTCTTTTTGTCTGCCTGTCTCTCTCCCTGTCTGTCACTCTCCCTGTCTATCTGTCTCTTTCCCTTTATGTGTGACGCCCTGGACTAGCCAGGTGGTAACAGGTAGGCCCTTACACAAACACCTTCCCCCCTCCTTTTATAAGGTGACAGCAGCCAACCTACAAAACCCTTGTCACCTCTCTGTGTTCAATGGTCACACCAGGGGGCGAGGCCAGGCGGTTGGCCACGCCCACCGAGGAGTCCAGAGGGCCTGAGACAGGAAACAGTTAGTCAGTTAGTGGAAGTGGAGTCTGGACTGTGAAATGGAGAGTCAAGTTTAAGTGCAACAGGCCTGAGGTGTCAGGCTTGCAGCTTTAACACTGACCGGTGCCGGGGTCGCAGCCCTGTTGCTGTGGCAAGGAGGCAGGCGGTGGTGGCCGCCTGCAGGAGCTGGGATTACAGCCAGTGGAACTGTAAGGGACCGGGACCGGGTAGTGGCCCGCCGGTACCGAACCAGGGAAATGATTGGAAACCAGAGCACTAGGAGGGATACTCAGACCCAGTACGCGGCCCAAAAACAACTGGACCGAGTCGAATCAACTGATTGAGAACTGGACTTTAGGCCCTTTCCCACCTAAGACCCGACTGAAGACAACAGCCCAATGATAGGGATAGAAAGCCACCACCCAGGCATCGAGACCCCACGGGCCAGCATCTGCGGGCACACGGGCTCTACTGGCATACATCAGGCTGGGAGAGGACTACCGTTACTCAGGCATAGGAGTCATCATTTTCTACAAAAGTGAGGTGCAGGAGAAAGGCGAACACCATCAACCTGAAAAGGGGAAAAAGCGCAGCCGGCTGCGGGCACCGTCCACCATCTTGTTTGGTTTACCAGAGACTCCAGCGTGTTTGTAATAGTGAGTACAACAGTGCCTTCGGGCCACGCGCTGCACCGCACCGACACGCCAGCACACATCACCCATTCCCCCGCCTCAGCACCTCCCTCGGGCCCCCGGGACCATCATCCCCCTACCCACAGAGGGGGTCAACACCAAGCTGCACAACACCGTCCCCGGGAGCCTAGTCAACGGCAGCGGTGGTGTCCATCCATTCACCACCATATAGAAGAAGCAAGATGGTGTGTAATAATTGGGATCACCAAATAGAAAATATTCAAACAATTTTTATTAGTCAAAAACACCAACATGGAGTTAAAAGCATTTAAAATACACAAACGTGTTCAACACATACAGGGGCTTGCATATAATAAGACAAAAACCCCACAGGTCACCCCCTCCATATAAATAAGTAAGACACTATATATTAATAAGAAAGGCAAAGCCTCTATACTGATAGATGGACATCAGCAGAGAAACAAGCAAAATGCACCAGAAACATACATAATAGTACATAAGATTTCATAAATACCACATAGACAGGGTAAAAAGGTGCAGCGAAAATCAGCAACCAGGAGCAGATTCTGCAATCACAAAGGAGGCAGCCATACAGGACGGAGGACAAGAAGAAACCCCCCCATCCATTTACCACAACCCGTGGGTGGCGTCACAAACTTAACCTCCAAACAACCGTGGCCCCGGCCGTGGACCTCTCCACCCCTCACATAGCACCAGCAACTCCCTTTCAGAGCGACGTGACCCCCGGGTCCATGAGGAGCTCGAGCCACCCACCGACGAGCACGGATCCGAGGGGCTCGGCAGCCGGCCGGGCCTCGGGGCGGTACACAAGTCTTTCTGTCTGTCTGCCTTTTTTCTCTGTCTGTTTGTTTCTGTCTGTTTCCCTGTCTGCCTCTGTCTGTCTCTTTTTCTTTCTGTCTGTCTCTGTTTTTTCCTCAGTCTGTTTGTCTCTTTCCCTGTCTACCTCTGTATGTCTGTGTCTGTCTGTCTCTGTCTCTTTCCCTGTCCAACTCTGTCTGTCTTTTCCCCGTGTGTCTTTCTGTCTGTCTCTTTCCCTGTCTACCTCTGTCTGTCTGTCTCTCTGTCTCTTTCCCTCTCTGCCTCTTTCTGTCTCTTTCCCTGTGTGTCTTTCTGTCTGTCTCTTTCTCTGTCTTTTTTTTCCTAGCTGTCTCTGTCTGTCTCTGTCTCTTTCCCTGTCTGCCTCTGTCTGTCTGTCTCTTTCACTGTCTGACTTTTTCTCTGTCTGTCTGTCTTTGCCTGTCTGTCTCTGTCTTTGTCTGTCTCTCCACCGACATCATAGTACCTCACATATAAGCTTCTAATACTAACAATTTCCTTTGTTCCTGTAGCAACCAATCACAGCTCCTATTAATGAACTGTAGCTCCCAGCTCCATTCACTTTAATGGAGGCATGTTTTATGGAGAGTAAATGTAAAGCGCAGGGTTACATTTTCCTATCAAAACATAGTCTATGATGTTCTCTGAGTCAAATGGGGTGTCTGTGCAAAATTTTGAGATTGTATATGTGACGGTGCGGATTGCTTTTGTGGACATACATGTATACACACACACATACATACACTCAGCTTTATATATTAGATTACTTTCTGGAGATTTTTTTTCAGTGTTTTAAGCTTTCTCTTCCTAACTCTATTGCTAAGCTGTCAGCTCAAATATGCTCTCAATCATTCTAAAAGGGCTACTGTATTCCATGCATAAGCTTTTATACAGGCCATAATAATCCCTCGTGATTGGCTGCATTATATTATGTAAAGTGATAGCTGCAAAGCATTATGGGTAAGCTCCTGAAGGAATAACAGTCTTCTGTTGATGCATCAATATTTTACAATTTGAAAACATGTTTAAATATGCAGGAACTGTGAATTTCATAAAATTCTATTGAAATTTCCATTTACACTGAATATATTAGTTCATCTCTACGTTGCACTTTTTTTCTAGTAACACACTCATTAGGACAGATGTGTCCTCCCTATGTTGATTGTAATCTTTCCACATCCCAAAGAATGATGCATGATATTCAATAAGCATGAAAAAAATAGCATGTACATACTACAAATCCCTTGTTGTATGCCATCTGTCCCACATCAGCTTCAATTCTAAAAAAAATATGTATGTAAACACAATTTTACTGGATTGATATGATGGATGCCTTTGGTGGAAGCCATTTATCACCCATATGTCACTTGTAGGCTTCAATGTTAAATAAAATATATAAATTATTATATATATGATTTTTACTGGATGGCTCAAACATATTAAATTGATATAATGATGAAATGAAAACTAAAGGGAAGCCATCAAGGTCCTCAAGGACTCAAAACTGCAACGAGTTTCATATAGATACCTATTCATGTAGTTTAATCATTAGTGCCATGTGATAAAACTTTGCTGCTATAAAAAGAAAAAATGATTTTATTTCAGTTATCATGATATTGTGATTATCCAGGAATAGTTTTGAAAGATGTCTATTTTTCTAGAGAAAACCTGGCATCAGGTGCTCTATGCCCACTTGGAAGATATGGACTGAAGTGCAATTAGAAAATTAAACATAATTTTATTGGATTACATTTAAAATTGTACATACAACATTATTCGGAACAACAAGATATACAAATAAATGCAAAAAAGTAATTGTACTGCAACAGACCGATAGGATGTAATACTGAAGTCATAATAAAAGTAATGATACAAAAATCAAAATATGAAAAAAATTACTGTATCTCATAAAAAAAACCACTGTAAATATTAGAAAGGTTCTCCAAAAAGTAGTATGGACTGGACATGTGCCCTGACAGATAAATGGGATAAAGGAGTTGGACTAGAAAAAAACCTGGTGGGATACTGTAACCTGCACTCATAGTCTAGCGGTGGAAAAATTGTAGTTGGTCCGGAATAACAAAACATGTAAGTAAAGAGCCAGTGCTCACCAGATCACATATTGTGGTATTACCTGGAAAAAAATAGTAAGGAGAGTGTAGGAGACCCAACTGAATGCCGCAACGTGCGTTTTATTTTCTTTTGTATTCCCCTCTGGTTATAAAACATATTTATTACTTTTTCGATGGATATTGTTGTTGCTCTATGCCTACTTTCAGCTTGCGCGAGAGATGCTAACATGAAATTATGATGAGGGGCTTTGAAAAAAATATCAGTCATACTGAGTGGGTGTAGTTACAGTCATATGAAAAAGTTTGGGCACCGCTATTAATGTTAACCTTTTTTCTTTATAACAATTTGGGTTTTTGCAACAGCTATTTCATTTTCATATGTCTAATAAATGAAGGAATGAGTAATATTTCTGAATTGAAATGAGGTTAATTGTACTAACAGAAAATGTGCAATCTGCTTTTACACTAAATTTTGCGTAAGTATGGGCACCTCAACATAAAAGTGACATTAATATTTTGTAGATCATCCTTTTGCAAAAATCACAGCCACTAGTCACTTCCTTTAGCTTTTAATGAGTTCCTGGATCCTGGATGAAGGTATATTTGACCATTCCTGTTTACAAAACAATTCCAGTTCAGTTAAGTTTGATGGTCACCGAGCATGGACAGCACGCTTCAAATCATCCCACAGATGTTCAATGATATTCAGGTCTGGGGACTAGGATGGCTATTCCAGAACATTGTAATTGTTCCTCTGCATGAATGCCTGAGTAGATTTGGAGCGGTGTTTTAGATCATTGTCTTGCTGAAATATCCATCCCCTGCATAACTTCAACTTCGTCACTGATTCTTGTACATTATTGTCAAGAATCTACTGATACTGAGTTGAATCCATGCGACCCTCACTTTAACAAGATTCCCGGTGCCGGCATTGGCCACACAGTCCCAAAGCATGATGGAACCTCCACCAAATTTTACTGTGGGTAGCAAGTGCTTTTCTTGGAATGCCGTGTTTTTTTACCTCCATGCATAACGCCTTTTTGTATGACCAAACAACTCAATCTTTGTTTCATCAGTCCACAGGACCTTCTTCCAAAATGTAACTGGCTTGTCCAAATGTGCTTTTGCATACCTCAGGCGACTCTGTTGGTGGCGTTCTTTCAGAAATGGCTTCTTTCACATCATTCTCCCATACAGCTTCTCCTTGTGCAACGTGCACTGTATTGTTGACCATTGCACAGTGACACCATCTGCAGCGCAAGATGATGCTGCAGGTCTTTGGAGGTGGTCTGTGGATTGTCCTTGACTGTTCTCACCATTCTTCTTCTCTGCCTTTCTGATATTTTTCTTGGCCTGCCACTTCTGGGCTTAACAAGAACTGTACCTGTGTTCTTCCATTTCCTTACTATGTTCCTCACAGTGGAAACTGACAGTTTAAATCTCTGAGACAACTTTTTGTTTCCTTCCCCTGAGCAACTACGTTGAATAATCTTTGTTTTCAGATCATTTGAGAGTTGTTTTGAGGAGCCCATGATGCCACTCTTCATAGGAGATTCAAATTGGAGAACTACTTGCAAGTGGCCATCTTAAATACCTTTTCTCATGATTGGATACACCTGCCTATGAAGTTCAAAGCTCAGTGAGGTTACAAAACCAATTTAGTGCTTCAGTAAGTCAAAAAAAAAGTAGTTAGGAGTGTTCAAAACAAGAAATTGATAAGGGTGCCCATACTTATGCACCTGTCAAATTTTGTTTAAATACAGATTGCACATTTTCTGTTAGTACAATAAACCTCATTTCAATTCAGAAATATTACAGAATCCATCAGTTTTTAGATATATGAAACTGAAATAGCTGTTGCAAAAACCCAAATTGTTATAAAAAAAAAAGGTTAACATTAATAGGGGTGCCCAAACTTTTTCATATGACTGTATATTACCCAAGGCCATGACTTGTCCATTGAAACACTATTCCCACTAGACTAGTTTTGGCTAATTAGCATATGGGATGAGAGAGTGACAGGTCGAGGTATACCAAATTTATCATGAGCGGTGGCATTATCTTACACCACATATCTAACTCCAGTTACTAACTAGAATAAGATTTGTGGTGAGGCACACTCTCATGAAGAACAGAGTGTAAAACATCGATCTTGATGAATCAGGACTTTTACTATAGTGTGCCCAAAGTCTTCCATACATTTTGGCACCACACACCTTCAGACAGCAAAATTAATCACTCCATGTTACTCTTCCTTTGTGCAAATCATAAGTGAGGCAACTAATTTTTCTCACACTAATGAACTAATGATATAACACATCCGAACATCAGTCACTGGGGAGTCACTGGGGAACCAAGGGTTCCCTTTAATGCAATTTATGACAATGTGGACTATATCTGATACTTTTGATAATGGTCTTACACTTATTATATTCTATTGCCACAATATGCATAAACTGACTGTATATCACCTTGTCTTTGTGGATGTTCTTCCACTTTTAAATCTACACTAATAATCTAATATATAAAGCTGAGTGTATATATGTATGTATGTATGTGTGTGTGTATGTATGTATGTATGTGTGTGTGTGCGTGTTTGTGTTTATGTATGTGTACCACCCCCACGCCAGCAGCCGGGCTGCTCGGATCCGGATCCGTGGTGGCTCAAGGGGACGTCCGGACCCGGAGGGAGGTATCGTGTGACCACTTGAATTATAAGGGGGGTATTTAATGGGGGTTGTGTTTAGAGTTTGTGACGCCACCCGTGGTGCGTGGTAAGATAGAGTACCACCGCTGCAGCTGAGTGTACCCTGTGGCGATGGAGTGGACAGCTAGGTGTTTAACCCCTCCACGGGTAGGGGGGATGCCACGGGACTCAGTGATGGTGACAGGGAGATGCCGTTGGGGAGGTAAGGGTCACTTGCGTACTCACTCAGTCCAATAACACTGACACCGACAACTGTAGTAAACCAAAGTTCTGGACACCACTGCCACTGAGAGGGAGCTCGCCTGGGTCCCATTTCTATTGGTGTTGCCTGTTGATCTGTGACCTTTTCCTTGGCACTTTGTTTCTCTCTGGTTGGTCCCTGTAGCCTGAAACTAGTCGGGTCCCACACCCCAGTATGGCTAACTGAGGGAGCTTGCTCTCAGGGTTCACGCTTGGGATTTTCTGGACCGTATGTGTGGAATGTCCTATCCCCCTCGTTGCGCTAGTACCCCGATTTTGGAGCGGGTGGAGAGCAGATCTTGAAGGCTCCGTTCTCGTCGGGTAAATTATCAGGTTGCTTGAAGGTACTCCCTGACCTAGGGTCCACGTACCCCATCCTGCCGTGGCCCCCGCCCAGTGATGGTACAAGGACATCGGCTGTCTTCCATGACAATAACGTGCCCCTTGTCACGATCCCCTGCGACCGGTGTTCTAATTCCTACCAGGCCCAGACCATCGTCTGCTACCTAGTACTTCCAAGGAGCCCAGCTCCCGACCTCCTCTCACTTCCACCTCCAACACTACACACTCTCTGACTCCAACTGACTTCTGATCTCTCCTTCTGAGAGTCACCAACCGACTCCTTCCTGCTCCTGCTAACACTCCTGACACTCCTGACCCCCCCTTAACCAACCCCCCAAGTGGGCGACCCTATTCCACTCAGGCCGTCCACTAGCTGTCCACAAACAGACAGACAGGAAAAGAGGCAGACAGGGAAAGAAACAGAGATAAACAGACAAAGACAGAGGCAGACAGGGAAAGAGGAAGACAGGGAAAGAGACAGACAAACACAGAGACATACAGGGAAAGAGACAGATATGGAAACAGACATACAGGGAAAGAGACAGATGGGGAAAGAGACAGACAGGGGAAGAGACAGACAGGGAAAGATACAGACAGAGACATAGACAGTGAAAGATACAGACAGACAAAGAGACAGACAGGGGAAAAAGAAAGACAGAGAAACAGAGAGACACACAGAGAAAGACAGACAGAGAGATAGAGAGATGAATAGAGACAGACAGACAGAGAGACACACAGATAGACAGACAGAGAGAGACAGAGAGAGACAGAGAGAGACAGATAGAGACAGATAGAGAGAGACAGACAGGTAAAGATATAGACAGAGACTTACAGACAGACAGACAGACAGAGATAGACAGACAGAGATAGAGTGACAGAGAGAGACAGACAAATAGATATAGACAGACAGGTAGGGAGACAGAGACAGTGGGAGAGGGCGAGAGACAGTTACTATCCCGAGCAACGCTGGGTACTACAGATAGTGTTTTTATAAATTGTGGCTAAAATAAAGATAGATTTAGACCCTTTCACATCATATTCTAGAGACCATCTTTTCTATAAATCTTATTTTGATGAAAACAATGATTTCCATTATTGCCTTCCCCCTTGAGCAAAGGTCCTACCCTCCTTTTATTAAAAACAAAAAAAAGGAGAGCCAATCTCCTGAATGTGAAGTATAAGCAGCTTTACAGTGCAGAAGGGTTTGTTAACCTTTTATAGATTATATGATTAACTTGTTATACGCATGTGAAAATACTGGTTTTATTTCAAAATGATGATTTCTTAGTAACCAAATTATAAAATGTCATATCTTATCAAATGTATTGCAAATAACTATAAATTCAGCACATAAATGATGGGAAGATGTATTTCTTCCATGGGTAAGGGGCAAGCTGTCCGATTTCAAATTTGACCTGATTGGCCTGCAAGAAATTAGATATGTATGATTCTTAATGTGTTCATTTACTAATGCAAAATATCCTTCTGTTTAAGGATGTAAATCAGAAGCTGCAAGAAGACAACCAAGAACTTAGAGACCTATGTTGCTTCTTGGATGATGACCGACAGAAGGGTAAACGGATTTCAAGAGAATGGCAGAGACTTGGAAGATTTACTTCAGGAATAATGCAAAAAGAGGTCACTTTATATTTGCAGAAATTAAAGGAGCTTGAAGTTAAACAAGAAGAAGTGGTTAAAGAAAACCTTGAACTGAAAGAACTTTGTTTTTTGCTCGATGATGATAAAATTGGAGTTGCTGGTAGTCGTTGTTCCATCGACAGTCAAAGTAGCCTCTGTCAGTTGAATACAACAACCAGTACTTTCCTACGAGATGTTGGTGATGGGAGTAGCACATCCAGTGCAGGTAGCACAGATAGTCCAGACCATCATAAACCAAATTCAACCAACAGTCCTGAACACCTTCAAAAAGGCAAAAGTGAAGGAAGTCCTGAACATCAGAAACGAGGAAGTGGCAGCCCAGAACATCTTCAAAAGCCTAGGAGTACAGCAAGCCCTGACCATCAGAAACATCTGAAAAGTGCCAGTCCAGAGCATCATAAAAGTGTGGGTAAAAGTAGTCCTGAGCCACAAAGGCATTCTTGTAGTAGCCCAGAAAATCTACAAAAACAAATTTTAATTAGTAGTCCTGAACATTTTAAAAAGCATAGGTCTGGTGGTAGTCCAGAGTACCAAAAGCTCAGCAGTGGCAGCCCAGATCATCTCCAAAAACATATATTAAGTGGAAACTCAGAACATCTTCAAAAAGCAAGGGGCAGTAGCCCTGAGCATCTCAGACATTTTGGAGGTAGCCCAGAACACCTCAAACTTTTGAGTGGGAGCAGCAGGGAAGGCACCTTAAGGAGACAAGTAGCAGATGAAATGTCATCTCATCACAGAAGTGTGTACAATGGAATGAATGGTGGGTGGATAAGCCTACTGAAATCCCCATTTTCTTAAATGGAGTTTTCTGCATGTGTTAAACAATCAGAATATACATAATACATACATGTGAACATTTCATGAATGCATGTCTAAGCCTAAATTTAAAGGTAACCTGTCACCAGATTTGGGCCTTCCAAACTAAAACTAGCACCTTAAACAGCACCTGAGCTGCATTCCATTAAGATGCATGTTACCCCTTGACCCCCCTGAAGCCCCCAACAATACATTTATAAAATCTTCTGCCTAGTATGTAAACTATCCAGTCGGGTCTTATGGGTGTCCTATTCTGTGCCTCCTATCCCTTATTTCACTGTCCTCCTGTGCTGACTAATGTGGATGATGCCTCGGACGCCCTCCAACATAGGCAGGTTAAATCTCCATATTCCCAGCTCACACAGGCTCACTTCTCTCTGCCCTGTTGCGGGCAGAGCCGAAAACATAGGTGCGCCTGTGCGAATCAGTGAGTTCACTGTGAAGGTGCAAGATTTTGCATGGCGATGTGAATGAAGCAAGTGACATAGTTCACATTGCCAAGCAAAATCTTGCGCCTGCACAGAGAACTCGCTGATTCGCGCAGGCGCACTTAAGTTTTCGGCTCTGCCCGCAATACGACAAAGCGAAGTGCACCTGCGCAAGCTGGGAATATGTTTGCGCAGGTGAGAGTTTTTGCCCGCCTACGTGGGTGTCGTCCCTGGTGTCATCCACATCAATCAGCACAGGAGGACAGTGAAAGGAGTCACAGATTAGGATGCCCATCAGATGGGACTGGACAATTTACATACCAGGCAGGAGATTTTATAAAGGTATTTTTTGGGGGCTACGGAGTCGGTCATGGGGTAATGTGCACCATCATGGAATGCAGCACAGGTGCTGCTTAAGGTGCTAGCTTTAGTTTAGAAGTCCCAAATCTGGTGACAGGTTCTTTTTAATGGTATACTAATAATGGCCAGAAATGATCAGTAATGGACATGTACTGCCTATTGTGTGTTAAAGGCCTTGTCCAACTTAAAAAAAATAACAGAAGGAAGGTATGGTTAGAAAAAAATAAATGAATGTATAGTCACCAGTTCTAATCACTGGTGCTCCAGCACAGGATTCTGCGTTGGTCTCCGGTAGAACAGTAACTAATGAGGTCCTGTTCCAATGTAACTCTAAAGACACCTCGTTCTAGTCACCTTATTGCTGCAGCCAATCATTAGTCCTTACGGACAGGTGACTGAAAGACAATACCTCATGGCTTCCTGTCCTACGAGAGACCACTGGTGTTGCCTTCACTTGAACTATAGGGGTTACATTGGTTGATTATACATTCTTTCATCATTTTTTTTACTTTCCCTTTCTTCTGTATTTTATCAACCATTGACAAATATTATCTAAAACGTTTTTAGGCTTTGGTAACTCGGGCTACAATTCTGAACATGTCTGGCCACTATAATATCTTAACCTAAACATTTCTTAAATTTTTGGTTTTGAGTCAACTTTTGACACCAAAGTTAATGACTAGCGTAACTAATTAAACCACTTATTTCTAACTCTTGAAACTGTCTTACCAATGAACGTACCAATGACATAAAAATGATATTGCTTTGTGTGTTTTTGAGAATATGTTGTGTTTCCATGTGGTTATAGACATATGGTAATAGTTTATATTGAATATGACAAATAGAGAAGTGAAGCAAAATAGCAACTTTACTGTTGCCTTACATCTTATGAGACATGACTGATAAACACAAATATTGCTTAATTCTGAATGTTTTAGAATATATTTTAGTATTTTTTGTTTCATATTTTAAATGACACTGCTAATGTTGTCTATATGTCATAAATTGTTCCAGATGATGCTGTTTGCACTAAGCTAAGAGCCGACATCTACTATTCTATTGAACGCAGGCTTAGCAGGTGCCTTTACAAACATAATCTGTATCATTAATCATCTCAGATTCACAAGGCTTAGAGCTGTTTATTGACAGTGAGCGTTTACTGCATTTAAAGGCATTGTCTGAACAAAATGTAAAAAAAAATCAGTAAATATAAGGCAAAACTTTTGCACAGATCCAATAGGGGGCAGAATCTTCAAGGCATGATATTAGAGAGTCATACAAATGCCATGTGCTCACAAATTTTCTGTACAACACTATATTCTCCCCTACAATTAATACTTTTAGAGGAGAATACCATAATTATTTTGTGTTTGCGAAAAATGGCAAACACGTGGAACTACAGCATGACGTGGAAGATTTCTATAATGAACCTGCAATGTACACGTGTCTAAGACTTTGGTGATTGACTTGAGCAAGTCTATCACCATGTTAGTAATTCTGCTCTATGAGTCCATCTATATATGTTGTAGCAAGAGTAAGATATTATCACTACAGGACTAGGTGTCCCATGCCTCCTAGTCAACTGCTGTATAAATAGGTCCTTACCACTGATTAGCAGTTTTCTGTCAATGTACAGCATACACAAAAGGCTGCCAAGCAGGGATGTAGTAAATTGAATAGTTTACCTGGATGGGTACAAATGGAAAGACAAGTGCGGCGCTGACCTAAGGGCAGTAAGTGGTGAAAAGACTTAGATATAAATGAATTCAATACTCATCTTTTTGAAGGTATAATTCGCCTTGAAAGTAGCTGTATTGAGCCATGGCAACTGGCCCCTCTTGGCTTGCAGCAATCCCTGGACACTATGAGAGAATCCTCCCTTGGATTCACATAGGCACCACAAATCAGAACCATAAAAAAATGCAGGCTGTGTGTTTTTGCGCTTCTACAGAAGGCCAGAGCGGTGATCCTTTTTAAAAATTATTTATTGGTGTTCACATAATCCACATACAATGCGTTTTGGCTAGGAAAAAGGATCACCCAGCTCTGGCCTCCTATGGAAGCGCAATCACACATAGCCTGCATTTTTTTATGGTTCTGATAAGTAGGGATGTAGGTGAGAGTCAGCAGGGCTCAGCATTCTGAGCCCTACTAGATCTACTAGTAAGAGATTAACACTACAGGACTAGTTGTCCTATGCCTTGTAGTCAACAGCTGTGTAATTAGGTCCTTATCAGTTTTCTTTCAATGTACCGCATAACAGAAAAGGCTGCCAATCATGGGTGTGGGTGGGATTAACCAGGGCTCAACAATTTTAACACTACTAAATCTGAAGCAGAGAAAATTGTGATTATATCACAATTTCTATACTAAGTAAACTAAGTGATACATTGTTGGTATCATGATCTCTGCTCCTACATTATATTGCTCTTAGATTGGTTCGCAAAAACCACGTGGCAGATTCCCTCTCAAAGAACAAGCTAGATTTCTTCTAGAAACTTCAGCTCACCTGTCCTATGTTTTTTGTGGTTGTGATATTGCAAATTATCCCTACACGCATCAATA
Organism: Anomaloglossus baeobatrachus; assembly: GCF_048569485.1. Lineage (NCBI taxonomy): Eukaryota > Metazoa > Chordata > Amphibia > Anura > Aromobatidae > Anomaloglossus > Anomaloglossus baeobatrachus. The sequence goes on along the minus strand of NC_134355.1, from coordinate 108,993,663 downwards.
AAGCTGAGCTGCAATACCATACCCAGATGGTTTGACTGTATTTGTGGAAATGTACAGCCTTTTTAAAATGAAAAGTGTCATGTAAATGATGAAAAAATAATATTATTTGAGAAATTGAATGAAATGAAAATTTTATGAATTCTGTAGACGTGCTGACTGGTAGTGGAGTATGATTTGGTCAATCTTCCTCATTTTGGGCAGTAGTCTTTGAATAGAGGTTACTGCTGGATAGTGTACTGCCACCATGTTTCATTCACATGTTATGGGAGCACAAGGAACATCATGAGGAATTCTGATTAATATCTCTAGAAAGCTTGGTATAGGGCCAGTTGTTGAATGTTCTTATTTTTAGTTTAGTCATGTCTTACCCATGCCATGCAATTTAGGGTAGGCTGAAATCAGTTTGACATCTATACTGTAATAATGTCAAGTTTTTGATGATCTCTAAGGAATGTATGACTAAGTACTAAGGTGTTTATTATGTTGTGGGGTCTGGAGAGACCTTAGAGGATGCTAAACAGCATTTGATAGGTCAAGTTCAATGTAAAATAAATTTTCTGGACAAAGTCGAACTCAAATTTTGGCTCATTTTACGCCACAGTTATTAAATTGTTGGAAGTTGTCTGGATACCTCTGGCTACTTTCCGAGAACAATAGTAATCATACAAATGGGAGGCCCAGAGGTTCATGTAATATGTCGTTAAAAAATGTTAGCTGTCTGTGATTTATGGGTGAGCTGTCCAGAAAATGTAAAAGGGAATTTGGCAAACCTGCCCACAAGACCTGTAATTTTTCAGAAATGAAGATCCAGTTTTTACTCCTCACAATTTGGTGAAAGTCACTATCTTTTACCTGTCAGTTTTTCTACTTGTAACAATTCAATTCTACGTTCTGACTGTTTACTTGATATATAATAAGTTCTACACCTTGTTAGGTGTCATCATAAGGATACTATGGTATCAGATTCTCCTGTCAGTAGTTTTAATACGAGGCTGTCACAGTATGAAAGTTTAAAAAGCAGAGATGTCAGCGTGCCATCCAGTGTATCCTTTATTCTGCCATTTCATGGTTTAGCTCACACATCTAAAGAAAGGGTCACGATTGGCATCAATGGCAGTGTCTGTGAACCGTGTGGCAGCCACATTGGATGACATGATAATAATAATAATTAATAATAATTTTATTCATTTATATAGCGCTATTAATTCCACAGCACTTTACATACATTAGGAACACTGTCCCCATTGGGGCTCACAATTTAAAGTCCCTATCTGTATGTTTTTTTGGAGTGCTGACATTTTCTCGAATTGAATTACATTGGAAAATTTTGGAGGACCTTCCACTGAAGATTATGCAAGAGCTTAACATCTGATATTATTTTCGGTATATGCTTAAGGCAAGATTTAGACATTTATATGCCAATATTTTTCAACATCAACATTTAAAATTAAACAAAAAAATATGGAAAGTCAGCGTGCCCCACCGGTATAAACTTCCACATATATATTCCAGAAAATATCCACATGGATACAACTGGAGTGGCTGTAACAATGCACAAGTAGAAAAAGAACGAATGATCAAGCTGCAATTCAGGAAATTCTTAAATATAAAACTTACCATCATAAAAACGTTTTTCCAGCTTGGACAATTCCATATGATATTGCATATCGCATGTGGACCTACGCGTTTCAACCTGTTGTCTTAAATCATGATACAATAGTAATAAAGAAATAGGGATGCACAGCCAAGGTGAACAATAGAGTGCTGCCCTATGTGTGAGGGTAGATTATAAACAAAAAGAGAAAAGAGCACACATAATATGGGCGCACATCAAAGGACAATCAACAGAATCATCTAATATATAATATATTTTTATTGGGTCAAATAGAAAACACACAATATAAAAACCTTTAAAATAAGACACACAATTACAAGAAGGCCTCAGGATTAGAGTTGAGCGCGGTTCGAGGTTCGAGGTTCTCCAGTTCTAGGCTCGAGTGATTTTGGGGGCTGTTCGAGATCGAACTAGAACTCGAGCTTTTTGCAAAAGCTCGATAGTTCTAGATACGTTTGAGAACGGTTCTAGCAGCAAAAAGCAGGGCTTTTTACAGCTACAGTGTGCAGGAGCCATCGCTGGCAGCCTGCCAGAAGCTGGTAACCAAGATAAACATCGGGTATCCAACCGAAGCGCTTTGATTAGTAACCCGATGTTTATCCTAGTTACGTGCAGGAAGCCCACACTTCCCCGCTCAGCTCACTCCGCCCCCTCCTGCCCGCAGCATGTACACACACACACACACACACACACACACATGGTCCCGCTCGGCTTACCTGCGGTCGGCCCGGGGGCAGCAGTCCTTGGCACTGGAAACTGTGGCTGCCGGCCCTTTAAGGCTCACTGTGTTCTCCTGCATTGAGCATCATCTGTGGGCGGAGCTACCGCCCGGCGTCCTGCTCGGTCGCACAGATGAAGGAGTCACAGTGCCAGCCAGCGACCCCCAGCAAATCGCTTCCCTCCGGTGCTGTGTGGGCCCCATCTGCACCGTGACCTGATCAGTATGTGGGACATCACTCCCTCCCCGCCCCTCCCTGTCCCCCCGTGCGTGTGTGGGCCCCGCAGAGCCGTGTGTGTGGCCCCCGGAGCCGCGTGTGTGGGCCCCGCAGAGCAAGGTGTGTGTTTGTATGTATGCATGCAGCAGAGCAGTATGCGTGTCTATATGTATGTATATATGCAGCAGAGCAGTATGCGTGTCTGTATGTATGTATATATGCAGCAGAGCAGTATGCGTGTCTGTATGTATGTATATATGTAGCAGAGCAGTATGCGTGTCTGTATGTATGTATATATGCAGCAGAGCAGTATGCGTGTCTGTATGTATGTATATATGCAGCAGAGCAGTATGCGTGTCTGTATGTATGTATGTATATATGCAGCAGAGCAGTATGCGTGTCTGTATGTATGTATATATGCAGCAGAGCAGTATGCGTGTCTGTATGTATGTATATATGTAGCAGAGTAGTATGCGTGTCTGTATGTATGCATGTATGTATGCAGCAGAGCAGTATGCGTGTCTGTATGTATGTATATATGCAGCAGAGCAGTATGCGTGTCTGTATTTATGTATATATGCAGCAGAGCAGTATGCGTGTTTGTATGTATGTATATATGTAGCAGAGTAGTATGCGTGTCTGTATGTATGCATGTATGTATGCAGCAGAGCAGTATGCGTGTCTGTATGTATGTATATATGCAGCAGAGCAGTATGCGTGTCTGTATGTATGTATATATGCAGCAGAGCAGTATGCGTGTCTGTATGTATGTATGTATATATGCCGCACAGCAGTATGCGTGTCTGTATGTATGTATGTATATATGTAGCAGAGTAGTATGCGTGTCTGTATGTATGTATATATATATGCAGCAGAGCAATATGCGTGTCTGTCTGTATGTATGCATGTATGTATGCAGCAGAGCAGTATACGTGTATGTATGTATGTATATATGCAGCAGAGCAGTATGCGTGTCTGTATGTATTTATGTATATATGCAGCAGAGCAGTATGCGTGTCTGTATGTATGTATGTATATATGCAGCAGAGCAGTATGCGTGTATGTATGTATATATGAAGAAGAGCAGTATGCGTGTCTGTATGTATGTATGTATGTATGCAGCAGAGCAATATGCGTGTCTGTCTGTATGTATGCATGTATGTATGCAGCAGAGCAGTATGCGTGTCTGTATGTATGCATGTATGTATGCAGCAGAGCAGTATACGTGTCTGTTTGTATGTATGTATATATGCAGCAGAGCAGTATGCGTGTCTGTATGTATGTATGTATGTATATATGCAGCAGAGCAGTATGCGTGTATGTATGTATATATGCAGCAGAGCAGTATGCGTGTCTGTATGTATGTATGTATATATGTAGCAGAGTAGTATGCGTGTATGTATGTATATATATATGCAGCAGAGCAATATGCGTGTCTGTCTGTATGTATGTATGTATGCAGCAGAGCAGTATACGTGTCTGTATGTATGTATATATGTAGCAGAGTAGTATGTGTGTCTGTATGTATATATATATGCAGCAGAGCAATATGCGTGTCTGTCTGTATGTATGCATGTATGTATGCAGCAGAGCAGTATGCGTGTCTGTATGTATGCATGTATGTATGCAGCAGAGCAGTATGCGTGTCTGTATGTATGCATGTATGTATGCAGCAGAGCAGTATACGTGTCTGTATGTATGTATGTATATATGCAGCAGAGCAGTATGCGTGTCTGTATGTATGTATGTATATATGCAGCAGAGCAGTATGTGTGTCTGTCTGTATGTATGCATGTATGTATGCAGCAGAGCAGTATGCGTGTCTGTATGTATGCATGTATGTATGCAGCAGAGCAGTATGCGTGTCTGTATGTATGCATGCAGAGCAGTATGCGTGTCTGTCTGTATGTATGTATGTATGCAGAAAAGCAGTATGCGTGTCTGTCTGTATGTATGCATGTATGTATGCAGCAGAGCAGTATGCGTGTCTGTCTGTATGTATGTATGCAGCAGAGCAGTGTGTGTGTGTGTGTCTGTATGTATGTATGCAGCAGAGCAGTATGTGTGTGTCTGTCTATATGTATGTATGTAGCAGAGCAGTGTGAGTGTCTGTCTATATGTATGTATGCATGCAGAGTAGTATGTGTGTGTCTGTATGTATGTATGTATGTATGCAGCATAGCAGTGTGTGTCTCTGTATGTATGCATGTATGATGTGTATCTATGTATGTCAGTGTATATGACTGTATAGATTTGTCTGTTTATATGTATTTTTGTGAGTTTGTCTTTAAAAAATGTATATGTACGTGTATGTATCTGTGTATGTGTGTGTGTCTGCGTGTTTATGGGGCCCACTGGGACTCTTCCGCCCGGGGCCCACAAAAACCTGGAGCCGGCCCTGCCTGCGGTGATGAAGTCCCGCCATCCCGACCTCAGCGCTGTCACTGTCCTCCATGGCCGCCGCTTGTCACATCACCTTCTCTCGCTTCCGACCCGAGACTGACTAGCGGTGACGTCACGGGCCTCTCGCAATTCTTGGCTGTGAAGGCGGCGGTCATTGAACTCAGTGACAGGGGCTGTCAGTGTGCTGGAGATCAGCGCAGGTAATGTACCTCGCTGACAGCAGCACTTGTCATGCCCTGCAGTGACCTGGGCTGACCCATTGATGTTAGCTCAGGTCACTGCACTGCTCTCCCAGCCAATGGGGAACATCCTGCTCTTCATTGACTGGGACAGTGTGGATCGTCATGGCAACCCCTTGGATTACACCAGACCTGGATTTGTTTTTCATTCTAATAAATTGGTTGAAGAGGGAATGTTTTGGGGAGTGTTTTTTCAAATAAAAATGTGTTTGTCGTCTATTTTTTTTTATTACTGACTGGGTTGGTGATGTCAGGTATCTGATAGACGCCTGACCTCACCAACCCCAGGGCTTAATGCCAGGTGACATTACACATCTGGTATTAACCCCATATATTACCCCGTTTGCCACCGCACCAGGGCGCGGGATGAGCTGGGGCGAAGCACCAGGATTGGTGCATCTAATGGATGCGCCACTTCTGGAGCGGCTGCGGCCTGCTATTTTTAGGCTGGGGAGAGTCCAATAACCATGGACCTCCCTAGTCTGAGAATATCAGGCCTCAGCTGTCTGCTTTACCTTGGCTGGTAATCCAATTTTGGGGGACCCCTACGTGTTTTTTTTTTTAATTATTTATTTAATTTAAAATAACAGCGTGGGGTGCCCTCAGTTTTGGATTACCAGCCAAGGTGAGGTTGCCAGCTGTGGCCTGCAGGCTGCAGCCGTCTGCTTTACCCTAGCTGGCTACAAAACTAGGGGGAACCCTACGTCATTTTTTTTTCATTTTTTTGGCTAACTACAAAGCTAAGCACCCCTTAGTGCCACATGAAAGGCACCAAAGGGTGCTCCACTTTTTCTCCACTTCTTCTCCACTTCTTCACTTCTCCACTTTTTCTCCACTTTTTCTCCACTTTTTCTCCATTTTTTTCTCCACTTTTTCTCCACTTTTTCTCCACTTTTTCTCCACTTTTTCTCCACTTTTTCTTCACTTTTTCTCCACTTTTTATCCATTTTTTCTCCACTTTTTCTCCACTTTTTCTCCGTTCTTTTTCTATGGTCGGTCTACCCATTAGCTCTGCCATGCATAGTGTAGCTCTACACCTACTGCACATGTTACTTTATGATTGACATCTCTTTCGTACCAGAGCTGTCTAAGCCTACTCTGACCCCATATTTGTCATTACTATATTGTCCTTGTACTGTATTATGACATTTGTATCATGTGTTTCATTTCTTGCTGTGTTGCAATTTTTTTGCTGCATCCCAATTGTACCTCTACATTGTTCGAGTTTATGTTATTGTTCTCTCACTCTTATGTGATTCTGATTATTGTCATTTTTCATGATTACATGCAGATAAGTCCAATCTGACGAAGGCTCAGGCCGAAACGTCATTTGTAACTTGTTTTGGACAAAACCATATATGCTTATGAAATTTTTTTTTTCTTAATACGGACCAATAAAGAGTGATTTTGCATTACTATCCGTTGTGACTTACTGACTTAGTCTGGGAGATTTAGAGTGCCGAGGCTACTCACTAATTTTATCTATTATTACCTCTGAGCACCTATATACTAGTGAGCAGAGCTTCCTCTACAGTAGTTCTCCTGATTAGGCATGCCCTTACCTCATGAGCAGGGCATTGCAGCTTTGGTAGCAACCATTATGACATGGACTCTGCTGCTGTGGACCCGGGGAGAGTGAGTGCAGATTCATTGCACCCACACTCCTCACATGAAGGGTCCGCACTCCTAGAAAATGGGGGATACGTTCCCTGAGTGTCTCCCCCCCATATTCTAGACGGTCCAGTGTCGTCGTGGGACCCCTTTATTTTTTTTCTTACAATAAATTGGTGAAATAGGAAATGTTTTGGGGACTGTTTTTTCAAATAAATTTCTTTTGTCGATTTTTTTTTTTTGTTAGTACTGACAGTTTATGATGTTGGGTATCTAATAGACGCCATGACATCACAAACTGCTGGGCTTGATCTCAGGTGACTTTACAGCTAGTATCAACCCGATTTATTACCCCGTTTGCCACTGCACCAGGGCACAGGATGAGCTGGGGTGAAGCACCAGGATTGGCGCATCTAGTGGATGCGCCACGTCTGGGGTGCCTGCGGCCTGCTATTTTTAAGGCTGTGAAGGCCCAATAACTATGGAGCTTCCCACCCTGAGAATACCAGACCACAGCTGTCCGCTTTACCTTGGCTGGTGATCCAATTTGGGGGGGACCCTACTTTTATTGTGTAATTATTAATATTTATAAAATAATTATAAAAAAGAGCCTGAGGGGACCTCCACATTGGATCCCCAACCACGGTAAAGCTGCCAGCTGTGGTTTTCAGGCTACAGCCGTCTGCTTTACCCTAGCTGGCTATCAAAAATGGGGGGACCCAACGTCATTTTTTTTTAACTATTTTTTAAATAGAAAAAATTAATGGGCTTCCCTGTATTTTGATTGCCAACCAAGGTAACGGCAGGCAGACTGGGGTGGCAACCCATAGCTGTCTGCTTTATCTGTGCTGAGAATCAAAAATACCGCAGACCGCTACGTCATTTTTTTAAAGATTTATTTTTACAGCACTGTGATGTCCAGCAATCAAAATACAGGGAAGCCCATTTTGTTTTTAGTTATTTAAATAAATAATTAAAAAAAATATATATGGCCTCCCGCTGCATTTTTTGTATTGCTAGGTAAGGGTAATCCAAGCAGCTACTGGCTGCTAACCCCCACTGCTTGGTGTTACCTTCACTGGCAATGGAAAATCCAGGGAAGCATTTTTTATTTTTTTTGCCAAAAAACTACAAAAAAAGGACGTGAGCTTCGCCATATTTTTGTATGCTAGCCAGGTATAGCAGGCAGGTGCTGGAAGAGTTGGATACAGCGCCAGAAGATGGCGCTTCTATGAAAATGCCATTTTCTGAGGCGGCTGCAGACTGCAATTCGCAGCAATGGGGCCCAGAAAGCTCAGGCCAACCTGTGCTGCGGATTCCAATCCCCAGCTGCCTAGTTGTACCTGGCTGGACACAAAAATGGGGCGAAGCCTACGTCATTTGTTTTCTAATTATTTCATGAAATTCATGAAATAATAAAAAAAGGGCTTCCCTTTATTTTTGGTTCCCAGCCGGGTACAAATAGGCAACTGGGGGTTGGGGGCAGCCGTACCTGCCTGCTGTACCTGGCTAGCATACAAAAATATGGCGAAGCCCACATAATTTTTTCAGGGGGCAAAAAACTTCTGCATACAGTCCTGGATGGAGTATGCTGAGCCTTGTAGTTCTGCAGCTGCTGTCTGTCTGTATGAAGAAGAGCAGACAGCAGCTGCAGAACTACAAGGCTCAGCATACTCCATCCAGGACTGTATGCAGAATTTTTTTGCCCACCAAAAAAATGACGTGGGCTTCGCCATATTTTTGTATGCTAGCCAGGTACAGCAGGCAGCCACGGGCTGCCTCCAACCCCCAGTTGCCTATTTGTACCCGGCTGGGAACTAAAAATATAGGGAAGCCCATTTTTTTAATTATTTCACTTATTTCATGAAATAATTAAAAAACAAATGACGTGGGCTTCGCCCCATTTTTGTGTCCAGCCGGGTACAACTAGGCAGCTGGGGATTGGAATCCGCAGCACAGGTTAGCCCGAGGTTTCTGGGCGCCTCTGCTGCGAATTTCAGTCCGCAGCCGCCCCAGAAAATGGCGCTCTCATAGAAGCGCCATCATCTGGCGCTGTATCCAACTCTTCCAACAGCCCTGGAGCCGGGTGGCTTGTTGGGTAATCATGAGTTAATACTGGCTTTGTTTTACTAGCCAGTATTAAGCCAGAGATTCTTAATGTCAGGCACGTTTGACCCGGCCATTAAGAATCTCCAATAAAGGGTTAAAAAAAAACACCACACAGAGAAAAAATACTTTAATAGAAATAAATACACAGACACATTAGAGACTCCATCTTTATTACCCCCTGTCAGCCCTCCACGATCCTGCTCTTCTGTCTTCTTTCTTTCTAGTGTAGTAGTAGTGACGATTGTAGTGAGGATGAGTTTACCCAGCTCATCACTTGGGGCTGGGGAACCTCCATCCTCACTACAATCCTCACTAGTGTAGTAGTAGTGACGATTGTAGTGAGGATGAGTTTACCCAGCTCATCACTTGGGGCTGAGGAACCTCATCCTCACTACAATCCTCACTCGTGTAGTAGTAGTGACGATTGTAGTGAGGATGAGTTTACCCAGCTCATCACTTGGGGCTGAGGAACCTCATCCTCACTACAATCCTCACTAGTGTTGTAGTAGTGACGATTGTAGTGAGGATGAGTTTACCCAGCTCATCACTTGGGGCTGGGGAACCTCCATCCTCACTACAATCCTCACTAGTGTAGTAGTAGTGACGATTGTAGTGAGGATGAGTTTACCCAGCTCATCACTTGGGGCTGGGGAACCTCCATCCTCACTACAATCCTCACTAGTGTAGTAGTAGTGACGATTGTAGTGAGGATGAGTTTACCCAGCTCATCATTCGGGGCTGAGGAACCTCATCCTCACTACAATCCTCACTAGTGTAGTAGTAGTGACGATTGTAGTGAGGATGAGTGTTTACCCAGCTCATCACTTGGGGCTGAGGAACCTCCATCCTCACTACAATCCTCACTACAATCGGGAAGCAGCGTGCAGCCTTCACTCCGTGAGTGATCAGTGCTGCTAGCGGTAACGCTGATAGACGCGTTACCATAGCAACGGTGCTCTCGGAGCCGCGGTTAGCGGTGACGTCACTGCTAACTGCGTTGCTATGGCAACCTCCGTTAATAACCGGCTGTGTCAGCCGGTCCCTAACGGAATGGGGAGTCGACCGTGTGCTAGAGCATGTCACCGGTACACGGCGATACACATATGTGCACCGTGTACCGGAGAGATGCACTCGCAGGTCCTACATGACGCGTCATAGTCATGTGACCAGTCTGTAGCCAATGAGATAATAGCCACGTGACTGGTCACATGGCTATTTTGACGTCACGATAGGTCCTGCTTCACTGCTGCAGTGCCGGTCACCGGGAGCATTCAGCGATCATCGGATGGAATAGCGGCAGGAGACAGAGTGCAGAAGGGATCGCGGGGACCGGTAAGTGTTATGGCAATGTTTATTAACTGTTTGTGTACATTTATAATGCATTTTTATGTGTTTGTGATTGCCTCCCATTATAGCCTATAGGTTCGAGTTTGGTTCGTCGAACGTTCGACGAACCGAACTCGAACGGGACCCCCGTTCGGCGAACCGAACTCGAGCCGAACCGCGACCGGTTCGCTCATCTCTACTCAGGATGTAATATAAATAACTCCAAGATAATATATCAATTAGTACAATACTAAATAGTAATAATGAATATATGGTAATTGTATCAACAAGTTCTCCAGTCAAAAATTGACAAACTATTTTGCATGCAGATGATAATTTTCAACAATTTATGAAAGCAGGCATCAGGCAAGATGAGTTACATGAAAATATTAGCAAGTAGTCAAAGGCATAGTTACCATGAATAATGCGGACAATATATCTCAAAATTGATACGCCCAGTGTTCTAATAGTGTACCTAGATCAAAAATGTGCATATGATGCCTGTCAATGTAACCAACAGTACTGTACAGCAGATGGCAAGATGACAGGATTGTGGATATGCCACAAAACCTAAATGCCAAGGAAGGCTCCTAAAACGTGGTAATCCCAATCCAGGAAAACTACCATAGAGAGACAATATATGAGTCAAAAGTACAAGTTAGGGCAACAGAAGGTCTGGGCAGCCTGTACCAGGGAAATGAGAGGGATAGTGTTATCATGGGTGGGAAAAGGGTACAGTCCCAGGGTCAGGGAGAGGGAAACCCCCACAAGTAATGATATACCCAAGGTCCAGCTATAGAGCAATAACGCTACAGCAGGGCCAGGTCAAAAAGCAATAGGAGCACTCACAGACCACTCCAGCAGTGTGTGGGTCAAATGAGCATAATTACCAGCCGGATCTGGTGTGGTCAAAAAGACTGCATGCAAAAAATGGAGGAGTAAAATGAGGCCAAAGAAAGAGCCCAACGCGTTGCGCTGGCAAGCAGCTTCATCAGGGAAAGACGAAGCTGTTTGCTAGCGCAACGCGTTGGGCTCTTTTTTTTGGCCTCATTTTACTCCTCCATTTTTTGCATGCAGTCTTTTTTACCACAGCGGACCCGGCTGGTAATTATGCTCATTTAACCCTCACACTGCTGGAGTGGTCTGTGAGTGCATCTATTGCTTTTTGACCTGGCCCTGCTGTAGCGTTATTGCTCTATAGCTGGACCTTGGGTATATCATTGTTTGTGGGGGTCTTCCCTCTCTATGACCCTGAGACTGTACCCTTTTCCCACCCATGATAACACTATCCCCCTCATTCCCCTGGTACAGGCTGCCCAGACCTTCTGTTGCCCTAACTTGTACTTGGGACTCATATATTGTCTCTCTATGGTAGTTTTCCTGGATTGGGATTACCACGTTTTAGGAGCCTTCCTTGGCATTTAGGTTTTGTGGCATATCCACAATCCTGTCATCTTGCCATCTGCTGTACAGTACTGTTGGTTACATTGACAGGCATCATATGCACATTTTTGATCTAGGTACACTATTAGAACACTGGGCGTATCAATTTTGAGATATATTGTCCGCATTATTCATGGTAACTCTGCCTTTGACTACTTGCTAATATTTTCATGTAACTCATCTTGCCTGATGCCTGCTTTCATAAATTGTTGAAAATTATCACCTGCATGCAAAATAATTTGTCAATTTTTGACTGGAGAACTTGTTGGTACAATTGCCATATATTCATTGGAATTATTACTATTTAGTATTGTACTAATTAATATATTATCTTGGAGTTATTTATATTACATCCTGAGGCCTTCTTGTAATTGTGTGTCTTATTTTAAACGTTTTTATATTGTGTGTTTTATATTTGACCCAATAAAAATATATTATATATTAGATGATTCTTTTGATTGTCCTTTGATGTGCACCCATATTATGTGTGCTTTTTTCTCTTTTTGTTTAAATCATAATACAGACAACAGGTCGAAACGCGTAGGTCCGCAAGCGGTATCATATCCAACTGCCATGCGACATCTAGCTACAGTGTTTTCATGTCCAAGTTGGAAAAACTTTAGGATGAATTACATGAATAAATACTAAGTTTTAAACTGAAAAATTTCTTGAATTATCGCTATCTCTTTTATTCTTTTTCTACTTGAAAATGTACAGATGTTTCAAGACCTAATATAGTTTCCTTTTGTTAATAACTACAATGTATCCATTAAAACAAATGCAATATGGATGATGATGGAACCCATTTTTTTGCCCTTGACTGGGTGAGTGTCATCCAAAATATAGAAGAGTCATCTGAAAAGCCCTATTGAATAATATTGTTCTGTCCCTGACCGTGTCTTATCAGATATTAGCACAGACACCTTAGGCTAAGTTCACACTTCCGTTGTTTTGCATCAGTCACAATCCGTAGCCTTGAGGAATTACGGTATCCTGCAAAATATTTTGCAGGAATCCTGTTTTTCCCCATAGGCTTCTATTAGTGACGGATTGTGACTGATGATGCTGCGTTGCATCCGCTGCGTCACGGTCCGTTGTTTTTTAACTGAATACCGGGCGGGAGCAACGCAGCATGTAACGTTTTTTGAGCAGTGCGATCCGTAGGATTTCGCTGCGCATGCGCTCTCTGGCTCCCCACCCCCGTAACCAGGATAAACATCGGGTAACCAAGCAATGCGCTTTGGTTAGTTACCCGATATTTACAGTGGTTACGGGTGCAAGGAGCCAGCGCTAAGCTGGTATCCAAGATAAATATCAGGTAACCAAGCAAAAAGTGCTTTGCTTTTAGTTACCCAATATTTACCCTGGATACAGTGTGCAAGGAGGCCGACACTTCACCACTCGGCTTCGCCCCCTCCCGCACTCCACATGTGTACACACACACTCACACACACACACTCACACTCACACACACACACACACACACTCACACACACTCACTTTTCCCCAGCCCTGCAGTCCCCGCGGCACTGACGTCCTCAGCTTCACGGCTCCGCTCGGCTCCGCCCCCTCACGCTCCGGCCCCTCCCGCACTCCGCATGTACACACGCATGTAGACACACACACACACACACACACACACACATACACACATACACACACACTCACTCACTCACTCACCTGTCCACAGCTATGCAGACCGCGGCACTGACGTCCTCAGCTCCGCCCCCCGAACTCCGACCCCCGAATTCCGCCTCCGAACTCCGCCCCCCGCACACATCGGAGTCCGACAAAGAAATTCTTTTCTTTGTCACCGTTGTCATCCGTTGTACAACGCATCAGTCACTTGCGTCAAGCAACGCATGTTACTGATGCAAAACAACGGAAGTGTGAACTTAGCCTTAACTGAAAAGGACAATTAGGGCTAATTCAGACGTATGATTTGTCCACGTACGAGAAAATCAGAACAATTTTTTTTATCAGACTTTGATCAGAGTGTGATCCAATTGTCATTGCTTTTTCTCGTACACACACAAAAAAAATCTCCACCTTGTCCTTTCTGGTAGTGCGTGAAAATAGGACCACACTTGGATGTCATCTGATTCTGGTCCAACTATTTCAGGGACCCATAGATTTGATTGCCAATTTATAGCTGACTCTCCTATCAAGAGCAGACATGTTCCACATTTTTTCCTTGAATTGCACTTTCAGTGAAAAATCATGTGAATAGCCCAATAGACTGTGACAGATAGAGGTGCTATTTGTGAGAACCATGCATAGCACTCGTATGCAACAAGAACACGTCTGAATGATCCCTTAAGGAGAGTGAATGTTTTCTTCGCTGTTGGACTGTATGATATTATTGAATGGAAGTCTTTATAATTTGAGTCCCATATAACCTATTATAATATATAATACTGAGTGCGGAATGTTACAGTGTACAAGTGCAGCTCAACAAATTAGAATATCATCAAAAAGTTAATTTGTTTCAGTAATTTGATACAAAAAGGGAAACACGCCTTATTATATAGAGTCATTACACACAGAGTGATCTATTTCATGTGTTTATTTCTGTTAATGTTGATGATTATGGTTTACAGTCAATGAAAACTCAAAAGTCATTATCTCAGAAAATTAGAATATTATTTAAGACCAAATGAAAAAAATATTTTAAACTCAGAAATGTTGGCGCCTACTGAAATTTATATACAGTAAAAGCACCAATAGTTGGTCAAGGATGCTTTTGCATGAATTACTGCATCAATGTGGTGTGGCATGGAGGAAATCAGCTTGTGGCACTGCTGAGGTGTTATGGAAGCCCAGCTTGCTTTGATAGCAGCCTTCAGCTCGTCTGCATTGTTGAGTCTGGTGTCTCTCATCTTCCTCTTGACAATACCTCATAGATTCTCTATGGGGTTTAGGCCAGGCGAGTTTGCTGGCCAATCAAGCAGTGATACTGTGGTTATTATACCAGGTATTGGTACTTTTGGCAGTGTGGACAGGAGCCAAGTTCTACTGGATAATGAAATTTCCATTTCCAAAAAGCTTGTTGGCAGAGGGAAGCATGAAGTGCTCTATAATTTCCTGGTCGACGGCTGCACTGACTTTGGTCTTGATAAAACATAGTGGACCTACACCAACAGATGACATGGTTCCTTAAACCAACACTGATTGTGGAAACATCAAACTAGACCTCCAGCAGCTTGGATTGTGGCCTCTCCACTCTTCCTCCAGACTCTGGGACCTTGATTTCCAAATGAAATGCAACATTTACTTTCATCTGAAAAGAACACCTTGAACCACTGAGCAACAGTCCAGTTCTTTTTCTTCTTTGCCCAGGTAAGATGCTTCTGGCGTTGTCTATTGGTCATAAGTGGCTTGATACAAGGAATGTGACAGTTGTAGCCCATGTCCTGGATACGTCTGTGTGTAGTGGGTCTTGAAGCACTGACTCCAGCAGCAGTCCACTCCTTTTTAATCTCCCCCAAATTTTTGAATGGCCTTTTCTTAACAATCCTATCAAGGCTGTGGTTATCCCTGTTGCTTGTGCACCTTTTTCTACCACACTTTTTCTTTCCACTCAACTTTCCATTAATATGCTTTGATACAGCACTCTGTGAACAGACAGCTTTTTTTTAGCAATGACCCTTTGTGGCTTACGTTCCTTGTGGAGTGTGTCAATGACTGCCTTCAGGACATCTGTCAAGTCAGCAGTCTTCCCCATGATTGTGTAGCATATTGAGCCAGACTTAGGCGGGCTTTGCACATTACGACATCGCAAGCCGATGCTGCAATGTCGAGTGCGATAGTCCCCGCCCCCGTCGCTGGTACGATATCTTCTGATAGCTGGCATAGCAAAAAGTATCGCTACGCCAGCTTCACATGCACTTACCTTCCCTGCGACCGTCGCTCTGGCCGGCGACCAGCCTCCTTCCTAAGGGGGCGGGTCGTGCGGCGTCATAGCGACGTCACACGGCAGGCGACCAATAGCGGCGGAGGGGCGGAGATGAACAGGATGTAAACATCCCGCCCACCTCCTTCCTTCTCATTGCAGCCGAGAGGCAGGTAAGGTGATGTTCCTCGCTCCTGCGGCTTCATACACAGCGATGTGTGCTACCGCAGGAACGAGGGATTACATCGTACCTGTCGCTGCACCGGCATTATGGAAATGTTGGAGAATACACCGATGATACGATAACGACGCTTTTGCGCTCGTTCATCGTATCAAAAAGGTTTTACACACTACGATATCGCAAGTGACGCCGGATGTGCGTCACTTTCGATTTGACTCCACCGACATCGCACCTGCGATGTCGTAGTGTGCAAAGCCGCCCTAAGGGACCATTTAAATGCTTAGGAAACCTTGGCAGGTGTTTTGTGATAAGTATTCTAATTTTCTGAGATAATGACTTTGGGGTTTTCATTGGCTGAAAGGCATAATCATCAACATTAATAAAATAAATACTTGAAATAGAACACTCGGTGTGTAATGACTCTATATACTGTGTGTTTCCCTTTTTGTATTGAATGACTGAAATAAATTAACTTTTTGATGATATTCTAATTTATTGAGATGCACTTGTTTGTCTACAACTTTGATGTGTTTCATATACTTCAGTCACTCTCAAGAATTTTATAAGATTTAATTGAGATGAGTATTTTCTCAACTTTGCATGTGTGAATTAAGCACAAACTTTGACCGTGCTTCCTGTTTTTCACACTTTCTTTGGTTTTCTCATACAATTATCAGGTGGATTCTGCAGTTTAGTATCTCCTGCGTGTTGTGATATATTTCATAGTGCTATGTTCTTTAACTGGTGAAATATATTTTCTAGTTGTAATCTTACTTGGCAGATCTTGAAGTATAATCGTTAACTGTTAACTGCTGCTTATTAAATATTATACAAAGATAATTTATATTAAAAGTTTATACTGACATTCCCTTAATAACTAAAAATTCTACTTAAGAGAAACCAACTCAATATCCTATTTCCTTCATGTCATTTTAGCAATGACTAAAAACAACCCGCCACCAGGTCAAAAGTGACCAATTTTTGCTCCTATTTTATTCTTTTCCCTGATTATTGTTTTTTTTGCGTGGTTATTTTTTTTAATCTGCCATACAGTTCCAAAGATATGGGACTTTTTATTTAGTATTAATTTGCCCAGTTTTTATAAAGATTATGCCGTTCACAGGATTCTCTGTCCATGTCTTTGGGTTGGCATGCATTATTATCCTTTAAGCAACACCTTTTTGGTAAAGACTATAAAAAGTAGCGCTGCACAAGAAGGCCAATATTTTGACCAAAAAAGCCCACACTATAATACTCAGGAGAAAAGTGTGAATAACATAAGAGCAAAACCTCACCACGTATGCCCTGATAGCATGTCCTCTTTAAGAAGCATATGAAGATTTATTGTCAAGACTCTCCCAAAGGAGAAATGATGCCACATGTGATATTGACTTTATAAGGTTTAAACAGATATGTCAGATTTACATACATTATTAAATAGATCTCTTAGACTTAATGAGGCTGGTGTACTTACTTTGACAATACATGCCAGAATGCCTCTGTAATCCTTTATAAAATCCTTTTTAGAACTGGCCTCACAGATTGTTCACTTCAATATCACACTAGGCAACTTTCAAATAACGTTATACAGCTATCACCAACTCATCAATATTAATGAAATTAATCTTAAACAAGAACATTTTAATCCATCTCAGTATAAAAAATAATAAATTTAGGCGACTAATACAGTCATATGAAAAATTTGGGCACCCCTATTAATGTTAACCTTTTTTCTTTATAACAATTTGGGTTTTTGCAACAGCTATTTCAGTTTCATATATCTAATAACTGATGGACTCAGTAATATTTCTGAATTGAAATGAGGTTTATTGTACTAATAGAAAATGTGCAATCCGCATTTAAAAAAAATTTGATCGGTGCAAAAGTTTGGGCACCCTTATCAATTTCTTGATTTGAACACTCCTAACTACTTTTTACTGACTGACTAAAGCACTAAATTGGTTTTGTAACCTCATTGAGCTTTAAACTTCATAGGCAGGTGTATCCAATCATGAGAAAAGGTATTTAAGGTGGCCACTTGCAAGTAGTTCTCCTATTTGAATCTCCTATGAAGAGTGGCATCATGGGCTCCTCAAAACAACTCTCAAATGATCTGAAAACAAAGATTATTCAACATAGTTGTTCAGGGGAAGGATACAAAAAATTGTCTCAGAAATTTAAACTGTCAGTTTCTACTGTGAGGAACATAGTAAGGAAATGGAAGAACACAGGTACAGTTCTTGTTAAGCCCAGAAGTTTCAGGCCAAGAAAAATATCAGAAAGGCAGAGAAGAAGAATGGTGAGAACGGCCAAGGACAATCCACAGACCACCTCCAAAGACCTGCAGCATCATCTTGCTGCAGATGGTGTCAATGTGCATCGGTCAACAATACAGCGCACGTTGCACAAGGAGAAGCTGTATGGGAGAGTGATGTGAAAGAAGCCGTTTCTGCAGGCACCCCACAAACAGAGTCGCCTGAGGTATGCAAAAGCACATTTGGACAAGCCAGTTACATTTTGGAAGAAGGTCCTGTGGACTGATGAAACAAAGATTGAGTTGCTTGGTCATAGAAAAAGGCGTTATGCATGGAGGCAAAAAACACGGCATTCCAAGAAAAGCAGGGAATGGATATTTCAGCAAGACAATGATCCAAAACACCGCTCCACATTATCTTCTTTTTTCATGATGACATCTATTTTGTGACGTGCACCGGTTCCTCCTGCAGCAAAACAACTCCACAACATGATGCTGCCACCCTCATGTTTCACAGATGGGATGGTGTTCTTAGGCTTCAAAGCTTCTCCCTTTTTACTCCAAACATAACTATGGTCATTATGTCAAAACAGTTAAATTCTAGTTTTGTCCGACCACAGGACATGACTCCAAAAATGAAGGTCTTTGATCCTGTGTGAATTTGCAAACATTAATCTGGCTTTTTATGCTTCTTTTGGAGTAATAGCTTCTTCCTACCAGAGTGGCCTTTCAGACAATGTTGATACAGTGCTCATTTCACCGTGGATAATGACAAAATCTTACCAGCTTCCACCAGCATCTTCACAAGGTCTTATGGTTTTGATTTTGTTTTTATATGCACATGTTTGACAAAAGCACATTCATCTCTAGTAAACAAAACCCATCTCCTTCCTTAACCGTATGATGGCTGGACATTCACATATTGTTTGT
Organism: Anomaloglossus baeobatrachus; assembly: GCF_048569485.1. NCBI lineage: Eukaryota > Metazoa > Chordata > Amphibia > Anura > Aromobatidae > Anomaloglossus > Anomaloglossus baeobatrachus. Next base: position 108,974,725 of record NC_134355.1, on the reverse strand, counting down.
ACTTGCGCAGAATTGTTTGTACAGGTGAACAAGGCACCTTCAGTTATCTGGAAATAGCACCCAAGGATGAACCAGACTTATGGAAGTCCACAAATTTCTTCCTGAGTTCTTAGCTGATTTTTTTTTACTTTGCCATGATGCTACAAAAAGAAGTCTGTTTCAGGTGTGCATTAAAATGTGCATTAAAATACATCCACAGGTTTGTCTCTAATTAACTTGGATGTTGCTAATAAATCTTCCAAAGACATGACATCATCATATGGGCTGTCCCATATTGTTTAATAGCATAGTGCAGTGTATGTGAACTTTTGATTCTGCAGAAAGTAATAAAAATGCCTTACAACATTCTCTGTTTTTCATTATTCTGACATTTGGCAAATATAAATACGTTTGGGTCCTAATTGACCTAAAACGGGAAAGGTTTATTCTGATTTCATGTCAGTTAGTGAGATAAACATCAAACATAATGCATATGTGTCTTTTTACATAGTATATGTAAACCTCTGGTTTCAACTGTATCATCCCAAAGTAGCAAGTACGAGGGGCTGATGGTAAGTCTTTGGCTTTACCTAGATATAAATTAGATAGAATGATGAAAATTTACAATTATTCCACATACCCTCCACTGATGTCAACAGTCAACACACGTCTTACATCGGTTTTCCAAGTTCTGTAAGCCTAGCAAAAAGAAGGATTTCAGTTGTGCCTCAAACCAGGCATCGGTAGCAGCCATTGCATCAGAAATGGCGAGAAATTTGGAACCCTTGTGGTGTTTCTTCAGGTTTGTAAACAGATGATAGTCAGAGGGAGCTCGATCTGGTGAATAAGGTGGGTGGTCAGCCAGCTGGAAGCCCAGCTCTGCCAGTTTTGCCATGGTCACTTGTACAGTGTGAACAGAGGCATTGTCTTGCAGATACAAGATACCTTTGGACAGCTTGCCGTGCCTTTTGGCCTTCAGAGCTGCCTTCCATTGGTCTAAAAATTCAATGTAATACCTTGCATTGATGGTGAAACCCTTTTGAAGGTAGTCCACTAGCAGCATGGCCTCCTTATCCCAGAACACAGACGCCATCACCTTAGTAGCTGATTTTTGCACCCTGAACTTCTTTGGATGACGAGAACAACTGTGCCTCCACTCTTTTGACTGCTCCTTGTTTTCAGGGTCATATAAATATATCCAGGTTTCATCCAAAGCGGCTAGTCAATCCACAAAATGGACTGGGAAGTTTTCACTCGTATGCTTCTCTGATCTGTTGTCAAACCTACTTTGCAGATAGCTTCTTCATGGCCACATGTTCATGGATAATGACACAAACACGTTCACAGGAAATCCCCATGATGTCTGCTATTGCTTTAGCTGAAATTCGTTGATTGTCCAGTATGAGGTTATGCACAGCATCGACAATCTCTGGAACAACAACCACTCTCGGTCGTCCAGGACATTCCTCATCATTTGTGCTGAAGTGACCCATTTTAAATTTGATAACCCAGTCCTTAACTGTGGAATATGAAGGGCATTGATCCCCCAATGTCTGTGACATATCACCATGAATATCCTTCATGAACATTCCTTGCAGAAACAAGAATTTTATCACTCCTCTGCTCTCAGTTGTTGTATATATCGCATTAAACTCCGCCATTTTATTTTCCCGCATGCGTAGAACACTGTTGTGATAATCAACAAACACAAAATTTTGAAGACATATATTAGACATATACAGTCCCTGACAAACGTTCTGTCACTTATCTGCTGTGTAAATAAAAGATTATAACCTGACTTTAAATTCATCCATTGGTTTCATAAATTACTCTTTTGAAAGCTGAAACCCTCCCAAATTTGGTTTAGGTTATAAAAATAAAGTTGCTGCAAAGCTGAAATATTGACCATTTAATGAACACAGAAAGGTCACATTTTGGCAAGACACAAGTTTTGTCACCTTGCCATATAATGCACCCAATCCTAGTTTACATCCTCATCTGTGCTCACTAAATGATTGGTTAATTAGTGGGTGTGTATAAAAAGAAATACAGCACCCCAGACCTTCACTTGAACTGTAACTTGACCTCTAACAACATGCCAAATATCCACCCTGTGACCAAAGCCTTGATTATCAAAAGGCTAAAGACCAGATGCACTGCAGAGGTGGCTGGCAAATTTAATGTGTCTCAGCGTCAAGTAAAAATAATTAAAAAAAGATTTGAAGAGACTGGAGATGCAAGACAACTGCTCAGGAAGAACGTTTGTTGGTTAGAAAATCCAAAGCCAGCCCCTCTTCCACTGCAGAGCTCCAAAAGGCCTGGTCACCTCAAGTCCTTGTTTCAACTTGAACAGTTTGTAGGATTCTATCTCGAAATGGCCTCCATGGTTGAATCAGTGCCCAGAAGCCAGCACTAAACAAAAGGCAATTAAAAAAAGTGTGGCATTGCAAAGTCCCACAGCCTGCTAAACAGATGGATTCTGAAAAAGTGGCAGAAGGTGGATTTCTCTGATGAATCTTCAGTTGAATTACACCACAGCTACCGGAAATACTGCAGGAAAGCATATGGATCCAGAAAACAGTTAAATTTGGTGGTGGAAAGATCATGGTCTGGGGTTACATTCAGTATGGGGGTGTGCAAAACATTTGCAAGGTGAAAGGAAATATCAATAGCCTAAAATATTAAGAAGTATTAGCTGCCTCTTACATTCCCAATCATAAAAGAGGTCAAATTCTGCACCAGGATGGTGTTCCATCTCATACATCCAGCTCTATAACAAAGTTCCTCCTGGCAAAGAAGATCAAGGTGCTCAAGGACTGGCTTACCCAGTAACCAGATATGAACATCATTGAGCATATTTGGGGTAGGATGAAAGAGGAAGCTTGGAAGACAAAACCAAAGAATCTAGATGAACACTGGGAGGCATGTAAGACTGCATTCTTTTATATACCTCAAGTTCAAAATATAGGGAGGAACCCAAATATCAAAAAACCATGAAAAAAATTCCTATATTAAAAATATCAATCTTTATTTAGTCAGTTACTAAAAAACTGTCAGTGCAGCCAGAGGAAGAATAGCCACTTAAAAGTGGTTGGGCGGGTGACCAGGGAGAGACACGTGCGCCAGATGTCGATATTAAGGATGTAGGCAGGGGAAAGGGGGGCTATCCTCGCCCTATGAGTTTTCCCCTACCTACCAGCGGAGTGTAAACACCCTAATTTAAATCGGTGCCCCCGCTCCTCGGCGGCTGTCCCTTACTGTCCCTCCTGACTAAATAAAGATTGATATTTTTAATATAGGAATTTTTTTCATGGTTTTTTGATATTTGGGTTCCTCCCTATATTTTGAACTTGAGGTATATAATTGATATGGCTGGCTTTCTGTCAGCTCCGCTTAACACGTCTGATTGGATGAGTGATGTGGAAGAGGCGTTTTCTGAGGCCTCGGAACTGAGCAGGACCTTGGCTAAACCTAGCATTAAAAATATTTTTTCGGATCTATTGGCATGCTATAAAAACCACCTGAAGTCTTGGTGGGAGGTGAGATCGTTAGAGCATTATATTAAGAGTGGCATTGTTCCAAGAGGCCTAAGGATCCCGCTTACACCAGCACCGAGGTCAAGAACCCAGACATTGTTGGATAAGTGGCGTAAGGAATCAATAGCGTCATCGATTCGTTTTATGACAATCCTGTTAGAGGAGGAGAGATTGACTTTAGAAGAATCATCTAAAAAACTTGAGAGCCAAATCGAGAAAGCTCGTGAATATAAATCTGACTCAGACTTTAGTAATAAAGAAATTACACTCAAAACTACAGTAGATAAATATCAACAGGAACTGAAAGAGAGAAAACATAGACACTACGTACGGGACCTGGCTGATTTTAAGGACAATAGAGCTTATCCTAGTTTAGAGTCATACGAACACGCAGTTGATCCTTCCTCCTCAGACGCAGAGAATTCGGACACGGAGTTTCGGATGAGAGAGGGCCCATTTAGAACTAATAGAGGTAGAGGCCAATTTAGGAGGTATAAAAATAAGAACAAAAAATGGGAAGAAAAAAGGGGGAATCAGAGATTCCCGGCAGGTGTAGCATCCTTGGGGGAGCCCTCTGCTCCACCTTCATCCTCCACCTCATCCTCTGTTCCGGCCTCTTTTTTAGAGGGGACAGACGGTATGTCATACCAATTACGCACACGACTTGTGGGGGTACAGAAAAAATAGTAGGGGCAGGTGTAGAGGAAGATAGGCAACGTATTATTAACCTGTCCTCTTACACCCTATCTATCAATGAAGAGAGGGTTTTGGCTGCTGGCCTTTCATTTGTTCCGACCACACGGTGCGATCCCTTTATATGGATTAAAGACATTAATTTGTTTCTTAGGAAACTTAAGTGGAAGAAGCACTTTGTCATCAATGATAGAAATAAATGCCAACAATTGGGGATTCCTCTTGAATCACTCAATGATGTTAGGGTTCTAGCCGGACTTGCAGAGGAGAGTGACCGTGAAATTGGTGAAGGCCCGTTTTCGGACCTAAAACCTAAGAGCTTACGACTACCACCTTTGGGAGAATGTAGTAATATTGATTTATTTGCTAAACTGGTCTCGGCCGAGATTAGTAAAATCAATCCGAGAAGGGGGAGATCTGATACCAACCTTGGACCATTAGAGAAGGATGCACTATTGTCTCTTGAAAAAAATAGAAACATCGTAATAAAACCCTCCGACAAGGGGGGGAATACTGTAATCCTTGATGTGGGAAAATACAAGGATATGTGCTTTTCCATTCTGCATGACTCTGCCACGTATGAGGTACTGAAGGGAGATCCCACAAAAGACTATGCCTGCAAACTATTGGAAATTCTGACACATGCATTGGATGATTTGCTTATCTCTAAGAATGAATTTGACTTTATGTATCTTAAACATCCACGAATAGCAACATTCTATTCACTTCCTAAGATACATAAAGGGGTGGTGCCACTGAAAGGCCGACCGATAGTCTCGGGCATAGAAGCACTGTGTCAGAATGTGAGTGTATATCTGGACAAACTGTTGCGCCCATTTGTAACATCTTTACCTTTGTACATTAGGGATACTGCTGATCTTATTGGGAAGTTGGAAGGAATTTGTGTGGAACAGGGCACCATCTTAACATCTATAGATGTGGAGGCCCTGTACAGCAGTATCCCTCATGAGAAGGGTATTGGGGCAGTAGAGTACTTTTTAAAGAGTAGGGGGAGTCATCTTGGACCCCATAACATCTTAATTATTAAACTATTGAAGTTTGTCCTGGGACACAACTACTTCCTGTTTAACGGGAAGTTCTACCATCAACTCAGGGGCACAGCGATGGGGAGCCCCTGTGCTCCCACATACACTAATTTGCTCTTGGGTTGGTGGGAGGACACAGTTGTTTTTAGGGATGAGGATGTCATCTGGACCCCCAGAATTTATTCTGGGGGAGATATATTGATGACATCCTCATCCTTTGGTCGGGTGACCAAAACTCCTTCAGGGACTTTGTTGGGTATCTGAACCTGAACAATTTGAACCTAAGGTTCACCTCGGAGATAGGGGGGGAGAGGATCTCCTTTTTGGATTTGTATATCAAGAGCAATCAGGACGGTTATCTGGATACTACCATTTACAGGAAACCGACGGCAACGAATAGTTTGCTACGATGGGAGAGCTGTCACCCCACTAGCCTAAAAAGAGGGATCCCCAAGGGACAGTTCCTCCGACTTCGGAGGAACTGTTCTAGTTTGGGAGATTTTCAGGCACAATCTAATAACCTTAGACGTAGGTTCAGAGATAGAGGTTACCCAGTGGGAGTGATTGATGAAGCATATAGAGTCGCAAAGGGAAGAAATAGAACAGAGTTAATTGCGCCCCGCCAGAGAATGCAAAATGATGGGGTGACAAGATTGATTGGGACCTATGACAACCAAACTGATAGGATTATGGACATTTTAAGGCGGCACTGGGACATTCTTCGGGCAGATCCAGATTTGACAGATACCCTAACTACAAAACCCTCAGTTACTTTTAGGAGAGGGAGGTCAATAAGGGACCACCTGGTCCATAGCCATTTTGAGCAACCTAAATTGGCAGGGACCTGGTTAGATAGGAGACCGATTGGGACTTTTAGGTGCGGGACATGCAGTTTTTGTAAGTACATTGACCCCTCGAAAACCTTTGCAAGTGCAGCGACAGGGAGAGTTTTCTCCAATAGGGATTTTGCGAACTGCAAGACCACTGGAGTAGTATATATGTGCACCTGTCAGTGTCCCAAAAATTATGTGGGGAAAACTAAGAGGGAACTGAGAGTCAGGATTGGAGAGCACATGGGGGATATTCTCCACAAGAGGGATACTGCACTAGCCCGGCATATGGTCCAATACCATAATGGGAATAAAAATATCCTATTTAAGGTAATAGAGACCGTTCAAAAACATGAGAGGTTGGGCGACTGGAATAGGGCGATTCCCCAAAGGGAAATGAGGTGGATTTATCTGTTCCGCAGCATGTCCCCGGATGGGATTAACGAACAACTAAATTTTACTAGTTTCATCTAATTCTCCTTTGAATGGTTCATGGTGATCTGAGAACTCCCGGTACATTACTATGGGATGAGTTATTGAGCGGAGCTGTTTTTTATGCCTATGTGCTTATTGTCCCTATAGGACGAGCAATGGTTAATTTTGTGGCGATATAATGATATCGCTCCTTTCTTATTTCTCTATTTATATGAATAGCCCAATCTTACTCGTAAGTCACGTGACTAGCATTTGCTATAGGCGACGCCCGTGGTGTTATGAGGGCGTCTTCTGTAAGTGGAGCGCAGTGTGCGTTCCACTATCAGTGTCATGTGATCTGCCAAGTACCCTCCCCTAACATGTGCCCCATGTGGGCGTTCCTGAGAAGTGGAACGCAATGTGCGGTCCATGTGCCGGAACTTCCGGTGTGACGTCGGAGGCCTGGAAGTGTGTGCAAGGTCTGATGGGGAATATTGACTTCCGGTCCGACGTCACAGGGATTTCAAACCGGAAGTGACCGCCGGCAGAATGGCGCGGCTTTCGAAAGTATCATGGACAGTAAGTTTCATGGGGGCGGGGTAAAATGACGGCTATCGAAGCAACTTTATTTTCATAACCTAAACCAAATTTGGAGGGTTTCAGCTTTCAAAAGAGTAACATGTGATGTAACATTCGTTATCATAGAAAGGTCAAAAACAAAGCTAAAGACTTATCAGCAGCCCCTCGTATTTGTGAAGTGTAAAGGAAGTGATTTATGGTTTCCTAAATATTTTAAAATTATGAATTTGAAAATTGTGATTTGCATTTTTATTCCGCCCCTGTAATCTAATACCCCTAAATACAATCCTGAGTGACCAATGGTCTCCTCAAGTTACCCAATTTGTAAATTTGTCACATAAAAGAAGCTGTACAAAAGTAAAATAAATATAAGTTATAAAAATGTCCACGTGTGTGTAATTTTTTAGATGTTTGTATGAGAATATTAAGAATCAACTCCTGTCATGAAATCAAAGGAACATATCAGACAGGTCAGGAGTAACATTGTAGTGAAGAGTAAAATAGGGATATGTTATAGAAAAAAAAATAGCTCAAACTCTGAGCATCTCAAAGAGGACTCTTCAATCTATCATCCAAAAATTGAAGAAGTTTGGCACAGCTGCAAAACCAACAAAGACCATCGATATAAACTTTGAATATCTATAGCAAGACTTGAAAATTCTTGTTCACACACTCTCTATATCCAATCTTACCGAGCTAGAGCTATTTTTAAAGGATGAATGGGCAAAAATGTCAGCCTCTAGCTGTACAAAGCTGGTAGACACATACCACAAAGGACTTGCAGTAGTAATTGATTTGAAATGTGGTCCTGCAAAGTACTGACTTGGGAGCTAAATACAAATGCACATCACAATTTTCAGATTTATATTCTTAAAATATTTAGATAAACATGCATCATTTCCTTTACACTTCAAAAATACTTAGTACACTGTGTTGGTATATCACAAATTAGCATTAGAGCAGGTACCTAAATAAGAAAGATAGATCATTATCGACATCTGTTCAAAGTCTTTCAACAAACATGAAGTCACACGCAGTAATCTTTGTTTCAAAATGCCAGACATCCTATCAGTAGAGATGAGCGAACCGGTCCCGGTTCGGCTCGAGGTCGGTTCGTCGAACGGAGGTCCCGTTCGAGTTCTGTTCGTCGAACGTTCGACGAACCGACCTCGAACCGCATAGGAAACAATGGTAGGCATTCACAAACACATAAAAACACCTAGAAAACACCCTCAAAGGTGTCCAAAAGGTGACAAACAACTCACAACACAACACAAACACATGGGAAATTGACAAGGACATATACTCATGCGAAAATAAAAGAGCAGGACAAGGAAAAAGAGGAGGACACACAGATATAGGCATGGCACGCCCTTCTAAAATCATGTAAAACACCGCAAGGTGACTCCAAGCGGAGTCTCCCTTTTTTCCAAAAATTGGGCCACACATTCACCCACCCATTCAGTGGCAGCAGTTGTGCCCCAGTTGTACACTTCCCAGCTAGATTTGCATCAAACACATTCAAAAATACGCCATAATTAACCGTCCCCAGGATGACACCGGGGTAGATAGCAAAGTCTTTCCTGATCCCAGCTCTGTTCATCTTGGATCATTTTAAAAAAACAAAGCAATCAAGGGTTACTCCAAGCGGAGTCTCCCTTTTTTTCCAAAAATTGGGCCCCACACACACCCACCCATTCAGTGGCAGCAGTTGTGCCCCAGTTGTACACTTCACAGCTAGATTTGCATCAAGCACATTCAAAAATACGCCATAATTAACCATCCCCAGCATGACACCGGGGTAGGTAGATAAAGTCTTTGCTGAACCATGACTTGTTCATCTTGGCTCCTTTTAAAAAACACAGCAAGCAAGGGTTACTCCAAGTGGAGTCTCCCTTTTTTCCAAAAATTGGGCCACACACACACCCCATCAGTGGCAGCAGTTGTGCCCCAGTTGTACACTTCACAGCTAGATTTGCATCAAGCACATTAAAAAATACGCCATAAATAACCATCCCCAGCATGACACCGGGGTAGGTAGCAAAGTCTTTCCTGATCCCAGCTCTGTTCATCTTGGATCATTTTAAAAAAACACAGCAATCAAGGGTTACTCCAAGCGGAGTCTCCCTTTTTTTTCCAAAAATTGTGCCCCACACACACCCACCCATTCAGTGGCAGCAGTTGTGCCCCAGTTGTACACTTCACAGCTAGATTTGCATCAAGCACATTCAAAAATATGCCATAATTAACCGTCCCCAGGATGACACCGGGGTAGGTAGCAAAGTCTTTGCTAAACCATGACTTGTTCATCTTGGCTCCTTTTAAAAAAACACAGCAATCAAGGGTTACTCCAAGTGGAGTCTCCCTTTTTTCCAAAAATTGGACCACACAGACACCCCATCAGTGGCAGCACTTGTGCCCTAGTTGCAAACAGGATGTTTTGATTTGCATCAAGCACATTCCAAATCCACAAGCATTTACTCTCCCCAGGATGACACAGGGGTAGTAAATTCCTTGTGGATCCATGACTTGTTCATTTTGATGAACGTCAGTCTGTCCCACATTGTCACTGGACAGACGCGTGCGCTTATCTGTCAGCACACACCCAGCAGCACTGAAGACACGTTCAGAGACAAAGCTGGCAGCTGGACATGACAAAATCTCCAAGGCGTAAGTTGAGAGCTCTGGCCATTTTTCAAGATTTGAAGCCCAAAATGAGCAAGGCTCCATTTGCAAAGTCATGGCATCGATGTTCATTTGGAGATACTCCTGTATCATCCTCTCCAGCCGTTGACTATGTGTCAGACTTGTCTCTGGTGGCCTTGCAAAGGACGGTCTAAAAAAATTCTGAAAAGATTCCATAAAATTGCTGTTACCAGCACCAGATAAGGTGCTACTGGTACGGGTAGACTGTTGAAGATGACGAGACCGTCCCATGTTTGTAAAGTTACAACTGGGAGATTCACTCCCTGCACCTGCACGGTTGTTTGGTGGAAAAGCCGAGCTAAGATAGAGTAACAGCTTCTGCTGATACTCCTGCATACATGCGTCCCTTTCTATGGCTGGAATTATGTCACAAAATTTGGTCTTGTACCGGGGATCCAATAGTGTGGCAAGCCAGTAGTCATCATCACTTCTAATTTTGACAATACGAGGGTCATGTTGGAGGTAGTGCAGCAAGAAGGCGCTCCGCTCATGTGTCTTGCGTGGCCATACGGACCAAGTCCACGCTGTGTTTGTGGCATAGAGGTGCTAACCGTTCTTTCTTCCTCTGACATCTCCCCCCAACCTCTTTCAACTGAAATTTGACCAAGGTCTCCCTCATCCGCTGAGTCTTCCATGTCCATGGACAGTTCGTCCTCCATTTCTTCATGTTCTCCTGCACCTTCCTCAACATCTCGCCTGCTACCATGCGCCCTTGTTGATCCCTGTCCCCCATGGTCCCATGCCTGCCACCTTGGTGATGATGAACGTCTGGACCTTGGTGATGTTGTTGTGTCTTGCGCATATGAATCCTCCTGTAGTTCCTCCCCTTCCTGTTGTCCCACCCCCTGACTCCGAATAGTGTTTAGCGTGTGCTCCAGCATGTAAATGACTGGAATTGTCATGCTGATAATGGCATTGTCAGCGCTAAACATATTCGTCGCCATGTCGAAACTCTGCAGAAGGGTGCATAGGTCCTTGATCTGAGACCACTCCATCAGGGTGATCTGCCCCACCTCTGCATCTCGTTGGCCCAGGCTATACGTCATTACGTATTGCACCAGGGCTCGACTGTGCTGCCACAGTCACTGTAACATGTGGAGAGTCGAATTCCAGCGTGTCGGCACATCGCATTTCAGGTGATGAACCGGCAGGCCAAAAGACTTCTGGAGCGATGCAAGTCGCTCAGCTGCGGCGGTTGAACGGCGGAAGTGAGCAGACAGTTTTCATGCCCTGGTCAGAAGGCCATCTAGGCCAGGATAGTGTGTTAAGAATTGCTGGACAACAAGGTTAAACACGTGAGCCATACAAGGCACGTGTGTCACCTTGCCCAGGCGAATGGCCGCACCCAGGTTTGCAGCATTGTCGCACACGGCCTTACCAGGCTGCAGGTTGAGTGGAGACAACCATTTATTAAACTCAGACCGCAGAGCTGACCAAAACTCCTCAGCTGTGTGACTCCTATTCCCAAGACATGTCAAGCTAAAGACCGCCTGATGCCGTTGCGCTCTGCTGCCAGCATAGTAATGAGGGGTGCGTGATTCCTTCTGCGCAGTGAGAACGCTGGTGGCCTGACCAGGCAGGCTTGGGGCGGAAGTGGAGGACACAGATGAGGTGGAGGAGGCAGAAGCAGTGGCAGAACTTGGACAGACAGAGGATTGACACACAAGTCGTGGGGACGGCAAGACTTGTGCAGCAGACCCTTCACCATCTATCACCATAGTTACCCAGTGCCCAGTCAGCGACATGTAACGTCCCTGTCCATGCTTACTGGTCCAAGTATCGGTGGTGAAATGCACCCGTTGACACACAGAGTTTCTCAAGGAAGCGGTGATGTTGTGTGGGACATGCTGGTGTAGCGCGGGCACACCTTTCTTAGAGAAGTAGTGACGACTGGGCATCTGGTACTGGGGCACAGCGACAGACATAAGGTCTCTAAAATCCTGTGTGTCCACCAGGCGGAAAGGCAGCATTTCGGTAGCCAAGAGCTTACAGAGGGATAAAGTCAACACCTCTTAGCTTTGTCATGGGTCGCAGGAAATGGCCTTTTATTTGTCCACATCTGAGGGACAGAGATCTGGCTGCTGTGTGTAGACGGTGTTGAGTAGGGTGTCCCTGGAAAAATGCAGCTTTGTGAGGAAAGTGCAGGTGGAGACATGATGTCACCTTCATCCAACGTTGGTGCTATCGATGTCTGAGAGAGCTGTACACACGCACTTGTTTCCCCTTCCAAACCAACTGAAGACCTACCAAGCAAACTGCCTGTTGCGGTTACAGTGGTGGAAGTTGTGCGTGGAAAACCAGGTGTGACAGCTGTCCCCACAATCCTAGAAGATGACGAGCGCGCGGATGCACTGGAAGGGGCCGGCGGTGGATGGTTCGCTCCGCTAGGCCGCATTGCAGCACGGTGAGCTTCCCACCGGGACATATGATATTTATTCATGTGACGATTCATGGAAGAAGTTGTCAAACTGCTGAGGTTTTGACCTCTACTAAGAGAACCATGACAAATTTTACAGATCACATAATTTGGGCGATCTTTTGCTATGTCAAAAAAGGACCAGGCTAGGCAAGGCTTAGAGGGCATGCGACCTGTTGATCCACCCCGACTAGTGCTCAGAGGCAGAGTGGTGGCTGAGGATGCAGTTGTAGACGTGCTACCAGTACTCCGACTCTGTCCAGGAAGGCGCAAGGTAACTTCGTCATCAGTTGCATCCTCCTCCACCACCTCTGTTGACCTCCTCGAGTGCGTGACTGTGGGTTGACAGTAGGTGGGATCTAGAACTTCCTCATTAATTGTTGTGTTTGCACTCCCCTCACCTTCAGACCGAGCCTCTTCTTGCCCTGACCGAATATTTAAGTTGTCATCCCAATCTGGTATCTGCGTCTCATCGTCATCAGTATGTTCCTCATTGTCTATAACAACAGGTGTTACAGTTGGTGAAAAAGGGTCAATATTATGCTCAGAAACTTGGTCATCACGGCCTGAATCAGAGTCACAAAGGTTCTGGGCATCAATGCAGACCATTTCCTGTTCTGTACTCACTGTAGCTTGGGAGAAGACCTCTGATTCCCAGGCTATAGTGTGACTGAACAGCTCTGCAGACTCAGCCATCTCAGTTCCACCATACTGTGCAGGGCGGATGGAGACTTCAGAGCTGGGAGAAAGCAAGTTTGATTGGGATGACAACTCAGAGGACTGGTGTTTTTTGGATGCGGTAGTTGAGGTGGTGGAGAGGGCACTTGTTGGACCACTTGAGATCCATTCAAGCATTTTCCTTTTTTGGCCATCATCTACCTTTGTTCCAGTTGCCTGTGTCCGTAAAAAAGGGAGCACATCGGATTGTCCACGGTAAGTAGTAGACATCTTACTTTTGCTGGAAGATGGTCTATCTTCAGCAGATGTTAATGGAGCTTTGCCAACTTCACCACGGACAAACCCTTTTTTTCCTTTTCCAACACGCCTCTTACCCTTTCCACCAGCATCTGTCATTTTGCCACTCATTTTGATTGCGACAAGATTGTGCACTTAAAATGTGGTAGTAAAAATTGAGAGGTGGTGTAGATTGCAACGGTGGTCTATCTTTATTAACAGCAGAATAAACAACAATAACTATCCCTGACAATGCAACTACGGCCCTTAAAGTGGCAGCAGTGTTTGCTAGTATAATGGCTTAGCTACAATGAGTTTGAGTGTGCAATGCAGGCAGACGTGCTGCAAATATCTTTGCACTAGTGGGACTATACAGAATTCCAATAGCCACGTTTAGGATGACACTAGGTTCACTCAGTGTTTGCTAGTATAATGGCTTAGCTACAATGAGTTTGAGTGTGCAATGCAGGTAGAGGTGCTGCAAATATCTGTGCACTAGTGGGACTATACAGAAGTCCAATAGCCACGTTTAGGATGCCACTAGGTACACTCAGTGTTTGCTAGTATAATGGCTTAGCTACAATGAGTTTGAGTGTGCAATGCAGGCAGACGTGCTGCAAATATCTTTGCACTAGTAGGACTATACAGAAGTCCAATAGCCACGTTTAGGATGCCACTAAGTTCACTCAGTGTTTGCTAGTATAATGGCTTAGTTATAATGAGTTTGAGTGTGCAATGCAGGCAGACGTGCTGCAAATATCTTTGCACTAGTGGGACTATACAGAAGTCCAATAGCCACGTTTAGGATGACACTAGGTACACTCAGTGTTTGCTAGTATAATGGCTTAGCTACAATGAGTTTGAGTGTGCAATGCAGGCAGACGTGCTGCAAATATCTTTGCACTAGTGGGACTATACAGAAGTCCAATAGCCACGTTTAGGATGACACTAGGTTCACTCAGTGTTTGCTAGTATAATGGCTTAGTAACAATGAGTTTGAGTGTGCAATGCAGGTAGAGGTGCTGCAAATATCTTTGCACTAGTGGGACTATACAGAAGTCCAATAGCCACGTTTAGGATGCCACTAGGTACACTCAGTGTTTGCTAGTATAATGGCTTAGCTACAATGAGTTTGAGTGTGCAATGCAGGCAGACGTGCTGCAAATATCTTTGCACTAGTAGGACTATACAGAAGTCCAATAGCCACGTTTAGGATGCCACTAAGTTCACTCAGTGTTTGCTAGTATAATGGCTTAGTTATAATGAGTTTGAGTGTGCAATGCAGGCAGACGTGCTGCAAATATCTTTGCACTAGTGGGACTATACAGAAGTCCAATAGCCACGTTTAGGATGACACTAGGTACACTCAGTGTTTGCTAGTATAATGGCTTAGTAACAATGAGTTTGAGTGTGCAATGCAGGTAGAGGTGCTGCAAATATCTTTGCACTAGTGGGACTATACAGAAGTCCAATAGCCACGTTTAGGATGACACTAGGTACACTCAGTGTTTCCTAGTATAATGGCTTAGCCACAATGAGTTTGAGTGTGCAATGCAGGCAGACGTGCTGCAAATATCTTTGCACTAGTGGGACTATACAGAAGTCCAATAGCCACGGATGCCATAGGATGCCACTAGGTACACTCTAGTATAATGGCTTAGTAACAATGAGTTGGAGTGTGCAATGCAGGCAGGAGGGTACAGTGGCAGGGTTGTGGGTCTCTGGGTAGAGGAAAGGAAGCCTGCCTTTCTATTCCTCCTAATGGGGAAATGCAGCGAGGAAATCCCTGACCTTAGCTACACAGACGCTGTCATCTTGTGTAGCTGTTAAACTCTGTTTTCAGGACCTGTCACCTATGGCTCTGACCCTGCCGGTATGAGCCTTTAAAAGGACTGATAGAAAGTGCTATCCCTATGTTGTACAGTGCTGTGTATGGAGCGTATACAGCAGTATCGGCGATAGGAGCTGTGCCAGCGGTGTCTGACACCAAGGACGCAGAAGGCAGATAATGGAGTGCTGGAGGAAAATGTCCGTTTTTAGTGCTGGAGGAAAATGTCCATTTTTATAATGCAGGGACATGTGACATGGACATCCTATCACACATGCCGTTGCTTCTCTGGCTAAAAGTCCACTTAGCTGTGTGTGTGTCTGGGATTGGCTGACATGCTGGCCCTCCCCACTACACGCGCGCGCTTAGGGAAAGAAGACAAGGAAAAAAAAAAAATGGCGATCGCCATTATCCAAACAGCAGTGATCTGAATGTGCTGTTCCCGCACACTACACACTGAAATGTCATAATAGTGTGAGTCACAGAGTGACTTACACTATTACAGCGGAAAGCCAGCTAGGAATTAGCTGTTGATTTTGCTGCTAGAACCGTTCTCGAACGTATCTAGAACTATCGAGCTTTTGCAAAAAGCTCGAGTTCTAGTTCGATCTAGACCAGCCCCCAAAATCACTCGAGCCTCGAACTGGAGAACCTTGAACCGCAAACCGCGCTCAACTCTACCTATCAGACTCAATTATAATTGAATATTGTCCTCTGTGTACTGATCATATCTACCAATGATGGATTAGGCACTACATATAAGAAACTATGATGCAGATTTGAATGTATCAGGGAAAACAATAAACTTAACAGGATAGCGGTATGGGCATGCTCTGTCATATTTACTAGTCGTGCAGGTAGAGGGAAGAGGTGCTAATTTGTCATCACATACAGTCTATGTCTAAATGGTTTGCTTTTGCATCTCTGTCTTTGTGATTGAGCTATCACCTGATATTGTAATCCTTCCATCCAATCATGAGAAAAATACTGCTGAAGCTGACTTCAGGGTAAAAATATTTTAACCCCTTCACGACATCTGCCTTACATATGCAAGGGGTGGGAGATGTGTTCCTGGAAACCTATCTATGGCGCTACGACCGTACCAAAACCCGTGTGGCACCAGCGACATCATCAGCAGGTGTCAAATATGTATCATAGCTGACACCCTGCTGTAATGCCCAGTGCTAGGCCTGATCGTGGGTGTTTAACTCTGCTGATGCTGATAACAATGGGGAAAGCGGTATTGATCTGCTTGTAGAGGGAGGGGACTTTCCTTGGGCTTCGATCAGCACAACATGGTTGTAGTCGCATTGTGCCAATGGTCTCCATGGTGACCCCAGACCCAATAATGGCCATGCAGTCACCCAGATACAGAGGCTTGTGAAGTCCTCCCTTGAGCAGGATCTAACACTAGTGATGAGCAGGCACTACCATGTTCAGGTGCTTGGTGCTCATAATGAGCATTTTTATGGTTGGGTCTGCTCAGCTCATTAACCGAATATAATAGAAGTCTATGGGCATTTTCTGGAGGATCGGTTAAAGATCAAATTGTGGGCGGCACGGTGGCTCAGTGGTTAGCACTGCAGTCTTGCAGTGCTGGGGTCCTGGGTTCAAATCCCATGAAGAACACCATCTGCAAGGAGTTTGTATGTTCTCCCCGTGTTTGCGTGGGTTTCCTACGGGTTCTCCGGTTTCCTCCCACACTCCAAAGACATACAGATAGGGACTCTAGATTGTGAGCCCCAATGGGGACAGTGTTGTCAATGTATGTAAAGCGCTGTGGAATTAATAGCGCTATATAAATGAATAAAATTATTATTAATTATTATTAATTAAAGTGTCAAAATGCTTGTTACGAGTACTGAGCACCCATCGTGGTAGTGCTCGATCATCACTATGTAACACACCTACTGGCTGTGTGAAAGGCACAAATATTAAACTAATAAATAGATTAATTTAACTAAAAATAAACAAAAAAAATACATATATTTGGCAACGCCGGATTAAGAACAACCAGATCTATAAAACAGTCAAACTAGTTAAGCTTTCAATTAACACAGGGACCTGTAGAAATGTGTTTTTGAACACGAAACAGCTAACATCCATGTGCTTTCAGCTACTTCCATGAATTTGTTTTAACATGATTCAATAAAGTATCGATTTTTTTATGGATGGTGACTTGAGTGTCACTTTTATTTTGCTACATTTGTGTCTGCAATCAAAAAGTTGTATGAAAATAAAAATGGTATCTCTGAAAATGTCATCTTGTCTCCAGTGACGGGCAGACCCATACTGAAATAGTCCGGATCTGCGCTGTTTCAAAAGAACCCGAGCACTAACCCCAGACCCAGAGTTCTCAGGGAACTTCGGTTAATGATCCGGCAACTAGAGTAACAAAAAAAGAAGGAAAAATAAAGAAAAAAGGGGAAAGCAGGTGTGCTATACATAGCTGGTCTCCCTCTAGGTTCTAATACTACTTCCGGGGCGTGTCTGAGTGCTTTCAATAAGAGGTGCTGTGTGTGTGTCTATATTGGTGTAAAAGTAAATAAATAAATATAAAAATTAGTGTAGGATCCCCCCATATTATGACACCCAACACAAGTAAAGCATATGGCTACAGGCTGCAGCCCCCCGCTGTGTGGTAATCTTGGCTTTGTATCAAAACAAGAAGGACCGCATGTAGTTTTTTTTAAAACAAAAATATTGAAATAAATAATTTTAAAAAATGGCATGCGGTCCCCCTAATTTTGATACCAAGCCATGATAAAGCCATGATAAAGGCTGGTATTCTCAGGCTGGGGAGACCCACGCTTATCGGACCACCCAGCCTAAAAATAGCAGCCTGCAGCCACCCACAATTGTTGCATCCAATAAATGCGACAATCCCAGAACCTTACCTGGCTCATCCTGATTGCCCTGGTGCAGTAGCAATCAGAGTAATGAAGGGTTATTAACTGCTCACAGCTGCCGCTAAGCCTTAGATTAGTAATAGGAGGTGTTGATGAGACCCCATAACTAATCTGTAGGTTCCACAGATTGTTTGTGAGTTGGGATGCAGGACGTCTTCCCCTTTGTAGGACAACTGATGAGTCTGGAATGACGAAACGCATCGGGATGCTATTAAGGAGAGCCCGAGGGTTCCAGAATAGCTAGCTGTGGTCTGCCCTTGTTAGGGCGGAAGTTTGGGTGACAGTATATGGTGATCTAATAGTGAGAAATAAGGTCAGTGACGCCATGGCAACGTCATAACGAGAATTTCACTTAACAAGCAAAGCTTTCTGTAAATTTGTAACTCGGTTTACGAGAAAGCTTTGTTGTACGAGCAAAATACTCACCGCACACACTTTCGGTTCCGTACATCCACCGCGCTCTGACCCGCCCTTGCAGTCCACACAAACACATACATGCACGCACAAAACACACACAAACAAACACGCACGCACATACAGTATTGGGCTCACCTTACCTTCCGTTCCATTGCCGGCTTTCTGGGTCCTGCAGTCCGCCGCTCCAGGCTCTGTATCGGTAGCCATCGGCGACGAGGCAGGAACGTCCGCTGTCAGACGCTACTCAAAGGCAGCGCACTGACCAATCAGAGGCTTCTGCCTTTGACGTCAGCACTCTGAATGCAAAAGTTCCTCGCTCGTCGTCATGGTTACCCGATACACAGCACATGCAAGCAAACAGCATGTCCCAGCAGGCCAGCGATGGAACGGAAGGTAAGGTGAGCATATAATATGTGCGTGTGAGTTTGTGTGTGTTTGTGCATCTGTGGAATCGCACAACAGCGGATCAAGATGGGACTTTCAACAAGTTGTGGAACAAATTGTCTGCATTGCAATGATTTCCTATGGGAAATCTTGCTTTGCTGAACGAGTAGCTTGGTTAACAAGCACACCCCCAGAACGGATTGTTCTCATTAACCAAGGTTCCACTGTATTGTGTTTTTCTATTTTGTTGTGTATCTAGATAGGAACACTGTCCTTTTAGCACTTGGAAACAAATTTTTTTGTTTTGTTTTGCTTCTTTTGTTTGTTATACTAGTGGCATCTCTAAGCTGTTACTACTATATGTGGTGGGAACCTCATGCCTGAAATGTTATATTAGGGGCCAGAGATGCTTTTGGCTACTTCGACCTATTATTATAGGTTTTCTTAATAACTTTGATATTAAAGGTTATGTTTTAGCCTCTTATCTGCTTTAAGGTTATTACCTTACTGGAAGTGAAAAGAAATAAACACAAACACCAAAAAAATCCTTTATTTGAAATAAAATACAAAAAATCCCACCATCTTTCACACTTTTATTAACCCCCAAAACACCCAGGATATAAACCACACAAGCTCCCATGACGATTTAAACTTTGCTACATGACTGAAGGCACAGTGCATTAGCAGAGAACATGACCACCCACTGTGGGCTTCAGGCAGAGACTGAGCAGCAGCGATGAGTGGTGATGTTATTCAGGTTATTTGCAGCCACAGCTGGAATTTCCCATGGTCCTCCACCTATGACCGCAGGTAACCTGACTTCAGGTAACCTCATTGAACTGAGTGATCTCATCTCATCTCAGGTGAGGTTACTGAGTTCACAGTCCTTCAGCACCTGGTAGAAAACCACATTTTTTTTTTTACAAGAGATGCAGATTTGGTGCTGAAATTTCTACACCATATTCCTGCACTCAATCTACACCTCCTGACAAAATAAAAATCCTCAAAACACCATGTGGTTTTAATGAGATAATGATGCGACTTTTTGCCAGGAGATCTAGATTAGGTGTAGGAATATGATGTAAAAGTGTCAGAACTAAATCTGCATCTCTTGGCTCTGTATATGGAGTCCACAAACTATTGTAAACATTTTTGTATTGCAAGAGTCAAATAGCACTCATTGCCTCCTTAATCTCGTGGTGTGGCTAATCATTAATGTACAGTCACATGTAAAAGAAAAATCCCACTACCACTTTTAAAAACTAAAAACTTGGGGCCAAATCAACATTTCAGTGAAAAAAATGTAATTTTCATTTACTCAGACCAATGTTATACAACTCTGTTAATCATCTGAGGATTAGAAATACTCACTAATCCCCTAAATTCCTCATGACGGTGTAGTTCCCAAAATGGGGACACTTGTGGTTTTTTTTACTGTTTTGCCATGTCAAGGGCTCTTCAAATGTGACATGGCATTTGCAATCTATTTTAGCCGGCCATGCGCCCAAACAGTAGTTTTCTACAACATATGGAGTATCGGCATACTCAAGAGAAATGGCACAACAAACAGCATGGTGCATCTATTCTTGTTACACTTGTGAAAATCAAAAAAAATTGGGACTAAGGCAACATTTTTGAGGAAAAAATGTGATTTTTTTATATTTACAGCTCAATGTTTCAAAATTCTGTGAAGCACGTGGGGGTTTAAGATGCTCACCTCCCATCTAGATAAATTTCTCTAGGGGTCTAGTTTCCAAAATTAGGTCATTTGTGGGAGTTTTCCACTGTTTAGGCACATTAGGGGCTTTGCAAATGTGACAAGGTGTTTGCAATTGATTTTGCACTTTAAAAATAAAATGGAACTCCTTCTTTTCTAAACTCTGCCATGCAACAAAACAGTAGTTTTTTTTTACCACATAAGGGGTATTGGACTACTCAGAAATTACACAACAAATTGTACAGTCCACTTCCTCCCAATAACATTGTTAAAATAAAAATGTGGGGCTAAATTAACATTTTTGTGGGGAAAAAGTAAAATTTTAATTTTTTTCCTTCCATATTGAATTTATTCCTGTGAAGCATCTAAAGTGAATAAACTTATTGATTGTGGTTTGAACGGTTTGAAGGAAGTGGATTTTAAACTGGTGTAACTTTTTGGTATTTTCCGTCACATACAGTAAGCCCTTAAAGTCACTTCAAATGGGATGTTGTCCATAAAAAAAATTGTATTTGAACATTTTTTTGGAAACATGAGAATGTGGTGATAAACTTTTAACCATTCTAACTTTCTAACAAAAAAATGATGTTTCAAAAATGATACTGATGTAAAGTAGACATGTGGGAAATGTTATTTATTAACTATTTTGCCTGGCATAACTTACTAGTTTAAGAGCAGTTAAATTTTGAGCACTTTGGCCCAATTTCCAATATTTTCACAAATAACCCCCCAAAAAAATCACAAGTTTATAACCGGCATGAGATATAATATGTCATGAAAAAACTTTCTCAGAATCACGGGAATATGTTAAAGTGTTCCAAAGTTATTACCACATAAATTGACACTGGTCAGAAATCAAGAAATTGCCCTGGTCAGGAAGATGAAAACAAGCTTCAGGGGGAAGGGTTAAGGTTATTAATATTAAAATAAATGGAAAATAAGTTTTACACAGTAAAAGAAAAAAGTTTTACGTAATTAGGGAAGAAGCTAATTTTTCATACGCTCCCTTAGAAGTCAAAATTTTTTAGTCAAGGAAATAAATTCAGTTGACTAATAGTTTAGTATGAAGTCTATAGTATGTCAAACACAGCATGTGTAGGTATTACATGTAGTCAGGAAAAGTGATGGTCAAACCCGAACTGTAAAGTTTGGGGTCCATACCGGACACCTAGTGTCCGTGCATGGACCCCTGAACACAGACTTCTCAGGAAGGTCTGTGTCACTAATCGGTTTGGCCAGTTGATTAAAATTTAAAGAAAAAGGAAGCAAAATAGAGATTAAAGCAGGACAATTATACTTACCGAGTTTCCACGCAGCTGTCACACTGCTTCCAGGTCAGCTCATTAAATGTCATGAATATTCACTGCTTCTCCTGCCCATCCTCTCTGACAGCATCTGTGATTGGCTGCAGTCAGACTGCTGGTGTACCAAAAGTCTGTGATTGGCTGCCCTCACACTGGCTGTCTGGTTCCCAAAGAGGAGTGTAAAAATAAATACCTGGAAAAAATGGCATAGGGTAACCCATATTTTGATTCTCAGACCAGATAAAGCAGGTCTCTTGAGGCTGCATCCCCAGCTGTCTACGTTATCTTTACTATGTATGGACAAGTGACCCCATATAGCTTTTTTAAAATTATTTAAATAAATCATTAAAAAATGTTGTGGGATCCCCCAATTTTGATTTCCAGCTAAGATAAAGCAGACAGCTGGGGGCTGGTATTCTCAGGCTGGGGCCCCCTTTGGCAAGTACCACAGCTTGTACACGCTTTTTGCAGCCAGTCAAGAGTTTTTCAATTTTTGTTTGAGGGATTTCATCAATTCTTCCTTGGAAAAGTCTTCCATTTCTGTGAGATTCCTGGGCTGGTTTTTTGCATGCACTTCTCTTTTGAGGTCTGGCCACAGCTTTTCAATGATGTTCAGATCAGGGGACTATGAGAGCCATTGTAAAACCTTCAGATTACGCCTTGTGAGGTCGTCTATTGTGGATTTTGGCGGGTGTTTAAGAACATTAATTATTATCCGGCTATATGTTTTTAGTGGTCAATTTTATCTATTGTTATGAATATCTTTGCCTTTATGTTTGAATTTAATGTTTGTCAACTTCTTAGGCATTGTTTAATAATATGGAAAAGGCATTTGGTTCCTTCTCACTAGTTATCAAGTCGGCAATTTTACATACTAAAGCTGCTAAAGATTACATTATGAAAATAAGCAGATGTTATCATATTTACATTTTCTCCAGTGTGATGTGTGCGACAACCGTGTTAGATAACGTGTATCTTTACACCTTGCTGTGCTGGAGAGCTGTGTTTTATCCAAGTGGTTTATTATAAATCATGTGTTTTCATGGTAAGCTTTGATATCTCTGTCATAGTGTGATATCAAAGTGTTTTAGATCAGCTTGTCATTCCCAGCTGGAGATATTAGAAAGAGAAATAAAATTGGTGACTGTAAAACCTGCAAGATAGCAAGAAACACATGTGAATGTAAACTTTATGCATTTATTGGTATAATAATATAAAATAAAAGGTTTTCTTTAACAGCTTACATGTTTTGGGGAAGGTAATAGTATATAAGCAAACTTTTTGCTATATATTAATGAGCAAATGGGTAACAATGTTTTGAACTTTTTAATTTCAGGCTCCATATCTCACTATCCACTACAGCTTCAAACTTGAGACTACTAGCATTTTATAGACAATAATCGTAGCTATCTCATACATAACTTTGACTTGCAAATAATTAGAATATAGTTAGGTATGCAGATCCTTGTTATGCCAATGCATTGTTACTGTTTTGCTCATGGTTGTGGAAAAAAAAATCTTCCTGTATATTTTAAATTACAACCTGTTCTCTCATACCCTAATAGCTCAGTGTGTTTTAAGGTTGATTCCCAGGGAAGGTAACTGGTTCGAATTGAGGGGCAGCCATGAAAAAGGTTTCCAAAGAAAAGAAAAAACAGCATCATTCAGCTCATCGATAGTTGTCACTCTCAAGAAAATTGCCTATCTGCATTATGTTAGTGCCATGACATTTGGAAGAATATGAAATGAAGTGTGTCCATCCATTAAAAAGCCAAGAGGTGAACGTCCCAGCAAAATATCGGAGTCAAAAAGTCACAAGGTCTATCAGATCTGACATGACAAGGCAATAGAGGTAGCTCATATGTTTCTTAATAATGAGATTACAGACTTTGATGCAAGTACTGTGTGACCCATGTTACCTAAGTCAGGAAAAGTTGTTTGAAGAAGCAATGACTTCAATATCGTTATAAGAATCGTCAGCTCGAGTTGCAAAAAACTACGAAAAGTGGACAGTAGAAGATTGGAAATGGGTGATTTATGATGTGACAAGTGATGAGTCAAAAATCAATACACTAGGTTCTGATGGGTGCAAATGGGTCTTGAAGAAACAAGGGAATAAGGGGATAATAGATTGAAAAATTGAGGGAACTGTCAAGTCCAGAGGAGAAATTCTGATGATATGGGGTTGTCTCACAGCCAAAAGCATTGGATACTTGACCAGGATCAATGGTGGCCTTAATGCTGAGCTATATGTGAGTATCTTACAAGATGATTTACTTTGTACACTTGAGTACTATTGGTTTAAAAAGGATGACATAGTGTTCCAGCAGGACAATGACCCGAAGCATATGTTGAGATTGGCAAAGATAGCATTTAATGACAAGTAGAGGTGCCAGATTGGCCCTCACAGCCATCGGACCCCAACCTAAGTGAACATTTGAGGGTAGAGTTGAAGAAAAAGCTAAGTTGACCAGTATGTACAAAAATTTGGAGCGTGTAGAAGAGATCTTAGATCAGATTTTGGTTGAGACATGCTTGAATCTGATCAAGAGCATGTCCAGGCACTGTTGAAAGCCAAAGGTGTACTTACAAAATACTAGTAGGGATGAGTGAACCCAGACTGTAACGTTTGGGGTCCGCGTCCAGGACCCAAACACAAGCATTTACATGTACAGTGCCTACAAGTAGTATTCAACCCCCTGCAGATTTAGCAGGTTTGATAAGATGCAAATAAGTTAGAGCCTGCAAACTTCAAACAAGAGCAGGATTTATTAACAGATGCATAAATCTTTCAAACCAACAAGTTATGTTGCTCAGTTAAATTTTAATAAATTTTCAACATAAAAGTGTGGGTCAATTATTATTCAACCCCTAGGTTTAATATTTTTTGGAATAGCCCTTGTTTGCAATTACAGCTAATAATCGTCTTTTATAAGACCTGATCAGGCCGGCACAGGTCTCTGGAGTTATCTTGGCCCACTCCTCCATGCAGATCTTCTCCAAGTTATCTAGGTTCTTTGGGTGTCTCATGTGGACTTTAATCTTGAGCTCCTTCTACAAGTTTTCAATTGGGTTAAGGTCAGGAGACTGACTAGGCCACTTCAGCACCTTGATTTTTTCCCTCTTGAACCAGGCCTTGGTTTGAACCAGGCCTTGGTTTTCTTGGCTGTGTGCTTTGGGTCGCTGTCTTGTTGGAAGATGAAATGACGACCCATCTTAAGATCCTTGATGGAGGAGCGGAGGTTCTTGGCCAAAATCTCCAGGTAGGCCGTGCTATCCATCTTCCCATGGATGCGGACCAGATGGCCATGCCCCTTGGCTGAGAAACAGCCCCACAGCATGATGCTGCCACCACCATGCTTGACTGTAGGGATGGTATTCTTGGGGTCGTATGCAGTGCCATCCAGTCTCCAAATGTCACGTGTGTGGTTGGCACCAAAGATCTCGATCTTGGTCTCATAAGACCAGAGAACCTTGAACCAGTCTGTCTCAGAGTCCTCCAAGTGATCATGAGCAAACTGTAGACGAGCCTTGACATGACGCTTTGAAAGTAAAGGTACCTTACGGGCTCGTCTGGAACGGAGACCATTGCGGTGGAGTACGTTACTTATGGTATTGACTGAAACCAATGTCCCCACTGCCATGAGATCTTCCCGGAGCTCCTTCCTTGTTGTCCTTGGGTTAGCCTTGACTCTTCGGACAAGCCTGGCCTCGGCACGGGTGGAAACTTTCAAAGGCTGTCCAGGCCGTGGAAGGCTAACAGTAGTTCCATAAGCCTTCCACTTCCGGATGATGCTCCCAACAGTGGAGACAGGTAGGCCCAACTCCTTGGAAAGGGTTTTGTACCCCTTGCCAGCCTTGTGACCCTCCATGATCTTGTCTCTGATGGCCTTGGAATGCTCCTTTGTCTTTCCCATGTTGACCAAGTATGAGTGCTGTTCACAAGTTTGGGGAGGGTCTTAATTAGTCATAAAAGGCTGGAAAAAGAGATAATTAATCCAAACACGTGAAGCTCATTGTTCTTTGTGCCTGAAATACTTCTTAATACTTTAGGGGAACCAAACAGAATTCTTGTGGTTTGAGGGGTTGAATAATAAATGACCCTCTGAATAAACTTTTCACAATTTAAAAAAAAAATAATTTTTGCTGCAGTGCATTTCACACTTCCAGGCTGATCTACAGTCCAAATGTCACAATGCCAAGTTAATTCCGAATGTGTAAACCTGCTAAATCTGCAGGGGGCTGAATACTACTTGTAGGCACTGTATGTATGAACCAGACGATACCAAATATGGGTATTTTTTTAATTGTTTCATTGTCAATGTAACAAAAGGGGGAGTGATTTAAACTTTGGTGTTTTTTTATTTTTAAAACAACTTGAAACCTTTTTTATTACTTTTTATTGTTTTTACAAGTCATCTTGGAACAATTGAAGCTGGCACTGTCCAATCGCTTCTTTTGTTCTGAGCGTTTTTTCAGCATCCCTCTGAACAGCAGAGTTTGACAGTGAAATCTAACTAGTTCAAAGGCACCGATGGATCTGTTATTCACCTACACCTGATAGCTGCACATGTCGGCTGACCTGGTCAGCTAATGTGCAGGGAAACATGCGAGCTCAGTGCGTGAGCTTGCATCAAAGTCAGAGACACAACCAAGGTACGTACTTGGTCCAGAAGGGATTAATTTCATGGCACACTACGTGATGAACTCTGGACAGGAAATGGTGAGGAGCATAGGGGCCAGAGAGGCTAGAAGTGAGATGAGTAAAATATATTTTTCTTACATCTTACATCTCTTATGTCCTGGGTCTTTAGCATCCCCAGAGCATAGTCAGGGGAATTACATTTTTACGTCAATAACTTCTCTGATATTGAATTTTCAGGGAAAATCCATGCAAACAAGCAAATTCAAATTTTGCTTAAGTCGCTCATCTCTAGATACTTAGGACTCATCAATACTTGATCAATAGTGGTGTAACAACCAATCAGTTGATGTTTAGTGCCATGGCCATTGGAAATACACAATACACTTAGAAGAAAAAACACAACTCTGTAAACTGTGTAGTGTCTATGTTTTGGTACCGAAGCTCCCATTGAAGGGTATTGTACTCTGTGCTGCTTTCCACAATGGTGTACAACCGTGGTCAAAGTTTTTAAGGCTGACTTAAATTTTTCTTTTCATAAAGTTTTGCTTCTTGATTGTTTTTAGATGTTTAAATCAGATGTTTCTATGGTTACTGCAGTTCAGCTATCAGCATTTCATAAGTTTTTAAACTTTGTTTGACAACTACATTAAGTTTATGCAAAAACTCAATACTTACAGTGTTGACCTTTTTTTCAAGATGTCTGCAAAATGCCCAGGCATATTGGATATCATCTTCTTGCTAAATCTTGACTGATGGCAACCCATTAATGCCTAATTAGTGCTTGGAGTTTTTCACAGTATCTTTGTTTTGCTTTAACACCCACTTTTTGATGATTGCCCACAAGTTCTCAATGGGATAGAGATCTAATGAGTTATCTGGCTAAAGACCCAAAATTTTAATATTTTGCTCACTAAACCACTTAGCTATCACTTCTGCCTTGTGACATGGAATTTCCTCATGCAGGGAAAGTTACGGTGTGTTCTATGTTGCTCTTTGGGTAGACTATGGGTAAGGCTATGTGCACACAGTGCGTTTTTCGCTGCGTTTTTGCGCGGTTTTTGGGTGCGTTTTTGGCCTCAAAACTGCATGACTTTGCTTCCCCAGCAAAGTCTATGAGTTTTCATTTTTGCTGTCCGCACACAACTTTTTTTTTTTAAGCTGTGTTTTTTAGAGCTTAAAAAAAAGGGAAATGTCAATTCTTTCATGTGTTTTTCTGCGTTTTCCACCCATGCAATGCATTGGAAAAACGCAAAAAACGCAGAGATTAAAAACGCAGCAAAACACAGCCAAAAACGCACCAAAACGTGGTAAAAACGCATGCGTTTTTGCCGCATTTTTTGCCACGGGTGCGTTTTTGTGCATTTTTAGGGCCAAAAACGCACAAAAACGCAGCGCCAAAAAAACAAAAACGCAGCGTGTGCACATAGCCTAACTCTACTGGAAAGAAATCATGTTTCACAAATGATGACGCATCACACAATTAAACAGTAATTTGATCTGGTAAAAATCAGCAGGCTACTACCCTTTGAATAATTTTTAAGCTATGGAATACAGAGTTTTTTGGATCAGTAAAAATGTAAAAGTTTTATTGTAGAAAATGCAGTTTGGGCATTTTTTTTAAAATGGTTTTCATTGCCTGAAAACAGTTCTAAAGAGTTTTTCAAGCTTTTTTGCAGGGCCTTTTGATTGGAGAAATGAGGTACTTCAAAGAAATGACATGCACTCTCTTTTCTAATACTAGAAAAACTCTCAAAAGTCCTGAACATATAAACAGCACAGTGGTTTTCCAATAGAAATAAATAGGGAGAGACTTCCAAGCATTTTTTGAGCAATTGTCTATATGTCTTTTGGAATGCACTAGCTTCAAAAGAGTCCTCACGAAACTCAGCGAGTACAGAACTATCAAATAAATGATACTAATGGTAGCCACTGACTGAAAAGCCCCATGGAGATCTGCCCTGTAAGGAAATAGCTTTGGTGAGTGACTGTAGCATAGCTGGTGGTTTAGGTAAAAGAAACAGCCTGAAAAACCTAAAAGAGCCATCTGGATCATCCATGGATACAGCTGTTGCTCGCTTCCTATTGTGCATTAATACTTTGGCACTTTTTTCCTAGATTGCCTTTTATGCATAAGCTCATCACCTTCTTACCAGAGGGCAAGTTCAGTTAGGTCTAGAATACCATTAAATGAATAAAACACTACTAGGCAATTACCATACATGAAGGTGAGTCCTTCCTTACCTTTTCTCTGGCCACATTTGCTGAGTTGTGATGCAAACTTACCAGCTTTTAAAAACAACTTTACGTCGTGATACGCAGTCATGCTATGTCTATGCAATATATTTCCGTGTGGCCACCCATTGGTTGTTATGTGAATTTCAGCCTCTCAGGTTTCTGACAAATTTGAGTCTTTAAACCAATTCCAACCAGCTCCACTACATTT
Source organism: Anomaloglossus baeobatrachus (assembly GCF_048569485.1). Classification (NCBI taxonomy): domain Eukaryota; kingdom Metazoa; phylum Chordata; class Amphibia; order Anura; family Aromobatidae; genus Anomaloglossus; species Anomaloglossus baeobatrachus. The sequence goes on along the minus strand of NC_134355.1, from coordinate 108,945,925 downwards.
TCATCCATTTATAAGCTGCTGGCTAAAGATGAGAAAATTTAACAAAACAATATTTTTGGTCATAGAATTTTTTTTTAAACTGAAATTATTAAACCAATTTCCATTGTTAATTTCCTTAGTCTCTTCAGACTTCAAAGGATAATAATATGTGAGAGAAAAGGTAAAAAAAACAAACAAACCCAAATACACACAGTACTAGAGATGAACAGACCCAAACTTTAAAATTCAGTGTTCGTACCTAACACAGACTTTACAAAAAAATTGTTCGAGTTTGGGGTTCGGGTGATTTACATATGCTAACCACCTGACCAAGCATCAGTGTGCTTGGACGCACTTGGTGCTCGGTCTAATGCAAACCACTTGCAGTGTTTGAATGGTTCACACAGGGGGTAGAATCAGCATTATCAGATGTAGTATGTACAAAAAAAAATGAAAAAACTTTGCCCTCCCTCCCCTGGAATTCTCTGTTTATGGCTGGCTGTATTTGGGCGAAGAGCTGAACTGCCCAATCAGTGACTTCCAGAGAGGTTCGGGTTAAGTTCGGCTCCGGAACAGAACTTCATCTTAAGTATGGCTGAACCCACAGAACACAAACCTCCACAAGTCCGTTCATCTCTACACACTATAACTGTTTTAGGCCCCTTTCACACGTCAGTGATTCTGGGACGTTTGTGCTTTTTTTTAAACGTACCAGAATCACTGACATACGCAGACCCATTATAATGAATGGGTCTGCTCACACGTCAGTGATTTTTCACTGCACGTGTCTCCGTGCAGCGTACCCGCGTGTGCGTGATTGCTGCACGGAGACATGTCCATTTTTTTCTGGCATCACTCATGTCCCACGGACCACGCAGTGGTGTGGTCCGTGAAACACGTGCCAGAAAAAAACGTGCATTTAAAATAATAAACATTTTAACTCACCCGGCATCCAGCGATGTCCTCTGCAGCCCGTCCTCCCTGCTGCTTCTAAGCCGGCTGATTACTGTCACGCATATTCATTATGCGCGACACAGCCAACCCGGAAGCAGCTGCTGCGGAGGTCACCGCAGCACCATGGAGAGCGGGAGCGGGCGCAGGTGAGTTGATTTCTAAGTGCAATCATGGGCCACGGAGAACGGAGCCCGGATTGCACTTAGACAACCCACGTGTGCCGTGATTTTCGGCACACGCAGGGACATGTGCGTGTTTTACACGCCAGTGAAAAACGTCTGTGTTTTTCACTGACGTGTGAAACGGGCCTTAGGCAGTTGCTAAACTCCTAACGCTGCCTCCACTGCGGTAGCTCCCCAGAACGGGTTTTCAGTTCTTCTGGCGCTGAGTTCTTCAGAGTCACACAGGGCAACAAATATGAAAAAGTGCACCCTCCCCCCACATGAGCACGAAGGTCTCAGCGCTGGTTGGTTGATAGACAGGTGAAAATATTGTGTTTTTACCTTTTATCTCTGCCCTGCCTTCAAAAGAATTCAGGGGCAAGGCAGCTATCTGGTCGCTTTTCAGATGGATTTGTGGTAAAGGCGTAACAAATTTGATTTGTTATTAATTAGTTTGCTCATCTTTAGTGCTGTGATAACTTATATTTAGGACTTGCATCCCTGATATGATCCAATCATTCCCACTAAACATAGCTTTGGCTATTTAGATTGTTTTCAACCATCTTTGAAAAGCGTGATGTATATAAGAACCGCATTGAGAATAAAAATAAGTATTTTTTCCGTTTTGTCCACATACATCCCAACTAAGCACCTATAATCAGTCCCATACCCTTTATTTCTTTAGTGTTTATCTACTATTATATAGAATGTTTACCCCGTATGTAATAATGCATGGACAGCAGACATAAACAGTTAAACACTTCTCACGTTTTTAAGTAGTCTTTTATTTTCTTGGCGCAGAAGGATCAATCTTTGTGCCATATTTTGAAAGTGATTTCTATTTAAAGGCCAACACTTGTCTGACCTTTCCATTTTTATCATTTGTGTTCATTTTACTTCTTACCCAGTCACTGTTCTCCAGTACAGTTGCTTTTATGTGACAAAAGTGCTACAACAGACTATTTTATTGCTATTCTAGCTGAATATGAAACCTAAACGTTGCCGGCTTGTCCTATAAGGACAAGTCACTTCAAATCTGAAACTTCCTGCATAAATACCCTTGCCGTATCATGAAAGGTCACAGAGTATTTAATTGTTTCATTTTTTGTGCTTAACATGTAACATTTACATTTTTTTAAACACCTTTTCTTTAGAGAGTTTAGTGATATTCAAATGATGGCACCATGTGAATTTAATTTTAATTTTATTTATAGTTTGAAATAGGAAAAAAATAGCAATTTTTAGATAAATTCTTACCTTAATATTTACCTTTTTATTAACTTATAGGCATAAAAGATTCTACACGGGCTGCATGGCACAATTTAATTTGCTTTTTTTTTAATTTCATATGAACAATATAATATAACACTGCATACTCCTGAAGGCACACAAATCAGATAAGAGGATCTGCATCCACAATGGACCATGTGCCTGTACTTTTTTGCTTACATTCTAGATTGTTGCTGTTTTCTCTCCTTTTTTTATTTTAGTTTACTTTCACTATTAGTTATTTCCCCTATAATTGAAGGTAACATAGCTGGCCTCAATTACAGAGTGCTTCAAGGGGTTGTCTATTACTAAAGGCCCATTTACACACATCGATATTGCTAACGAGATATCGTTGGGGTCACGGTGTTGGTGACGCACATTCGGCCTCGTTAGCGATGTCGTTGTGTGTGACACCTTTTTGCAATCAGTAATGATAGCAAAACGGTGTCAAATCATTCGTTGTGTACACATCGTTCATTTTTAAAAAATCGTTCCTCGTTTGGAACGCAGGTTGTTTGTCGTTCCTGCGGCAGCGCACATCGCTATGTGTGACACCGCAGGAACAAGGAACAACATCGTACCTGCGGCCGCCTGCAATGTGGAATGAAGGAGGTGGGCGGGATGTTCGGCCGCTCATCTCCGCCCCTCCGCTTCTATAGGGCGGCCGCTTAGTGACGCCGCTGTGACGCCGAACGCACCTCCCCCTTAAACGAGAGATTGTTTGGCGGCCACAGTGACGTCGGTGAACAGGTAATTACGTGTGACGCTGCTGTAGCGATATTGTTCGCTACGGCAGTGATCACCCCGTGATGCGCCACCGACATGAGCGGATGCTATTGCTCGCGACATTGCTAGCGATGTCGCAGGGGGTAAAGGCCGCTTTAGACAACACCTATAATTCTGTATTTCGGTCCAACAAAACTGATTACAGCGTTGAATTTGTTTTTAAATGCTTGTTTCAAGCAATCCCAATGTATAAACATAAGATCAGTAGTTTAATCATTTGTTGCTGCATATGTTAGTCTGACTAGTTGTAGTACTGTGTAGTTCTGCTGAGCAGTACAGCCAAGCCAGTTGATATTACGCCCATAGAGACGCAATTATGATCCCTGTAGTGCCCCTATGTTTCCTCCCAACACCCTAAGCCATACCAATCCATGTCAGTTGTAGTGAACTCACGTGTGCACAGTGATCTGCCTATGTGTCATTGTTCTGGTGTCATACTGCACACCTGAAGTCTTGTTGGCCAATGTTTTCCCTTTGCAATCTGTTACCGTAGAGTCGGGAGTAGTGGCTCATAAAGTGAACTGCTATGTGCCACTTTGTGTTGGCTCAGCGCAATACACAGCAGCGCAGCACATAGGCTGTGAAAAAAGCTGGGTCCCAGTCAGTATTATGATCTTCTCTGTGTGCCACTGCACTAATGTATAGTACTGACCTGGCATGTAGCGACACACACGGAGAAGATGACAGCATAGACCTATAAGGTCTTCCATCGCAGATGTGTTACGCTGCTATGTACAGTGCTGAGCTGAGAAGTAGTGGCCAGTTAGAATTTGGGTGTACAGCGTAACGCCAGGATAATGGCACATTATGATGTTTAGATCTCCTGTTATTACATTTTTTCCTGTTATTGCCGATGCTTAAAACCAGCAATTTTGCCTTATTAACTTTTTTTGTTACACTCTTTACTGATCAGATTAATATATTTTATATTTTGATATATTGAGTTTTTACAAATGCAGCGATACCAAATATGTGTATTTTTATTATTATTATTATTATTATTATTATTATTATTTCTTACTTTTGAATGTCGTAAAAGAGGATGATTTGAAGTTTTATTTAAAAAAAAAAATGTCAAAACATTTTTTTCTACTTTGAGCAATATTTAGTATTGCTGTATATAGAAGAAATTACAGTCTCCTATGAGCATCGGCCACTGGATTTAAAGAGATTGTCTGATAGAAGGATTGGCTGCCTGTCATGAGTGTATCTGGCTCGGGAGAGACCCTGGGTGAATCTGATGTCAGAAGGTCACAGTGCCTTGCTTCTGGCAGGTTCACTACAGTTGTTTTATATAATCTCTTTCCTTGTGGTCCTTTAAGAGTTAAGCAACCTGTCTATCCTGGCTTTGGGCTGTAGCTGCCAATCTCAGAAGTGTCTCTTTGGGATCACTCCCCTTCCCCATTTAAGGCATGTGATCTGATCACATGATGCCTGTTATAGAAACTGAATCCTCATTTCTATGTGGTACACTTTGCAAGGAGCCTGCTCTAGAAGAAGTTTGTATTTTTGTGTGCAGCAGTGGTGTTTGCTGCACTGAAGCCACCTGGAGTGTTTTCCTTTCATGACTATTTCCTCTGTTTGTATTACTTCCCTTGTGTATCTGTATTGTAGTGGCGAGTCTAGTGAACTTGTCAGCCTACACACTAGCCAGGGCAAGTGGAGGGCCAGCTGAGGGTCGAAGGTATCCTGCTCACCAACAGGTTGAAATAACTTTTATAGGGATGCTACGGAGCTCAGGAGTCAGCTTGAGGTGAGATCAGAAGTTGTCCCTCACCCCTCTCCATAGCGGCAGGAACCTCTGTTGTGTAATGACCCTGTGTGTTGTAACATCTTCTAGGGGTTTACCAGGTACTAGGTAAACCCTGCTAGTCACGTGACACTGCCACACTAATCTGCTATTTGGTTAATTGACTGGCTCGCCTAATTGGCCAGACGGCGTGACCACCTGATAGGCCTAAACTACCGTCTGGTGTGCGAGATGGGTGACATTTGGTCTTGGCACTTCTGTCATCAGGAATGGAATGGGGGTCCTTTACGGAGACCTTCAAGGACAGATGCGTATTAAAGCTAGGCTGCTTATTAATCTTTTCCAGAATTTTTTTGTTTCATCAAGACAGTAAAAGTACCAAAGTGTTACAAAAATCTTTTGCAGACTCATAGCCAAAAATATCCAAAAATAGAACCTCACTTTAAGAAGTAATGTGTGGTTAAAAGACCAAAAGGAAATATAATTATGTCATTTAAACATATCAAAGCAATCTTCATTAAACAAGCTTTGGTTTGTCGTCCTTTATTTTAAACCATAATTTTTCTATTTATTTCTGACGTGAATTATTTAAATTAGGCAGCTATATTCCTCGTGGCTAGAGTCTTGCACTCCTGTTTTTCCTTTGTTCTAAGTATTCTGTCTCCTTGGTGACACTAATTCTTTCAGTACCATTTCACAGTCACACCAGTTGGCAACCTATGTTGTCCTAGATTTTATATCAGTGCATCCCTAAAGGCAGCTATGGAGGCATATGATGCAAAACCTAGTGAGACATAACCTAGAGAGACAGTTTTATCTGACATGTTTTATACTAATAATATCTGTCAAAGACAGTAAATCCACAATTTGAATAAAAAAAAATATTTTACTGCTTTGAAATTATATAAAATGAATTTAACTAGTTCACAATCTGGAAGTTTTTCATACACTTGATGCATAGCTAATCTGTACATTATTTTAAGTACCGTAATAAGGAAATACTTGTAACGCGGATAATAATAATAATAATAATAATAATAATAATAATATTTGAATTCTATAAATGGATGACAACATTTCTGAAATATTTCTTATGAGACAGCTATAGTTAACCCCTTCCCAACCTTGGATGTACCCACTATGGCCTGGCAATTATGAGTGCACAGTTTCTGTGCCCTCGTGATCACCGGGAGCTCAGCTTATCTGACAAGCAAGCCCCAGCTCTCACAGCCAGGGATGGTCCCCGCACAGCTCCCTCTCCCCTCCGATCAGTTCCCCCACACTGTGATCGTGAGGGCCCAATTGTTGCCATGGTGACCTGAGGTTGTCATGATGATCTCCAGGTCACCCAGCTACGGGAAGCCTCAGGAATCATGCCAGCAGCATGATCCCTGATGCATTTGTCAGTGTAAGGCCTCGGTTCCACTTGCGATTTTCAGGGACGTGTGCAATCTGATAAAACATTAGATTACACTCGCACCCCTGCAAAACTATGGAGCAGTGTCCATCTGCGATTAATTTCTCGTGCCCTGTTGGCATAAGAAATTAATCGCAGCATGCTGAATTTGGCACCTAGTGTCATCTCACATGCACCCATATACGTCTATGGATGCATGTGGAACATCGCACTGCACTTGGATGTCATCCTACTGACCTGAGGAATAAAGCCACCCTATCACTTATACCACACGGTGAACGGCGTATAAAATAATTAAAGCCAATTCTTTAACTGCTGTTAATTTGTTCATTCTGCCTCCCAAAGATCGCAGTACGGTGCAGCTTATATATATCCCGTGCTCTATTCTGAGCCCTGGCACCAGGGACTACATGTGAAAATTGGGATTCAATTAAAATTCCCAACAAAAAATCACTGAAGCTGAGAAAGTCACTTTAACATCCCATCTGGCCTGTGGTCTGGCGGTGTCCATCTTTTTTTACGCATCTTTTTAGGCGTCCACAAAAGTGAGGTCATCAACAGTTTAGTTTACCTTTCAAAAGATGGACACTATGGAACAGAGGCTGAACGGAGTCTGGAGTAGCTCTCCTGCCTCATTATAGTGAATAAATCCATCAGGGTTTTCACCTGAATCACGTATTTTGGAGATGTAGATGGAAACCCTGATGTAAGTTCTCAGCATAGAGCACAGAATAAATGTGACTGATACAAAATGTTCTGTAACCCAAATTGCACCAAATAGCATTCAACTCAGCCCACAAAAGCACAAGTCCCCACTGACCCCGTCATCTGTTAACAGATATATATGGGGCTTCCATGTTATTAGTAGCACAAAGGCTTTGGAAAAATTCTATGGCCACCTTCTTTAGAAAAGAAATCCAGCAAAATCTCCTCTCCCAAATCCAAATGCCCCCCTTCCTTCTGAGCCCTACAATTTGCCTAAACCACGGTTAACATCCACATGTTTGTCATTATTGTAGTGAGCAAACCCGCTTAATTTACAGGGTGAAGGTTTCCTGATACATAAGCTGTGCACAATATAGGGCCACTACAATATACTGGGAATGACAAGACTTATTTGCAATTTTTAATTCTGCGACATGCACTGCGTTTCACTCCATGGGTGTGTCCAGACTAAATGATCACTGCACCCATAGGTGAATTCCCGGAGGGGTGAATTTCCAAAATTTGGTCACTTCAGGGGGTTTTGGTTGTTTTCGCACTTAGGGGCTCTGCAATAGAGTCTGCAAACTAATCAGAAAAATCTGTGTTTCCAAAAATCAAGTGGCGCTCCTTCCCTCCTGAACCTTGTGGTGCGGCCGAACAGTACTGTACAGTCACATGTGGGATATTGCCACATTCAGAAGAAACTGTGTAACCCATTATGAGGCTTTTGTTACCTATTTCCCTTGAAAAAATTGGAAATATGGGATTAAAACAACATTTTAGTAGTAAAAATGTAATTGTTTTTTGTTCACTGCCCAATAGGATAACATTCTCTGATACACCTGTAGTGTAAATATGTTCGATGCACCCCTGGATGAGTTCTTTGAGGGGTGCAGTTAGTAAAATGAGGCCACTTGTGGTTTGTTTGATGTTCTGGCACCTTAGGGGCTCTGCCAATGTGACATGGCACCTGCAAACCACTCCAACTAAATCTGAACTCAAATATGGTGCTCCTTCTCTTCTTCACTTTGAACTGTGCCTCAAAAATAATTTTTGATTGGATATGGGGTACTGGCGAACTTAAGAGCAATTGAACAACAAATTGTATGGTCCATTATCTCCTGTCACCCTGATGAATTTTACAAAATTGGGGTTAAAGCAACATTTTTGTTGTCAAAATTGTATTTTTTTCATTTTCATGGGTCAACATTATAAAACTCTGTGAAGCACCTTAGGGTTTAAGGTGCTCACCAAACATCTAGATACATTACTTGAAGGATCTAGTTTCCAAAGTGGGTTCACTTGTGAGGAAGCTCTACTGTTTAGGCACTTTAGGTGCTTTGCCAATGTGACATGGCACCTGAAAACCATTCCAACCAAATCTGAACACAAATATGGTACTCCTTCCCTTCTTCATTTTGTTCTGTGTCACAAAAGTAGTTGTTGACCACATATTGGTTATTCTCAAACTCAGGAGAAATTTCACTACAAATTGTATGGTGCATTTTGTCTTATTACCCTTGTAAAAATGAAAGATGTGGGGTTAAAGCAACATTTTGTGGTAAAAATGTATTTATTTCATTTTCATGGCTCAACGTTAGAAATTCTGTGAAGCACCTCAGGGTTCAAGGTGCTCATTTTGCATCTAAATAAATTCCTTGAAGGGTCTAGTTTCCAAAATGGAGTTAGTTAAGGGAAAGCTTTACTGTTTAGGCACATCAAGGGCTCGCCAAACGCAACATGGCATCCACTAATGATTCCAGCAAATTTTGTGGTCAAAAGCTCATTCCCTATATTTGGTCCCATTAAGTAAAAAAGCTTATACTCTCCCATGCCAGCACAGTTCCAGCAGTGTTGGCACTCGAATTCCTATGGCTCACTTAAGGTTGTGATGTCATGCAAGCCCCTTGCCCAATCACTGCCAGCAATCAACAGTAAGTGATCAACACATCTGAAGGCAATGAGAGAGAAGCCGGGGGTTATTCGTCGTTGGTCACATGTTCCATCTCAATCTCACATGATCCCCGGGAACCAAAATACCAACACTGTTGGAACTGCGCTGACACGGGACTATAGGTTTGTCCCCTGAAGTTCAAAACTAACCCTTTAGGAACCTTATGTCTTGTTTTATGTAATTGCTAAAGATAAGCAAACCTGTGGAGCAAATGAACCAAACTTCTACATGACCGAACCTTGCCCGAGGAGGTTTGGAAACACTGATTGGCAGTTTGAATCTCCACCCACATACAGCCAGCCATAAGCAGATGACTTCCGGGGGAGAGTTGAGGGCAATTTTCAATTTTTTTTGGATGCACACTCCATATGATCACGCTTTTTTTGCCCCCAGTGTGAACCATTCAAACTCTGCAAGCGTCTCGCACAGTGCTGAGCACCGAGCGTACATGAGCACAGCATTGCTTGTGCAAGTTCAGTTTGCACGTAAAGTATTCGAACTCCGAACTCAAGCCCTGTTTTTTTTAGTTGTTGTTCGGTTCGAAAACTGAATCTCACATTCGCTCATCTCTAGTAATATTATGCAAATCATTATACTTCAGAAAAATATTTTTTTTTTTCAATATAGAATTTCTTGCAAATAAATCTTTTTATACCCTCTACTTCCCTTCAATGAGAACTAGTTCCTCACAAGCTGGAGTTATGATATCTCACCAGACAACTACCATAGTACTTCACCCTTCTTTACCAATGAGGGGAAAGAATTGTGAAACAGATGTTTTTTAAAAAAGACTTTGGTTTAGCTGATATGAGATAGCTTGCATTCTTTTTTTTCCCACGGAGCTTTGAATAAATACGTTTCTGTATACCAGCAATATCTCTTCTATAAGGAACCCTTTATGAGTCTAGAACATCTGACATAGCCAACTAGAAATTTCTAAAAGCAGAAACCTGCAAACAGTTGTCTATAGATGGTCTGTCTACTATTTTGCAGAGTTTCTGGTTGGCAAACAAAGTTTTCATTTTTTTGGAGGAAGGTTAGTTTTTATATCTCTTACCTTATTTCACTAAAGGGTACTTTACACGCTGTGATCTCGCAAATGATCATACCCGCCCCCGTCTGTTGTGCGCCACGGGCAAATCGTTGCCGGTGGCGCACAACCTCGCTTACACCCATCACACTGACTTACCTGCCCTGCAACGTCGCTCTGGCCGGTGAATCGCCTCCTTTCTAAGGGGGCGGTTCATGCGGCGTCACATCAACGTCACACGGCAGGCATCCAATAGAAGAGGAGGGGCGGAGATGAGCGGGACATAACATCCCGCCCACCTCCTTCCTTCCTCATTGCCGGTGGAGGCAGGTAAGGAGATGTTCGTTGCTCCTGCGGTGTCACACATAGCAATGTGTGATGCCACAGGAACGACGAACAACATCGCTAATAAGCAGAGAAGGATTTTTGGTTTCAGGACAACCTCTTCGTGGCAAACGATTTTGACCGCTTTTGCGATCGTTTAAGGTCGCTCGTACTTGTCACATACTACGATATCGTTAATGACACCGGATGTGCGTCACAAACACTGTGACCCCGACGATAATTCACTAACGATATCGCAGCGTGTAAAGCCCCCTTAAATCTTCCTCCATAAAGTGGTTTCATCTCTTTTGTATAGAAACAAGTACACCCCTAAAATTTTAAATCAGAGAAGACAGGATGGGTTGAAACCACTTCTGCCTTCTCTTAAAGATATCTGCCCGTCGTAAACTTATTGTAACTGGATATTAATAATATTAGTAAATTATAAATCAAGCTTTGAAGTTTGTTTCTTTTATACACCCTGTTTTTCCTCCATACGATATGCTTTATGTTTTAATGAAAACCATTTGAATGTTACTCGTTCTAGTGATCACAGCTGGTACTAAGAAAGGCTTTCTTTCCTGGCAGATGGTAGATTTGCTAATCTGGTATGAAATAATATTAGTATAGATTGTAATCTTTATTAGTTTTTTTATTTATTATAGTAAACTTTTCTTTTAATATTAAGCTACTAAATTTCATGGGGTGTGTGAATGTTATCAGGTATTACCTGAAAATAATATATCATAGTTTCTGCTCAGACTGGCATAATGAAAATGTTCCAGCCCCCTAAGCAGGGCATTAGTCTACATCTGCATAAATAACAGGACTAAAGAGGACCTCAGTTGGAAGCAAATTCAGTAAGAATCACAATGAATTATGTTTAAAACTAGCAGCTCATGCTATATTTCATTGTCTAAAGAGCTTGGTACGTTCAGTGCTGTGGTGATAAATTGCTCTCGCCATGCATTTTCTGTTCAAATATTTCATTTTATAAGGATTTGGAGGCTTTAAAAATAATTAATTGTTGAATAGCCAAGTTGAATCCCTTCCCATCTGTCTTTATAGTAAACCATTATAAAGCTTTTCTTATAACTCCAGACTGTGAGGCAAAATTAAAAACTGAATTAAAATATTCTATTTCTGCCGGACATTATCAATAAAGTAATGATTATATATTATTACGCAGTATACATTGGAGGCCTGAAATCGTAAATGTTATCATCTCATTAAATTGTTTAGATTAAAACAAGTGTTCATAAGATTGGCTGTTTGGGTATTACTGGTTAGTGCTAATATATCTCCTGTGCAGAACTAGGTTACTGTGTCACAATATATGAACGGATCCTGCTCAAAAATACTTAGTACTTAATAGGGATGATCGAATATCACAAATATTCGTCAATATTCGGCTTCGCGAATATCTGACGAATAGTTCGCCGCTATGCGAATATTCAATGCGCAATGTAACTCTATGGGAAGCCCGAATATTTGCAATTCGGCAACTATTCCGGTTTCCCATAGACTTACATTGCGCAGCGAATATTCGCAAATAGTCGAATAGTGGCGACTTATTCGGTGAATATGGGCGTTGCCGAATATTTGCAGTATTCGATCATCCCTAGTACTTAACCATAATATGTCATGCAAAAGAGGATAGTAACATTCCTCACCATAATACATCCAGAACAGGTAAGGCGTAAAAAACTGAATGTATCAAATTCTATAATGTCAGGGTAAGCACAGTCTGTATCAGAAGCCACATGAGCTGACCTTAAATTAAACGTGGATAGGGTCAGTATTGGCTTGCTAGTTCTGTAGATATTTAGCACATTTAGTCAAATGGACAAAAAAAGAGAGTTGGACCACCTCCGATTGAATATCAATGGCATATCTTAAGGTCTGAATAACACCTTTAGACTTGACAGCTGCAGTTTAACAAAGCTGCTCCTTTCATTTTAAAGTTTTTTTTGTCAAGTTTGGAAGTCTTTGCGATAGACAATAACTTTCTGATCACTGGGACTCCTACCAACCCAAAAAAAGTGATTCTTCCCACATGCAAATGGAGCGGAGGTCGATCATGCGCACCATCACTGCATCCATTCTTAATGGGAGTCCTGGAGATTGTCGAGTGCTGTTCTCAGCTGGCCTTTGACATTCTCACTAGAATGAATTGGAGGGACAGTATACATAATTGGCCACCACCCAATTTACAGGTTCTCAGGATGGTGGGGATTCCAGTGGATTCCAAGGGAATAACTTCTGAACTTGCAAACTTGAGCATACCTCGTTAACTTCCCTCTAACATCATCCAAAAAATAACCTATTCAAGAGTAATGAGGAACTACTTGGTTCATTTGGTGAGTTATTTTTCGCTCAATAAAGATTTACTTTGTATTTATATCTTAATGTGGTGATTTGATCCCATTTTCGTAGTGTGCTGTTCTCTGTTCCATTATTCATCTAGTCTCTTTGGTACTACTGGACTCCCCATAATTTAATCCTGAAGGGGTGCCCTCCTGTCTTTTGTCTGTTTTGGTTCTGAGGAACTACTTATACAACAACAAACATATATACAGTTAGGTCCAGAAATATTTGGACAGTGACACAATTTTCGCGAGTTGGGCTCTGCATGCCACCACATTGGATTTGAAATGAAATCTCTACAACAGAATTCAAGTGCAGATTGTAACGTTTAATTTGAAGGTTTGAACAAAAATATCTGATAGAAATTGTAGGAATTGTACACATTTCTTTACAAACACTCCACATTTTAGGAAAAAGTAATTGGACAAATAAACCAAACCCAAACAAAATATTTTTATTTTCAATATTTTGTTGCGAATCCTTTGGAGGCAATCACTGCCTTAAGTCTGGAACCCATGGACATCACCAAACGCTGGGTTTCCTCCTTCTTAATGCTTTGCCAGGCCTTTACAGCCGCAGCCTTCAGGTCTTGCTTGTTTGTGGGTCTTTCCGTCTTAAGTCTGGATTTGAGTAAGTGAAATGCATGCTCAATTGGGTTAAGATCTGGTGATTGACTTGGCCATTGCAGAATGTTCCACTTTTTTGCACTCATGAACTCCTGGGTAGCTTTGGCTGTATGCTTGGGGTCATTGTCTATCTGTACTATGAAGCGCCGTCCGATCAACTTTGTGGCATTTGGCTGAATCTGGGCTAAAAGTATATCATGGTACACTTCAGAATTCATCCGGCTACTCTTTTCTGCTGTTATGTCATCAATAAACACAAGTGACCCAGTGCCATTGAAAGCCATGCATGCCCATGCCATCACGTTGCCTCCATCATGTTTTACAGAGGATGTGGTGTGCCTTGGATCATGTGCCGTTCCCTTTCGTCTCCAAACTTTTTTCTTCCCATCATTCTGGTACAGGTTGATCTTGGTCTCATCTGTCCATAGAATACTTTTCCAGAACTGAGCTGGCTTCATGAGTTGTTTTTCAGCAAATTTAACTCTGGCCTGTCTATTTTTGAAATTGATGAATGGTTTGCATCTAGATGTGAACCCTTTGTATTTACTTTCATGGAGTCTTCTCTTTACTGTTGACTTAGAGACAGATACACCTACTTCACTGAGAGTGTTCTGGACTTCAGTTGATGTTCTGAACGGGTTCTTCTTCACCAAAGAAAGTATGCGGCGATCATCCACCACTGTTGTCATCCGTGGACACCCAGGCCTTTTTGAGTTCCCAAGCTCACCAGTCAATTCCTTTTTTCTCAGAATGTACCCGACTGTTGATTTAGCTACTCCAAGCATGTCTGCTATCTCTCTGATGGATTTTTTCTTTTTTTTCAGCCTCAGGATGTTCTGCTTCACCTCAATTGAGAGTTCCTTAGACCGCATGTTGTCTGGTCACAGCAACAGCTTCCAAATGCAAAACCACACACCTGTAATCAACCCCAGACCTTTTAACTACTTCATTGATTACAGGTTAATGAGGGAGACGCCTTCAGAGTTAATTGCAGCCCTTAGAGTCCCTTGTCCAATTACTTTTGGTCCCTTGAAAAAGAGGAGGCTATGCATTACAGAGCTATGATTCCTAAACCCTTTCTCCGATTTGGATGTGAAACTCTCATATTGCAGCTGGGAGTGTGCACTTTCAGCCCATATTATATATATATAATTGTATTTCTGAACATGTTTTTGTAAACAGCCAAAATAACAAAACTTGTGTCACTGTCCAAATATTTCTGGACCTAACTGTATATATATCTATATCTATATATATATCTATATATATATATATATATATATATATATACATATATATATAATGGAGCACATGTATGGAACACACACACACACATATATATATATATATATATATATATATATATACAGTTAGATCCAGAAATATTTGGACAGTGACACAAGTTTTGTTATTTTAGCTGTTTACAAAAACATGTTCAGAAATACAATTATATATATAATACGGGCTGAAAGTGCACACTCCCAGCTGCAATATGAGAGTTTTCACATCCAAATCGGAGAAAGGGTTTAGGAATCATAGCTCTGTAATGCAAAGCCTCCTCTTTTTCAAGGGACCAAAAGTAATTGGACAAGGGACTCTAAGGGCTGCAATTAACTCTGAAGGCGTCTCCCTCGTTAACCTGTAATCAATGAAGTAGTTAAAAGGTCTGGGCTTCATTACAGGTGTGTGTTTTTGCATTTGGAAGCTGTTGCTGTGACCAGACAACATGCGGTCTAAGGAACTCTCAATTGAGGTGAAGCAGAACATCCTGAGGCTGAAAAAAAAGAAAAAATCCATCAGAGAGATAGCAGACATTCTTGGAGTAGCAAAATCAACAGTCGGGTACATTCTGAGAAAAAAGGAATTGACTGGTGAGCTTGGGAACTCAAAAAGGCCTGGGCATCCACGGATGACAACAGTGGTGGATGATCGCCGCATACTTTCTTTGGTGAAGAAGAACCCGTTCACAACATCAACTGAAGTCCAGAACACTCTCAGTGAAGTAGGTGTATCTGTCTCTAAGTCAACAGTAAAGAGAAGACTCCATGAAAGTAAATACAAAGGGTTCACATCTAGATGCAAACCATTCATCAATTCCAAAAATAGACAGGCCAGAGTTAAATTTGCTGAAAAACACCTCATGAAGCCAGCTCAGTTCTGGAAAAGTATTCTATGGACAGATGAGACCAAGATCAACCTGTTCCAGAATCATGGGAAGAAAAAAGTTTGGAGAAGAAAGGGAACGGCACATGATCCAAGGCACACCACATCCTCTGTAAAACATGGTGGAGGCAACGTGATGGCATGGGCATGCATGGCTTTCAATGGCACTGGGTCACTTGTGTTTATTGATGACATAACAGCAGACAAGAGTAGCCGGATGAATTCTGAAGTGTACCGGGATATACTTTCAGCCCAGATTCAGCCAAATGCTGCAAAGTTGATCGGACGGCGCTATATAGTACAGATGGACAATGACCCCAAACATACAGCCAAAGCTACCCAGGAGTTCATGAGTGCAAAAAAGTGGAACATTCTGCAATGGCCAAGTCAATCACCAGATCTTAACCCAATTGAGCATGCATTTCACTTGCTCAAATCCAGACTTAAGACGGAAAGACCCATAAACAAGCAAGACCTGAAGGCTGCGGCTGTAAAGTCCTGGCAAGGCATTAAGAAGGAGGAAACCCAGCGTTTGGTGATGTCCATGGGTTCCAGACTTAAGGCAGTGATTGCCTCCAAAGGATTTGCAACAAAATATTGAAAATAAAAATATTTTGTTTGGGTTTGGTTTATTTGTCCAATTACTTTTGACCTCCTAAAATGTGGAGTGTTTGTAAAGAAATGTGTACAATTCCTACAATTTCTATCAGATATTTTTGTTCAAACCTTCAAATTAAACGTTACAATCTGCACTTAAATTCTGTTGTAGAGGTTTCATTTCAAATCCAATGTGGTGGCATGCAGAGCCCAACTCGCGAAAATTGTGTCACTGTCCAAATATTTCTGGACCTAACTGTATATATATATGAATATAATGGAACACATGCTTTCACAACAGTTAAAAATAAGCCACTTACGGCAAATTTTACAGAGTGGCTGCAATTTCAGATGACTTTTCAGGATTAACTACCTTGTGCCTATACGTGACGCATAAGCGTATTTCAAGCCGTTATATCACTTGTATCCTGCAATTCTTTTGCAGTTGTCCCTTTCGTACACAGCAATAATTCCATTGTGTATAGAACAGACCATGAAAAGCTTCAATCTATTAATCCCTTCACCATGATTTTGTTTTGTTTTTTTTATTTCTGTTTTTTTTTTCCTCCCCTTCTTCCAATAGCCATAACTTTTTTATTTTTTGTCAACATAACCATATAAGGGCTTGGTTTTGGTGGGGCAAGTTGTACTTTTGAATGAAACCATTAACTTGACCATATAGTGTACTGGAAAACAGGAAAAAAAATCATCTTGAAAAAGATGCAGATGTTTGTTTCCTGATCATCAGCGAATTTAAATGGGACATAACCATCATGATCACAGGTATTTTTCAGATTGAAACCTTAAACTGATCAAAGCTGGGAAACTCTACCTTTTTTCACCAAAACAGCAATCATGATTGTGCTGCTGCTCTGATCTGTCAACAACAATTCCAGAGATTTTCTGACATGAGGTGACTGTTAGGAAAGCAGGTGTCAGGTGCTCCTATGCAGTCCTTTATGATAGGGGACCCTAGGCTATCCCTAAATCACTAATCTCAGGGTTACTCCTGATGGTGGAGATGCCTAATTCCCATTCCTGACTATGCTCCTGACAAGTACTACTCTGATACCCACTTTCCACCAGGGAAGGATGGGGTAGAAGTATGATGGGAAAACAGACAAATACAGACAAGGGAAAACCAAAACTCTGACACACTTCTCACACACAGGAATAGACAATGAGATACTAAGGAGTAAAGCAAAAGCAGGAAGTAAACAACCAAAAGGCAACAAGGATTAACTCCACAACCACACTCAGCAACAATATAACAACCACCTGATAGTCTGGATTATACCACCTCAATAGACCAGCTAAGATAAACTATAGCTGGCATAGGTGGAACGATCTATCAAGCATATACATGAGGGGAGCAGATGTGATTGGCTTCCACACAACATGTGATCAAAGGAGACTAACAAGCAAACTAGCAGAGATTAACTTGCTAGTCTGCCTATGAATTACCACTTTGCAGGTCAATGCCCGAGTCTACCTACATTGATCACAGACACCAGAGAAGTTATCGGGCAGTCTCAGAATCTGTAGTCTGAACAGAACTCGATGTCGGTATGACAGTTGGCGAAGTTTGTAGAATTCTCTGCAGGACATTTTCTTTACAGCAGACATCTAAACATAAGAATTAACTTCTATAGGATTGGGAAGTAGATGATCGGTCCATTAATTATGGTGCTGACCTATTGTCAAAATATCTCTTTTTTATGTAATCCCCTGTTGATAATGACTGTTAAAAAGTTATCTCTACTATACTTCAAATCTACAGAAAGAAATAAACAATTTTTAAAATATTTCAATAGAGTTAGCACAAAATGACTGTTCAAACCAAGTACGGGTATTTGGTGCATCCTTGGTCTGGCCAAACGTTTAAAGGGAACCTGTCACCAGTTTTTTGCCCTATAAGCTGCATCCACCACCACTGGGCTCTTATATGCAGCATTCTAACATTGCTTTATATAAGAATGACCGCTGTGTAGAACATAAAAAACACTTTATAATACTCACCTAAATCGGTCGCTGCGGTGCATGTGGGTCAAATGGGCGTTTTTGTTCTCCGGTGCTGACGCCGCCTCTTTCGGCAATCTTTGTCGCCGCCTCTGTCCTCCTTCTGAAGCCGCGGTGCATGACATGTCCGACGTCATATACACTCGCCGTCATTCAGGTCCTGAGCAGGCGCACTTTGATCTGCCCTGAGCAAGGCAGATCAAAGTATTCTAGTGCGCATGCGCGGGACCGCCGAGTGTGTATGACGTAGACATGTCATGCATACAGGCTTCAGAAGGAGGATGAAGGTGGCCGAAAGAGGCGGCGCCGACACTGGAGAACGGAGACACCCATCTGAGCCACATTCACCACAGCGACCGGTTTAGGTGAGTATTATAAAGTGTATTTTTATGTTCAACACAGCGGCCTGGGCTCTTATACACAGCATGTTAGAATGCTGTATATAAGAGCCCAATGGTGGTGGCTGCAGCTTATAGGGCAAAAAACTGGTGACAGGTTCCCTTTAAGTGCACTGTTACGGAGGGGACAATTGGATATAAAATAATATGATGCCAATCATCTCCCAAAGTCCGCCAGGCAGATGACAAAGTCACTACAGGACTGGTGGACTGATACAGCAACTAAGGAGAACCCAAATGAGAACAAAGTGGATGTGTAAGGGCACACTCCATCATGTAGCGAGTCCCTGTTAGCTTCACAGGTACACGGGTATTGGTCACGTGTGTAGGGACACGTGAGACCAAGAGGAAAACCAAACAGGTATCAGTTACGTGTCTAGGGACACGTCAGACCGAGAAGTAACCCAGTTAGCATCACTGGGAAACCAAGGACATAGACGCTGAATCAGTTGAATCACTCACGTGCGTAGAGAGCACGGTAGACTGATAGGATAGTCCGGTTAATGTACACAAGTCTGCCACAGGCACTGCAGGCTACTGGTCACGTGCGTATGGGGCATGTCAGACTGCATGGGCTACCCAGTTAGCGTCACTGGGCACCCAAGGACTGATAGGACAGACACCGACCCTCACCATGCCAAGACACAGGTGTATCGAGATACGAATACCTGGTACCGGCGCCTAGCCTTGATTAACTCTGTCCTATTGAACACACACCTGCCACAAGCACTGCAGGAAAGATGGCACTGGAACCCAAGCATACATGCAGCACAGTCTGCTCACTGAGCTGCAGCCATAGACAATGACATTCGTGCGCTGATGGGTGTGGCTATGAGCCTTTTATAGTCTCCTTTCTGCCTCAGGCCATATGGCTTGAGGAAATGGCATCAGTTGCAGCCATCCCAGGGCCGCTTCGTCACCGCTGACATCATGCCAATCAATCAGCGTCCGCCGCGTCACCGCTGATGTCACTGACAGCCAATCAACGACTTCCGCATCATCACTGACGTCACGCTCATGCACAATAACGTTAATCCCTCACTTAGTGCCTGGAAAGGCTGCAGGAACCCGCACATGCGCGGTAGCGCTAAATGAGCACTTAGAGTCAGATCGGTGAATGACTCATGAGCCAGACGCCTCGAGCGACGGACAGGTGGCACTGTGGAGTCAGCCGAACCCGGTACATGAGATATAGACGGGACCGGATCGGTTTGAGGCTCAGGGAACCCCGAACCGTAACATGCACCTTCCCACTTGCTTGTTTTCCTCTTATCCCTCTTCTTTGACTGACAGATCTTGCTTCATAGAGCCAGAGAAGGGCAGAGGTAGATAGATAGCAAGTACATGGGATGGTGCACTTAAACGTTTGTCCACGCCAAGGGTGCACCAAGCGCATGTACTTGGTTTGAATAGTCATTCTGTTCTCACAGACCAACTTTAAGTACAAAGTACATTACTTTAAAACAGAATTGATGAATATATTTTATATCACAGTTACAAATCTGCATACATTTATTGTATTAAATTGTGAAATCCATTTTCATTTTAGTTTATTTAGAAACATAAAATGCAGCAATAAGGACAGATATTATGGTCTTTTAAATTTGTTACTAATAGTGGTTTTACTGTTGATGTTCAGGTGAAGGAAAAGTCAGATCAGGCTGGAAGCTAATGAGATTTGAAATGTGCTGGAGACAGAATAATAACAATGTGAAAGGTTCAATTTAAACAAGCTACTGAAAAAAATTCTTCTGCAATTGTGTCAATGGCAATTAACATTTATAAATGTGTTTACTGCACGTTTTATTGCAAACCATTTAGCTTAGAAACTACTATTCTATCTTTATCATGTAAGTCTAGATTCCTATTGCACTTAGTAAAGAATTATGGAAAAATAGAGAAGACAAGCTTGTCTTCTCTATTTTTCCATAATTCTTTACTAAGTGCCGGAGTCATTATTTTACTTTATTAACTATTTTTTAGCTCCTGTGCACGACGGCTCCTTTGAGTCTATATACAGTGAGCTGGGTCATATACAGTCTAGATTCCTATAGCGACTGGAATAAAAATAGTGCAGATATATACTACTATATTGGAAATGCTTAAGTCATACATTAATTTCGGATGATGGGAGAAAAGCAGGTTTAAATACCGCGCCAAACCACAGGAATCAAGATGAAGTCAGTAAATCTCTTTTCTTTATTTTCACAGGTCTACGCGTTTCAAGGACATATCCGTCCTCTTCCTCAGGACAAATGCAGAAAATACTAGTATTACTTAGTATTCTCTACATTTGTCCTGAGGAAGAGTATGGATATGTCCTTGAAACGCGTAGACCTGTGAAAATAAAGAAAAGAGATTTACTGACTTCATCTTGATTCCTGTGGTTTGGCGCGGTATTTAAACCTGCTTTTCTCCCATCATCCGAAATTACTCTGCTTTTGCGGGACTGCTGCCTTCCACGTTCCTTTCATGCTGTCAAAGGGGTTGTGACTGGCACAACCCCATTAGGTGAGTGTTCCTATTGCACATTCACTTTCCATTGTTATACCGGGTAAGACCCTATTTGCGCCTTTCTTCCCACAGTTTATTTCGTTTTCTAAGTCATACATTGTCATGTACAGCCACTTTTGCAATTTTCAGTGGCATGTAAAAGTTTTGGCACCCATGGTCAAAATTACTGTTATTGGCAAACAGTTTAGCAAGTTGAAGATGAACTGATCTCTAAGAGGCAGAAAGTTAAAGATGACACATTTCCTTTGTATTTTAGGCAAAAAATAAATTATTTTCATCTTTTACATTTTAAAATTATCAAAAAAGGAAAATGGGCCAATACAAAAGTTTGGGCAACCTGCATGCTTAGTACCTTGTAGCACCCCTTTTAGAAAGTATTACAACTTGTAAACACATTTTGTTGCCATCTAAGAGTCTTTCAATTCTTGTTTGAGGGATTTTCCTCCATTCTTCCTTGGAAAAGTCTTCCAGGTCTGTGAGATTCTTTGCTCATCTTGCATGTACTGCTCTTTTGAGGTCTAGCCACAGATTTTCAATGACGTTCAGATCAGGGAACTGTGATAGCAATTGAAAAACCTTCAGCTTGCACCTTTTCAGGTAGTCTATTGTGGATTTTCATGTATGTTTAGGATCATTATCCATTAGTAGAAGCCAGCCTCTTTTCAACTTCAGCTTTTTTACAGTCGGTGTTATGTTTGCATAAAGATTTTTTTTTAAATTTCATTGAATCCTTTCTTCCCTTTACCTGTGAAATGTTTCCCATGCCATTGGCTGCAACACAACCCCAAAGTATTATTTATACACCAATATACTTAATAGTTGACGAGATATTATTTTCCTGAAATTCTGTGCCCTTTTTTCACCACACATACCTTTGATCATTGTGGCCAAAGAGTTCTATTTTAACCTCATCAGTCTACAGGACTTGTTTCCAAAATGCATCAGGCTTGTTTAGATGTTCTTTTCCATACTTCTGATGCTGCATTTTATAGTGAGGATGCAGGAGAGCTTTTCTTTTGATTACTCTTCCATAAAGGCCACATTTGTTCAGGTCTCTGAACAGTAGAACAATGTAACTCCAGAATGTTTCTGAGGGTCTTTTGCAGTCAGGCAGGGGTTCTGATTTGCCTCTCTAGCAATCCACCAAGCAGCTTTCACAGAAGTTTTGCTTAGCCTTCCAGACCTTTTCTTGATCTTCACTGTTCCTGTTAAGAGCCATTTGTTAATTTCATTTTACACTGGGGAAAGGTGATCTTGAAAACACTTTTCTATCATCTTATAGCCTTCTCTTGCTTTATGGGCCCCCATCATTTTCATGTTCAGAGTGCTGGGCAGCTGCTTAGAAGAATCCAAGACTGTTTTGTTTTTTGGCACAAGGATGGAGGCTAGATTTTTATAAATCCGTGAAATTTGCATCACCTGGCCTTTCCCACTGATGATAGTGAACAAGCCATAACCCTTACAGGCCAATTTAGGTCTGAAACCTTGGTCAAAGTTATTTTAGCACACAAGTCTCCAAGGGGGCCTAAACCTTTGTATAGGCCCAAATTACTTTTTGTAATTTTTCAAATGTAAAAGATAAATATATATACTGCATATATATATATATATATATATATACATATATATACATATATATATATATATATATATATATATATATATATATATATATATTTATATAACAGTACAGAGCAAAGGTTTGGACACATCTTCTCATTCAAAGAGGTTTTTTTCATTTTTATTACTCTGAAAATTGTACATTCACAATGAAGGCATCAAAACTATGAATTAACACATGTGGAATGAAATGCTTAACAAAAAAGTGTGAAACAACTGAAAATATGTCTAATATTCTAGGTTCTTCAAAGTAGACACCTTTTGCGTTGATTACTGCTTTGCACACTCTTGGCATTCTCTTGATGAGCTTCAAGAGGTAGTCACCGGAAATGGTCTTCCAACAGTCTTGAAGGAGTTCCCAGAGATGCTTGGCACTTGTTGGGCCTTTTGCCTTCACTCTGCAGTCTAGCTCACCCAAAACCATCTCGATTGGGTTTAGGTCTGGTGACTGTGGGGGCCAGGTCATCTGGCGTAGCACCCCATCATTCTCCTTCTTAGTCAAATAGCCCTTACACAGCCTGGAGGTGTGTTTGGGGTCATTGTCCTGTTGAAAAATAAATGATGGTCCAACTAAACGCAAACCAGATGGAATAGCATGCCGCTGCAAGATGCTGTGGTAGCCATGCTTGTTCAGTATGCCTTCAATTTTGAATAAATCCCCAACAGTGTCACCAACAAAGCACCCCCACACCATCACACCTCCTCCTCCATGCTTCACGGTGGGAACCAGGCATGTAGGGTCCATTCGTTCACCTTTTCTGCGTCGCACAAAGACACGGTGGTTGGACCAAAGATCTCAAATTTGGACTCATCAGACCAAAGCACAGATTTCCACTGGTCTAATGTCCATTCCTTGAGTTCTTTAGCCCAAACAAGTCTCTTCTGCTTGTTGCCTGTCCTTAGCAGTGGTTTCCTAGCAGCTATTTTACCATGAAGGCCTGCTGCACAAAGTCTCCTCTTAACAGTTGTTCTAGAGATGTGTCTGCTGCTAGAACTCTGTGTGGCATTGACCTGGTCTCTAATCTGAGCTGCTGTTAACCTGCGATTTCTGAGGCTGGTGACTCGGATAAACTTATTCTCCGCAGCAGAGGTGACTCTTGGTCTTCCTTTCTTCCTTTCTTGGGGCGGTCCTCATGTGAGCCAGTTTCTTTGTAGCATTTGATGGTTTTTGCCACTGCACTTGGGGACACTTTCAAAGTTTTCCCAATTTTTCGGACTGACTGACCTTAATTTCTTAAAGTCATGATGGTCACTTGTTTTTCTTTACTTAGCTGCTTTTTTCTTGCCATAATACAAATTCTAACAGTCTATTCAGTAGGACTATCTGTTGTGTATCCACCAAACTTCTGCACAACACAACTGATGGTCCCAACCCCATTTATAAGACAAGAAATCCCACGTATTAAACCTGACAGGGCACACTTGTGAAGTGAAAACCATTTCCGGTGACTACCTCTTGAAGCTAATCAAGAGAATAAGGTGGCTACATTGAAGAACCTAGAATATAACACATATTTTCAGTTGTTTCACACTTTTTTGTTACGTATTTCATTCCACATGTGTGAATTTATAGTTTTGATGCCTTCAATGTGAATCTACAATTTTCAGAGTCATGAAAATAAAGAAAACTCTTTGAATGAGAAGGTGTGTCCAAACTTTTGGTCTGTACTGTATATATATATATATATATATATATATATATATACACACACACACACACACACATCTTTGTCTTTTAAAATGCAAAGGAAATGTGTCTTCTTTGTCATCTTGAATGTTATGACTTTTAGACATCATTTCATTTTAAACATGCTTAACTGGTCACAATAACAATAATTTCTACCAAGAATGTCTGGTGATATCAAATTCCTGTTTGTGGCTCTTTAGTGTAAGGGAGGGGGGAAAATTTTCCAGATGGGTGATGGCCATGGTGGCTATTTTGAAGTCGGACATTTTGGATCCAAATTTATTTTTCCCAATGGGAAGAGGGTCATGTAACACATCAAACTTTTTGAGAATTTCACAAGAAAAACAATTGGTTTTAACGTAACTTTATTCATTCATTAGTTTTTTACAATTTTATGACCACTTATAAAATGTGTTCAAAGTGCTGCCCATTGTATTGGATTGTCAATGCAACCCTCTTCTCCTAGTCTTGACACACTGATACCAACACCACAGAAGAAATGCTAGCACAGGCTTCCAGTATCCGTTGTTTCAGATGCTGCACATCTTGTATCTTCACAGAATAGATAATTGCCTTCAGATGACCCCAAAGATAAAAGTCTAAGGCTATGTGCCCACGGGGACAGTGTCCTGCGGATATATCCGCAGGACATTCCACAGGTGCTCCCAGGAAACAGCACCACAACTTTTGTCTGTTTCCATGCTGCGGAATGTCCTGCGGATATGGTGCGGGCATTCTGCATTGAGGATACAGTACGATGGCTTCGGCACTGCATCCTCAATGCAGAACAAGTGCTGCAGTGATCGGGGGAGTTCATACTCACCTCCATCATGCAGCACCTCACTTTCCGGTAGCCGTGTCACTCTGTCAGCGTCTACAGGAGAAGATGGGCGGGCCTAAACTAGCTCGGGCTGTCACATGACCGGAGCTTGTGCAGGCTCCGCCTACCTTTTTCTTCCTGTACTTGGATTCACCGCGCTCCTGTTCACCGGACGGAGAAAGTGACTCTGGTGAGGCAGCTAAGTATATGGGACCCTGCGGAGAAATCCAAAACAATAATTGACATGCTGCAGATTTTTCCGCACGAAAATCCGCACGATTTCTGCTGCGGAAAAATCCGCAGCGTGGGCACAGCATTTCCCAAATGCCATAGAAATGGCTGGGGAGTAGCTGTGCTGCAGATTTCTGGAAAATCCGCGGCAAAATCCGCGCATTTTCCACAGCATGGGCACATAGCCTAAGGGGGTCAGATCGGGAGCCCTTGGTGGCCATTCAACTGGCCCACGATGACCAATCTACCTTCCAGGACACTGTTCATGTAGGAATGCTCGGAACCGGCACCCATAATGTCATTGTGCACCATCTAAAACGTAGCCAAATTTCTAAAATATAAACATTTGGGAAGGATATTAGTAACATTATATTATTTTATAGTTTTATATACTTTTTTGGTACAGAGAGCCTTTAATATATTAAATGTCTTTAAGTTAATTTAGTATGCATTAAAGCACTAAAAAATCAATGCACTCAATAGTGTTATCTGTTCGAGGGAGGAAGGAAAAGAATGCCAATGGCATGACAAATAACCTTTCTTTAATAATTCATGTACCTATATATAACTAACTTAAAAATAACACCACTAAAATACTACATAATTTTTGGATAAATAAAGATGGAATGTCACTCTAGTTATTCCGGTTCTCTAACTTATAATGTTATGCTAATATGAAGCATTAGGGTTAATAATTAATTTTATTTTCACTTTCTACTAAACAAAGTCATATAGGACATCTTAATATTTATGAAAATGTTATTACATTATTTAGATAAAATCCAAATAATATATATATAATTAAATTAATACAATGCAAATTTGTTATGGATTTGCAAAGGATGAAATTCCAAGTGAAAATTACTTGTCCATATCCATCAGTTTTCTTTTTCTGCAGCATATGGATGAAATTTAGTAAAATCTAACCAACTTTGCTGCCACTTTAATATACCGGAAGTTTGGCATCCAAAAATGGGGAATGGAAATCCTTAACAGCTGGAAATACTGTACAGCGGTAACCTTAGCTTGATCAGACCTACATGCCCCTGAAAAAGGGCTATATAAACAAAACCGGATCACTTGAATTTAAAAAAAAAATTAAAATAAAAAAAAAAAATACATATATACACACACATATATATATATATATATATAAAACAATATGTACTGTATATATATATTTATATATATATATATATATATATATATATATATATATATATATACATATCTGTGTATACTGCATTACTGCATATATATGTGTAATGTGTGTATATATATATATATATATATATATATATATATATGTGTAAATATATGTATACTGTATATATATCTTACGTAATAGACTGTGAAAACTATACCACATAGGATCCCACATTAAATGTACTCCTTATTACAGTGATTTTATCAGAACACTTTTCTTTGATATCTTGTAATTCATTATGATTTGCTAGTCATTTTTACTTTATTATTAATTATTGTTTTATCTATTGTTCAAAGTGACATTTAGAAAGGACAGTTCTGAGTTCAGTATCTCGAAAAACTGTCAGTAAGCCTTCAGCAATGTAGTGGCAGACTGTCAGGGAATAGACTATCCTTCAACTACAGAGTAAAACATTGGTTATATTAATGCAAACAATATGAAATGTAGTCATTCTGGCAGACAATGTCCGAAAGTCAAATTCATTTTGAGAAGCAGTGACACATCAGGAAAGACTAATCAAACCTTCAGCACAATT
Source organism: Anomaloglossus baeobatrachus (assembly GCF_048569485.1). Classification (NCBI taxonomy): domain Eukaryota; kingdom Metazoa; phylum Chordata; class Amphibia; order Anura; family Aromobatidae; genus Anomaloglossus; species Anomaloglossus baeobatrachus. The sequence continues at coordinate 108,918,812 of NC_134355.1, read as the reverse complement.
TCATCATTCTTTATCACAAAGTCTAAAAAATAATAAAGGTCATTTATAAAATTGAAAGCAATATTTTTAAAAGATGTGAGTCTGCTAATTTTGTCCTTTTTTTCTCTTTGAAGATACTCGATGTGACATAAAAGCCCAATATGGCCAATTGTACAGTACTGCAAATTGTTATATTGGGACAGTCCCATTTTACAAACTAGGTCATGCCTCTGATCCTCTCAAAACACTTAGGGGTACTTTACATGCTGTGACTTCACTATTGCGATATCGTCGGGGTCAAATCGAAAGTGACGCACATCCGGCGCCGGTAACGACGTCGCAACGTGTAAAGCCTAGATGCGCCGATAAACGATCGCAAAAGCGTTGAAAATCGATGATCTGTGTAGCGTCCGTCATTTTCAGAATGTCGCACCAATAGGAGATACGATGTTGTTCCTCGTTCCTGCGGCAGTACACATCCCTGTGTGTGAAGCCGCAGAAGCGAGGAACATCTCCTTACCTGCCTCCACCAGCAATGCGGAAGCAAGGAGGTGGGCGGGATGTTTACGTCCCGCTCATCTCTGCCCCTCCGCTTCTATTGGCCGCCTGCCGTGTGACATCGCTGTGACGCCGCATGACCCGCCCCCTTAGGAAGGAGCGACGTCGCAGGGCAGGTAAGTGCATGTGAAGCTGCCGTAGCGATAATGTTCGCTACGGCAGCTATCACAAGATATTGCATGTGCGATGGGGGCGTGTACTATCTCGCTTGGCATTGCTAGCCGATGCTAGCGATGTCGCAACGTGCAAAGTACCCCTTAGGTTCACTGTCACATCGCCAATGGTGGCAGGCCACGTGATTACTATGGGGCCCATGACTGGGGGGCTGCTGACTCCACGCTTGCTTCACTTGGATGTGTATTTGAGGGTGCATCCAGCTGAAATGCATTGAGGCACAGCTACCTGTTTGGGTCAGTTGCTTGCATATTTGCTACTCCCCATGCCCGTATTATTGGAATGGGGAAGTGAATATTTATTCTTTTTAATAGCAATACACATAATCACCCAGCAAATTCAGTAAACCGACTGCTGGATGCTGCTATTAAAGAGAATGAATATTCAATGCTTCCCACATCCATAATCATGTCCACGTCTCGGCATTGAATCCAAGATTATGGGCATGGGGAACAGTGAATATTTATTTTCTTTAATAGCAGCACATATTATCACGCAGCAACTGGCTTACTGCAACTGCTGGGCGATCACTTGGGCCGCTATTAAAGAGAATGAATATTCACTGCTCCCTACTCCCATAATCCTTTTCATGGGGAGTAGTGAATATGTCCGCAGCTAAAATCGGTGTCAGAGGCCATGCATGACAGTGACGTCATGCACTTCATTGCTTACACAGTGAAGTCAGTTGCCAGTGTGTCACCCCAGGGATGCTGATCCTCTTCAGGGACACCACAGGGCTTCTTCCGTATGGCAACAGGTAATGTCAGTTTTTATTTATGTGTCATGACGCCACTCACGGCTTGCGGTCAGGAATGTGGATGACCACTGCTGAAGGTTTTACGAGCTTCTGGGGCTGATGGGGTCTGCAGCCACGTGGTGTAGCCTCCCGTGAGTCAGGCGGGCCCCAGGGGCTCGGGTGAACAGAGTAGTGGGTCCCGTAATAACTCAGGCTGAGTCCAAAAGTCTTTAACTGGTTTTTACTCACTTCAGATGTTCTGTGAGCTAACCGGGCATTGCTGTGATGAACCAGGTAGGACCAGGGGCTACTTCGGGTCAGTCTGAGGGTAACTAGTTAGCTCACCTTCCTAGCACTTCTGTGTTCGGATAACCCCCTGACATGAAGTACCATAGGGGTCTATCCAGGAAGTCGTAACTGCCTTTTCTCCCCTGTGTTTGGCCCATTTTCCGGCAGCGTGGACCAGGTGAGATTGCTCCAGGCTCTGTCTCCTTATGGGTCCCTGCGTTGCTGCTGAGGCTCGGACTCTGTGTGGTTGGTGAGGTACTTGTAGTTCCCCTCACCGGCAGGTTTAGCAGATAGTTAAACTGGAGTCTGCTATAGGGACCTGTCCCCGTACGTGCCTAGTCCCCAGGAGTACCTCTTTTCTCTGACTACTTGGTGACCATTCTCCCCCGCCAACTGTCACTACACCGCACAGGGTCTGACTAGTGGCCACGCGCGTATCACCTCGCGACCTCCACGCTCCACTACCAGACTGGCTCTCCTCTCTTCCTGACAACCTCTGCACTTTAGCTCTCAGCCTCTCTGCTCCACCCCTTGATGAGATTTGAAAGCTAGCCCCCTCTGGAGACTACCCAAGGATCCCATCTAATAGTGTGGGAGATCTGGTTGCTATGTGTCTGTGCGTACACACCTCGTTGTGGCCCTTAGGATTACCTGGAAGTACTGTCCCAGCATGGGTGCAGTACTCAATGGTGCCTGACCAGGTCAGGGGCGCCACACCAGCATCAGAAGAGAACAGTGAAGGAGAAGAGGTAAGCTGAGTATAATAATTTATTTGTTTACTATGTGGCATGATGGGGATCAAATATACCAGGATGGAACCATGATAGGGACATAAACCAGGATGGGGAAGGATACCAGGATGGGGACATATACCAGGATGGGGTCATGATGGGGACATATACCAGGATTGAATTTTAGGGAACTTGTTTTATTAGTCCGCATAGGGCTAATTAAGCTAAATTTACAAATTGCCAAAGGCAACTAAATCCCTAAACTCAAGACTAATTAATATATAACCTTTAAGGCTACAGTCACACTTCCGTTGTTTTGCATCAGTCACAATCCGTTTTGTGACTGATGTGATGGATGCATTAGAGATTGTGGTACAACTGATGGGACGGATCCATTAAAAAAAGTGATCCATTGTAGCAATTTATACCGGAATGCAGCTGTGGCCACGGGTAACCTGAGTGACGTCACCGCTGACAGTGCAACTCATTTCAGTTGCTCCTTGGAGCTGACATAGAGCGGTCGTGCTCTACTGCCACCCCTGTCAGCTTCCGATGTAGCAGAGCTGAAAGCATTGTGGGACCTCATGTGCCGGACCTGGAGGGGTATTTGGGGATTAATAAAGGAGTGAAAGAGGGTGTTTTTTGTCTTTTATGTCAAATAAAGGATTTTTCAGTGATTGTGTTTATTTACTTTCACTACGGATTAATCATGGGCGGTGTCTCATAGACGCCTGCCATGATTAACCTAGTACTTAGTGGCAGTTATGGGCTGCCATTAACTCCTTATTACCCCGATTGCCACCGCACCAGGGCAATTCGGGATGAACCATGTAGAGTCCCGAGACTGTCGCATCTAATGGATGCAATGCTGGGCGGCTACTGACTGATATTTTTAGGCTGGGGGGCTCCCCATAACTTGCGGCTACCCATCCTGAGAATTCCAGCCCTCAGCCATGTGACTTTACCTTGGCTGGTATCAAAATTGTGGGGGAACGCATGCCGTTTTTTTAAATTATTTATTTATTTTACTGCACAATATAGACCCGTCCACTGATGGCTGTGATTGGTTGCAGTGAGACAGCTGTCACTGAGTGTGGGTGCGTCTGACTGCAACCAATCATAGGTGCGGTGGATGGGGGAAGCAGTGAATACGAGATATTCACTGAGCATACGGTATTTTCAAAAGCAGGAGAAGCCGTCAGAGCAGTGTGACAGGCGTGTAGCGCTGTGCCGGTGATCTGTGAGTATGAGAGAGGGGGTGAGAGGGAGATACCGACCAACAGACCGACAGAGAGAGAGAGAGAGAGACCGACCGACAGACAGACAGAGAGAGAGAGAGACCGACAGAGAGAGAGCCTGACAGACAGAGAGACTGACAGAAAGAGACCGACCGACAGACAGAGAGAGAGAGACTGACTGACCGACAGACAGAGAGAGAGAGAGAGAGAGAGATTTTCTAACCAGAAAGAAATTTCTACATCAGCATGCTCTATTGCTAAAATACGGAACCATCAGCAGAATCCGTCATTTGACAGATTCAAGCGCCCATAGGCTTCCGTTTTTTCTACGCTACAAACAACGTTACATTCTGCATTGCTTCTGCCCGGTGGTCAGTCACTCCATGACTGATCAGTCGCATAGCGGATGCAATGCAGAGCCATCAGTCGCAATCCTTAATTAATACAAGTCTATGGGGAAAAAAATGGAATCCTGCTAAATATTTTGCAGGATGCCGTATATCCTCAAGGCGACGGATTGTGACTGATGCAAAACAACGGAAGTGTGAATGTAGCCTAATTCATATCTTTAAAAACTATCATTTGATGGACACACAGAAAAAAATTAAAAACGCTAAATGCTGTGATTTAAACTAGATGTCTTAGGCAGTCACTACAGCTTTCAGTTGGTTAACAACCTTTCTACTGGGTCTACTCCCATTACAACCACAGTATATAATGCTATATGCACATATTTTCTAATGATCACAGCTTTTGCAGTTTAAAATCCTATCACCAGCCTCCCCAACATGTTTCACCACACTGGCGTCATCAGGGGGCAGAGGCTAATGCTGAGTAATACCTTGGTTTTTGTTGATGTCGGTTATCATTGGTTTTGGGTTTTCATTGATTTTTTTCCACTGAAAATTTGACTGTTTTCGTTGGTTGCCTCGGTTTTCGTTGTTTTTTTTTTATCAACATGCCCATGTGACTATGCTGCTAATTTTGTAATAACGTGTCCATAATGTGGACATGTACAAGGATGGGCCCAGGATGTGGACATATACCAGGATTGGCCCAGGTTGCGGACATATACCAGGATGGGCCCATTATGTGTACATGTACCAGGATGGGCCCAGGATGGGGACATACTGTATATACAAGGATTGAGGACATATATCAGGACGGGGGATACAGTATATTTACCAGGAATTGGCTGAGGATGGGGGACATTAGTTTAGGATGGGGGACATTATTACATAATAAAGGGGGAGAGGGCAACTCATGTCTTTATAGGATTTAAAATGCTTCTTAGAAAGTGATATATTCCACAGTGCTTCTGTCAAATATCTATTGGCAATCCGTACTGCTAAAGGTCTAATCGTCTATAATCTTGGATTGCAAAAAATAAATAAATTGAGCTTTGAGTGCCAAGTATTATTGACTTAGAATGCTACAATAGCCCACACATCTGACCAACATGTGGGCTGCTGGCCTAAATTTTGCACCGGGGCCCATCGGACTCTGGTTATACCAATGGGCAACAGGTTTCCTTTAGAAACAAATCATAGTAATAATAATGGCCAGCCAGCTATCTACTGTGACTGGGTGGCATGGCAAGCTGCCCCATTTATTATGGCATGTTATAGCACGATGTATTATAGCATGATGTATAATGGCACATGGAACGATGTATTATGGCATACAGCAAAATGTATTATGAGCACGATGTATAATGGCACCGTGTACTATACCAAGACAGGTTATTAAACTTGGGGTTATTTAGTTTGGAAAAACGAAGGCTTAGGGGGGATCTAATCACAATGTATAAACATATGAGGGGACAGTACAGAGACCTTTCCAAAGATCTTTTTACACCTAGGCCTGCGACTGGAACACGGGGGCATCTGCTACGTCTTGAGGAAAGAAGGTTTAATCATAATCACAGACGAGGATTCTTTACTGTACGAGCAGTGAGACTATGGAACTCTCTGCCGCATGATGTTGTAATGAGTGATTCACTACTAACATTTAAGCAGAGCCTGGACGCCTTTCTTGAAAAATTTAATATTACCAGTTATGTATATTAGATTTTATGACAGGGTGTTGATCCAGACAACTAGTCTGATTGCCGGATGTGGAGTCAGGAAGGAAATTTTTTCCCCATTGGAACTTGTTTGCCACATTGGGTTTTTTTTGCCTTCCTCTGGATCAACATGTTAGGCTACGGGTTGAACTAGATGGACTTAAGGGGGCTTTACACGTTAGCGATATCGCTAGCAATTTCTAGCGATAGCGAGCGTGTAAGTACCCGCCCCCGTCGCGCATGCGATTGTTTGTGATCGCTGCCGTAGCGAACATTATCGTTACGCAGCGTCACACATACTTATCTTGTCGGCGGTGTCGCTGTGACTGCCGAACAATCCCTCCTTCAAGGGGGAGGGACGTTCGGCATCACAGCGACGTCACCACAACGTCACACAGCGGCCGGCCAATCAAAGCAGAGGGGCGGAGATGAGCAGGACCTAACATCCCGCCCACCTCCTTCCTTCCTCATTGCGGCCGGCGGCAGGTAAGGAGACGTTCCTCGCTCATGTGGTGTCACATATAGTGATGTGTGCTGCCGCATGAGCGATGAACCACAACGCTAAACAACCCTTACCGATTTTTTACTTTGGGACGACCTCTCCATGGTGAACGATTTTCACAATTTTTGAGGTCGCCTAAGGTCGCTGGTAAGTATCACACGCTGCGATATCGTTAATGACGCCGGATGTGCGTCACTAACAACTTGACCCCGGCGATCAAACATTAACAATATCGTAGCGTGTAAAGCCCCCTTTGGAGTCTCCCTTCAACCTTAAAAACTATGATACTATGATACTATGACACTATGGCACAATGATTTATAGCAGGATGAGTTATGGCACGTTTAATGACATGATGTATTATGGACCATGGCACGGTGTATTATGGCACATAGTACAATGTTTTATAGGACAATGTATTATGGCTTGATGTACAATGGCAGATTACATGATGCTTAATGGCACATGACACAATCTACTATGGCACAATGTATTATAGCATGATATATAATGGCCCATGGCAAAATGTATTATGGCACATGGCACGAAGCATTATGGAACTTTTATTTCAGAGCAATCTCTTTCTTTCACAATGTTTGGCCTCTATTTAATACATGCATGCCTGGATTTAAGAACACTTGTTGATTATTTCACTTTTTTGGGGGGTCATTCAGACTTTTGCTATGGGGCCACATGATTTCTCTGTACGCCTCTGCTTAGGTCATGTACACACAATGGGTATTTGCAGTTCATATTTCTGCAACAAAAACGCATCTGTTAGCAATAAAGATACTGTCTAACATGCACACGTTAATATGTTTTTGGTGTGCATTTGACGCTTTTTTTTAAATGTTTTTGATATTTTTTCTCGATTCATCTGAATGGGTGAAAAATGCTGCAAAATCACTAACGAAAAATGAATTGCTGCAGATTTGAAATTGCGTCAAATTAGCAAGAAAATAATAAGCAGTATTCATTTTGCTGGTACTGTAAACTGCAGCGTTTTGGTGCAGAAATTTCCTTAAAGGGTTATTTTCAAACTGACTCTTGAACAGGTCACGTCTCCTCACTTCCTGGTTTGCGGCTGGGTGGTCACTCCCTTTGTTCCTGAGAATTTCATAAAGTTCAGCACAAGTTCTGCTGTTACAGATTCAGCAATTTATGATTTGCTCTGGAGTCTACATTGCTGTCACTGTCATTGTATTTCCACATAGATATGAAAGTAAAGTACATTTGAACAAGCAAAGGGGTCAGGGAAGTGAGAGCCATGATTAGGAGACTGGCTCTGGAAGAAGTTGCTGGTGGAGGCTGGTGATTTTGTAAGATGTATAACAACAGCCTGTCAGGAGCTGAGAGGTAGGCAACGGGAGATGTGCAGCTTACTGCTGTGTGGAAATCAATGGGATGAAGAAACGTGGCTGGGATATTAGATTTTACACTATTCCTGAAATGTAACCAGCTAGGGTTCGAACAGGCACTAGTGGTCAAGCTCAATGGAAACAAGTTGTATACAATATAAGAGAAAGACCCTCATATCAGAAGAATGACAATAGATAGAAAAAGCAAACTTGCTTATTATCATGCTCTCTAATTAAAGAAACAAGAAAATACACCTTTAAAAATGTAGAATGCCCAAACAATTAATATTTTGTGAAATTTTATTCATGTTTTCTAAATATTGAAAATTGCAATTAAGTACTTTACAATGATCACAACTGGTGGATGGAGGTGCAGCTTCTGAGATCCTAAAAGATTCTGAAAATGTACAGTGCCTTGAAAAAGTATTTATAACCTATGAGCTTTATCACATTTCTTCATGCCACACTCACAAACGTAAATGTATATTATTGGGATTTTATGTGATATACCAACACAAAATAGCAAGTATTTCTGGACTGTAAAGGAAATGATACATGGCTTTCTAAATATTTTAAAAATATAAATCTGAAAATTGTGACATGTATTTGTATTCAGGTCCACTACTTTGTAAGACCACCTTTTGCTGCAACTACTGCTGCAAGTCTTTTGGAGTATGTATTTCTACCAGTTTTGCACATTTAAAGGCTGAATTTTTTGCCCATTCGTCTTTGCAAACTTTTTCTAGCTTAGTGAGATTGGGCAGAGAGTGTCTGTGAACAACTTTCTTGTCACAGATTCTCAGTGTGATTTATCGCTGGACTGTGACTGGGCCATTCACACACATGAATATACAGTACTTTGATCGAAACCATCCATTGTAGCTCAGGCAGTTTGTTTAGCGTCGTTGGATGGCTGGAAGGTGAACCCAAGCCCCATTCTCAAGTCTTTTGCAGCCTTTAACAGGATTTCCTTCAAGATTTCCCTGAATATAGTGAAGAATCTTGACTCACTCCGTTGCATTTGAGTTAGGCATGAGAAGCGATTTAAATAAAACATCTCAGCTGTTTAATTGAGGCTTCATAAAGCATGCTGCACAGAAAATAAATGGTTTTTCAGTGCAGGAATAGTACAAGTACTAACACTTTAGTGATAATCCAGTACACAAGTCTCAGTATGGAGACATTGCACTGGAGGCCTTCTTACTTCTATACAAGGTCCTTTAATGATACAACTGAACTTCCTCATATCTGCCCTAGCATGCCGCAGGGTGGGGATATGTGAGCAGCCAGTCCCACCCATCTCCCAACCTTTGCCACATCCTATTAATACTATCAGCATTATGCATGCTGGAGCTTGACACAGAGTTTTTCCACTTGGTAAAAGGAGAAAAAAATATAAAAACAATTCCTTGCTGTTTCGTTAAGCATTCTGAAATTGCAAAAAAAAAATTATATAGTTTATAATAGTACCCATAAAAACTCAACTCATTCTGCAAAAAACAAGCCCTCACGCAGTTCGGTCATCTACCAATGGAAAAATAGGAGATTTCCTTTTATTAACAGATGAAAAACTCTGGAAAAGCTACATGGATGAAAAAGCCAATGAAGTAAAATCCACACTCCCAATGTAAGATGGTGGTCTGGCTGACATGTTTCCCCTGATTGATCGTATGATTGTATTGTAGTATTAAGGTATCTGCCATGTAGTCTGTACTGCTAACCGCCGGCCACAAGAGGTCACTGTTTTCCTATGTGGTATAATGTTGTGTACTGTACAGTGCAGATGCTAAATTCTGCTCAGAAACAGATAGTACGGGTAAGAGACCATTAACTTTGGGACTAGCCCATAGGGGAAGAGCTAGCCTGCAAAAAGAGGTTACTACTATGTTCCTATTAGCAGGCACTGTGTAGTGAAAATCTGGAAAGACAAAGAGTTCCTGATGGAGGAGGTGTGGGAAGTATAGCTGGAAGTGCAGAAGCAGCAAGATCCAAAAAAGGACTTTTAGGTAACAGAGATCCATTTTGGCCAGCAAGTGAGGTGATAACTATAAGGAGGAAGAAGCTAAGAATGTAGTGAGACCAATGTTGGCCGATAGTGGGGGATCCGGTGAAGTGAGGGTACTGCCCAGCTGTGAGAACAGGAAGAGGGAAGTGGCTCTAAAAGCGGCAATCATATTTTTATCACTGACTGGTTAGTTTGCAGGATACTCAGCAAAACATATTGACCCGTGGGTCCCTGTTCTGAAGAGATGGATGTGTATCTAATTTGCCCTGCTGGGTAAACTGTTCACAAGTGTTGTGCCATTACCGGAAACCACTAAGATTGTGCCTCTGCATCATACAGAAGAGATTGTGAATTGTGCTGCCTGCTGTTCTTTGTACTTAAGTGTTATGCCACTTAAAGAGTGCCTCATTTTATGAAGGTGTCTGTGGTACATGACTGGAAGTCTCATGTACATGGTGAGGAGTGGAAAGCGACCATCATGAAGGTGAAGCTACTCATAGTAATACGGCCAGCATACACACACGTGTAGAACATTCATTTTTCTGTAGCATGTCTGGGTGCCCAATATACAACACTTGCCCATGGCTACCACCCCGCACCATGTTACCCCAAAACCAAAGGCCATCTGTAACGTCCTGGAGGTGGATCCACGGGACCGAGCACCGGACTCCCCCAGAGAGGCAACCAGGAGCGAACCCCTATACAGGGACTGTCCGTTTACCCCTCCAGAGGGCCTAGATGCACGGTAGCCAGAACACTAGGGGTATGGAGTACGGGTCCTTCAGAAGTCTGTACGGGAGATGATTAATAGTCCAACGGGAACTGTAGGCAGGACGGATGACTGGAACCGGTACAGGTGCCAAGTAGTAACAGCAGACGGGGTCCGGATCCAGCGGGACGTGCAGGCTGAAGTATCCAGGTGGAATCCAGGATCGGTGATGGGTTCAAGCTGATGGAAGATGGCGGGATCCACAGCAGACAGTCACTGGGACACCTCATGGGAAACCGGCAAACTGGACACAGCCGGGACGGCAGACAGGCACTGCAGAAGAGACAAGGTTAATCTGGGTACAAGGCACAGGGGGGACCTGAACACCTAGCTACAGGAACACGTTGAACAGGCACCGCCCATGTGGAAAAGGAAGTCTTAAATACCCTGTACCTGTAATCAGCCATATCCTGTTCCAGCTCCTGTTCCAGGGACGCTGGCCCTTTAAGAAGAGGTGAGTGAGCGCGCCCGCGCCCTAATGCGCATGCGCGAGTCCCGGGTGCTGGAGGTCAGTGGAGGAAGTAGAGAAGAAGGTGGAAGAGATGCAAGGGAGCCAGGCACAGAGTCCTGGGTCGCAGCGGGACGCCGAGGCCAGCGGACAGGAGGCATGGAAGATGCATAGGAGGGGGAGTGAAAGGGGCAGCCGCAGGCAGGAGGACCGGAGACCGGAGCGGTGAGTGACAGGCGGCGCTGGGACCCGGGGAGCGGGACACCATCCTGCAGTGTGCCAAACAAGAGTAAATGTCAATATGTTTGGCATTGCTGCATAAAGAGGTTGTCGAGGAATTAACAATTGATTGGTCTAATACACACAACAATCAGCTGGAAATTGCTTCGACAGTGGCCAGAACTGAGCGATGTATGGGTGGAATACAGCAGTCCGAGTACTGTATGTGTTTTCCCAATCAATAGAATGTACTGCCCTACTCAGCAGTGGTCACAAGGCTATGTCAGGGACTACTGCAGTTTGCCCATAAATTACTTACTTCTGAAGCCAAAGCAGTTTTCAGCTGATTGGTGAAGGTGTTGGACCCCCATCAATCTCATATTGATGACCTGTCCAATGTTATAAATTACACAGGTCTGCAAGCGTAAAATAGTTTGAAAAGTAAGAGGTAATTTTTTTATATATTTTCAAATGATGAACTCAGTAAAAATATAAAAAAAATCCATCATATATGGTTTTCACAGACAGTACTTATGCTTTTCCTTGCACCATACATTGAACCCTTTGTATGACTTATGGTAGATGATAAATCATAGTGATGAGTTCCACTTCTGCACATGTCACATGGAGGAATTCAGCCTTAAAAATAAGAAGGAAATTATATACCCGGACCTCTCGTCAGCGATTTGTCCTGTGCCTCATGGTCCAAGAATACCTGTCCCTTCACCTTCAGAGAAACTTGAAGATGCTCCTGATTCAGAACATTAAAGGCAAAATTCTGACAAAGACTTTCATGCTAGCCCCAACAAGGCACAACTTTTTTCACAGCTTGAATGGAATTATTTAGTCAGTGGCTTGGACCTTCCTAAACATTCTGCAGAACTTTTTGACTCTAGACTAAAGGAAAAGTACTTGCTGACTCATGGCACCTGTACTTCATGGTGCAGAAGCAGAGAAAAGGAATGGCAACACGTATGCTTCAGTGCCTATAGAGCATTCCGTGCAGTTGAAGGAAACCTATGAGATATTAGACTTTGTTCTCAAAAAACTTAACTATAAAACTCAAGGATTGTCTAAAGTTTTCTCTTTGCTCCGTGGGTAGCAAGGAGGGTACACAAAGCACCCATGTTTTTTGTGTGAATGGGACAGGATAGGATTCATCACAAGAGCAAAATACAGTCATATGGAAACGTTTAAGCACCCCTATTAATGTTAACCTTTTTTCTTTATAACAATTTGGGTTTTTGCAACAGCTATTTCAGTTTCATATATCTAATAACTGATGGACTCAGTAATATTTCTGGATTGAAATGAGGTTTATTGTACTAACAGAAAATGTTCAATCTGCATTTAAACAACATTTGACCGGTGCAAAAGTCTGGGCACCTCAACATAAAAGTGACATTAATATTTTGTAGATCCTCCTTTTGCAAAAATCACAGCCTCCAGTCGCTTCCTGTAGCTTTTAATGAGTTCCTGGATCCTGGATGAAGGTATATTTGACCATTCCTGTTTACAAAACAATTCCAGTTCAGTTAAGTTTGATGGTCGCCGACCATGGACAGCATGCTTCTAATCATCCCACAGATTTTCAATGATATTCAGGTCTGGGGACTGGGATGGCCATTCCAGAACATTGTAATTGTTCCTCTGCATGAATGCCTGAGTAGATTTAGAGCGGTGTTTTGGATCATTGTCTTGAAATATCCATCCCCTGTGTAACTTCAACTTCATCACTGATTCTTCAAAAAAATCAAAATCAAATCTTTACTTTTATAACAAATCAAAAATCAAAATTCTTGCACATTATTGTGAAGAATCTGCTGATACTGAGTTGAATCCATGTGACCCTCAACTTTAACAGGATTCCCAGTGCCGGCATTGGCCACACAGCCCCAAAGCATGATGGAACCTCCACAAATTTTACTGTGGGTAGCAAGTGCTTTCCTTGGAATGCCGTGTTTTTTTGCCTCCATGCATAACGCCTTTTTGCATGACCAAACAACTCAATCTTTGTTTCATCAGTCCACAGGACCTTCTTCCAAAATGTAACTGGCTTGTCCAAATGTGATTTTGCATACCTCAGGCGACTCTGTTTGTGGCGTGCTTGCAGAAACGACTTCTTTCGCATTACTCTCCCATACAGCTTCTCCTTGTGCAACGTGCACTGTATTGTTGACCGATGCACATTGACACCATCTGCAGCAAGATGATGCTGCCGGTCTTTGGAGGTGGTCTGTGGATTGTCCTTGACTGTTCTCACCTATCTTCTTCTCTGCCTTTCTGATATTTTTCTTGGCCTGCCACTTCTGGGCTTAACAAGAACTGTACCTGTGTTCTTCCATTTCCTTACTATGTTCCTCACAGTGGAAACTGACAGTTTAAATCTCTGAGAAAACTTTTTGTATCCTTCCCCTGAACAACTATGTTGAATAATCTTTGTTTTCAGATCATTTGAGAGTTGTTTTGAGGAGCCCATGATGCCACTCTTCATAGGAGATTCAAATAGGAGAACTACTTGCATGTGGCCACCTTAAATACCTTTTCTCATGATTGGATACACCTGCCTATGAAGTTCAAAGCTCAATGAGGTTACAAAACCAATTTAGTGCTTTAGTAAGTCAGTAAAAATTAGTTAGGAGTGTTCAAATCAAGAAATTGATAAGGGTGCCCATACTTTTGCACCGGTCAAATGTTATTTAAATGAGGATTGCACATTTTCTGTTAGAACAATAAACCTCATTTCAATCCAGAAAAATTACTGAGTCCATCAGTTATTAGATATATGAAACTGAAATAGCTGTTGCAAAAACCCAAATTGTTATAAAGAAAAAAGGTTAACATTAATAGGGGTACCCAAACTTTTTCATATGACTGTAAGTGGAAAACTTGCTGAAACATTTCAAAGCCTTGGGTTGACTGATGATTTTTAGGTTACATTTTTTACATTCCCATTTGGACTACTTTCCTGAAAACTTTGGTGCTCTTAGTGAAGAGCAAGGAGAAAAATGTCATCAGGTTATCGAGATGGAAGATGGTAGATGTTATGTGAACATGATGTTCACGCATGGGTTTTTTTTACTTCCTCTTGATCAGCATGTTACCTTAGGTCATGGGTTGTACTCAATGGACTTAAGTCTACCCTCAACCTTAAACACTATGAAACTATGAAACTATAATTGGGGACTAAATCTGGTTGCTTCACAAAGATCTGCAGCCTTCTATAAGACACCATGCATCAAGTGAAGCTCTGAAGAGAAAAGAAAAGGACGCAAAAATTAATTTCATTAATAATAAAGTTGCAGAATGAATGTTCAATCTATTTACAGTATATCTTATTTGACTACAATGAACATTTTTCTTGTTAATCTCGTTGGTATAATTTCACACGCGTTTTGTGAAAAATCCATACAAGATGGCTAAAAATAAAAGTCTTTTTAGAATTTAGGGCATTAGAAAACATCAGTCACTGGATTTGAAACAACTTTCATAAACCCAAATTTTGCATATCTGTGAATTATTAAAGGCAACCTGATATGTAGCATGATTGGAGTTAGTTATTGGAAAAGTCTCAAATTCAAGCAAATGATATTAACAGCTGGCTTGCCAGGATAAGGCTTGACCAGGGTTGTGCACTATTCAGAATACCATATAAAAACAAGAGAACCAGAGTAAAATGTACAAAAATAACTAATTTTATTGACAAAAATGTAATTAGATCACAAAGAAAGCATTAAAATCACCGTATTACATGCCTGTTCTTAACACACAGTGATTTTAATGTTTACTCTGTTTGTGATCTATTTAAATTTTTGTCAATAAAATGTGTTATTTTTGCACATTATACTCTGGTTCTGTTGTATTTATATGATTGGAGTAAAGGGTACTTTACACGCTGTGATCTCACTAGCCCGTGGCGCACAACATCGCTAGGAACAGTCACACTGACTTACCTGCCCAGCGATATCGCTGTGACCGGCGAATCGCCTCCTTTCTATGGGGAAGGATCGTTCGGTGTCATAGAAACGTCCCTAAGCGGCCGCCCAATAGAAGCAGATGGGCGGAGATGAGTGTGACGTAACATCCCGCCCACCTCCTTCCTTCCTCATTGCCGGTGGACGCAGGTAAGGAGATGTTCCTCGTTCCTGCGGTGTCACACATAGCGATGTGTGCTGCCGCAGGAATGAGGAACAACATCGTTACTACACATACAACAATTTTTGGTAAATAAACGACCTCTCCAAAACCAACGATTTTTCCCTCTTTTGCGATTGTTGAAGGTCGCTCGTACGTGTCACACGCTGCGATGTCACTAACGACGCCGGATGTGCGTCACAAACACCATGACCCCAACGATATATCGTTAGTGATGTCGCAGCGTGTAAATGGCCCTTTAGGTATGTTTTACTCTGAAACTCTGTCGCATTTCAGAGAAATCATTTTGAAAAACCAGATAGGGACTATGGGGCTGATTCATCAACACTGGAGCAGTGCAAGCTAATGTGGCGCCAGTTGTGCTGGGGTAAATGACACCAAATTAATTAAGTGGCACATGCCACTTCCCATTTAAAGAAATCATTACCCCATTATAATGGGATGTTCATCTGTGCACCGCACCAGACACCCCATTCCATTCAGGAACTAGAGTAGTATTTCTGAAATACAAATACCTGGACCTTTTGATGAATTTGATAGGAGGGCATAATCACAATATTTTTTTTTAGAAAATTTCTGTTGAGCACAAATTTTGAGACCTTTCAATGTTTTCTGGAATTAAAGCTTTAATGAATTGCCCCTATGTGTCTCAGCTGACTAGTCCAAGGAATATACCTTGACAGCTTTTTATTAACAGAACATTTTAAAAAAATAGGCTAAGGGCAATTCGTCTCAGCTGATTTGTCTGAGCAATGTTTTTTGTCAGCTTCTCCCCATCCAAGTTCCATTGACTAACAGGTCTATATTTATGTAAATATACTTAGAAAAGCTTGTCAGCTCCACCCACTTTATTTGACTGACAGATCTTTCCCTATGTAAATGCTTAGGGAGAGTCCTGTCAGTTTAAGGCTGCGGAGCAAAGCTAGCTAGCTTGTCAAAGAAACAATGTAGCATTTCAGAAAAAACATACCTGGCTCAGAATTATAAACTTTACTTTGTATTATTTTCTGAACAGCTAATCAAAAAAAATCACAGATAGGTAATATTCTTTATGGACACATTGGAAAAACATAATAAATCATTCTGATTATAGGTGATACACGTCTACAGTTAATAATTCTGATTTGACGACATTAGCTTCATTCACTGTAAAATGTGAAGTAATGATAACTACTGTCAAGATAATCTGTAGAATTTTCTTTAGCCTCAAAGAAATCACGAACACCTTCAATTTTTCTACTGGCAGGGCAAAAAAGGGGCCTAGTTTTAGTGACTGTCCTGAAATTTCTGGACATTTGGCAACCAATCACAGTTGTCATAATCCAGGACCGGTATACTCCGCTCCAGAGTTTCCCAGATTCGGCCTGGTCATGTCAGGGGTTAACTCTCATCAGCCTTGTTCTGGTTTCAGGAGACTCTATATCTGGGCTCTGCACTCGAATTCCTGTGCTGGTTATAGTTTTTCTCTGCAACCTGTGACTGTCTCTGATGAGATTTCCTGTTTGATCTGACTCCTTGTTACCGTGCTCTGACCTGTACCCTCCCCTGTTCGTCTCTGTTTTTTGTATTTCCCACTGCCTACCTGATCTCCCAGCTACCGACTCAGTTCTGTTTTGTGACTTGATTTTGATCTTCCCTTTGCAGTGACTCAACTTTCCTGGCTAGACCCTGACTGTTTGACTACTCTATTGCCCCCTCGTGGTTCGCCTGTTAACTGCCTGCTGGAGTTACTCTCCTGTACTTCAGCTGCCTTTCTGTTACAGTGTTACTTTGACTCTCCTTCACTACTCTGCTGCCACCTAATAGGGAATACGCTGTACTACGTCTTACTAGCCCTTTGTACAGCGTGACACAGTTGCATGACTTCAGCTATTTATGTTTGGCTTATAATGCTGCAGCATTTATGACAAAAACATACTTGAAAAGACACTGGGAACCAATTGTTATGGGAGATTTGTCTCTCAAGGGACAGGACGGAAAAGATCTACTGGTAACACACTTTTCTGAATAGTCCCTTGTGTGGATTGTTCTTGGTTGGTTTTTAATTCATGTTTTTTTCTGGAAGACTGATGCATTTTACAGTCAAACATACAGTAAATGGCTGAAATCATGGGCCCAATGTCTCATACATGCTGCCTCAGATCAGGTTCCTTTTAACTATAGTATAAAAACTATAGTATAAAACTTTTTGTCACGGGGACATAGGCACAAATCTGTACTCATAAGAAATCATGACATAAAGGGGTTGTTCTCGCTAATAATATTGATGAACTATCCTAAGAATAGACTATATATATATATATATATATATATATATATATATATATATATTGCAGCCACTACTTTATGAATGGAACAGGGTGGCTCACTGTTTAGATCTGGCTGACAAGGGAGCCGATAACAATTGGTCACGGAAGGTACCAGGTGTGTCGGACTCTATTGATCTGATATTGGTAACCTATCATAAGTATAGGACATCAGTACCGTGTTTCTCCAAAAATAACACCACCCCCAAAAATAAGCCCTTGCAGGGATTCTCAACATTTTCGGAACAAGGCTTAAATATAAGCCCTACCCTGAAAATAAGCCCTAGTCGCAGTTCAATAATGAAATGTCCATGCAGCTAAAAAAGTTAAAGTTACTGTAGGACACTTCATTATAGACAGTGGACACCTGCAATCACACTCACCAGACGCCGAGCAGAGCACCTGCAGTGGATTGCACACACACTCACATCAGATCTCACACCTGCACACATCAGATCACACACACAATCACCCATCAGATTGTGAACACACACTCACCATATCCAGCGATACCAATTTCTTCTGGCCAGCAGAATCCTGGTACGCAGTGCGGTGGAGCACATGTACCTGCGGCTGCGGATGGGATGCTTATAGGACCTGCGATGCGTAACTTCCTCCCATCTATCCCTGCGGTCGGAGGCATTCTGTACCGCTGGATGTGGTGAGTGACTAGTGAGTGTGTGTGTGCAATCTGATATTTGTGAGTGCCAGAAGTAGGAGAGGACCGCGTGCAGCATACCTGCTGGGAGGGCCCACCGGAGATCACAGGAAGGACCTGGGAGCCATGCAGATGTCTAGGGTCTATTAAGTAGGAGTCTCCTGGGAAGCAGGAGGGGGTCTTTTTTTTGGGGGGGGGTAAACTTACCCCAAACATGTTTCTCCAAGAATAAGACCTACTCCAAAAATAAGCCCTAGCACTTTTTGGGGGATAAAAAAAAATATAAGACAGTGTCTTACTTTTGGGAAAACACGTTATTATATGCCAGTATAACAAAGAAGATGCCATGGATGTTTTAGTCTACAGCTTTTGGTAGATCTTTTTTATTATTGAGTCCATTCATTTCCCCGGCCTCTAATATAAAGATTTGATTGAGTTAATAGCACAAATAAACAGACTTGAAATCGTCAAGTGATTACAATTTTAGGGAAGCAAGAATGTTTAATTATGTTTCTCTGTAGCAAGCTAATTTAATTTATTTGGTGTTTATGAGTTTGTTCACTCAATGAAGTGTATAATGCCAAATCCATCCTTCCTGAGCCCTAAGTATACTACTTTATTTTATATCTTACCGTGAAAATATATGAATTCTCTACTTATCATTACACACAAGTCTCCAGATAAATTATTTCATCAGTAAAACTAATTTATGTTACCCAGTCTGCTGCCTTCTCTTCCAGAGGTGTAACTGGAACATTCAGAAGATAACAAGTAGATCATTTACTGTTCAGTAAGCAGCCATATCCCCAGCTAATTTATGTATTTCTCACCTAATGCCTCAAATGAAAAGTAACCTTACCTGAATGAGTGAAACCCTCACTGATGATTAATATTAACAGTCCTTAGCTGAATGGTTTCCTCTTTCCACTGTACGTTCCACTGGGAGCATCTCTATCAAGTTACTCATCTTCCCATTAATGGATTTTATGACGCTATGCTGACTATATTACCGTTTTATTGCATTGCTATAACTGAACAAGTATTATGACGGTGGTTTATATCCCATTCATCTTTTTCTTTAAATATTCATGTTTATTTATGCCTGTCTACATATATAAAGCCGTGCTGTGTTTAGCTCAAACTTGGCATTGCTATATTAGGGTTTATCATTTAGCTTAACTCTTTCCAAATTGAACTGGATGTGATATGCTTCAATAGCTTTGGGTTCATTATAGAGCGTTTTAGCCTATGAAGTAAATCACTGGAAAAAAAAAAAAGTAAAAAACTATATCCGGCTATTATACATGGATATGCTTCAGTTTGGTAATGCCAGGGGTGATCTGGGTGACCAAACGCATGTAGATCTCCTTGTGAGACTAGTTGTAGTGTTACTGAGATGCAATACCAATGATAGCCTGTGTACTACAGTGGTGCTGACGCTTCCTCATCTTATAGACCAAAACATTAAAGGAGTTGCCCACTACAAGGACAACCCCATCTGATTCCATCTGTTTAATCCAGTTAAAATATAAGACCTTATACTCACCTACCCTTCTGGAGCTGTTCCAGCGCTATCGGTAATAGCGGTTTCGGGCTCACATGACATTATGACATTACATGAGCCTCACGTCTAATCCCTGCTGACTTCTCTCTCCCAGCCTTCAAACCAAATGAGTTAATCAACATAAAGTGACTCTCTGGCTGCCACTCACTTCCTGTTGATTGCTCAATTGGTCCAAAGTTTTGGCGAGAGATGTCAGCAGTGATTGGATACAAGACTTGTGTAATGTCATAATGTCATGTGAGTCCTGAACCGTAATTACCAACAGCGCTGGAATGACGAAAGAATGGGAGGTGAGTACAGGGTCTTTTATTTTAACTGGGGAAACCAAGGGGAATCAAAAGGTGTTGTCCTAGTAGTGGACAACGCCTTTAACACATGCAAATTTCCATCAACTATTTTTAATAGATAAAAAACACAGATTTATATACCTGTTTTTTCCAAAAATAATACTTCTCCCAAAAATAAGCCCTAGTGGGGATTTTCAGCATTCTCAGAGCAAGGCTTAAATATAAGCCCTCCCCCGAAATTAATCCCTAGTTGCGGTTCAATCATGAAGTGTCCATGCAGCTAAAAAAGTTACAGATACTGCAGGACACTTCATTATAGACAGTGGGCACCCCGCAATCACACTCACCAGATGCCGAGCGGAGGCCCTGCAGTGATCGCACCCCCATACACATCAGATCTCACACCCACACACATCCAATCTCACACAAACATTGGATCACACACACAAACATCGGATCGCACACACAGACATCTGATCACACAAACATCGGATCGCACGTATACTCACCAGATCCAGTGACAACGATTTCTTCTCGCCGGCAGAATCCTGAGAGGCTGTGCAGTGGAGCGCAAACACCTGCCGCAATGCTAGCTTACAGGACCTGCGGGACACATGTGACTTCCTCCCATCATTCCCTGCATCTGGAAGCATTCTTTAATGCTGGATGTGATGAGTGTGTGTGTGTGTGTCAGCGATCTGCTGTGTGTGTGTGATCTGTGATCTGCTGTGTGTGAGTGTGTCAGCCAGAAGCAGGGGAGGACGGCGTGCAGCACCCACCGGAGATCACAGGGAGGACCTGGGAGCCACGCAGACGAACGGATCTGGTAAGTATGAGTCTCCTGGTAAGTGGAGGGTCTACTTTTTTGGGGGATAAACTTGCCCCCCAACCGTGTTTCTCCAAGAATAAGACCTCCTCCAAAATAAGCCTTAGTGCTTTTTTGGGGGGCAAAAAAATATAAGAAAGTGTCTAATTTTTGGAAAAACATGGTATTATGTTATATGAAAACAAGCATTACCATAAAGCAAATTGTGCAATATTTTAATTGTACAAATAAATGACCCAAAGTAACTAAAGCTATAATAGCAAACATCCAGAAAAGTAAAAAAAGATATAAGAAAAAAAATAACCAGCATAAGATTGCTGTTCTAAGTGTTAATTTATTCATTACAGTTTTTTAAAGAGTTTGTGTAAATCTCAGGGTAATGTTTAAAAAAAAGATTACATTTGCAAAGAATCCTTTTTGTTACAGAGCTGTTGTTGTAGATCTCTCCACCACTCACTACTTAGCTGCAGTGATACGAGTCCTTCCTTTGTATTTCTCATTCTATTTGAAACCACTATTGAATTTGATTTAAAAATCTGCAGTGGCTTTTTACCCAAAAATTGTGTGTAAAAACATTTTAACCCCTTCACGACCTTGGACGGATCTATCCGTCCAGGATCGTGTCCCGTTAAGCCCCGCCCCGTGGATCGGCACACATATCAGCTGTTTTCAACAGCTGACATGTGTGCCTGCTAGCCGCGGGTGGAATCGCTTCCACCCGCGGCCATTAACCCCTTAAATCTTGCTGCCAAAGTCTGGCAGCAAGATTTAAATGTGCGCGGCCATGTTTGTTACTCACCGCCGCCCCCACCGGAAGTCACGTGTGTTATCACGTGACTATCGGTGGTTGCCATCGTAGCACAGGGTCATGTGATGACGCCTGCTGATACGATGTTTCACTTTCATTTTCCCTCGGCCGAGAGCAGAGGGAAAACCAAAGTGACTGAATCTGCTGATTACAGCGGTATTGCTGTGATCAGCAGATAGCGATCAGCAATCGGATTGCTGATCGCTATAGCCCCCTAGGGGTACTAGTAAAATAAAAAAAAAAAGTAAAAAAAAAAGTTTTAAAAAATAAAAAAAAAAACAAAAAACCTAAAAGTTCAAATCACCCCCCTTTCCCCCCATTGAAAATTAAAGGGTTAAAAAATAAATAAATATACACATATTTGGTATCGCCGCGTTCAGAAATGCCCGATCTATCAAAATATAAAATCAATTAATCTGATTGGTAAACGGCGTAGTCGCAAAAAAATTCCAAACGCCAAAATTACGTTTTTTGGTCGCCGCAAGTTTTACGCAAAATGCAATAACAGGCGATCAAAACGTAGCATCTGCGCAAAAATGGTACCATTATAAACGTCAGCTCGAGACGCAAAAAATAAGCCATCACTGAAGCATAGATCCTTAAAAATAAGAACGCTACGTGTTTCGGAAAATGGCGCAAAACGTGCGCCACTTTTATTGGACAAACTTGTGAATATTTTTTTTAACCCCTTAGATACAAGTAAACCTATACATGTTTGGTGTCTACAAACTCGCACCGACCTGAGGCATCACATAGATACCTCAGTTTTACCATATAGTGAACATGGTGAATAAAATATCCCAAAAACTATTGTACGATCACACTTTTTTTGCAATTTTTCCGCACTTGGAATTTTTTTGCCGTTTTCCAGTACACTATATGGTAAAACTTATGGTTTCATTTAAAAGTACAACTCGTCCCGCAAAAAACAAGCCCTCATATGGCAAGATTGATGGAAAAATAAAAATGTTACGCCTCTCAGAAGAAGGGGAGCAAAAAACAAAAACGCAAAAACGGAAAGTGCCCGGGGGCTGAAGGGGTTAAGGTTATGTGCGCACACAGAAATGTTGTTTCTTGAGCAAAAAATGTACCTCTGGCCAAAAAAAGCGCCCTATGACCGAAAAACGCACCCTCTGGCTGAAAAATGCACCCTCTGGCCGAAAAACGTACCTCTGGCTGAAAAACGCATTAAAAAATGCATGCGTTTTTGCCGCGTTTTTGTTGCGTTTTTGCCGCGTTTTGGTGTGTTTTTGCCCTTGTGTTTTTTTAACATTGTCGATGGCAAAACGCAGGGAAAAATGTCAAAAAGAAGTGACATGCTGCTTCTTTTTCTGCAACCAAAACTGCAAGGAAAAAGAAGCAACGTGCACACAATCTTTCCGAAATCTCATTTGCTGGGGAAGGACTGCATGCAGTTTAGGACATCAAACTGCACCCAAAAATGCGGCAAAAACGCCACAAAATGAGGCAAAAACGCAGTGTGCGCACAGGGCCTTAGGCCTCTTTCACACATCAGTTTTTTTACCATCAGTCACAATCCGTTTTGTGACTGATGCGACGGATCCGTTGCAGATTGTGGTAAAATTGATGCGATGGATCCTGCAAAGGTTATTTTCTGACCAGGCATAAATTAAAACATCATCTCAGCATGATCAATTGAAAATTAATGGATCCATCGATTACAATGGATCCTGCGCCCATAGGCTTCCATTATAACAAAAGACGGATGCTGACGGATCCGTCGCTGTCCGTTTTTTTGACGCAGACAAAAAATGTTCATGTGGACATCAGCTCTGTCGGCCAGACAAACATTTTTCAATGGATCCGTCGCACAACGGATGAATCGTGAGGTCATCTATCGCAATCTGTTGCTAATACAAATCAATGAGAAAACTGATCCAGTGCTGGATCCGTTTTTTTTGCACAAAACGACGAATTGCACCTGACGGCAAAAAAATGATGTGCGAAAGAGGCCTAAAGGCCACTTTACATACTGAGATATCGGTATCGATATCGCTAGCGAGCGTACCAACCCCCATCGGTTGGCGTCACGGGCAAATCGCTGCCCGTGGCACACAAAATCGCTTACACCCGTCACACAGACTTACCTTCCCTGTGACATTGCTGTGGCTGGCGCACCGGAAAGGAGCGACGTGTCAACGATCAACGATTTTTGACGTTTTTGCCATCGTTGATCGTCGCTCCTAGCTGTCATACGCTGTGATGTCGCTAACGACGCCGGATGTGCGTCACAAACACCGTGACCCCGATGATATATCGTTAGCGATGACGCAGCGTGTAAAGCACCCTTTAGGCTATGTGCCCATGGGACAACATACCCGCAGATATTTCCGCAGGTTTGTCCACAGGTTTACTGCAGCTGCTGCCCGGAATTTGCAGCTATGCATTGCTGCAGATTCCGAGCATTTTTGTTGCGGTAAACCTGCGTGACAAGTGCGCAAATACCTGCGGAATTCCCACCCTGTATCCCTGTATCTGTAGTGGAAGAGCGGACATTCCGCAGATATTTCTGCATTAATAATTGACCTTCAGTTTTGTGCGGCTGCGGGAAATCTGCAAAATCCGCAGGTACATTGTCCCGTGGGCCAATGTTATTCAATGATGCAGTTCACATGTCCATTCGCAGCATGCATGATTTGCCTCCAAGAACTAGATGGCACTCGGCCATTAAAGTCAGTTGGTCAGTGAAAAACAAAATCGGACTGCACTCAGATGCCATCACGAACTGACAGAATGGAGAAGATGGGGAATTTTTTTTTTATTCTTCTCTAAATCTAAGAAAAATGGATCCCAATCTGATCAAACTGTGATCAGAGTCTGATTTGCATAATAATTGCCTTTCTCAGATGGAAAAAATATGGTCGTTTGAACCCAACGTTAATTGATGAAGCTGCTCTGGAATATACCTATTTTGACAAATGAATTAAGTCTGGTATTCTTCATGGCAGTCTTAATAATAAGCTGGAGTAAAATGTGCCTATGTCATTAAGAGGTGCATGTCAATTAAAAACGTAGGTACTATTTTTTTTGTAACATTTGAAAGTGTTTTATAAGAACATATCTTAATTAGAGATGCATGAACTCGGACTCTACAAACTTTTACCTGTACGTCCGTTTCTGTTTGAGTTTGCCATCGAAAAAAAAACTTGTTGAAAGGCTGCAGCAAGCTTTTCCAATGTGGGCACTTCCGGCCCCTTCACAGTCATGGGAAGTTTGGCTTTGGTTGATTGGCTTGTGTACCACTGTAAAAAAAAAGTAATAATACAATAATACAAAAAGTACATAGGCTCTTGCCCTATTTCTGATAACTAGCATGGGAAAAACAGAGAATTACGGGCTGCAAGTCACAGCTGTCAGCTTTACCTTGGCTGGTTAGCAAAAATAGAGGGCATCCCAAACAATTCAATCGGGAATATCCACTCATAATGTGCCCACAATGGAAGCTCAATCATGTAAGAGCACAGCAGCAGACGTGAAGCTGCTGAATTTACTACATATCCAATGACTAGGGGACCCGGCATAATTGCTGTGCATTAGTAAGTTATATAACTTAGTTTTTAAACAACATTTATTCATAATCTTTATTTTTTTATTTTTATATGTAGACAACCCATTCAAAATGGTGTAGTTCTTAAATCAAGTTGTATTGCAAACTGTGACTACTATTTTAATAGAGATAGATCAGTGATCCAGAGATGTATTCTGACAGCCATGTTAAAAATCAGGTAGGATATTATGTTTCCCTACAGCCACATGCAGATGTTGAGTATTTGGTCTTTTTTTACCGGAGTATTTGTAGAACAAAACCAGGAGTGGAACAACAGAGAAAAAGTACAGGGTGGGCTATAAGTATGGATACACCCTACCGTTTGTGGCATATTCGTACATGAGAGGGGCAAAACATTAGAGGCCGGGTGACGCCCATAACGGCCATCTGCAAAGCCGACATTTTTAATTCAACTTTACTTTTTTTATCAGGGTGTATCCATACTTATGGCTCACCTAGGGTGTATCCATACTTATGACCCACCCTGTATAATAGAGACACGGGCACCATTTCTGTATTTCTCACCCACTAAGGCACACAAATACTAAGATAAAAAAATACTCACCAAATACTCAATGTGTGCACTTGTCTTAAGGTGTAAAATGTTGGCCTTTAACTTATTGTGGGTTTTGAAACCCTCTGGAGTAGGGATAAGTGAACCCAAACTGTAAAGTTCAGGGTTCATACCGGAAACCAGGTGTCCAAAGCTCAAATTCCAGCAGACACTTTTAGGCCCCCTTCACACGTCCGTGATACACGTGCGTGTTTGGTCCGTTTCCGTATATACCGGAGACACGGCCAAACGTGCACCAATGTTAATCTATGATTGTGGTCACACGTCCGTTATTTCATTATGTCCGTGTGTGCGTGTCCGTGATCCGTATGTGTTTGCGTTTGGCACGGATGCATGTCCGTTATCTGCACGGAGCACGCACACGTGGACACAATGAAAGTCTATGGGTATGTGCACACACGTTAGTAAACACGTATGCATATACCTATAGTCCGTGTCCGTTTGGTGTTTTTATTTCTAGTGATGTCGGCTATTCTTTCTATTTCTGTGTATGTCGGTCAATCTCCCTGAGTCCGTCGGTCAGTCTCTCTGTCTCTCTGTCGGTCTCTCTGTCTGTCTGTCCCTCTCTCACAGTCTGTCGGTCAGTTTCCCCCCCTCTCTCATACTTACCGTTCCCCGATCTCCGGCGCAGTGCTGCACGGCATTCACACTGCTGCGGCGGCTTTTACTATTTTGAAAAAGCCGGCCGCCCATTAAACAATCTCGTATTCCCTGCTTTCCCCGCCCACCGGCGCCTATGATTGGTTACAGTGAGACACGCCCCCACGCTGAGTGACAGGTGTCACACTGCACCCAATCACAGCAGCCGGTGGGCGTGTCTATACTGTGCAGTAAAATAAATAAATAAATAATTAAAAAAAAACGGCGTGCGGTTCCCCCCAATTTAAAAGCCAGCCAGATAAAGCCATACGGCTGAAGGCTGGTATTCTCAGGATGGGGAGCTACACGTTATGGGGAGCCCCCCACCCTAACAATATCAGTCAGCAGCCGCCCTGAATTGCCGCATACATTATATGCGACAGTTCTGGGGCTGTACCCGGCTCTTCCCGATTTGCCCTGGTGCCGTTGGCAAATCGGGGTAATAAGGAGTTATTGGCAGCCCATAGCTGCCAATAAGTCCTAGATTAATCATGTCAGGCGTCTATGAGACACCTTCCATGATTAATCTGTAAGTTACAGTAAAAAAACACACACACCCGAAAAAATCCTTTATTTGAAATAAAAAACACACACAAATTCCCTCATTACCAATTTATTAACCCCGACAAACCCTCCATGTCCGGCGTACTCCACGGACCTCCAGCGTCGTGTCCAGCTCTGCTGCATGGAGGTGACAGGAGCAGCAGAAGACACCGCCGCTCCGGTCACCTCCACACAGCAAATGAGATGAGTAGCGCGATCAACTGCTGTCACTGAGGTTACCCGCGGCCACCGCTGAATCCAGCGGTGGCCGCGAGTTACCTGACTGACAGCAGCTGATCACGCTACTCATCTCATTTGCTGTGTGGAGGTGACCGGAGCGGCGGTGTCTTCTGCTGCTCCTGTCACCTCCATGCAGCAGAGCTGGACGCGACGCTGGAGGTCCGTGGAGTACGCCGGACATGGAGGGTTTGTCGGGGTTAATAAATTGGTAATGAGGGAATTTGTGTGTGTTTTTTATTTCAAATAAAGGATTTTTTCGGGTGTGTGTGTTTTTTTACTGTAACTTACAGATTAATCATGGAAGGTGTCTCATAGACGCCTGACATGATTAATCTAGGACTTATTGGCAGCTATGGGCTGCCAATAACTCCTTATTACCCCGATTTGCCAACGGCACCAGGGCAAATCGGGAAGAGCCGGGTACAGCCCCAGAACTGTCGCATATAATGTATGCGGCAATTCTGGGCGGCTGCTGACTGATATTGTTAGGGTGGGGGGCTCCCCATAACGTGGAGCTCCCCATCCTGAGAATACCAGCCTTCAGCCGTATGGCTTTATCTGGCTGGCTTTTAAATTGGGGGGAACCGCACGCCGTTTTTTTTTAATTATTTATTTATTTATTTTACTGCACAGTATAGACACGCCCACCGGCTGCTGTGATTGGGTGCAGTGTGACACCTGTCACTCAGCGTGGGGGCGTGTCTCACTGTAACCAATCATAGGCGCCGGTGGGCGGGGAAAGCAGGGAATACGAGATTGTTTAATGAGCGGCCGGCTTTTTCAAAATAGTAAAAGCCGCCGCAGCCGTGTGAATGCCGTGCAGCGCCGGTGATCGGGGATCGGTTTGTATGAGAGAGGGGGGGACACTTCAGTCAATCGGGGGATTAGCGGTCACCGGTGAATCCTTCACAGGTGACCGCTAATCAGTACTCGACACAGACAGTGCCGCGGTATGAGGATGAAGTCGGGTGAAGTTCACCCGAGTTCATTCTCATCGCGCAACGCTGTCTGCTGTCAGCCGACATTTATAAACGACATTGTGCATCACACACACGGACATTACACACGGACATTACACGTACACATACACGTTAATTCCACATGCACACACGGACGTTCTGCACACAAACACGGCTAGCATACGCAATTCACACAGGTGCCACACGGACCATAAAAACGGACACAAAAACGGGACACGGACCCGAAAAACGGCCCGTAACACACGTGCGTGTTTTTCACGGACGTGTGAAGGGGGCCTTAAAAAAAGTCTGTGCTTGAGTTCGGAGTTTGGTTACTGTTCGTATGTGAATAAAGTTTGTTGAAAGGCTACAGCACATTCAATGAAAACACTTTATTGCGTGAATGTAAAAGAAAATATCAAAATATAGTTATCAAAAAAAGAGGAGACCTCACACCTTTTTTAACATTATTTATTTATTTAAATTATTTATTTATTTAAATTATTTATTTAAATAATTTTAAAAAACATTTTGGGTTCCTCCTCATTTTTCATATCCAGCCAAGGTAAAGCTGAAAGCTAAAGGTTGTAACCAAAAGTTGTTTGCTTTACCTGCACTGGTTATCAAAAATAGATGGAAGTCCACATCATTTTTTTTTTATTTATTTCCTGTCCACATTTGTTTGCAGGGCAATTGCCCCCATTTTGTTCCCTTTTGCAGCCCCTTAGCCCTTACAACAACCATTTTACAGCAATTTTACAGCACAGAAGTTTGGGTGGCCATTGATTTATACTGGGTTCAAGGTCTGGGGTAGAGTTTGGTTCAAGTCTTGGTCCCAAACCGAACTTTTAATTTAAGTCTTGCCGAACCCAGGGAACTCGAAACATAGGTATATTCATCCCTACTCTGGAATAACATTGGTAGAAAATATGAAAATGTATGATAACTGCACACTCCTATTTAATTTCCTGCAATTTAAGGTTTATTTACAAATCGTTCACAATCAGGCATGTGTGGGCGACATACATCAATATTTCGATCTCTGCGGTCTTGATCACAAGTCACCTCTGGATATTATGGATTGAGTGTCACATATACTCTGGAGCTTTCACACAGTCGCTAACTATAGGCACCACACTCAATCCATAATATTGCAAGAAAGGAAATAAGAATGTGCAGTGATCATATGTTTCATGATACTGGTTTCAGCTGACCCACTAGCACCTCGCTCCATCTAATGAGTGCACGCCAATCATCCGGAAGATTGGTAGAAAATAGGCAGAGTTGGATGGATGGACATCCTATATCAGCCTTAAAAAATATGTAAAGGCCGCTTTACACGCTGCGACATCGCTCAAGTGAACTCGTTGGGGTCATGGAATTTGTGACACACATGCGGTCGCTTTAGCAATGCCGTTGCGTGTGACACCTTTGAGCGATTTTGCATCGTTGCAAAAACGTGCAAAATCGCTGATAGGTGACATGGGTGTCCATTCTCTAATATCGTTGCTGCAGCAGTAACGAAGTTGTTCCTCGTTCCTGCAGCAGCACACATCGGTACGTGTGACACCGCAGGAATGAGGAACCTCTCCTTACCTGCCTCCCATTCGCAATGCGGAAGGAAGGAGGTGGGCGTTATGTTACGTCCCGCTCATCTACGCCCCTCCGCTTCTATTCAGCAGCGGATCAGTGACGCAGCTGTGACGTCGCTGTGACGCTGAACGAACCGCCCCCTTAGAAAGCGGTGTCGCTAGGCAGGTAAGTAGTGTGACAGTTCTGGGCGATGTTGTGTGCCACGGGCAGCGATTTGCCCATGTCGCACAACCGATGGCGGCGGGTAACCACGCTAGCAATATCGGTACCGATATCGCAGCGTGTATGTCATCCAATCTGCAGACATCATGTCAGGCCTGTTTCACACGTCAGTGAAAAACACAGACGTTTTTCACTGACGTGCTATAAACGCCTGTGTCCCTCCATATGCCGTGATTCATGGCACACTTGGGTTGTCCATGTGCAATCCGTGATTGCACATGGAGATAAACTCACCTGTCCCCGCTCCTGCTGTCCGTGGTGCTGTAGAGTCCCACAACGCAGCATCCGGCCGCCACTGTGTCACCTCTGCAGGTACTTCCGAGTTGGCTGTGCCTGCATAAATGAATATGCATGACAGTAATTTGCCGGGCAGGAAGCTGCAGAAAGCAGAGGTAGAACACAGCGTCACTGGAGAAGGTGAGTTTAAAAAGCATTTTATTTTCAATGTCCGTGTTTTTCTGGTATGTGTTTCATGAACCACACCATAGTGTGGTCCGTAGGACATCAGTGGTGCCAGAAAAAAATTGACATGTCGCCGCACAGAGACATGGTTAGTGAAAAATCACTGATGTGTGCTCAGATCCATTGGTTTTAATGGGTCTGCATATGTCCGTGATTCTGGTACATATAAAAACTACCACATACATACCAGAATCACTGACGTGTGAAAGAGGTCTTATAGAGCAGGGAGACCTGAGTAGATTAATATATCGTTTTGTGAGGAAAGGATCAGCATCATCTGATTTTTCACTAATTTAATCTTCTGCTACTTCTGGGATTTTCAGTCCAATGGCCGTTCCTGTCAGTGACTGATAGCTTTATCTATAAGCACACCTATGCAATGAAAGTTATTAATAGGACTGCCCATTGGATCAAAAATCCTCATACCTATAAAGGATTCTGAAAATATAACATTAAAGTGTGGAGATGTAAGTTTTAATCATAATCTATACAGCATATATTTTTTTTTCTGTCTTTATGGAAATTGCAAAAGGTGGAGGGGATTTATATAGTTTGGAGTAGCCCTAAAATTTCCCAACAGACTGGAAATCACTTTTTATTTTTGCCTTACTTGTTTTTATTCAGTTCAGGGTTTTTTTGCTGATACTGGGTACATACAGATAATTAGGTTGGAAATGTATTCTAATGCCCTTATATTTAATGAGTGAGTCAAAGGTTAGCTTGCTAGATTTCTTATGGATGTGTAAAATGTGTTTCGTCTGATTTTAATACCATTCCACAAAGCAGAACAGACAAGGAACAATAAGAATGTTGTGCATATCATCATGATTGTTTTTTTCCTCTACGGTCTTAACAACAAGTAGAAGTCATGCACACTGTGTTGAAAAATTGCTATAATTTGCTGTCTACATTAACATCTATTTTCCTGTTGAGAATTGATGTAGCATAAAGAGCTGTGAATAGTAACTTCACCTGGGAAAAATACAATATATTGACATCAGCCGGGAGATGTATCTCAAAACATGTGTTAGCAAGTAAAGAATACTTTATTTAGCTAAACCTTATATATTGGATTAAATAAAATCTAGAAATGAAGCCTGATTGAAGGTTACATGGAATTTTGTAACTGTGATTTGTGATAAAATAGAAAAATAAATATTTTTGTCTCAACACTAACATTTATATGTCAAAGCTATCGTATTACAGTTATTGATGGTACAACTAGATATATAATTGGTGGGAATCTAATAAATTTGACGTCAAATACACTATTTGTACAATTATTAGACTAATGAGTATTTTGACCATGTTTTAGACCATTTTTATTCAGGTTTTCCAACTCCAAGCTGTATAAACTGTAATGCTTAAAGGGAACTTGGTACCAGGTTTTTCCCTTATGAGTTGCGGCCACCACCAGTGAGCCCCTATATACAGCATTCCAGAATGCTCTATATAAGAGCCTAGACTGCTCTGTAGAATGTAAAAAACACCTTTATTATACTCAGCTAGGGGGCGGCCTGATCTGATGGGTGTCTCAGTTTGACGCCTCCTTCATCTTGTACGATCGCCGTCCTCCTTCCCAGTCCCATGTGCATGACGTCATTCACACAGAGGCCTCCATTGTGCTCTGGCACATGCACACTTCTCTCTGCCCAGCTGGGGGCAGAACAAAGTCTTGTAATGCCCATGCATGGGCAGTCTTGACCTTTCCTAGCATCTCCGCATTACAGTACTATGCTCTGCCCTCAGCAGGAGAGATCCTTATGCACATGCGCAGGAGCACAATAGCACTTAATGCCAACCTGCCACCAAATTTGTCCCCTACAAGATGTAGCCAGCACCAGTAAGCCCTTATATACTGC
The DNA here is from genome assembly GCF_048569485.1 of Anomaloglossus baeobatrachus. NCBI lineage: Eukaryota > Metazoa > Chordata > Amphibia > Anura > Aromobatidae > Anomaloglossus > Anomaloglossus baeobatrachus. The sequence continues at coordinate 108,886,476 of NC_134355.1, read as the reverse complement.
ATTCTATATTTAATTATACTCATCTGTAGTGCGGGCGGGGCAATGGGCATTGCTCTCGGTCTGGCGCCTCCTATCTGCTTGTGATCACTGTCTTCCTTCCGAGCGCCATGTGGATGATGCATCCTATGTCATCCACATGGTGTACGCCATTGTCCTACTCACGCGCACTTCTCTCTGTCCTGCTGCGAGCAGATCAAAGTACTATAGTTTGCAGGAAAGGTCAAAGAATGCCCGCGCATTTTCACTAAGTACTTTGCTCTGCCCGCAGCAGGGAAGATAGAACTGGGTATGCGCAGGAGGGAACTGGCAGATTCTGTGTGGATGATGTAGCACATGTCATGCAAACAAAGCAAGAAGGAGGACAGCGATCGTAAGAAAAGAGGAGGCACCAGATTAAGATCAGTGTCAGGATCAGCCGGAGGGGCCACACAAGATCCCACCGCTGCCACCAATTTTTCAGGATTAGCCGGTGGGGTCATGCAAGATCCCACCACTGCCACCAATTTGTCAGCATATGACTGCTTTCTAGCACCCCCTTATCGTCAGGTCACTTTGGGAACCCCTTAATAATAAGTAATCTAGGCTGTTCTCTGCTATTATGCCAAATATTGAAGGTCTCACAGCAAGAGTAATATATAATCAGAAGGTTCCTGACTTCAAAGATTTTTGTATCCTCTCCTTAATTATGATGGTCACACATCTGCCAGGTGAACATTTGCCTGTATTTACAGCTTTCCCGAAGGAGGGGTCAGTCCTGATGCAGGTGCAAAAAATAGAAAAAGTAGTTCAGCCCAACCTTCCTAAAGTCCAGATCAGGATCGATGTTGGTGCACGAAGCTGCCCTGGCCTCAGGCAGAACACAGACAAGAAAAATAGAGTATAATCTCCAGCACTTCAAAAAAGGTTAAAAAATATTTATTGAAGATCTATTAAAAAAGATCCATCCACCATGAAAACAGTGAGGGGGGACACATTAAGAGAAATCTGACATGTTTCGGCTGGTGGTGCCTTATTCCAGGATTGCACTTAAATGTCTATTGTGCACACAAATATACTGAGAAGTCTCACTTGAAATGGGAAGGAACCTGGAAACAATTTCCAGTAATTACTAGTGGAAAAGTCTCTGTATAGCATGCACCTGAACAAAATATGTATGAAACACCCAAGTAAAGTGAACAGGTAAATATAGGTGTGTGCACACATAGACAAGAGAAAGGATACACAGTACAGACCAAAAGTTTGGACACACCTTCTCATTCAAAGAGTTTTCTTTATTTTTAGGACTCTGAAAATTGTAGATTCACATTGAAGGCATCAAAACTATGAATTAAAACATGTGGAATGAAATACTTAAAAAAGTGTGAAACAACTGAAAATATGTCTTATATTCTAGGTTCTTCAATGTAGTCACCTTTTGCTTTGATTACTGCTTTGCACACTCTTGGCATTCTCTTGATGAGCTTCAAGAGGTAGTCACCGGAAATGGTTTTCCAACAGTCTTGAAGGAGTTCCCAGAGATGCTTAGCACTTCTTGGCCCTTTTGCCTTCACTCTGCTGTCCTACTCACCCCAAACCATCTCGATTGGGTTCAGGTCTGGTGACTGTGGAGGCCAGGTCATCTGGCTTAGCACCCCATTACTCTCCTTCTTAGTCAAATATCCCTTACACAGCCTTGAGGTGTGTTTGGGGTCATTTTACTGTTCAAAAATAAATGATGGTCCAACTAAATGCAAACCGGATGGAATAGCACGCCACTGCAAGATGCTGTGGTAGCCATGCTGGTTATGCATGCCTTCAATTTTGAACAAATCCCCAATAGTGTCACCAGAAAAGCACCCCCACACCGTCACACCTCCTCCCCCATGCCTCACGGTGAGAACCAGCCATGTAAAGTCCATCCGTTCACCTTTTGTACAAAGACACGGTGGTTGGATCCAAAGATCTCAAATTTGGACTCATCAGACCAAAGCACAGATTTCCACTGGTATAATGTGTATTCCTTGTGTTCTTTAGCCCAAACAAGTCTCTTCTGCTTGTTGCCTGTCCTTAGCAGTGGTTTCCTAGCAGCTATTTTACCATGAAGACCTGCTGCACAAAGTCTTCTCTTAACAGTTGTTCTAGAGATGAGAAGGTGTATCCAAACTTATGATTGTACTGTATATAAAATAAAAAATACAAGAAATGAATACAGATAAAAACGAAACATTTACATACACAATACAAAAAATACATTTAGTTTTATTTCAAAATGAGATCCTGCCGAACATTCAGGCTATGTGCGCACGTTACGTTCTGCCGTGACAAATATTCTGCAGCGTTTTCACTGTATGTTCAATTCAAAACACAACCAAAACGCTGCGTTTTAGATGCATTTTGATGCAGAATGGATGTGTTCTGGATGCTTGCTCTCCCACAGACAGAGAGGGAAAATCATCCAAAACAAACAAAAGAAGTGACATGTTGCTTTTCAGAACGCATCGTTTTTCAAAAATTTGGCATCCAAAACGCTACATTTCAAAACGCAATGGTGCGCATGGAATTTTCTTAATTGTCATATACTTTGCTGGGGACGCACAACACATGCGTTTACGCTGCAGTTTAAAATGATGCGTAAACGCATGAAAAAACGCAACATGCGCAACATATAGAAAAAACACTGATGTCAATTCAATTTTAGAGGCTACGTCTTGTCATCCTCCCCATATAGTAAAAAATATTCCAGTAGGAGAGATAATAAGGGCAAAACGAAACTGCTCTGATCCAACATATTTCATTAAAGAGACACACAACATCAAAGATAGACTCCGAAATAGAAAATATCCTGATTGGATATACAGAGACTTTTCCACTAGTAATTACTGGAAATTGTTTCCAGATTCCTTCCCATTTCAAGTGAAACTTCTCAGTATATTTGTGTGCACAACAGACATTTAAGTGCAATCCTGGAATAAGGCACCACCAGCCGAAACATGTCGGATTTCTCTTAATGTGCCCCTCCTCACTCTTTTCATGATCGATGGATCTTTTTTAATAGAACTTCAATAAATATATTTTAACCTTCTTTGAAGTGCTGGAGATTATACTCTATTTTACTCCTGATGCAGGGACCATGAAAACATATCTGCCTATTATATTTTTGTGACAATCCGTGACGCCCATTGGACCAGACCAATATACACATCGGCCTGGGTACTTATATACAGTATTCTAGAATGCTGTATGCAAGGGTTTATTGGTGATGGCCGCAGGTTACAGGGACATATCTGGTGACAGGTTCCCTTTAGTAAAATCACTATACACTACTTTTCTGGCTTTAGATGTTTTTAGTTACTTTTCAGGGTTCACATCCATGCAGATCCTCTAAAAAAAGAAACCTTGGGCAATTTGACAACCCTAAGGCTATGTGTGCACTTTGCGTCGAGGTCGTTGCAGTTCTAAATGCATTCTCTGGCAGAAATTGTCTTTGTCAACTTTGGTTGTGACCACAAAAACGCTATAAATACGCTTGCGTTTTTACCGCGTTTTAGCCGCGCTTTTACCGTGATTTACATGGTTTTTCATTGCTTAAAGTGAGATGCGTTTTGACTACAAATACAATGCTAAATAAAGTTTAAACATTCAAACACTATGAAAAAAAAGGAAAAAAATGATAACAAATATCATGATCAAAATCACACGCAAAATAGATTTTATTAAAATGATAACTGTATTCAAACATTTATGTTTAAAATAACGTTAAAATATGGATTTTCATTAATTTAATTGTTGGACTGTGTGTGTGTAAAGGGACATATCATGCCCGTAATATAATGTCAAAAACGCATGCGTTTATTTAGTCAAAAAAGCATGTAAAACGCTAGGATTTTGATTTTGGTTGTGTTTTGAAAGTTCTCATTGACTCTAATGTTAGCAAAATGCTGCCAAAATGGCAAAAACAATTGACATGCTGCTTCTTTAAACGCTGTTTTTGCCAAAGTTTCTACAACTGAAACGTTGCGTTTTTAACAGCATTGTGCGCACAAGAAATCCCAATTTCCCATAGACTTTGCTTGAAAATCAAAACGCATGTATTTTGGCATTAAAACGCTGCAGTTCAAAAAGCTGCGGAAACGCATGAAATAACGCAAAGTGCGCACATATCCTAAATCTTCCTATACAGGCAACTTGGTCCAATACAAATCAATCAAGTAACAACCTGTTATGGGTGGCTTTGACTTGAGTATCTCAGCTATCCTAATGCGCAACCAATTTAAAGATATACGACATATCAAATTCAGTGATAAGTCTTTATGAGGTTACACTTGAAAAAGGATTATTATTGTGCTTTTCTATCTGTTCACTGCGCTTTTATATCTGTTCAGTATAAACCAGACAGGGCTAAATAGCTCTAATAGAGAATCCAATAAACACAAATCCAGCACTTATCTCTTAATTAAAAGTTCTCTAGAAAAATTGCTCTAAGAATAAAGTAGATGGAAAAGCGGCTCAGCTAACAAAGAAAATAAAACAAAAGCTCCACGCAGATACGGAGCATGCTGATAAGTTAACTTTTGTTCCATAAGTGTCCCTATTACTCATTCTAGGCTTATATCTCCACATACAAATCTGTGTCCGGATATTCTGCAAGAATATAAATAAATTGTAATGCTGATTACTATTAATACTATATTTTCCATAATTTTTACATTTGCAAATGGCATTTAAAGGAGTTGTCCGACATAAACTCCAAAAAAAAAATTAAGTTAATCTGTGCTGTATTGTCATATAAAACATCCCCTACATTATTTTTTTGTTTTCTAACTTTTGCTTCTCTTGATTTTTCACTTTATTCTCTGCAGCTCTTTGTTTACATTCAGCACAACCTAACATGACATGTTTGACTGCCAAACCCACAGTCACAGCTGGCACCGCCCCCGGCCTCAGTGTCCAGCCCTGCCCCCTGCCTGCCCCCTGAACACACATTCCCTGTCAGTATTCTCTGCCCCAGCACCTGATAGATAAATGAGTACTACGTAATGAAAATTATATATAGGCCCTAATGTGAGTCTATAGGATACACACACACACACACACACCTAGAGTTATATAATATACATAATCCACCCTCATGCACTCTCTTCTCTCCCACTGCACTGTCTTCTCTGCTCCCGAGCACTCCCCTGTCTCTCACCCCCATGAACTCTCGTCTCTGCCCCCCTGCTGTGTCACCCATGAACTATCTTCTCTGCCCCCCACTCTGTCAGCCGTGCACACTCTTCTCTGACCCCTCCCCCCCCCTGCTCGCTCTCCCTTCTCACCCATGCAGCATGCTGTCTCTTCTCCGTGCTGTGATGATTGCAGTGTCCTATACAGAGCTCAGTGCTGTTGTTCGCTGGTGTCAGGTGACATCCCTGCTTCTGACTGTATTCAGAAGCGAGGAGCATGGGAGGCTGCATTCATCACAGAGCGAGGAGAGAGACAGCGCACGGGGGAGGGGGGTCACAGTTACCTGACACCATATAACATAATGAGCTGAGGACACCATCGGGCAAACAGCGCTGATGGTGTCCTAGACACAGAGGGCAACCCTGTGTTTGTCCAGCACATACAGGACACAGATAGCAGCAGCGCATTGGGAGGGGGCCGGGGATCATCGCACTGTACAGCCCAGCAGGGCGGCAACAAGCTGTTCCCAGATTTGCATGTCAACATGGTCCTGCCCATGTTGACATGAAATGACCAGAAGTAGCAAAATCACAGCAGGAGCAGTCACATGACCGCTCTGAGCTTGGGGAGAGGGGCTGACAGCAGGGCAGGTAAGTGCTCACTATCTACTTACCTGCCCCAATGTAGCCCAATAGTGTAAATAATAAAAAAAAGCAAAATAAGCCGGATAACCCCTTTAAATATACATAATGTAATAATCAGCTAATCATGAAAGAGAGCATGTTCCCCTCTGTATGAACTTATTGTGCCTATACATGGAAGATGGTAAAGATAAAAAAGGAATTTATTACAACAATTCTAATTGGTTGATATGGGCAACTGCTCTATTTGTTAACTCATGTAATTTATTTACATATGTAGCATTTATTAAAATTAATACACAAAAAATATAATGCAGAATATTAACACTCAATGTTTAACACAACAAAAGGTATTAAAACTCATAAATTTAGGCATAAAAGGGAATCTGTCAGCAGCTAGTTATGAGGTAACTTAAGAGCAGCATAATGAAGGGGCAGAGAGGCTGATTACAGGGTTGGGTCACTTATTAGGCTGTGCACTGCTGTTTCAATAAAATAAGTGTTTTGTCAGCTGGAGATTATCATTACGGGACTAGTTGTCTAGTCTCATGCCTCCCAGTTAACTGCTCTGCGTAACCACACACTTAGCACATTTCTGTCAATATAATGAGTACACAGAAAACTGCCAGTGGTGAATGGGTTTATACAGGATTCAGCATTAGAAATGATCAGAGACATTGGTGGGCAGGGAAAGCAGTGACTATGTATGAGGTATAATTATCGGTCCCAGAAGTAGCACAGCATCCATGGGGAGACTTGGTAAGTATGTCCTGATATAACCATTTTGCTTCCTTTGTTAAACGGTGAATTGTCAGTGAGTGTCAATACTTAACATGGCTGTGACGGGGCCGGGAGAGGATGGTTTCTGCAAACCGAACATTTACCGATCCAAACCAAACATTTCTGACTTTTCGGTCAAATATTAGGTTTTCCGATTCTGACCCGATCCCGCCAAGGATCGTACGATTTTGTAATTTTCCGCTTTTTTCCAGTCAGGAGTGCTCATCTCTATTAAGCATTCGAAGCATTGATAGTTCTGCATCAGAGAAAAAGGTGATTGTATCAAAATGACAGCATGCAAACCAGCAAGTAACATCACTGGAATCAGGGTCACAGCCCCTACATCAGGCTGCTTTAAGGTTAAGTATCAAAAACTTGGTAACTGCTTCCTTTTAAAGAGATTATATACTAACCTACCTCATTTTTTGCTATCTAATGTATCTCTTTCGCACACACATCAGGCCCAACATTTCAGGAAGACAACAAATTTAGTATGATTTTAGAATTTGGGAACGAACTGTAAAAAAGGGAGTAAATACAAGCTTGGGGAGAAAATACTAATTCCATGCAGATGTTGCCCTTGTATTACTTAAAACCAAGGACCCCAGCACTGTGAATCAATATTATGTGTTCATGCTAGTTTATACTAGTAGTAATGCATTTTCATTTTTTCATTCTTACCCTTTTTTTGTTGTTCAATTGGCTCTATACAGTAATATTGTCCTACAATTGGCCACATACAGGAATAATGTCCCTGATTGACCCCCTAGAGTTATTGTGGCCCCCAACTACATTCATAAATGAATAATGTATGTTCCTCATTCTGGCTCCCATCTTATAATACTCTCCTTTCCTATCCCCATCCCGTAATAGTGTCCTCTTTCATGGCCTCCATCCTATAATTATATCCTCCATTCTGTAATTATGTCACTTTGTTCTATAATCATGTCCCCCGTCATGTAACAATGTCTCCCATCCTGTAATAATGATCCTCTTCCCATAATAATGTCCCTTATTGTGTAATAATACCTTCCATCCTGGCTCCCATCCTTTAATAATGCTTATAGTCCCGTAATAATGTCCCACATCCTAGCCTCCATCTTTTAATAATTTCTCGCATCCTTTGTCCCATCCTGTAATAATAGCCCCTGTCATTGCTGCATTCTAGTAATAATCTCCACAGTCCTGTAATTATGTCCCCCCTTCCTGTGCTTCTTCATATATATAAACAAAATATTTTTCTCACTTGTTCCTATACCTATGTTCTTCCTTCTCCATAGCTAGGTCTGATTACGTCAACTGCAAGCCTCTGTTAGGCTTGTGGTTTATATAGGTGCTGAGCTGCTGATAACCAGTGGTTATCTGTACCACAATACATTTCAACTGAAAGTGCTGCTGACTTTGGAGGGGCCCCATTATGCCCAGGTTTTGTGAGCACGGGAGCCCCGGAGGTCACAGTATGCAGCCTTAGGCCTCTTTCACACGTCCTTGTCTCCGGTACGTGTTTGGTCCTTTTCCGCACGTACCGGAGACACGGGCACACGTAGACCCATTAAAATCAATGGGTCTGCGCTCACGTGCGTGTTCTGCCATGAACCGTGTCTATGTGTGGAACATACGTGTGTCCGTGTGCTCCACACATCAACATGTCTGTTTTTCTCCGGTATCACGGGTTTCACACGGAACGCAAACAAACCACACAGAGGTGTTCCATGTGACACGTGCCGGAGAAAACACGTGTCTGAGAAAAAAAGAAAAAAAAATTACTCACCTTCTCCAGCCCTCCTGTCTCTGCCACTGCTGTCACTTGCTTCCGACTGCCGCTCATTATGCTCATTGCATATTCACTTCACTACAGCCGGAAGCAGCAGCAGCGGGGATTGGCAGGATCACGGACAACACACGGAGAACACATGTGTGCCATAAACACGGCTCACGCAGGGCAATACGCACCTTTGACACGTCCGTGAAAAACATGCGTGATTGTCACGAACGTGTGAAAGAGGCCTAAGAGGTTTGACCTACATGCTGCCGTCAGCACTAACAGCAGCATCTGAATGGTTAACAGAGGAACATAACTCTTTTTTTTCTAAAATTGGCACCCTGAAATCGTAATGTTGTAAATCCAATAGTTGCTATGGCTACCTAAGGCCTAATAATGTTAATTCCTTGATAAATGCTAGGTTTTTTCCATTACATTGTGTTAATTCCTGTGATGCACTTGATGAGTTAGCAAACTACCTGACAGAAATTTTAAATATTTGAATGTGTAATGTTTTCAAAATTATATAAGGGGGTTTGCCCATCACTACTTATGGAGTTTTACTCCAAAACGCATTGAGTAAAATCATATGCATTCATTCTTTCACACAGCAGATCAGCTGTTAAACTCCTACAGTCCATTGCTAGCTGTTTCAATTTTAACCTTTCCAACATCCAACCAAAATAAAAGGACATTTAAAAAACAGTTCTGATGTAAATTAGACAATAAGGATATGTTATTTCTAAACTTGTTTGTGTCATGCAACTGATTTAAGAATTTGTGTTATGAATGATGTCTGATTTAAGAGTTTAAACATTTAAAATTTAGATAATTTCTGTATTTTTTTTTAATTTTCTGCCCCTGATGACGCTTAAGGCCGCTTTACACGCAACAACATCGCTAACGAGATATCACTGGGGTCACGGAATTCGTGACGCACATTCAGCCTTGTTAGTGATGTTGTTGCATGTGACACCTACGAGCGACCACTAGTGAGCCGAAAAATGGCAAAAATCGTTGATTGTTGACACGTCGTTTCTTTCCAAAATATCGTTGCTCATTTTGGACGCAGGTTGTTCGTCGTTTCTGAGGCAGCACACATCGCTACGTGTGACACCCTGGGAACGACGAACAATGACGTCCTCTGGCAATGAGGTTGGAGTGATGTTCATGCGGCTGCTCTCCGCCCCTCTGCTTCTATTGGCGGGCCGCTGTGTGATGTCGCTGTGATGCCACACGAACCTCCCCCTTAAAAAGAGTTTGTTCGCCGCCCACAGCGATGTAGTTAGGAAGGTATGTGCGTGTGACGCATACTAGCAATATTGTTCGCCACGGGCAGCGATTTGCCCGTAATGCACGCACGACAGGGGCGGGGACGATTGCTAGCGATGTCGCAGCGTGTAAAGCGGCCTTTAGTTTGACTATCCCAGCATACAATGGGGATTACCAAATGAAGTGTCAGGAAAACAGAAGTAGGTTAAAAGAATAAAAAAGAATGCAGTTAGAGGGAATAGAGAAGGAATGGTGTTGATTTTTTTTTAATTATTAAGTTATTCAAATGATCTATTTCCAACAATAAAGCTTAGAAAAAAATAAACTGTCATTAAAAACGTTTTTAAACTTTTCTGCAGGAAATAGATATATCAGCAGCATGTATATTTAATAATTAAGGAATTTTAAATCCTTTTTTTTACCCAGTAAATTAGCTCTTTTTCTTAATTTATATTTAGTTGCTGCCTAGCGCTATAATTAAGCAAGTTATGTGGGTCACCTAATTGATATCAACACGTGGAAACTTCAGACGGTATTTTCTTATTTTATCTGGGAAGAAAATCTGATAACTAAAATCAAATACGTTACAGACTTATAGAAAGTTGCCGCAGAATGTGTTATCATGTTTAATTAGATATCGTTATCTGCATGTTTCCTAACAATAAAAATAAATTCCGCCTATTTTTAGAAATGCATCCCGCTCAGTGAATCTCGCTTGAATTCTACTGTCTTTGTAGTCTTGAACAAAGATAGGTGTTATGTGCTTAGCCAAATAAATGGAAAAATAGAAGAGTAAAATAATGTTTGCTAAACACTCAACCATAATCAATACATTTTGAACCATTGACCATTGTCCTTTCATACGGTACACATTGTAGATATACGATTTGGTTTCTATGGCAACTCCTGTGTATTTTCCCCATGACGCACAGTTTTGTACGCCAGTAAATATTTGTCAGAATTCTTAGTTATTTTCTTTTAGTTATTTGACAGTCGTCAGGTTCACTTTAAAGTATTACTTCCTAATGAAACAACACTTCACAATGCTTATACATTGCAGTGCTCGTAGGGTGCACAGTAATATGCTTGCTAGAAACTAGCAGATTTATTTTGAGCAAATCAAATTCACCCCAAATTTTTCCCAAAATTTGGATGCAACTAAATCCTGATTTTTTAGATTAATTTTTAGACAATCCTGCAATGGGTTAAAAGGGGTTAAAAAATCTTATTCTCTCCTCTTTAAGACCCTCTTGTACTTGTCTCCCAATCAGCTCTTCCATCCTTTGTCTTCTATCTTCTCTTTGGCTGGGTCATCCATTCACTAGGCCCCAACTGACTGTATGTGGCGTGGTGCTCGTTAATGATGTGCATCCACGAGTGTTTGTGACTGACACAATTTACAGATTCAAATGAATGTCCCACTTGAATCTTGTTGAATTTCAGGAGACCCAATTAACTTTAACACTTACAAAACTTTATTTCCTTTAGGCCTCTTTCACATGTCAGTGAAAAACATACACGATTTTCACTGATGTGATAAAGGTGTGTATGTCCCTCCGTGTGCTGTGATTTTGAGATGTGTGATCTCCGTGTGCTATCTGTGATAATACACAGAGATGAGGCCATTATACTCACCTGTCCAGGTCGGTGCTCTCCGTGGTGCTGATATCTCCTGCGAAGCTGTGCCTGGCCGCCACTGTCTCCCCTCTGCAGCTACTTCCAGGTCAGCTGTCCAATGCATATGCAAGAGACTAATTAGCCGGCCTAGAAGCAGGAGACCGCAGCGACTGGAGACAGCATGGTGAGTTTAAAAAGCTTTTTAAATGTACGTATTTTTCTCGTACGTGTTTCATGGATCACACCTCTGTGTGGTCTGTGGGACATCAGTGATGCCAAAAAAAAACGGAATTGTCTCCGTGTAAAACACGTGGACACACATGTGAGCCATATGGAGACACATTAGTGAAAAATCACTTATGTGTGCACAAACCCAATGATTTTAATGGGTCTACGTTTCTTTGTGATTCTGGTACATATAAAACCTGCAACATACGTACCAGAATCACTGACGTGTGAAGGAGGCCTTAAGATTATGTTCAGTATTTCCATAACAGAAATCTGAGCTGACTCTGATTTTGGCTGCAGATTTGCAGATCAACATGATCCACATAAGAATTAGCCCCATTGTCATTCAATATGGCTAGTCTTCTACTCTTCTACTTTCTGTGTGCAATCTATTGAAATAAGTTGCATTTCATTCATTTCTGCTTTATTTTTGTTCCATGGTGTCAAAATGTTTTTCTTATATGTCAATAGGATTGTGGAGATGCTTGGGAGTTGTAATTGTTATTGGATTTTTTACAGGTTTGGAAAGAAAACCATATGTCGTCTGTGTCAAACGCGATCATATAACCATAGGCTCTGATTCATTAGCACCAGCTTTGTTCACACCTGTCTTGGTGAGGGTGTATGCTGGAATCAGAGGAGAAAGAAACTGCCTGTATGAATCACTGCAGAGGCTGCTGTTATCACAAGACTTTTTTAGCTAATTAATTTGCTCTATAGATGATTTGTTAGTCCTTTTTTTAGCAGTATTCATTTGTGTCTTTTGAATTCAATGTGCAATTGAGAAATTATTGTACCTGCAGTTTAAAGGGACTTTGTCAGCACAGAATGACTGTTCACACCAAGTGCAGGCGCTCCGTGCATCATGGCGGAGCTAATCCTATAAATACACTAGATCAACTGCTGTGTTCTATCTATCTTCTTTTTCTGCTATGTGAAGCCAGAGCTGACAATCAAAGAAGAGGGGATGGTGGATTTAGATGGAACACAAGCATATGGGAAGGTGTATTTAAATAATTAGTCCCGCCATGATGCAAGAGCGCCTATACTTGACTTCAACAGTAGTGATGAGAGGACCTGTGGAAGTTTGGGTTCTGCTGGTCCAACTGAACTTTTTTAAATTTCGTTGCTGGACCCACACTTGACCTGAACTTCATTTGAAGTAACTGATTAGCGGTTCGGGTCTCCTCCCACATGCATCCAGCCATGAACAGATCACTTCCGGGAGAGGTGGGCGTGTTTTTTTCCATTTTTTGTGTAGTACACGCTACATCTGATTACGCAGTTGTTACCCCCCAGTGTGAGTAGTTCAAATACTGCAAGAGGCTCACACTTTTCTGAAGAAATGGCGATGCTCGTGCGAGTGGTTTGCATTCATAAAGTACCAAAACTCTGAACTAGAGTTTATACCAAACACCGAACTCTAAACTCCAGGTTCGCTCATCTCTATTGAACAGCCATTCTGTGCTGACAAGGTCCCTTTAAGTCAGTGCAGTTCTTTAACCACATTCCCTCTAAGAAATACTGAAAGTAGAGGTCATGTGATGTTATCCTGGGAATTAATGGTAACCTAACACAATATGTACATATTCAAAATTACTGTATGTGTTGACTATGTGAAAGTTTTACTAAGAATGTGTATGCAAATTAGGAAACCTTTGTAGATAATAATTCCCTCCAGTTTTGTACTTAATATAGATCAATAGAATATGACGCCTTATTCAGGGCATTGACGAGATAGGAAATCCACTAAAATAGGAATAAAAGCAACCTAAATTAAAATATTTTAAAATATGCAAAAATAAGCAAATCATCAAAAGAAAAATGTCAGCCATAATTTGTGAACCTTATTGAATAAAACAATTATGTGTTCAATGTTTGTATTATATTATAGATGTGAAAAATGTTACAAATAGATCAGGAAACACGATTTCCCTGTGTTTTTACTTACAGTATAGTCAATAGCCGCTATATTAACTTAAAAAAGTGTCACGTAGGAGAGTACTGCATTTAGAAAATAGTCTATTATGTATTGTACACTGGATATTTTATCTAACTAGTATTGAGATACGGATTTTACTATTGTATTGCAAATATGTCACATATTTAAAATGTAGTTTTGACAAACCGATGCTAGTCAGGGAAATGAGATGACAGCTCTGAAATATTGCTTCTCTTCAGGCAAGACGAATGTTAATGTTTTCAGTGGATGACATAACAAAAAATGATAAGAGCAATGCTGCTTTTACATTCAGTTTTGACAATTTTTCTTAACTGGATACTGGATGCTATATGTATTTTTCATGAATATGTTAGAATACTAAAAAAGTAGGAAAAAAGTTATACCAAATCTTTAGCTATTTTTTCAAAGCCATATCAGGTAACACCAACTTTGTACACTTATTGGATTTGGTGCAAATTGTTTCTCAGGGCATGATCCATGAGCCATATCAGTAATTAATGGCCGCTAAATGGAAGCTCTGAGAAACTTTTCTTACCTAACTGCTTCTTCTGTTGATCAGCCGGCCAGGCGCAACATTGGATTTCTGTCTTGGCTGATGAACCAAGTCTTGTGAAATGATTTGTTCCAGCTCTAATACTTATCAACATCTTCTGAACAAATACCGAAAACAAGGCTATCCACGAACTCCTGAAGCTCACACCTCTAGTGGCTCCATTATTTAAATCCCCTAACAGCTCTGCTTATTCACTGCATGTTTAACAAATCGCTAGGTTAGGCCTTAAAGACGTGGTTCACCCATTTTCATTACTGGCCACATCGATATTATGTTGAAAAACAAAGTTTCTTTCAAATACCTTGCGTTGCCAATAGTGCCTGTGAGAGGCACTATTGCAATCTGCTCACCCCCTTCATGTAACCTCCAGGCTCCATGGACACTGATGACTACAAAATATAGCATAGACAAATAGGGGAAAATCTCATAATATAATTTCATCCTAGTGGATTAAATATTATACCCCAATCAAAGGACGTCATAGAATATACTCCAAAATTTGACTCAAAAAATCGTGTAAAAAACACGTATAGGAGACTTATTCAGATTAAAATATCAAATTTTATTTATATAACCAATAAGGTAAATTCGTTATACATACATACAAGTATGAGGTAAGTGGATTCTATATTCACCCACCCATCAATGAACCACCCAGGTCAGCCCATCATAGTATAAAGACCATGGATAAACAGCCAGTGCAACAAGTAGTAAAAGCACACCATGTGAACAAATAGTCACATCAGATAATAACCATATATGGACTTACCCATGCTGTAAGAATAGGAAGCCAAACAAAGGTGGTTCAGAGGTGGACAGGCAAATACCCTTCAACCCGGACGCACGTGTCGCCAAAGCTTCTTTTCTATGGGTCAGATTCCTTGTATATACCAGTTATCGGTTATTATACCAAACATTCCCTGAGTGTGGGTGCTGCTGCTGCGCGTGCGCGCGGGGCGCGGCCTCCGGATGTCGCCGCGCGGCGGCCTCAATATTCCCGATGCGCATGTCTGGTGACGTCACTGAGGGGATTCCCTCTGACGTGCGCCTCGGGGATGAGAGCTGCCGTGTGGTGACGCTACTTCCGGGTGCCCCGTCCTGCGCGCGTGCGCTGTACCATCAGCGATCCACACACATGGAGAACGGCACCTGTAATCAGGGCAGCTATTGTTATAAATGAGGAGCGTACTGTGTGATTATCCATTCGCCTGCACCCCGCTGATGAAGCTTTGGCGACACGCGCGTCCGGGTTGAAGGGTATTTGCCTGTCCACCTCTGAACCACCTTTGTTTGGCTTCCTATTCTTACACCATGGGTAAGTCCATATATGGTTATTATCTGATGTGACTATTTGTTCACATGGTGTGCTTTTACTACTTGTTGCACTGGCTGTTTATCCATGGTCTTTATACTATGATGGGCTGACCTGGGTGGTTCATTGATGGGTGGGTGAATATAGAATCCACTTACCTCATACTTGTATGTATGTATAACGAATTTACCTTATTGGTTATATAAATAAAATTTGATATTTTAATCTGAATAAGTCTCCTATACGTGTTTTTTACACGATTTTTTGAGTCCATGGACACTGATGTCCGGGGTTGTCATATCAACTGAAGTGGGCTGCAGTCTTTCTGAGTGACTGGGTTGTGGGCAGAGTTTCCCCGCTCATCACAGCCCAGCATCTCACGTGCTCTTTAGCTTGCGGCAGAGCGCTGCAAGCACGAGCGATGCTGGGCTGTGATTTTCGCGGAAATTCCGCCCTCAGCCCAGTCACTCAGGAAGACTGCGGCCCACCTCAGTTATCGTAACAACCCTGGACATCAGAGGTCACGGATCCCCGGGGGTCATGTCAAGGGGGTGAGTTGACTGCAATAATGCTGCTCACAGGCACTATTGGCAACACAAGGTATTTGAGAGAAACCTTGTTTCTCAACATAATGTCAATGTGGCCAGTAATGAAAAAGGGTGAACAACCTCTTTAAAGTAAACTAGTCAGAAACATAATAGCTGTCATAGCCGCAGACAGTATGACATGATGTACAGTCATAATACATTGTGTGTAGCCCCTTAAAGAAAGCTTTGCATTACAACATTACAAAGTTTTTCGATTATTAAATTTCTTCTTTCTAGGCTGTAGGTTAAAAAATGGCAACATTAGCTATACACACGTATCAGTACTTCTGATCTTTCCATTGTTGAGTTGGTCTTTGTTGACAGGCTGCAGTGGTGATGTCATGACCACTGCAGCTAATCACTGCTCATGTAGATTCACACAGCGCAAGCCTGCTGAACCCTGAACCCATGATTGACTGCAATGGTTACATATGCCATAATCATGACATGACTGCTGCAGTTTGTCAAAAAGGCTGTTACAGAAGTAGTGAAGCAGAGATTGATGAATACAGCTAATTATGTTTATTTTTAACCTCCCTAAGGCTATAGTATAATGATATGTAATGATGTAAACTCTTTAAAGAAAACTTGTCACGTGAACAAATTAACTAATAATTAACTTTCAGATATGGGGATAATCTGAAGGTAATAGCACTCTAAAGCTGTCCTGTCACCGCACCGAAAGCCCGGCTGCTGGACAGAAAGTAGGAAATTTACTTTATTCCTCCTGGCAATCTATGGATTTCAGTCATAGGGGCACAGCTTCTGTCACGGCTCAGTATATAGTGATTGAACAGTGGCTGTAACCATGCCCCGGGCACTGACTGATGGAGGGCTCAGCACTGAGACATATCTAAATGGAGGAGGGATATAAAATGAAGCTAGGACTAGGTCCGAAGAAAATAATCCACCATAGAGGAAGATAGACCATCCTTCATCGTCAGTCCTAAAGGAGAACCATTCCTTCTAAGACGCTTTACAAGACTACATAGTAATTATTTCTTATCCATCCTACCTGCAGTCAGGCAACTGAGTCTGAAGTAGAATGGGTTTCCTGAAGTCATTAAATAGACGCGTTTATCCTACGTAAGATGTCAAAAGTCGCAAACCTTCTTTAAGCCACCAAATCTCTCAAATTCCATTACATAATTTTATGTCACATCATCTTAACTGTATTTTTCTAGTTCAGCAGTTCTGTCTACAGGGTCACTAACTCTTTGATCAACAGTTCGAAATCTGTTCCCAAGTTCAGATAGGTCATGTCTGACCCCCAAGAGCGATTTATGAGCATTGCCAACTTGAGAGGTTGGATGGTAAATAGAAACTAAACATTATTAAACTGCATTACAAATCTCAGATAACAAGGGCATATCATTTTAGTAGAAACCTGATTGACTACTGGAGGGTTGGATTTTATTTCCTGCCTTAACTCGTTTTTATTGTCCTCCACTTGCACCTGTTACGGTCACCAATGTCCAGTGCAGGAGTTCTCACATGTGGGACCTGTCAACTAGTAACACACTATAGGCAATGTTTTTCAGATGCCTCCTGTCAGGGGAGGCGGTTTAGGGTAATAGATGATCTCAGGTATTGCTTCTGGGTAATCGGACACCGGCCCTTTAATAAAGGGGCATGGCCATGTACGCACCCTACGGGCACTTACTGAAGCCCTCCGTGTGGCAAAACGGGAATGGAGCTGCCAGACGGGTGAGAGAGAGGATGCCCCTGCCGTGGTCTGGGAGCGGGGAAGCATGGAGATACCACACTGGGACCGGATGCTGCAGAGCTGCTGGACAGGTGAGAGGTGGGACAACCGCGTCAGAGTCTGGGAGAGTGGGCACGCATGGATGCCATGCTAGGACTGGGCGCTACACCATCCTTCTGAAGATGAAGCAAAAGTTTTACTCCAGGCATATAAATTATCCGCATTATTTAATTTCTGAAACTTCCCAGTTCTATCTGTCCTTTTTACAAGTTTCTCAAATTTAGCAGCAAAATTATCTCTATTGTTAGCTAAACTTTTAATAGGATTTGGCAATTTTAATGTAAACATAGTACCCTATTTAGTAGACACTAAACTCGGTGGGTAATCCTCTATGATCATTCAATCTCCTCGAATTTATAGACAAAGTCGGTCCTTCAATCCAGAAAAGTCACTCTAATAAAGCATCACTGATATAAAAAAAAAATATGCAAAATCACAGAAATTTTAAATAGCAGTAAGTTATACTCATCTGTTCAAGCAATGTAAAACCACAAACTTCCTCCAGTTGTCAATTTGGCTGGAGACCTCAAAGTACACAGACCTTAGAGTAGTCACAAGGTCCTGGAGGATCTGCTGTGGCATGATTTTCTTTCTTCTGTGGCATTTCCTCCACTAAAACATGGCAGGAGCAGCATCACATGTACAAAAAACCCCTAATAGCCCTAGGATTCTCCAAGGATTACCAGATCACCAAAGTCCACTAAACACTGACCAAACTACTGCAGAGAACAGAAAAGGCCAGCATTCAGCAACTCAAGCGTAAATGGCATCCAGAGCTACCTGACATTTACAGATGCTCTACAACAGAAGATATATCTAACACCCTCAGCCATACATTTCCCAATACCTAGACCAGTGGCATCATCAGTAGGTAGGTCAGGGCAGAGCCTTTGGCGTCACATTTACTTGCTTGACCTGGCTATCGATATGTGCGCAAGCTGAACTTTCTAACAAGTCTTGTACTTCACTTCAGTGCTGAAATTGAAGCTACACAACTAATTTCCTCCATGCTGCTGATGCTTGTCTCTGTGTGTTTAAAGAACTACTGCAGCATTTTTTCTTTTTTTCATTGTTGGAGTGGTGCTTTAAATCTAAGTCCCATGTCCACGGTCTAATACTCACCCTCCGGCATCTGCACCTTTTTTCTGTGTCGCTCCGGTCCTGTGGCACCATCTTGTAACTTTAACGTGTCACTGGCTGGAAGTCAGAAGTTATATCACAAGCTCTCAATGCAAGTCTATGAGAGCCATAATGAAGCCAGAAGGGGGCACTCAAACTTGAATTTAGATGTGATGTCTCGCGTGTTCCATGAATCACTAGAGCAGTGTGCAGGTCACAAACTGCTGGAGACTGACAGGAGCGATGTCAAAAGAGGGTGAAGATGCCTGAAAGTGAGTACAAGGCTGGATCGGATTGCACTGCCCGGACCGGCTGGCCTCTGTTCTGCCAGGAGTGGCTCTGCTGTACGTATTTCTATGATGCTGACCCGCTCCTGTCAGGAGAGCCGCGGCCGGTCCGTACAGTGCGATCCAATACTTGCAAGAGTCACATGTTAGTGTGACTCCAGCCTAAGGCAGCGGGCAGAGGACATAGCTTCAAGCACCACTCCCGAGGTAAAATAAAAAAATTGCTTTATGAAGAAATGAAGAGCAGGAGTCCATGCTTGTGTGTTGAGCTCTGTATGGCAACCATCACACCACCTAAAGTTTATACATACTACCTTATTTTAGAGAAAATATACTTTGTAAAGCCATCGGAGGACTGGCCTAAGTTCTTGGTGTCATCTCCCCAATGTGTTCTAGACAGATCAGTCTCTGTATGCACATAGGGAAAGGACTGTCAGTCTATAAGAGCTGGAGATGCCAATGGGAACAGGCTTCTTGGACTGGTTAATCAGGATACATTGTTCTCAGACATCTCTTCAAACTGTATTTTCAGAATAAAACATACACAATGGCAATAATGCAGTCAGTCAGTGTCTGGTCCATACAGCCTGTGGTTTAGGTAGAATGAATTTCATGATCATATCCCTTAGCAGGCTTGTTCTTCAATATCAATATTAGTTTCTATTTTTTTATTGTTTTCCTGAGTGTAAACTTATGATCACACACAAATATTTGCTGGTGTAAGGATCTTGAATATTTGATATAGTTTTTTTAATCTCTCAGAGTATTACCTCTCCAGGTAATTGAATTTTATAGTATTGTATTTATATTCATCTTTCTGGCTTTGCAACATTTTTACATTAGTTGGTATTGTTAGTGAAAATAACTCTACTTTTTTTTGGTGCATATTACATTTTGCAGTGGTAACCCTTGCTTAAAGAGAACCAACCACCTTGATTTTGCTATATGAACTAACGGCAGTGGCATACTGGACTTGAGATGCTATATGCAGGCATACCTGTTGTAAAAAGATCTATTGCTCGCTTCTAGAAATGTCTTTAATCAAAGCTGCAGAAATGCACTGCAGTTTGGTTGACGGGTGCCATGGGGATGGGTCCTTGTGGGTTGGGTCCTCGCTGTAAAGTCCTCCTCCTGTGTCCTCTATGACATGCCCCCATTTCTTTATTTGAATATCGCACCACCTTTGCTGTTGTTAGCGGCACATGCGCATTATCACAGTTATTCTATCTTCATTAAAATGGCTCTGGAGTCTGTGCATGCGTTAACAGCGATCTCCGGCGCCATTTTGTTGAAGATGCTGAGGTGAGGACTATGAGCGTCGGGCATGTGCGCAGATGTAAAAAATAAATCTATGCAAGCACTGATGCCTCTCATAGCATTAACCACAGCGTCTTCAATAAAATGGTGCTAAAGAGATTGCGGTTCGCGCATGCACAGACTCCAGCATCATTTTAATGAAGAAAGAATTACTGTGTCAATGTGCATGCACCGCCAACAATAGCAATGGTTGTGTAATAGGATGTCTAGTGCCCTGATGCCCCCAAAGATGTTATGTAAAATGGGTATATTTTAGGTGAAAGATGCATATATTAATATATTGTATTTTTACATGTGTTTCCCCTGGGCAATCTGGCCGGCTGCCACTAGGTGTCACTGGGTCCCTGGTCCCTTAGTGTGAGTAGAGATGAGCGAACCGGTCCCGGTTCGGCTCGAGGCCGGTTCGCCGAACGGGGGTCCCGTTTGAGTTCGGTTCGTCGAACGTTCGACGAACCGAACTCGAACGTATAGGCTATAATGGGAGGCAATCACAAACACATAAAAATGCATTATAAATGTACACAAACAGTTAATAAACATTGCCATAACACTTACCGGTCCTCGCGATCCCTTCTGCACTCTGTCTCCTGCCGCTATTCCATCCGATGATCGCTGAATCCTCCCGGTGACCTGCACTGCCAGCAGAGAAGCAGGACCTATCGTGACGTCAAAATAGCCATGTGACCAGTCACGTGGCTATTATCTCATTGGCTACAGACTGGTCACATGACTATGACACGTCATGTAGGACCTGCGAGTGCATCTCTCCGGTACACGGTGCACATATGTGTATCGCCGTGTACCGGCGACATGCTCTAGCACACGGTCGACTCCCCGTTCCGTTAGGGACCGGCTGACACAGCCGGTCATTAACGGAGATCACCGTTGCCATAGCAACGCAGTTAGCGGTGACGTCACCGCTAACCGCGGCTCCGGGAGCACCGTTGCTATGGTAACGCGTCTGTCAGCGTTACCGCTAGCAGCCAGCAGTGATCACTCACGGAGTGAAGGCTGCACGCTGCTTCCCGATTGTAGTGAGCATTGTAGTTAGGATGGAGGTTCCCCAGCCCCAAGTGATGCCACTCACTACAATCGTCACTACTACTACACTAGAAAGAAAGAAGACAGAAGAGCAGGATCGTGGAGGGCTGACAGGGGTAATAAAGATGGAGTCTCTAATGTGTCTGTGTATTTATTTCTATTAAAGTATTTTTTCTCTGTGTGGTGTCTTTTTTTAACCCTTTATTGGAGATTCTTAATGGCCGGGTCAAACGTGCCTGACATTAAGAATCTCTGGCTTAATACTGGCTGGTAAAACAAAGCCAGTATTAACTCATGATTACCCAACAAGCCACCCGGCTCCAGGGCTGTTGGAAGAGTTGGATACAGCGCCAGATGATGGCGCTTCTATGAGAGCGCCATTTTCTGGGACGGCTGCGGACTGAAATCCGCAGCAGAGGCGCCCACAAACCTCGGGCTAACCTGTGCTGCGGATTCCAATCCCCAGCTGCCTAGTTGTACCCGGCTGGACACAAAAATAGGGCGAAGCCCACGTCATTTGTTTTTTAATTATTTCATGAAATAAGTGAAATAATTAAAAAAAACGGGCTTCCCTATATTTTTGGTTCCCAGCCGGGTACAAATAGGCAACTGGGGGTTGGAGGCAGCCCGTGGCTGCCAGCTGTACCTGGCTAGCATACAAAAATATGGCGAAGCCCACGTCATTTTTTTGGTGGGCAAAAAACTTCTGCATACAGTCCTGGATGGAGTATGCTGAGCCTTGTAGTTCTGCAGCTGCTGTCTGCTCTTCTCCATACAGACATAAAAATAATGGTGGACAAAAGAAAAACGGGTATATGCCGCGCTCAAAAACCACTGAGTTGGAAGTGATATAATATTTCTCTTTTATTTACAGCATTCCTACGCGTTTCAGAGACAACAGACCGTCTCCTTCTTCAGGGAAAAAAGAAATCAGTTGATTTCTTTTTTCCCTGAAGAAGGAGACGGTCTGTTGTCTCTGAAACGCGTAGGAATGCTGTAAATAAAAGAGAAATATTATATCACTTCCAACTCAGTGGTTTTTGAGCGCGGCATATACCCGTTTTTCTTTTGTCCACCATTATTTTTATATCGTGCCTACGGGGCCGCTGCTTGAACCACGCGGACACTCACATGTCTTTGAAGGAGTTGTGACTGGCACAACCCCACCAGGTGAGTGTTACTGTACCTTCTCTAACATCATATGTTATATCGGGTAAGACCCTATTGCGCCCTTTTGTCCCCCCATTTTAGTTCATCTCCATACAGACAGACATCAGCTGCAGAACTACAAGGCTCAGCATACTCCATCCAGGACTGTATGCAGAAGTTTTTTGCCCCCTGAAAAAATTATGTGGCTTCGCCATATTTTTGTATGCTAGCCAGGTACAGCAGGCAGGTACAGCTGCCCCCAACCCCCAGTTGCCTATTTGTACCCGGCTGGGAACCAAAAATAAAGGGAAGCCCTTTTTTTATTATTTCATGAATTTCATGAAATAATTAGAAAACAAATGACGTAGGCTTTGCCCCATTTTTGTGTCCAGCCAGGTACAACTAGGCAGCTGGGATTGGAATCCGCACCACCGGTTGGCCTGAGCTTTCTGGGCCCCACTGCTGCGAATTGCAGTCTGCAGCCACCTCAGAAAATGGCATTTTCATAGAAGCGCCATCTTCTGGCGCTGTATCCAACTCTTCCAGCACCTGCCTGCTATACCTGGCTAGCATACAAAAATATGGCGAAGCTCACGTCCTTTTTTTGTAGCTTTTTGGCAAAAAAAAAAAAAAATGCTTCCCTGGATTTTCCATTGCCAGTGAAGGTAACACCAAGCAGTGGGGGTTAGCAGCCAGTAGCTGCTTGGATTACCCTTAGCTAGCAATACAAAAAATGCAGTGGGAGCTAACATATATTTTTTTTAATTATTTATTTAAATAACTAAAAATAAAATGGGCTTCCCTGTATTTTGATTGCTGGACATCACAGTGCTGTAAAAATAAATCTTTAAAAAAATGACGTAGCGCTCCGCGGTATTTTTGATTCTCAGCGCAGATAAAGCAGACAGCTATGGGTTGCCACCCCCATCTGCCTGCCGTTACCTTGGTTGGCAATCAAAATACAGGGAAGCCCATTAATTTTTTCTATTTAAAAAATAGTTAAAAAAAAAAAATTACGTTGGGTCCCCCCATTTTTGATAGCCAGCTAGGGTAAAGCAGACGGCTGTAGCCTGAAAACCACAGCTGGCAGCTTTACCGTGGTTGGGGATCCAATGTGGAGGTCCCCTCAGGCTCTTTTTTATAATTATTTTATAAATATTAATAATTACACAATAAAAGTAGGGGACCCCCCAAATTGGATCACCAGCCAAGGTAAAGCGGACAGCTGTGGTCTGGTATTCTCAGGGTGGGAAGGTCCATAGTTATTGGGCCTTCACAGCCTAAAAATAGCAGGCCGCAGGCACCCCAGACGTGGCGCATCCACTAGATGCGCCAATCCTGGCGCTTCACCCCAGCTCATCCCGTGCCCTGGTGCAGTGGCAAACGGGGTAATAAATCGGGTTGATACTAGCTGTAAAGTCACCTGAGATCAAGCCCAGCAGTTTGTGATGTCATGGCGTCTATTAGATACCCAACATCATAAACTGTCAGTACTAACAAAAACAAAAAATCGACAAAAGAAATTTATTTGAAAAAACAGTCCCCAAAACATTTCCTCTTTCACCAATTTATTGTAAGAAAAAAAATAAAGGGGTCCCACGACGACTCTGGACCGTCTAGAATATGGGGGGGAGACACTCAGGGAACGTATCCCCCATTTTCTAGGAGTGCGGACCCTTCATGTGAGGAGTGTGGGTGCAATGAATCTGCACTCACTCTCCCCGGGTCCACAGCAGCAGAGTCCATGTCGTAATGGTTGCTACCAAAGCTGCAATGCCCTGCTCATGAGGTAAGGGCATGCCTAATCAGGAGAACTACTGTAGAGGAAGCTCTGCTCACTGGTATATAGGTGCTCAGAGGTAATAATAGATAAAATTAGTGAGTAACCTCGGCACTCTATATCTCCCAGACTAAGTCAGTAAGTCACAACGGATAGTAATGCAAAATCACTCTTTATTGGTCCGTATTAAGAAATTTTTTTTTTCATAAGCATATATGTTTTTGTCCAAAACAAGTTACAAATGACGTTTCGGCCTGAGCCTTCGTCAGATTGGACTTATCTGCATGTAATCATGAAAAATGACAATAATCAGTATCACATAAGAGTGAGAGAACAATAACATAAACTCGAACAATGTAGAGGTACAATTGGGATGCAGCAAAAAAATTGCAACACAGCAAGAAATGAAACACATGATACAAATGTCATAATACAGTACAAGGACAATATAGTAATGACAAATATGGGGTCAGAGTAGACTTAGACAGCTCTGGTACGAAAGAGATGTCAATCATAAAGTAACATGTGCAGTAGGTGTAGAGCTACACTATGCATGGCAGAGCTAATGGGTAGACCGACCATAGAAAAAGTAGAGAAAAAGTGGAGAAAAAGTGGAGAATAAGTGGAACATAAGAGGAGAAAAAGTGGAGAAAAAGTGGAGAAAAAAGTGGAGAAAAAGTGGAGAAAAAGTGGAGAAAAAGTGGAGAAAAAGTGGAGATTAAGAGGAGAAAAAGTGGAGAAAAAAGTGGAGAAAAAGTGGAGAAAAAGTGGAGCATAAGTGGAGAAAAAGTGGAGAAAAAGTGGAGCATAAGAGGAGAAAAAGTGGAGAAAAAAGTGGAGAAAAAGTGGAGAAAAAGTGGAGCATAAGAGGAGAAAAAGTGGAGAAAAAAGTGGAGAAAAAGTGGAGAAAAAGTGGAGCATAAGAGGAGAAAAAGTGGAGAAAAAGTGGAGAAAAAGTGGAGCATAAGAGGAGAAAAAGTGGAGAAAAAGTGGAGAAAAAGTGGAGAAAAAGTGGAGCATAAGAGGAGAAAAAGTGGAGAAAAAGTGGAGAAAAAGTGGAGCATAAGAGGAGAAAAAGTGGAGAAAAAAGTGGAGAAAACGTGGAGAAAACGTGGAGAAAAAGTGGAGAAAAAGTGGAGAAAAAGTGGAGCATAAGAGGAGAAAAAGTGGAGAAAAAGTGGAGAAAAAAGTGGAGAAAAAGTGGAGAAAAAGTGGAGAAAAAGTGGAGAAAAAGTGGAGAAAATGTGGAGATTAAGAGGAGAAAAAGTGGAGAAAAAGTGGAGAAAAAGTGGAGCATAAGAGGAGAAAAAGTGGAGAAAAAAGTGGAGAAAACGTGGAGAAAACGTGGAGAAAAAGTGGAGAAAAAGTGGAGAAAAAGTGGAGAAAAAGTGGAGCATAAGAGGAGAAAAAGTGGAGAAAAAAGTGGAGAAAACGTGGAGAAAAAGTGGAGAAAAAGTGGAGAAAAAGTGGAGCATAAGAGGAGAAAAAGTGGAGATTAAGAGGAGAAAAAGTGGAGAATAAGAGGAGAAAAAGTGGAGAATAAGTGGAGAAAAAAATGGAGAAAAAGTGGAGAAAAAGTGGAGAAAAAGTGGAGCATAAGAGGCGAAAAAGTGGAGAAAAAGTGGAGAAAAAGTGGAGAAAAAGTGGAGCATAAGAGGAGAAAAAGTGGAGAAAAAAGTGGAGAAAAAATGGAGAAAAAGTGGAGCATAAGAGGAGAAAAAGTGGAGAAAAAGTGGAGAAAAAGTGGAGCATAAGAGGAGAAAAAGTGGAGAAAAAGTGGAGAAAAAGTGGAGAAAAAGTGGAGCATAAGAGGAGAAAAAGTGGAGAAAAAGTGGAGAAAAAAGTGGAGAAAAAGTGGAGAAAAAGTGGAGAAAAAGTGGAGAAAAAGTGGAGATTAAGAGGAGAAAAAGTGGAGAAAAAGTGGAGAAAAAGTGGAGCATAAGAGGAGAAAAAGTGGAGAAAAAAGTGGAGAAAACGTGGAGAAAACGTGGAGAAAAAGTGGAGAAAAAGTGGAGAAAAAGTGGAGCATAAGAGGAGAAAAAGTGGAGAAAAAAGTGGAGAAAACGTGGAGAAAAAGTGGAGAAAAAGTGGAGAAAAAGTGGAGCATAAGAGGAGAAAAAGTGGAGATTAAGAGGAGAAAAAGTGGAGAAAAAGTGGAGAAAAAGTGGAGAAAAAGTGGAGAAAAAGTGGAGCATAAGAGGAGAAAAAGTGGAGAAAAAAGTGGAGAAAAAGTGGAGAAAAAGTGGAGAAAAAGTGGAGATTAAGAGGAGAAAAAGTGGAGCATAAGAGGAGAAAAAGTGGAGAAAAAAGTGGAGAAAAAGTGGAGAAAGTGGAGAAAAAAATGGAGAAAAAGTGGAGAAAAAGTGGAGAAAAAGTGGAGAATAAGAGGAGAAAAAGTGGAGAAAAAGTGGAGAAAAAGTGGAGAATAAGAGGAGAAAAAGTGGAGAATAAGTGGAGAAAAAAATGGAGAAAAAGTGGAGAAAAAGTGGAGAGAAAGTGGAGAAAAAAATGGAGAAAAAGTGGAACACCCTTTGGTACCTTTCATGTGGCACTAAGGGGTGCTTAGCTTTGTATTTAGCCAAAAAAATGAAAAAAAATGACATAGGGTTCCCCCTAGTTTTGTAGCCAGCTAGGGTAAAGCAGACGGCTGCAGCCTGCAGACCACAGCTGGCAACCTCACCTTGGCTGGTAATCCAAAACTGAGGGCACCCAACGCTGTTATTTTAAATTAAATAAATAATTAAAAAAAAAAACACGTAGGGGTCCCCCAAAATTGGATCACCAGCCAAGGTAAAGCAGACAGCTGGGGCCTGATATTCTCAGACTAGGGAGGTCCATGGTTATTGGAATCTCCCCAGCCTAAAAATAGCAGGCCGCAGCCGCCCCAGAAGTGGCGCATCCATTAGATGCGCCAATCCTGGTGCTTCGCCCCAGCTCATCCCGCGCCCTGGTGCGGTGGCAAACGGGGTAATATTTGGGGTTAATACCAGATGTGTAATGTCACCTGGCATCAAGCCCTGGGGTTGGTGAGGTCAGGCGTCTATCAGATACACGACATCACCAACCCAGTCAGTAATAAAAAAAAAATAGACGACAAACACATTTTTATTTGAAAAAACACTCCCCAAAACATTCCCTCTTTAACCAATTTATTAGATTGAAAAACAAATCCAGGTCTGGTGTAATCCAAGGGGTTGCCATGACGATGCACACTGTCCCAGTCAATGAAGAGCAGGATGTTCCCCATTGGCTGGGAGAGCAGTGCAGTGACCTGAGCTAACATCAATGGGTCAGCCCAGGTCACTGCAGGGGGGTGACAAGTGCTGCTGTCAGTGAGGTACATTACCTGCGCTGATCTCCAGCACACTGACAGCCCCTGTCACTGAGGTCAATGACCGGCGCCTTCACATCAAGTATCGCGAGAGGTCCGTGACGTCACCGCCAGTGTCAGTCTCGGGTCGGAAGCGATAGGTGATGTGACAAGCGGCGGCCATGGAGGACAGTGACAGCGCTGAGGTCGGGATGGCGGGACTTCATCACCGCAGGTAAGCCGAGCGAGCGAGCGAGCGAGCGGGCGGGCGGGCGGGGGGGGGGAGGTGTATGTGTGTGTGTGTGTGTGTTTGTGTATGTGTATGTATGTGTACATGCCGCGGGCAGGAGGGGGTGGAGCGAGCTGAGCGGGAAAGTGTGGGCTTCCTGCACGTAACTAAGATAAACATCGGGTTACTAACCAAAGCGCTTTGCTTGGATACCCGATGTTTATCTTGGTTACCAGCTTGTGGCAGGCTGCCAGCGATGGCTCCTGCTCACTGTAGCTGTAAAAAGCCCTGCTTTTTGCTGCTAGAACCGTTCTCGAACGTATCTAGAACTATCGAGCTTTTAGCAAAAAGCTCGAGTTCTAGTTCGATCTCGAACAGCCCAAAAATCACTCGAGCCTAGAACTGGAGAACCACGAACCACGAACCGCGCTCAACTCTAAGTGTGAGCGAATGCAGAGGGAGTGACAGGCTGGCAGGGGTTATGTGGGGGAGGATGGTCCCCAGCAGAGGAGGATATATAGGTCAGAAGATTCTGGTTACAAGGCAGATAGGGAAAGAATGAGACAAGTGAAAGGACCTGCATGGTTGGATAAAGCAGAGTGGAGTCGGGTAGTGTGGAGGTGTCAAGCAGAGAAAGAAGCAATGAGAATGGAAGAAGAAGGAAAGGAGGATGCAGTGGAATGTGAGCGTGTCTGCAGCGAGGCATAATTCCAGTGTGTAGGTAGAGGAGAAGGCAGGCGTCTTTTGTTATGGAAAGGAGAGAATAAATTGTCTCTTGGTGGCCGTAGCTGCAGAGCCGGAAAGAATGTGTGTAAATGATGATGATGAAAAGTCTGCCCTTAAGAAATGGACACTGCAAAGAACTGTTCATTAAAGTTGTTGCGGTTTTAACTGGTGTGGACTCGTTTGTGACATTATGGTGTATGAGGCTGATTGTAGTGAACAGGATCCTTAGAAACTGACTGAAGACCCAGACGTGCAGCTGCAGAAGGCAACACCTCCACACTCACCCCATATACCACTCTGCCCCTGTGTCTGTACTGTGCCAGGTGGGTTCAGGACCACAACCCTGGCCCACAACTGCCCCTCCCTGGCATTTCACAGTTGCTTTGCACAATATTCAAATAAAGAATTGAGGACATCATAGAGGACACTGGAGGAGGACTTTACAGCGAGGACCCAACACACACAGGCACGTCCCCATTGCACCCGTCAATTAAAGCCCAGTGCATTTCTTTAGCTTTGATTAAAGATATTTCTGCAACTAAGTATCTGATCTTTCTACAGCAGGTATGCCTGTATTCAGCATCCTAGTGCTAGTATGGCACTGCCTTTAATTCATATAGCAAAATCCTGGTGGTTGGTTCTCTTTAAGTTTTTTTTATATTGAATAATGTCAATCATAGATTAGTACTACTTTACTAACAATGTTATATCAAATTTATATTAAAATTAAAAAGGTTATTCAACACTTCATGCATGCATTCTAGTTCAATTACTAAGTCAGATACACAATAACTATCATTGAAGTGAGCAGCACCGTCGAACATCTTTAAGTATAATCACTTGTTGAGGAATTGTTCTCTGATCAATATTAGTTTTCATGGTCTTTTGTAGGACTTAAGGGGGCTTTACATGCAACGACATCACTAAACAAATGTCGTTGAGGTCATGGAATTCGTGACGCACATCCAGCCTTGTTAGCGACGTCGTTGCGTGTTAAATGCACGAATGTCCGCTAACGATCAAAATTACTCACCATATTGTTGATCATTTGCACGTCGTTCTAATCTCAAATATCGTTGCTGTTGCAGGATGCAGGTTGTTCGTCGTTCCTCTGGCAGCAGACATCGCTATGTGTGACACCACAGGAACGAGGAACAACTTTGTACCTGCGGCCGCCGGCAATGAGGAAGGAAGGAGGTGGGCGGGATGTTCCGGCTGCTCATCTCCGCCCCTCCGCTTCTATTGGGCGGCCGCTTAGTGACGCCGCTGTGATGCCGAATGAACCTCCCCCTTAGAAAGGAGGCGGTTCGCCGGCCACAGTGACGTCGCTAGGCAGGTAAGTACATGTGATGGGGAATAACGATGTTCTGCACCATGGGCAGCGATTTGCCCGTGACGCACAACCGACGGGGGCGGGTGCTTTCACCAGCGACATCGCTAGTGATATCGCTGCGTGTAAAGTGTCCTATAGTCCTAGATGTTCATAAAATCATAGGGTGCATAAGTGTAATAGTTCTTCTCTTACAGTAAAGAATCATGCATGAACATATTATTTCTTCACTCTTATGAAACATAAGGGGAGATTTATAAAAACTGAGATAGAAAAAAGTGCAGTGTTTCCTAAATTAGTATGTGTCTGGAATCCCACTGGTTAGTGAGGATAACTCTTCTGCTTTTGTTTGCACTAGTTTTGATAAATCTCCCATGGTGTTGGATATTGGGACTAATGTTAAAAACCATAAAGTATTTTTACAATGACAAGAGAGAAAAGTATTGTCCTAGACATCAGCTAAGGCTCAGTGCAAAATATATTCCTCCAAAAGACATTTATTTTCACAAGGACATAAAAGTCAAAATGAATTAGCGAACACTGAAAGGAAGCCACCAATTGTAAAAGAACAGGATTGAATTTTACAAATAGGTCATGCAGGACTTACTGAGATGGTCAACACAGCTTGACAAAGTCTAAAGAAACAGTAAACAATCGACTGATCAAGGGCAAATCTTGAAAAGCGGAACAAATTGACTTTGATCATTGTCGTATTTTCTCAGTGTCTAGTTAAGAGGATTTTTTTAAGTCGTCTACTTTTATGTGAGTGTTAAATCATTGCAGTGATTGGAATTGGAAATTACACAATCTAAATGTATATATACTTGCGCAAAAGTATGAAACCACAAATGATCTACTGTCAAGTAACAAGCAGTATAAAGGTGCTGAGCATTTCATTGCAGCAAATTAAATCTCAATTATACACAGGATACATCATGTTACTATATTTTCGTTTTGGTGCATAAAAAGCAACTTTTAGCACAAAAATATCATGCTAAAAAATGTATGTCTTAGGGGTACTTTGCACGTTGCGACATCGCTAGCATCGGCTAGCGATGCCAAGCGCAATAGTACCCGCCACTGTCGCACATGCAATATCTTGTGATAGCTGCCGTAGCGAACATTATCACAATGGCAGCTTCACACGCACTTACCTGCCCTGCGATGTCGCTCTGGCCGACGATGTGTGCTGCCGCAGGAACAAGGAACAACATCGTATCTCCTATTGGTGCAACATTATGAAAGTGACCGACGCTACACAGATCACAAATTTTTGACGCTTTTGCGATCGTTTATCGGCGCATCTAGGCTTTACACGTTGCGACGTCGTTACCGGCGCTGGATGTGCGTCACTTTCTACTTGACCCCGACAATATCGCAGTAGCGATGTCGCAGCGTGCAAAGTACCCCTTATAGTTTGGATCCGGCTTCCTACAATCAAAGGAATCCTGATGCAGTATCCTTCCCATTCCCTGAGAGAACTATGAATATTACTTTCTCCTCCAGCCAAACACCAGTCAGTCTGATCAATGCATGGTAGGGAAGTAAGCTACCAGGACCATCATATTACAAACGCTACAGGTCCTTACTGATTGAAGGACCTTTCAGTCATGTTATAAATCACATGCCTGGAAGGAACTTCAAAATGTGGTTATATATACATGGTGTGCGTGTATACGTAATAGAGCTGCGTTTGTTGATGTAACATAGCAGTGTGTTTGAGATGTTCCTGAGCTGTGTGTTGACATAGCAGAATTATGTGTTATTGTAGCAAAGCTGTGTGTGTGTTTGTATTAGATCTGTGCATTATGGCATTAATATGCACACCCTTAAACTAATACTTTAAAGAAATACCCCTTAAATTTCTGACAGCATTCAGTATTTTTGGTCAGGAGTTCACTAAATGGTGCATCTAAAATTCGCAAACTTTGCTCACTCTTCCTCGCAGTAAAGGGTACTTTACACGCTGCAATATCGGTACTGATATCGCAAGTGAGCGTACCCTCCCCCGTCGGTTATGCGTCACGGGCAAATCGCTGCCTGTGGCGCACAACATCGCTTTCACCCGTCACACAGACTTACCTTCCCTGCGACGTTGCTCTGGCCAGCGATCCGCCTTCTTTCTAAGGGGACGGTTCATGTGGCGTCACAGCGACGTCACACGGCAGCCGTCCAATAGCAGAGGAAGGGCGGAAATGAGCGGCCGGAACATGCCGCCCACCTCCTTTCTTCCTCATTGCCGGTGGACGCAGGTAAGGAGATGTTTGCCGTTCCTGCGCTGTCACACATAGCGATGTGTGCTGCCGCAGGAACGACGAACAACATCGTACCTGCAGCGGCAATGATATTTGGAAAGGAGCGATGTGTTAACGAGCAACGATTTTTGATGTTTTTGCGCTCATTGATCGTCGCTCCTTGGTGTCACACGCTGCGATGTCGCTAACGGCGCCGGACGTGGGTCACTAACGACGTGACCCCGATGATATATCGTTAGCAATGTCGCAGCGTGTAAAGCACCATTAACATTTCATATCTGTTAGATTACGAGGGCATCTCCTGTGTATAGTACCCTCTTCAAGTGAACCTACAGTTTTTTCAATTGTATTTAGATCTGTGCCCTAGTTGGGCCATTTCTAAACTTAGATCTTCTTCTAGTGAATTTATTCTTTTGTTGACTTGGTGGTATGTTTAAGGATTTTACAGTGCTGAAAGGTTGTATTCCTCATCTTCTGCTTGGTCCGATGAAAACAAGGTTGAATATGTTGGCCATAATTTCAAAAGGTATGTTCAACGTAAAGCCAACATTGCACATCGCCAAAGAACACCACACCCACAGTGATGCATGGTGGAGGCAGCATTGTTATTTGGTGCTGTTTTTGTGAGCTGGAACTGGGACTTTAGTCAAGGTTAAGAAAATTATGAACAGTTACAAATATTTGTAAATTTTGCAACAAAACCTTGAGGCCTCTACTGAAAAGCTGAAGAATTTCACCTTACAGCAGGTTGTAACGGTACACATTTACTTTGTTGTGTTAAGGTTTGCTGGTCAGTATTTGTTTCTTTGTAGTATATAAGTGGAGGTGGAGACAGAAGACTGCTTTTATTAGCCTATAGCTGATTTTTATTAGTGCTGGATCCTACCTGCTCTTTAATTTATAGGATTTGGCCCATCAGATCTATGACTGATAAAAAAAGAGATTGGGTCCCATCAATGAAAGGTATGCCATATTGTGGCTTCTGATCACATGCGAATTTGCCAATTTGGGCGCCAAGTGCCTTTTGTGTGTATAAATATTCTATACAGCAGTAATCCAATTTATATTGCTACTGTATTCTTTGGTATAACTTTAAATAGTGTAATTTTCCAAAATAGACATGCCCTTAAAATTGTACACCTATGTTACTGTGTAATTACTTTAGTAAAAGCTTGTCATATTCAAATTTGTAATGTATTTAACATAAAAAAGACATTTTTAAAGGGCTTGTCTGGTCCTTTTGTATTGATGAGTTATGCTTAGAATAAGTCATCAATACCAGATCACTGGAGGTGAGATGCCAGGTGGTCACTTCAGGGTACTGCACATTCGCCCCTATGCAAATGAATAGAGATGGATCTTTAGTACCCCTCTCTGGTTACTATACAGTTGATGGAGCTTTGCGGTTGTGCTCTGCACCTGACAAAATCTGTCTGCTGCTAGCATCAGAAACAACTGATTACTTAATGTTAAGTGATGCACCCTCACTGATCCGGTGTTACTCATCTATCCAGAGCAAGGCTGGCGTCACCACCCGGTGCACCTGGGCAAGTGCCAGGGTCCTGAACAAACAGGGGGACACCGTCAACACTTTTTTCCCGATGCTGTACCAAGCCCTTTATGATATATGGGGCCTGAGTAACTGTCTCCCCCCTCCCCCATGCATTCTCTCCTCCCGTGCACTGTCTCTCTGCACTATGCGATTAGTGCAGCATCCTGAGCTCCTGACCAGGGCCAGTGACTTCACCTGACACCTGCGTTCAGCAGTACTGATCTCTTGCATCACTGGGATATCACTCAGAAGTAAGGACGCTGCACTCATTACACAGCGAAGGGGGACAATAGAGAGCATGGGGGAGAAGAGACTGCACAGGGGAGAAAAGAGAGACCATATAGGGGGAGGGGAGAGACCGCACAAGGGGAGAGAGGAGAGGCCACACAGGAGGAAAGGGAAGAGACCGCACAGGGAGAGAGGGGGGAGACCACACAGTGGGAGAGGCCACAAAGGGATAGAGGGACAGAGAGACCGCACAGGGGACAAGAGACCGCACAGAGGGAAAAGAGAATGCACAGGGGGACAAGAGAATGCACAGGGGGAGAGACTGCACAGGGAAACAACAGACTGCACAGGGGAACAAGAGACCAAACATGGTGAGGGACCGCACAGAGGGAGAGACTGCGCAAGGTGAGAAACCGCACAGGGAGACAAGAGATCGCACAGGGGGACAAGAGACCGCACATGGGGAGAGACCATTGCACAGGGTGAGAGACTGCACAGTGGGTGAAGAGACCACACAGGGAGATAGACAGCCCATGGGGTGAAGAGAGAGCACAGGGGGAGAAGAGAGAGCACACGGGAAAGACAGCACAGGGGGAGAAGAGAGAGCACAGAGGGAGAAGAGAGAGCACACGGGAAAGACAGCACAGGGGGAGAAAAGAGAGCACAGGGGGAGAAGAGAGAGCACATGGGAAAGACAGCACAAGAGGAGAAGAGAGAGCACAGGGGAGAGAGTGCATAAGGAAGAAGAAAGAGCGCACTGGGGGACTATATTTCTGGGAATTGCGTTTTATATATATATATATATATATATATATATATATATATATACATACAGCCCTGCAATCTCTATATTCTAATAATGAATCGGTAGGTATGTGTTATAGTGGCCCACTGGACTCTTTCGCCCAGGGCCCACGAAAACCTGGAGGCGGCCCTCATCCAGAGGATAGGTAATTAAAATAAAAGTATCTGGTAACTTTTAATCTTAATGAAATTACTTGGAAAATGATTTTTTACTTGATTCTTAGAAAACTAAGCAGTGACAGAGCTTCTGGGTATTCCAACCCCTGTATTCCTGTTGTAATTGGGGGAGGTAAATACATTTTATCCTTATTTCCTTTGCTATATAATGTACCCTTTCCCATTAAAATCAATAAACAGTCAAACAAAATGAAAGGCATAGGTGTATTATATTGTATCTGATGTTTTCTTACCAGTTTCCTATTATCTATATACATATTGCTATGTTTTCTTAGTATACCCTAAACCAAGTTAAAAAGTTGTCGGAACTGTTTATATTTTTCATTTTGACAAAATGATTTCTCATTTCTAAGCGACTTACGATTTCCCTACATCGAAAGTGAAATGAGCTACCGGTAATTGGCAG
This sequence comes from Anomaloglossus baeobatrachus, assembly GCF_048569485.1. NCBI lineage: Eukaryota > Metazoa > Chordata > Amphibia > Anura > Aromobatidae > Anomaloglossus > Anomaloglossus baeobatrachus. Next base: position 108,851,141 of record NC_134355.1, on the reverse strand, counting down.
GGGAATGATTTCTCTATGATGTAGATGCTAAGGCAAATTCATATTGTAGAACAGTTTGTCATTATTGTTATTGTAGGAAGATTAAAAAAAGTTGTTGATTTAGCAATATAGCCTTAAACTGTTCCCATGTTGCTGTCTCTTCATGTTGGGTCAATACATTTTTCTCAAATGGAAACTTCATGTTTTGATTAAATGTCATGGAGAAAAGATGAACATTCTGCTAAGCCTTAAATAATCTCTCTAGGTACTTAATCCATTCAGTGGTGAACGGAAGATATAGCGTAATATGTCGGAAAGGAGAAAATATCCACATCTGTCTTTACTGTGCATTAATAGAAGTGCAGATCTCACTACTTTAACATCTGCTTCACCAAGGTCACTGCAGATAAAACACTTATCACTAGCACTTTCTCAATGTAATTGTAACTGCGTTTATAAATAGCCGTGCCTTGCTTTGATTGCTATTTATGCTAATAATTTATTTATTAATGAAAAATAAAGCAGTTGCCAATTAGATTGCAGCTCTAATGTAAAAATAAATATGATGAATAGGAGAAAATAAAAAAATAAGAATGTATGTACAAATAAGGGGGCTTTACACGGTAGCGATATCACTAGCAATTTGTAGCGATAGCGAGCGTGTAAGTACCCGCCCCCGTCGCGCATGCGATTATTTGTGATCGCTGCCGTAGCGAACATTATCGCTACGGCAGTGTCACACGTACTTACCTGGTCGGCGGCATCGTTGTGACTGCCGAACAATCCCTCCTTCAAGGGGGAGGGACGTTCGGCATCACAGCGACGTCACCGCAACGTCACACAGCGGCCGGCCAATCAAAGTGGAGGGGCGGAGCTGAGCATGATGTAAACATCCCGCCCACCTCTTCCTTCCGCATTGGGGCCGGCGGCAGGTAAGGAGACGTTCCTCGCTCATGCGGTGTCACACATAGCGATGTGTGCTGCCACATAAGCGATGAATCACAACGCTAAACAACCCTTACCGATTTTTGAGTTTGGGACGATCTCTCCATGGTGAACGATTTTCACCATTTTTGAGGTCGCCTAAGGTCGCTGGTAAGTATCACACGCTGCGATATCGTTAATGACGCCGGATGTGCGTCACTAACAATGTGACCCCGACGATCAAACATTAACGATATCGTAGAGTGTAAAGCCCCCTTTACAGTCATGGCTGAAAGTGTTGGCACCCTTCAAATTATTCCAGAAAATGAAGTATTTCTCCCAAAAAGTTATTGTAATTACACATGTTTTGGTATGCATATTTTTATTTTTTTTGTGTGCATCAGAACAAAAGAAAAAACTGTGAAAATATGCAAATTGCATATAATTTCACACAAACCCCCCAAAAATGGGCAAGACAAAATGGTTTACACCCTCAACTTAATATTCGATTGGAATAAAAAACTACAATCATTCACTTCTATAACCATGAACAAGCTTCTTAAACCTCTCAGTTGGAATTGTGGACCTCTCTTCTTTTGCAAACTGCTCCAGGTCTCTCATATTTGAAGGCGCCTTCTCCCAACAGCAATTTTAAAATCTCTCCACAGGTGGTCAATAGAATTTAGATCCAGATTCATTCAGAACTCTCCAGCTCTTTATTTTCACCCATTTCTGGGTGCTTCTTAAAGTATGCTTTTGTGCGTTTTGCTTGCGATTGTTATCCTACTGGAAGACCCAAGACCTAGGACACAAACCCAGCTTTTTGACACTAGGACTACACTGTGACCAAAATCATTTGGTAATCTTCCGTTTTCATGATACCTTGCACACCGTCAAGGCACCCAGTGCCAGAGGCAGCAAAAAAGCCCTAAAACATCTTTTAACCGCCAATATATTTGACTGTAGCTACTGTGTTTTTTTCTTTGTAGGCCTCATTCCATTTTTGGTAATTAGTAGAATTATGTGGTTTATCAAAAAGCTCTATCATTGTCTTATCTGTCCACAAGAGGCTTTTCCAGAAGTATGTCCACATACATTTTGGCAAATTGGAGTCTAGCTTTTTTATGTCTCTGTGTCAGCAGTGTGGTCCTATTGGGTCTTCTACCATAGTGTTTCATTTCATTCAAATGTCAAATGATTCAGAACAGCTTAAATTTCTTTGGTAGTTGAATGGGGCTGCTTATCCACCATCTGGACTTTCCTGTGTTGCAACCTTTTACCATTTTTTTCTCTGCTGTCCACATCCGGGGAGATTGGCTTCAGTGTCATGGCTTGTAAACTTCTTGATTATGTTGCACCTGTGAACAAAGGAACATTAACATCTTTAAAGATGGATTTGTAATCTTGAAATTGTTGATATTTTATTTAACAATTTTGGTTCTCAAATATTATGACATTATTGTTCCCCTCTTTCTGTTCTCTATGCTTTGTGTGGCACATACAGACACACACAAACTTTGAGTTAACTTCTCTCCTTTTTATCTGGTTTCAGGTACGATTTTTATATTGTGTGGTTTTGCATGCGGTTATGTCTAGGGATGATCGAATATAACAAATATTCAGCAATATTCGGCCTCGCGAATATTCGACGAATAGGTCGCCACTATGTGAATATTCAATGTGCAATGTAAGTCTATGGGAAGCCTGAATAGTTGCTATTCGGCAACTAGTCGGGTTTCCCATAGACTTACATTGCGCATTGAATATTTGCAAATAGTCGAATAGCGGCGACCTATTTGTCGAATATAAGCGTAGCCAAATATTTGAGGTATTCGATCATTCCTAATTATGTCTAATTTGCCTTTTTTTCTTTTTTGAGTTGTTCCAATACACACAAAGGAGATACATATGACTATAACAAATCATGTGTAATTCCAATAAGTATCTGGAAGAAAAGCTACATTTTCTGGAACAAGGGTGCACTTTTGGCCATGACTGTATAAAAGTAGATAGAACATAGATATTTCTAATGTCCTTTTTACTCTTAGGTCTGTTTGAAGGGATAAAGATTTCACACACTCCCTATTAAAAACGCACAGACAGGATAAAAATATGTTTATTTGAATACAACCCCCGCCACACTTTCCCTTGTTCACCAATTTATTTTAAAAAAAGTTCCTATAAATGTCCAACATAATCCCCAATCCAGATATGCTACTACGGCGACTATGATTATAAAGTACAGCTACTCACAGATGGTGGGTACAACCACGACGTTCATCCGGCTGAACACTTCACTCAGTAAACCCAGCGACTCTGATGAGAATTGTAGTCAGTAGCTGGTGCTTGTGAATACCTGTACTTTACTGCTAATCATAGTCACCGTAGTAGCAGACCTGGATGATGAACTACGACGGATCTCTGTGGAAATTTTTTAAAATTAATTGTGTGGGGAGTCTTTATTCAAATAAACTATTTTTCACCTATGTGTGTGCTTTTAACTTTACACTCACTGGGTTAGTAATGGGGGTGTCTGATAGAAACGTCTCCATTATTAACACCTGGGCTTGATGCAAGCTAAGATTACACAGCTGATATCAGCCCCATTAACCTTTTACCTCGATTGCCTCCTCACCAGGGCAATCGAGAAAAGCCATAGCAAATGTAAGCTAATCTAATTTGATGTGTAAATTCTGTCGCAGCTATGGGCTGCTATTTTTAGACTGGGAATGACCAATCCATGGGCCTTCTCTGCCTGGTAATACCAGACTGCAGCTGTATGCTTTATCTTGACTGGTTGTCAAAATTGCAAGGACCCCACGCATTTTGTTTTAAAATAATTTATTTAGTAATAAATAAAAAATTACTAAAAATGGCATAGGCATCTTCTATTTTTAATAACCAGCCAAGGTAAAGCAAACAGGCTAGTTGTTATCGAAAATAGGAAGGGACCACATGCTTTTTGAAAATTGTTTCCTTTTTAACTTTCCTGCAGAACCTGGGGGTCAGAAATGTGTCCAGACATCTTCCCCATGCTGTTCCCATTCCTTTTGAGTTCAGTTTCCATTCATTTCAGCTACTTTTCAGCTACCCAGCCATCTAAGGAAAAATGCTCGAGTTTCTCTTAGGCTTTCATTATACTACTTACTCGAATCGAGCGAGTCTGGGCTTCAGACCCTCTCGATTCGAGTAAGAAGCACTCATCAGTAATAATAGATCATCATATATAATGTTCACCATTGATTATGGAATTATATTCCAAAACTCATGCGTTTTGAAAACCACACTGTATGTCATGTAAAGTATTGACCCAAAGAAAATAGAGTGTCAGCTTTCTTCTGCTGATATACCTTTTTGACTTTCAGACTGGCATGCACCCAGGATACAAATGATGCGGTTGTGGTGAGCTGTCATTTTCTGTCAGGGGCGGACATATCATGTGCAGTCAAACAGGGACCCAAAGCTAAGGGGGGCCACTTAACCCCTTCACCCCTGGCCACTAAAACACCCTAATGACCGGGCCATTTTTTGCAATTCTGACCAGTGTCACTTTGACAGGTTATAACTCTGGAACGCTTCAACGGATCCTGGCGATTCTGAGATTGTTTTTTCATGACATATTGCACTTCATGACAGTGGTAAATTTAGGCCGATATTTTTTGCGTTTATTTGTGAAAATTTAGGAAATTGTGCGAAAATTTTGAAAATTTCGCAATTTTCAAACTTTGAAAATTTATGCCCATAAATCTGAGAGCTATGTCACACAAAATGGTTACTAAATAACATTTCCCACTTGTCTACTTTACATCAGCACAATTTTCGAAAGAAATTTTTTTTTCGTTAGGAAGTTAGAAGGGGTCAAAGTTCATCAGCAATTTCTAATTTTTCCAACAAAATTTACAAAATAATTTTTTTAGGGACCACATCACATTTGAAGTGACTTTGAGAGGCCGAGGTGACAGAAAATACCCAAAAGTGACCCCATTCTAAAAACTGCACCCCTCACACTGCTCAAAACCACATCCAAGAAGTTTATTAACCCTTTAGGTGCTTCACAGGAACCAAAGCAATGTGGAAGGAAAGAATGAAAATTTTACTTTTTAACACAAAAATGTTACTTTAGCCATAAAATTTTCATTTTTACAAGGGAGAAAAGAGAAAGTGCACCCTACAATTTATTGTGCATTTTCTCCTGAGTACGCTGATACCCCATATGGGGTAAAAATCAATTGTTTGGGTGCACGGCAGAGGTCGAAAGGCAAGGAGTGCCATTTGAATTTTTGAACGCAAAATTAGCTGCACTCATTAGCGGACGCCATGTCGGGTTTGAAGACCCCTTGAGGTGCCTAAACAATGGAGCTCCCCCACAAGTGACCCCATTTTGGAAACTAGAGCCCTCAAATAATTTTTCTAGATGTTTGGTGAGCACTTTGAACCCCTGGGGGCTTCACAGAAGTTTATAACGTTGAGCCGTGAAAAGAAAAAAAATTTTTTTACCACAAAACTGTTGCTTCAACTAGGTAGCTTTTTTTTCCACAAGGGTATCGGGAAAAAATGCAACATAAAATGTATTGTCCATTTTCTCCTGAGTACGCAGATACCTCATATGTGGTGGAAATCAAATGTTTGGGCACACGGCAGAGCTCGAAAGGGAAGGAGCGCCATTTGAATTTTTGAACGCAAAATTAGCTGCACTCATTAGCGGACGCCATGTCAGGTTTGAAGACCCCCTGAGGTGCTTAAACAATGGAGCTCCCCCACAAGTGACCCCATTTTGGAAACTAGAGCCCTCAAATAATTTTTCTAGATGTTTGGTGAGCACTTTGAACACCTGGGGGCTTCACAAAAGTTTATAAAGTTGAGCTGTGAAAATATTTTTTTTTTTTTTTTACCACAAAACTGTTGCTTCAACTAAGTAGCTTTTTTTTCCACAAGGGTATCAGGAAAAAATACACCATGAAATTTATAGTGCATTTTTTCCTGAGTACGATGATACCTCATATGTGGTGGAAAGTAATTGTTTGGGCGCATGGCGGGGCTCAGAAGAGAAGGAGCACCATTTGACACCAAAATTTGTTTGAATCATTAGCGGATACCATGTCACGTTTGGAGACCCCCTGAGGTGCCTAAACAGTTGAGATCCCCCACAAGTGACCCCATTTTGGAAACTAGATCCCTCAAGGAGTTTATTTAGATGTTTGGTGAGCCCCAAGGGGCTCCACAGAAGTCAATAATGTTGAGCCATGAATACAATTTTCTTTTGTTTTACCACAGAACTGTTACTTGAACCAGGTAGCTTTTTTTTCACAAGGGTATCAGGAAAAAATGCACCATAAAACGTATTGTGCAATTTCTCCTGAGTACGCAGATACCTCACATGTGGTGGAAAGTAATTGTTGGGCACAGGGCGTGGCTCAGAAGAGAAGGGCACCATTTGACAGCAAAATTGGTTGGAATCATTAGCGGACGCCATGTCACGTTTTTAGACCCCCCCTATGGTGCCTAAACAGCGGAGCTCCCCCACAAATTACCCTATTTTGGAACTAGACCCCTCAAGGAATTTATCTAGATGTTTAGTGAGCCCCTTGTACCCCCAGGGGCTTCACTGAAAGTTGATAACGTTGAACCGTGAAAATTATTTATTTTTTTTTAAATTTTTGCAGCAACAAGGTAGCTTTTTTTTTTTCTTTTTACATCGGTATCAGGAAAAAATGCACCATAAAACGTATTGTGCAATTTTTCCCGAGTACGCAGATACCTCATATGTGGTGGAAATCAATTGTTTGGCCGCATGGCGGGGCTCAGAAGACAAGGAACGCCATTTGACTTTTCAAACGCACAGACGCAGTGCACTGATCGGCCGCTGCAGGAGGCACGGTTGGATGAGATACAAAAAGCGCTGGGGATACGGAAAAAAAAAAAAAGTCACGCCAAAAATTGAGCAGGGATGCTGATCCGCGCTCACAGTGGGACGCACGGACAGATGCGATACTTTTTTTTCCGTATCCCCGATGCTTTTTGTATCGCATCAGTCCGTGCGTCCCGCCGAGCGCTGATCAGGGATGCACATAACGGATCGGCATCCCTGCTCAATTTTTGGCGTGACTTTTTTTTCCGTATCCCCGATGCTTTTTGTCACGCCAAAAATTGAGCAGGGATGCCGATCCGTTATGTGCATCGCTGATCAGCGCTTGGCAGGACGCACGGACTGATGCGATACAAAAAGCGTCGGGGATATGGGAAAAAAAAGTCCCGCCGAAAACTGACCATGGATGCAGATACGTTATCTGCATCCCTGATCAGCGCTCGGAAGGACGCACGAGGTGTAAAAATGGACAGGGGATAGAGGAAAAAAAAGAAAAAAAAAAAAGTTATACTCACAGTACCCAGAGGATTAGCAGGAGGAACATCTTTACAGCAGCAGCAGGCAGGAAGTTGGACAGCTCAACAGAAGACCCAGGAAGAAGGACCCAGCGATGGAGGCAGATGTGATCGGCCGGTGAAGACAGGTAAGAGGACGTCGGGGGGACAGCAGAGGGGGGGGCAGCAGAGGGGGAGGGGGAGAAAAGAGGGGGAGAGCAGAGGGGGAGGGGGAGAGCAGAGGGGGAGGGAGATACCGGAGGAGCTGCAGAATAGAGATCACGGGGGAGGCCGGCAGATTTGGATGTCGGGGGGCAGATCGGGATGTCGGGGGGCAGATCGGGATGTCGGGGGGGCAGATCGGGATGTCGGGGGGGCAGATCGCAGGGGGGCACGGGCAGGGGCTATTACGGGAGTGCGCAGGAGCAATCACAAGAGCGCGCAGGGGCTGCAAGGAGAGCAGAGGAGGGAGATACCGGAGGAGCTGCAGAATAGAGATGGCGGGGGGCAGATCGGGATGTCGGGGGGGCAGATCGGAATGTTGGGGGCAGATCGGGATGTCGGGGGGGCAGATCGCAGGGGGGCACGAGCAGGGGCCATTACGGAAGCGTACAAGAGCGCGCAGGGGCTGCAAGGTGAGCACAATACTCACCGCTCCTGCTCCTGCTCCGCGACGTGACAGCAGCGGCAGCAGCAGCGGTGGCGTGGTACCACTAATACTAGCCAGTGCTGCACGCTGCAGACATGTTGGGGGAGGGTCCCCAGACCAGCACAGGCCTGGGGAGGGTGGCCACCGGCAGATCAGACCGCCCCACTGCACACTGATTGGAGCGATTGCGCGTCATAGCACGATCGCTCCAATCAATGCTGCAGGGGCTGGGGGCGGTATGTTTGAGATCCACCTATGATCTGCTGTACCTGCTACAGCACATCATAGCCGGATCTCATAGTATCGCACTAATTCCGGCATTATTTTTTACCGAAATCAGTGCGAAAGATGTGGTTGGCGGTTCAGATTTGAACAGCCAATCACATCGATTGTCGATGGGGAGTGGCGATGCCACCCCCCCTGGGGTGAAGCAAAGGTCCTCTGCTGTAAGAAACAGCAGGGGACATCATTTGAAAGCCGTTGCTATGGCCACGGCAATCAAATGAACTTTAGGCCGTAAAATTACGTCCCTGGTTGTTAAGTCACGTTAAAATAGGACGTAATTTTACTGCCCGCGGTCGTGAAGGGGTTAAACCTCCAAACCAGGTGAAATTTGGCATAATGTTAACCTTCTGGACTATAAAGGGCCTGTATATTGTTTTTGCAGAGTGTCCCTAGTATGTCTTTGTCCACCACTGACATCTGTGTCTGGCTTTCTGGGTGTCTCTGGCCTAAGGCGTACCATACTTAACACCGGATTAAGTGCAGCACAAAGTGAATTTCTCATCTCCCTACTATTTTCATATTCAAATTGCATATGTAATAGTAGCAGAAGACAACACAGAAAATTAGCTTAAAAAAGATATGCATCATTTAGTAATGATCAAAAAAGACACAGACAAACCAAATTATAAACAGTTAAAATACAAACAAGGTGCCAAAATATTATATTAAATGCAAAATAAACCACGCTACTCTCCGAGAACACAAACGTTGCGCTGATCCCATGTATATCTAAGTAGTGGGTCTATAAGGATAAAAATTTTAGATCAATAAAAAAGTCATCAAAGCACAATACTGTAGTGACCAAATTAATTAATATAATTAAACTGGTTCTATATCAGGAGCAATGAAAGCTGAAATCTGACCGAGGTAGTTGGGAGGAAGAAGTGGTTGAGAACAACCTAAGCAATCTGCCACTGAATGTGGCTTCCTAAATGGTTTCTCATCACTTCCTTAATCTGTCTGTGTCTCACTTCAGTATTCCTAAGATTTGTATATGTGTCAAGGGAGGAATTTTGGGTCAAGACTGCTAATGGAGTCTTCATTTAGGATCCAGAGACGGTGCCCCATTAATGCTGTATACCAGTGCCAATATATATCAATGTATATAAGACAAAGAACACAGACATGCTCTCTTTTCAGCCAGCATCACCAACTGGCTCGTATATTACGATAGATCCAATTATACAGTAAGTAAGCGTAAATAACCTTGAAACTAACGAAGGAGTGTGTTCACTCCCCAATTTCTCTCATCCCTCCTGCCCTCCCGTACATTCCTTTTGTGTGAACATTACTGGTAAGAGTTTATAGCTTCACATTCTGGCTTTATCATCTTTAGTTAACTCCTTCATGATTATACAACTTTGAATTATACTACGGGTCTGTGCAATTGCTACACAGACAGACAGATAATTTTGCATCTACATCTACATTTTGATTTAGTTATATACACAGATATTCTTATTACGTTTGAACAAACAAGCTATAGCTCAGTGCCACCTCCACAGTCCCCCCTTTAATAAAATATCTGTGAATATTATTAACCTTAAATTTAAAAATTTTCCCCATTTAGATATATTGTATTATTTGGGACTTATTTGTGACCTACTGCCCTTGGGACTTTAATTATATCTATATCTATATATGCGGGCTTTCTATGGGATTGTTGTTTAATTTAACACTACAGGCTTTAGCTCCCCCCTTTAATACTTATTTTTATTTATTAAACATAACTCTATGATTTATAGGGGCTATTAGAATTGGCGTTATTACTCTCATTAGGGCACATTATCCTGATGAAGAAAAATTGAATCTAAACCTTATTTAAAAATTAGCACATAATTAAAAAAAAACACAAAAGGAAATTTGGAAATTGTCCATGGTTCTTCTTTCCGGATATGAAACAAAAAAAAGGATGCTTAGTCAGTGCTAGTCCACTTAGGGCCACTTTGTGAACCTGGATAATCTGCTCTTGATAATACAAAAATAACAAAACATGATGAGGCTTCATGTATACAGTTTGTGGTGCAGACTTGGAAAAACCTTCTGGGATAATGGGTTGAATAGCGGCCGCTTTCTGCTTCGGTTGTGTCGCGTCCATTGGTTTTTGAGATGTGATGTCAACTCGTGTGTCACTGCCAGTGCTCAGCAGACTAGGCTGGAGAGACATCAGCCTGATGGGATAGGCTCCTCTAAAACTTTTCCTGAAATGAGAAAATCCATATCTAGCATTTTGTATTAAGGAAAATCACTGAAATTAGTAGGAAACAAAAACATTTGTAAATGGTTAGATTACATTAACCAAACCACATTTTTGGGTCTATGAAATGGCTGAATTAAGTATTTTCGACTACTCAATTCGTACCTTCAACAGTCCCCCCTTTACTTACTTCTGCCATTTCCAAATACTAAGGGTACTGTGTTCCCTTAGGAAAAGAGGAAGAAAGATCTGTTGGGAAATCCTGCCTGACTGAACGTTGAGGCATGGGTGGAGAGGGGAATGGGATTTCTTCACCGGTTTGAGACCAAGGACCCCTAGGCGAGTCCTCACCCTTTGTAGTTGGACTTTCCCATGTCTCAAGGTTCTCTAAGTCCTCTCTTCTAACTATTTCGGCAATGATGGTTTGGGACTGTACAGGTTTTTTGTAAAGGATAAATATAAGCAGGACGCTCAGTGCAGCTTCGGTGGATCGACCCTTCTGCAATGCGGGGCGTGAATCTATGTTGTCCTGCCGTTGAGCTTTATCGAAATTTCTGTGTCCTTTTAGGATTAATCAATCTCCTGACCGAAAACCATAAACTACTAACTCTGATTTAGGATCTGGAATTAGAAAATACACTTGTTTATTTCTCTAATTAGTCAATCATATGAAAATTATACATGGTTTGCGCTAGACCAAAGAAAAACATTTTACATTGGAACCTGTTTATTACTAAAGAGAAACACAACACACACTAAAGAGAAACAAAACACGCATTGATTTACAACTTATCAGTTTGTTTGTTTACATACCACTTGCATTATGTGGATTTTCAGCAATGACGTCATTTTCTGCACTGGAAAGCCTCTGACCAGACCTGGAAAGAAATCTACACAACACGCACAGACTTGCATACAACGTGCTCATGATAAAGATCTATAATCAGTTTGCAGTCTCTAAGAATGGGTAGAGCAGGTGCAGGGTGTTTCTACGGACTCTTTACAGTTTTTCCTCATTGTTTTAAAAACGTGCTCCACAAGACCGGGTGAGTTTGCCTACCTGGGTACTGAACCCTGGCGTCACCAAAGCGCACACTGATATCCAACTGTCACAGATGTTAGTCCATGTTACTTGGGCCATCATTAAGAAGAGATCTCATGGCAGAGAAAGCTTACCGCCCTTCATCCACAGACCTTCCTCAGTCAGCCGGCTCCCTGCGTCTCGCACTCCACTCCTTATTGGTTCACTTTTTCCTGTAGGGATTTAAGAACACAAGGAGTGACAGAAGTCACTGACGTGACCGGTGTCACTGAGGCATGGTCTTTATGCATGGTAAAGGACTCCTCAACTCTAGGCCCGTTCACTGCTTCTTGGTCAGCTTCACCTGTGCGGGGATCTCCATCCGATTCCATCAGCTCAGATCTAGACTTTCTTTTCGGCGTACCTAGCTTATTTGACAACAGGAAAGATCTACATCCTACATACATTTTGACTATCTTACCTACCTCTGCTCCACCCATCTAAAGAGGCACTTACGTCACTTCCTTCCGTACCGATAGGAGGGGAGGGAGTGGCCTAAATTTAGACTACCTCATGTTGTATAAACTGTAGCATATCCAGTGCAGAATCGACCACCATCTGGTTTCATCTATAAAAACAAAAACTAAAAGAAATATAGATTAGATCATTCCTATAACAGACATATATTCCTATATTCATAATAATCCAATAAACATGACATAACTGTTGCAAAAGAAAGGCCAGCTTTAAAGCCTGCTTTAAAGCCTATCCAATATATCTGCTGCTGGAAAAATGCAATAGATATCTACTTCCTCCCTTTTTATATACTACTGTGGCAAAATATATAGGTCTATAACAGTAAACAATATGATTAACTAATAAATAAATATAACTTATACTCTACTGGGAAATTTTGAAACCTTACAACAGGGTTCATAGATATTCTGTATCTACAAAAGAAAAGGAAAGTAATCAATATTGGCATTTTGTATGCAAAAATAATAGAAAACAAAAACATAACCATAAAAACAAAAAAACCTAATTTGTATATTTTAAAAAATATACTTTTCCCTGCAAAATTAATTCAATTATTTAAATAGCAGCAGAATACTATTGATAATCTCCTATGAAATTTTGAACTTTAAGGATTAAACAAAATCCACTCCACCAGCCGGAAAAAACACGTTAGTACATAAGACAGAAACTGCTTTGTAAATCTGCTGAAACTACTTTTTTTTTTTTTTTTTACAACTTTTTCTACTTCCTTATTTTTTTTTTTTTTCCCTCTGCTCTCTACAACTTGTGATTAGCAGCAGCTTACTGATAATACTCCCACACATCCCTGCACTAACTTATGCCCCCCTGTCTCCTTCAGGTTGCGCGATGTTAGAACAGCTGGTGGACAAAACAGATACAAGAAAAAAAAACATGGGCAGAACTTTCACTATAGAAATATATAAAATATATGTCTGTACCGTGTCAGCCAGCAGAAACAAAAGTACTACAGAAACATATATTATAGAAACCTTAAGATTGATGGAATGGAATAGAAAACATCATTAAAGCGGGTAGCTTGGGATTGGAAATCACTGCAACAAAAACAAGCAGTCCGGGGCTCCCCTTTGTGTCACTAGGGAAGGTTGGGGCAGACTCCTGGGTGCAGCCGGACTGTGGGCAGTATCTTGAGAAATCTCCTAAAACTGATTTAAAGGGATACTGTGATACTCTGGGAAAAGGCACACCTGGCTTCAGGTAGATCATTACTGAATCTACAGGGAACACCTTTATTATAAATTTATATATTGCAAGTTTTGGTTACGGTTTTGAGGGTACCTGGCCAAACACTGAGATTTGGGGGCATGACACTTTCTTTGATAGTGACCAAACTGACCACAATGCCAACAATTCTGTTGCTGGCTCTGCTGGTTTTGTTGATTGGGAGCTACGTATATAGGGTTTGGGCCCTGTCGGGGCATGGGCTGTGGCGGGGGCTGCACCGGCACATTTGTATATACCAATTCATCTTGAGCCCATCTTTTTAAAGCGGCACAATACTGTTGTCCACTTTGGAAAATGGTGTCATCAGTGCCTGGGGGCTCCATTAAGGGCCAAAAACTGTCTCCTGCTTTTACTTTGGTGAGATTAACAAGGTCCTTCCGGGCAGCTGAGTATAACTGATGGACCTGTAGCATCTTCCTATAAAATCGCATAAGGTTAATTTCGGGATCTGGCAGGCAGGGGATTAATGCCGCTGACTGGGTGGGGTTGAAGGGGACATTTAAATGAGGGCTGTTCCTCGTCAGGTTCGGGGTAAGGCTCACTATGTGTCCTAAGGGAAAAAGGGGGATCCAAGGGGAGGGGATTGGTAATTGGGGAGTGTGACGGCAGACTGGCCGGTATGGGGAGAGACGGCATTGCAGGTATGGGAGGGAAAATGGGTATGGGTGTGGAAAGGGTTAAGGGATGCTGTCTAGTGACTGCAGCATCTGTGAATATCTCCGGGACGGGGGAATAGAATGGGGATCAGGTTGTGGGGCAGCAACAAAACAACCTATCGGAGGACCCTCAGATCTGTCCTCAGACTCGGGTAACATATAGTAAAACACAACATCTCCTTGCTCATCTTCATCTTCAACCTCAATATATCTTTCTGATAGCAATGCCTGCGATATTCTGCCAAACAATTCTGCATCATTCAACAATCTCCTGTCTTTTAACTTGCCCTTTTTTGCTTTCAATGCTGTTGCCCATAGTGACGGTTGTAGCCGACCTCCTTTTGGTAATTCTAACATTTTAAACATCTCCAAGGCACGACATACAGCTTTCTTCCCTTCTGTCTCTGCAACTAGCTCTAACACAGTCTGTGAACCTTCAGGCCTCTCAACTTTCTGTCTCCTCTGTCTGAACATTTTTGCTATCTTGGTGGTGTCTGGATTACACTAATATAACTATGCGGTGAACGTTAGAGTCCGGCCGGCACCTAAGGCTACACCTCTATACTAGCTGGCAACTCCTCAGCTATATAGTAATAAGGGTATCCCGTGATATGGAGGAGGGGTACAAAATGTATTCCCTCCGGACTTGATCAGCTGCACCAAAATTAATGTCCTAATCCCTATCTTCAGCCACGGGAACCCCCCCGCGTCTTTAATTACAGACCGGGTCAGTCTAACTAGCTATATCCAGCCACCACCATCTTTCCTGCCCTAACAACCGTCCTCTGGATCCCTTGTGACACTCGATCCACACCTCAGGGCTGGGATCGTGCTCTGAGCTCCAGCGGGCACTACCCCTGAGTCACAATCAGGTACCTTTTAACACCGATATGGACACACAGCCCGTCACTCCCTCCTCTCCAAAACCAACCACAACGGTAGTGAATACACAGTATGTAACACTTACCCGTGGGGTCGGAGGTGATCAGCCTGGTTGGAGGAGAGGGAGATCTCAGTCCGCGACGTCCAAACCATCGGTATCTCCAGGTCGGTAATGCGTCCTTGAAGGAGCTCCACGTTGGTGCGCCAAACTGTCAAGGGAGGAATTTTGGGTCAAGACTGCTAATGGAGTCTTCATTTAGGATCCAGAGACGGTGCCCCATTAATGCTGTATACCAGTGCCAATATATATCAATGTATATAAGACAAAGAACACAGACATGCTCTCTTTTCAGCCAGCATCACCAACTGGCTCGTATATTACGATAGATCCAATTATACAGTAAGTAAGCGTAAATAACCTTGAAACTAACGAAGGAGTGTGTTCACTCCCCAATTTCTCTCATCCCTCCTGCCCTCCCGTACATTCCTTTTGTGTGAACATTACTGATAAGAGTTTATAGCTTCACATTCTGGCTTTATCATCTTTAGTTAACTCCTTCATGATTATACAACTTTGAATTATACTATGGGTCTGTGCAATTGCTACACAGACAGACAGATAATTTTGCATCTACATCTACATTTTGATTTAGTTATATACACAGATATTCTTATTACGTTTGAACAAACAAGCTATAGCTCAGTGCCACCTCCACATACGCACATATTCCTTCATGGTTGTATAAATATATATGTAGATATTCTGTGTGATATACAGTATATTCTCATTAGCACAAGGAACAACAAGATGGACCCGAGGAAGCGTATTCATACGCGAAATGGCCGTCGTCCGTGAGGGGGCCTGCTGACAGCTCTACTCCTGCTGCTTTTACTGCACCTTTTCTAATAAACAATCTACTGGATTTTGGTGAGTGCCGTCCTCTTTCTGACATGGACTCTATTACTGAACTCTAAAGTATTTTGGACGAGCACCTCTCAGCCAGCTGGGTGGAGGATCCCTGCCCTTATCCTGCATTAGTGATTCACGCTTGCATAAGTGAGGAGGTTGGTGCGGCAGTTCTCTCTCTGTGGAATTGTCATTCCTAAGATTTGTATATGCACATTTTCCTTCATGGCTGTATAAATATATTTGGAGATATTCTGTGTGATATACAGTATATTCTCAATTAGCACAAGGAACAACAAGAAGCAATGTGATGAAACTAAAAGGAAGGAGATTCAGATTAGACATTAGGAAAAACTTTCTGACAGTGAGAGCAGTTAGAGAGTGGATCAGGTGACCACGGGAGGTAGTGAGCTCTCCATCAATGGAAATCTATAGCTGACTGAGATGATTTAGGAAAACCTGCACTCGCAGAGGGTTGGACCCGATAGCCCTTGAGGTCCCTTCCATCTCTACCATTCTGTGATTCTATGATATGTCTTTTGATTTCCAGTATAAGAGAAAGAAAAAAGAGGGAGTGCTTGAGAAGCTTTTTACAGACAAGTAACGATAGCATGTAATCCACTCACCTGGATGTGTTGCGCTACAGGCACAACACTGATGAAAGCGTGTAACCACAGGTACAGTATTTTCCCTGTTCATTGAATAATGATGTTGCCACCCGAGATGGTGTTCAGGAGATAGTGAGCACTATTCAGAGATGATCTGGTGGTGCAGGCTGGAGAGGACCGTCCTGTAAACTACCGTGCAGGTATGGGTGTCCGCTGCTGTGTGGTGTCACCCATACCTAGTTAATATCATTCTGTTAATAATCTCTGGATTGTTCCGATCAGTACTGTCAGAGTTGAGGTGAGGCTATTCACCGCTAATGGTAAAGTGGCAGAATAGCTTTCTTGATGTGCCGGTCTAATTGCTTTAGCACCACCGCTCACTCACAGGTAGTGAGTGCATGTGAACAATTGCGGTGTTCTGTGTGCTGCTGATCAAACAGATGGGCCATGAGATTAAACAAATGTATTTATTATAGTTAAAAGATAACAGTTGATGGACACTACATGTTACGGAGGCGAACCGTCCCCTTCATCAGGTGTCATCAGGTGGACGCAGAGTGTCCATCAACTGTTATCTTTTAACTATAATAAATAGAACATTTTTTAAATCTCCTGGCCCATCTGTTTGATCAGCAGCGCACCTAACACCACAATTTGTTTTTTTACCCTTGATTTCCAGTTTGTATGTAATTCCAGAAAAAAACAAAATGTAGTGTAAAGTTCTGTTCACACTATGTTGAGTGCACACATTCAAGATAGGTGCCAAGAGTGGAGATAATGCTGGCACATACACTGAACAGTATTCATTTTTTACATTGATGTGCAGATTTAGGCACATGTTCACATTTTGATGGCAAACTTAGCATTGCATACAAGAAATGTTATTAATACAGACTATTGATGCCAATGTGAACAATTAAGTTACACAATCTGAGAGAGCTTGTGAATTTGTTAAAGGGGTGGCGTTGCTATTGAAATATTGTTTTAAGTCCATTGTACATTTCTGAAAAACAGTTCACGGGGTTAAGTGGTCTTTTAAAATGAACAAAAACCTTATTTAATCTATTTAACAAGACTAACTCATAATACAGTGCCATGCATAAGAAAATGTAATAACACATGGAAAAGCATCAGCCAGATATCTTTGTTTGAAATGTTAATTGGAATTGCATAGCAGATGCTTTGGGAAGCACCGATTATGTCACAGGATTTCCCTGCATTGCAGAGCCAACATGAGTTATTTGCAGCTCTAAGCAGTCCGGGTTGATCATTAGTTATGTGTGCATTAAAAAAAGAACAGCGTAGATGACAAGATCACAGACTCGTAGGCGCAGTACAAATTACTCTGCTTCTCAATTAATGAGAAACAGCTCAAAATGTAGAATAATTAGCATAATATATGAGAATATAAGCAAAACTCAATAGAAACTTGCACTTTTCTACACTGATGTAAGGTCAGAATGCTGAAATTCACTAAACATTTAAAAACTTACAGTTTATATTTACTTTTGGACATCACTTAATAATTTACATACAGCTGTGGTCACTATTATTGCCATTACTGAATCTTAATTACTTAAACTAGAGATACTTACATAGTAATATTGGTTTGAAAAAGACCTAGGCTAACTTAAGTTTAACCTCTCTCCACCAATTATACATTTTTTGTCACTTTGTCATCTTCCACCAACAATGTTATCTTTACTGAGAAAATCATCCAGCCTTTTTTAAAAGCTGTTATAGTATCTGACATTACAACCTCTTGCGGTAGGACATTCCACAGTCTGACTGCTCTAACTGTAATGAATCCTTTCCTATATAGCTGCCGGAAACACCTTTCTTCCACCGGTAATGAGTGCCTTCTGGTCCTTAGTATTGTCTTGGTAAGAAATAAGTCATTTGCCAGTCCTTTATATTGACCACTCATGTATTTATACATATAAAGGAGATCTCCCTTGAAACATCTTTTTTCTAAGCTAAACAAATCCAACTTTCTAACCTCTCATCATAAGAAAGGCCTCCCTCTCTTGTAATAATCTAGTTGCCCTTCCTTTGAACTTAATCAAACTTCTAAATATCCTTTTTAAAATGTGAAGCCCAAAATTGGATCCCATATTTTATATGTGGCCTGACAAGTTATTTATATAGAGGTAGCAATACGTTGGGATCACAAGACTTTATTGCTTTCTTTATACACCCCAAAATCTTGTTTGCTTTTGCTGCTGCTGCTTGACATTGAGTGCTGCTGCTCAGCTTACTTGTAAAAAGAATACCCAAGTCCTTCTCCTGTTCTGTAGTCCCGAGTTTACTTCCATTTTTTATAAATGCAGCAATAGGATTACTCCGTCCTAGGTGCATTACTTTACATTTATCAATATTAAATCTCATTTGTCAAGTATCTGCCCATTCTGACATCTTAACCAGATTGTTTTGTAATATTGTACTATCAAGGTCAGTTTTTAACATCCTATTTTGTTTGGTGTCATCAGCAAAGACTGACACTTTACTATCAATTCCATCCAAAAGGTCATTAATAAAGAGATTAAAAAGAATCGGTTCTAGCACAGATCCTTGCAGAATCTCCACTGCTAACTTTAGCCCCTTTAGAGAATGTTCTATTTATGATGATTCCTTCTTTCGTGTCTTTAACCAATTCCTTAACCATTTTCATATACTGTCCCCTTGAACTTACTTCTGGAGTTTCATTATAAAGCTGTCATGTGGCGGAGTATCAAAAGCCTTTGCAAAGTCCAGATAAATCACATCAGCTGTATTACCAACATCCAGATTTTCACTTACCTTCTCATAGAAACCCAGCATGTTAGACACGACTTCCCTTTCATGAATTCATGCTGGTTGTCGGTTATTGTAGTATTCTCTGCAATTATTTTTTGCATGCCATCTCTTGAAATGCCCTCAAAAACTTTGCACACCACTGATGTCAGACTTACTGCCTCGATCCACCTTCTTAGCTTTCTTAAATATCAATTCCATGTCAGCCATCCTTCAATCCTGTGACACTTACCCTGTTGCAAGAGAGTCTAATAATATGAGTTACAGTGGTCTGTCAATTACTGAGCTCAATTCCCTTAGCATTCGTAGATGAATGCAATCTGGCCTGGGGTATTTGTCAATGTTTAATTTGCTTAGACACAGGCATACTTCTTCTTGTGTTAAACTAGTTATATCAGGTGGTGAACTTTAATTTTTGCTTTGGTAAATGATGCCTGGAACAGTGAGTTCATTGGTGAGCACAGATGAAAGGTGCCTGTTTAATATCTTTGAATTCTCTTTGTCTTCTATAATATTCTTGTTATTTTCATCTATTAAGGGACCAATACCAAGAGTTGTTTTTACTTTTGTATTTATAACTTTTTTTTTTAAGTTATTTTAACCCTTTCACCCACAGGCAATTTTCCCTTTTTCCTTTCCGCTCCCCTTCTTCCAAGAGCCGTAACTTTTTTATTTTTCTGTCAATCTTGCCATGTAAGGGCTTATTTTTTGTGGGACGAGTTCTACTTTTACATGAAACCATAAGTTTTACCATATAGTGTACTGGAGAATGGCAAAAAAATTCAAAGAGCAAAACAAAAAAAAAAAAAGCTGCGATTGCATGACAGTTTTGGGATAGTTTATTCACAGTGTTCACTGTATGGTAAAACTGATGTGTTGGTGTGATGCCTCAGGTTGGTATGATTTGTAGATAGAAAACATGCATAGGTTTACTTTTATCTAAGGGGTTAAAAAAAATTCAGAAGTTTGTCGGAAAAAAATGGCGCCATTTTCCGTGATCTGTAGCGTTCTCATTTTTTGGGATGTATGGCTCAGTGATGGCTTATTTTTTGCATCTTGAACTGAAGTTTTTAATTGTATCATTTTTGCGAGAAGCGCTATTTTGATCACCTGTTATTGCATTTTGACAAAAATTTGCAGCGACCAAAAAATATAATTTTGGCATTTGAAATTTTTTTGCCGCTACGCCATTTACTGATCAGATTAATTGATTTTATATTTTGATAGATCGGGATCTGAAAGCAGCGATACCAGATATGTGTATATTTTTTATTTTTTTAATTCTTTAATTTTAAATGAGGCAAATGGGGTGATTTGAACTTTTAGGTTTATTTTATTTTTTATTTTTTTTTTTTTAAACTTTTTTTTTACATTTTTTTATTTTAATAGTACCGCTAGGGGACTTTAACGATCAGCAGTCTGATCGCTCATTCTTTCTTTCTTGTAGATCAGAGCGGCATTGCTTTAATCTGCACAAAAGCAGCTCTCCTCTCATACACGGCCCTCTGCCAGCTACCATGGCAACTATCGGATCCACGTGATCACATCACGTGACTTTCGATGGAGCCGGGTAAGTGAATCCTTACCGTGGCTCGCTGTTACATTGCGCTGTGACATTTTCGCAGCATGGTGTAAGGGGTTAAGAGGCACGAGTGGGTAGAGAATCCACTCGTGCTTGATAGCCGCACATATCAGCTGTTCAAATCAGCTGACATGTGCACCGATTGCTGCTGGCTGCCGGCGGCAGCAGGCAGGTATAAATCTGACAAGATCCATGATGTACCCAGTATGTCATGTGTCTGCAAGAGGTTAATGTTGCTGGTGATTTTTGTTTTAATAGCTAATTTTGTTTGCTTGATTTCTTTTTTAGATTTCCTATTGAGATCTTTATACTCCTGAAATGGTATTTCCGTATTCTCGGCCTTCAACATTTCGAACACCCTTTGTTTTTGTCTTAATAATCTTTCTACTGTCTTATTTGTGCATAGTGGATTCTTTTTATTCCTGGACATCTTATTACCAAATGTTTTAAGTTTTGCACAGGATTCTAGTAATATATCCTTAAACATGCTCCATTTATGTTCAGTATCCCCAGTTACCCTGACATTGTCCCAGTCTATACGATTAAGCTCTTCCCTGAATTTGTTAAAATCAGCTTTCCTAAAGTTAAAAGTTTTCCATTTCTCCTTTAAAATATTTTATTCAATATTGCATTGAAACAAACCATATCATGTTTGCTGCATTACAAATGCTCCTGGACCTGTAGATCTGAAATTGTATCTGGTCTATTTGACAGGACCAGATCCAGCAAATTATATCCCCGGTTAGTTCATCTACAAACTGAGCAGGTAATTGTCTTGCACTGTAGTTAGAATTGTACAAATTTTAGCACAACCGGAAGATTCTATGTCCAACTAAATGTCTGGATAGTTAAAATCCTCCACAATAAGAACTCTATTATTATTTGCTGTCTTTTTAACTAGTTCGAGCATTTCACCATCTACCTGTTCAGCTATGTTAGGAGGCTTATAGCAAATTCCAATTACCAGCTTTCCATTATTTCCTTCCCCATTTATATATACCCATACTGACTCTACATTGTCGCAGTTGTAAATGTAAATGCAATTGTTTTTTTACGTCACCGGACTGGGGGTGCAGTTCCTCTGCGTCATCATGGGCTGGCCTGGCCAGGTTTAATGACCCTGAAACGTACAGGAGGGAGGGAAGGCAGTGGATGGGAGAAAGGATGGAGGATGGGGGTGGTAGTGATGGTTAGGAAAGTCTTTTTAGATCGTGACATCACCTGTGGTACGCGGATGGTTATGGGCCGCCGCTGTGGGTGCTGCTCTCCGGGGCTGATGGTGAAGGTCACAGCCGGGATGGTGTCACTTCCCACAGGCGGTGCGGGATTACCCCATAGAGTATGATGGAGGATGGACGGGGGTGGTGGTAGTCCCCGTTGGCGCCACAGCGCTGGGTGCCGACATCGGTAAAGAAGAGGCAGAGACAGGGGCTGCAGTTCCAGGTATTTTACTCACAAGTCATTTAGGCGCTGCCCTAGAGTACCGATCTCCGCCACGATGGGCTCCAGCCGATCCCGGATCCGTGAAAGGTCAAGTCCGGTGTTTATCAGCCTCTGCTGCCACTGGCTGGTTCCCTACTCTCACTAGGTCAACCTGCTCCTCCTACTGTGTGCTCCTGACTTCCCCCTAGTGGTTGCTTTTCCCTGACCCTAAGTCCCATTTCCAGTGGATCGGGGAGCCCCTGGTGCAGTTCCGTCCTGTAAACCCAACCGCTGTAGTGACCCATTTCCATTATTTCCCTCCCCATTTATATATACCCATACTGACTCTACATTGTCGCAGTTGTAACCCCCTGGGTCGAGGGTTTTTTCTACTCTGACCTGACCCTGGCCTAGTCCCCATTGGGGAGCGCAACCCACTGTTACTGTGTGTGGATGTTGGTGGAAACTGGCATCGACCTTCTCTGGACTCAGGATAAGTACTACACCCTAATGAGGGTGCAGTACCCTGTGGCACCTGAAGCCGCAGGGGCGCCACACAGTTACATCCAATAATGTCATTGAGCACAGATGTTAAGTTACAAATAATGAAAATGCACACCCATCTAAGTTTTTTTGTCTTTACTATCCTTTCTGAATGTAGTTTAATCCAGTTTTTGTCATCCAGTCATTGGTTTCAACCAGCCTTTTTTCCGTAATACCTACCACATCGTAATCTGTGGCTGACATTAAAGTCTACAATTCATTAATTTTCTTTGCAAAGCTTCCTGCATTTGATAGCACAAATTTAATACTATTAGCATGTTTATTACTCCTACACACCTCGTTACTTTCCTTGCATGTCTCAACCCCCCTAAATCATTATTGACCCATACAGTCTCACTCTCTCTGTGTACTCTAACTATTCCCTTATTTGCACAACTGTTCTCCTTTCCCTCTCATCCTTCTTTAAATGCCCCTCCATCCACCTGACCATTTTCTTTCCCAGCACAGCTCCTTCCCATTGAGGTGCAGCCCATCCCTACCATAGAGCCTCTAGCTGAAAGAGAAGTTGGCCTAGTTTTGCTTGAACCTAAACTCATCTTTCCTGCATCAATTTTTAAGCCACTTACTTATCTCCCTAAGCTCTTGCTGTCATCTTAGTGATGTTTGTGGCACCGGCAGTATTTCTGAAATCAACACCTTGGAGGTCTTGGACTTCAGCTTCTCTCCTAGTTACCTCTAATAATTTTTAAGGACCTTCCACCTCCCTCTAACTTTGTTATTGGTACCACTGTGCTCCATAACCACTGGGTTTTCCTCATCCATACCCAGCAATCTGTCTATGTGATTTGCAATATACCGAACCTGAGCACCCGGCAAACAACACACTGTTCGGCATTTATGGTCTTTGCAGCAAAGAACCCTGTCTGTCGATCTAATTATAGTGTCCCCCACCACCAACATTTGTCTGGTCTTTTCTGCCCTACAATCTCCCGCCTTCTTACAGCAGTTGATTTCTTCTTGCTAGGAGCAAGGTCCTGCTGCAGTGATCCATGTCGTGGGCATGCATTCTTAATATCAGCCAAACAGGCATATTTACTAGGTTGTGCAAGATCAACACTAGGCTGTGCACATCATATCAGGTTGAGCACCACCATTTCACTCCAGACCTTTAGAATATTAATCTTTATTTGCATATAGCGCCAACATATTCTGAAGCACTTTACATACATCGGCAACACTGTCCCCAATAGGGCTCACAATTTAAATTCCCTTTCTGTATGTCTTTGGAGTGTGGGAGGAAACCGGAGAACCCAGAGGAAACCTACGCAAAATCTGAGAAAACATACAAACTCCTTGTAGATGTTGTCCTTGGCAGCATTTGAACCCAAGATCCCAGTGCTGCAAGACTGCAGTGCTTACCATTGAACCACCGTGCCGCCCAAGAGTTTCTGCTTAATTGAGTGCTACATTATGTGCTTCAAAGCCTTTGGTGCCAGACCCCTTTCTCACTTTGATATTATTAAATTTTTTATTTATTTATTAGGTTAAACAGTGTTTAGGATATAATTAAATAAACAAAAAATGGCGTGGGCCCCCTCATGTTTTTCATCACCAGCTAAGGTAAAGCAGACAGCTTCCGGCTTTAGCCTGCAGGAGTCTGATTTACTTTCTTGGCTAGTATATAAAAAAGGAGGGGACCCAAGGCCTTTTCTAAAATTATTTATTTATATATAAATAAATATTTTTAAAAAACAGTGGTCCCCATATTTCTGATAAACAGCCAATGTAAAACAGACAGCTACGGGCTTGTTTTATCAGGCTGGAAAGATCCATGGTTATTTAGCCTTTTCCTGCCTAAAAATAGCAGCCCACAGCTACCTAAGAATTTGTGCAATACATTAGATGCGCCAATTCTGGCATTTTGTTCCAGCTCCTCTGGTTTTCCCTGGTACAATGGCAATTTGGGTAATGTATTTTGAGGTTGTTATCAGCTGTGAATTGTCAGCTTATATCAAGCCCAGAATTAGTAATAGAGAGAGATCTATCAAACACCCCCATTACTAACCCTGTAAGTCTAAAGTTAAAAAACACACACATGCACACACTGAAAAAAAATAATTTATTTGAATACAGTCTCCCCCACACTATCCCTTGTTTACCTATTTATAAAAAAACAACAAAAAAGATGAACAAAGTAAAAAAATGAAAATCCAATGTAATTTATTAAGCAGCAGTCCCATGATATCATCCAAAATTCAAATAAACTGTTTTTCTCTGTGTGTGTTTTTTTAACTTTATATTTACTGGGTTAGTAGTGGGGGTGTCTGACAGACCCTTCTCCATTACTAACCCCATGGCTAGAAACCAGTTGAGATTACACAGCTGACATCAACCCCCAAAAATATAACCCCGATTGCCAGTTCACAAGGGTATTTGGGAAAAGTTAGATGAAAGCGCCAGAGTTGGTTGAACTAATGGTAGCGCCAAATCTGATACAGCTGGGGGCTGCTATTTGTAGGTTTGGAAGTGCTAAATAACTATGGACCTTTCCAGCATGATAATATGAGCCCGGATCTGTCGGCTGGGGATTCAAAATAAAGGGGACCCTACACTGTTTTTTTTATTATATATTTATTAAATTAAACCAGCCTAAAACACCTATTAGGTCAACATAATGTTAAAGCATGCAAGTGTAAAACCCTGTCTATATGCCTGCTTTAATTTAAGCTTATCCCTCCTACTTCAACTCTCCCTGAACTACACTGTACGGAGTATCACACCTCTGGGTCTCATATAAGATCCGATGATACCATGTGGCTGGCCAATCACAATAATGCCATTATGGCATTACTGTGATTGGTAGACATTCCCCAAATGTTAAGTGGCTGAAAACAACCGTGAAAAAGACTCAAGCATCCACAATACGCGGCCGAGTATTAAACTTGACTAACCACCCCAATGCTTGATTAAGTATCGAGCAGTGCTGAGCAAGTTCACTTATCACTGGTATTCAGTCTTCAGGTTTCTTCTGGAGTTGGTGGTTGGTAGCCGTTGTTCAGGTTCCTTCTGTAGTTGGTGTTTGGCATTCCATCTTCGGGTTCCTGCTGTAGTTGGTGTTCTGTATTCAGTCTTCAGGTTCTTGCTATAGTCAGTTTTTGGTATTTGGTCTTCGAGTTCCTTTTGTAGTCAGTGACTGTAAGCTGCTCTACTGCTCACATGGATGCTCCCTTCTGACTTTTGTT
This sequence comes from Anomaloglossus baeobatrachus, assembly GCF_048569485.1. NCBI lineage: Eukaryota > Metazoa > Chordata > Amphibia > Anura > Aromobatidae > Anomaloglossus > Anomaloglossus baeobatrachus. The sequence goes on along the minus strand of NC_134355.1, from coordinate 108,825,351 downwards.
TAAAACTCCTCCCCTTTTTGGCCATCCTAGGTTTTTTAAATTAAGAATTGCAGCACAATTACCACCTGATCCAAAGTCTCTTCTAAACCATTAACTCAAGGAAACACACACTCCACTTGTTAGTTCCAGTCTATACTTAACAACCAGCAGATTGTGGCATTCACTTGCAGATGCTGTGAGATGTTGGCTGGATGCATATTTCCCCACCCCGTTACACTAGCTTGGGCTAAAAGCAAATATATTACAATGCCACTCCTCCAAACCATTGCCCAGGTTCCCTATTGAATTCCAAGCCTTAGCTCCCCCAAGAACCTCATGTGACCTCTGCTGCCAATCAGTGGCTGCAGCTGTGAACAATTCATCACTGCTGCAGCCAGTAATTGGCTGTAACAGTTACATGTCTATATGATCAGAATAGGATGCTTCTCTTTGCATTAGTTTCTAGTAATATGTACATGTTAAGAACCTTCCAGTAAATGATAGAAATAGAAAAAACAATGTCAGAATGCTGCAAAAGTAGGTTTGAAATATGGAAGCAAAACCACATACAACATCTAAGGAGCTTAAGTAAGAACTAGTTACAAATGGCGTGATTGCATCAATTCCTACCAAATACTACTGCTTAAGGGAACCCCACTGCTGAAAGAAAGGCATAAACTTAACCTTATTCACCTCATAAGAGTTGGGTTTATAACTATAGCTTTTATCTCAGTAGTTTATGCACTCTCAAAAGCAAGAATTGCTATAGATAAGAAATGTATTAGCCTTGTGTTTTGGGGGGGTTCACTCCTGGCTTTTGTTTAAAAAAAACTGCCACTCACTGCATTGACAACTGCAGAAATCTTCATCAGCCATGGTTTCAGACAGAGTCAGTCCTTCTGATGACATTTTAAACCATGATTGATGAATAGACTTAAAGAGGTATTATCATGTTATTAAATTGCATTTTTTAGTTAGACAGCATGAAAATAAGCAAGTTTGCAATTGACTTGCTTATTCAAGGTGCTTTCATTCTCCTCAAATAGTTTACAGCTTGTTTTGAAAAAGCTCTCATACCAGAGAGTGGCTAAATATTTGTAGTAATTACATTTTCAGGCTCAGGAGTTAACTCCTACCATCCCAGTCAGCTCTGTCCAGACCATCGATTTCTATATAGTAGTTAGAACTCACCTCCCTCACCCATCATGTCAGCTTCCTACCAAGATATTCCTTATGGTCTTGCATAATCAGAATCCCCAGCCCTCAACATTCCAAGTTTCCAGAGCTGCTCTCATAATGATAGTTCTCACTTTCCCGAACTTGGTGCCTAAATAAAGGCTAAATATATCTTTGTACCGTGTTAGCCAGTAGAGAAAAAAAAAATTGTTTAAAAGAACTGAGAGTTCTCAGTGGTTGATACCTTTTAATAGCTAACTGAAAAGATGGTAATATATAGCAAGCTTTCGAGACTACTCAATAAAACATTCACACTCCTTATCTATGAACTGCTGCAATATTTACTGCCACAACAGTTTATCCCCTTGCCATGCTGATAGTTCTGCTTTACATAACTTATCTTATTTACTGCTCCATTCTATGTCATGTTGTGTATAAATATGTGACTATTCAGATTTTGTGTTATACTGAGCCTGATGAAGAGACCTGAGTAGTATTGAAAGCTTACTATTATTACCATCTTATCAGTTAGCCATTAAAAGGTATCAACCACAGAGGACTCAGTTCTTTTAAACAATTTTTTAAAATAAAGGCTTTGTTATCATTATATGTAAAAGTAAAGGTAACAGTGAAGACCTCAGAACAATTATAGCAGCAGAAGGTAACTAATCAGATCTTCAGTCAAGGACAAGTGCCTCTCGCCCCTTACCCCAGCAACCAGGAAGCATGGAGACTTTAGAGATTTTTGCTGCTGACGAAACAACTTGATATTACACCTTTAAGTAGAAATTAAAGCTTGCTTTGCTATCTAACATCACCTATTAGTTTGCCTTTGAAAGCCATCAACCACCAAGGACTCTCCAATTTTATTTTCTATCTACAAACACAGTGAAAAGTTATTTTTCCAATAAAAAAACAAATTGTTTATTTTCCAATTCTTTAGAACTTAAAAAAAATGAACAAATCAATCTATACACTCTAACTGCATATTAAAAACTATTCTCTTCTCCCTAAATGACTATCAGAACATTTAAAGAAGCATTTTGTAATAATTATTTTTGGGTAGTTCTATTAATGCTCTTTAATATTCACAAGTTATTTTATCTGAGTATCTCAATGTTTTATTTAGAAATATTGTAATGAGTCAGTGTTTAAACAGTTAATTAGAATCTGGCATCTGACTCGTGGGAACCAGTTATAAGGAATATCAAATTAATATGCAATTTCTAATGAACCAAAGGAAGACAAGTTCACATAAACAACTTAATTCAGAATTTCAGCAAATGGAAAAATCTAATAACTTAATAATATATAAGTACGAGGCTAATGAAATGACATCGAGCAGGACATAATTCCACTTCATGAGAATATTAACGGAATAAAATATTAAGTGAGCCTTAGGGTAAGTCAAACTTAGTAAAACAGAGAGCACTTTCTTGCAAATTCCAATGAACAGAAACTGTATAATTTAACAATTGCAGTGAGTTTTATTCTTTGGCCTCTAGTATCCCTTGTATGCGAAGAATATATATGATTTTCATACATATTATTTTCCTGGCTTAGTTTAATACTGTACATTTTTAACAAATAATCGAATTCTCCATTGTTTTTATTTTTAAATCAACTGAGTTTATAACATGTGAAACAAAAAAAAAAAAATCAAACAATAACATTTAAATCCCTTTACGACCAAGGATGTACCAATACCAGTACGTTCTTGGTTGTATAGTTGTAATCACCGCCGGCTCCTACATTGAGCCGGCGGTGATCACTGCAATGTCTGCTTATTTGAACAGCAGACAAGTGGGGCTATCAGGTGCGGGCGGATCCGTGATCCACCCATGCCTCCTTGCCACTTAGATTGCGCTGTCAAAATGTTACATCGCGATTTAAATGGCCACAGCAGAGATCGTGCCTTTCCCCATCGCCATCCACTGCCCCGTGATATGATCATGGCGAGCTCATGGTTACCATGGTAGTGATGGGTAATATGATGACTTCTGTCGCTATCATGACTTACTTCCTGTGCAAGCTGACAGAGCGCTGACTCACACAGGAATGTTGCATGTCTGTGACCATTTAAATCGCGCTGTCCCATTTTGACAGCGCAATCTAAGTGACAAGTATAAGGGCCCAAGGACAGAGGACCTCAAATGTTCTATATGTCACAGTTGCTGTTCTGGCACGAGGTTGCAGGGGCTGTGTTCCCTGGGTGGTCTACCAGGCCCTGATGTTTCCTGCTATCCACCTCCACACAGTATCCACAGCTGATGGACAGTCAACAGACACGGTCTTGGGGATAACAGTTGCTTTAATACGGCGGTAACAAAGGAAAACAACACGGAATATACTGTATGTTTCAGTCTTTTGTGGGTAGGCCACGGCAAATACAGCTTGGAGTTGAATGCTGAAGTGCAATGAGGGTTCTGGAGCTTTTAAGAGCACGATTTGTTTCAGATTTAATTCTGGTATGCTTTTAGCAGGTTCAAAGTCTCTTGAGCTTAGAGGGTAGATATGATACAGTAATAAGATTGTACAGACCTGGAGTCCTGGGGTTGATTTCACTGCTAGTTAAGACACATGCAGTACTTGTAAGCAAATGTAGAAAGTTGCCCAGCGCGCTACGGGGACCGGACGGCTGGTGCGTGGACAATGGCATGCAAGCCACTAATATTGCGGTGGGGTGGGAGACCCTCAAACTTCCCCAATCTGCGTGCAGTAGGGTCTGGTATATACTCCTTATGCCCTACTGTCTGAAGAGATATATATCTGGCCAGTGAGGATTCAGGATAGGAAGCCTTCAGTATATTGGCTGTAAAAATCAGTAAATGGTGAAATTCTAGGCCTCGGGCCTAGCAGGAGTCTTGTGGTGAAGAGAAACTCCACATAATGTCTTCCCTCAGAGGAGACTCAGTCAGAACCAGAACATTCCAGTTCTTTCCAGACAAAGGCTGGAGAATAGCTCCACCTATTGAGCCATGTGACCAAGAACTGGCCAATAGGAAAACACCTAATGCACACTTCAGATTCTTACAGTTTTCACCAGTAGATGGGGCTAGAACACAGCAAATGAAAAATGCTTTACTTATAACATATAACATAATATTACATATAAGTAAATGTACTTAAAGAAACAGACACAATCTGGACCGGGCCACTACACAAGCAAGCATGGATGGATCGTGGATCCACCCACACCTGTTATCCCCACATGTCTGCTGTTCAAATGAGCAGACATGTGCAAGGATCACCGCTGGCTCACTGCAGCAGCCGGACCTGAATACAGCTATACGACCAAGGACGTACTTGTTGCCGCTAGACAATTAATGTTATTGATTAAAATTAATTTGCATCAATTGATCTGAAATGTTGGAAAAATGTATCCAAAGCTTGATAAACTTTCAGTTATTTTTTTGAGGATCCCTGTTTATAAGCTATAACCATTTGAAACAGCAGAATTGGGAAGAGTGTTTTTCAGGTCATCGGAAGCAGAGCAAACACTACAGGTTTCAGTTGTTGTAATTCTTCTCTCTCTTGGCACATATTTAATTGGGGAAACATTCTCTCATTAGAAAGTGAGGACACAAAGATCTTAGCATTTCTATTCTTGTAAAAATATCGGTAAGAAAAAAATGTGGTTTTGGGAAAAGCATATGATTTATTCAAACATTGATATCTGAATGCAGGCAAGCATGTGGAACTTGTAATAGAAGAGGCAAATATAATGTATGAAATAAATTGTCATGACAGAGTACACGTATCTGAAAGCTGAATACAAATATAGGTTAGCAATGACAGCTATATTCCTACTGATACTTTGCATGTGTCAAACAGTCGAAAAGTTTTAACTATATCTACATTACTCTGGAGAGTGAAACATTCTTGAGGGACATACTGTCATTTGAAATTTGTATTTTCCTGTTCGCCTTTACTTGACGTTGTATATTCCTAGTAAATATGTACTGGGACCTATTCCTAATTCTGCCGCTGGTCTTTTAGTGACAAGGCTGATGTAAATTTGACTGAGCACTGTTCATTCTTTTAAAGGAAGTTACAAATGATGTTGTATTATTCAGCTAAAAGACAAAAAGCTTCATCTTGCTTAAACAAAATGCATGTCATTGTACAGAAACAAAATGTAATATACAATATGAGATAAATGGTTGTTTTCAGATAACTTTTTAACAATCTGTTCCCTTAAGGTCAAATTGGTCACAGGTAGACCACTACTAAACCCCAGTTATCACCACTAATGCATTGGTTTTGTTAATTTGTTGACAGTGCCAATAAAGAGAAAAGTTAGGCAATAAATGGCACCTACTGAAATCATCTGGGATTCCAGATGATCGGATATCGTGAAATTCAAATTCACCCAACTTTGCCATATTTTCTAAAAAAAATTGATCTGTGATTAATGTGTTTGTATGCATTTGTCACAGGTAACCAGAGGAACACAGGGAAGCCTATAGTAGTCCTAAAGCTGGGGCCCCTGCACTCATCCTAAAACCCAGAAGTACCCTTGAAGGTATGGAGGTCTAGGCCTACAACCTATGCCCTATCTCCTGTCCTTGTCCCTGATGATAAGACCCTCTCCACAACCCACCACCTGGGTGGAAGGGGCAAGAACAGAAGTTTAGAACCCCACCGACAAATAAAGACCAAACAGGGGTAACAAAGACTGCAACTCGTATACACGGCAACCACACACAAGGGAGCCACTGCAAGTGCTCAAGGGGAAACAACATAAAAGGGGGGAAGGACAACAGACTACTAGGTAACATTCATACCATACAAACAGCACACCTAGAAATGCTGCAGCAAGCACCAATGTTGCAGCCCACAATCCATGTCTCAGTGAGAGGGTTTCACCAGCTCCTTTCTTCTCCTGGCCAAGCTACCAAATGATGAAAATAACCGACACCCTCTGGTGGAGATAGAGGGTATATATAGGACCTGGGCATGATCTCAAATGGAAATACTTGACCAGGAGTTAGGAGCTGCTGTAAGGTAAACTGACATTAACCCTCTCCTCCCCAAAGGAAAGGGAATCCATTTAATCAGCAAAGTCTGACAAGAAAAAGTGAGACTCTGACCCAGAACCTGTCACAAAACTCTGCAACAGAGAAAAGACCATGACAGAATCTAAACACTTGAAAGCTTGTTAATGTTTAGAGAATATACATGGGGAAGAGGAGAGAGTGGACCCATCTAACCATAGAAGCTTACACTCTACAGTAAAGAGAGAGATAGAGAGGACCTGGCTGACCATAAAAGCTTACACTGTACAGCAGACAGTCTCATCCACTGAGTCTGCAGATGGAAAATAACTCTGCCATACAAACCACTGATCTGTGATGGCGCAGGTACTAACCACCACTGTACAAGGTATGATAATCCATAAGATGTCAAAGCTGCAGGGCATTATGGGAAGGCTCGTGCAGCAAAGGAAAAATACATTAGCTTGCTCTCTGATGCTTCAGCAGTGTGGAAAATGTGCTGGGCAAGTTTTTTTGTGAACTGGGAAACAAATCGCAAAGTGTTCAAATTTGCGTGAAATCATGAATTTCAGAAAATTCAATTCAAACTTGATCCTCAGCGGATTAATCCGTTCATCTCTATTTGCGACCCAGTGAGTTTTGGCTGTTATACTCCTTTATTAAGATTTATTTAATTCAACATTGATAATATCAAATAAGTGTATGGACAGACAATGCCAGATATACAAGAAAGTAAATCCATTTTAAAATGGGCATTACAATATGGAGTTAGCATTTGCCACAAAAGAGATACTGTAGGTGCTTAGTTCCATTTTATGGACTTTAAGTGGATCTTGGGCCACTTTATGATCAAGTTGTTTGTCATTATATAGTTCCACTAGAAGGCCAACGTCAAGGAACTAGATGACAACTGATCAGCTGCTTGTTGGCTGATGGAAGGTCATTTAACAGTCTTTTTACACAGACTGACCAGCTTTAGATGCCTACTGAATGATCTGTAATAGGTGCACATAGGCAAACATTGTTCTCGACAACATGGGTTCTATTTATGCGCTACTGAAAATGATCTTTTGTGCAGCATAAAGGATCATTTCATATAAAAATGACCATAGCATTTGTTCATCGAGTGACCAACAGCAAAGATCATCTTAAAGTGAGCCTTTGTAGGTGCTTGTTCATGATAGTCTTGCAGCGTGAATAGACCTTAAGTCATGAAAGTCTTCACATCTATTAGGAAAGTATATGGGATCAATTAGGGCTGGGTCTCTTCGGTAGCCCCACAGTATCTGCATTGTTTACCACCTTGGTATGTATGTCCATGTGGAAAAGGCATTCTCTTCACTGTTAGTAGTAGATAGCACTTTTAAGATAAAAGTAGCATGTGTATGTAGAAAGTTTAAAGGGGTTGTCCGCTACTTGGACAACCCCTACTCATTCGCCTTGTTCCCAACTGGAAAAATTAATAAGCCAAAACTCACCTCTGGTGAGGCGATGGTCCCAGCGATGTCTAATGCTGTGTTTCTTGGGATCCATGTGGCATTGTTATTGCACACTGTCCCAGTGACCAATCGGCACCCAGTGTCTGTCTCCCCGACTTTGAACATTTGAGTGGGATGTGAGCACTGAGCTGACTTCCCGCTCAAATGTCCAAATGCAGGGAGAAGGAAGCCGGCTCTGATTGGTAGTGGGGATCTTAACAATGTCAAGTGGGCCCCGAAAATGTGGCTTCAGACACTGTGGCCATACCTGAGGTGAGTATAGGTTATTTATTTTTACGGGGACGAACAAGGGGAATGAGAAGGGGTTGTCTAAGTAGTGGACAACACCTTTAATGGGATTTTCCATAGGTATCCCTTTGGTTAAGTCAATTTTAGCCTAAGTATACTTTTTACTAAGGTCACATACATTATAACAAGCTATGAAAAGGAAAGGAAATAATACAAATCTTATATATTTCCCTTTTAGCATGGCAGAAGAAGTGAGAAAGCATGTGTTATATTCGGTATAATAAATTCAAAGGAGAACCTTGATCCTTCAAACAAACTATCAAAATAACCACTTTTCATACTCCTCATTGGATTGTATAGATATAATAATATGAGTACGTCTATTAGTAGCGAAATACATGATCAATTGAGTCCTCAGTCATTCATTTGAAAGTCTCTAGCAATAACAGATAATTTCTGGGAGTTTCTGAACCTTAGTTCAAACCATTTCCAAGCACAATTAATGCAGATAGAGATATAATTAGTACCTTCTAATTCATGGTAGGTTGATTGTGCCGGTTACATTTTTCGTTTATAAAGCATTGGAATTGGCATATAATGGAAATGCTTTTTAACTGTAGTTACCCATCTGGCAGTAAAAAATTTTGGTACCTGTTTAAAGGTTTGATCATCAGAAATATCTACCGGTCTTAAATAAAGAGGGAACGAACACGACGTGCAGTACTCCTTGGGAACAACGTGCAGCACTACGGATTTATTCCAACTGGAACATTTTGATTGTCTGGAAAATCATTACAACAACTTAAACAAAAGGTTTTACTTTGTCAAACGTTACAGCGGGAGATCTGTGCTGAAAACTATTGCACTCTCTTTGGAAAGATTTTTCTCCACACAATCAACTCTAACAGCTAGACATTCATAGCTAGATCATAGTTCTTAAATGACCTAACTGTGAAAAGAGCAGAGATGAAGGACATTTTGTCTAAATAAGAGATGCAAAAAGACTGTTTTGAGAATGTATAACTGAAAAGAATTACTCTATTTCCATTTCCATCTCAATTTGGAGCTTTCTTCAGTTGCCATATGTTAATTCTATGTAATCAGATTTGGTAAAAAGAAAAATAAATTTCATAACCATATTTCTACTGCGGGATAGGGTAAACTGATCCAGGGACACTTTTAGCATATATATATATATATATATATATATATATATATAGATATATATGTATTTAGTAATAAGCTACTATATTTACTACTAGCTGTAGTACTCGGTGTTGCCCCGTGATAGTAACTATCTCTCTGTTTCTCTCCCAGTTCCCAGTCTCTGTCTGTCTCCCTCTCTGCCTGGCTTTTACTCTCTGTCTTGTCTGTCTCTCTATTTCTTTGTCTGTCTCTTTCTGGCTCTCTCTTTCCCTGTATGTCTCTTTCCCTGTCTGTCTCTTTCCCTGTCTGTCTCTCTCTCTTTCCCTATCTGTCTCTCTCTCTTTCCCTGTCTGTCTGTCTTTTTCGCTGTCTGTCTGTCCCTCTATATTTTTCCCTGTCGGTCTCTGTCTGTCTCTTTCCCTGTCTATCTCTTTGTCTCTTTGTCTGTCTCTTTCCCTGGCTGCCTTGTGACACACCAACATTCCAAACAATAGCATAGCTGCGCATTGTGACATGCCGACATTCTTCTAAAGTTCTGGCTGAAGTGTGGCTCCCAGCTCCGTTGTCTTTAATGGAGGCAGACTTGTTGGCGAATAACTGTAAAGCGCGGGATGTCTGCAAAATTTTGTGATTGCACATGCGACGGTGCAGATTCCTTTCGTGGACATACACACACATAAATACATGCACTCACATACACATATATATATGAAAGAGGTAAGAGTCCCGGTGCACCACCTACTCCGCGTGTTACTACACGTTCAGCTACTTGAGCCCTACTGAGCCATGGAGGGGATCATGGTGCAGACTTTCGGTGAAGACCAAGATAAATCCAAAGGAGAAAGAAAGTCACACTCCAGATGATCACTCCAGATGATACAACGGCGTTGTATGGCTTGTCTCACCATCCCCACCGCTTGTACCTTCATGTTTCCCCTTCAATAAAGACGGAGTGATATGGTGATCATCTGGAGTGCGACTTTCTTTCTCCTTTGGACACATATATATATTCACTCAGCTTATTATATTAGATTAATAACCACCTTTAGGACAATGGTGAAGAACTATAGAAATGTCAATAATTCAACAAAGAAAAAAGGAGGATAAAAAGATTCTATAATAAGCTGCCAAAAAGAGCTTTTCCGCATATGTAGACAGATCATTTTTTGATACTGAGTACTAAAGAATGAAACATTTTATATATCTTTGAAGAATATTCCATAACATTCTTTTTATAAACTGTTTATTCTTTAAAGTTGAAAAAGAATACTCAATTTTAGAAAACAATTTTTGACTGTTTGTGTTTATCAAACCCTCATGGAAGATCCAAAGTTTCTATTATTCAGTTTGTAGGGTTTATAGCATCTAATCACGTCAAGTGTGGTATCTACTAAAGATAAGCAGATAAGATGACATTCTAATGCACCTGCTCATGTGGATTGTACTGAACAATGTGATTCTTCACCACTGCTGTTTCCTGCTCAACTCTGTCGGGGTCACATCCTAGGCCCAGCATTCACTCTTGATGAAGCTTCCAGCCATGGGCAGGCCCCGGAAAATGTTCAGGGTCCTGCTCACAGCTATAAACCTTGGCCAAGAGTGAATACCAAGCTGGGGATGCCAAGCTACAGAAGAAAGGAGTACCAGTCAGGGAGCAGGGATCTCCAGAAAAGTGAGCTGTGAGGTATTTTTTTTAATCTTTTGTCATTCCTTAAGGGTTCTGGAATATGATGATCACAGCTAGGTGACATTTTCCTAAATTTACACACAGACAATTACAAAAAATGAGAATGCAGATTTTTGGAAAGTTTGAATAGACTACAAGTTCACTCAAATAAATTCACCCATCTCTAGTATCTAAAGTTAAAATTGTTCAATAAGGACACTTCACATTATTTAAACTTTACAGACATGTAATAACATCATCAGAGATTACATTTTCATTGGCTGGTATATTTTTTAATTGAATCATCAAAAACTGTATGGTATATTGGGGACATTGTATAATTTGTCATATCAATTGTATAAACCTAACCTATTGTTGTGCCAATGCAATAGACATAAAAAAAAATATCACTGAACCGCCTGGAAGTATGTTCCATCCACTCCACACGTATGTGACCACTGCAGCCAATAAGTTGCCATAGCTGTGATGATGGTGGCATTGTCAGCATGTGAATATGAATTTGCATGTAGTTTGAACATCATCACTTCCATCCAGCAGGTGAATATAAGTTACCTTGTTATTTCTATAACCACACATTCCACAATTCTTGTTATTTCTATGCATCTATTTGCTTTCTGCCCACCAGTAAGCAAATTCAACAGGTCTGCAAAAAAAACAATTTTCGATAGCTGTTTTGGTTATTCCACGTAATCTTTATGTTTTTGAGAACGCCTAATCCGAAAATGACCTCCGTTTTGTCATAGGACATCACGTTTTCTGACAATATAAGTAACTATGTTAAATAAGACAAATCCTCAAAATAAATGAAAATAGACTCATAAAATTAATTTTTTATTACAAATGTTTCATGAAAATCATTTTTTTAACTGCAATGAGCTCACTAACACACACTAAAATCGATTCTTCTTCCCTGTGAGGCTTCTCTTGGTACATTTATGCTTGTGAGTAGCATCTGTAATGTCTCTCTGAAGCATCCAACAGTAGTCTGCCATCATTGTAATGCTCCATCTTCTCTGGTATCTTCTTGTAGTCTGCCATCATTGTAATGCTCCATCTTCCCTGGTATCTTCTTTCCATCTCTTTAATGTCCTGGTGGAATCGTTCACCTTGCTCTTCACTCACAGCTCCCAAATTTTTTGGAAAGTTGTCAAGGTGGGAATGGAGGAAATGCACTTTCAAACTCATCAGGCAACTTAAAGCTTGAAATGCTTTCAGTATTCGTCTGACGATTTGTTTGTAGTCAGGGTCTTCGTTATTGTCTAAAAATTTCTCTATGACCTCTTTAAATGCAATCCACCCTTCTTTTTGAGGATGCGTCATGGTATTGATATACTCTTGATCAGCTATAAGCCTTCTAATGTCTGGTCCGATGAACACACCTTCCTTCAATTTTGCCTCCGAGAGGCCTGGAAACATGGCGACCAAGTATTTAAAGCATTCTCAATCTTTTGGAAGGGATTTTACGAATTGCTTCATCAATCCCAATTTGATGTGAAGAGGTGGTAGAAGAACTTTATGGGGAGGAACCAAAGTTTCTCGAAGGACATTTTTTTCACCAACTGTGAGCACCCTCGGCTGCCAATTCTTCTTGGTCCAGTGATTTTGGCGGTCTCGACTGTCCCATAGACACAGAATACAAGGGTATTTGGTATACCCAGCTTGTTGCCCTAGCAGCATGCCAATACTTTCAAATCCCCACACACTTGCCAACCGTGGTCTTCATATTTAAGTTTACGAAGAACCAATTCCAAGTTGTCATAGGTTTCCTTGAGGTGTACGGAATGACCTACAGGGATGGAAGCGTAAAAACCGCCGTTGTGGAGTAAAACTGCTTTGAGACTTCTTTTTGAAGAATCTATAAAAAGACGCCATTGCGCTGAATCATATTGGATTTTGAATTGACCCATCAAACCTTCGACATCGATGCAATAAACCAACTTATCTTCCTGGGAAAAGTAAGGAACGAACTCATCTTCACGATGTCTGAACCATGAAAAAGACACTCCTGGCAACAATAAATTCTTGCTTTTGAGCCTTGAGCCGAGTAACTCAGCGGCATCTTGGGAAGATTTAAGTCTCTTACCAAATCATTCATCTCCTCCTGGGAAAACAATTTTGGTCTTGTATCATCTTCAAAGTCAGAACTTGATTCATCTGGTTCAGGTATGACTCCACCTTCATCGGACATAGTTATCTCTTCCAAGGTAGCAGGAGCCTTGGGTACTGGTATATCTGTGCCATGGGGAAAGGGATGAATTGCTGAGTGAATATTGGGGTATGAAATGGAATACTTCCATTTTGAATTATACCCTTTCACATCACATGAACAAAAGTAACAATCATCACTATGGTTCTTTTGCTCTCGCCATACCATAGGAATCCCATAACAGAAAGCTATTTTCTTACCCTTGAACCAATTTCGGAGGTCCTCAACACACCGTTTGCACACTTTATGATGCCCAAGCTTTATCTTGATCTCCAAGCTTTAGTCCGAAATATACTAAGTATAAGGTTTTCACAAAGTCTGTAATATTCAGCTGTTGCTTCAACACTGTATATTCACCACATATGTAACAGAAACTGTCAGGCGAATTAATACACTTCCGCTGAGCCATAATACTATTTTTGGGAAACACGGTTGAATATGAAGAGCTAACACGAACTGAGATTAAAAAGTGTGGACAGACGAAAACAAAGATAAAACAATTGAAACAAGCCCGAGCATGTCAGAGCCTGCTCATTCAGCTTGCAAAATGTTGATGCTGGTTTCATTAGCTCACTCTGAAAGTTCTTTTCTTTGAAAGTTATATTTTTTTGGCATTATATATCTTCAATTCATTGATGTGAATTAATTAATAGTAATTTTGACTTTCAAAACCCTAAAAAAAAAGAAAAAATATTGTGAAAAATTTACTAAATTTGAAGAGAATTTTGCATTTTGTGGCAAATCCTGACGTCCAGGATTTTTTTCAATATTTTTTTCATTTTCAGCACACTAAAATACATAGAAATTAGATGAAAATAATCAAACAGCTTTTTAGTCGTAGACCTGTGTTCTCAGTCATTCACTATAAGTCAGTGGTCCCCAACCATTTTGACCTCGATGGCGACATTCAACTTTGATAGAGGGTCGCGAGCCACATCCAGCTCCCAAAGTAATGAAACTCAGAGCCCCATTTACCAGTAATTATGACAGACAAAACTTTTCTATAGAAATCCTACAGGGCACTGTTCCAAGATTTGGTGGTCCTCACAACACTCACATTCCGTATATTCACATCAAGTGCTTTCACCAAACTGTGACATCCAGCTTCAAGCACCTCCTCTGACAGGTAGAATCATCCTGAAATTATTTATAAACCCCCAAGGCCAGTATATAGGCATCCAGATCTGCTCTACTATGTAGGAATACTCACATAATTCCCCATCTGGAGACCTGCTATTCATAGATGATTTTAAGGCCTGATGCTTATGCAACAAGCTGGCAGACAGCCACAAGTTACACATAACAGGTCAGCGAATCCCTGCTATAAGGGTTTGCTCACATCAGCGTATAAATTGCTGCACTGCTCATCCAGAAAAGTGGGATGAGTGTCATATGTATGTCTCTCCGTATGTAATGCGAGTGTGTGATTTTTTTTTTCTGGCCTAGATTCTATATGACATATGAATGCCATCTGCTTGCCATACCTATGCAATGTGTTTTTAACATCATCATTTACATCCTAGAATGCTCTATCTAAATTCTTGTAAGTTCTTAGAAATACAAAATCAATCAAATGCAAATAGGTAGATAGATAGATATCCTGCAAATACAGTTGAAACTAGAAGTTTATATACACTATCTAAAAAGACACATCTGCATGTTTTTCTCACTATCTGACATGAAATCAGAATAAACCTTTCACGATTTAGGACAATTAGGAACCAAAATTATTTATATTTGCCAAATGCCAGAATAAAGAGAGAGAATGTTTTAAGGCATTTGTATTACTTTCTGCAAAGTTAAAAGTTCACATACATTTCATTAGTATTTGGTACCATTGCTCTTAAACTGTATGACTTGGGTCACACATTTTGGATAGCCTTTCACAAGTTTCACACAACAGTTGGTATAAATTCTGGTGACCTGAGTACCACACTCTGGCTTAAAGTGCAGGGCCATACAACACACCCCACCAGCCCTTTAACAGTGACGCACTCACCAACCTTCGGCCAGCACTGTCAGTGTTAAAGGGTTGGCGCAGTGCGGGGCACGGCCTCGCACTTTAACAGTGACCATGCAGGCCTGGAAGAGGGTAGTACCGGCATTTCCACACTCTCCAATGGCTCCTTACTTGAAACCAGAATGCTTCAGGTCACCAGAGTTCATACCATGGGAACCTGGGTATGACCTCCGGTAAACTGAGTGACATCACTACTGCCAGCCAGGTTCCCCTTGTCAGTGTTTCCCAGAGCATCGAGAGATCTGATATGTTTTCAGCCTCTCCAGGCTCGGATGCAGCAGAGCCAGGACCATCGTGGGACGTCATGTAGATTACGGCGGAACTTCAAGGTTTTTTTTGTAAAGAGAGTAAAGAGGGTGCTGTATTTTATTTCAAATAATGGATTTTTGCCTGTGTTTGTGTTTATTTCTTTTTTACTTATAGGATTAGTGATGGGCGCCTCATAAACCCTATTTATCACTAATCTGGGTTTCATGACAGTTGTGCATTGTTATTAACCCCTATTATCCTGATTGCCTTGGCACCAGTGCAATCTGGAAAAGTCGGGTAAAACAGGATTGTCGCAACTAATGGATGCGACAATTCCAGAGCAGCTGTATGCTGCTATTCTTAGCCTGGGGGGGTTCCAATAACCATGTGACTCCCAAGGCTGAGAATACCAGCTCACAGCTAATGGGCTTTATCATGACTGAGTATCAAAATTGGGGGGGGGTGTGCACGCCATTTTTTTTAATGATTTCTTTAAATATTTTTTTAAAAAAGCAGCATGCATTTCCTTTTATTTTAAAACATAGCCAAGATAGACACATGGCTGGGGGCTGCAGCCCATAGCCGTAGGCTTTATTTGTGCTGGGTATCAAAATATGGGGGTACACAATGCCAATTTATTTATTTATTTTTACACCGCGATACTGACCCGCAGTCCACACCTGTGACTGGTTGCAGTCAGACGCTGTCACACAGACTGGGGGGCATCTGACTGCAACCAATCACAGATGCCAAGACAGCCAGTGGGCGGAGAAAGCAGTGCATATGGATGAGCAATGATGAGCAGCCCAGGAAGTGAAAGAGAGACTGCAGGAGCAGTGTACAGCTAGGTCGGAGCTTCGGCAGTATGAAGCACTTGGTTCATTCTTATTTTATCTATTTTTCCTTTATTTAATATCCTGAGTGTCTGATCTGGATCAATATCTGGAATCCTGGGCCTGGGTCCGGCACTTGGGTAAATTTGAAACCACATGGATCCAGAGTTTTACAGTCCGGGTCCTCCCATCACTAGTGATGACTCCATGTCATGTTCTTCCACCATTCACAGCTCACACTCCCCTCTCAGACACTTAAACTCCTTTTAATTAGCAATTGGGTATCCAGACTTTTTTACTCACATTATTCTTCAAATAAAGTGCCCTTAACTTCTATGCAAAGGTCATTGTTTCTCATCTCTTCTAGCTCAACCCCTCCTTAGGATCTTGTCACCTAACAACATGTCCACCTTGTCTATTGGTAATTCGCATTTTGCACTCATAATATTGAAAATACACAATTTTGAATTCCGTGTATATATGTTAGTAATATAACATCCTACCAATTATTAGCTGTTCTAATATCGTTTCTCTCCTCCGCACCCCCCTTATTTTCCAGTAGAAGCGTGTGCCCTCTTGAAGTGCGTCCACTTAGTGTAAAAGCACTAGACTATGTAAAATGCACAAAGGTTTTCTTTGAAGTAAGAATTCAATTAAATCTCTCATTTACGTAAAATAACCCAATAAATAAGAAAGTGGGAAAGAAATTGAGTATGAGCGATGTGTATGAAATTTCCTTGGGGAATAATTAGCTACTTTGTGTGTTCCATATAAATGCACCTGTCATCACTTGGAAATAGATATGATGACAGATATTGTGAATGCATGTTCTGCATTTAAACAGTTTAAAGAAGAATGTACACGGTACCTTGTAAATTTATAACTTCTTTTTCTGAAATAAGTTTCTGATCTTTTTTTGCTACAACTGAATAGAACAGATACAGGTCTGTAAAGTAAGTTAATATGTAAATATTTGTTTTCATAAGAGAGATAGGTATAGTGAAACCTATTTGAGACGATCACCAAAAATGTTTTAAAAATGAATTCTATATGAAAGGTCTAAAAAAATTAAAAATCTGTAACAGAAAATCTGACCTGGATAAAGGGGTGTTTTTCTGAAATAGGTGATCTTTTCGAGATGTTTGACAGTACATTAGAGTTGAGTGAGTACCTAACTATCCATACTCACTATACTCTTAACGAGCACTGTCTAATACTCTCGTATTCATTCCGAATGCAAGTCAATGGGGAAAACTCGCAAAGTAGCGAGTAACTCGAATGCCACACTATTTGCTACTCGCACGAATAATATGGCATTACTACGACGTTACTTCGTGAGTTTTTCCACATTGACTTGCCTTGCACACGATATTCGGAACAAATACATGAGTATTAGGCTTTGTGCGCACTGGAAAATGGAATTTTCTCAAGAAAATTCCCCAAGCACTGAGAGATTACCGCACCCGCGGTAAAAAAAAATGTGGCAAACCGCACCCGAAAACCGCATGCGGTTTGCCGCAGTTTGCTGCGGCTTTACCACGGTATTGTTCGCGGTATTGCCGTGGTGTTGCCGCGTGCGGGTTGGTACATGTGCTTTAATGCATTCAATGCAATAAAGCACATTGAAAAAAAATAAATAAATAATTTCCTTAGATAGCAGATAGATAAATAGATAGATGGAAGAATAGATAGACAGATAGCTAGATAGTTAGATAGAGGGATAGAGGGATAGATAGACAGAGTCCCTGTGAGCACACGCTGCATTTCTCATGGTCGGTAGTGAGTTACCGGCCGTGGGAAATGCCCTGTGGCTACCTCTGCTGTCTCGCTGCGAGGCTGCATTCAGCGCTGTGTCAGTGTCAGTCGCGGCTGGATGCAAGTATTGCAGGACGTGGATTACGCCGGAGCTGTGTGTTTCGGGGGGAGTTAATAAATGGGTAAACCAGGAGCTTTTTTGTGTTTTATTTAAAATAAAAGGATTTTTCGGTGTGTGTATTTTTTCACTTTACTTACGGGTTGATCATGTAAGCTGTCACATAGACGCTGACATGATCAAGCCTGGACTTAGTGGCGGCGATCCGCCACCATTAACTCCTTATTACCTGGATCGCCACCGCATCACGGCATCTAGAAGAGCTGGGGACACTCCGATACTGGCGCATAATGGATGCGACAGTCCCGGGGCAGCTGCGGGCTGATATTCTCGGCTGCGGGAGGGGGGAGGGAGGCGGGGGACATTAACCCTGCCCTTCATCCTCCCCAGCCTGAGAATACCGGGCCGCCGCTGTGTGTTTACCTCGGCTGGAAGGTAAAAATACTGCGGAGCCCACGTGTTTCTTTTTCTATATTTCCGTTTGCTTTCTTTGTGTATTCTATATGTCTGTGATGTCTGTGTGTGTCTGTGATGTGTGTGTTTACTCTCTGCTCCGCTTCCTCTTCCTGTAATGACATCACTTCCCTGCAAACCGCAGGCAGCAATGTACATTACCGCAGGTAAGCCGCGAAATACCGGAGGGGATAACGCAGGAAACCGCAATGAACC
The DNA here is from genome assembly GCF_048569485.1 of Anomaloglossus baeobatrachus. Classification (NCBI taxonomy): domain Eukaryota; kingdom Metazoa; phylum Chordata; class Amphibia; order Anura; family Aromobatidae; genus Anomaloglossus; species Anomaloglossus baeobatrachus. Next base: position 108,806,789 of record NC_134355.1, on the reverse strand, counting down.
GCACAGAATTTGCTACCTGCGTTATTCCCTGCAGGATTTCACGATTACATTGCAGTCAATGGAGTGAAATCCCGCAGCGATGTGCGGAAAAGAAGTGACATGCAATTGTTTTTGCTGCGGGAATCTCGCAGCAAACCATGCAGCTGTCAAAATCCGCATAGTGCGCACAGCATTTTTTTTTTCCATAGGTTTTGCTGGTGATTCACTGCAGAGATGTTATGAACATTTTCTGCAGCGAAACATGCAGCAAAACCGCAGGAAATCCACGGGAAAAAACGATAAGTGCGCACAGGGCATTAGACAGTATTCGCTATGAGTATAGCAAGTACGAATAGTTAGGTTCTCGCTCAACTCTACAGTACATCATTTTTGGTATTGTTATGGCAAAGTGATGGATGTTTGTGGGATTATTATACTATCATATGTATTATGAAATTAAAATAGCAACATTTTATAAATATACTTTTTTGAGCATGAACAACTAATTTAATAAAATAAAAAATCATTTAGCGGTGTACTCATCTGGATATTTACTTTGTTTTTAACTCCTTCCTGCCAAAGCAAGTTTTCAACTTCCTGCCCAGATAAGAATTTTGAAATCTGACATAACATTGGAATGCTTCCCCATATCGTAGTAATTTTGAGTTTGTTTTTTAGGACACCTTGCTAGTTTTTCATATACGTCAAAATTATTTGTATTTATTTATGAAAATATCTGAATTTTGATACAAATTTTGAACTTTTTAAAACTAATCTGTTCTTTTTATGCTAGTAATAGAAACAGGCCATACATAAGGAAACTTACAGGCCATACATCGTTCCTCTTGAAATGTAAATATACCAATAGCCTCTTCAGAAGAAAGTGTACTTGATCTCTGGTGCTACTTATAGTCAATATCAACCCTTTAATGAGCCTTACCACATGACCAAGGATAAGAAGAAAACCAGAAACAAGACATGTTTTGGGTGTTGCCCCTCCTTAGTGATTCTAAGGGGAAATGTTTCTCCGTGGTTAGAGCTGGCATAGGCATAAGGAGACTTATAGCCCAGTTGCACTAAATTTGCATCTACTGGCAGAAAACTGCAGAAAAACTGAGTTTTTTTGCTAGTAGATGCAGATTTGTTGCTGAAATTTATACAACAAATTCCTGCACCAAATCTTAAATTTCTGGCAAAAAAACCCACATCAATACGGTTTCACTACCGCATCGCATTTTGATGTGTTTTTTGGCAGAAAATGCAGATTTGGTGCAGGAATTTGCAGCATAAATTTCAGCAAAAAAACTGTTTTTGTGCAGTTTTCTGCCAAGAGATGCAGATTTGGTACAGAAATGTCTCCCTCCAGATATCCAAGCAGCTGTGAGTTCAAGGAATGTTCAAAGCTCTATTAAAGGCTTCCTTAAAGTTACCGGGTTGAAAGCTGCCTTCAGACTCGATGGTTGTGAGCTCTGATAATCTTATGTTACCAGAGCTCACAGCCAACGGGATCTATTGGCAGCTGTGCGGCCTGGAAACCTTTAAGAGAGCCTTTATGAGAGCCTTTAAGTTTCTTGCATTTGGGACATCTGGAGGTTTTGAACTCTGGTAACAGTTTACAGCCTCCAGATGTCCCAGCAGCTGGGAACTCAAAGAATGTTAAAGGCTATCTTAAAGGATCTCTTTAAGGCTCCCTTAAAGTTACCGGGTTGGAAGTTGTCTTGGGACCTGATGACTTTGAGCTCTGGTAACATCCCAGGAAATCTGATGGCTGTGAGCGCCGGTAATCCTTATTTTATTTCTTTTGCAGCCCCCATACACCATTTGCAGAACCCCTACATCATTTTATAACACATACGTTTTGCCTTCCATTGAATTCAATGGGGTTCGAATTATTCCTTGAACTGTTTGCCGAACGTCAGGTCATTTGGCGAATCTGAACGGAACCGAGCCTTGAAAGGTTCCTAATCTTTATTCATTAGGTTGTGATCATCAAATTGCTTATACTATACACAGCAATACCATAGTATTACTATGTATAGCAAAAATCACAGTCTTCTATGTACGCCATCTATAGGCTGGTTTTCACAGCAAAATTGTCATGACATGCACAAAGGCCTTCAAAAAATTCCATGCCATCATGTCAACCCATCAGCACCTCATGATCATGCCTAATGGCACAAAGCTTGATCCGGACAGATTCCAGCTATTTACTTTAATTCATATGTCATATGTCATATGTCGGGAAGGGGGCTAATACTAATAATAATCTTTTTTTCTATAGCGCCAACATTTTCTTACAATTCAGAAGGGGTTAATCAGAAGTATAATTCTCCATCTCCCCCTGGCACTGAGTCAAATGTAAGCAAATGTTCAGTTATTTTGTTCATTTTGGAAAATATTCTAGTATCTATGGAAATCTTTTAGTGTCACAATCAATGATAAGTCAGCTTTTTGTTCTAGCAGTATGTCAGAAAGTTTGAGTTATAAAAATCCCTGGTGGGTGCGCAAAGAACACAGATGCTACACTGAACACCTTGAACTCTGTGTCCTAGACAAAGGTTAACAGTCCCCTGCTGATATTGCATTTTGCCATGTCTTTCAATTATTGTCACTCAGTAGTAAGTAGTTTTCTGTGTTAAGTAAAAACCTTTACCTGCGCTAGACATTCTTTAAGGACAAATAAAACAAAGTTTATACTTAAATAAAAATAAAGAAACTCTAGATTTAGGCAACATTTCACAGTGTAAAACTATTGAGTAACTTGTGAACACTTTGCTGTATTAGCAGTGTGTAATGTAATTGCCCTGCCACAGTGGCTTACCTTAAATCTTGTGGGGACCCCGTGCAAAATATCCAACATGGTCTCCAACCATCATAAGTCATTAATATTATTGGTGTTTTCATATTAGTCAAAGGAACCATCTGTGCAGCCTTAAGGCCACGTCTCACTAAGCGACATCGCTGCTGAGTCACGGTTTTTGTGACGCAACAGCGATGTTGCTAGCTATGTCGCTGTGTGTGACATCCAGCAATGACCTGGCCCCTGCTGTGAGGTCGCCAGTCATTGCTGAATGTCCTGGACCATTTTTTGGTCATTGCTTTCCTGCTGTGAAACACACATCGCTGTGTGTGACAGCGGGAGCCAACGATCTGAATGTGCAGGGAGCTGGCTTCTGGCAGCCTGCGGTAAACTGGTAACCAAGGTACATATCAGGTATCCAAGCAAGGCGCTTTGCTTAGTAACCCGATGTGTACCATGGTTACGTGTGCAGGGAGCCGGTTTCTGGCAGCTGCAGATGCTGGTAACCAAGGTGCATATCGGGTATCCAAGCAAGGCATTTTGCTTAGTAACCCGATGTGTACCATGGTTACGAAGCACAGCTTCGTTACACAGGTCGCTGGTGGCTGGTGGCTGATCTCTGATCGGCTGTGGAGATCTGCCTGATTGACAGCTCACCAGCGACCATGTAGCGATGCACCAACAATCCCTGCCAGGTCAGATCGCTGGTGGGATCGCTGGTTGCGTCGCTAAGTGTAACATTACCCTTAGGCTCAAAGGCATGGTTTTGACTAATTCCTGAATCCACACCAATTATTTTCTGTACTATCACACATTGCCAGCTGCTGCCACTATAAGAATCTTGGCAGAGATAAAGAGGATGCCGGGCAGCATATGTGCAGTATTCAAGGTCAATCTTGGAGCATGGTTGGCCCATTCAGTAGGCTTTGCTGCTTGACTTTCCTAACCAAGCAGTGTAATGGCCAAAGTGCCACTTCTTTTAGGACATTTCCTAATCTAGTGCACTTTTCTTGTGAATTGTAATTTGCAGTTTGTACTCATTCAACCATGCTTTGATTACCCTACTGGTACTGTGCCTGCTTTGTTATAAATCTATTGGTTTAGCCTTCCAGCTGTACTTAGCTATCTCCAGAAGCCCTATACACAGTTAACACAGTGAAGATGTGGATGCATCTCCATTCACACAAGGTACTTCAATGTTCCCCCAATGGTTGGACACCCCAGACAAGTTAACCACTATGTGATAGGTTAAAACTTGTTAAATAAAGGCATGCTCTTTATGTTACATAAAAGTCAAAGTTTCCATCCGCTTCATTAGTATTTGGTCATTGCCGTTAAACTGTATGACTTGGGTCAAACGTTTTGGATATCCTTGCACAAGCTCCTCATAATAGCTGGCAGGAATTTGGGCCCATTCTTCCTGCAGAACTGGTGTAACTGAGCCATGTATGTAGGTCACCTTGCTCACATCTGCCAGCTTTGCCCATACATTTTCAATAGGATTGAGATCAGGGTTTTGTGATGGCCACTCCGAAACATTGACTTTGTTATCCTTCAGCCACTTCGTAACCAGTTTGGCAGTAGGCTTCAGGTAATTGTCCATTCAGAAGACCCATTTCCACCCAAGCTTTAAGTTCCTGTCTGATGTCTTGGGATGGTGCTTCAGTATTGCCACATATTCTTCTTTCCTTATGATGTCACCTATTTTGTGAAGTGCACCAGTCCCTCCTGGAGCAAAACAGTTACAAAGCATGGTGCTGCCACCCCCGAGTTTCCCAGTTGGGATGGTGTTCTTAAGCTTCAAAGCTTCTCCCTTTTTACTGCGAACGTAATGATGGTCATTAGGGCCAAACAGTTAAATTTTAGTTTCATCAGACCACAATATATATCTCCAAAAATTAAGGTCTTGTTCCTCTGTGCATTTGACACTTTAATCTGGCTTTTTATGTTTCTTTTCAAGTAATGGCTTCTTCCTGGCAGAGTGGCCTATCAGCCCATGTTGAAACAGTACTTATTTCACTGTGGGTAATGACACAATCTTACCAGTTTCCACCAGCATCTGCACAAAGTCTTTTGCTTTTGTTCTTGGGTTGATATGCACATATCTGACCAAATCACATTCATCTCTAGTACACAGAACCCATCTCCTTCTTCAGTGGTATGATGGCTTGACATTGCCATGTTGTTTGTGTTTGCGTATAATTATTTGTACAGATGAACGAGGTACATTCAGGTATCTGGAAATTGCACCAAAGGATGAATCAGACTTGTGTAAGTCCACAATTCTCTTCCTGGGATCTTGGCTGATTTCTTTTGACTTTCCCATGATGCTACACAAAGAGTGTGTTTCAGGTGTGCAATAAATACATCCACAGATGTCTCTAATTAACTCAGATGTTGCCAATAAATTTATCAGAAGCTTCCAAAGACCTGACATCATCATATGGGCTGTCCCATATTGTTTAAAGGCATAGTACTCTTATGGGTGCTTTACACGCTACTACATTACTAGCGATGTCGTGCGCGATAGCACCTGCTTCTCGTCATTCATGCGAGATTTAGTGATCACTGCCGTAGCGAACATTATCGCTACGGCAGCGTCACACGCACATACCTTTGCAGCGACGTCGCTGTGACCGCCGAACAATCCCTCCTTCAAAGGGGAGGTGTGTTCGGCGTCATAGCGACGTCACTGCGGCGTCACTAAGCGGCCGCCCAATAGAAGAAGAGGGGCGGAGATGAGCGGCCGAAACATGCTGCCCACCTACTTCCTTCCTCATTGCCGGTGGACACAGGTAAGGAGATGTTCGTCGTTCCTGCGGTGTCACAGTGTGATGCCGCAGGAATGACGAACAACATCATACCTGCAGCAGCAACGATATTATGAAAAGGAGCGACGTGTCAACAATCAACGATTTTTGACGGTTTTGCGATCGTTGATCGTCACTCCTAGCTGTCACAAACTGTGATGTCGCTAACGGCGCCAGATGTGCGTCATTAACGACGCGCCCCCGACGATATATCGTTAGCGATGTCGCAGCGTGTAAAGCACCCTTTAATGTATGTAACTTTTGACTTTGCAAAAAATAATAAAAATGCCTTAAAACATTATGTTTCTCCCTTTTCTCTGGCATTTGGTAAATATAAATAATTTTGGTTCCTAATCGACCTAAAACATGAAAGGTTTATTCTGATTTCATGTTAGTTAGTGAAAAAAACATGCATATATGCCTTTTTGAATAGTGTATGGAAACTTTTGGTTTGAACTGTACAGTATATATATAGTTAGGTCCAGAAATATTTGGACAGTGACACAAGTTTTGTTATTTTAGCTGTTTACAAAAACATGTTCAGAAATACAATTATATATATAATATGGGCTGAAAGTGCACACTCCCAGCTGCAATATGAGAGTTTTCACATCCAAATCGGAGAAAGGGTTTAGGAATCATAGCTCTGTAATGCATAGCCTCCTCTTTTTCAAGGGACCAAAAGTAATTGGACAAGGGACTCTAAGGGCTGCAATTAACTCTGAAGGCGTCTCCTTCATTAACCTGTAATCAATGAAGTAGTTAAAAGGTCTGGGGTTGATTACAGGTGTGTGGTTTTGCATTTGGAAGCTGTTGCTGTGACCAGACAACATGCGGTCTAAGGAACTCTCAATTGAGGTGAAGCAGAACATCCTGAGGCTGAAAAAAAAGAAAAAATCCATCAGAGAGATAGCAGACATTCTTGGAGTAGCAAAATCAACAGTCGGGTACATTCTGAGAAAAAAGGAATTGACTGGTGAGCTTGGGAACTCAAAAAGGTCTGGGCGTCCACGGATGACAACAGTGGTGGATGATCGCCGCATACTTTCTTTGATGAAGAAGAACCCATTCACAACATCAACTGAAGTCCAGAACACTCTCAGTGAAGTAGGTGTATCTGTCTCTAAGTCAACAGTAAAGAGAAGACTCCATGAAAGTAAATACAAAGGGTTCACATCTAGATGCAAACCATTCATCAATTCCAAAAATAGACAGGCCAGAGTTAAATTTGCTGAAAAACACCTCATGAAGCCAGCTCAGTTCTGGAAAAGTATTCTATGGACAGATGAGACAAAGATCAACCTGTACCAGAATGATGGGAAGAAAAAAGTTTGGAGAAGAAAGGGAACGGCACATGATCCAAGGCACACCACATCCTCTGTAAAACATGGTGGAGGCAACGTGATGGCATGGGCATGCATGGCTTTCAATGGCACTGGGTCACTTGTGTTTATTGATGACATAACAGCAGACAAGAGTAGCCGGATGAATTCTGAAGTGTACCGGGATATGCTTTCACCCCAGATTCAGCCAAATGCCGCAAAGTTGATCGGACGGCGCTTCATAGTACAGATGGACAATGACCCCAAGCATACAGCCAAAGCTACCCAGGAGTTCATGAGTGCAAAAAAGTGGAACATTCTGCAATGGCCAAGTCAATCACCAGATCTTAACCCAATTGAGCATGCATTTCACTTGCTCAAATCCAGACTTAAGACGGAAAGACCCACAAACAAGCAAGACCTGAAGGCTGTGGCTGTAAAGGCCTGGCAAAGCATTAAGAAGGAGGAAACCCAGCGTTTGGTGATGTCCATGGGTTCCAGACTTAAGGCAGTAATTGCCTCCAAAGGATTCGCAACAAAATATTGAAAATAAAAATATTTTGTTTGGGTTTGGTTTATTTGTCCAATTACTTTTGACCTCCTAAAATGTGGAGTGTTTGTAAAGAAATGTGTACAATTCCTACAATTTCTATCAGATATTTTTGTTCAAACTTTCAAATTAAACGTTACAATCTGCACTTGAATTCTGTTGTAGAGGTTTCATTTCAAATCCAATGTGGTGGCATGCAGAGCCCAACTCGCGAAAATTGTGTCACTGTCCAAATATTTCTGGACCTAACTGTATATATATATATTTTTTTTTTTTTCGTTGCCATATAAATTTCAGAATATGTCTCTTCTGCCAGAGAGCTATGAATTGCAGGAGTTCAGTTGATCACTATAGCGACACAGTTAGACCTCGGTCATATATCTGATTGCAAAATCTACAGAACCTACAGCCTATTTCTAAGGGCAAGCAGAAACATAAAAAGCGGGGTTGGATATGAATGTCAGTTTTTACTCACATAAGTACAAAATATGTGAAACAAACAACTTTTAAAGTTACGCAACAAAAATTTCATTACAACAACTAGATGCTACGCGCTTTATATTAGCTCATGCTTATCTTTTCATCAACTTTTTTATTTGAAGAATAAGGTAATAATAAGCTTCGCCCGCTTGATTTTTAACTTAATATTATTTTGAAATAGTTTAATAAATAAGTAATTTACTGAACAGTAAAAGAACATTGTGAAGTTCTAAAATGAGAATTGTGACAGGAGTAACATATGAAGATGGCAAAAGTATTTTCAAAATTAAACATCTCCGAAAATGTTAAGCTAAGGGCTTTTTCACATACTATAAACAGAGGATGTACAAATGAAATGCATTTCTTGTCTATGTGGATTCTGCTATATTACAAACATTGAAGAAGGGTTTGTTCTTTCTGCTTCTAGAATAACTGATCATATCAAAAGGTGAATGCTTTTTATTTCGGTAGCATTGACATACAGTAAAAAAAAATTCAGCCTCTAGATGTGCAAAGCTGGTAGAGACATACTTACAAAACACTTGCAGCAGTAATAATTGCAGTGAATGGTGGGCCTACAAAATATTGACTCAAGGGGGCTGAATATTAATGTACGTCACAATTTTCAGATTTATAGTGGGTGAATTAAGTATTGAATACCACCTATTTTCTAAGTAAATATATTTATAAAGGTGCATTTTGACATAATTTTTACACCAGATGTTGTTAACAACCCATTCAGTCGCCATAGGCAAAGAAATTAAACCATAGATGTCTATAACTTAAGCTATGTGTAATGATGAAAAGTGGCATAGGGAAAAACTAGTAAGGGGGAAGAAAAAGTACACATAATGAGGGTGCACATCAGAATCATACAATGTTTTAATATACAATGAATTTTATTGGGTCAAAAAGGGACAAAGACATCATAAAATCTTTAAAATACACATATAACATGTGACCTCACTGATACTCCAATGAAAGTAAATGAAATTCAATACAAATAGACAAATGATAGTTCAATCCATAGACAAACAGTGTATTGCATGCAGAAGACCCTTCTTAATCACAAAATGAGGACAAATTACCTACCTCCCCCTTACTTGTATTGCTTATTTACACATAGGGCTGCACTCAATTGTTCCCAATTTTGTGCTGTGCATCCCTATCCCTCCCACTTATTAGGGAAAAACTATTGAACACATGAAGAAAGAGAGGCGCAAAAAGCCATTGAAAGTCATGACACCAGCTGAAAGCAATTCTTCCACTTAATATAAAATCACATCAGCTGTTTTATTTGATAGCCTATAAAAAGGTGTCACATTACTAAGGTACCACACAAGAAACATCTCATGACGGGTAAAATCAGTGAGCTGTCTCATCACATTTGCAACCTTATTGTTGCAAAATATGCTGCTGCCATGCACCCGGATAATGAAGATCAAATGAAGGTGGTCATTTCAACAAGACAGTGACCCCAAACACACAGCCAAGGAAACTCTAAATTTACTCATAGAAAAAAAATAAAGCTGCTAGAATGACCCAGCCAATCACATGACCTGAATCGAATACAATAGTAAATTTCTGCAAGTAAAGGTCCCTTTACACACTGAGACTTTCTAGCGATCCCACCAGCGATCCCAACCTGGCCGGGATCGCTACAAAGTCTCTGGTGAGTCGCTGGTGAGCTGTCAAACAGGCAAACCTGACCAACGACGCAACAGCGATACGGACCTGCAGAACAACCTAGCTAGTCATTGGGGACGTTATAAAGCAGCTTTTTGAAAGGGGAAGTTGCTAACGAAGTCGCTGTAAAGGCCCCTTTACACACTGAGACTTTCTAGCGATCATGCTGCACAGCGGGAAACAAAGGACCAAAGAATGGTCCTGAGAGATGTGTAGCGATCAGCAACTTGACAGCAGGGGCCAGGTCGCTGATGTGTTTCACACACTGCAATGTCGCTGGGGAGGTCGCTATTACGTCACAAAACCGGTGATGTTACAGCGATGTCGTTTGCGATGTTGCAGTGTGTATAGCCACCTTAACTAAAGCTAAGAGTTCATAGACAATTCCCACAGAACCTTCAGTTAGTGAAGAGTGTTTGTGTGGAAGAATGGTCCAAAATCACATCTGAGCAATGCGTGTGACTAGTTTCACCACACAGAACGCGTTTTGAAGCTGTCATCACTAACAAAGTAAATTTCAGTAAGCATGTTTAATACTTTTTCCCTGTCCCATTTCTCATTATTACACATCACTTATTTTATGGCCATCTATGGTTTGTTTTCTTTGTCTGTGTAGATTATATGGGTTGTTACTGACATCTGGTGAAAAATTCATGTCAAAAGCACCTTTAGAAATATATTAACTTAGAAAATTTGTGACGTGTTCAATACTTTTTTCACCAAAGCATATTTTTTAAAATATTTAGAAAACCATGCATCATGCCCTTTATACTTCACAAATCCTTGCTAATTCGTGTTGGTAGATCACATAAAATCACAATAAAATACATGTAAATTTGTGAGTGTGATGTTAAAAAATATGGAAAAATTCTCAGGGTAGGAATACTTTTTCAAGGCACTGTAACTAGCAGGTAGACAGCTCTCATCTGCCCTAATCTGCTTCAATATTATAGATGTAGTGGTGAATTGTCTAGTAAAAAAAAATCATGAAATGTAGAATACTGATTACCTGCAATTAGTTGCAACAAGTGATGAGCGAGCACTACCATGGAGTGCTCGGTACGCGAGAGGAGCAATTGAATGCTTGGATGGGTGCGACTCGAGTACCTGAGTATAATGGAAGTCAATCAGGGACTCAAAGCATTTTTCCGGGAAATCCAGAAAAATGCTTGAGTCTCAGATTGACTTCCATTATAACAGGTACGAGTCGCGCTCATCTGAGCATCCAACTGCTCATTATGAAGACTGAGCACTCAAGCATGGTAGTGCTCACTCATCACTACTTACAATGAAAATGTAAATTGGAGTTATTTTTTTCATGCATTGTTTAAAAAATTGTAGAATTGAAACAATTCCTTTGGACCTCTTCTAACATTTTGTATATTAAACTGGCATCCTCATGATAAACAGGCTAAAGAGCTGATCAAAACATATTTTACCTTTTTTAATTTCTTGTCTCTGTTGTTAAGATATGGGACCAAATTCATAATTTTAATTTTTAAGTTACTTTTCTTTTTTGTGGTTTTCGACATCTTTTTCCAGCAAATTCATCAAAATTTTCATGAATTTTGCACAAAACCCACTTTTTTTTTCGTTTTTAAATGTTTTTTTTTGCGGGAAAAGTCACACGTTTTCAAAATGTTGCAAAAAATCCAGCAAATTAACTGCTGTACATAAAATCACTCGAGAGGAGTGGACTGGAGTAGAGTTGAGCCAAATTTTGCAACTTTTTAAATAATTTGCGTTTCATGAATCTGTCTAAAACATCTAGGATTATCCATGCTGAAATTGGATTACTAAGTAAATCACAAAGAACAACTTGAAAAATTGTTTGATCAATTTGCTGCAACATTTTTAACGGAACCCAATTGCAAAAATTATTTTTAGCACAAAATACATGCACATGATTAAACATAAATTGTCCCCAGATAAATAAATAACATTCAGAGTACATATTGTACAGCTGTACTGGATCCATGGAACACTGTTATATATTGCATGTCACGGGCAATAGTGCAAGATTGATGGCCAGGATAGTTGGCAGGCAAAAGATTGCCAGGTAGCCATGTCAAAACCCGAAAGTCCAAATTGAATGCAGAGTCATCAGGCAGGTGAGTAGTCAGGAAAACATTCCAAGATCAGAACACGGAGAAATACTAATAAATAAAGCAGGAGGCACAATCAAAACAGCAGAGCACTTGCTAAATCTGGCAACAAGGTACTGACTATGAGGTCCTGCAGACTCGTACTATTAACTATTGAGGTCACAGAACAACAAACAGGAGAAACTAACTGGAGCGGAATGAGAACATATACCAATAGGTCTTAATATCTATGCATTTATATTGCCTCATGACAACCACATTGTCAGTGCTACACCGCCTCCTGCCAAGAACAGTGGCAACTGGAGTGAGTTCTGCCACGGGTGTTACACTACTCTAGCTATAGTGATATTCACTATCCACTTAGAATGAAAAAATAATAGATCCATATAATTAAAGGAAACCTGTCAGGGGTAGTATGCAAAGAGAACCATGAGCAGTTCTGGGTGCATATTGTGAATCCCTGCCTAGCAGTGCCAGCCTATAGTAGCCGAGATAAGGAGATCTTTTGAAAAATTATTTCTAAAGATCCCATATTATATGCTAGTGAGGTCACTGACTAGTCACAAAGGTGTTAGTTCCCTTGGCTGGTTGGCCCCCTTAGCACACCCCTGTGGGTGTGATATCATGCTAATGAATGCGTAGCGTCAGAGGATGATCTCACTCACCTCTCCGCTGCCATCGCTGGACTTTGGCTCAGTGCGCATTCCAGACTTTTGACCATGCGCACCATGAAGCCATGTGCATGTGTCCTGGCTTAAAACTCGTGTAGTGCGCATAACCGGAAGTCCGGGATCATGTACACTGAGCCAAAGTCAGGCGATGGCAACAGAGAGGTGAGCGTGACCTTCCTCTGATGCTGTGCATTTATTAGCATGTTAGCACGCCCACAGGAGTGTGCTTACATGCTACAGGGGCCGACTAGCCAAGGGAACTAAGGCTCATGTGACTAATTACTAGCCTCATTAGCATATCATATGGAATCTTTAGGAATACTTTTTCTAAAGGTCTCTTTATCTATGCTAGTGTATACAGGGACAGTTAGGCAGGGATTAGCAATATGCACTCCGAACTGCTCGTGGTTCTGGCTGCATATTGCACCTTACAGGTTCCCTTTAAACAAGAGTTTTCAATTGCCAAAATCCCTTGCAGGGTAACAATTCAGATATGGTAACTGTGCTATGACTATCTGGAACTAGCCAAGTTCAGGAATACACATTTTGTCATTTTACATCCATTAATTACCAGGTATAATTTTATTTTAGCATAGTGGACATTCTTTTTGACTCTTCCTTTTGACTCAGCCTTCGATATACAAGTACATTTCAGCTTTAAATTGACTATAATTAGTGCAAGTAGAGAAAACCATCAAGTGTAAACTAATCTAATTTATTGACATACAAATTGTTAGGGTATTAAATCCTGATTATCTTATAGTTAATAAATAAGAGCAATAAATGTCAGCAGATTTGACTTTATACTAGAATGATAGATAACATTTGGGAGACATCCTAGCATTGATTATTATTTGCTTTATAATCTTCATAGCAATAAATTGTACCTTAGTCGTACGGCTATTAAACTCATTATACATTAATGTAATATAATTCATTTGTTTTACATAGTAACTGACTTATTGTTGTCAAGAGACTTTATTAAATCACAATCAGCCAAGCATGTTGCTTCTTGGTTATTTATTCTTAATATGCAGTGAAACAATCCATGCCATGTCAGTAGATATGTCAGAACAGCGCACACGGTAATTTATAATGTGCACATTACAAGCATTGCCCTGCTATTATTAGAAATTATAGTGTTAAATGTCTCTTTATTCGGTTCATTGTGTAATGTGAACAGGGTGTTAATATTTATAAAAACTTCATCGACCTCATTGCATCGCTCAATCAATTTCAAATTAAATTTTTTCAATGGTTATTCTTAAATCATTGGGGAAAATACATAAATAAATGATTTTTCTCGTTTAGTGGATACAATCCTGACATTAATTTAAAGTGATTGGAGTAATGATCATGCACATGACTTTGTTTATTTCTATTTATGGAAAACTCAGAACTAGTAATAGATTTAACTGAGGCAAACAAGATTTCTCAGCACTCCATCCAGTAGTTAAAATATTACTGCTGTGAAAATGCTAAATTTTGTGCTCAAACAACATTTTTGAGGGAAAATAGGATTTTTCCACCTCTATACAAGAGGTGTGTTACTTCTCATTTAGATCCAGCTAAGCTCCCCTGATGAGTGCCTTATGACGAAACGTGTAGGGAGACTGGAGTACGCCACCACTGAATCATTTGAGGGGTTATTTGGTAGCCATATATAAGTAGCTCCCCCTCTGAGATCCTGTTTTCACCTGAAAAAAGAGTATCAAGCTATACCGGTGAGATCCATCCATTTCTATTATATTTATTGGGGCTATCATTGGCATCCTTTCATGAGCCCATTTATTGTTTCATGTTTCAGTGGGCCCTTTTGCCTTTACTAGTACAGGTCAGATTGATCTTATGGTTTCTGACAAATACCTTCAGATTGGCTTAGTACAAGATTTTATATGTTGTCTTACATTTCCCCTGTTTTTAATGGAATAATTAAAAGTTATATTTTATTATCATTACTGTATATCTTAAAATAGACTTAGGGCCTGGTTCGTTAAGAGCTCGGTTCCACTTGTGATTAACATAGCCGAGTGAAATTCGATAAAACATTGAACTGCTTTCACACCAGTGCAAAATTATGGGGCACTGTACATCTGTGATTGATTTCTCATGCCATATCGGCATGAGAAATGAATTGTAGCATGCTGCGTTTGACAGCGAGCCTCGGATCAAATCCCCCCTATACAAGTCTATAGGTGCGTGTAAACATTGCACTGCACTTGCATGTTATCCAACCGCAGTATGATGTACGCAGAGACAGGCAGCGGAGGAAAGGAAGAAAGTGCTCCGTCCCCCTCTTCTCCGCAGCTGTGATTCGATCACAAGATTGCTTCCCAGTCGCATGACCCTCGGGTGACATTCACAGCAGAGGGTCATTAGCATATCCCTTCCGATTCTCTCACATCAGAAGCTATGCGCTAGTGGAACCGAGGCCTAAGTTTGGTGTTGTACACGTCTGTCTTTATAAAGGTGCACGGGCAAGTAAGATGTGTCTAATTCATTAATGCGCCTTATTAATGTGCTGTTTTTCACTTTGATGCTTGACAAAGGGTATTTTGGCCAAAAGCGCATTTGTTACATTTGTATGGCTGAGCAAAGAAAATTAAATCCGGTGCCTTGGTTACTTTTCTGGACTTTATTGGCAATTAAGTAAGAGAATTGCCCCAAGTTAGCACAGAACTAGGATAGTGATGTGTAGCAATTATTTTGCTGTAAATGAATTCATCAAGAGGCATATGTGACGACATGGACTCTCATGGGTTAAAGTTTCTTAAAATTCATCCAGACAGGATGATGGATTGTTTATAGACGGGGGATAAGTCCCTCATTGTTTCTACAAGACTCTTGTTGACTCATGTAATTGTGTTGGCCACTGAAAGCCAGACATATTGTTTCTTCAGACTCTTTCAGTAACCATTGTAACGTAGTTGTGTATTGCTAAAGTGATTACCTTAGTATCATTGTTGAGTCTGTGACTTGCAGACTCCATGTAGATATCTTCAGTCTTTCTGTAGACATCATTTGGATGAACATTGTCCATGCAGCTTGAGATTCATCCAATGGGAGAGACGATCTTGTCCAACCAATCGATGAGGACGCAGTGTATCCAAGTGGAAGGCTGTGGCTATAAAAGGGATTTCTTTAAGCCACCAGGGGGTTGATGGATGCTGATGGATCCAGTCTAAGCTCTTTGGAGCTGACTAGAGGATCAGGATATCTTATGGCTTCAATCTAGGGACTCCGGTTCCATTTGGAGACCATATCCACAGCCTAGGGATTTCGACTCCGGCTGCCAGGATTGTAACATCATATCAGGACTACCTAAGGAGGACACTCAGGTTGGGACAATCCGGTCACCTGTTACAGACTTTGCAGACCTCAGCCAGCTTCCTAAATCTGGCATTATTCCTTTCTCGGTGGGTGCCCGCCAAAAGCGGGGTGCTTCTGGATTGGAGAAAATAGCCCTGGAACCTCTGAGGCATGGACATTCTAAATCCCTGGTGAGCCAGCGGAAGGGTGAGACTCTGTTGCCTGTTACATTTGTGTGTTTTGCTGGTTATGTGTTATGTGCCATTAATTGTTTGGGGATCCAATAAAGTCTAATTATTGTGGTTCCCTCACCCTGTGTTGTCTGAGTAGTGTTACGCCCACGGTTAAGGAGGCCGGCATTCAGTTGGGATGAGCCCTGAGCCATGCTGTCTTTCAAAAGGCGGCGGGTTTTAGTGGACGAGAGCACCCACTGAGCCCCGTGTCTCCACAGCATACGCCACTTAATAAATTAGGAAAATCTTAGAAGGACCATGCGTGTCTACCAGAGAGGTACTCCAATCAAGGACTAAAGTGGAGTAAATTTTGATGAATCAGACGGACTTCTTGAAGCACGCACCATTCCACTTATCTTAGGCCATTTTAGTGAAGCTGGGAAAGACTGGCGTGGAAACATTCAAAGTCATAATATTTTAGGGCAACTTTTCGATGCCCCCCAAAATTGCAACTTTTAAAGGTGCTTTACAACATAAAACTGGTGATTATAATTTTAAGGGCTACAATAATTAATAATAATAATAAGCTTTATTTATAGAAGAAACATTTTTAACTCCAATGTTTTTTATGTGCATCCCATTGCGGTTGAGCGCAAACATCTGCAAATCTCATCATCCAAATGTTAAGTGACACTACTCCTTAAAAAAAAATAACAACTTTATTATGGCCTAAAAAAATGGAAGATTTCTTTTTGTACTCATTTTTTTTTAATTGTATCAATCCTGATTGTAGAGGTATATCCGTTTCACAAGAGCTCATTTCTCTTGTTTCTACCGGTCACAAAATTACGTGTTAGTTGTTACTCAATAATCTTTCATAATCAATTCTGCAAGTGAGTCTTGAATCAATTCTGACTGAAGGTAATTCTCAGCAGTGATTAATGATAACTAGCCACCTACTGTTTCAAACTGTGGAGCGTGTAGATTGAGCGTTTAGAAAAGTGTGTGAATATAAATACCTAGGAATATAAATACCTACAAGTCTAACAAAAGAAAAAAAATATAGTACTTTAAAAAAAAACATTTTTTCAGATCGAGAATAAACTTTGCACGTGTATATTTAAGATATTCGTTTTGTGTGTGAACTACTTCATATATATTTTTTAGTTTTCAATATAAAAAAATAATAATAATAAAATATATGCATAGATAAATATGTATATATCTATATATCTCTATATACAGTCATATGAAAAAGTTTGGGCACCCCTATTAATGTTAATTTTTTTTCTTTATAACAATTTGGGTTTTTGCAACAGCTATTTCAGTTTCATATATCTAATAACTGATGGACTGAGTAATAGTTCTGGATTGAAATGAGGTTTATTGTACTAACAGAAAATGTGCAATCTGCATTAAAACAAAATTTGACCGGTGCAAAAGTATGGGCAACCTTATCAATTTCTTGATTTGAACACTCCTAACTACTTTTTACTGACTTACTAAAGCACTAAATTGGTTTTGTAACCTCATTGAGCTTGGAACTTCATAGGCAGGTGTATCCAATCATGAGAAAAGGTATTTAAGGTGGCCACTTGCAAGTTGTTCTCTTATTTGAATCTCCTATGAAGAGTGGCATCATGGGCTCCTCAAACACAACTCTCAAATGATCTGAAAACAAAGATTATTCAACATAGTTGTTCAGGGGAAGGATACAAAAAGTTGTCTCAGAGATTTAAACTGTCAGTTTCCACTGTGAGGAACATAGTAAGTAAATGGAAGAACACAGATGAAACAAAGATTAAGTTGTTTGGTCATACAAAAAGGCGTTATGCATGGAGGCAAAAAAACACGGCATTCCAAGAAAAGCACTCGCTACCCACAGTAAAATTTGGTGGAGGTTCCATCATGTTTTGGGGCTGTGGGACCAATGCCGGCAGCGGGAATCTTGTGTTAAAGTTGAGGGTCGCATGGATTCAACTCAGTATCAACAGATTCTTGACAATAATGTGCAAGAATCAGTGATGAAGTTGAAGTTACGCAGGGGATGGATATTTCAGCAAGACAATGATCCAAAATACCGCTCCAAATCTACTCAGGCATTCATGCAGAGGAACAATTACAATGTTCTGGAATGGCCATCCCAGTCCCCAGACCTGAATATCATTGACAATCTGTGGGATGATTTGAAGTGTGCTGTCCATGCTCGGCGACCATCAAACTTAACTGAACTGGAATTGTTTTGTAAACAGGAATGGTCAAATATACCTTCATCCAGGATCCAGGAACTCATTAAAAGCTACAGGAAGCGACTAGAGGCTGTTATTTTTGCAAAAGGAGGATCTACAAAATATTAATGTCACTTTTATGTTGAGGTGCCCATACTTTTGCACCGGTTAAATGTTGTTTAAATGCGGATTGCACATTTTCTGTTAGTGCAATAAACCTCATTTCAATCCAGAAATATTACTCAGTCTATTAGTTATTAGATATATGAAACTGAAATAGCTGTTGCAAAAACCCAAATTCTTATAAAGAAAAAAGGTTAACATTAATAGGGGTGGCCAAACTTTTTCATATGACTGTATCTCTCTCTATATATATCTATATATCTCTCTCTATATTTTATATCTATATATATATATATATATATATATATATATATATATATATATATGTCAAAAAATTAAGGGGAACATTTAACTAACCGAATATAACTCCAAGTTAATCAAACATCTGTGAAATCAAACTGTCCACTTAGGAAGCAACACTGATTGACAATCAATTTCACATGCTGTTGTGTAAATGGAATAGACATCAGATGGAAATTATTAGCAATTATCAAGACACACTCAATAAAGGAGTGTCTCTGCAGGTGAGGACCACAGAGCACATGTCAGTACCAATACTTTCTGACTGATGTTTTGGTCACTTTTGAATGTTGTTTGTGCTTTCACACTCGAGGTAGCATGAGACGGACTGTACAACCAACACAAGTGGCACAGGTAGTGCAGCTCATCCTGGATTGCACATCAGTGCGAGCTGTGGCAAGAAGGTTTGCTATATCTGTCAGCGTAGTGTCCAGAGGATGGAGGCGCTACCAGGAGACAGGCCAGTACAACAGGAGATGTGCAGGGGCCGTAGGAGGGCAACAACCCAGTAGCAGGACCGCTACCTCCGCTTTTGTTCAAGGAGGAACAGGAGGAGCACTGCCAGAGCCCTGCAAAATGACCTTCAGCAGGCTACAAATGTGCATGTGTCTGCACAAACAGTTAGAAACTAACTCCATGAGGATAGCATGAGGGCCTGACATCCACAGATGGGGTTTGTGCTCACTGCCCAACACCGTGCAGGACGCTTGGCAATTGCCACACAACACCAGGATTCGCAAATTCGCCACTGGCGCCTTGTGCTCTTCACAGATGAAAGCAGGTTCATACTGAGCATATATGACAAATGTGACATATCTGGAGATGCTGTGGAGAGCAATCTGCTGCCTGCAACATCCTTCAGCATGACCAGTTTGGCACTGGGTCAGTAATGGTGTGGGGTGGCATTTCTTTGGAGGGCTGCACAGCCCTCCATCTGCTCACCAGAGTTAGACTGACTGCCATTAGGTACTCAGATGAGATCCTCAGACCCCTTGTAAGACCATATGCTGGTACGGTTGGCCCTGGGTTCCTTCTAATGCAGGACAATGCCAGACCTCATGTGCCTGTAGTGTGTAAACAGTTTTTGCAAGATGAAGGCATTGAAGCTATGGACTGTCACGCCCCTTCCCCAGACCTGAATCTGATTGAGCACATCTGGGACATCATGTCTCGCTCCATCCACTAACGTCACGTTACACCACAGACACTCCAGGAGTTTGCGGATGCTTTAGTCCAGATCTGGGAGGAGATCCCTCAGGAGACCATCCGCAACCTCATTAGGAGCATGCCCAGGCATTGTAGGGAGGTCAAACAGGCACGTGGAGTCTACACACAATACTGAGCCTCATTTTGACTTGTTTCCACTTTAATTTAGTCATGTTTTGTCTTGTTTTGATTTTCATTTTGACTTGTTTACACTTTCATTTTGTGTGTGCCTTCAAATCCAGGCCTGAATTGGTTAAAACATTTGATTTCCATTGATGATTTTTGTATGATTTTGTTGTCATTCAACTTTGTACAGACCTGAACCCCAATGGGTCACTAATTGGGCAGTTCGGGTCTTCGCCCACATGCTGCCAGCCATAAATAGATCAATTCCGGAGAGGGTGGGCTGTGTTTTTCAATTTTTTTTGGGGTGCACACTTCATCATCAACTCTTTTGTTACACACAGTGAAAGCCGTCCAAAAACTGTAAGCGGCTCACACTGGGCTGAGCATCGAGCATACTCGAGCACAGCAATGCCTGGTTGAGTGATCAGCATACATAAAGTAAAAGAAAATAATATCTACTGCATTTCCAAATATTAGTAAGGATGATAATAAACTTGCCTGATATACCTTATAGTTGCACCCCGGGGACTCTGCACTGCTTCTCAATGTAAAGTGTTTCTGAGATTAAGATACACTGGGGGGTACCAATGAGAGCTTGGGGTATGGTTGCTGGTAAGTAAAATGCATAAGTACTGTATATATGTGTGAGAATTTATAAATTAATTTATTTGTTTATTGAAGTAGATATATAGCTCTCAAAAAGTAAGGGCCATTATAGTAAAAAGCACTACAAAGTGAGACTAATGGATAAAAAAAACTTGCCTTTGGGCGTTTCTCTCATAAGGATTTTACTTCACTGTATGCTTCAGAATGACTTGAGAAAACTGATTTCTTGAGTGCAGCAAGTGCAGGATGGTGCTAATCAAATAGGACAAATCTCTGATTAGCTCAGCTACACACAAGATAAACAAGAGATTGCACCAGCATGAAGTTCAACCAGTGAAAAATGGCACTTATTACTAAGGGTTGTTACTTGTCTTAAGGTACTGGTGCCCAAATAGCAGTGATCCTACCCGAGAAACACTTGTCACATGTGATTCACGGAGCAGCAGGGTTACGAGGTGGCGGTGAGTGGCAATTGTGTGAGTGACAAGAGTTCCGGCTGGCAACTACACTGTCAGCTGATGCGCGCTAGTGTGAGCAGTGATGATACTTGCTTACAGGTTAAAATCGCCTGTATGGGGGGCATGGAGGCACATGTGATTAAAATTAACATGTGCCCACCATGCTGCAATCTATGGTTTCAGCAAATTGGTACAGGCACTCCCTAATGAAGAAAGCCCATAGGCTTTTGAAATGCATCACATTTGTGCCTTTGTATACCATAGAAAAACACCCAAAAAATTAACTATTTTAGATAATATGGAGTATTCAAACTTCCTTAAGCATCACCCTCTATTTTTTTGTATTCTTGTGTGTTTTTCCTTGCTATTTAGTCTTGTCACCTTTTTAATGAGTTACAAAAAGACAGTTTGCACTCTGATAATGCTAAAGTATGGAAACCATGAATGTGTGAACATGGACCTGCATTACTGCTAAGGAAAATCTGAGAAAAATGAGATTTTTTTTTTGTCTATATGAAGAGGGTCATACCTTCTGACCGTGCACCCTTCCCCAGTTGCCACAGGTAATCTTATCCTATATAGCAGGTTCCTACTTGCCCATACACGGGAGGTTTTTAACCTAGAGAGAGGCTTCAGCATAGCGTTAGGGACCCAGTTACGAGATATGCCGTGAAGGGGCAACTGGGCAGATATACAAATGGCCATTTATATATGCTAAATATCTCATTTTTCTCAGATTTTCCTTAGCAGTAATGCAGGTCCATGTTCACACATTCATGGTTTCCATACTTTAGCATTATCAGAGTGCAAACTGCCTTTTTGTATTTTATATCATGTTCAGTTATGCACCTGTTCACACGTCAGGTCGAGGAGTGCAGTCAGTCTTTTTTTACCTTTTTAATGAGTGGCAAGATTCTACATAAGAGCTAATTTTTGTCTTTGCCATGTAGCTCCTTTTTCACAAGTATATCACCATTTGCTCAATGACCCTTATTAATATTAAAAAAACTATACATTTTCCACTAAACATATTTAGCATTGTATGTGGATTCCACTATTCAATATGTGATGTAGATTTATTCTGTGGAGCAGTAGTAAAGATATTTTGGAGACAAAAGGCATAATGAGATTTTAATTAAACTGTCTAAGAAACCATTCTTTGTTACTCATAGTAACCAATCACAGCACTGGTTTCATTTTGTGTTCTGATTTGGTAAAATGAAAGCGGCACTGTGATTGGTTACAATGGGAAACAAAGCCAGTCTTGCTTTTAAGCAATTTTCATAAATCTGCATCAAAGTGTCATCTAATATATATATATATATATAACTGAGTGGATGTGTGGATGTGTGTATGACTGCTAAAGGAATCCGCACCATCACATTTACAATCACAAAATTTTGCACAGACACCCCATTTGACTCAGGAAACATCATAGACTGTTTATAGGGGAAAATATAACCCTGCACTTTACAGTTATTCACCAAAAAATCTGCTTATATTTAAGTGAATGGAGCTAGGTGCTACAGGTCATTTATAGGAGCTCTGATTGAGTGCTATAGGCAATGAAGAACATTCTTAGTAAGACAGCTCATGTGTGAGATAATGATATCGGTAGAGACAGACGCACACTGAGACACAGAGACAGAGACAGACAGAGACAGACACACAGAGACAGACACTACAGGGACACACAGAAACTCACCTACAAAGACACACAGAGACACAGAGATACACACAGAGACACATACATATGTTTTTTTCCTGTTAACTACACAGTTTGTTGTTTGTTACCATGAAGATCTATAAGTTGCATAGGAACTGTAGAAAGAAAACTTAGCGAAATGTAATACCTATTGCAACGTTGTGTTACAGTTGCTGTGGCACTGGAGACTATGTTCGGATTTCTTGCTACTGCACATGTGCGAGCACTGGAGACTATGTCCGGATTTCTTGCTACTGCACATGTGCAAGCGCTGGAGACTAAGTCCTATCTTGGAGCCATTGCACATGTGCGGGTGACATCATCGCTTACACGAGGTCACATGTCTCTGACACCTTCTAAGCTGATTGGCCGCTGGTCATGTGCTTGTGACATGTGGTCACATGTCTCTGACACCTTCTATGCTGATTGGTCGCTGGTCACGTGCTTGTGAAGCTTTGCTCGGTGATAGGCCAGCGTGGCGTCATTGCTGTCATTCTGGCAGCGGATTGGCTCTAGTGTCCTCCATCTTGAATGAGGCACAGAGTCTATATAAGACCCTGATGCACGCCGCCTGGCGCTCAGTCCTCTTGGTTCATGCATGAGAGTAGACGCTCTGTGCACGTCCCTCTAGGCATCTCTCTGTCTATGCTAGGTGAGCGCTACCGGCAGGGTAGCGTTCTTATACCTTACAGCTTCGGCTGCGGTCCGTATCCTTACATCTTAGTGGAGCGGACATAGGCAGGTGCCTGAGGCACATGGTCCGGCTGGGCCTTGTGATTCTACTCGTAGGTGGACGTTGCCGCTAGGGTAATGTTCCTTATATTGCGTCTGGCAGTTGTTCGTATCCTCGCACACTAGGGGAGTGAACATAGGTAGGAGCTTTGTGCGGCTTATGCTGCTGTCCGTCTCTTTTGCACCACTAGTGGAGCAGACCTAGGCAGGTGCCATATCTAGTGGTTCGTGTCCTCGCACACTAGTGCAGCGAACGCAGGTAGGAGCTTTGTGCGGCTTACGCTGCTGTCCGTCTCCTGGCACCGCTAGAGGAATGGACCTAGGTAGGTGCCATTTCACACTCACTGCTTTTGTCTCTGTGACCATTAACAGAGACCATACCACACACCCGCCAAGCAAGGGAGGAATTGCTTTATTTCCTAATTATATTCCTCTGTGAGTTTAACAGAGGTATTGCACTCTGCACTTGTGCTATTACTATTTACAGTGGCACACTTATATACCCCTTATCCTCTGCCATAGTCTGCAGCAGAGTCTTTGCACGGTGGACCCTGACTGTCTGATATTCCTTTGGGTTTTATTATCAGACAGCCCCCCGTAACATTAGGACTGAGCCAAGGGTCTGGCAGTTATGGCAGAATATCAGCAGTTACACCGTTACATACAAGTACTTGAGTCGCGGCTCAAGAGTATAGAGGATAAACCTCAGACCATGGTGACATCTGCACATGATCCTCGACTTACTCTGCCAAACAGGTATACTGGTGATGCCAGATCATGTCGTGGTTTCATTAGTCAGTGTCAGATACACCTAGAGGTCAACTCTTCTCGCTTCTCTACGGAGAGGTCCAGAGTAGGCTTTATCATCTCCTTACTTCAGGATAAAGCCTTAGAATGGGCGACTCCCTTATGGGAGAGCTCTGATGTGGTTACTCTGAGACATCAAGACTTTCTTGAAGCTCTTAAAGCGGTATTCATGGGTCCGCAGGATACCCATGATGCGGCCCTGAGACTGTTAGATCTATCTCATGGTTCGTTATCCACTAGTTCTTATGCCATTGCTTTTAGAACTCTGGTGGCAGAACTAGATTGGCCAGAAAAGGTGTTGATTCCTATCTTCTGGAGAGGGTTGGCAGGCTATGTCAAGGATGCCCTTGCTACTCGTGAGGTCCCTGCTTCTCTGGAGGACTTAATCACTGTAGCAACAAGGATCGACGTACGCCATAAGGAACGTAGACTCGAGGTCTCTTCCTCACGCCCTAAGCATCGGGCTATTCCAGTTGTTGAGGGTCCATTACCATCTTCCTCAGCATCTGAGACATCTCCCACTCCTATGGAGTTAGGTCATACGTCCTCCAGACTACGCAGGTCTGGTCCTCCTATATGTTACGTATGTCGTCAGGCTGGGCACTATGTCAACAAGTGTCCTAGCCGTCAGGGAAACTCCCAGGCCTAGTAACCATTAGAGGGGGGTTACTAGAGATGTCTTCTGCACCCTCTAAGTGTAGTATCCCAGGTCAGCTCTCATTCTCTGAGAATACATGGCCTATCATGGCTTTTGTGGATTCCGGAGCTGACGGGACTTTTGTGTCCTCAGGATTTGTAAAGAGACACAATATTCCCTCTATCATGTTAGAGGCGCCTATTCCTGTCCGTGTTGTTAATGGGACTATTTTGTCTGACTCCATTACATTGAGGACAGTTCCCTTGCGCCTTTCCCTGTCTCAGGGTCACATAGAGGAGATTTCTTTTCTTGTTTTGCCTGAGGGTATAGAGGACGTTTTTCTGGGTCTCCCATGGCTTCGGACCCTTGCTCCTCTAATTGACTGGGAGTCCGTCAGCATTATTAGTTGGGGTTCGAAATGTCAGTCCCGATGTCTTCCCTTACCACCTAAGGTCGTTGCGGTTGCATCAACTGATCTCTCTCCCATACCTACACCCTATTTGGATTTCGCTGACGTGTTCTCCAAACAGGGTGCTGAGGTTCTTTCACCCCATAGGCCGTATGACTGCGTCATAGACCTTATCCCAGGTTTGGTTCCACCTAAGGGCAGGGTTTACCCCTTGTCAATACCTGAGTCGGAGGCCATGTCGACCGATATAAGAGAGAGTTTAGAGAAGGGGTTCATTCGTAAGTCTGTCTCTCCCGCGGGAGCTGGGTTTTTCTTTGTTCGGAAGAAAGAGGGTGATTTGCGTCCCTGCATAGATTACAGGGGTCTCAACGCAATCACAATAAATAACAAATACCCGTTACCTTTAATTTCAGAGCTCTTTGACAGACTGAGGGGAGCTCAGGTTTTTACGAAGTTGGATCTGCGGGGTGCGTATAACTTGGTACGAATTCGAGAGGGTGACAAATGGAAGACCACTTTTAACACCAGAGACGGTCACTATGAATACCTCGTCATGCCTTTTAGTTTATGTAATGCACCCACAGTATTTCAGGACTTCGTAAACGATGTGTTCAGGGATTTACTGTTATCCTCCGTCGTGGTGTATCTGGACGACATCCTGATTTTTTCTCCTGATCTGGAGACTCATCGTCAGAATGTCGTTCGTGTCCTTTCCTGTTTAAGGGAGCACTCATTATTTGCTAAACTCGAAAAGTGTGTATTCGAGCAGTCATCCTTGCATTTTTTTGGTTACATTATCTCACAAGAGGGTCTGGCTATGGATCCTGCGAAGCTCTCTGCTGTCCTGGAATGGTCCGAACCTCATTCCTTGAAGGCGGTGCAACGCTTCTTAGGATTCATAAATTATTACCGGCAGTTCATACCCCATTTCTCCACTTTGGTGGCCCCTTTGGTGGCCTTGACTAAGAAAGGTGCTAATCCAAAAGTCTGGTCTACTGAGACATCCCAGGCTTTTGAGGCAGTAAAAAGACACTTTTCAACTGCTCCCGTTCTTCAAAGACCCGATGAGAATAAGCCCTTCCTCTTGGAGGTTGATGCCTCTTCAGTGGGTGCTGGTGCAGTCTTGTATCAAAAGAACGGTGTAGGTAGAAAAAGGCCGTGTTTCTTCTTTGCTAAAACCTTTTCACCGGCAGAGAGAAACTATACCATTGGGGATAGGGAACTGCTCGCCCTGAGATTAGCCTTGGAGGAGTGGCGTCACTTGCTAGAAGGAGCGAAACATTCTTTCCAGGTCTATACAGACCATAAGAATCTGACGTACTTACAAACCGCTCAGCGTCTGAATCCTCGCCAAGCACGCTGGTCCTTGTTTTTCTCCCGCTTTCACTTCTCCATCAACTATCTGTCTGGGAGTAAGAATAACAAGGCAGACGCCCTGTCTCGCTCTATGGTTTCTACCCAGGAAGAGATTGACGAACCTCGTCTTATCCTTCCCTCCAGGGTTTTTCATACGCTCTCACCTGTGACGTTAAACCAAATCCCACCGGAGACAATGGTTTGGTTGAGCGTACCAATCAATCCATGATTATATACCTTCGACACTTTGTTGCTGAGAACCATGATAACTGGTCCTCCCTCCTACCCTGGGCAGAATTTGCCCTTAACAATTCGCTAGCTGAGGCCACTGGGCATACACCGTTCATACTCAATAATGGTCAACACCCTAAGGTACCAGTACCGTTTCCCGCTGCTGTACCTCCTCCTCTTGTGGCCGACTGGGCAACTAATGCCAGAGAGGTTTGGGATCGGACTCAAGAGTCGATCCAAGCAGCTAAGGACCGTATGAAGACGGTGTCCAATCGGTTTCGTCGACCGGCTCCTGTCTTTTCTCCGGGGAACTTTGTGTGGCTCTCTGCAAAACACGTGAAACTTAGAGTGAGCTCTGTCAAATTTGCTCCTCGCTTCCTGGGTCCTTATGAGGTTCTTCGACAGGTAAATCCTGTAGTCTACCAATTGAGTTACCCGTCCATCTTAGGATCCATGACAAATTCCATGTCTCACTGCTAAAGCCGGCTATTTTACCTCACGCTCGTGAAGTGCACTCTCCTGCCTCTGATTCCTCTCGCTCTAGCTATGAGGTACGAGCCATAGTTGGTTCTAAGATGGTTAGAGGGCGAAGGTTCTTCTTGATAGATTGGGAGGGCTACGGCCTGGAACATCGCTCTTGGGAGCCTGAGGAGGCTGTCCATGCTCCCGACTTAGTTGCTGATTACCTGCGTCACCGGGAGTGGGGCCCTTGAGGAGGAGGTACTGTTATGGTTGCTGTGGCACTGGAGACTATGTTCGGATTTCTTGCTACTGCACATGTGCGAGCACTGGAGACTATGTTCGGATTTCTTGCTACTGCACATGTGCAAGCGCTGGAGACTAAGTCCTATCTTGGAGCCATTGCACATGTGCGGGTGACAACATCGCTGACACGAGGTCACATGTCTCCGACACCTTCAAAGCTGATTGGCTGCTGGTCATGTGCTTGTGACACATGGTCACATGTCTCTGACATCTTCTATGCCGATTGGTCGCTGGTCACGTGCTTGTGAAGCTTTGCTCGGTGATAGGCCAGCGTGGCGTCATTGCTGTCATTCTGGCAGCGGATTGGCTCTGGTGTCCTCCATCTTGGATGAGGCACAGAGTCTATATAAGACCCTGATGCACGCCGCCCGGCGCTCAGTCCTCTTGGTTTATGCATGAGAGTAGACGCTCTGTGCACGTCCCTCTAGGCATCTCTCTGTCTATGCTAGGTGAGCACTACCGGCAGGGTAGCGTTCTTATACCTTACAGCTTCGGCTGCGGGCCGTATCCTTACATCTTAGTGGAGCGGACATAGGCAGGTGCCTGAGGCACATGGTCCGGCTGGGCCTTGTGATTCTACTCGTAGGTGGACGTTGCCGCTAGGGTAACATTCTTTATACTGCGTCTGGCAGTTGTTCGTATCCTCACACACTAGGGGAGCGAACATAGGTAGGAGCTTTGTGCGGCTTATGCTGCTGTCTGTCTCTTTTGCACCACTAGTGGAGCGGACCTAGGCAGGTGCCATATCTAGTGGTTCGTGTCCTCGCACACTAGTGGAGCGAACGCAGGTAGGAGCTTTGTGCGGCTTACGCTGCTGTCCGTCTCCTGGCACCGCTAGAGGAACGGACCTAGGTAGGTGCCATTTCACATTCACTGCTTTTGTCTCTGTGACCATTAACAGAGACCATACCACACACCCTCTAAGCAAGGGAGGAATTGCTTTATTTCCTAATTATATTCCTCTGTGAGTTTAACAGAGGTATTGCACTCTGCACTTGTGCTATTACTATTTACAGTGGCACACTTATATACCCCTTATCCTCTGCCATAGTCTGCAGCAGAGTCTTTGCACGGTGGACCCTGACTGTCTGATATTCCTTTGGGTTTTATTATCAGACAGCCCCCCGTAACACATTGCTTAGTTTTTCTCCAATCTCCTTCTGGTGTCATTACAAAGCTGTGTAAGACCAATGGTGAATTAAAATGCAATTAGTCAATATTATATAATTCTGTTTTTCCATGCTCTGCATCACCCACTTATTTCGGTTTGAGCTGATTTGATAGCTTTTGGGCCCCCTAAAGGTGTTGTCTATGCCTTTGCTTTTACATCCCATTGAATTCAATGGGTTTTGTTCGAACAGTTCGGTGAACCATTTGGTGAGCACAGGTGAATTCGGCGAACACAAACCGAATTCAACCATGGGAGGTTCGTTCATATCTAGTAATAACTACAGAGACTCCATTGTGTGAGCACATATATATGAGGTATCATCATGATCAGCAACACTTTTTGACATCATAGGATTGGAAAGTCATCAACATGATACTGATAAGCACTATACGAGTTGCTCAGAGAACCCTGCCACTACAGATGAGATACAACTTGGAGACGAATCTTAGTCTCCCCATTTCCAGAAATTAGAGACAAACACCAGGACAGTGGCATCAAATGTCCCACAGTACCCATAGTGTCTTAGCGCTGCAGTCATGCATGGGTCATACATGACACATCGGGGAAAAACACCAAGCTAGTCCACTTTTGTAACAGCATACAGGCTCACACTCACTTTGACCATAGTGGATAAACAAGTGGAGGTTCTGTGACCAGAGACTTGTGTTAAGAACACTTTCGACAGTGACGGAGGAGGAAGAAATAACAGTTGCAGTTGATTGGGTGGTCAGCAGTTGGAGAGGCCAGCTAGGCCACATTTTAGAGCAGGAAGATTGCCAGAGTAATGTATGTTAATAGAGCATGTGCTGGTTCCGTCATGTAGTAGTCAGATATTGGAATTTTTGCCTCTACTGAGTGATTGTTAACAAAGTTGGCAGATAACGAAAGTTGGGTGAAAGTTGGTTCCCTTTCTCTACTGGAATCAAGTGTTTGAATCCCATCATTGGCAACATCTTTAGGTTGCAAGTTTTCCCTGTGCTTGCGTGAGTTTTGTTGACCCTACATATAATTTCTAATCGTGTTAGTCAATTTTTTTATGAAATTGGCTTCTCTGAAATGTAGGCATATTCGATTGCAAGCTGCCATCGTCAATAGGCGTTGATGTAGCTCATGACACTGTCTTCTACTATGTCAGCATTAATAAAAATCTCATATATTTTTGTGCTTTTGCTGCCAATTTTAACAAGTATTTTAACAATGAAACTACTTTAAATGCCCTTCATTTGTGCCATTTGTGAGTACTTAGTTAAGAATTGTAACAGCATGTACCTAATGTTTCATTTATAAAATTTGCATTTTATTAATATACATTAAAAAATCAAACCAAAACAAAAAAACTAAGAAAAACTAAAATGATTGCACACGGTCGTTGCTATAAATTCCCCAAGCAAATTCAATGGTACCACTAGACAAAGTGAGATGAGGATTTCTTTGGTAATACCTGCCAATGGAGTACATCCTTACTTAACTGATGCCCCCATTCCTCGGCGGCTCTCCCTTTTCCTCACCCTCACTTTCCTTCCTCAGGTATAGTCAATTGGGTCTCATACAAAAAATATATTGTACACAACCAACCATTCAAAGGGGTACTTTGCACACTGCGACATTGCTACTGCGATATCGTCGGGGTCAAATCGAAAGTGACGCACATCCGGCGCCAGTAACAACGTCGCATCGTGTAAAGCCTAGATGCGCAGATAAATGATCGCAAAAGCGTCGTAAATCGGTGATCTGTGTAGCGTCGGACATTTTCATAATGTCGCACCAATAGGAGATACGATATTGTTCCTCGTTCCTGCGGCAGCACACATTGCTGTGTGTGAAGCCGCAGGAGCGAGGAACATCTCCTTACCTGTCTCCACCGGCTATGTGGAAGAAAGAAGGTGGGCGGGATGTTTACGTCCAGCTCATCTCTGCCCCTCCGCTTCTATTGGCCATCTGCCGTGAGACGTCGCTGTGACGCCGCACGACCCGCCCCCCTTAGGAAGGAGGCAGGTCACCGGCCAGAGCAACGTCGCAGGGCAGGTAAGTGCGTGTGAAGCTGCCGTAGCGATAATGTTCGCTACGGCAGCTATCACAAGATATCACATTTACAACGGAGGCGGGTACTATCGCGCTCGGCATCGCAAGCATCGGCTTACGATGTCTCAGCGTGCAAAGTACCCCAAAGTCTCAGTGCACACTAGTACCTATTTCCATAATATGCATAAACAGATAGAGGATGTACAACCTTTTACTTCATACTTCACATCATAGGGACTTAAGCATAGGGTACCAGTTTATATATATTTTTACACTAAACTCTCCCTTAGTCCACTTGCTCCTACCTAGCAATGGATGGAGTACATCCTTATTTTTTTATGCCCCCATTCCTCGGTGGCTCACCCTTATATGCCCTATAATCCCTATCACTTTTTTTGGGATTTCTCTATAAATATGGACACATAAAGAGGGTTGATAATAAATAGTCACTTATCTGTCATTTTTTCATTGGATGCTGGTCTGAGACATTCCAAATATTCATGTCAAAAGAATCTCGATCTCGACGCGTTTCTCTCCACCCTGATAGTGGATGGAGTTCATCAGGAGATTTAAACAAATGGCATAATAGCCTCCTACAAGTAATTTTGTCAGAGTCAGACTTTCAGAAATAAATAACTTTTCAATAACAATTAATCAAGAAGTGTCCCTCAAAGTGCTTCCCAAGCCCCATCTCAATAAGTAAAAAAATAAAAGAGCCTTACAGCAATCCAATTTACCTATTTACAAAGCATCCCTTTCCTTAGATGTTGCTATCTTCAGGGATCAAAGTGGTATGATACACTGCAGCTAAGAGACGGAGGTTTAAGTAGTGTCAGTCCCTCCTCTCATATCCGTGTGACCCAATCCTATCACCTTATTGGTGGACAGATCGTTTTTTACAAATCTATATTTCTACTCCCAGGATTGATTATGGGTCCTTATTTTGCTTTCCTTATGAATATCGCTACTTACAAATGCTCACAATATTTAATGAACGTGAGAAAAATATCCAGAAAGCGCCAACTGCTACCCGGAAGTGTTGCTGGATAGCAGCGTGCGTTCCATGCCTGCATATCAAGCCTTAGTTTATCCAGAAGTGGGACAGTGAAACGCATTATGCACTCCACAGCACGCGCATGCGCGTTAAGTTCATCCACCCGGCGATAGAACTCCATGGGGCATTCTCAGCACCGTGCGAGCATATTGGGATGATTTAAGGACTTAGATCGTATTTAATCCACATCAATAACGCGATGGTACTAATATATGCGCCTCCGCTTCATCCGTCTTCCTGGGTGTGGTTTACATGTATTTAATATAGATACATAGCCTCAGGCAGTAATGGGAATTTAGACATATTTAAATGTTACACATAATTACCAATTTTTATTTTTTATTTGTTATTATTATTTATTTAAGCTATATTATCAGATAGGAATTAATTATAGCTAGAGGCCCAAACATTTCTGCACTCTAAATTAGTTATTGGTCATACATATTTTTACAGTATATTGCATTATTTTATTTTATAATATTAAGGGGCTTCAAAACCCCAAATATGTATTATTTTTCTATCCCAGAGGTTTTCAAAGGTTTTGGGAGAGCATCCTTAGTGTCCCACGGGGCCTACAACTCCCCGGGAATCAGTCTCTGATCATCAATAATTTAAATTTTAATAGTTGGGGTGATCAAATTCAGATCAATACATCCCAGAGAGGTGAATTTAAAAAAATCTCTGTCAACAGGTATACCAAAGACAAGAAACCTTTTCCTACACCAATCGAATCATAGAAAATGATTGAAATGGTAAATCCATTTACATTCCTTTTGGAGTAGGACTTTATTCCAGTCCCCTTTTTTTGGTAATGGGGACACTTGTTCAATTACCCTAAAGTTTATACTATGTAAGTCTCCTCCGTGAACTAATCGCACCTGTCTAGACAGTGGAGTATCCCTAGCATTCCAAATATCCCCCAAGTGTTTACCCATCCATTTGCGTAGTTTCCTCTTTGTTTTTCCTATATAGTTCATAGGGCAACTACAGGTAATTAAATAGATTACCCCTTCAGAGCTACAGTTAGCAAATTCCCGTACTTGGTAGGTTTTTTTCTAGTACTCGCACTTATCACTTCCTTGCTTTGAGCAATCCATTTACAGAATTTGCAGTGTCCACATTTAAATGTCCCCGTCACTTTTCTTTCTAGCCATGTTCCCATGACTATTGGGGCCTGATAGAAACTATGGACTAACCAATCTTTTAGTGCTCTGCCTTTTCTAAATGTCACTGACGGTCTGGGTGAGATGTAATTTTGCAAACTTGGATTGGCCCTAAGGATACCCTACTGACCCTTTAGGATTAACAAGATAAAACAATCACTGATCTCGGGGAGACCAGTCAGAGAAAACACTGCCAGCAGCCAACAAGGGCACTCAAGACAGTGAAATCTTTAGGATTGACAGTACTTCTTGACTACAGTTATCGTATGTACCGATAAGGCGCTCTATTGAGTCTGTTGTTTCTTTTTCTCTATGGACCAAAAAGTCCTGTCTGTCTTTCTCTATTGCTTCTTTATATGCCTTGGTCAGGATATATGAGGGATACCCTCTCTCTGAAAACCTTTTTTGTAGGTCCCTTGCTTGGTTGTTAAAAACAGTATTTGAGGAGCAATTTCTCCACAACCTAAGATATTGCTCTCTCGGAATTCCTCTTTTTAGAGGTACTGGATGGTGACTCATCAATTGAAGTAAATTATTGGATGCTGTCAGTTTTCGATGGACTCTGGTTTGTATGAACCCCCGTTCAGCCTTACTTAATACAACGTCAAGGAAAGGAAGTTCATCTTTCCGAATCTCTGATGTGAAGAACAATCCTATCATGTTCTTATTCAGTTCCCACACAAATTCTTCAAATAGTTCACAGGGGCAGGTCCACAGAATTAAAATGTCATCTATGAACTAACCCCAGAACATCAGATGGTCCGTCCATTTAGACAGATGTTCTTTAAAGACCAAAGTGTCTTCCCACCAGCCCAGGAACAGATTTGCGTGCGATGGGGTGCATGAACACCCCATCACACTGCTACTGAGCTGGTGGTAGTATTTCTTGTCAAATTGAAAGAAATTATGGGTCAACACATACTCTAAGGGGTACTTTGCACACTACGACATCGCAAGACAATGCTTGCGATGCCGAGCGCAATAGTCCCCGCCGCCGTCGCAGCAGCGATATCTTGTGATTGCTGCCGTAGCGAACATTATCGCTATGGCAGCTTCACATGCACTTACCTGCCCTGCGACGTCACACTGGCCGGCGAACCGCCTCCTTACTAAGGGGGCGGGTCGTGCGGCGTCACAGCGACATCACACGGCAGGCGGCCAATAGAAGCGGAGGGGCGGAGATGAGTGGCACGTAAACATCCCGCCCACCTCTTTCCTTCCACATAGCCGGCGTGAGCCGCGGTGACGCAGGTAAGCTGATGTTCCTCGCTCCTGTGGCTTCTCACAGAGCGATGTGTGCTGTCACAGGGGAACGAGGAACAACATCGTACCATCGCTGCAGCTACATTATAAAAATGTCGGACACTACACCGATGATACGATTACGACGCTTTTGCTCTCATTAATTGTATCATAAAGGTTTTACACAGTACGATATCGACAGCGATGCCGGAGGAGCGTCACTTTTGATTTGACCCCACCGACATCGCACCTGCGATATCGTAGTGTGCAAAGTACCCCTAAGAAGTCCAAGATGAAAAGATTGTGTTTTCAAATTGTGTACCTCTGGTCTCAAGAAAATATCTGACTGCCCTCATCCCTTTGTCATGTGGGATGGAACTATACAACGACTCAATGTCTATAGATGCAAAAAATGTTCCATCATCCATAACAATTCCATCGATTTTACTCAAGAGATCACCAGTGTCCCTTATATATGAGGATAAGGACGTCACAAATGGTCTTAGAACAGTATCCAAATAAAGAACCCACATTCTGCATCAGAGATTAAATCCCAGCCACAATTGGACGCCCCTTTAAAGGGGACGTCCCTTAGTGAATTATTGGGAGCGCGTACAATGTGGGTGTAGTCAGGAACCTATAAATCATAAATTCTATTTCAATTTTGGATATCAATTTCTGTTCAAAGGCTGTCATAATCATCACGTTCAGAGATTCGGAAAATACAATGAGACCCAATTGACTATACCTGAGGAAGAAAAGTGAGGGTGAGGAAAAGGGAGAGCCGTCGTGTAATGGGGGCATCAGTTAAGTAAGGATGTACTCCATTGGCAGGTAGAAATATATTCAATCAGGGTGCAAAAAGAAAGAAAAGCCCCTTTTCTCTCTATTGTATTAATTATTTAGAGTATTAACAAAGAAATCCTCATCTCACTTTGTCTAGTGGTACCATAGAATTTGGTTGGGGAATTTATAGCAACCTTCACCTTGTGCAATAATTTTAGTTTTTCTTAGTTTTTTTTTTTGTTTTGGTTTGATTTTTTAATGTATATTAATAAAATATAAATTTTATAACTGAAACATTAGGTACATGCTGTTACAAATCTGAATTTTGTATACCTATCACAAAAAAATGTTTCTTCTTCTCAAAAAATACTTAGTTAAGAATGTTTCACACAAATCCATGTGTTAATATGATGAGTCGACCTTGCGTCGGGCAAAATAACCTTTTTAACGGTAAATGCTTTTGACATACCAGTTTTCCAGGCAATGTTATAGCTGGAATTAAAGATGATAATATAGACCCTGTACTTCACTTTATCCTTAATTGAAACCTTTGAAATAAGCTTTGCACTCTTAAGATCAATAGGCGTATCAGGGCATCCTTTCCATGTTTCTACTCTTGAAGCTGACCCAATATGTTGACCTAAAGCAACTTCTAAACCCACAGCCAGTGCTGTGTTAGCATTTTCATTATATGGATCAACCTCATGGTAATTATAATTCTTGACAAATTGAAAATTTTATATGAACTTCTCAGTGGTGGGCAATGAGAATCTTTTTCTTTAACACTATTGTGCTATTCTTTTATTGAGTCTATTAAAAAATTACTGCCATATAAGACTTAACAAATTAGTAAAAAAAAAAAAAATTATTTTGCAGTCTACCTTCGATTCTTGCATACAAGGCTGTCCAGTTTTTTCTTAGAATCTGATTTTTATTACCAAATTTTGCTCTTATGCTCACTCGCTCCATAAAATAAGTTAAAAGCAAATGTCATGTAGTACCGTATTTTTCAGATTATAAGATGCACTTTTCCTTCCAAAAATTTGGGAGAAAAATGAGGGGTGCATCTTAAAATCCGAATATAGCTTACCTGGGGGGTGGTAGAGAGGAGTCACAGGAGGCAGGGCAATGCTGTGTGCTGTGCTGCTCTCTGTGGCACAGCTCTGTGATGCGGGCGGACCTGTTCTGTTCAGTTCTGTATGGTGGGCGGCGCTGCTCTGTGTGGCGGGCTGACAGGCCATTCTGAAGATGTAGGAGGTAAGGGCTTGCAAACAATGGCTCTAATCTTCGCATGGTCTGACTCTGGCCACCATTTCTTTGAAGCCCGCACCGCTAACATCTTCAGAAAGCCAGTGGCTTATCATCTGCAGCAAGCACCAGCACAAAGCCGCGCCGACCACCCCAGCACAGAGCAGCGGCAGCTACACCAGCACAGAGCAGTGCCAGCTGCCCTAGCACAGTGCTGCAGCAAGTATCTTGGCCCCCCTCAGCACCACCTACAGCATCGCCTGCCCCCTGTGAACCCCGCTCCACCACTGCTGCCACCCCACCTCCCTGGTAAGATATCACCAGATTATAAAACAGACCCCATTTTTTTCACCTTTTTTATCTCTATATTTGGGTGCTTCTTATAATCCAGTGCATCTTATAAAAAAAAAATACAGTATGTCATGCTAGTTGGCAACTATGTTGTTTAGCAATACAACATGAATTAATATTATCATTATCGCACCATTTATTCCATGGTTCTTTACATATGAAAAGGGGACAAGCACCATAATCATAAACAATACAAAACACAGACTGACACAGGAGGAGAGAGGACCCTGCCCACGAGGGCTCACAGTCTACAAGGGATGTGTGAGGCTACAGTAGGTGTATAAGAGCCATGTGCAGATTTGCATAGTTCTTCTAGGTATACTGTCTTTCCATCAATATAGAGGTATTAAACATAGATGTCAATAAAGATATCACATATTAGATATGCTTTTACAAAGTCCATTATAAAAAGTTTGCAAAAGGAACAAAACAAGGATTTCAGTATGAAATAGGACATGTTGGAACGTCACTTGCCTTGGATACTCATCCTCATGGTTGTAAGAAAATGTCTTGGCAGACATCTTTCTATCAGTCAGAGTATTCCAGGTATGAAAGATAGTTAATAATAATAATAATAATAATAATAATAATAAAAAAAAATCTTAATTTCTATAGTGCCAACATAGCAGTTCTTACAATTCAGGAGGTTCATATACAAACAAGTATCAGTTATAGAAAATACAATAATTAGAGGAAAAAAAGAAGACATCCCTGCTTGTGAGAGCTTACAATCTACAATGAGGTGATGGTGGTGGTCAGGGGGGGTACAAGTGCTTATTCACAATGACAAGCCAGCCATCTCAAAGAAGCGGGGGATAGATAAAGGCTGCCTGAACCAGTCAGCCAGAACTTTGAGATGCTTTTTGGTGCAGTGGAGTTTGACGGGGAGTTCTGTTCAGAAACGTTGTGAATTTAGTTTAGCTAGGGAATGTGACAGGCAACCCTAGAAAGATGTGTTTTTAGGGAACGTCTGAAGCTGAACAAGTTTTGATTCATCCTAGCTTCTTGGGGTAGAGCATTCCAGAGTACAGGTGCAGCTCGAGAGAAGTCTTGGATCCGGGAGTGGGAGGTTCGGATTATTGTGGATGTTAGTCGAACGTCGTTTGCAGAGCGTAGAGAACTAAGCTAGCATGATAGACCGAGATGAGGGTGGAAATGTAGGGGGGGGGGGCGCGCTGTGGAGAGCTTTGTGGGTGAGAAGAAGCAATTTGAATTGGATCCTGGGATATATGGACAGCTAGTGCAATGACTGGCACAGAGTAGAAGCATCTGAGTAACGGTTAGCCAGAAAGGTGACCCTGGCTGCTGCATTACGGATGGACTGTAAAGGAGAGAGTCTAGTTAAGGAGAGATCAATTAACAGAGTATTAGTGTAGTTAAGGTGGGAGTGGATCAGGGCCACGGTGAGGGTTTTTGTAGTTTCAGTGGTGAGAAAGGGGTGGATTCTAGAGATGTTCTTGAGGAGCAGGCGACAAGAGCGAGCAACGTAAAGAAATTTGTGAGGTATATGTAATTTTGTTTCTAGTGATACCACTAGAAATGTTAAAAAATGTTGTTGTAGGGCAATCCCACCACGGTTGGAGAACAGAGTTTATTGTCCTGGGGAGGGCTGGGTCTGCAATATGTTGATCAATTTGTTTCTCCAAAAGCAATGAGGTATGGTAGAAGATCGGCCTTTACTGTTATAAATGAAGTGTTAATAATTTCATCAGAATTTATCTTCCATTTCTCAAGGGTCATGAATAGAGTTGAGCAATGTTCGAGGTTCGAGGTTCATCAATTTCATGTTCGAGTGATTTTGGGGGTGCTAAAAGCTAAAAGCTCGACAGTTCGAGTTAGGTTCAAGAACGGTTCGATCACCATAAACGTGGTAATCGTAAATTACAAGCAGTAGACTAGTGGATAGAGAGCTTGCCTAAAAAGCATAACTTCAGGAGTTCTAATCCCGTTCCCGATAAAAAATAAAAAAATATTTTTTTATTTTTAAATTATAATTATATATTTATAATTATAATTTAATTTAATTATGCACTGAGGAGAGGAGCCGGACATAAGCTGTGAGCCACGGGACACACCTCTAAAATCAAAGCAGTTCACGGAATGAGGCTGCATTGCTCTCTCCTCTCTCTCCTCTCTCTCCTCTCTCTCTCTTCTCTCTTTCTCTGTCTCTTTTTCTCTCTCTCTCTTCTATCTTTCTCTCTCCTCTCTCTCTCTCTCTCTCTCTCTCTTTCTCTCTCTCTCTTTTTCTCTCTGTCTCCCAAGGAGAGGGAAGAAAGTGTTTTAGGGAGAGCTGAGAAAGCCCACTACAGACAAGGAGAGGGAAGAAAGTGTTTCAGAGAAGGCAGAGAAAATATACTACAGACAAGGAGAGGGAAGAAAGTGTTTCAGGGAGGGCAGAGAAAACATACTACAGACAAGGAGAGGGAAGAAAGTGTTTCAGGGAGGGCTGAGAAAGCATACTACAGACAAGGAGAGGGAAGAAAGTGTTTCAGGGAGGGCAGAGAAAATATACTACAGACAAGGAGAGGGAAGAAAGTGTTTCAGGGAGGGCAGAGAAAACATACTACAGACAAGGAGAGGGAAAAAAGTGTTTCAGGGAGGGCTGAGAAAGCATACTACAGACAAGGAGAGGGAAGAAAGTGTTTCAGGGAGGGCTGAGAAAGCATACTACAGACAAGGAGAGGCAAAAAAGTGTTTCAGGGAGGGCAGAGAAAACATACTATATTATAATATAATTATTATTTATAATTATAATTTAATTTAATTATGCACTGAGGGGAGGAGCCGGACATCAGCTGTGAGCCGCGGGACACACCTTTAAAATCAGAGCAGTTCACGGACTGAGGCTGCATTGCTCTCTCCTCTCTCTCCTCTCTCTTCTCTCTCTCCTCTCCCCTCCCTATCTTCTCTCTCTCTATTCTCTCTCTCTATCCTCTCTCTCTCCCTTCTCTCTCCTCTCTATTTTCTCTCTCTCTCTTTTCTCTCTCTCCTCCCTCCCCCCTTCTTTCTTCTCTCTCTCTCTCTCAGACCTGGCGATGATCAGCTGAGGCGGTCACCTAACGGAATCAGCTGACACTATAAATCGAGCGGTGAAGCCGGCTTTTTACCGCCAGGCCGGCTAAACTATCAGCTGATGCTGTCGGACAGGAGTCTGCACTGAAGTGTGTAGTTTTTTTTTTTTGTTTTTTTTTTTGCACTGATGCATCAGCTGATTGTATAAAAGCCGTTTATACAATCAGCTGCTGTGTCATGTGATTCAGGCCCTTGAACCTGACACATCATATGATTGCTTTGCCTTCCAGCAAACCGATCAGATGATATTGGATCCGGATTGGATGGCGCGGGACCCTTCACCCAGGATTACTGAGGAGGGGGCTTCTTTATTTTAATAAAGATGGAGTCACTAATTGTGTTATGTTTTATTTCTCATAAAAATATTTTTCTGTGTTGTGTTTTTTTTATCTGTACTAGAAATTCATGGTGGCCATGTCTAATATTGGCGTGACACCATGAATTTCGGGCTTAGGGACAGTTGATAATATACAGCTAGCCCTAACCCCATTATTACCTAGTGAGCCACCCGTCACCAGGGCAGCTGGAAGAGTTGGAAACAGCGCCAGAAGATGGCACTTCTATGAAAGCGCCATTTTCTGGGGCGGCTGCGCATTGCAATTCGCAGCAGGGGTGCCCAGAAAGCTTGGGTACCCTGAGCTGCGGATTCCAATAACCAGCTGCCTAGTTGTACCTGGCTGGACACAAAAATTGGGCGAAGCCCACGTCATTTTTTTTTAATTATTTCATGAAATTCATGAAATATTTAAAAAAAAAAGGGCTTCCCTATATTTTGGTTCCCAGCCGGGTACAAATAGGCAGCTAGGGGTTGGGGGCAGCCCATAGCTGCCTGTTGTACCTGGCTAGCGTACAAAAACATGGCGAAGACCCACAGAATTTTATGAAGGGCAAGAAACTCCTGCATACAGTCCTGGATGAAGTATGCTATGCTGAGCCTTGTAGTTATGCAGCTGCTGTCTGTCTGTATGGAGGAGAGCAGACAGCAGCTGCAGAGCTACAAGGCTCAGCATGCTCCATTCACTAGTGTATGCAGGAGAGCAGACAGCAGCTGCAGAACTACAAGGCTCAGCATACTCCATCCAGGACTGTATGCAGGAGTTTTTTGCCTACCAAAAAAAAGACGTGGGCTTCGCCATATTTTTGTATGCTAGCCAGGTACAGCAGGCAGGTACGGCTGCCCCCAACCCCAGGTGTCTATTTGTACCCGGCTGGGAACTAAAAATATAGGGAAGCCCTTTTTTTAAATATTTCATGAATTTCATGAAATAATTAAAAAAAAAAAACTACGTGGGCTTCGCCCCATTTTTGTGTCCAGCCGGTTACAACTAGGCAGCTGGGGATTGGAATCTGCAGCACAGGTTAGCCTGATATTTCTGGGCACCTCTGCTGAGAATTGCAGTCTGCAGCCGCCCCAGAAAATGGCGCTTTCATAGAAGCGCCATCATCTGGCGCTGTATCCAACTTTTCCAGCTGCCCTGATGCCGGGTGGCTTGCTGGGTAATTATGAGTTAATACTAGCTTTGTTTTACTAGCTAGTATTAAGTCAGAGATTCTTAATGTCAGGCAAGTTTGACCCGGCCATTAAGAATCTCCAATAAAGGGTTAAAAAAAAACACACCACACAGAGAAAAAATACTTTAAAAGAAATAAATATGCAGACACATTAGAGACTCCATGTTTATTACTCCCTGTCAGCCCTCCACGATCCTGCTCTTCTGTCTTCTTTCTCCTTCAACCCATGCAGCTCTGCTACATCAGCAGCGCTGCATGGGGGAAGATGCTGCTTCCCGTGCAGTTTATATTACTCAGTGAGTGAGCAGCAGCTGCGTGCTGCAAGCGGTGACATCACTGCTGACAGTCGCGTTACTATAGCAACAGTGATGTCCATTATTGACCGGCTGTGGCAGCCGGTGAATAACAGAATGGGGAAGCAGAACGAGGAGCCGATCATGTGCCAGAGCATCTCGCTGGTACACGGGAAAGCACAAACGAGCACCATGTACCAGAGAGATGTACTGACAGGACCTAGCAATGACATATAGCCATGTGACCAGTCTGTAGCCAATGAGATAATAGACACGTGACTGGTCACATGGCTATTTTCATGTCACGATAGAATTGCCAAAATTATTGCCAAAATCAAGGCAGGTGGAATACAGCCCAAATTGGGATGCACGGCAAGGTGGGGGTCAGCCACGGACTAAGGCCCCACTCACACTTGCGCTATTTTCACGCAAACGGACTCCGTCACTACTGTATTACAGTTCATTTATTTACAGTGTAAGCGCGACACCATGTGGACACATGCGGGTAGTGCATGAGTCATGCTGTCGCTCTTCCACTGTAAATAAATGAACTGTAAACATTAGTGACAGAGTCCGTTTGCGTTGAAACAACGCAGATGTGAAACCAGCCTAATTCAATGAAGAAAATACAATTTGGGTTGTATTCCACCTGTCCCGGCCACAGCCATGATTCAGTCATGGGTACGGGATTGAAAAACACCAAGTCAGTACTGCTAAGAACAGTTCTACTTTTTGATATGTGAGGCCGTATGGCACATTTTATCTAAAAATATTTTAGAGTAGGACTGCCCCAAAGAGATTTGCCGTGACATGGCAGGGAAGCTCAAGAAATTGCAATTTTTTGCCAAAAATCTCAAATTTTAATAATAAGTACAGTTTGGAATTTTTAGGGCAGAAGTGCACATGTAGTGCTGGCTTTCTTGTTTTTTCTTCGTTACATTTGTAAGGTATAATTAACCCCTTCCCGACCGGCCGATTTTTCGCTTTCCGTTTTTTTTCGCCATTCTTTTTCTAAGAGACGTAACTTTTTTATTTTTCAGTCAATATGGTCATGTGAGGGCTAATTTTTTGTGGAACGAGCTGTACTTTTCAATGAAACCATAGGTTTTACCATGTAGTGTACTGAAAAATGGCAAAAAATTTCCAAATGCAGAAAAATTGCAAAAAAAGTGAAATAGCACTACTGTTTTTGAGATATTTTATTCACTGTTTTCACTGTATGGTAAAACTGATGTGTGGGTGTGATGCTTCAGGTCAGTGTGAGTTCATAGACACCAAGTATATGTATATGTATATGTTTACTTTTAAATAAGGGGTTAAAAAAAATTCGGACGATTGTCTGAAAAAAGTGTCGCACGTTTTACGCCATATTCCGTGACCCGTAGCATTCTCATTTTTCGGGATCTATGGC
Source organism: Anomaloglossus baeobatrachus (assembly GCF_048569485.1). NCBI lineage: Eukaryota > Metazoa > Chordata > Amphibia > Anura > Aromobatidae > Anomaloglossus > Anomaloglossus baeobatrachus. Next base: position 108,763,890 of record NC_134355.1, on the reverse strand, counting down.
TCAGTGATGGCTTATTTTTTGCGACTCAAGCTGATGTTTTTAACGGTACCATTTTTGCGCAGATGCTACGTTTTGATCGCCTGTTATTGCATTTTGCGCAAAAGTTGTAGCGACAAAAAAACGTCATTTTGGCGTTTGGAATTTTTTTGCCGTTACGCCGTTTACTGATCAGATTCATTGATAGATCGGGCGTTTCTGAATGCGGCGATACCATATGTGTGTATATTTTTTATTTTTTTTAACCCATTAATTTTCAATGGGGCGAAAGGGGGGTGATTTGAACATTTATTTTTTTTTAATTTTTTAAAACTTTTTTTTTTACTTTTTTTTTTTATTTTACTAGTCCCCCTAGGGGGCTATTGCGATCAGCAATCCGATCGCTCTGCACTATCTGCTGATCCCAGCTATACAGCTGAAAACAGCAGATACATGCACTTTCTGCTTCCCTGGCCTCCGTGGAAAGCGAAAGACAAGTAGTTCATGTCTAGCACAGGAGTCATCACATGACACTGTGCTACCATGACAACCATCTGAAGTCATGTGATCATGTCACGTGACTTCCGGTATCGGGCGGTAAGTAAAACTTTACCGCGATCACGTTTATAATGGCGCTGTCACATATTGACATTACAGGGGTTAAACGGCACTGTGAAAATCAGCTGAGATGTGCGCCATTCGCGGCATGCTGCCGTCGGCAGACCGCGGGCAGTAACGTTATGACCGCTAGGACGTAATTTTACGGCCCGCGGTCGTTAAGGGGTTAAATCCACCTACTAATATTTAGATAGATGTGTACATGGAAGTACAGAAAGTACCCAACCCAACAGAGAATGGTAACTAGGGTATTAAAAGAACACCATGATCGGTAAGAAATATTATGATAAATGGCCCTTGTTACTTAGTAAGAAATGATTACTCCGTAATAGTCCAAGAGGAGTGTCTACGACCCAGATATTAGTTATTCGTCAGCTGCTGCCAATCAAAAAGCAGTGCATTTCTGTAACTTTACTTGCCTGTATTTCAAAAACTATACATCCAATCTGACAACTAAGGCTATGTGTCCACGCTGTGGAAAATGCGCGGATTTTGCCGCGGATTTCTCGTGGAAAAGCCGCGGATTTCCCGAAAATCTGCAGCACAGGTACTTCCCAGCCATTTCTATGGCATTTTGGAAATGCTGTGCCCACGCTGCGGATTTTTCCGCAGCGGATTTCGTGCGGATTTTGGTCCGGAAAAATCTGCAACATGTCAATTTTTGTTGTGGATTTTCATCCGGATTTTTGGGAGAAAAAAAAAAATCCACACCAAAATCCGCATCAAATCCGCGGCAATTCCGCGGTAAATCCGCGGCAAATCCGCACCTTTGAAAAGGTGCGGATTTTGCGGGAAAGCTGCGGATTTTGATGCAGAAAAATCCGCAGCAACATTCTCCTGTGGACACATAGCCTAAAGGTATGTATAGAATCAGCATGATAGCGCCAGTATAGGCTTTAGTTTATATACCAAAATCCTGGTGATTGGTTCCCTTTAATATTGTTGTATATGAAATAATAGAGCAATAATTAGCGTAAGGTCTGTATGAACAGAATTAAAAGATTAACACTTTTGTTGAGAAGAAACAAGCACAAATCTTCATGATTTATAAATAGCAGAATATTTATGGAAGTAAATTGATTCAATGCAAAATGAACATGTGTGAAATTTTTAAGATTGTGCTGGACCAGGTCAATTTGGACGATTGGTGTGAATCGCCAAAAATTGCTACTACTATTTCACAAATTGCAGAAGATATAATCAGACAAACATGACTTTAGACGTGGCTCGGCTGGCTTCCCCGTAATGCCTTACATTTATCAAACTGTAAGGTGCTACATTTTTGATGCCTTGAAAATATGCAGCGTCCAAAACTCATCATGGGTACTTAGCCTAAAAATATAAAAACATTGCAACAATCTGTATTTTATAATGTATTTTATACTTCAGTTACCTCAATTATTTTATGACAACTGTGATTATTATTATTTCTTGGATAACGCTGTAATAAAACAACATTTTATATACGTTTTCCTTTTTTCACCTGATGCTATATTTAGGGATCATTAGAGTAGCTGAAAAGAAAGGCTCTAAGCATTATAATGTTGCTGAGTGGGAACAATTCTGTCTGAAGGTCGCTCTTACATCATGGTCACTGGTGTTCAGACCCAACTAAAAAAAATAGTCTTGTCAGTAGTACTTGGATGAAAGTTCGATCAATACTTACACAACATGAAATTGGTCCAAATTGAATCTGATCACCCACCGGTGAAGAGAATTTTCGAGACGCTTCTAGTTAAAAATACTTCCTAGAACACAGGATGAGGCGACTGCAGAAATGCAATCTTGGGTTGACCTATCAGGACGGGTCAGGAATGCATGATGTCGTTTTCTTGTGTAGGCTAGCTGTTTTCAACATGAATTATATGAGATATACCTTTTAATAAAGCATGCTCCCGAGAGGCAGGAAGACATGGAGTGCGGAATCCTAGACTAATGGCATTTATCCATTATATCAGTGGTATAATACACACTATGACCTGCATCACCAGGTTTAAGCCTAACATGTTGAGGAGGTAAATACTTTTGTTGAGTATTTGAACAGTAATATTCACGCACAAACTACTATGCTAATTTTGATTTCAAGAACCAAGAGATTTATTTCTCTATTGATTAATGGATTTAGTTAGTCGGAAAGTTTTCTCAACCTATTTGTTATGTGGATATTTAAGGGACAGAGTTGGATGCCGGTGATGCGCTTTCCAGAAATACAAAAATGGGCAGCTGTCTCCATTCATTTGCATAGGAGTTCAAAAAATAGTCACCCAAATGCAACCCCATCCAAAAATAATTATTTATAGATATTATTTTACCTAGATTTTGATAATCCTTGGGTAGTCCCTGTTGATACTGGAATGAAGTTTAAATGTGCTAAGAACTACCCCGCTACCTAAAATGAAAAGGACCTAGGGTGTACTGATTTACCTGAGAGAGGAAATGAGGAAGTTTTCGCTTTGACGGGATCCCATCAAAATCCAAGTTTCCTCATTTCCTCTGTCAGGTAAATCAGTACACCCTAGGTGCTTTTCATTTTAGGTAGCAGGGTAGTACTTAGCAAATCTTTGGTGTTTTTTACGCTGACAGGTCTTATTTAGAGTTGAACGAGTACCTAACTATTCGTACTCGCTATATTCATAACGAATACTGTCTAATACTCACGTATTCATTCTGAATAGTGTGTGCAATGCAAGTCAATGAGGAATACTTGCAAAGTAATGAGTAACCTAAATTTCGTACTATTTGCTACTCGCACGAATAGTACGGCATTCAGGTTACTCATTACTTTGCGAGTTTTTCCCCATTGACTTGCATTGCACACGCTATTCGGAATGAATACGCGAGTATTAGACAGTGCTCGTTATGAATATAGCGAGAACGAATAGTTAGGTACTCGCTCAACTCTAGTCTTATGTGCACCCTTCCAGCTACTTGTGGCTTTCCACCGGTATCTCTACAGATGCCTAGACCATTGTTTTATTATGTGATATTTTATTACTCAATTTTGTCCAATCCAAAATAAATTGTATATTTTATGAATTAATCTTTTTTTCTGCTATATTTATGTATTCATACTTACAGATAGTTTTGTGTTTAAATATATATTTTTTATACATATATTTTTATATGTTTTTACATACACTTTCTTGTGAACATCCACTGCACACTTCCACAATTTTTAGACGACTAGTGTCCATCCATATTGAAGTTTAAATGTCCCTAATTTTCAGACAAAAAGAAAGGAAAAAAAGCGAACAAAGTCCTAATAAAAAATTATTTTTTATTCAAGGAACAAGTACAACGTATATAGATTGGGTGGTGAACAATTACTCAATCAGCAATATATATAGTAGTTGAGTATAGCCTGTATAAACCACAATTATATAGTAGCAATAGATAGCAATAATAGCAATAATTTTCAGTTAAAAGTGCTGGTAAGTGTGATAAAAAAATGTCAACACCTATTTATTAAAAAACATTAAAAAATCTCTGCATCTAAATAGCAAAATGAATTTCACATTGAAATTAATAGGAAGAATCAAGCGATTTTGCACCAATCTTTGAGACAGTTTTTAGAGAAGGTCTACTCAAAAACTCCTAAAAGAAACCTCAGTGTAAAAGAGCTAATTCGCTAAGAATGGCATAACACATGTTTGCATTCTACAAGTCTTGTTGGACTGCAAGGCGATGAATTCATTAAGAGGTTCACACTACTTAATTTGTTTTGCCTCCAAGTTTCCTGTGTGCCTTGCCAGAATTGCTACTCCAGTCAGGGACTAGAGTACCTTTTCTGCCATACAAAAAGCCAGAACTGTTATTGAATTGGACGGGTGGGTGTAGCCATGCTCCGTTCCTCCCCGATACAAACAGGCATGAAAATTGTAAAAGTCGCAACACTTTTGCACAATTTCTCATTGCACAAAGTTTTTGTTTTTTTTTCAAAAATGTATGTTTCTATCTTAAATGTTTTGATAAATCAGCCCCTGCATCTTTTTTGCTAACTTTTAACAACCAAAACTGAGCGGAGACTCCATTTTTTTAGTACATGAAAAAAAAATTTGAGAAGTTTCCGCACAGTTTCTGCTCCAAGCGTTGAAAGAACACAGCATGAACTTACCCTTGCTCTTTTGGATCCCTAAAAACATTCAGCAGCAAGCAAACTTCAAGGACAAATACATTAGGATATGTTCACACGTTGCATATTTGCTGTGGATTTTGTTGTGGAAAGTTCTGAAATGGCTCAATTCATCTTCCCCAATCCAATTCATATTAAGTGACCTGATTGGTCTACTGTCTCTACAAGATTTATATCCTTCTCAGAGACAAATATGGCTACTATCTTTACAAGATTTATATCCTTCCTAAAGACAAATATGGCTACAGTATGATCATATATCAGGCTTTAACCCCTTCACGACCATGGATGGATATATCCGTCATGGAGCGTGTCCCGTTAAGCCCTGCCCCCTGCCGCGGGCAGGCGGCGGTCGGCACACATATCAGCTGTTTTCAACAGCTGACATGTGTGCCTGCTAGCCGCGGGTGGAATCGCTTCCACCCGCGGCCATTAACCCTTTAAATCTTGCTGCCAAAGTCTGGCAGCAAGATCTAAATGCACATGGCCATGTTTTTTACTTACCGCTGCCCCCACCGGAAGTCACGTGCGTGATCACGTGACTATCGGTGGTTGCCATCGTAGCACAGGGTCATGTGATGACGCCTGCAGCTACGAAGTTTCACTTTCGTTTTTCCTCGGCCGGGAGCAGAGGGAAAAAGAAAGTGACTATTTCTGCTGTTTACAGCTGTATAGCTGTGATCAGCAGATAGCGATCAGCGATCGGATTGCTGATCGCTATAGCCCCCTAGGGGGACTAGAAAAATAAAAAAAAAAGTAAACAAAAAGTTTTAAAAAATAAAAAAAAACCCCTAAAAGTTCATATCACCCCCCTTTCCCCCCATTGAAAATTAAAGGGTTAAAAAATAAATAAATATACACATATTTGGTATCGCCGGGTTCAGAAATGCCCGATCTATCAAAATATAAAATCAATTAATCTGATTGGTAAACGGCGTAGTGGCAAAAAAAATTCCAAAAGCCAAAATTACGTTTTTTGGTCGCCTCAAGTTTTACGCAAAACGCAATAACAGGCGATCAAAACGTAGCATCTGCGCAAAAATGGTACCATTAGAAACGTCAGCTTGAGACGCAAAAAATAAGCTGTCACTGAGCCATAGAGCCCAAAAAATAAGAACTCTACGTGTTTCAGAAAATGGCGCAAAACGTGCACCACTTTTATTGGACAAACTTGTGAATTTTTTTTAACCCCTTAGATACAAGTAACCCTATACATGTTTGGTGTCTACAAACTCGCACCGACCTCAGGCATCATACCCACACATCAGTTTTACCATATAGTTAACACCGTGAATAAAACATCCCAAAATCTATTGTGCCATCACACTTTTTTTGCAACTTTTCCGCATTTGGAATTTTTTTGCTGTTTTCCAGTACACCATATGGTAAAATTTATGGTTTCATTTAAAATTACAACTTGTCCCGCAAAAACCAAGCCCTCATATGGCAAGATTGACGGAAAAAATAAAAAAGTTACGGCTCTCGGAAGAAGGGGAGCAAAAAACAAAAACGCAAAAACGGAAAGTGCCCGGGGCTGAAGGGGTTAAACACCATAGGGAAAGATGAGAATACTATACTGCTCATGCAATGAGAAAAAAATTTTAGTGGCCCCCAGCAAGGTATATATAAGTCCCGATGCACATTCTAAATAGAGAACAAAGAGACACATATGCAGGTTCAGTCTGTACAAAAATCAAAAACATGTATAAAATATTAATTAAAAACCACAAATTTGCACATACCAACACAAGACACAAAGATAGAATGATGAGTGAGCGAAATGAAATTCCCTATAGTGGCAGTCATTCACAAAATGTATATGAAGCAATAAACATGACAAGCAAAAGGCCATTATTAATAATCAATAGCAAAAATTGGTCATAATGTATCAAGGACACTCCTCTACAACAATTTAAACCAAGCAAATAGACATTTTTTTCACAAAACAAGGAGCAACAGATCCAATAAAATAGTAATGTTTATTAATGAAAATATTAATACATTTCAAGAATTTAAAAAGAGATGCAACAGATCAAAAAAGAGGATTGAGCATTGAGGGCAAAATTGCATACAGTGATGATACATAAAACAACCAATTGCTGGTACAAAAATATATGTATATATAGTTTCATAGTTTCATTGTTTTTAAAGTTGAAGGGAGACTCTAAGGCGGGCTTTGCACACTACGACATTGCAGGTGCGATGTCGGTGGCATCAAATTGAAAATGACGTACTTCCGGCATCGCATGCGACATCGTAGTGTGTAAAGAACCGATGATACGATTAACGAGCGCAAAAGCGTCATAATCGTATCATCGGTGCAGCGTCGGCGTAATCCATGATTACGCTGACGCGACAGTCCGATGTTGTTCCTCGCTCCTGTGGCAGCACACATCACTGTGTGTGAAGCCGCAGGAGCGAGGAACATCTCCTACCGGCGTCACTGCGGCTTCCGTAGGATATGCGGAAGGAAGGAGATGGGAGGGATGTTTACATCCCACTCATCTCCGCCCCTCCACTCCTCTTTGCCGCCTGCCGTGTGACGTCGCTGTGACGCCGCACGACCCGCCCCCTCAATAAGGAGGCGGATCGCCGGCCAGAGCGATGGTCGCAGGACAGGTGAGTCCATGTGAAGCTGCCGTAGCGATAATGTTCGCTACGGCAGCTATCACAAGGATATCGCAGTTGCGACGGGGGCGGGCACTATCGCGCTCGGCATCGCAGCATCGGCCTGCGATGTCGCAGCGTGCAAAGTGCCCCTAAGTCCATCTAGTTCAACCCGTAGCCTAACATGTTGATCTAGAGGAAGGCAAAAAAAAACCCAATGTGTCAAACAAGCTCCAATGGGGAAAAAAATTCCTTCCTGACTCCACATACGGCAATCAGACTAGTTCCCTGGATCAACACCCTGTCATAAAATCTAATATACATAACTGGTAATATTATATTTTTCAAGAAAGGCGTCCAGGCTCTGCTTAAATGTTAGTAGTGAATCACTCATTACAACATCATGTGGCAGAGAGTTCCATAGTCTCACTGCTCGTACAGTAAAGAATCCTCGTCTGTAATTATGATTAAACCTTCTTTCCTCGAGACGTAGCTGATGCTCCCGTGTTCCAGTCGCAGACCTAGGTGTAAAGAGATCTTTGGAAAGGTCTCTGTACTGTCCCCTCATATATTTATACATTGTGATTAGATCCCCCCTAAGCCTTTGTTTTTCCAAACGAAATAACCCCAAGTTTAATAACCTGTTTTGGTGTTGCAGCCCACCCATTCCTCTAATAATCTAGGTCGCTCTTCTATCTACCTGTAAGATTATGCTATTTATAACCTTCTATACTTTTGCTATCAAGAAAAGCATCCATTCTTCTCTTAAATTTATTCAGTGAGTTGGCCATCACCACTTCCTCAGGAAGAGAGTTCCAGAGCCTCACTGCTCTTACCGTGAAGAACCCTCTTCTATGCTGATGTAGGAATTTTCTTTCCTCCAATCGAAGAGAATGCCCCCTTGTTCTTGTCATAGTCCTTAGTACAAACAGATCATGGGAGAGATCTCTATATGACCCTCTGATATATTTGTACATATTTATTAGGTCTCCCCTAAGTCTTCTCTTTTCTAGAGTAAATAGACCTAATTTTGATAACCTTTCCGTGTATTGTAATGCACCCACTACATTTATTATTTTATTTTAATATCTATCTCTACTTCCCCTTTGGTCAATGTATCTAAACTAAATCATGTTGACAATAAATATAAAGTGATTCTGTGCAAAAAAATAATTGCATACATCTAAGCCTATTAACAAAAATTTAGATAAAATTAACAATGGCCAAATAATGTAGTCAAAAGAGGATTATTGAACAATATAAAGATCAACCACCTCAATATCACACGCGCATAATATGGCACAAAAAGCCCAGAATAACCTTAAAATAGCAGAAGTAGGAGTCTATAATGGGAGATGAAACTCCACACTGTGAAGTGCGGTGCTGTGCGTGTTCCAGACCGCCGTCATAGAAAGCCGCTATCGGCACAATTGTACACCATATCAAGGCAAAGATCTAATTACCTGGGTCAAAGAGGGGTTCGTGCCGCCGCCCTCTCACCCTGACGTACGTTTCGCTACTCCCTGCTTCAACGGGGGGCCTTTTGACTATATTATTTTGGCCATTGTTAATTTTATCTAAATTATTGTTAATTGGCTTAGATGTAGGCAATTAATTTTTTGCACGGAATCCCTTTAGATTTATTGTCAACATGATTTAGTTTAGATACATTGACCAAAGGGGAAATAGAGATAGATATATACATATCTTTTTGTACCACCAATTGATTGTTTTATGTAGCATCACGGTATGTAATTTTGCCCTGTATGCTGCATTATTCTCTTTTTTAATCTGTTGCATCTCATTATTAATAATAGTAATGAACCCCCGAAATAATAGAGGTGTGGTAAAATAGAGTTCACTATTCTATTCTACAACCTGGTGCTTGTTCTGTATATTGTTTACTATACCACATTTTGCAATTGATTGCCACCATAACTAGAGATGAGTAAACCTTTGGAAGTTGGGTTTGCTGAGGTACATTCAAACCTTAAAAAAGTTCAGTTTTTGACCCCAATGGGATCTGAACCTCAATGGAAGTCAGTAATTGGGCATTTTGTGGCTCTACCTACATGCTGCCAACTAGGGAAGGGTGGGCGGGGTTTTTAAAAAATATATATATTTTCGTGTGTGTGTGTGCACACACTACATCTGATCATGCAGATATTACCCCAAGTGTGAGCTGTTCATACACTGCACAGGGCTCGTGCAGGGCTATGGACCACTCATACCCAAGCACAGCGCTGCTCACTTGAGTGGTTTACACTTGTAACTCAATCGAACTTTCGAACCCGATCTTTTTGTTTTTGGAAGTCGGTTTCCGAATCCAAACTCCGAACATCAAACCTCAGGTTTGCTCATGTCTAACCATAAGGAACTTCCTTTGGCTCTAACATCATTCAGTATGGGTCTTTTGTATTGATGGGTGCATATATATTGTTTTAGTTTATTTTTATATTATTTGTTTATCCCAAGTCATTTTACAGACATCATTATCACTGTCTACACTGGGGCTCACAATCTAAGTTCCCTATGAGTATGTCTATGGAGTGTGGGAGGAAACTGGAAACCCAAAATGAAACCCACACAAATACAGAGAGAACATACAAACTCCTTGCAGATTTTGTCCTCGGTGGAAAATTTAGAATGTTTGTATGCAGTTTGGTCTGGCACATGTTTTTGATGGTGCTCAAGCAAAGATCATCAAAATTTTCATTATTTTAGGGTACATTCACAAGGGAGTTATCCGCAGTAGTAAAACTTTGTGCATTTAACAGATTTAAAATGGTTTTCCAATTTCAGAAAACCCGTCCCCCAAGAGCAGTTTGATTTAAAAAAACAAACAAACTGATCTTTACCCACCTTTCCCATGACCAGCACTGAGTCTCCACCATCGCTCCTGGTTTCTGTTATTGCCCACAATGGTGACGTTAAAGGCATGGTTTGAAGCCAACACAAATTAAAATTCCATATAGTTCCCTCACTACTTTATTTAACTATTTTTTTCACTACTTCCTGTTAGATAATGCTTTGTTTAAGAGCCTGAAGTGCATTTTAGCATACTCATCTGTGATCTCTGCTGCAGCCTCCATTCCACCCGAAAATGAAGCATCATCAATAATGTCTATTTTAGGAGCTGGGCTAATCCATGATCTATCATTGGTTGTAAATTCTTATGTGTGATCAGTAGAATCTTGTCATTATGCAATATTCCTTTTAATGTATAGTGACAGTACACTCTCTCACCAGCTCTGATGACAAGTGATGAGACTGCAACTATATATTATAAGAAGATTATCTAACATTCAGGAAAAGCAGACACCCAGTCCGCCCCTGCAAGTGACATTGTTTGCGGAGGTAGAACTGGTCTCTGCTTTTCCTGCATGACAGGTAATCTTTCAATACATTAAGGCTATGTGCGCACGTTGCGTAATTTCATGCGTTTTCGCTGCATATTGCACTGCAACGTAAACACATGCATCCTGAGTAGAGTTGAGCGCGGTTCGCGGTTCGCGGTTCTCCAATTCGTGGTTCGAGTGATTTTGGGGGCTGTTCTAGATCAAACTAGAACTCGAGCTTTTTGCTAAAGTTGTATAGTTCTAGTTATGTTCGAGAACGGTTCTAGCAGCAAAAAGCAGGGCTTTTTACAGCTACAGTGTGCAGGGAGCCATCGCTGGCAGCCTGCCAGAATCTGGTAACCAAGATAAACATTGGGTATCCAAGCAAAGCGCTTTGGTTAGTAACCCGATATTTATCCTAGTTACGTGCAGGAAGCCCACACTTCCCCGCTCAGCTCGCTCCGCCCCCTCCTGCACGCGGCATGTACACATACATACACACACACACACACACTCACCTGTCCCCAGCCATGTAGTCCACGACACTGACGTCCTCAGCACCACATGAACCCGCTAGGCTCCACCCACTTCGCACTCCGCCTACCTGGCACTCTGCACACATGGTCCCGCTAGGCTCCGCCCACCGGACGCTCTGCACACATGGTCCCGCTAGGCTTCGCCCACCTGGCACTCTGCACACATTACCCCGCTAGGCTCCGCCCACCTGGCATTCTGCACACACGGTCCCGCTAGGCTCCGCCCACCTGACACTGCACACATGGTCCCGCTAGGCTCCGCCCACCTGGCACTCTGCACACATGGTCCCGCTAGGCTCCGCCCACCTGACACTCTGCACACATGGTCCCGCTAGGCTCCGCCCACCTGACACTCTGCACACATGGTCCCGCTAGGCTCCGCCCACCTGGCACTCTGCACACATGGTCCCGCTAGGCTCCGCCCACCTGGCACTCTGCACACATTACCCCACTAGGCTCCGCCCACCTGGTACTCTGCACACATTACCCCGCTAGGCTCCGCCCACCTGGTACTCTGCACACATTACCCCGCTAGGCTCCGCCCACCTGGCACTCTGCACACATGATCCCGCTAGGCTCCGCCCACCTGGCACTCTGCACACATGGCCCCGCTAGGCTCCGCCCACCTGAAACTCTGCACACATTTCCCCGCTAGGCTCCGCCCACCTGGCACTCTGCACACCTGGCACTCTGCACACATGGTCCCGCTAGGCTCCGCCCACCTGACACTCTGCACACATGGTCCCGCTAGGCTCCGCCCACCTGGCACTCTGCACACATTTCCCCGCTAGGCTCCCCCCACCTGGCACACTGCACACCTGGCACACTGCACGCATGGTCCCGCTAGGCTCCGCCCACCTGGCACTCTGCACACCTGGCACTCTGCACACCTGGCACTCTGCACACATTACCCTGCTAGGCACCGCCCACCTGGCATTCTGCACACCTGGCACTCTGCACACATTACCCCGCTAGGCTCTGCACACCTGGCACTCTGCACACATTACCCCACTAGGCTCCGCCCACCTGGCACTCTGCACACCTGGCACTCTGCACACATTACCCAGCTAGGCTCCGCCCACCTGGCACTCTGCACACATGGTCCCGCTCGGCATACCTGCGGTGATGAAGTCCCGACCTCAGCGCTGTCACTGTCCTCCATGGCCGCCGCTTGTCACATCACCTTCTCTCGCTTCCGACCCGAGACTGACTAGCGGTGACGTCACGGGCTTCTCGCGATACTTGGCTGTGAAGGTCATTGAACTCAGTGACAGGTCCTGTCAGCAGTGCAGGAGATCAGCGCAGGTAATGTACCTCGCTGACAGCAGCACTTGTCATCCCCTGCAGTGACCTGGGCTGACCCATTGATGTTAGCTCAAGTCACTGCATTGCTCTCCCAGCCAATGGGGAACATCCTGCTCTTCATTGACTGGGACAGTGTGGATCGTCATGGCAACCCCTTGGATTACACCAGACCTGGATTTGTTTTTCTTTCTAATAAATTGGTTAAAGAGGGAATGTATTGGGGAGTGTTTTTTCAAATAAAAATGTGTTTGTCGTCTATTTTTTTTTATCACTGACTGGGTTGGTGATGTCGGGTATCTGATAGACGCCTGACCTCACCAACCCCAGGGCTTGATGCCAGGTGACATTACACATCTGGTATTAACCCCATATATTACCCCATTTGCCACCGCACCAGGGCACGGGATGAGCTGGGGCAAAGCACCAGGATTGGCGCATCTATTGGATGCGCCACTTCTGGGGCGGCTGCGGCCTGCTATTTTTAGGCTGGGGAGAGTCCAATAACCATGGACCTCCCTAGTCTGATAATATCAGACCCCAGCTGTCTGCTTTACCCTGGCTGGTGATCCAATTTTGGGGGGACCCCTACGTGTTTTTTTTTTAATTATTTATTTAATTTAAAATAACAGCGTGGGGTGCCCTCAGTTTTGGATTACCAGCCAAGGTGAGGCTGCCAGCTGTGGTCTGCAGGCTGCAGCCGTCTGCTTTACCCTAGCTGGCTACAAAAATAGGGGAAACCCCATGTCATTTTTTTTTTTCATTTTTTTGGCTAAATACAACGCTAAGCACCCCTTAGTGCCAGATGAAAGGCACCAAAAGGTGCAAAATTACAAAATGCAGGAGAGTGGGACATTATTTGTCTTTCTGCCATTATAATGACAGAAAAGACTGATATGAAGTGTACAAGCACAGGAAAATCACCAGAGAGCTCTACTCTGTGAAAAGCAGTAGAAAATGGCACTGGAGTGAACATGTGACCGTCTCATGTAGGTTGAAGCTATGGATCCTGGGTAAATTTATGTATTTTCCCTCCTTCAGTTTTTTTGCAGTACACAAAATAAACGGAAGGCACACGGATGACAAACAGATGACATACGGACCGTCTATGGAACGGAAAGGGATGCCACATGGATGCACCCGTGAAAAAAAACGGACTGTTTTTTGCAGACCACAAAAATGGATCGGTCGTGTTAATGAAGCCTTATTCTGATCTGCCGTTTACAAACAGCAGGCAGAAATAAGTGAATAGCGCCCCCCAGCGTCAGAAAATCTCCGGGGTTTCAGGGCTAGCTGAGACCCTGGAGATCATGATACAGGGCGGTTTTTCCAGTCCCCGCTCACGTGATCACAGGTATACACCGTATACCGATGATCACATTACAATAAATGACAGTGTCGGTAAAAAATTATTTATCTCCCATCTGGCATGAACAAACATGATAAATCTCCTCCCCGGTCCCCTCCGGTCCCCCGGTGTCGCCAAAGTGCCCCCCCTGATGCCCTCCCAGAAATCCAAGATGGCCGCGCGCACAGCAGCGCGCCGGCCGCATTCACCCTACTCCTCTGATTTCTGTCGCATGTGCCATGACACATGCGACAGAAAACTCCTCCCCAGGCCCTGCCAGGTCACCCCCTATAACCCCACCGGTGTTCCCCGGTGTCCCACGGTACCTGTGCAGCGTTGATCCCCCCACGGCCCTCTCCTTCACAATAGACGCTGCCGCATGCACAGAGCAGCTGTCAGCTCAGCTTCCTGTGTTCAGACACAGTGAGTGGTGGTTATGCATCTGTAAGCTAAATGGGTGGCACGGTGGCTCAGTGGTTAGCACTGCATTCTTGCAGCGCTGAGGTCCTGGGTTCAATTCCCACCAAGGACACCATCTGCAAGGAGTTTGTATGTTCTCCCCGTGTTTGCGTGGGTTTCCTCCGCGTATTCCGGCTTCCTCCCACACTCCAAAGACATACAGCGCTATGGAATTAATAATGCTATATAAATGAATAAATTATTGTTATTACTGCAATGCCCTGCTCATGAGGTAAGGAACATAATTGATCAGGAGAGCTATATACTACATTTCCAAATGGAGGGATTTGCTTTTATAGTTTCCCTGCTGAATGACTACCAAACATGAGAGTCTGTTATACGCGACAAGAAAACACATCTAAATAGCGAGCTCTGTTGTTAAGTATTCATTCAGCTGGATAACTGGACTTAAAGGGGTATTCCATCTCCAAGATCCTATCCCCAATATATAGTAGGTGGAATAGCAATAATATTAGCAAATACCAATATTTGGAAATGTAGCATAGTTCTCCTGATTAGGCATGCCCTTACCTCATAAGCAGGGCATTGCAGCTTTGGTAGCAACCATTACGACATGGACTCTGCTGCTGTGGACCCGGGGAGAGTGAGTGCAGATTCATTGCACCCACACTCCTCAAATGAAGGGTCTGCACTCCTAGAAAATGGGGGATATGTTCCCTGAGTGTCTCCCCCTCATATTCTAGACGGTCTAGAGTCATCGTGGGACCCCTTTATTTTTTTCTTACAATAAATTGGTGAAAGAGGAAATGTTTTGCGGACTGTTTTTTCAAATAAATTTCTTTTGTCGATTTTTTTTTGTTAGTACTGACAGTTTATGATGTTGGGTATCTAATAGACGCCATGACATCACAAACTGCTGGGCTTGATCTCAGGTGACTTTACAGCTAGTATCAACCCGATTTATTACCCCGTTTGCCACTGCAACAGGGCACGGGATGAGCTGGGGTGAAGCGCCAGGATTGGCGCATCTAGTGAATGCGCCACATCTGGGGTGCCTGTGGCCTGCTATTTTTAGGCTGTGAAGGCCCAATAACTATGGACCTTCCCACCCTGAGAATACCAGACCACAGCTGTCCGCTTTACCTTGGCTGGTGATCCAATTTGGGGGGGACCCTACTTTTTTTGTGTAATTTTTAATATTTATAAAATAATTATAAAAAAAGAGCCTGCGGGGACCTCCAAATTGGATCCCCAACCACGGTAAAGCTGCCAGCTGTGGTTTTCAGGCTACAGCCGTCTGCTTTACCCTAGCTGGCTATCAAAAATGGGGGGACCCAACGTCATTTTTTTTTAACTATTTTTTAAATAGAAAAAATTAATGGGCTTCCCTGTATTTTGATTGCCAACCAAGGTAACGGCAGGCAGATGGGGGTGGCAACCCATAGGTGTCTGCTTTATCTGCGCTGAGAATCAAAAATACCGCGGAGCGCTACGTCATTTTTTTTAAAGATTTATTTTTACAGCACTGTGATGTCCAGCAATCAAAATACAGGGAAGCAATGACAGGACATGACGTCAAAGCCATGTGACCAGTCTGTAGCCAATGAGATAATAGCCACGTGACTGGTTACATGGCTATTTTGACGACGATATAGCAACGTGTGCTGCCGCAGGAGCGACGAACTACATCGTTACTGCTGCAGTAACGATAATCGAGAATGGACCCCCATGTCACCGATGAGCGATTTTGCACGTTTTTGCAACGATGCAAAATCGCTCATCGGTGTAACACGCAGCAACATCGCTAATGCGGCCGGATGTGCGTCACAAATTCCGTGACCCCAACGACTCCGCATTAGCGATGTCGCAGCGTGTAAAGCCCCCTTAAGGCTGTGTGCACACGTTGCGTAATTGCATGTATTTATGCTGCGTATAGCACTGCAGCATAAATACATGCGCCCTGCGTCCCCTGCGTAATCTATGAAGATTGCTTATGATACGTGCGCACAATGCTTTTATAAACGCAGTGATTTGGGTGCTAAAATTTTGACCCAAATCCGTGTGTTCATATAAGCAGCATGTCAATGAATTCGTGCATTCTGGATGCAGCTCCCACTCTGTCTATAGTGTGGGCAGCAGCCATTGTGCATGAAATCAGCTTTTTTCTACAAAAAAACTGCATCCATTATGCAGTGTTTCTGCAGCGATTACGTGCGCATGAGCCCTTACAGTGCGCTCTCTCTCTGGCTCATGCTGTCACTGTGCATTCAAAAGAATATTACTCTGACAAGATTTTACTGACCCACTGTTGGAACTGACAACTGGCATATGCTCAAAAGAGCAGAGACTAACCCAGCCCCTGAAACAGATGTCACTGATGACGCTTTGTTTCAGGCTGTTGGAAGAGGCTGCAGCAGTGATCGTAGCCTCTACCCCCCTGAGGATGACTCATTTGATTATCCTAGCATGCACTGGGGATTCTCAAATAGTGGTGATCAAAGAGGAAGTAGTTGAAAAAAATAAAGCAGCTGGAGTAGTGAGGCAACAATAACGAGTTTTTAATTATTATGTAATAGAGATTGGTTTATGATATTAAAGAGACATACATTTAGGATTAAAATAATGTTAGTTTCAGACCACCCCTTTAACTTGACAGTACTACTGTGAATATCTGAGCACAGCTGCTCATTCTGTCAACTCCGGCAAAGCTGCTGAGCTCAGTTATTGGCCACAACACTGTCGATGTGAATCAGTACTGCAGACAATATTACACATCAGGAGTAGAGATGAGTGAACCTTTGGAAGTTCAGCAGGTATAGTCGAACCTTAAAAAAGTTTGTTTTGTGACCCCGATTTGATCCAAACCTCAATGCAAGTCAGTAATCGGGCAGTTTTTGTCTCCACCCACCTGCAGCCAGCATATAAGCAGAACACTTCCAGATAAGGGTGGGAGGTGTTTTTCACAAATTTTTTGGTTTGTGTGTATACTACCTCTGATCAAGGTGATTTTACCCCAAGTGCGCAGCTTTTAAACACTGCAAGCGGCTCACACAGGGCTGAGCATCACTCACACTCAAGCACAGTGCTGCTCGCTTGAGTGGTTTTCACTCATAGCTCACTCAAACATCGAACGCAAACTTTGTTTTTTAGGAAGTCGGTTTCAAAACCCGAACCCCGAACAGCAAACCTTGGTTTGCTCATCTCTGATCAGGAGCAGTGGCAGAGATTCAGTGCTGGACCCAAGGAGGGTGACTAAAGCAGGTATGAGAGACTTTTTTTTAAAACCAGAATACCCATTTAATGCTTTGCATTGTTTAATCTATACCATGGCCCAATTCAGATGACAATTATAGTACCGGTGTTTACAGAGGGTCTGTGGCGCCCCTGACCTGGTCAGGCACCACTGAGTACTGCACCCATGCTGGGGACAGTACAAACAGGTAATCCAGAAGGCTGACCGAGGTGTGACTACACAGGCGCATAGTGATCAGGTCTCACACATGTACCTTTGGGAGGACCCCTGGGGATCCCAGGAGGGGGCGAGGCCTCCATCTCCACTCAAGGGGTGTGGTAGAGAGCCTGGTTGCTAGGTGACGCAGGCAAGAACAGGAGAGGAGGGAACAGTGAGCCAGGCAGTTGAGTGGTGAAGTTCAGGGAGAGCAGAAGCAGACCCTGTAGCTCCACACGATTCTGACAACGTACGCGCAGTGACTACTGACGGGGGAGAACGGTCACCTGGCATTGCTGCCCGAAATCCACACACAGCTAAAGAGAGAGCAACGGAGTGGAAAGTAAGGAGACTGTCAGGGTGGTACCAGGCCCGCAGGGGTAACAGGTCCCAGTGCAGGGATAGATTCACCTTTCCCTTGCCAAACCTGCTTGAGGGGGCACTTTACACCCCCAAGACAACACCACAGAGTCCGCAGCCACGTAGCAAAACGAGGGCCCATAGTTCACAGGAGGCAAGCAGCCGGAGTGACCTGGTCCAGGCTACAAGCAAACGGGCCGAAACGAGGGGAGCAGCAACTTCCCTGGGTGACCCCCATAGGGACTGAAAGTCGGGGTTACCACAAACAACAGAGGGCTAAGGAAGGCGAGTCAGTAGCCACCCTCATCAGTCAGCCTGAAGGACACCTGGTTCCAGCCTGGTTCATCCCAGCTACGCCCGGGTTACTCACCCTGCCATCTAAAGTGAGTAAAACCCCTGAAGGACATTCTGCTTGTGCTGAGTTATTCTGCGCCTTGTGGTTCCACACACTTACACAGGGCCCTGGGGCTTGCCTCACTCTCAGGAGGCTATTACAACTGACTGCACCCACCATCAGCCCCAGGCATCCCTTAATCTGCAGTGGCGGTCTCCACTGACCGCAATTCTGAGAGTGGCGTCACGACAATCCTAGAAGAAGGTTCCCTACCTGTGACAAGATCCAGCTGCGTGGAGTCCCTGAAGGTAATGCACCGACACAACACTTGTGGGGCTTCACAGGTCTATTTCCAAATGCAACTGCTGTGTCTGTATCTCTATAGTTATATCCTAGCTTGTACCCTATGTCTTCTTCATCATTGTAGTCCTATAAAGGCTATGTTATATTCTGCATTATGAAACCATGCTACATAATGTACTTGTATAAAATAAAAGCACAATACCCTAAGTAACATCTTGTATGTCCGTGTGGTTGGAAAACCTTTCATGACATTCTAGAAGCAAGCATTAATATTGTTAAAAAGGAACTGTAGTTTTCCGTAGTAATAGATCTATCTTTCAGCACTTAAATTGATTTTCCTCATCTTGGCATAAAGTGTGTCTCTGTCACACAGCCAAGAGATGAGAACTGGCACCAGAGCAGTAGATGCATAAGCAGCAGCTGCTTCAGCATTAAAAATGGAAGTGTCAGTATCTATTCTTCAACATGAGAAAGATATGTTGAAACACTTACACAATGTTGTGCTATAAACAAACCAACTCACATTGACATGCGGGAATTTTCTTTGCATTTTTTAAACCTTATAAAATATATATGGACCTCATTTACAGGAGGACTAAGTAGTATGTGCAGATTTGGGCATATATTAGTAAGCGGACAAATTGGAACAATTTTTCATTTTTAAATAGACTTTATTTTGTGCACGCAGTAAAGAAACAAAACTAAATTTAGAACGAGGGAAAAAACATGGAAATTGTGTTGTGTGCGAATATGACAGAGATAATAAGATGCCAGACAATGTTTGGTGAGATTCTGTTTTCTGAAATATCACTAAGAGACATCTGCTTACAAATGCATTATTAAAGGCACAGTTTAGGTCCTTCGTATCGGTACAATATGAGCTCTCATGAGATGAATTTTCTTTTAAGGATAAATTTTATATAAAAAGAGACAATTATATTACATTGACATTTATTGAAATAAAGCTACATTATATATGTGTCCTGATGTTGAGGGTCACCTGGGTATTATTAACCGCTATTAAACAAGCACTCCCATCAAACTTTTTATCCTCTTAAATAATTGTAAATATCATATTACAGTATTTGGCACTGTGTACTTTCAATTTAGCATTTTGCCTTTATCTGAGCATAAAGTATTACCCAATTAATTCTTCTATTTTCCATTAGGTCTTTGACATCACATGATTAAAGACAGACTAGCTGAATCCTTCAAGTTCTTTGTAAAATTAGGAAGCCTCTTTTCCCTGCATGAGCCATCACTGTAAAAGTCCTTGGCAGGAGGAGGAGGGGAGCAGCTGGGTCAGAAGTTGAAGAAGGAAATGATTCTTGCAGCGACAAGACACTTCCTGTTTCCACATAAAGAAAAGAGAAGAGTTTACTGGGTAGAAAGGCAAAATGAGCAGTTGCAAGTACACAGTGAAATATAATATGATGATTGCAATATATTAAGAGAATGCAAACATTTATAGGAGTGCTTCTTCAATGGCAGTGATGCATTTTATAGAGTCTATAGGATCCAAGTCCGAAAGTAGCAAATTCCAACATGGCAGCCAGTGGAGTACATTGTAGAGGGTTTTGAATAGTATGTCCATTCCTATTCAATTTAAAAAAAAATTGCTACACAAATAGCATCCAAGCTATCAGCTATCTTGTTGGTGGATAAAATGTTTACATAACTTATTATGTATGGATGAATGTATAAATCGGTAGTCAAAAAGGAAGGGCACAATTTATTGTTGCAGTTTTTTGTGTTTTTTTTATCTAATTTTTACTTGTGACTTTTTTAAGGTGTATCTTTTTTTTAAAGTTGTTTCTATATACGTGTTTGCCTGTTTTTTATTTTGCTGATTTATCATATGTGAATTTTTTTTAAATGTTCAAAATTTTTGTCCAATGTACTGCAGTTATTTCTTGGAGTGATTTTATGTAAGTCTGAAACCTGGCTCACATTATATGACAATATAGCAGAATGTGCAAATTTTTGCATGACAAAATGGCACAAAAGTTAAAGGAAAAAATAAAAAGCACTTTTTATTCTGTACAAACTCTTGGACCATGTATGAATCATATGTGTCTTGCTAAAGAATTTGGTAAACAAAAAGGACAGCGAATAGTATAAGAAAAATAAAAAGTAAAGTAACTTAAGAAACAAAGCAAATGATGAATTGAACAATATATGTCAATATAGTGCAAGATTTTGAAAGGTTTCGTTCAGTTTTGAAAATATCAATATTTTTAACCATTTCACAACATATGATAAAAACTTACATCATACAGCATCTTGCAAAAGTATTCACCTCTATGTCTTTTTAAATATTTTGTTACATTACAACCTGTGTTTAAATTTTATTGCAATCTGATGTGTGTGATGCATCAGCACTAAATAGTGTAAATTGGTAAAGTGAAGTGAGAAAAATTTAGTCAAAAATTAAATTTATTGGATAAAATAAATATAAATTGCCACGTTCATATGTATTCATTGTTTCATTGCTGTGAAACCCAAGAAATTTCTGGTGCAAGTAATTACCTTAATAAGTGACATGCTTCATGAAAGAAACTCCACCTGTGTCCAATCTAAGTGTCACGTGGTCTGTAAGTTTACACACACCTTTTCTGAATGGAAACAACAGCTGCAATATTATTAACCCCTTAGTGACGGAGCTAATTTTCACCTTAATGACCAGACCAAATTTTGCAATTCTGACCAGTGTCACTTCATGAGGTTATAACTCTGGAACGCTTCAACGGATCCCGGTGATTCTGAGATTGTTTTTTCGTCACATATTGGACTTCATGTTAGTACCAAATTTAGGACAATATTTTTTGCGTTTATTGAAGAAAAAAATTGAATATTGGCAAAAATTTTGAAAATTTTGCAATTTTCAACTTTTGAATTTTTATACCGTTAAACCAGAGATTTCTGTGACACAAAATAGTTAATAAATAACATTTCCCACTTGTCTACTTTACATCAGCACAATTTTGGAAACAAAATTTTTTTTTGTTAGGAAGTTAGAGGGGTTCAAAGTTTATCAGCGATTTCTCATTTTTACATCAAAATTTACAAAACCATTTTTTTAGGGACCACATCACATTTGAAGTGACTTCAATAGGCCTAGATGACAGAAAATACCCAAAAGTGACACCATTATAAAAACTGCACCCCCCAAAGTACTCAAAACCACATTCAAGAAGTTTATTAACCCTTCAGGTGCTTCACATGAACAAAAGCAATGTGGAATGAAAAAAAGCAAAAATTAAATTTTACCTAAAAATGTTGCTCTAACCCAAATTTATTCACTTTTAGATGAACTAACACAACAAAATGGACCCCAAAACTTGTTCCCCACTTTCTTATGAGTGCGCCGATACCCCACATGTGGTCAGAAACCTCTGTTTGGACAAATGGGAGGGCTCGGAACAGAAGGAGCAATATTTGAATTTTGGAAAGCAAATTTGGCTGAAATAGATTGCGAGCACCATGTTGCATTTACAGGTCCGCTAAGGTACCTAAACAGAAGAAACCCCTCACAAGTGACACCATTTTGGAAACTAGACCCCTCAAGGCTTCTATCTAGGGGTATAGTGAGCATTTTAGATCCACAGGTACTTCACAGATTTTGTTAACGTTACGTTGTCATATTGAAAATTTTAATAATTTTCTCAAAAATGTTGCTTTAGCATCAATTTTCTCACTTTTTCAAGAGGTAATTCCAAAAATTTGACCTCAAGGTTTGTTAACCACTTTTTTATGAGCGCGGTGATACCTCACATGTGGTCTGAAACCTTTGTTTGGACAAATGGGAGGGCTTGGAACGAAAGGAGCAATATTTGAATTTTGGAAAGGAAATTTGGCTGAAAAAGATTGCGGGCACCATGTCACATTTGGAGGACCCCTAAGGTACCTAAACAGCAGAAACCCCACACAAGTGACCCCATTTTGGAAACTAGGCCCCTCAAGGAATTTATCTAGATGTTTGGTGAGTACCCTGAACCCCCAGGTGCTTCACAGAATTTTATAACGTTGAGCCATGAAAAAAAAAAAAAAAAAATTTTACCACAAAATTGTTATTTCAACCAGGTAGCTTTTTTTTTTACAAGAGTAAAAGGAAAAAATTCAGCATAACATTTATTGTGCAATTTCTCCTGAGTTTGGCGATACCTTATATGTGGTGGAAATCAACTGTTTGGGCGCATGGCAGGGCTCGGAAGGGAAGGAGTGCCATTTGACTGCAAAATTGGCTGGAATCAATAGCGGACGCCAGGTTGCATTTGGAGAGCCCCTGAGGTGCCTAAACAGTGGAGGTCCCCCACAAGTGACTCCATTCTGGAAACAAGACACCTCAAGGCTTTTATCTAGGTGTATAGTGAGCAGTTTGAATCCACGAGTACTTCACAGAATTTGATAAGCTTAGGTTGCCATATTGAAAATTTTCATTTTTTTCACAAAAATGTTGCTTCAGCATCAAATTTCTCACTTTTTCAAGAGACAACAACAAACCGTGGACCCAACAGGTTGTTATCCAATGTCTTATGAGCACAGGGATACCCCACATGTGGCCAAAAACCTCTGTTTGGATAAATGGGAGGGCTTGGAATGGAAGCAGCACCATTTGAATTCTGGAAAAGTTGAGATAAATTGCGGGCACCATGTCACATTTGCAGGGCCCCTTGGGTACCTATACATTAGAAACCCCCACAAGTGACCCCATTTTGGAAACTGGATTTTATTCAGGAGTATAATAAGCATTTTGAATCCACAGGTACTTCACAAAAATGTTGCTGTAGCAACCAATGTCTCACTTTTAGGCTATGTGGCCATGAGCCAGCGACACGGCGTCTAGTACACAGTGTCAGCCTCCTGCAGAGATGTGAGTGTTGTCCACGGGAGAACGCAGCTGCCCATGCCCACGATTTGGGTTCAGGCCGCTGTGGAGCTCTATGCTACCTGCAGAGAACACTCATCTCCGCAGCATAAATTGACATGCTGAGGCTCGGGAAGCTGCGCCACAGGTCAGTTTATGTGGCGGAGAAAAGAAGCACATTGGGCAAGCACATTGGGCATGGGATTTCTAAAAATCCTTCCACTGTGCTTCTACTGCACAATGCAGCGTTATGGACGCAGGGAAAACACTCTGCGCCCAAAACGCTGCAAATCCCGATTGTGGGCGCACAGCCTAAAGTGCTACAATGGATGAATGGATAGATGTCAAACATATATAACGTCCCACCCCCTGCATAATCTAAGCTGGCGCCCTTTAGTGCCTTTCATGTGGCACTAAAGGGTGCCTAGCCTTGTATTTAGCCCCCCAAAAAAATAATAATTAAAATAAACGACGTGGGGTCCCCCCCATTTTTGATAGCCAGCTAGGGTAAAGCAGACAGCTGTAGCCTGCAAACCACAGCTGACAGCTTCACCTTGTCTGGTGATCAATTTGGAGGGCTCCCCAGGCGTTTTTTTTTAAAAAAAAAAAAACGTGGGGTCCCCCCCAAATTAGATCACCAGCCAAGGTGAAGCGGACAGCTGGGGTCTGGTATTCTCAGGGTGGGAAGAGCCATGGTTATTGGACTCTTCCCAGCCTAAAAATAGCAGGCCGCAGCCGCCCCAGAAGTGGCGCATCCATTAGATGCGCCAATCCTGGCGCTTCGCCCCAGCTCATCCCGCGCCCTGGTGCGGTGGCAGACGGGGTAATATATGGGGTTGATACCAGCTGTAATGTCACCTGGCATCAAGCCCTGGGGTTAGTGATGTCACGGCATCTAAACAGATACCCGACATCACTAACCCAGTCAAGTAATAGACAAAAAAAAAAAGACAAAAAAAAATTTATTTGAAAAAAAAACTCCCCGAAACATTCCTCTTTCCCCAATTTATTGAAAATAAAGAAATTACGGTCGCTGTAATCCGTGAGGTCCCACGCCGACTCTGGATCTTCTAGAATATGGGGGGCACGTTCAGGGAACGTATCCCCCATTTTCTGGAAGAGCAAGCTCTCCATGAGCAGTGTGGGTGCAGTAATCTGAGAATACTGCACTCACACTGCCCCGGTCCAACTTAGGGCAGAGTGACCTGCAGTAACCTCATTCCAGAATATGAGGGGCACGCTCACAGAACGTACCCCCCATTTTCTGGAACAGCAGTCTCTCCATGTGAGGACCACACTCCTCACATGGAGAGACTGCTGATTACTGCACTCACTCTCCCCCGGTCCACAGTGGAGCAGCCTGTGCATCAGCGACGTCAGCGTCCCTGCAAGACTGACGTCGCTGATGCACAGGCTGCTCCACTGTGGACCGGGGGAGGAATCCAGCTGACAGCCGCTGTCTGCGCATGCGCCGTCAGCATTCAAGAAGGAGGCGGCGTGATCGCGGGACGGATCACCAGACAGGTAACGTATGACCGGGGGCTCGGGGGCTGGGGGGCTGGGGGGGGGGTGATGGGGGGTGACCTAGTGGGACCTGGGGGGACTTGGGGACACCTTTCTGCCGCATGTGACGTGTCACATGCGGCAGAAAGAGCAGAATGAATGCGGGGGAGGGGGGTGGCTCTGGAGACCCGGAGGGGGCTCCGGTGACCAGAGGGCTCCGGTGGACCGGAGGAGGGGTCAGGGGGAGGACATTTCCCTCCGATCTGAAATGTTTGATCATTTCAGATCGGAGGGAAATGAATGCAGAGCCGGCGGCGGCAGTTTTCAGCGCGCGTCGGCGCCATCTTGCACGCTCCGGAGGGGGGCTCTGAAGAACTGGAGGGGGCTCCAGGGACCAAAGAGCTCCGGTGTACCGGAGGAGAGGTCAGGAGGGGGACATTTCCCTCCGATCTGAAATGTTTGATCATTTCAGATCGGAGGGAAATGAATGCAGAGGCGGCAGCGGCGGGAGTTTTCAGCGCGCGTCGGCGCCATCTTGGATTTTCCGGAGGGGGGGGGGGGGGGTTGGATGGATTTCTCCGGTACCGGGGGCTTTGGGGGCACTAAGGGCTCACATTTATTTCTCATCTGACATGTTTGATCACGTCAGATGAGAAATAAATAAATTTTACCAGCCATTTTTTTTTTTTTTATGTTGTCGCCGGTATACGGTGTATACCGGCGATCGCATTAACGGGGTGCATACAAAACACCCCGATTCATAATCTGGGGGGTCTCAGCTACCCCCGGTAGCTGAAACCCCCGAGATTTTTCGTCACTGGGGGGCGCTACAGGGTTTTTCCGGCCTGACGTCTCAAGACGTCGGAACAGAATAAGTACCCTGTTTTTCCGACGTCTTGAGACGTTAGGCCGTCGCTATGGGGTTAAGCAAGAAGCACCACAAACCAAACACCATGAAGACAAAGGAAATCTCCAAAAAAGTCAGAGACAAAATTGTTGAGATGTACAAGTTAGGGATGGATTCTAAAAAAATATTTCAATCTCTGATGATCCCCCTCTCCACCATCAAATCCATTTTTCATCAAATGTAAAGAACCGGGGACCACAACAAACCTGCCAAGAGAGCACTCAGCTCGGTAAATGAGGACATCAATCAGTGAGGCAGCACAGAGACCAAAGGTAATCCTGAAAGAAATCCCAAGCAGAGATTGGAGTATCTGTCTATATGACCACAATATGCTTTACATTTCATGGAGCTGGCCTTTATTGAAGAGTGGCCAGAAAAAAAAGTGTTTACTTACAGCCAAAAATTGGAAGGCTCGCTTTGATTTTTCCAAAATACATATGGGAGATTCCCCAAATGTATGGAGGAAGATGCTGTGGCAGAGGAAACTAAAATTGACCTTTTTGTCCACCAAGGTAAATGCTATGTCTGGCGTAGGGATGATCGAACACCTCAACTATTCCGCTGCTATTCGACTGTTTGCGAATATTCAATGCACAATGTAAGTCTATGGGAAACCCGAATAGTTGCCGAATAGCAACTTCACAAAGCCGAATATTGCTGAATATTTGTGATATTCGATCATCCCTAGTCTGGCACCAAGCCAACACAGCTAACCATCCTAAAAACACCATCCTCAAAGTGAAACATTGTATTGGCAACATAATGCCGTGTGGATGTTTTTTGGCAGCAGAGACAGTGAAACTGGTCCACGTCAAGGTGAAGATGGCTGGTGCAAAATACAGAAATATCCTTGAGCAAAACCTGTTTTTGGCTGTCACTGATTTGAGACTAGGATGGAGGTTTACCTTCTAACAAGACAATGACCCAAAGCATACTGCTAAAGCAACACTCAAATGGTTTAAGAGGAAATGTGTAATTGTATTCGGGTGACCTAGTCAAAGTCAAGACCTTAATAACAATTGAGAATCTGTGGTCAGGCTTGCAGATTGCTGTTCAACAGAGGAAACCATCTAACTTGAAAGAGCTGGAGCAGTTTTGCCTTGAGGAATGGGCAAAAATCCCAGTAGCAAGATAAGGAAAGCTCATGGAGACTTATTCAAAGCAGCTAGCAGCTGTAATTCCCACAATAGGATGCTCTACAAAGTACTGACTTTAGGGGGGTGAATAGTTATGCACACTGAAGCTTTGTTGCTTGCTTCACAATAAAGGAAAACCAAATGTTTACAGTTGTAGGCATGTTCTTTATATGAACTTATTCAAATCCTCAAAAATAACAGGGAAATTCCAGGTTGTGAGTGGAGATGAGCGAACTGGCCGTGGTTCGGCTCGAGTTCGGTTCGCCGAATGGTCGACGAACCAAACTCGAACCAATAGGATATAATGGGAGGCAATCACAAACACATAAAAATGCATTATAAATGTACACATACAGTTAATAAACATTGCCATAACACTTACCGGTCCCCGCAATCCCTCCTGCACTCTGTCTCCTGCCGCTATTCCATCCGATGATTGCTGAATCCTCCCGGTGACCAGCACTGCCAGCAGTGATGCAGGACCTATCGTTACGTCAATATAGCCATGTGACCAGTCACGTGGCTATTATCTCATTGGCTACAGACTGGTCACATGACTATGACGCGTCATGTAGGACCTGCGAGTGCATCTCTCCAGTACACGGTGCACATTTGTGTATCACCGTGTACCGGCGACATGCTCTAGCACACGGTCGACTCCCCGTTCTGTTAGGGACCGGATGACACAGCCGGTCATTAACGGAGATCACCGTTGCCATAGCAACGCAGTTAGCGGTGACGTCACCGCTAACCACGGCTCCGGGAGCACCGTTGCTATGGTAATGCGTCTGTCAGCGTTACCGCTGTTCACTCACGGAGTGAAGGCTGCACGGGAAGCAGCGTCTTCCCCCATGCAGCAGTGATGGAGCAGAGCTGCATTTGTTGAACGAGAAAGACAGAAGACCATGGATCGTGGAGGGCTGACAGGGGGTAATAAAGATGGAGTCTCTAATGTGTCTGTGTATTTATTTCTATTAAAGTATTTTTTCTCTGTGTGGTGTCTTTTTTTTAACCCTTTATTGGAGATTCTTAATGGCCGAGTTAAACGTGCCTGACATTAAGAATCTCTGGCTTAATACTAGCTAGTAAAACAAAGCTAGTATTAACTCATTATTACCCAACAAGCCACCCGGCTTCAGGGCTGTTGGAAGAGTTGGATACAGCGCCAGATGATGGCGCTTCTATGAAAGCGCCATTTTCTGGGGCGGCTGCGGACTGCAATTCGCAGCAGAGGCGCCCAGAAACCTCAGGCTAACCTGTGCTGAGGATTCCAATCCCCAGCTGCCTAGTTGTACCCGGCTGGACACAAAAATGGGGCGAAGCCCACGTCATTTGTTTTTTAATTATTTCATGAAATAAGTGAAATAATTAAAAAAAAACGGGCTTCCCTATATTTTTGGTTCTCAGCCGGGTACAAATAGGCAACTGGGGGTTGGAGGCAGGTCGTGGCTGCCTGCTGTACCTGGCTAGCATACAAAAATATGGCGAAGCCCACGTCATTTTTATGGTCGGCAAAAAACTTCTGCATACAGTCCTGGATGGAGTATGCTGAGCCTTGTAGTTCTGCAGCTGCTGTCTGCTCTTCTCCATACAGACAGACAGCAGCTGCAGAACTACAAGGCTCAGCATACTCCATCCAGGACTGTATGCAGAAGTTTTTTGCCCCCTGAAAAAATTATGTGGGCTTCGCCATATTTTTGTATGCTAGCCAGGTACAGCAGGCAGGTACGGCTGCCCCCAACCCCCAGTTGCCTATTTGTACCCGGCTGGGAACCAAAAATAAAGGGAAGCCCTTTTTTTATTATTTCATGAATTTCATGAAATAATTAGAAAACAAATGACGTAGGCTTCGCCCCATTTTTGTGTCCAGCCAGGTACAACTAGGCAGCTGGGGATTGGAATACGCAGCACAGGTTGACCTGAGCTTTCTGGGCCCCACTGCTGCGAATTGCAGTCTGCAGCCGCCTCAGAAAATGGCACTTTCATAGAAGCGCCATCTTCTGGCGCTGTATCCAACTCTTCCAGCACCTGCCTGCTATACCTGGCTAGCATACAAAAATATGGCGAAGCTCACGTCCTTTTTTTGTAGTTTTTTGACAAAAAAAATAAAAAATGCTTCCCTGGATTTTCCATTGCCAGTGAAGGTAACACCAAGCAGTGGGGGTTAGCAGCCAGTAGCTGCTTGGATTACCCTTAGCTAGCAATACAAAAAACGCAGCGGGAGCCCATATATATTTTTTTTAATTATTTATTTAAATAACTAAAAACAAAATGGGCTCCCCAGTATTTTGATTGCTGGACATCACAGTGCTGTAAAAATAAATCTTTAAAAAAAATGACGTAGCGCAGATGAAGCAGACAGCTATGGGTTGCCACCCCCATCTGCCTGCCGTTACCTTGGTTGGCAATCAAAATACAGGGAAGCCCATTACTTTTTTCTATTTAAACAATAGTTAAAAAAAAATGACGTTGGGTCCCTCCATTTTTGATAGCCAGCTAGGGTAAAGCAAACGGCTGTAGCCTGAAAACCACAGCTGGCAGCATTACCGTGGTTAGGGATCCAATGTGGAGGTCCCCTCAAGCTCTTTTTTTATAATTATTTTATAAATATTAATAATTACACAAAAAAAGTAGGGTCCCCCCCAAATTGGATCACCAGCCAAGGTAAAGCGGACAGCTGTGGTCTGGTATTCTCAGGGTGGGAAGGTCCATAGTTATTGGGCCTTCACAGCCTAAAAATAGCAGGCCGCAGGCACCCCAGACGTGGCGCATCCACTAGATGCGCCAATCCTGGCGCTTCACCCCAGCTCATCCCGTGCCCTGGTGCAGTGGCAAACGGGGTAATAAATCGGGTTGATACTAGCTGTAAGGTCACCTGACATCAAGCCCAGCAGCTTGTGATGTCATGGCGTCTATTAGATACCCAACATCATAAACTGTCAGTACTAACAAAAAAAAAATCGACAAAAGAAATTTATTTGAAAAAACAGTCCCCAAAACATTTCCTCTTTCACCAATTTATTGTAAGAAAAAAAATAAAGGGGTCCCACGACGACTCTGGACCGTCTAGAATATGGGGGGGAGACACTCAGGGAACATATCCCCCATTTTCTAGGAGTGCAGACCCTTCATGTGAGGAGTGTGGGTGCAATGAATCTGCACTCACTCTCCCCGGGTCCACAGCAGCAGAGTCCATGTCGTAATGGTTGCTACCAAAGCTGCAATGCCCTGCTCATGAGGTAAGGGCATGCCTAATCAGGAGAACTATTCTACATTTCCAAATATTGGTATTTGCTGATATTATTGCTATTCCACCTACTATATATTGGGGATAGGATCTTGGAGATGGAATACCCCTTTAAGTCCAGTTATCCAGCTGAATGAATACTTAACAACTGAGCTCGCTATTTAGATTTGTTTTCTTGTGGCGTATAACGGACTCTCATGGTTGGGTGTCATTCAGCAGAGAAACTATAAAAGCAAATTCCTCCATTTAAAAATGTAGTATATAGCTCTCCTGATCAATTATGTTCCTTACCTCATGAGCAGGGCATTGCAGTAATAATAATAATTTATTAATTTATATAGCGTTATTAATTCCATAGTGCTGTATGTCTTTGGAGTGTGGGAGGAAACCGGAGGAAACACACGCAAACACGGGGAGAACATACAAACTCCTTGCAGATGGTGTCCTTGGTGAGAATTGAACCCAAGACCTCAGCGCTGCAAGACTGCAGTGCTAACCACTGAGCCACCGTGCCGCCCATTTAGCTTACAGATGCATAACCACCACTCACTGTGTCTGAACACAGGAAGCTGAGCTGACAGCCACTCTGTGCATGCGGCAGCGTCTATTGTGAAGGAGAGGGCCGTGGGGGGATCAACGCTGCACAGGTACCGTGGGACACCGGGGAACACCGGTGGGGTTATAGGGGGTGACCTGGCAGGGCCTGGGGAGGAGTTTTCTGTCGCATGTGTCATGGCACATGCAACAGAAATCAGAGGAGTAGGGTGAATGCGGCCGGCGCGCTGCTGTGCGCTCGGTCATCTTGGATTTCTGGGAGGGCATCAGGGGGGGCACTTTGGCGACACCGGGTGACCAGAGGGGACCGGGGAGGAGATTTATCATGTTTGTTCATGCCAGATGGGAGATAAATAATTTTTTACCGGCGCTGTCATTTACTGTAACGTGATCATCGGTGTACGGTGTATACCTGTGATCACGTGAGCGGGGACCGGAAAAACCGTCCTGAATCATGATCTCCAGGGTCTCAGCTAGCCCTGAAATCCCAGAGATTTTCTGACGCTGGGGGGCGTTATTCACTTATTTCTGCCTGCTGTTTATAAACGGCAGATCAGAATAAGGCTACATTAACACGACTGATCCATTTTTGCGGTCTGCAAAAAACAGTCCGTTTTTTTTCACGGGTGCATCCGTGTGGCATCCGTTTCCGTTCCGTAGACAGTCCGTATGTCATCTGTTTGTCATCCGTGTGCCTTCCGGTTTTTTTGTGTACTGCAAAAAAACTGAAGGATGGTAAATGCATAAATTTACCCAGGATCCATAGCTTCATCCTACATGAGGCGGTCACATGTTCACTCCAGCGCCATTTTCTACTGCTTTTCACAGCGTAGAGCGCTCTGGTGATTTTCTTGTGCTTGTGCACTTCATATCAGTCTTTTCTGTCATTATAATGGCAGAAAGACACATAATGTCCCACTCTCCTGCATTTTGTAATTTTGCACCCTTTCGTGCCTTTCATGTGGCACTAAGGGGTGCTTAGCTTTGTATTTAGCCAAAAAAATGAAAAAAAAAATGACTTAGGGTTCCCCCTATTTTTGTAGCCAGCTAGGGTAAAGCAGACGGCTGCAGCCTGCAGACCACAGCTGGCAACCTCACCTTGGCTGGTAATCCAAAACTGAGGGCACCCCACACTGTTATTTTAAATTAAATAAATAATTAAAAAAAAAAAACACATAGGGGTCCCCCCAAAATTGGATCACTAGCCAAGGTAAAGCAGACAGCTGGGGTCTGATATTCTCAGACTAGGGAGGTCCATGGTTATTGGACTCTCCCCAGCCTAAAAATAGCAGGCCGCATCCGCCCCAGAAGTGGCTCATTAGATGTGCCAATCCTGGTGCTTCGCCCCAGCTCATCCCGCGCCCTGGTGCGATGGCAAACGGGGTAATATATGGGGTTAATACCAGATGTGTACTGTCACCTGGCATCTAGCCCTGGGGTTGGTGAGGTATGGCGTCTATCAGATACCGGACATCACCAACCCAGTCAGTAATAAAAAAAATAGACGACAAACACATTTTTATTTGAAAAAACACTCCCCAATACATTCCCTCTTTAACCAATTTATTAGAAAGAAAAACAAATCCAGGTCTGGTGTAATCCAAGGGGTTGTCATGACGATCCACACTGTCCCAATCAATGAAGAGCAGGATGTTCCCCATTGGCTGGGAGAGCAGTGCAGTGACCTGAGCTAACATCAATGGGTCAGCCCAGGTCACTGCAGGGGATGACAGGTGCTGCTGTCAGCGAGGTACATTACCTGCGCTGATCTCCTGCACTGCTGACAGCATCTGTCACTGAGTTCAATGATCGCCGCCTTCACAGCCAAGTATCGCGAGCGGCCCGTGATGTCACCGCTAGTCAGTCTCGGGTCGGAAGCGAGAGAAGGTGATGTGACAAGCGGCGGCCATGGCGGACAGTGACAGCGCTGAGGTCGCGACTTCATCACCGCAGGTAAGCCGAGCGGGACCATGTGTGCAGAGTGCCAGGAGGACGTCAGTGTCGTGGACTGCATGGCTGGGGATGTGTGTGTGTGTGTGTGTGTGTGTGTGTACATGCCGCGTGCAGTAGGGGGCGGAGCGAGCTGAGCGGGGAAGTGTGGGTTTCCTGCACGTAACTAGGATAAACATCGGGTTACTAACCAAAGCGCTTTGCTTGGATACCCGATGTTTATCTTGGTTACCAGCTTCTGGCAGGCTGCCAGCGATGGCTCCTGCACACTGTAGCTGTAAAAAAGCCCTGCTTTTTGCTGCTAGAACCGTTCTCGAACGTATCTAGAACTATCGAGCTTTAGCAAAAAGCTCGAGTTCTAGTTCTATCTAGAACAGCCCCCAAAATCACTCGAGCCGCGAACTGGAGAACCTCGAACCGCGAACCGCGCTCAACTCTAGTTGTGAGTTAGAATAGCCTAAAAAATGCCAAGTGAGTAAATACTTGTACAAGGCACTGTATGTCATGTCCCTGACTTTGAAATGGGCTCATGGGCAAAGCCTTCATCTTTCCCAGCAGATGATAGCTGATTTAATGAGCCATCATGTGCCTTTAACGGCTAGTAGCCTGATAAATCCCACTGTCAAACTCTGTCAATCTCCATCAGCGTGACTGTGACATGATCAAGGGGCATGTCAATAAGTTGCCATGACAGCCAACTGTCTGATGCCCTGCTCTGTATAGCACAAGCGATCAAACGATCGCAGGCTCAAGTCCTCTAAGTGAACAATTAAATACAGTAAAAAGTAAAAAGATGAAATAAAAAATGAAATAAACAAAACACAAAAGTTCAAATTAACCCCTTTTTGGCCTATTAAAAATAAAACAATTTAAAAAAAAATGCCTGCATTTGGTATCGCTGCTCTCATAATTCCTATTTATCAAAATATAAAATAAATTAATCTGATTGGTTAACGGCAGTAATGAGAATAAAATTCAAAGAGCATGAATTTAATTTTTTGGCAGCCACAACATAGCAATAAAATATAATAAGAGGTGATAAAAATCCTATCTATGCCAACATGACATCAGTAAAAATGTCAGCTAAGGGCGCAAAACAGAAGTCCTCATGCAGACCCATATCCTGAAAATTGAAAGCGTTATGGGTCTTTAAAAATGGTGACGCAAGACATTTTTTATTTTTTAAAAAAAAATTCTAACTTTTTTCACATTTTTGTTAAAAAATGTATATTTGATATGTACATATTGATACTGACCTGGTGAAGTATATTACCAGGTTAACTTTAGCATGTAGTGGACATGGTAAATAAAAATGCAAGAACTGCCAAAAATTAGATGTTAGAGGGACTCCAGTGCACCCTGTATTAGGGATAAAGTAGAGCCCCATCACACATTCTAATAAAACTGTTAGGGAGTAAGACTACTAGACTCATAAAGCCAATGCGCTACGTGCAAGGGCTGCCAAAAAAATCAAAGGACAGACTGCACTACACCCTAAAAGACATGTAGTGGACGCATCTGAAAATATTTTTTTTCTCATTTGGAAGGAGTGGGATGCCTAGACTGGAAAAGCCTACGCAATAAGTGCAAAGGCTGTCAAAAATTAGAGGGAGGGACTGCAATACCCCCTGGAAGACATGTAGGAAAGGGCATCAAAAACCTTTTTTGTCACATTTTGAAGAAGTGGGATGCTTAGACCGAAAAAGAAAATTCACTATATGCAGGGGCTACCAAAAATAGGAACAACTGCAATTCACAATGGAAAACATGTAGGATAAGACATCAGAAAACATTTTTTTCACATTTTTAGGAGTGGGATGTCTAAACTGGGAAAGCCTATGCACTGAGTGCAAGAGCATACAACAGAAAAAAAGAAACATGGGAAATAGCGTTAGGGTCCACTGGTGTCATTCGGTGGATTTGAGAAGTCTGGTCCAGTACAGTCTTTTTTCATTTTTTTATGAGTCAGCCTGTCAGCATTTTCAGTTGACAGGTGGATGTGCCTGTGAGTATTTATGCCCCCAGTGGCAATAAAAACCCGCTCTGACAAAATGCCAGCTGCAGACGAGCACTTTCAAGGCATTGAATGACAATTGATGCCATCTGTCCAGCTTGAATACCCAAAAGTTGTAAGGCACAGAGGATGATGATACAGTTGGCTACATAGTCCTTTACCATCTTCCAAAACTTTTTCCTCCTTGTCAGACTACCCTGCAAGGTAGTAGGGCCTGGGTCATGGGAGGGTCTAATAAAACTGTCCCGGCCCTTTGATAGTGTTTCCCTTACTCTCTTGGACCTGGTGTGTGTTTCCCCCATGTCTCCCCCTTGGTTGCTCAAGGAACTATGACTTCTGCTGCCAGCATTGTCAGATGGGAATTTTTTTATTAATTGTTTGACTAGGGCCTTTGTGTTTTCCACCATTTTACTAGCTCTCTCTGCCATAGCAAAAAGAGATAGAAATTTCTCCTTGTAGTGTGGGTCGAGAAGGGTAAACAACCAATAATTAGTGTTGGCCAAAATGCTTATAATGCGAGGGTCATGGGAAAGGCAGCAAGGCATAATGTCAGCCATGTGTGCCAGGCTCTCAACAGGCAAGACTTCTCTGTGTGAATCAGGAAGATGACTCTTCCTCTCCTCCTCTTCCTCCTCCTCTTCAGTCCATCCGAGCTGACCAGGTGGGATGAAGCTGCTGTGGGAAGTACTCTCTGTAGCTTAGGCAACCATCTTCTGTTCCTCGTCCACATCTGCATCCTCAGCCTTCCCCTCATCATTATCACCCAGTCTACGCTGAGACGATGAGATGAAGCTGGGTTGGGTAGTATCTCCCTGTGTACTTTCTCCGTCCCTACCTGGTCCACATGCAAATCATCCTCTTTAATTGTGAGCAGTGAATATTACACTGATTACTGCATCATCACTGACAACCATCTTGGATGATTCCTTAAAGTTTTGTAAAGCCTCACAGATGTTAGACATCCATGACCACTCATCGATTCTTATGTGCACTGGCTGATCAAAATACCGACTGATATGCTGTAGCTGGTATTTGTACCATCCCGCGTCCTCGGCTGCGACCACCGAGCCGCTCGGCTCCGGGCTCGCGTGTGTCGGTGGCTCGAGCGCACCCGGACCCGGGGGTCACGTTGCTCTGGAAGGGTGAAGTGGCGGTGCACGCAGGGGTTGTGGGGTGGTAGTTTTGGGAAAGTTCGTGACACCACCCACGGTTTGTGGTGATGGTGGACACCACCGCTGCGGTAAAGGTACGGGGAATCACGGGAGCAGTGTAGGGGCACAGCTAGGTGTTGACCCCTCCGTGGGTAGGGGATGTTGGTCCCGGGGCCCGGTAGGGAAGGCCGGGGTGCAAGGGCAGTGTTGCGGTGCGGTGCCTGATGGCACTGGTGTACTCACGATTAAACCACACAGAGTCACTGGTAAACCAAACGGGGTGACAAACGGGGCCCGCAGCCGGCTGCAGTTTCTCCAGATCGGTTGGTAATGTCCACCTTTATCCTTCACCTTTATGTGATTTTGGCTACCGTGCCTGGGCACTGGTAGCCCGCTCCCTGGCGTGTATGTGTCGTAGGAGCCCATTTGCCCACAGATGCTGGCCCTTGGATCTCTGGCCTCTGGCGGTGGCTACTATCCGGACGGGTTGGGCTGTTGCCTTCAATCGGGACTTAGGTGGGAATGAACCCCTGAGGTCCAGACCGCAATCAGTTGATTTGACTATGGTGGTGGCTTTTAGCCTAGTCGGGGTCTGATTACCCTGCCTGGTGCTCCGGTATCCAGTTATCTCCCCGGTTCGGTTCCGGCGGGCCACTACCCTGTCCCAGTCCCTTGCGGTTCCACTGGTCGTATTCCTGATCTCCTGCAGGCGGCCACTACCATCTGCCTGCCTGACTGATCTGGGGTCCTAGGCTCCAACCCAGGCCCCAAGCAGAACTCACTCCTCTCTACTTGCTCCCACAACTCTCTCTCCTCAACTCCTTGCTTTTTCCTGCCTCAGGCCAGCAGACTCCTCGGAGGGCGTGTCTTTCTGCCTGACTCCGCCCACCTGGTGTGCCTGTCTGACTCTGAGGGAGGCAATCAGGTCTTTTGGTTGACTGATGGTACCTTACTGGGGTGGGGGTGTATGTGATGTGTGTAGTGACCTGTGACCCCTGGGGTGTCCAGGGCATCACATATTCACCTACTGACCTCTGCTGCTCACAAAGCCTTATCAACATTTGTATTGTGGAGTTCTAGCATGTAGGCATGTCGTACAGCAGTTGGCAAGAGGGCACTTGCAAGTGTTCCTGCAGCACTGCCAGACCAACGGCAGCTGTAGGTGACTCGCAGAAATGGTGAGCAGGCAAATCTGGATAGCTTTTCAAAAATCACTGAGCCACTGAATTGATTATGTGGGCCAGGCATGATTCGTGTGCAAGCTTGCCAAGCCTCAGAGCCACCACCAGACTTTGGTCATTATAATACATGACCATGCCTGGTTGTATGTTCAGCGGCAAGAGCCACAGATCTGTCTGGTATGTTATTGTTTATAGAGCCACAAGGGCAAGCGGTAAAAACCAGAGTGAAGCGCCAGAATTAGTGCAACTAATGGATTTACCAATTGTGGGGCAGCAGTAGACTGCTATTTTTAGCCTGGGAAGGGCCAAATACCATGGTTTATTTATTAACTTAAACCAGGCTAAAAACAGCCACATGAAAGGCACTAAATTGTACAAGTGTAAAGCCCTGCTTATATACCTGCTCTAATCTAAGCTGCAACTCTTACATTAACTCTCCCTGAACTACAGTGTGCCAACCATCGCACCCCTAGATCTCATATAAGACTGGATAATGCATTGTGGTTGGCCAATCACACTAATGCCAGTGACCAACATGGCTACAGCACTACTGTAACTAGAAGGCAATCCCCGCATGATAAATGATTAATGGGTGATAACTTGATTGAGTAACAAGCACCCTGATACTTATTTGAATATCAAGCAGTGTCAAGCACGCTCGCTCATAACTAGTTTGAACCAAACCACTATACCGGTGTGAATGCTACCAAATGTCTACCTAAGCGTGTGAAGAACTACAATTTGTAATAATATGTATTATACAAAATATACAATTTATATATTTGTATATGTATTAATTGGATATCACTCTATTTAAATAGACATATCTTATAAAACTATATCATTATTTATCCTAAATGATGATCTTTGTAAGAAAAGATCCAGAGTTACAAAAAATTGAAATAAAGAGTGATGAAAAAGTCTAATGTGTTTTTTAATTGATTTAATTTTTCATTGATATTTAATTGAATATTTGGTGTATCCTTAAGGGGTTAATGGAAGTTTCATCACACTCTTAACCCACCTAGCCTGACTGATAGCTTGTCAGTGGCTTTCCCCAAATTGAAAGCCTTTGATTTTTGTTATGTCTGTATGCATTTTGACAGATTGGAGAGCAAGAGCAGAGAGCATAAACAGTGAGGAGGAGCAGAGAGTTGAGAGCAGAAGCAGGGAACAGGAGATGAGCACAGGAGCAGAGAGTAGGAGCTGAGAGTAAGAGCAGAGAGCAAAGAGCAGATGCAGAGAGAAAAGAGCAGGAGCTGAGCAGTAGCAGAGAGAATGAGAGTAGAAAGCAAGAGCTGAAAGCAGGAGCAGAGAGCAGGAGATGAGAACAGTAGCAGAGACAGGAGCAGAGAGTAGAGAGCAAGAGCTGAAAGCAGGAGCAGAGAGCAGGAGTAGACAGCAGGAGTACAGGGCAAGAGCTGAGAGCAGGAGCAGACAGCAGAGACCAGGATCAGAGAGATAATTACTATTTCCTGTAATCTGTATCAGTGTCCTTCTTGCTAAAGGCGGATGAATTTTGACAGCAGCAAGCTAAGGTCCACACGCTCATTAAAATTGGCTCAAACCCAATGATTTTGGAATGATTGACCTATCATCTAAAGTGTATGGGGTCTTCTGATTCTTTCTGAACAGATGACAAATTTGTTGAATAACCCTTCCTTTTGTATGGTGTGGAGATAAGCTGCTGTCAGAGGAGTCAGTGGCTTTATCTTGGAGAACATAAGCACGGGAACACTCGGCTAGATTGAGGGTTTATTTACATAGAGGAGTCGGGAGAGATTATTTTTCAGCAACAGCTCCTAATGGATATGACCAACTTTTGACTGAAGAGAGATAGATACCTGATGGCTGGCACTTTGGGGTGACTATTTGGGGAGAAATAGAACATCATTTATAAATAAAGTGATTCACAGATTACCTATTTATCATATTGTCGATTTATTTAGATCAAGTTTTTGAAAATACGATTTAATAACTGAATACAATGCATTAGAATCTGTATAATACAGCACATTGCACATTGATATTTTTAGATACATTACTCATCATATCAGCTATTTAGAAGCCTTACATAGTGAAGGTGAACCTATGAGGAGATTACACATATAGATGACAGGTATTGTACTACATAATGATAATAATAACTGCAGAGCCTGGAGATGCTTTGCATAAATGCTCAGAAAATCCCAAAACAAAGGAATTACTATTAGCTGTCGAACCACATTACATTATAGTAAAATTATAATTTTTAAACAGATTATGCTTATGGACTCATATAGAAGAGGGATGGTTTCGATAACTGTAGTACAATGATTTGCTTCTTGTATTCGTCCGAATCTAAAAATATAGAAAACTTAGATATGGCCAAAAGGCAGCTTTTATTATCATCAGCTCTGATGTGATCTACTTTGGGTATTTTTAAAACAAAAGTAATTTAATCGCCTTAATTTGCAGAAGGACTTTTGGCGAAGCTGATGTAGTGTTCTGCCCGCTGCGGCACCTGGGAGTTGGTACATGACATAGGGATTAGCTCATGGGGTCTTCTTTATATTTATGTGTCATGTGCTACATCTTTAGGCGCTGCAATAGATATTTCACAGGGTATCGGTTTTGCTGAAGTGTTTGTCTTTTTTTAACATTTATTTTTAGAGCCGTCTGTTTGGAGAAGGATGTGCCACATTTCTCCTGGCCTCCAATGACCTGACAAGGCAAGCACATTTAGGAAAAAAACAAATATTGGATATTTCTGCATCAGCAGCTTTAGGAGCCTGTAGGGTCAATTAGCCCCATAAAGCTAATAAGGCCACTCAGCCCCATGGAGATAATGGAGCCATACACTGGATCCCCTATCTGCTGCTAATGGAATGAATATCCTTCTGTTTCATTTGCAAAGTCTTTTGCATTTTATTTCACTACATTTAAAGGAAGTCTATCGTATTTTTTACCCAACCGTGCTATAAATGGATGAAGAAATTAGTATATAGTTGTTGCAATTGGTGGAATAATCGTTACATTGTGCTGTGGCAGTAGTGTGCTGTGCCTACATTATTTTCACCGAGTTCCCCTTAATGTACTCTTGTATTAAGATGACTGTGCACCTCAATTGTAGTACAATACATAGCATGCTACGTGAGTAGAGGACTGGTGGTAAACTGACCTTGGGTGATGGTCATGCATATTACTTGACCAATAAATCCAAGTTTAAATGCCTCAATAGCATTGATTGCAAGTGTCCAAGAGGCAGCTGCTTCAAGGGCTGTCCACAGGGAGGTCTGCAATTAATGTCCTTGAGCTTTTCCCTCTGCTCCGAATTATGGTTCTAACATTCAATCAGGAGATCAATGACAGCAAAAGGAAAGAGCTGAGGAGTGTTAACTGCAAAAAGATCTAGAGACCTCAACCATGAATCGGGGAGCATTAAAACATAGACTTTTATTCATGTAGCTTGTATGACCACAACCACATGTATGTTTATACTGTTCTTGTACTCTACACTGTGCTGTTAGCAGTTTTAAGGGGTCAGAGTTACGAACAGACTGTGTTTAAATTGTAATATCATTAAAAGGGTTGTCTACCACAAGGACAACTCTTCTGAATCCCTAAATTTCCCCCTTGTAAAACAATAACACGTTTTGGGAAATATTTTAGCATCTCTTTTCATGGAGCAACATTGAAGATTTGAGACTTTGATACAACATATTCAGTGTACAGCTTGTATCGTAGTGTAAATTCACCCTCTAAATAACTCAACACACATCCAGTAATGTCTAAACCATTGGTAACAAAAGTGAGTACACCCTTAAATTAAAATGATCAAATTGTGACCAATTAGACATCCTCCTTTCCCAGTGTCTTGTGACTCAATAGTGTTACAAGGTCTCAGGTGTTAAATTTGGTGCTATCACTCACACACTCTGCCATAGTGGTCACTAGAAGCTTAACATGTCACCTCATGCCAAAGAATTCTCTGAGGATCTGAAAAAATAAATAGAATTTTTACTCTACATAAAGATGGCATAGACTATAGTAAGATTGCCAACACCCTGAAATTGAGCTGCATCACGGTGGCCAAAACCATACTGCTGTTTCGCAACACCGGTTTCACTTAGAACAGACCTCACCATGGTCCACCTAAGAAGTTGAGTGCACATGCTCAGCATCATATCCAAAAGTTGCCTTTTCAAAATAGACGTATGAGTGCTGCCAGCATTGCTGCAGATGATAAAGGCATGGGGGGTCAGCCTAACAGTGTTCAGACCATACACTGCACACGGCATTAAATTGGTCTGCATTGCTGTCATAACAGAAGGTAGCCTCTTCAAAAGATGATGCACAAGAAAGCCCAAAACAATTTGCTGAAGACAAGCTGACTAAGGACATGGATTGCTGGAAAAATGTCCTGTGGTCTGAGGAGACTAAGATAAACTTATTTATTGCAAATGGTGTCAAGTGTGTGTGATGGCAAGATGGCAAACAGGTGAGGAGTACAAAGACAAATGTGTCTTCCCTACAGTCAAGCTTGATGGTGGGAGTGTCATGGTCTGGGTTGCCTGAGTGCTGCCGGCTGTGGTGAACTACAGTTCATTGAGGGAACCATGTATACCAACATGTACTGTAACATACTGAAGCAGAGCATGATTCTTCCCTTAGGAAAATGGGCTGCAGGAAAGTATTCCAATATGATAATGACTCAAAACGTCCAAGATGACCGCTGCATTGCTAAAGCAAAAGTTGCTAAGGCAACTGAAAGTAAAGGTGATAGACTGGTTAAGCATGTCTCTAGACCTAAACCCTAATAAGCATTTGTAGGACATCCTTAAATGGAAGCAGGAGGAGCACGAGGTCTCTATCATCCACCAGCTCAGTGATGTCATCATGGAGGATGGGAGAATTCCATTGGCTCCTGTAAAGCTATAGTGAACTCCATATCCAAGAGAGTTAAGGCAGTGTTAGAAAATAATGGTGGCCACACAAAGTTTTGACACTTTGGGCACAATTTGGCCATATTTACGTACTCACTTTTGTTGACAGTGCTTTAGACATTAATAGCTATATGTTGTTATTTAGAGGGTACACCCAATTTACATTTTTTTACAAGCTGTACACCCATTACTTTACATTATATCAAAGTGTCGTATTTTCAATGTTGTCCCATGAAAAGGTATAATAAAGTATTTACAAAAATGTGAGCGGTGTACTCACTTTTGTGATATATTCACTTCCAGTGCTAGCACCATTCCAGTTGTGTCAGCACTGCCTTTCCCAGGGAATGTGTGATATTGTTTTGTCACATGATCCCTGCAACCAATCAGCACTGCCTTCACTCTCCCCACCCTCAGACATATCACAAATATCCAGAGGAAGTGACAGAGCAGCAGCGGGGATAGAGAAGCCAGTGCTGATTGGCTGCAGGAATCATGTGATATAACAATGTCACGTGATTTCTGGGAAAGGCAGTGCTGACGCCACTGGCGCTGGCACCAGAAGTGAGTATAAGCACTATTATTTCACTAAGAGGAATGTAAGGATTCAGAAGGGGTTGCCCTAATAGTTCACAACCAGTTCAGAAGAGGTGACTTTTTTCAGAAAATCTTTTTTCTTAACTACAGTTTCTTATAAACAATCTGCTCTTTTTTCACAATCCCTGGGTCCAAACTGGTACTGATAGTAAACAGACAAACAAACAAGAGCCAGGTCACCACCAGTATGTAGTCCAAAGTTGATCATGATCCTCCGCATGGTGACGCTTTGGCCAGGGCCAGTAGCTCCAAAAAGAAAGGAAAAATCAAGTGAGATAATGCAGGTTTTGATTATAAAAAACTATAGTTTATTGGACACAAATTGAAATAGTCACACTGGCACCAACAGAGCTGACAGGTATTCTTCCATACATAAGGCATAGTTTTATTTGCCGAAACGCATCAGATTTTTCCCTACCTATCAGTTCTGTTGGAGCCAGTGCAGACTATTTTGATGCGTGTCCAATAAATTATAGTTTTTTTTATTATCCAAACCTGAATGATTTAACTTTTTCCTTTCTTTTTCAACCTGGTTCTGCTCCCATTGTGACATCCACAGCACTTCAGCCAGTTAGTGAACTTGGAGGCTCTGAGGGGGTGTTCTGTGTACATAGGAAGAGCCATTGAGGTTGCTGATTAGCTGCTGTGCTGTCATTGTAACTTCAGCACTGCAGCCAATACTGGGCAATGGGTGGGAGCAGGACCAGATATTCGGAAGTGGACCCAGGGACAGGGACCTTGAATAAAAAGTGACTTTCAATCTAATATATAAAGCTGAGTGTATGTATGTATGTATGTGTGTATGTATGTGCGCTAAAGGAATTCACACCGTCACATGTACAATCACAAAATTTTGAACTGACACTCCATTCGACTCAGGGAACGTTATAGTCTATGTTTTGAGGGGAAATTTTAATCCCTTGCTTTACAGTTATTTGCCAAAAAACCTGCCTCCATTAAAGTCGGTGGAGCTGGGAGTCACAATGCAGCCGGAATTTCAGAAGAATGCGCAGTCACGCCCTTAAATGAAATGTTGGCATGTCACAATGGAGCAAGGGAAAGAGACAGATGGAGACAGATGGAGACAGACAGGCAGACAGACACAGATAGACACAGGCAGACAAAGAGACAGGAAAAGAGACAGATGGATACAAATGGAGACAGACAGACACATAGACACAGACAGACAAAGAGACAGGGAAAGAGACCGACGGACAGACAAAGAGACAGACAGTCAAAGAAACAGACAGACACAAATAGACAAAGACAAAGAGACAGACAGGGAAAGGCACAGACAAGGAAAGACAGGGAAAGAGACAAACAGACAGGGAAAGAGACAGACATAGACAGACAGAGAAAGAGATAGAGAGACAGACAGACAGGGAAAGAGATAGAGAGACAGACAGACAGGGATAGAGATAGAGAGAAAGACACACAGGGAAAGAGACAGATAGGGAAAGAGATAGAGAGGCAGACAGGGAAAGAGACAGAGAGACAGAAAGAGACAGACAAAGAGATAGAGAGACAGACACAGGCAGAGAAAGAGACAGACAGAGAGGGAGACAGACAGAGACTGGGAGAAAAACAGAAAGACAGTTACTATCCCGAGCAATGCCAGGTGCTATAGCTAGTTTTATAGTAAACTGCAGCTGGGATGAGCAGTTTCTAGAAAGGGACAAATCTCTTAACACTTCCCACGGTCTTACTGGCCATCCAGTCAGTTTAATTAATGAAAATGTATATATTTTTTGCATTGCTGTGAACATGATAATTTTGCAGTGGCATTTCATAAGAACGGTGTTTTGTTGAGTAACAAATACTAATAGATCCACATTATATATTACATAATGGATTGTTCTAATTTCTCTGCAGTAAACCATTCTGAGCATCCTATTCATAGCAGGCAATGCTATTATTTCATTCTTCTTTCCCAGGAGCAGTTAAGGAAGGTGATATATGATTACGAGCATCCATACGCATTCATTTGCATTTGGTGCCGAATATATAGCGCTAAGAAAAAACATTATAATTACAATAAATGTGAAAATCACAGCCACCTAGATATGTAGGGTGATGTTATTTATGGAAAAGGTCTTCACAGCTGCATATCGTGTATATGCAAATCTATAGCACAGTTGTATGCCATGTTCATCCCACAGAATCTCTTTTTATTAATGGTGCAGAAGGTT
Organism: Anomaloglossus baeobatrachus; assembly: GCF_048569485.1. NCBI lineage: Eukaryota > Metazoa > Chordata > Amphibia > Anura > Aromobatidae > Anomaloglossus > Anomaloglossus baeobatrachus. The sequence continues at coordinate 108,718,946 of NC_134355.1, read as the reverse complement.
ATCAAAAGCCTTATTGAAGTTTATGTTTGGAACCGTTTATGTTCACAATAATGTAAGGTTAAGTCAACGGATGATAAATAGTCCCAAACACACATACTTGTACTCCCACAAGAGATAATAATTCCAGCAAAATGCTACATGCAAAAAAAAAAAAAGAAGCATTGTATAGTAAAAGAAAGCCACTGATGTAATAATCTATCGGAAAAACACTCAATGTGTATAAACTTGATGGATGTATTAACCTGAACCGATACAGCGCTTATGGAGACTGTTAATATTTTTATGCAAATTAAATCCCACATTATTTTTTATTGTATGTTTTACCAAATTGGTGTAAAATACAGAGGAGATATATATTACAGCAACATGACAGCTTTATTCCCATTTTAAGCTTTATGATGATATATGCGGCCATAAAATTTATACTGCATCACACTGAATATATTACTTTCCTTGCAACGGTAAAACTCTGAATTTATACAGTATTCTTCAAGAGATTATTTTTTTTTACACCATTACAAAAACAGCAGTATTTTAACTGGCTACATCTGCTATAACAATAGGCAGTTGTCAAGGTTCGTGTCTCAACCTTCCTATTCTTCCTGTTCAAGAACAATGGTGTCAAGGGAGCAGAAAATCTAACATCTAAAGTGCGCTTTTCTTTTTACCAATAGCTTTGGCGGTTTTCATACAGAAAAGGGGAAGTAGCATTCCATCCTTCATTGCTGTACTGCAAAAATGATTGCTTGCATCCAAAAAGTACATAAACAGGTTTTCTGGGATCACAATATTGATATCCTATTATTATAGGGAATATGTTAGCAGGTTTTTGCTATGTAATCTGAAGAAAGCAGATAAAAGGAGCAGAGACACAGATTTAAGTGATGTGTCACTTGTCAGGCTTTGTGCGGTTGTTTCCACACAATGAATATTTGCTCAGTAGGAGATTATCACTGCAAGACTACAAAACTTATAAGTTCTTGTCCCACCGTGCCCAGCACTTTGATAAGCAGCTCACTGTCAGTAGGCAATGTACACCTAGAGCTGTAGTAGAAGGAAGAATTTACCAGTGCTGGTAAATTCTTCCTTCTACTACTTCTACAAGGACTTGCTAACCTTTTTTTCTCCGTGCACGATCCATGGCATCTGGGCTTCCATTGAAGTAGGTGAGCTGGGTAAAACTTATTTTCTTTATCTAGAGCTGTAGTGTGGATGAGGTTAGCTTTCTGACCTTTGCTACAAGCTACATCTAAAAACTCTGAGTGTGTCAAAACTGCTGCACCCAGTAAATTAAGTGATACATCTTTGGAGTCGGGGTCTCTTTCCTACATTATGCTGTTCTCAAATGAGGTTGGAAAACCCTGGTTACAGGTTCTCTTTAGAGGGAACCCATCACCAGATCAAAAGTGGCCAGGTTTTTTTTTTTTTTTTTTTTTTTTAACATACAATATGATTTAAGCAACATGAGGCTTTTTCTTTGTGCTAGTTTTTATGGATATTACCAAGAGGGCATGTAAGGAACAGCCGGGGGAAGGGGGTGGTCACACAGAAATCCCACTGCTGCCACCAGTTTGTCATGAGTCAGCAGTCTGCAGCCCCTATCATCTGGACAATTGTGCAATTGACCGAAGAGAAATAAATGGGGCTGTAGCTGTTTCCACTATTAGGCTATTTGCACACACTGCAGTTTGTTTTTCCAGTGAAAAACGTACCCTCTGGCAGAAACGCGCACCTTCCTGTTGAAAAACTGCAGCAAAAACGCATGCGTTTTTACCGCGTTTTGATGCATTTTTGGTGTGGTTTTACCTCGTTTTTGCCTGTGTTTTTGCCCCTGCGTGAAAAAAGAAGCAACATTCACACAGCATTTTGGATTTCTCATAGAGTTTGCTAGAGAAGGACTGCATGAAGTTTATGAACACAAACCGCACCAATTCTGTACCCAAAACCGCAGCAAATCTGCGGCAGAAAACGCAGTGTGAGCACAGGACTTTAGTCCAATTTTTAGGGCACCCGCAGTGAGTGTATTGTATATACAGGATATCACTGGTTCCAGTGCATGGAATATATATATATACCTCTTGGTACCATCACTGCCAAGCTTCACAATAACCCAAGTAAAAGTTAGCTGACACCCCCAATCGTTTTACCAGGTAGATTAGGCACCTGTTACTGGTAACGTTTGATTTAAGGGTTGCATGTTGTAGAGCAAGCAGAATGAAGCTATTCAATTTTTCTATATTTAATTTGAAAGAATAGCCAGTGTATATAAAAAATATACAAGATTTTACAAACGGTAACAATACAATACAATATAGATAATTACATAAAATAAAAGGGATAAATATAAGACAATAACTACACCTGGGTTACTGAAAGGGCTCAGATATATGGAAAGAGGCACTTGTTAAAAAAAAAACAAGGACAACCTTACACGCCAATGTATCCTTGTGGCATTGTAGAAAGCAAAAAATGGGGTGTATAACCTTTTATTAACACCAGTCACCTCCCCTCTGGTGACCTATGACAGGGCTGGACATGGGATGTGACTTCAGTTTAAAGAAAATGATAAAATCTCCAACTATCATCGCCCCTGAATGACCCAAGTGGGAGATATTACCGTGATCTTTCCTGTTATAATTTTACCTGTTCCGAGGTAGGGAACATGTCATTACTAGTATCATCTAGTTCGCAGTTATTAATTTGGGGTTGATGCTCTGATTGCACAATTATATAAAAATGTTTATGTTCTTCCTCTATTGATCACGGCACCAAAGATGTACCTCCCAATATTTATAACTTCCCCTTGCTGCTTAAATGTCTGATAGGAAACTTTGATTCATAAACGCTGTGTAAATGTACATGCCCGCCCCTAGTTATACAGAATCCACTATTCCTGTCACCCTCAGACCTTCCTGCACTTATTAACTGGCCCCGGCAGGAGGTGCTAGCTTCAGAGAAGTTTCTTTCTCCCTATTTATTCTTAATCCTACATGTTCAGTATGGGAGGTTGTGGATGGATAGGTGTGTCCCTTCTCCAGAGATATGTATTATTATTATTATTTATTATTATAGCGCCATTTATTCCATGGCGCTTTACAAGTGGAAGGGTATACGTACAACAATCATTAACAGTACATAACAGACTGGTATAGGAGGAGAGAGGACCCTGCCCGCGAGGGCTCACAGTCTACAGGGAATGGGTGATGGAACGATAGGTGAGGACAGAGCTGATTGCGCAGTGGTCTACTGGACTGAGGGCTATTGTAGGTTGTAGGCTTGTTGGAAGAGGTATCTCTAAAACTCTATTACAGATTTAAAAGAAAAAAAAAAAGAGTGCATTACTCAGGGGAGGAACGGAAATAAAATGAGGTAAAAAAAAAACCCTGGCATTTTTGATTGAGGAGTCCTCGTTAAGCCATCCCTGATGGGTGCCTGACTCTCAGTACATTAACATTAAATAGGATTTGCTGGGTAAAGCAGCTATGCCCTGTTCACTTTAATGGGTTCTTGCTGAAATATTGAGCCAAACTGTTGATAAGTTGAGGACATGCAGGTACAGTAGATGGATCGTTGTAAACATCGAAGAGATAGCAACTCTTGAAAGAGTGCCATGGCCCCTTCAAACAGCTGATAAGAATATGCCGAGAACTATTGGAAACTGATACACTATCCCTAGGATTGACCATCAATATTGTGATCCTAAAAAATCTGTTTAATGCTTTTTTTTATAAGCCAAGCATAACCGCAGCACAAATCTCTGTCCTGTCAGTTTTTTTGTTTGCTTTTCAATAAATCATTTAAGGCAAAATTTATGAACTGTGCAGTATAATTCACAATATCTGAAATCAGAATTTCTTCTTTTAAGCAATAAATGATAAAATGATAAAATGCTTGTCTGTAAGGAAAGTGCTGCATAGCATCTGAATGGAAAGAAAAAGGTCTATCAATAATGCTAAAGAAGGTGTTTGTGCAAAACTGATTATACTACAATTTTTAAATTGAATGTGCAGAGTGGGAAAAAAATGTCTAGAAAGGAAGAGACACAGTTGGCGCTTTTCTGGGTGTAGTATTTTGTGATCACAAGGGGTGCTTGAATGGTAATGCACTCACCTTGGGGTAAAATGGATTACACATGTAATCCGCAAAACCCATCTTTCTGGCAGCAGCTGGCCGGCCCACTGCATCGGAGTCCTTCTCTGGGCTCCGAGCAGAAACAGTAATGCGGCCGTCACACGAGACGATAAATCGTGCGATCGCATAAACGATCGCACCCGCCCCCATCGTTAGTGCGTCACGGGCAACAATTTGTTGCCCGTGTAGCACAAAGTCGTTTACCCCGTCACACGTACTTACCTGCCGGATGACCTCGCTGTGGGCGGCAAACATCCTATTCCTGAAGGGGGAGGGACGTTTGGCGTCACAGCAACGTCACACAGCCGCCGGACATGGGAAGCGGAGGGGCGGAGATGAGCGGGAAGTAAACATCCCGCCCACCTCCTTCCTTCCGCATTGGTGGCGGGACACAGGTAAGCTGTGTTTGTCGTTCCCGTGGTGTTACACGGAGCAATGTGTGCTGCCACGGGAATGACGAACAACTGGAGCACAGAAGGAGGAACGACTTTTTGAAAATGAATGACGTGTCAACGAGCAACGATAAGGTAAGTATTTTTGCTCGTTCACAGTCATTCCGAGGTGTCACACGGTACAATATGTCTGACGATGCCGGATGTGCGTCACTAATGATGTGACCCCGACAACATATCGCCCGATATATCGTACTGTGTGACGCCCGCATAAGACAAAAGGAGGAGAGCAGTCTGAGCACAATCCGGTGGCTTAGATTATGCGAGGACTGCCCACCTCCTTTTGTCTTAATGTTTAAATTGAAGATTTCTTATTTTGAATACCAATTAGTATTAAAGGAAAACTAAACATGGAAAATGCACAAAAGTATCCTAGTAATTCTTCATTTAATCTTCTTATTTCTTCAGAGGGAACGTGACAATAAATATATGCTTTCTGAACCACAGGCAGCATATGAGACACTGGCTGTATGATTTTGGCCACATATGTTTAACTCTTAATACTCTGGAATTTCAGATAAAAACATAGTTTAATAGCTGCCCCCTGCCTTTGAGCAATGGGTCTCTCCCTATACATGCACGTGTGGTGGTCCTGCGCTATTCCAGGCTAGTGGGCAGGGAGAAGCTGCCATGGACCCACCTCTCTGGCTAGTCTGTCTGACACAGCATTAGAGCATTAAATATACATGGCAGAAATTGTCTAGCTACATTTAATACATGCAGCCCATGGAAAGGGCAGAATATATCAGCTATTAGGTTCCATTTAATCCTATTTAGTTTGATATTACATCTATAACTAGGGGGGAAAAAATAAATAGTCTCTCTGTGTTAGTATCCTCTCCTCCTCTCCTTCTTATGTCTGGCTGTAAGACAACTGCCTGAAGTAGAAGCCACTCTCATCTGTCTGCAGTGGCACATAAACATTGATAAATCCTGCTCCATTGATGAATTGCTTCCTCAGCCATTCCCTATTCAAAGATGGGCTTCAAAAGCAATACCCAGATACCCAGAGATTGACAGTAAAAGTGAATCACAGTGAAAGCAAGTATGAATATATAACCTAAAGAAATACCTTTAATTTTTATGAATCCTGCAACTAAAATATAGATGATGCAATTCCAATGTCAGTAATATTTTCAAAAGCTATAACATATAAAGGGCTGGATTAAGTCAGTACTACAGGCACATGGGACATGTTAGGGTAGTACACTAAAGAAAAGACAAGCACAATAGGGTTTTATCTGCGAGGAAATCAGTAATGCTGAATTTGCTGTGTGCTCACCTTATATGCTCAAAGGTATGCCTTTTGCAATCCCTTAGATAGCAGAACTGGATAACATGAGATAAAGGGTTAAAATTTGTGCTGCCAATGGACTACATGCACAGGATTTGTAGAGGAAAGGCAAGGTAAATATTACCCACGTAGTTTATTGGGTCTATGTGTCTCAATGTATAAATCTTCAGGACTAAAACTACCATATTAGATGTAGTAGCTTTTGTCCTGAAGAAGAAGTTTTATCATTCTAAATGTGTAGACCCAGTAACGTACTTGGATTATATTTACCTGGCTTGTCCTCTTCACATCCTGAGCATCTTGACCACCGGCAAATTTTAACTCTTCATCTTCTATTATCCATGTTAGGATAGTAGGCATGCTGTGACAGCAGCTCAGGCCCAGATTTATAATCTGGCATGGCAAATACTCACTAGGTTGCGATGTCAACATGCATCGTGGGCCGCTGGCCAAAGTGCACATAAAGACAAGTCCCGCCATGGCGCTCACAGGACTCTTTCTGTCTAATGCTGGCTAATCTAGTGGAATTCATCAGAATATTTTCAAGTGGGTGGACTTCACCCTCTCTTTACCAGTCCTGAACATCTCTTTCCTCTGCACACCCCATATCCGTCACCCTCTGCTGGACCCGCTGCAGCTCTCCATCCTCCCCATCTCATGGCTCTCAGTGGCTTTACATATGAAAACTTTTTTATGAATATACAGCAGTCGCACTGTTGCCTATATAATATAGACACATTCATGTGCTGCAACTGCTTTATATACATTACATAGGTGATACTGTGCCTGCTGTATATAAATTACATAGGTGATATTCTCAGCAGATGCATAAAAAGCTGGCAACACATCCAAATGGATTAAAATTAATTAATTAGTTTATTTCAAAATTAAAAAATTGCATTCCATTCGGACCAATATTACTCTATGGAGCAGCACGCATGATCGATTATTTTCTGAGCCCTAATCAGACCGAGAAAACAGTCGCATCATGCTTCAAGTGTAATGTGATCCTGTTTCACTCACACTTATTCAAGTCTATGGGGCGAGAGAAACATCGAACTGCACTCGCATTACACCGGTGTAATGCGAGTGCAGTGCGAGAATTGCATCAGCCGGCAAAGGAGGAGATGGGGGATAAATCCCTTCCCTCTGCAGCAGCGGCCCTCCCCTCCTCAGTGCCAGCCCCCCTGGTCTGATCGCACGATCGGACCACAGTCGCATGACCCTCGCATGACACTCGGCTCCCGTTGTGCTGCGAGCGTGAGGGGAGTGTCATGCGAGGACTCACACATAACCCTGTGTGGCCTCAGCCTCATAGTTGTAACATATACAGAGAGAAAATAATAGAAAAAAATGAAGTGTTATGTATGTGAAAGATGATATAAAAACTTTTATAAGAAACACAGAAACAAAAATTGAAGGTATATAGGGAAGTCTAGAAATCAGTGAGAGAGGTTCGGGAAGCATGAATAATTTACACCCCTCCAGGACAGGATTAGGGCACCTGGATAAATGGTTAGTAGATAGAATCACCACCAGGCCATATATTCTTATGTAATGGAGCTTGTTCTTCTTTTTCCTTATGTAAGTACTTGTAGATTGTAGTTAATATCATATATGCTTACACAGATACAGAAAGGCAGATAGATACTTTTATTCCAAATCTTTGCATATCCATTTTATTAATAATGGATGAAGGTATGCTGTATATCAACAGATCAGCCAACCGGCCTCATATATCTTTTTTTTTAATTACTTCTAGGTGAGATTCAGTGGCAGACACTTGGACAGGGTCATGGAACTCTCAACAAGAAATAGATTACTTTGACTTTGATAAGTGCTTAATTAGCCCCAAGATGCCGGATGTGCAGAAGTAATTAGAAATGTAATTAAATAAAGGAACGTTTGTGATCACTGATAAAGTGTTGCTTGTCACTGATCACTTCTTGTTCTCGGAGAACACATTCTGTATTTACTATTGTTACACTGTAACAAAATATGTATGGCTGCTATAGAACAAGTGAGAGCACACCTGGACCCTCTTTACCAACACTGTGGCTTAGACAAGTTTTACAACTTTGAATAAGACCTAATCACAAAAAGGAGACAGTTGCACTCTGTAGTGCTAAGATATGTGTAACAATGAATATAGGAATATAGACAATTATTAGTTATAAAAAACATGGAAAAATTGAGATACATAGCACACAAAAATGGCCAGTTTTATGTAAGCCCAACAGCCAACAGCTGTGAATAAAACCTGTCATTATTTAATGGTTATGAACATCATAGTGCTAAAAAAGATATTTTTGTAATTGGGTTTTATTAAAAAAATTGCACAATTTGGCTCTTACTGGATCTTTTTTCCCTATATTAATAACTAGCTGTAGTACCCGATCATTGCCTGGGATAGTAGTAACTGTCTCTCTGTCTTTCTCCTAGTCTCTGTCTGTTTGTCTGTCCCTGTCTGTGTCTCTGTATGTGTCTCTGTGTGTCTGTCTCTGTGTGTTTGTCTCTGTCTGTCTCTGTCTCTGTCTCTGTCTGTCTGTCTCTCTGTCTGTCTCTGTCTCTCTGTCTATCTCTTTCCGTGTCTGTCTTTTTCCTTGTCTGTCTCTGTCTGTGTGTCTGTCTCTATCCATGTGTGTCTCTGTCTCTATCCATGTCTGTCTGTCTGTGTATATCTCTCTGTCTGTCTGTGTCTATCTCTCTGTCTGTCTCTGTACCAGTCTCTCTGTCTGTCTCTCTCTCTGTGTCTGCCTGTCTCTCTCTCTGTGTCTGTGTGTCTCTCTATGTGTCTGTCTGTCAGTCTCTTTCCCTGCCTGTATCTTTCCTTGTCTGTCTAGTTCCAGGTCTGTCTCTTTTCCCGTCTGTCTTGTTCCAGATCTGTCTCTTTCCCCTTCTGTTTATTTCCAGGTCTGTCTCTTTCCCTATCTGTCTCTTTCCCCATCTGATCCTTTCCCCATGGTTGCTTTCCCCATCTGTCTCTTTCCCTTTCTGTCTGTCTGTGTCTGTCTGTCTGTGTTTGTCTACCTCTGTCTGTCTCTCTTTCTCTCTCTGTCTCTTTCCCTGTCTGTCTGTCTGTCTCTGTCTGTCTGTCTCTTTCCCTGTCTGCCTCTTACTGTGCCTGTGCCTATGTCTGTCTGTCTCTTTCTGTCTCACTCTATCCATTTCCCCACCAACATCTTATTACCTCACACATAAGCTTCTTATACTAACAATTTATTTTGTTCCTATAGCAACCAATCAAAGCTCCTATTAATAACCTGTAGGTCGCAGCTCCATTGACTTTAATGGAGGCAGGTTTTTTGGAGAGTAACTGTAAAGCGCGGGGTTACATTTTCCCATCAAAACATAGTCTATGACATTCCCTGAGTCACATGGGGTGTCTCTGCAAAATTTCATGATTGTAAATGCGACGGTGCGGATTCCTTTAGTGGACATACACACACATACACTCAGCTTTATATATTAGATATTTATTCACTTATACAGAGGTATTGATTCCACAATGCTTTACATACATTGGCAACTCTGTCACCATTGGGGCTCACAATCTAAATTCCCTATCTGTATGTCTTTGGAGTGTGTGAGGAAACTGGAAAACCCAAAGGAAACCCATGCAAACACGGGGAAAACATACAAACTCTTTGCAGATGTTGAACTTGGAGGATTTGAACCCAGGACCCCAGCGCTGCAAGGCTGCAGTGCTAACCACTGAGCCACCATGTCACCCTATGCATTGTTTTGCACCATGGAATGTTTTGCACAATGTTTAAATGAGGGGGTTAAATGGAGGAAAATCCTGGTACTCACAAATACCATGTAGAAAATGTAATTTTAAAAAATCAGGAGAAATTAAAAATTCTTTCTGTACTTACTTCATAGGGCTCACTAAATATGGATTTATTATAATACATCCATATTTAATGAGCCCCATCAGGCAAGTACAGGAATTATTGAATTCAATAATTATTGATTTGAGGGACAATTGCATACATGTATGCAATTAGCTCTCCTAATGTCAAAGGCAAGCAGAGAAATGGTATCTTAAAATATGAATAAAACTAAGAGAACTCTGTCCCCTAGAGAATTGTGGACCCATTCAGACTTAAATGAAATAATAATAGTATTTCCTGCTCTAGAACCACCATTAAGCCCTTTACCATTCAGGAATATGAAGTGCTTTGTAGAGCTGAGTGAATGTTTTGAAATTCAAATTTGCTGACTTCAATGAATTTTCCCCCAAAATTTGATTTACGACAAAAAGATTCCTGCAAATCTCAATACTAGAAAGCATATAATTGCTCAGAAAATACAGATGGAGTGGAGAAAAGAGAGAGAGAGGGGACCTAGCTGACTACAAGAGCATACACTCTATTGGAGAAAGAGAGCAAGAGAAAGAGGACCCAGCTGATTATAAGAGCTTACATTTTATAGGAGAGAGTGTGAGAGAGAGGGGATTTCGCTGACCATAAGCTTACACTCTACAGGAAAACAAAAGAGAGAAAAATGACCCAGCTGAGCATCAGTGGTTATACTCTACAAGAGAGATAAAGAGGGGACTTTGATAACCATAAGAGCTTACACTCTACAAGGCAGAGAGAGATAAAAAGAGGACCTAGTTAAGCATAAGAACTTAGGCTGGGTTCACACTAAGCGACAGCGACAACGACGTCGCTGTTACGTCACCATTTTCTGTGACGTAACAGCGACCTTGTAAGTCGCTGTTATGATCGCTGCTTAGCTGTCAAACACAGCAGCCGAAGCAGCGATCATAACGACACGCGTCGCTGTGCTGCAACATGTGCAGAGAGCAGGGAGCCGCGCACACTGAGCGCTGGCTCCTTGCTCTCCTAGCTACAGTACACATCGGGTTAATTACCCGATGTGTAGTGCAGCTACATGTGCAGAGAGCAGGGAGCCGCGCACACTGCTTAGCGCTGGCTCCCTGCTCTCCTAGCTACAGGACACATCGGGTTAATTACCTGATGTGTAGTGCAGCTACATGTGCAGAGAGCAGGGAGCCGCGCACACTGCTTAGCGCTTGCTCCCTGCTCTCCTAGCTACAGTACACATCGGGTTAATTAACCCGATGTGTACAGCAGCTACATGTGCAAAGAGTCGGAGCCGGCAGCACAGGCAGCGTGAGAGCTGCAGAGGCTGGTAACTAAGGTAAATATCGGGTAACCACCTTGGTTACCCGATGTTTACCCTGGTTACAGCTTACCGCAGGCTGTCAGATGCCGGCTCCTGCTCCCTGCTCGCTTCATTTCGTCGCTCTCTCGCTGTCACACACAGCGATCTGTGTGTCACAGCGGGAGAGCACCTTTGAAGAAAACGAACCAGGGCTGTGTGTAACGAGCAGCGATCTCGCAGCATGGGCCAGATCGCTGCTCAGTGTCACACACAGCGAGATCGCTAATGAGGTCACTGTTGCGTCACCAAAACCGTGCCGTAGCAGCGATTTCGGTAGCGATCTCGCTATGTGTGAAGCACCCCTTACACTCTACAGAGGAGAGAGGGGGGGAGAGAGAGAGAAAGAGAGAGAGAAAGAGATAGGCCCGTGCTGACCATAACCACTAACACTCTATAGGAGTGATAGAGAAGGAGGACCCATATGAGCATCAGAACTTACACTCTACAGGAGAGGGAGAGAGAGAGAGAGAGAGAGAGAGAGAGAGGATGTTGCAAACCATAAGAGGTTACATTCTACCAGATAGAGAAAGAGAGAAAAAAGACCTAGCTAAGCATAAGAGCTTACACTCTACAGGACAAAGAGAGAATGGGAGCACTGAGCTGACCATAAGAGCTTATGCCCTACAGGAGAGAGAAAGATGACCTATCTGAACATCAGAGTTTATACTGTCTAGGAGAGAGAGGGGTCTTCTCTAACCATAAGAGGTTACATGCTACAGGACAGAGAGCGAGAGAAAGAGGACCCAGCTGAGTATAAGAGCTTACAGTTTATAGGAAAAAGAATAAACCCCACTGATCAAAAGTGCTTATGTTGCACCCCACAAGGCAGGTGGTTAACCTATTCATTGCCGGGCAGTTGCGGGTCGGGTCAGGCGTTGTCACACGTGGTCTTGCCCGGTTCCGTTGCCCCGAGGTGTACAGTGAATGGTGGAGGAAGCGGGGTATTTGGGAAAGTTTGTCATGGTGCCACCTGTGGTATGCAGCCAGGGACTATCCGCTACTGCTGAATTCCTCGCCGGGGCAGGTGTTATGGCAGCTGGGATGTTGTCGCTCCCCACAGGCGGAGTGGGCCCTGAGTGGATAATGGGAGTTTGGCAGTCCCTTGGAAGCGCCAGAGCACAGGGCAATAGCATCGTTAATCAGAGTCTGAGTTGGCAATTGCAGTTCCAGGTACCTTTACTCAATGATTTAAAGCTGCACGCAGATGCCTGTCTCTGCCGTCGTGGGCTCCAGTCAATCCCAGGCAAGTAAAGGGGCTACCACCGGTGTTTGAAGAGAGAGAGAGGAGAATGTCCCTTGTCTAGGATGTCCCCCTCTGTGGTTAAGTACCCTGGCCGAGCTCCCGCTCCAAGCCCCGGGACTAGTAAAGTTCAAGAGTTCCAGAGGTGTCATGTCAAAACTATGGTCCCGACGGATGTCCTGTGGATTTGTGTGGGTTGCGCCTATATCTACTCCAAGTGGACCTCTCCCCCCAGGTGACTGACTTCATTGACCAGGAAGTCTAACGTATCGTGGTGGCCACGCCCCTGTCTACCCTAAGCCATCCCACCATGTCGGAAGGTTCCTATGCTGTATGTAGAGTGTGATTGTGGAACACCGGTGATTAATGCCCCTCCTACCTGAGATGGATACCTCACCTTAATTGAGGTTCAATACCCTGTGGCGACCAGAGCCTCAGGGCTTCCACACTTATACTCTACAGAAGTGAGAGGACCGCAATGATGATAATAGCTTATACTCTGCAAGAGAGAAAGAGAGAGAACCCCACTGACTATCACAGCTTTCATTCTAAAGGAGAGAGAGACGTATCTAGTCACTCTGGAGATGAAAAATGACCCAGCCATACAAACTATGCTCTGCTGGGAGCCTCTGACCCAGCTGGTGGCCCAGCTACTAACCACCACTGTACAAGATATGATAATCTTCTAGATGTCATAGTTGCAGAACATTATAGAGGTCCACGCAGAAATGCAAAGTTACATTATCCCATTCTCTGATGTTTAGCAGTGCGAAAAATATTTTCAAGAAAATGCGAATTTCAATCATTTTGACTTTAATTGGATCTTTCAAGGATCAATCCACACATCTCTAGTGCTTGCCCTTAAGCAAATTTAGACCATTAGGGGTATTAAATATTGATCCAAAACCATATTTGATAACCATGAATAATACATTCCACCACAATAGCTTCTTTATCGCCATTGGTGACCAGAAATTGACCAAAATACAGGTTATGAGCCTATAGAACAGATGTAGAAAAATTATTTCTAATCCCTAAACCAGTCAATGTAAAAATTTGAGCTGTAATACAGTATGTGTACTGTATAGCACATTTTGGTTTTTTCATTGAAGGCACTAACACTGTTCATTCAACTGATACTTAGGGGAGTGTTGTATATGCTGTTAAAAATATAAGAGAAGGAAATGTTAGCAAATGAAGCACCTACTGAGATGGGGGTCACACCAATACAGGTGCACTAAGCTTTATATTTACAGCAGCGGAATGATTTCATAGTTTTTATTCTTTACCCTTGAGCCATCATGAGAAGAATAGACTGTTCTAGTCCTGGTTTTGACCTTTCCCAATATATTGTGTACTATTTAGCTTAGCAATGTACTTGGCACATTTGATATTTATTAATGAATAAAAACATCTTTTTTGCTCTTTAAATGTCCAGGAGTAAAATAATACATTGGCAAAGGTTATACAGTAAAGAAAGGCTCAACCATTTTACTGTATTAAACTATTCGTATTCTTATTCTCAACTGGAAATCATTTTAAGTGCAGATATTATGTTATGTCTTACATGCAATCAAGTAAATGGTAGTGACTCTAATATTCCCCTTTACCATGACAGTGGGTCTTACCGACAGGACCCCTTTATGTCTGCACATGTCATATCGAAAAGGTAGTCCCGGCACACAGTGCAAGAAAATAGGACAAGTCCAGGTATGGTATGCTTGAACAAGGTTTTTTATTTTTCACCAAAAAATGGTAGTGGTTGTAAATGGTTGTAATAAGAGATCTTATAGGTGCATCAGGGCCTGAAAACAGGAAGGAAGATTTTGGAGTCAGCATAAGGAATACTTTCTTACCGAAGTATTCCTTATGCTGACTCCAAAATTTTCCTTCCTGTTTTCAGGCCCTGATGCACCTATAAGATCTCCTATTACAACCATTTACCTTGGTACTCTTGGCCCCTGGTGAAGGCTCCTGTACGAGCCGAAACGTTGGCGGGCAGTACCGTTTTTTGGTGAAAAATAAAAAACCTTGTTCAAGCATACCATACCTGGACTTGTCCTATTTTCTTACACAGTGTGCCGGGACTACCTTTTCGATTGACTATATTTTTTCTCCCGAGCACCAGGACTATAGCAGCTGAGCATAACTTATCCCTCTCTGCACATGTCATATGTCAGGACCCTTCAACTATTACATGGAGGATAAGCAAAAAGGAGAATAGTTACATTGAATTACATGAAAAGATTGGGGTACAGGACTCAACATATGTTTTCCAACCCTCTGCAATAAAAATGTTACATATAGCTTACACACTCAATAAGAATTGCCAATTTTTGGCTTATAATAATGGTTCCCGCTTTTGTGCCACTATACGCTAAAAGTACGTCCTTGGTGCCCCAATGCAATAATAATTTACTCTTTTTGCTTAACAGTAACAGTGCCCTGTTTTGTGGCTCAACGCTGCAATTATATTCCCCATGTCTACCATACAATATTATTCCTCCATGTATATCGCCCATAGTAATATTCTCCCATTGTGCCCCCACAATATAATAGTGTCCACTTTGTACCTTCCTACAAGTATTATACTCACTTTGTTTCAATAGGGATAATAGTAACCACTGTCTGCCCAAGAAAGTGATAGGGTCCCCACAGAAGAGTTTTTCTATTGTCCTATTTTGCACCCCCCATATAATAAAAGTACCCATATAAAAAAATAAAATGAAAGTAATAAATACCTAAGGCCAAACCCATTTTCATGTCATGGCTTGCAATTCACTGCCTATACAATGACTTTTCTTCTAGTAATTTTCAAGTCTGAAGGTGGCCTATGGTTATAGTAAAGTGAAAGTAAGTGACTAGAGAAGGACAAACTTGTTTGAAAAAGGTTCGTCAATTTCAAATTCGGCATGAGCGTTGCCCATTCGGATTTGTGTTCAGATGACCGAGCACTTTTCTCAAAAATTGGCAAAGTTTGGCTTTGTACAGTAACTGTTCACAGATGCACTAGTGCTTTTCTTCTACCTTATTATCACTTTGGCTACAATAGTGGTGCTGTATGATGAGTGGGTAGATGGGTTTGTTGAAGGTAGGGGAAGGGGAGAGGTTAGAGGATTAGTGGACTTTATTTTTTTCCCTTACTTTATTGATTAATTTTTGGCTGCCAATCAAGGTGCAAAAAACATCCATAACATTCAGACACAATGACTTGTGTCATTGGTTGTCTAAATCACATGTCCCTCTGCATATAAAAAGCGGACAAGCGGCATTGGCGCCATTTTGTATTTGCTACACCTTAGTGACTGTGTTGCTGCTGCTACTCATATAGTTAGCTTAGCTAGGGAGTTTGATTTTAGCTAGTCCAGATTGATAAGAGGATGATAGTGTAAACTATGGAAGTGCAGAGGCTTGTAGTGTAGGGAAGTTGTGTGTGCGGCAGAAAACATAAAAGACGTACCTAATAGATGGCATCACCACATATGAAGTATCAAAAAATCATCAATATTTTATTATAAATAGAACACACATGGAAACACATGACATATGGTGCAAAAAATACAGATATACAAACAAATACACAAAGACAAATACAGACATCTAAAATCAATTAAAAGCACTGATGCACTTGAGTGATACCCACATTAAGAAATATATTTTTGGTCCAAAACCAATGAACTATGGTCATATTCACAGGCCCTGTAATAATAACCCTATATTTATGCCACAAAGAGGAAATTCCACAAATTAAGTTAGAGGCCTGCGCCGGGGATCCCAAAGGTATTCATATAATATTAACTGGCTGACCCATGGCAAAGTGAACAGCCAAGATATATGGATGAGATTGGGTTGTAAAATTCACAAAAACCCAAACAGAAAACCCAGCAGGCATCCCAGCATGTTTCAAGCAGTCAAGCAACCGGGCTAAAGTAGAAAAAGAAAGCCCAGGGAGCAACTGAGGAAAATCCCACAAGTAAACATACCAAACCTAAGCAAGGCACAGCAAGGTAAAAAAAAAATATTAAAGAATCGTCCATGGCAGGGCAGGAAGAGGTAATGGACCAAATATGGGTGACCCCATGCGTATCGCTACCTCTTGGTAGCTTTCTCAAGGGCAGACATGTCACCATACATTTACACCATATGTCATGTGTTTCCATGTGTGTTCTATTTATAATAAAATATTGATGATTTTTTGATACTTCATATGTGGTGATCCCATCTATTAGGTATGTCTTTTCTGTTTTCTGCCACGTTGTACTGTGTACCTAGGAGATCCCCTTTTTGGGTGGTGCCGTCCTGGTTTTTGCTCTTCCCACAAATTGGCATTGCAACAGTGACTGCAAATTATGTGGGCCAGCCCCAAATTTTATTATTTAAATAGAGATTGCTACTAAATGGTCCAGGCACAAATTGACATTTTATCATCTAAATAGAGAATGTAAAATCTGTGGTCCAGCTAAAAATTGCTCTCTCATTATCTAAATAGAGATTGCTACTTCATGGTCAAGCCATAAATTGCCATTAAATCATCTAAATAGAGATTGCAATATCTGTGGTGCAGGCAAAAATTGCCATTTCATCATCTAAATAGGGATTGCGATTTCATGGTCCACGCACAAAATTGACATTTCATCATCTAAATAGAGCTGCAAAATCTGTAGTCAAGCCACAAATTTCCATTTCATCATCTAAATAGAGACTGCAAAATCTGTGGTCCACCAAAAATTGCCAATTCATCATCTAAACAGAGATTGCTACTTTGTGGTCCAGCCATAAATTGCCATTTCATCCTCTAAATAGAGATTGCAAAATCTGTGGTCCAGGCAAAAACTGACAATTCATCATCCAAATAGAGATTGCAAAATCTGTGGTCCAACCAAAAATTGGCACTTCATCATCTAAATTCGAGCCATATAATTTCTGCTATTCATCACAAATATTAACAAATTGCAATGAAAAACTTGAAAATTTTTTAGCAGGACCGTAGAAGTTGGTTTGGAAGAACTGTAAAAATGATGAAATAAATGGAAAAGTGCTGAAATTGAATGGTAAAAGCATGGAGAAGATGCATGGATGCATTTCTGACTCAGAATTTGTTTTTGGGAATAATGTTGTCAGAGTATTACCTGGGTTAAAAGCATAAAAATAAAACATACTAAGATTTATCGGGCGTGTCACACTACTTCCGGGTCCTCTCATTACATCGCATACTTATTCACTGCTTCCCTTGCCCACCCTCTCTGCCGGCATCTGTGATTGGCTTACGTTAGAATGGAGTCTCTGATTAGCTGCCCTCAAAGTAGCTGTCTTGGTCTCCTAATGGAGTGTAAAATAACTGAGTAGACAAAATATTACAGAGTTCCCCGCATATTGATACCCAGGACAGATAAAGCATACAGCTATAGGTGGAAGCCCCCAGCTATTTGTGATATCTTGACTGTATATCAAAATATGAGGTATCCCATGCGGCTTTTTTTAATTATTTAAAAAATATTTTTTAAGAAAAAGCTTATGGTCCACCCAATTTTGATACTCAGCCAAGATAAAGCTGACAGCTGGGGAGGCTGGGGAGAACCATGGTTAGTGGCCTCGGGGTAATATGAGGGGTCAATGACAGCTCACAGCTGCCACTAAGCCATGGATTAGTAATGGGGAGGGATCCATGAGACTTCCCCTCATTACTAATCCTGTAAGTAAAAAGAAGTAAACACAAAAGAAAAATCCATACCACAGGTCTAGAAAAAAATATTTTTGCAATCATCACAGGTGACTTTGTACTTTTCTAAATCATCTTTTTGTCCAGATTTAAAAATGTATATAGTTTTTCTGTAGCATATATAGTTTCCATGGAGTACCGTCATTATTATAAGGTATAGGAAATATACTTGGGACATTAAGAAAATAGTAATCAAACCATATCAGGAAAAAATGCTTCACCTTACAAAACAGTTTTCATTGAACCGAAATAATTTCACATACAAAATAGAAACTAAAATATGAGCAGAAATTAAAAGTGCTTGACATTAGACTGTCATTGATATGATTTTTCAGGGTTGTCCCTATATAACATCCAACAGTAATCTGCCATCATTGAGTTATTCTAAAAACCCTGGTAGCAGTGTTACATTACTTTAATGTCCTGGTGAAACCGCTCACCTTGTTCACTTACATCCCCAAGATTTTGAGGGAAGAAATCTAAATGTGAATGCAAAAAGTGCATTTTCAGAGACACACGACATCCAAGACACTGGTATGCATTTAGCAGTTCCTCAACACCTTCAACATGTTCTGGAGATTTCTTTTTCCTAAAAAGTTTTCACAAATACACTTGAAGCTTTTCCAAGATCTCAATTCCTTATCATTTCAAGTTCCTCCAAACACATCATCTCTCATAAGCTCTCTGATCTGAGGACCATCAAATACCCCTTCCTTCAATTCTGCTGGTGAAATGCTGGAGAATTTCTGTGAAATGTACTGGAACCCTTGTGAATTTGTCTTTGGCTTTCACAAAGTTTTTAATCAATTCCAATTTTATATGTAGAGGAGGAAGAAAGATTTTTGTTGGAGCAACTAAAGGATTATGATGAACATTGTCTCTACCTGGAGCATAGATGCTTCTCTGTCCCAAATCACAATGAACATAATGTTCTACTGTATTTCTACTGTCTCAGAAACACAAGAAGCAACAATATTTTGTAAAACCTCCTTGCATTCCCATTAGCAGACCAATCACTTTCAAATCTCCACAGATATTACATTGATGATGCTTATATTCTTTAGCATCCAAAACAACTGAAAGATTTTCATAACTTTCCTTTAGAAACATGAGTGAGCAATAGGAATTGATGGTTTCATATTTCCATTGTGAAGTAACACTGCTTTCAATAAATGCCAATCTGCAACAAAATACTCTTGATTCAGTTCTTAAAAGTGGCCATTCACATTGTTACAGTACACCGTTGGTCCTTCAACTGTGAAAAATTGTGTTAAAGTGTTATTTCTGTTTCGGTAATAACACAATTTGACATCATCATGAAGAAGATTCTTCTGTTTCATCCTAGATGCAAAAAGTCCAGCTTTATATTTTGACAATGAATGGTCTCTGATGAGATCATTTAATTCATGTTGAGTAAAGCGTTCTGCTTGCTCGGCTGCTCCATCAGGTACATGCTCATCTTGACTTGAGGTCTCTATGTCTTTGCCAATAGCTTTAGTCTTCATATTCTACTTCATTTTCATCCAATCCAGACAATGGTGGTACAATATCTGGCAAAATACCATTATTTGAAACTGGCCTAATCGCATTTTCAAATTCAGGGTAATTAATCTTATGTTTGTTTTTGGTAGAAAAGCCCTTCAGTTTGACAAAACAAAAGTAGCAGTCATCACTATGATTTCTGGGTTCTCTCCAAATCATGGAAGCAGCAAATAGCATAGCCATTTTCCTGATATTCAACCAGTTATGAAGACTGTGATGGTGGAATATTGTGAATTGTGTACCATTTTGTGTGGGTTAATGTTTGGGCGTGGTTCACTGACCATTATGTATTCCTTATGTGTACATTGTCCATTTGCAAGTTTAATTCCTCCCCTGCCAGCCTTTTGTTCATAAGTTGGGGGAGGGGGCGTGAGATCTACCTACTGTAAACTCTCTGCTTACCTGGGAGATTCAGTCAGTCTGTGTGGAACTTGAAGAGAGAAGGAAGAAGATTGAACCTCTGAGGGAAGCTGTGGCTTCTCAGAGAGACAAGGACATTTATTTATCGCTATCTGGACTATATTCGTGTGTTTCTACTAATTTT
The DNA here is from genome assembly GCF_048569485.1 of Anomaloglossus baeobatrachus. Taxonomy (NCBI): domain Eukaryota; kingdom Metazoa; phylum Chordata; class Amphibia; order Anura; family Aromobatidae; genus Anomaloglossus; species Anomaloglossus baeobatrachus. Next base: position 108,698,828 of record NC_134355.1, on the reverse strand, counting down.
ACCCTTGGTTTTGTGGATTATGTTATGGATCGTCTTGATTTACTTGGAATAAATGCTCTTTGGATTGTACAGCCATCTCTTGCTCTGTTGATTGTGTGATATGGGAGAAGGATCCCGTGACAAAGACCAGTTGAACAACTTGAGCATATCACATGAGGTGCCTAGCATACATTGAAAATGCAGAAATATCATAAAACTACTTCTAGCTCAGAAACTTTATGTGATAGAGCAAAACTAAGCATATTTTTGGAATAAGCACATCAAACTCCATAAAACAGACATACTACCTTTGCTAAAAAAAATTTTGCATTGACCAGTGTCATTTAAAAAATGCCCCCTGTTGCGGCTTCAGGCAGACACTGACTGAGCCACAGCTATGAGCAGTGACATCACTGAATTTACCTGTACCACAGTACCCCACCTGTGACTGCAGGAAAACTCACCTCAGGTGAACTAATTGAACTCAGTGACCTCTCCTCAGTTGAACTCATTGAGTTCAATGAGACCTGCACCTCCTGGCAGAAAACAGCATTTTTTTGCCAACAGATGCAGATTTAGTGCTGGATTTTATACACCAAATTCTTGTGCCGAATCTGCATCTCCTAGAAGAAAACTGCACACAAAAAAACAGTTTTTACGTCAATTTTCTGCCAGGAGATGCAAATTTGGTGCAAAATTCTGGTTTAGACATTTCTGCACCAAATCTGTATCTCCTGGCAGAAAAGCACAATTTTGATGTACCTAAACTGCATTTTTTTTGCCAGGATATGCATATTTGGTGCTGACATTTATACACCAAATTGATGCAGTTTTGATTTTTTTTTTTGTAGTTTTTTTTTTGCCAGGAGATGCAGAATTGGTGCAAAAATTTGGTGTATAAATTCCAGCACCAAATCTGCTTCTCCTGGCAAAAAAATGCAGTTTAGATGCCTGACCTGACTGCCGGATTACTGGACTGTCGAATTGCGGGACACAGTAACACCGCAGTTTGCTAGCTGTGAGGCCCAGAAATCTTAAAGGAACCTTTAAGAAAGCTTTCAAGTTTCTTGGAGTTCCCAGCTGTTGGGACACCTGGAGGCTCTGCACTCTGGTAACAGTTCATAGCCTTCAGATGTGACAGCAGCTGGGAACACAAGGAATGATAAAGGCTCTTTTAAAGGCTCTCTTAAAGGCTTCCTCAAAGTTACCAGGGTGACAGCTATTGCAAGATCCGGTGGCTGTGAGTTCTCTTACTGGAGATTACAGCCACCGGGCCTACCTAGAGCTGTGATGCCTGGAAACCTGAAAAATGCCTTTAAGAAAGCCTTTGTTTTTTGGAGTTCCCAGCTGTTGGGACACTTGGGGGCTGTGAACTCTGGTAACAGATCACAGCCTCCAGGTGTCCCAGCAGCTGGGAACTCAAGGAACTTTAAAGGCTCTCTTAAAGTTACTGGTTTGACGGCAGCTGGAAGACCCGGTGGCTGTTATCTCTGGTTACTTAACATGCTGTCGGATTGTCTGACATGGCCGCATGGTTGCCGGTTCCACTTTCACTGAGGGCAGTGGGAAGCCCCCATTGTGAACTCCGGTGACTAGACTGATGTCACCACTTCTAATTGTGAGTTCTCCCCCACTGTCTTAAGTGTTTCTCAGAGTCAAGTTTCGGTCACTACAGACTCTGGATGTAGCAGTGCCGGGATCGTCGTGGGACCTTGTGTGGATTACATCGGACCTGTGGGAGTGTTTTGGGGGTTAATACATTGAAAAAAGATGTAAGTTTTTTAATTTAAAATAAAGGATTTTTGTGTTTTTTTTCCTTTTGACTTACAGGCTTAACAATGGGGGTCTCATAGACCCCTCCCCATTACTAATCCAGGGCTTGAGGACTGCTGTGTTTTTTAACAAATCACAGATGTCATTGGCCCTTTTATTACATCTATTCACATGACATCAGGACAATTGGGATGAGGCGGGTAAAGTGCCGGAATCTAATGGATACATTCTGGGCAGCTGCAGGCTGTTATTTTTAGGCTGGAGAGGCCCAATAACCATGGGCTTAAAAAAAGTTGCCTGGGTCTCTCATGTTTTGATACACAGCCAAGAAAATGCGCACACGACTGGGGGCTGCAGCCTGTAGCCATATGCTTTATCTGTTCTGGGTATCAATATATGGGGGACCCTACATCATTTTTTTAATTTATTTATTTTTAGGGGGCCGAGATTACTACTGTGAGGGCAGCCAATCAAAGATGTCAGCACACCGGCAGTCTGACTGCAGCCAATCACAGACACCTGCAGAGAGGGTGGGCTGGGAAGCAATAAATCTATATGAGATTTAATGACCGGCCTTGGAAGTAGTGTGAAAGCCACGATGAATCTCAGTAAGTCTTTATTTTTTTCATTGTGCCTCCCAATCACAGTAATGCCAGTTGCAAAGATGGCTATTCCATTACTGTGATTGGAAAGCAATCTCAGCATGTTTAGGGGCTGAAGCATGCTGGGAGGGGTTTCAAAACTTACAAGGCGTAAACCAAAATACTCGACGAGTAACGGATATCGCAAATAGAGATGAGCGGTTCCTTCGAGGCTCGGTTCGCTGGCAGCAAATGAGGCTAGCTCCACAAGCTCGATCAAGACTGGATCAAGTTACCGATTGGCAGTTTGAGTCTCCACCCACATATAGCTAGCCATAAGAATGTCACTTTAGGGGGACAGTGGGCAGGCTTTTTTTTGTTGCACACTACATGTGATCATGTTGTTACCTCCATTGTGTACCATTCAAACACTGCAAGCAGCTCATACTGGGCTGAGCACCAAGCGTACCTGAGCACAGCTTTGCTCACACTAGTTTTGTTCGCATGTACAACATCTGAAACCCAAACCTTGATTTTTAAATTTGGTGTTTGGTTCGAAAATCAAACCTCACGTTCGCTCATCTCTTATCGTGAATACCTTTATATTTCTGCAAGTATCAAATAGTGCCGAGCATATTCACTCAACACTAATAATAATAAACCATTTTGGCAAAATTTGCTTAAAATTGTAGAAAGGAAAAGTTTGGTATTTAAATATCAAAGACATTTAACATTATTTAACTGACACCTAAAATGTATAATTTCATTGTAGAATATGATAGATTTTTCAATATAAATAAAACAATTTCATACAGAAAAGCTTTTCACAAATGCAATTGTTTGTTTCTCCCTCGTTTATGTCAGGAAATAGTGATGCTAAATGTTAAGAAATCATTGAAGTGAATTGATGTTACACATCGATCATGGACGTAACACTTGAGTGGATAGTGTCTATAACCCTCTAACCCCCTGTGCAGAGAACATCTCTAAGACGTGCTATTTCTTTTCAGCTCTTTATGAGTCCTGTTCATTAAACCACTCAGTGATCTTGAAAGCAGATGTTTTTATCTGAAAGTCACAATATGTCTGCCTTTAGTAAATGTTTTCATCCTTAATAACTGTCTGGTAATGTGTTTGTAATAATGATGTTGTTAACACTGACAGGTAATTTGTATGGAGCTTCTGTAATTACCAAATAATTGTGCATTAAAAAATTATCCACTAAATGGAGGTGGTTCACTATTATAATCAGGACACATTATTCCGATCCATCAAAAACCTGGTATATGGAATTCATTTTACTTTCACCAATCTAATGTCTGCTTTTTATTACAAAAAAACTTATAATGTGACTTTTGGGAGTAATGTTAAAAAAGCACTCCTCCAGAAATTAATGTTTGCCTAAATAGAGTAGCATGAAGATTTACAAGATTCTGATGCAGAGACCACATTGGTTGATGGTGGCCACCAAACGCAAGCCCAACAAACCTCCTCAAATAGTGTTCTGTTGACTCTTTAGTTAGTCTGGACTGACATCATGCATGTCATGCACGCCATTGATGATGTCACTCTAGACTTACTAATTATAAGAGGCATCGGAAAAGTTAGCAGATTAGAAGAGATTGTAAGGTTGTGGTCCTGTGGTCATGGCCAACGCAGAGGATAGACCAAAGACTTTGAAGTCTTTTTGCTTACTCTATGCAGCAGAAGGAGATCTGTGATTTTAGAGTCACCAAACTTATCAGATTGTTGGGAAGGATAGCAAACGACAAGTGTAAATTCCCCTTAGTGGTCGCAAATAGATCACTGAGGAAGATTCATAGATCCATCACTGAGGAAATGAACGTTTCTGTAAATGAGACTACAAGAGCACCTAGGACAGACTGGCTTGCATGACTATTGAATGTGTTGAAATTAATTTTTGGTGAAGTCCCTCAATTTGGCTTGGAGACTGTCCATTAGAGTTGAGCGCGGTTCGCGGTTCGAGGTTCTCCAGTTCTAAGCTCGAGTGATTTTTGGGGCTGTTCGAGATTGAACTAGAACTCGAGCTTTTTGCAAAAGCTCGATAGTTCTAGATACGTTCGAGAACGGTTCTAGCAGCAAAAAGCAGGGCTTTTTACAGCTACAGTGAGCAGGAGCCATCGCTGGCAGCCTGCCAGAAGCTGGTAACCAAGATAAACATCGGGTATCCAAGCAAAGCGCTTTGGTTAGTAACCCGATGTTTATCCTAGTTACGTGCAGGAAGCCCACACTTCGCCGCTCAGCTCGCTCCGCCCCCTCCTGCCCGCGGCATGTACACATACATACACATACACACACACACACACACACATACACCCCCACCCAGCCCCCCCCCCCGCTCGGCTTACCTGCGGTGATGAAGTACCGCCATCCCAACCTCAGCGCTGTCACTGTCCTCCATGGCCGCCGCTTGTCACATCACCTCTCGCTTCCGACCCGAGACAGACTAGCGGTGACGTCACGGGCCTCTCGCGATACTTGGTGTGAAGGCGCCGGGCGGTCATTGACCTCAGTGACAGGGGCTGTCGGCAGTGCTGGAGATCAGCGCAGGTAATGTACCTCGCTGACAGCAGCACTTGTCATGCCCTGCAGTGACCTGGGCTGACCCATTGATGTTAGCTCAGGTCACTGCACTGCTCTCCCAGCCAATGGGGAACATTCTGCTCTTCATTGACTGGGACAGTGTGGATCGTCATGGCAACCCCTTGGATTACACCAGACCTGGATTTGTTTTTCATTCTAATAAATTGGTTAAAGAGGGAATGTTTTGGGGAGTGTTTTTTCAAATAAAAATGTGTTTGTCGTCTATTTTTTTTATTACTGACTGGGTTGGTGATGTCGGGTATCTGATAGACGCCTGACCTCACCAACCCCAGGGCTTGATGCCAGGTGACATTACACATCTGGTATTAACCCCATATATTACCCCGTTTGCCACCGCACCAGGGCGCGGGATGAGCTGGGGCGAAGCACCAGGATTGGCGCATCTAATGGATGCGCCACTTCTGGGGCGGCTGCGGCCTGCTATTTTTAGGCTGGGGAGAGTCCAATAACCATGGACCTCCCTAGTCTGAGAATATCAGGCCCCAGCTGTCTGCTTTACCTTGGCTGGTGATCCAATTTTGGGGGACCCCTACGTGTTTTTTTTTTTAATTATTTATTTAATTTAAAATAACAGCGTGGGGTGTCCTCAGTTGTGGATTACCAGCCAAGGTGAGGTTGCCAGCTGCGGTCTGCAGGCTGCAGCCGTCTGCTTTACCCTAGCTGGCTACAAAACTAGGGGGAACCCTACGTCATTTTTTTTTCATTTTTTGGCTAAATACAAAGCTAAGCACCCCTTAGTGCCACAAGAAAGGCACCAAAGGGTGCTCCACTTTTTCTCCATTTTTTCTCCACTTTTTCTCCATTTTTTTTCTCCACTTTTTCTGCATTTTTTTATCCACTTATTCTCCACTTTTTCTCCACTTATTCTCCACTTTTTCTCCACTTATTCTCCACTTTTTCTCCACTTATTCTCCACTTATTCTCCACTTTTTCTCCACTTTTTCTCCACTTTTTCTCCACTTTTTCTCCAATTATTCTCCACTTTTTCTCCACTTTTTCTCCACTTTTTCTCCACTTATTCTCCACTTTTTCTCCACTTTTTCTCCACTTTTTCTCCACTTTTTCTCCACTTTTTCTCCACTTTTTCTCCACTTATTCTCCACTTTTTCTCCACTTTTTCTCCACTTTTTCTCCACTTATTCTCCACTTTTTTTCCATTTTTTTCTCCACTTTTTCTCCACTTTTTCTCCACTTTTTTTCCATTTTTTTCTCCACTTTTTCTCCACTTTTTCTCCACTTTTTCTCCACTTTTTCCCCACTTTTTCTCCATTTTTTTTCTCCACTTTTTCTCCACTTTTTCTCCATTTTTTTTCTCCAATTTTTCTCCACTTTTTCTCCACTTTTTCTCCATTTTTTTCTCCACTTTTTCTCCACTTTTTCTCCACTTTTTCTCCACTTTTTCTCAATTTTTTTCTCCACTTTTTCTCCACTTTTTCTCCATTTTTTTCTCCACTTTTTCTCCACTTTTTCTCCACTTTTTCTCCATTTTTTTTCTCCACTTTTTCTACATTTTTTTCTCCACTTATTCTCCACTTTTTCTCCACTTTTTCTCCACTTTTTCTCCATTTTTTCTCCACTTTTTCTCCATTTTTTTCTCCACTTTTTCTCCACTTTTTCTCCACTTTTTCTCCACTTTTTCTCCACTTATTCTCCACTTTTTCTCCACTTATTCTCCACTTTTTCTCCACTTTTTCTCCACTTTTTCTCCACTTTTTCTCCACTTATTCTCCACTTTTTCTCCACTTTTTCTCCACTTATTCTCCACTTTTTCTCCACTTATTCTCCACTTTTTCTCCACTTTTTCTCCACTTTTTCTCCACTTATTCTCCACTTTTTCTCCACTTTTTCTCCACTTTTTCTCCACTTTTTCTCCACTTTTTCTCCACTTTTTCTCCACTTATTCTCCACTTTTTCTCCACTTTTTCTCCACTTTTTCTCCACTTATTCTCCACTTTTTCTCCACTTTTTCTCCACTTTTTCTCCATTTTTTTCTCCACTTATTCTCCACTTTTTCTCCACTTATTCACCACTTTTTCTCCACTTATTCTCTACTTTTTCTCCACTTATTCTCCACTTTTTCTCCACTTTTTCTCCACTTTTTCTCCACTTTTTCTCTGTTCTTTTTCTATGGTCGGCCTACCCATTAGCTCTGCCATGCATACTGTAGCTCTACACCTACTGCACATGTTACTTTATGATTGACATCTCTTTCGTACCAGAGCTGTCTAAGTCTACTCTGACCCCATATTTGTCATTACTATATTGTCCTTGTACTGTATTATTACATTTGCATCATGTGTTTCATTTCTTGCTGTGTTGCAATTTTTTTGCTGCATCCCAATTGTACCTCTACATTGTTCTAGTTTATGTTATTGTTCTCTCACTCTTATGTGATACTGATTATTGTCATTTTTCATGATTACATGCAGATAAGTCCAATCTGACGAAGGCTCAGGCCGAAACGTCATTTGTAACTTGTTTTGGACAAAAACATATATGCTTATGAAAAAAATTTTTTTCTTAATACGGACCAATAAAGAGTGATTTTGCATTACTATCCGTTGTGACTTACTGACTTAGTCTGGGAGATTTAGAGTGCCGAGGTTACTCACTAATTTTATCTATTATTACCTCTGAGCACCTATATACCAGTGAGCAGAGCTTCCTCTACAGTAGTTCTCCTGATTAGGCATGCCCTTACCTCATGAGCAGGGCATTGCAGCTTTGGTAGCAACCATTACGACATGGACTCTGCTGCTGTGGACCCGGGGAGAGTGAGTGCAGATTCATTGCACCCACACTCCTCACATGAAGGGTCCGCACTCCTAGGAAATGGGGGATACGTTCCCTGAGTGTCTCCCCCCATATTCTAGACGGCCCAGAGTCGTCGTGGGACCCCTTTATTTTTTTTCTTACAATAAATTGGTGAAAGAGGAAATGTTTTGGGGACTGTTTTTTCAAATAAATTTCTTTTGTCGATTTTTTGTTTTTGTTAGTACTGACAGTTTATGATGTTGGGTATCTAATAGACGCCATGACATCACAAACTGCTGGGCTTGATCTCAGGTGACTTTACAGCTAGTATCAACCCGATTTATTACCCCGTTTGCCACTGCACCAGGGCACGGGATGAGCTGGGGTGAAGCGCCAGGATTGGCGCATCTAGTGGATGCGCCACGTCTGGGGTGCCTGCGGCCTGCTATTTTTAGGCTGTGAAGGCCCAATAACTATGGACCTTTCCACCCTGAGAATACCAGACCACAGCTGTCCGCTTTACCTTGGCTGGTGATCCAATTTGGGGGGGACCCTACTTTTATTGTGTAATTATTAATATTTATAAAATAAATATAAAAAAGAGCCTGAGGGGACCTCCACATTGGATCCCCAACCACGGTAAAGCTGCCAGCTGTGGTTTTCAGGCTACAGCCGTCTGCTTTACCCTAGCTGGCTATCAAAAATGGGGGGACCCAACGTCATTTTTTTTTTTAACTATTTTTTAAATAGAAAAAATTAATGGGCTTCCCTGTATTTTGATTGCCAACCAAGGTAACGGCAGGCAGATGGGGGTGGCAACCCATAGCTGTCTGCTTTATCTGCGCTGAGAATCAAAAATACCGCGGAGCGCTACGTTATTTTTTTAAAGATTTATTTTTACAGCACTGTGATGTCCAGCAATCAAAATACAGGGAAGCCCATTTTATTTTTAGTTATTTAAATAAATAATTAAAAAAAATATATATGGGCTCCCGCTGCATTTTTTGTATTGCTAGCTAAGGGTAATCCAAGCAGCTACTGGCTGCTAACCCCCACTGCTTGGTGTTACCTTCACTGGCAATGGAAAATCCAGGGAAGCATTTTTTATTTTTTTTGCCAAAAAACTAGAAAAAAAAGGACGTGAGCTTCGCCATATTTTTGTATGCTAGCCAGGTACAGCAGGCAGCCACGGGCTGCCTCCAACCCCCAGTTGCCTATTTGTATCCGGCTGGGAACCAAAAATATAGGGAAGCCCGTTTTTTTTTAATTATTTCCCTTATTTCATGAAATAATTAAAAAACAAATGACGTGGGCTTCGCCCCATTTTTGTGTCCAGCCGGGTACAACTAGGCAGCTGGGGATTGGAATCCGCAGCACAGGTTAGCCCGAGGTTTCTGGGCGCCTCTGCTGCGGATTTCAGTCCGCAGCCGTCCCAGAAAATGGCGCTCTCATAGAAGCGCCATCATCTGGCGCTGTATCCAACTCTTCAGACAGCCCTGGAGCCGGGTGGCTTGTTGGGTAATCATGAGTTAATACTGGCTTTGTTTTACTAGCCAATATTAAGCCAGAGATTCTTAATGTCAGGCACGTTTGACCCGGCCATTAAGAATCTCCAATAAACGGTTAAAAAAAAACACCACACAGAGAAAAAATACTTTAATAGAAATAAATACACAGACACATTAGAGACTCCATCTTTATTACCCCCTGTCAGCCCTCCACGATCCTGCTCTTCTGTCTTCTTTCTTTCTAGTGTAGTAGTAGTGATGATTGTAGTGAGGATGAGATTCACCAGCCCATCACTTGGGGCTGGGGAACCTCCATCCTCACTACAATCCTCACTAGTGTAGTAGTACTGACGATTGTAGTGAGGAAGGATGAGATTCACCAGCTCATCACTTGGGGCTGGGGAACCTCCATCCTCACTACAATCCTCACTAGTGTAGTAGTAGTGACGATTGTAGTGAGGAAGGATGAGATTCACCAGCTCATCACTTGGGGCTGGGGAACCTCCATCCTCACTACAATCCTCACTACAATCGGGAAGCAGCGTGCAGCCTTCACTCCGTGAGTGATCACTGCTGGCTGTCAGCGGTAACAGCGGTAACGCTGACAGACGCGTTACCATAGCAACGGTGCTCTCGGAGCCGCGGTTAGCGGTGACGTCACCGCTAACTGCGTTGCTATGGCAACGGTGATCTCCGTTAATGACCTGCTGTGTCAGCCGGTCCCTAACGGAACGGGGAGTCGACCGTGTGCTAGAGCATGTCGCCGGTACACATCGATACACATATGTGCACCGTGTACCGGAGAGATGCACTCGCAGGTCCTACATGACGTGTCATAGTCATGTGACCAGTCTGTAGCCAATGAGATAATAGCCACGTGACTGGTCACATGGCTATTTTGACGTCACGATAGGTCCTGCATCTCTGCTGGCAGTGCAGGTCACCGGGAGGATTCAGCGATCATCGGATGGAATAGCGGCAGGAGACAGAGTGCAGAAGGGATCGCGAGGACTGGTAAGTGTTATGGCAATGTTTATTAACTGTTTGTGTACATTTATAATGCATTTTTATGTGTTTGTGATTGCCTCCCATTATAGCCTATACGTTCGAGTTCGGTTCGTCGAACGTTCGACGAGCCGAACTCGAACGGGACCCCCGTTCGGCGAACCGGCCTCGAGCCGAACCGGGACCGGTTCGCTCATCTCTACTGTCCATACTTAAAAATTGCCTGAGAGTTCTGAAAACGATTTTTTTTGTGCTGTGAGGTCTTTTCAGAACCTAAACATAATAAATGGAGGAAGTGATAAAGTTAAAAAATAAAAGATATATTATACACATTTGTCTTAAGCCCTCATCTGACTACTTAGGCTAATGGCAGAGCCAGCATAAGGGGCTTAATGAGGGGCTAGGACAAGTGAGTATAATGTGTTTTTTTTAATTATTATTTTATCCCCCTTCCTGAACCTCAAAAGAATCCAACAAACTGGTGTATGACTGGCTGCTGTTATGCTTCAGGTGTAAAACCTAAATTCCCAAATTTTTGTATTTGCTAGAATGCAAAATTTTGTAGAAATTGATTAGGAATTTGATTAATTAGAATCTATTTTCTCATCTCTAAACCTAGTGTATACAGTCCTCTGCATTATTCCCTTTTAAAACTACTATCATGTGCTTGACTGGTATTCATTGAGTTCTGCTGATAAAGCGACATAGTTTCGCTGAACAAACGTTAAGTAATTTTAAAGGGAACCTGTCTCCAGATTTGGGGCCTATAAGCTGCAGCCACCACCAGTGGGCTCTTATATACAGCATTCTAACATGCTTTATATAAGATTCCAGGCCACTGTATAGAACGAAAAAAGACATTAGAATACTTAGCTAAATGGTTGGTTCGATGCAGATGGGTCAAATGGGTGTCCCCGTTTTCCAGGTGCGGCGCCTCCTCTTTCGGCCATCTTTGTCTTCCTTCTTCTGAAGCCGGGGTGCATGACGCATCCTATGTCATGCACACGCGCCGGCATTGAAGTTCTGCGCAGGCGTGAGCAGGGCAGATCAAAGAATTGTACTGCGCCATTGTACTGCGCTATTTATCAAATGAGTTGCATAATGAATAGAAAATATACTCCAGGCATTGACTAGGTTAGAAATAATGATTTTTAATTGAAACAATAATTTTCTTCTTCAAACTTTGCTTTCGTCACAGAATGCTCCCTTTGCGACAATTACAGCTTTGCAGACCTTTGGCATTCTAGCTGTTAATTTGCTGAGGTAATCTGGAGATATTTCACCCCATGCTTCCCCCCTCCCACAAGTTGGATTTTCACTTTTTGCATATCATACGGTCAAGCAGATCCCACAACAGCTCAATAGGGTTGAGATCTGGTGATTGGGCTGGCCACTCAATTTCAGATAGAATACCAGCTACCTGCTTCTTTCCTAAATAGTTCACGCATAATTTGGAGGTGTGCTTTGGGTCATTGTCCTGTTGTAGGATGAAATTGGCTCCAATCAAGCGCTGTCCACAGGGTATGACATGGCATTGCAAAATGGAGTGATAGCCTTCCTTATTCAAAATCCCTTTCACCTTGTACAAATCTCCCACTTTACCAGCACCAAAGCAACCCCAGACCATCCCATTACCTCCACCATGCTTGACAGATGGTCTCAGGCACTCTTCCAGCATCTTTTCAGTTGTTCTGCATCTCACAAATGTTCTTCTGTGAGATCCAAACACCTCAAACTTTGATTCATCTGTCCATAACACTTTTTTCCAATCTTTCTCTGTCCAATGTCTGTTCTTTTGCCCACATTAATTTTTCCTTACAATAGCCAGTCTCAGATATTGCTTTTTATTTGCCACTCTACTCTGAAGGCCAACATCCTAGAGTCACCTCTTCACCGTAGACATTGACACTGGTGTTTTGCGTGTACTATTTAATGAAGCTGCCAGTTGAGGACCTGTGAGGCGCCGATTTCTCAAACTAGAGACTCTAATATACTTGTCTTGTTTCTCAGTTATGCAGTGGGGCCTACCACTTCTCTTTCTACTCTGGTTAGAACCTGTTTGTGTAGTCCACACTGTTGTAAGAAATCTTCAGTTTCTTGGCAATTTCTTGCATGAAATATCTTTCATTTCTAAGAAAAGGAATAGACTGTCAAGTTTCACATGAAAGTTCTCTTTTTATGGCCATTTTGAGAGTTTAATGGAACTAACAAATGTAATGCTCCAGATTCTCAACTAGCTCAAAGGAAGGTTAATTTTATAGCTTCTCTAATCAGCAAAACTGTTTTCAGCTGTGGTAACATACTTGCACAAGGGTTTTCAAGGGATTTTTTAAATATCCATTAGTCTTCAAACACAGTTAGCAAACACAATGTACCATTAGAACACTGGAGTGGTGGTTGTTGAAAATGGGCCTCTATACACCCATGTAGATATTGCATTAAAAACCAGACGTTTGAATCTAGAATAGTCATTTACCACATTAACAATGTATAGAGTTTATTTCTGTTTGTTTTCAATGAAGCTGACATTAAATTAATGTGCTTTTCTTTGAAAAATAAGGAAATATCTAAGTGACCCTAAACTTTTGAACTGTAGTATGTATATATATATATATATATATATATATATAATTGCCTTATTCTGTCTGTCTGTAATGAAAATGATGTCAATACAGTGACAACCATTGCATTGGCCGCTGGGCTCGGCCTGGCCCCGCCCCCCTGCACGGATTGGCCACTCGGCCAGGCCCCATCCCCGCACGCATTGTATGCTCAGCCTGGCCCCGCCCCCCGCACGCATTCCCCGAACCCACACGGAGCCCAGACTCCCAGGTGACTGCTGCACCCCCGGAAACCCACACTGGCAAGACAAAGTGGAGAAAAGGCCGAATGTGTGAAACCACTAGCTTACCCCGGCTCACGGCACATGTGTACCGGAGCCGGCGTAGGCTGGTATCCATGGTACACATCATGTAACTATAGAAACCACTTTCCTTAGTTACCCGATGTGTAACATGGTTACTAACTTACCCCGGCTCCCAGCACACGTCAGCACTGTTGCTTTGAATAGTTACTTACCTTTTCTCCACTTTCTCAGATCCAGCGCGCTCCCGTGCACTGTGTACAGTACAGTGGCAACGCAACAAGCTCCGATCACGTGTTGTCATGTGACCAGAGCATGTGACCAGGAAGTTGCGGCACAGCCACTGTACTGTACACAGTGTACGGGAGCACGCCGGATGTGTGAAACCACTAGCTTATCCCGGCTCCCAGCACACGTGTGCCGGAGCCGGCGTAGGCTGGTAACCATGGTACACATCGTGTAACTATAGAAACCGCTTTCCTTAGTTACCTGATGTGTAACATGGTTACTAGCTTATCCCAGCTCCCGGCACACATCAGCACTGTCGCTTTGAATAGTTACTTACCTTTTCTCCACTATCTCAGATCCAGCGTGCTCCCGTGCACTGTGTACAGTGCGACAAGCTCCGATCACGTGTTGTCATGTGACCGGAGCATGTGACCAGGAAGTTGCGGCGCGGCCACTATACTGTACACAGTGTACGGGAACGCGCCAGATGTGTGAAACCACTAGCTTACATACACTGTGCACTTTGAGGATTCACCGGTTTCTATCTGCGAACAGCGATCACGTGACCCCAATAATGCGAGAAATTGACTAGTGGGCGAGGGCTCACTCAATATAAATATATTGAGCAAGGCAGCGCCCACTAGACATCTGCACCTACTAGTCGGACGCACCCACTCCATACACTTGTATTGAGCGACAACACACCCACTAGTCGGTTGTAAGCCAGGAACATGCAATTGTTGTCACGTGACCACCATTTCTGGCTCAGAAACTGGCAAATTAACATAGAGTGACTGCAGACATATCAATTTAGACTGGAAACCCCTTTTAACCTACAGATATAGGGTTAATCTACAGGTTAATCTTATTATGATGGTGCTCTGCCACTGTATGAAGTGTGGCACCTCAGAAAAATGAACTTTATTCCTCCTAAGATCTGCTGACTTTCAGTCATACAGGGGTGCAAGCGTGGCTACACTCATCGCTCACAGCACCATGCACTATCCTGTGAGCAGCGGCTGTAAGTGGACGCCAGCACTTTGACAGCCTTCTCAGCAGTACAGAGCCATCTGTTAGTCAAAGTGTCAGGGACTGGAGTGCATAAAGCCGGCGGAGGCTCAGTGGTTAGCGCTGCTGTCTTGCAGCGCTGGGGTCCTCGGTTAAAATCCTACCAAGGACATCATCTGCAAGGAGTTTGTATGTTTTCCCTGTGTTTGCGTGGGTTTCCTCCACGCACTCCAGTTTCCTCCCACATTCTAAAAACATACTCATAGGGAACCTAGATTGTGAGCCCCAATGAAGACAGTGTTGCCATTGTATGTAAGGCGCTGAGGAATTAACAGCACTATATAAATGAATAAATATTATTTATATTATTATTATTATTATTATTAATATTAATGTTACCGCCATCCTGTGAGAGGTTACTGTAGTCCCTCTTCCACGCCTATAAACTGGCAGCTCCTGGGAGGAATAAAGTTAATTTTATCCCTGCAGCTGCACTCTCATTGCTGCGGTCAGGCACCTTCATAACATTATCACCTGCAGTATTACCCTATAACTAGAGGTAAATAGTGTTATTTGACCTTACAGGTTCCCTTTAAGATACTGTATAATCCTTTAATAGACGTAAATGGCACAAACATGTGAATTGCTTTTCATATTAAGCCCTTTAAAGTATTTTCTGAATGCCAGTGATTCTATAGGGTTAATATAACAAATTGTAAATTATACTTTCTTCTTATGTATATAGTTAAAAGCATAAGATACATACACAGATGAAAAGTGCCAAAGTACAGAACGGCACCAAATTCATTATCACAACTTGGGGTTTATTAAAGTTCGTAGAAAGGATACAGAAGTCACGCTAAGTGTAATAGAGTGTTATTTTACATCTTCAATAATGCTGTGTATGAAAAATCCATCAGGATCAGCATGAAGCCTAATATAAAGCCTGTGGTATTGAACCAATAGTCATTGAGAGCTGTGGTGATGGCAGCGGAGTGTGACCACGGAAATGCTAATGCCTAACACTCCAGTAGGGGAAAGTGACCTTGCGGTTTCGCTAACAAGAGCTCACTGAAGGACAAGCCACAAACCTACTGATGGGGTCAATAGCCTTATTGAACATTAGCAGACTTTTTTTGGCATTTGCAGGATTTATTTCTTCATTCCTGCATTTCTTACGCAGCAAAATGTGCAACTATATTAGTATAGGCAGAGAAAACTATGACGTGTAAGAAGGCTAAGCTAGAAAGAAAGCCAACGTATGTCCAATGGTGAGGACCACTTTGTGGATCAAATCTACGTAATGTACATGCTAATACATTGCTATATTTATTTGCTCATTATGGATTAGGCAACTGCCTGGAGCTTCTTTTCCGATTCTGCAGTCATCAAAGTCGAAATGAGCTATATCTTACCGGCTCATTAACAAGGCAGAACTTGACTGATGATTTACTACTCGGAAAGCGTATTCTTTCCAGCAGGCAATAGTTTCTCAATGCATTATTGGAGTTTAGGCTGTTTCTGTCACCCTACTCGATGACTGTTTCCAATAGGAATCAGCAAAATAGTAAAAATATAGCATCACAATATAAATATTACAAAGTATTTACAAAGTTTCCAAATTTTAACACCTTATTAAGTAAGCTAAAGGTATGTCAAGGGTGAGCACGTTCTATAAAGATAACCAGCCTGGACACATTTAATGCTCAAAACCGGTGTATAACTTACATTTTTATTCTGTGCAGGTTGTTTATGTTTTTAAATCCTACGTCTCCTCATAAATTTTCTGTACCACATATAAAAATGAGCAGCATTGTAAAAGAATACATCAAAAATAAAGAAATAAATTGATAACCGGCTGTTTTTAGTCGTGGATGTTTCTTATCTGTGTTTTTTTCTTTTTAATCAAAAGGCAAAACATGAAGGAATACGGTTGAATCAGATATACTGAGCTGCCACAACACTTTATGCACCGGCGGACATAGATGGAAAAGGGCCCCTATGCAAAAACAGTAAATGGGCCCTTTGAAGTCCACTAACTTATCAAAATGCACAATTCCATTGAGTTTGGAGGTAGAAATGGGCCCTCTTACCTCTTGCACCAGTGATATGTCTGTCCCTGACTTTATGTGAGAACAGTAATGGAGATAGATGGTGGTGCTCCTGATGGGATAGATTATATAGGGAAGGCTGCGCTCATTTGAGGAAGAATCGGCATAATTATGCTAATGACGCTCAGCTCAAACTGTGATCAGAATTTGAGCAGCGTGTCATTTATTGTACCCCGATTCTTTCACATGCAATGATCGGGGCACAGATTTGGAGAAGATGATGGTGAACTTAATCTCTCAATGTTCTCCATTGCCTGTGTCAGCGTAAATTGGACTGTACTCCAATGACATTAGAGTGCAGTCTAATTATTTGCATGCACTCATAGACTTGAATTAAGGCCCCATCACACGCTATGATATATCTAACAATATATCGCCAGGGTCACGGAATTTGAGACGCACATCTGGCATTGTTAGAGATGTCGTAGCGTGTACCACCTCCGAACGACTGTTAACGAGCAAAAATACTCACCTTATCGTTGTTCATTGACCTGTCGTTTATTTTCATAATGTCATTCCTCCTTCTGCGCGCTGTTTGTTCGTTGTTCCTGAGGCAGCACACATTGCTATGTGTGACACCCCGGGAACGACGAAAACAGCTTACCTGCGTCCCGCCAGTGATGAGGAAGGAAGGAGGTGGGCAGGATGTTTACGTCCCGCTCATCTCTGCCCCTCCGCTTCTATTTGGCGGCCGCTGTGTGACGTCACTGTGACGCCGAACGTCCCACCCCCTTCAGGAAGAGGATGTTCGCTGCCCACAGCGATGTCGTTAGGGAGGTAAGTACGTGTGACGGGGCTTAATGACATTGTGCGCCATGGGCAACGAATTGCCCCTGATGCACAAACGACGGGGGCAGGTGCGTTCGCTCATGCGATTGCACGATATATCGTAGTGTGTAATGCCATCTTAAGTGTGTGCCATCCAATTCCGATAAATGCTGCCAATCACAGGTTGCTGCAATTTTCTTCTCTTAGCGCTGCCCCAGAGTATAACATTGATCTGATAAAATATTGGATATCCCTTGTCCATTTTCTACGCTTTAGGGAGTGAACCAAACCCGTATGAGTCTGATCATACTCGCCTTCCAACATGGACTGCAGCACATTTCTTTTTCCTGATCCTTGGATCATGTGTAAATACGAGCTGCCTGGTGAAGATGAGATAAAACAATGCGCTGTCTACTTCAGATAGGAAATTAGATCTAAAATCTACTGAGATTGCTATGTGCTAATGTAGTGGAGTTAAGAACAGAAACAAATCGGAACAGAGCCCTCGTCAGGTAAGTAGATCTCTATTCTTAACTCCAATAAAAAAGTAAAGCAATCCCACTAGCTTTTGGATCAAATTCCTTATTTGAAATGGACAGTGCCTGTTTTGTCTCACCTTCAGCAAACTGCTGAAACTCATACATTCTATGAGAAGACCGCAAGATCATATGATATTTTTCAGATATCTAATGATCTCACTAGTAATTGTGATCTCATAGGACCATAGGACAGTGCCTGGGTAAAAAGCTAATGGCTATGTGACACTGTTAAACTAAATTGATTAATTCTAACACAGCATTGCCTATTTGCTTATTGGTTGCGAAAATAGCCTTGGTCAAAATTAAGAAATGAACTCACCTAGCAGTATGCACATGGACATATGAAAGATATGTGTATTAAAAGGTACCCAATTAATTTTTGGGGCTAATATTGTATATGAAAATATGACATTATTTATTTTTTTTTATTTTTTTTAATTCTGGATTGAATTGAACATGTTTGCCTTTTTTAAATTATCAAAGAGCCAATGAGAAATACAATTGGGAGGACTCAGACGGTATTAGGTAGAGATACGCAAAAAATATTTCAGAACCCTGGTTGGTATCCATAACAGTACTTCATGTGTCACACGGTGTTCACTTGTAAACTCACCAGGTGTCATGGCACCTTCTGACCCTGTTCACACTGCAGAGTTTGATATGCCACTTTGTGCTTTTGAGTTGCTCAGTCAGACTCAGGAGTCGACCTCTTGTTTGCTTACTAATGATTGCTGTAGCAGGAGTTAATTTATGCTGGCCTGTGAATTTCTCCTAGGGTCATGAGTTTCTGGAGGCCTATCACAGCTGCCTCTGCCCTTTAAAAGATGGTTGAATCTCCTCTTCTAAGCTGATAATAGCTTTCACGTTTCCGATCTATGTGCATAGTTATCCAGCTTCTTATGAACTGCTGTATTCTATTCTGGTGTGTTGTGGAAATACTCTTGTTGTTTGATTATTTCCTTCCTTTTCTTTATTTTCTCCTCAGCATGCATTGTCTATACCTCTGTGAGTGATTGCTGTTTGTGTTTGGGCTTTCCCCGGTCTGTCTTTCTGTGTGGGAATTACCACTCCAGTCCTGGCCCTGTCCTGGTTTGAGAGTGAGGGGGTATTAGACCTAGGGCTGCTCTGCAGTCAGGGCTATGCTGGCGGTTCAGACCTCTTCACCTTCAGAAGTACCTCTGGGATAAGGGACAGTTTGGGCCCGTTTGGGCCCCCTAGCCTGAAGGCCAGTTTAGGAGCCCCTGTACCCAGTTACTACATTATCCTTGTGACATTATGGTAGCCTCTTCTGATTCCTAGGCCCCAAGGGTATCAGAACTTGATGCAGTCATTTGAGTGCTAGACAAGAAATTTCACAGGTTACTGTTCAGGCTACCATAGAGTACAGACGTGAAGACCGGATAAGAGTTCTATGAATCTTTTTGATAATTCTAGTATTCAGGCTATCAGTGGGGATGAGCAAGTGTGCTCGCCACTACTTGATACTCTATCGAGCATCGTGGGGCTCAGGTACTCGCAGTGCTCGGCCGAGTATCGTAAGTTCTCAGTTGTGTCATCCGTGAAAGAAAAACACAAAGAGCCGACTCCCTTCACTGAGTGATAGTAGCTGGCACCCCACTGCGAGCTACTTGCTCTGTCTGAATGGCTCTCCCGGGAGACAAAAACAATATTTTTGGATGTAGTATGTCAAGAGAAAACAAAAAAAGTCCTCTTTCCACCCAGAAATGCTTTCTTCATGACCTGCTCTATGTGGATAGAGAGCCAAACTGCCCAATCATTGACTTCCAGAATACTCGCTACTCGAGTTGAGCCCTTTCAGAGCCCCTAACCTGCTTGACTCGAGTAACGAGCACCTGAACACTTTAGTGCTCTCCCCGCTCTAGTTATTAGGTCTATAGTAATGTTTTAAGAACTGTTCTAAGTTTATGGTGATATAAAGAGTTAGTTGTGATGTCGCATGACTTTAAGTCATGGAATTCTTGCGACTCTAGGCAAAGTTGTTCCAAATATGCCAGGATTTCCTGTTTGATAAGCTAGGGAACTGTGTTTTCACAGTCTGGACACAGACATTTTTTTTATGACTACTGTAGATATAAAAGCAAATATACAAAGAAAAGGAAATACCTTATAACTTACATGAGCTCAGACGTGAAATTAATCATGCAGTTTAAAATATTGCACTTTAATATTTTAATATACTATATAAGTGTGAACAAATACATGTTACTGATTGCAATAAATAAATGCATATACAGTATGTATGTGAACTTGAAATCGTTACAAATTGTGAGTATTAGAACAAAAACAAGGAGAAAAATTGTAGGAAAAATACCCTGACTATAAATAAATAAATTGCAAGTGCTTAATAACAGGGTACTTAGTATATACATTTTTGCAAAAAGGTAAGAAGCTGTCCCACCTCGTCACGGTGTACCCATCTGAGACAGTCCCTAACCTACTAAAGTTAAAAACATATTTTGTACCTGACTTGTGTCATGTCAAAACTTCAATATGAATGGTAAAGTGGTCAGCTGGGTCCCAGATTAAATACACAGCAAAAAGTGAGAAGCAGGTAATTGTTCATCCTCAGTATCAGGAGGGCTGCACCCCCAACTTGCAATAAAGCAAGATAACAGACAAAAAACACCAAAAAACTGAGCTGTAACAAATGTTCAATAAACATGCAACATTACAAGCATGTGAATTGCAGCCTCAAGACTAGAAAAAAACCAAGGAGAAAAATTGTAGGAAAAATACCCTGACTATAAATAAATAAATAAATTGCAAGGGCTTAATAACAGGGTACTTAGTATATACATTTTTGCAAAAAGGTAAGAAGCTGTCCCACCTCGTCACGGTGTACCCATCTGAGACAGTCCCTACCTTTTTGCAAAAATGTATATACTAAGTACCCTGTTATTAAGCACTTGCAATTTATTTATTTATAGTCAGGGTATTTTTCCTACAATTTTTCTCCTTGGTTTTTTTCTAGTCTTGAGGCTGCAATTCACATGCTTGTAATGTTGCATGTTTATTGAACATTTGTTACAGCTCAGTGTTTTGGTGTTTTTTAAATTGTGAGTATTACAGTATGAGCAATTGTTACACTATTGATGAGGATAGGTAACAGTAAGCAGTTTTTAGGCAGCTCATTGGCAATTTGGAAATTTTCACTTCACCCAGCTGCTTTGTCAAACAAAAAAAAGAAAACATTATGCCTAAAAGTTTCATTTTTGCAGTGTTTGCAATGTACTTTTGCGCTGACTCATCATGGTAAAAAAAAATATGGCTATAATTGAGCATTGTAGAGCAGCGGGATTATGCTCCAAAGCAGTGGGATATTTTTCTGCATATTAAGATAAAGTATAGATTACTGTTCTCCGTCACCTGTCCATACCAGAAAGTAAAATCAATGTGCAAACTAAGAGTCTTCTTTTTTTTAAAGGAACCTTCAGACTTCCCCTTATTAAGGTGCATTTCCTACAGTACGGTATATACTAAGCAATTACCTGAGTATCAATGTTTTCTTAGTGATAGTTTAGTAATCATTTTTTTTAATCTTTCTGCACTTGCTGTAATAGAAATGAGTTCTCCTGGGTGATCTAGTTACATGAATTTTTGTTTATGTACAGCAAATAGAGATGAGTAGATCAATCCATTAAGGATCACCTTTAAGTCAAATTTCCTAAAAGTTGTATGTCCCTGCAAATTTGAACACTTTGCAATTAAATTCATGAAAATGGCAAAAAAAGGCCTTGTGCCAATTGATGCATTGCCGAAGATCAGTGAGAGATGGCCAATGACGTTTTGTGTGGCCAAGCACGCTGCACCTTAATGACCCATAAGCTATGGCAACACATGGTTGTAGGACAGCCGATCGTGTGGCTATCGCATTCTGTATAAAAGTTGACCAAGGAGCGCCATTGTGTGCTTACACAGTGTAGGGATAATAGGTCAGAGTTCACATTTCATTCCACAGAAAAAAAGAAAGCCCTAATATGATTGTGGTGTATTATTGGATCTATATTTAAAAGGGGAGTTGGAGTTTGACTCTGTGAGTAATAATACAAAGATTCAAATGATATAGAGAAGTGCTGAAGCTGTGTAGTCACTCAGTGTGACTGTGAATTAATTGATTTTAGGTATTCAGTGCCTTAAAAAAATATTTATATGTTGTTAACATTCCAAATTTTTCTTTCTTTTAAATATGAATCTAGGTATTGTTAATTTTCTTCCTTTGTCCTGAAGAAGAGGACTTTGGTCCCTGAAACGCATAGACCTGTGAAATAAAAGAAGAAAATTTTAATATATCAATAGTTTATTCATTTTGGCAGCAGTGCAGCATTATCCCCTTTTCCCTTTCCACTACTGAAGTTTAATCCACGTGGGGCTGCGGAAGCTGCCATTATCTCAAAGCTTTCATGAGGTTGTGATTTACACAACCCCAATAGGCGAGTGTTATTTTGTGCACACTTCACTGTAATACCTGATAAGATCCTATTTTTCACTTTTTATACTCAACTTTATAAACATATAAATCTTGAATTCGTGACATGCATTAGTGTTCAGCCCTATGTTGTTTTTTTACCCCTAAATAAAAACCTGAGTGACCAATTAACTCCAGAAGTTATTTAATCGGTAAATTGAATTTACCTGTGTGTAATTTATTCTCAGTATAACTACAGCTGTTCTGTGAAGAGGTTTGTTTGAGAACAATACACAAGACAGGTCAGGGATAAATTTGTGCAGAATAGTAAAGCAAGGATAGGTTATAAAAAATTAGCGCCAGATCTGAACATCTAAAGGAGTACTATTCAATCCATCATCCAAAAATGGAAGCAGTATGGCATAACTGTAAACATACGAAGACATGACTGTCCACCTAATCTGACATGCCAAGCAAGGAAAGCACTAATTAGAAAAGCAGCAAAGAGGCCAATTGTCACTCTGGAGGATCTGCAGAGATCCACAGTTCAGATGGGAGAATCTGTCCTCAGAACAACAATCATTCATATAGTCCACGAATCAGGCCTTTATGGAAAAATGTTAAGAAAAAATGTCATTTTTGAAAACATGCCATAAGGGGTCCAGTTTGTAGGATGCTAAAAACCATGTATCGACACAGCTAGCATGTGGAAGAAGGTTCTCTGGTCAGATGAGACTAATATCTGGATTTAATTCAAAACACTATGTGTGGTGGAAAAATCACATTATTCATCAGCCTGAAGATACCATCCCCACTGTCAAAAATAGTGGTGGCAGCATAGTGATGTAGAGAAACGTTTTCTTAAAAGGGATATGGAAACTGCTCAGAGTTGATGGGAAGATGGATGGTGCTATATACAGGGCATTAACAGAGGAAAACCCCTTTGAAGATCAAAATACTTGAGACCGGGGCATAGGTTCACCTTCCAGCAGAAAAATAACTCTAAGGGTAAGTTCACAGAGTGCGTTTTTCATGGCGTTTTTGTGCGTTTTTCGGGTGCGTTTTTGCTCAGAAAACTGCATGACTTTGCTTTCCCAGCAAAGTCTATGAGTTTTCATTGTTGCTGTCTTCACACAGCGTTTTTTTAGCTGCGTGTTTGTGATGCTCACAAAAATGCAGCATGTCAATTATTTTTGCGTTTTTCACTGCTTTTTCCACCCATTGAGTTCAATGAGATGTTCAAAAACGCAATGAAAAACGCAAATTGCAAATATAGCTGCGTTTTAGTGCGTTTCTATGACTAAAAACACAGCTATAAATGCAAGGGGTGGGTAGTAAAGTGACATGTACAGGAAGAGGATTCCTTCTGTTGGTAAACACAGAAACGTGAATCCTCCCGGTACCGCCACCGCTGCTTCCAACTCCCGTGCGGCGCTATGTCCGCTCCCGTGCGGCGCCATGTCTGGACGGGAGGTGGAAGCAGCTGCGAAATCAAAATTGAACAGTAGAAAAAAAAAATCTCATATTCACCTGTCTGCAGACTCCCGGTGCCATGTCCGCTCCCATCTCCTCTTCCCGGTACTGCCATCCCCGCTCCGGTTTAGATTAAAGCCTATCCATGTATATGAATGACTCAGTCACAGTCCAAACTTAAATCCCATTGAGAATATGCAGCAAGACTTGACAATTATACCCTAAACGAGTTGCAGCAATAATTGCAGCGAAATCTGGTCCTACAATATTGACTTAGGGGAGGCTGAATACAAATGCAAGGCACAATTTTCTAATTTAAGTTTTTGAAACATTAGGAAACCATGTATCCAAAAAACAATATTTCTATATACGTCACAAATAACTGCTACTTAGTGTTGTATATCACATAAAATCCTAATATACGTTTAAATTTTTTACTGTAATGTGAAAAAAATTAGGAAAGGTTTGTGGGGTGTGAATATTTTTTCAAGGGACTGTACTGCAGTAACTGAAGCCTAATTACAGCCTTTTTTATTGTTAACATACAGCAAATAAGGAGGGCAATTTAAACTACTTAGTGCTAATCTGATCTCTTTCTCTCTATATCTCCCATGAGGGGTTTTTCAGTATTGCGATTTGCGGTGAATTTAATCAACGCAAATCAAATTATGCAAACTCTATGAATTGGCATTATAAAAGATCGACTTATTTCTAGTAGCAATAAATCTGAAAAGGAAGATGTGTCACAAGGAGATATCAGCCTGAACCAATGATGAGGGAAGGTGTGTGTCTTAATCTAGCAGAGACTCTTTGCAGGCATTGCAACTAATAATAATTAATTAGTAACAGCTCTTCTATAATAAAACTAAAAAAAAAGCCAGCCAAGAAGTGACCAGTGAAGGAAAATTAATACCGTGTTTTTTCAAAAATAAGACACTGTCTTATACTTTTTTTGCCTCCCAAAAAAGCACTAGGGCTTACTTTTGGAGGAGGTCTTATTCTTGGAGAAACATGGTTACGGGGTATGTTTACCCCCCAAAAAAGCAGAC
Source organism: Anomaloglossus baeobatrachus (assembly GCF_048569485.1). Taxonomy (NCBI): domain Eukaryota; kingdom Metazoa; phylum Chordata; class Amphibia; order Anura; family Aromobatidae; genus Anomaloglossus; species Anomaloglossus baeobatrachus. Next base: position 108,674,138 of record NC_134355.1, on the reverse strand, counting down.
CCCCCCCACTTCCCAGGAGACTCATACTTAAGAGACCCGGACACCTGCGTGGCTCCCAGGTCCTCTTCATGATCTCTGGTGGGTGCTGCACGCCGTCCTCCCCTGCTTTTGTCTGACACACTCACACAGAGCAGATCACACACACATTAGATCACTCACTCACTCATCACATTCAGCGTTAAAGAATGCTTCCGGATGCAGGGAATAATGGGAGGAAGTCATGTGTTCGCAGGTCCTGTAAGCTAGCATTGCGGCAGGTCCTTGCGCTCCACTGCACTGCCTCTCAGGATTCTGCTAGCGAGAAGACATTGGTGTGGCTGGATGTGGTGATTGTGTGTGATCCGATGTTTGTGTGTGTGATCTGTTGTGTGCGGGGGTGTGAGATCGGATGTGTGCGGGGGTGCGATCACTGCAGGTCCTCTGCTCAGCGTCTGGTAAGAATGATTGCGGGGTGTCAGCCATCTATAATGAAGTGTCCTGCAGTATTAACTTTTTTAGCTGCATGGACACTTCATTATTGAACCGCGATTGGGGCTTATTTTCGAGGGAGGGCTTATATTTAAGCCTTGCTCCAGAAATGCTGAAAATTCCTGCTAGGGCTTATTTTTGGGGGAGGTCTTATTTTTGGGAAAACACTGTAGCAGATGAAAATTCCCTACAGATTTTAATTTAGAGGTTGAGGTTATGACTGGACAGTCAATATACATGTAATAAATTAAAAATATCAGGACAATTATATTAATGAGATATTTGGGAGAATAAGGATGCATTCTGAATCCCCCGCATTGGGCACTGAGAGAGTTTTTCTCATCCCTGTATGGGTGACTTGATTTTGAAAGTGGATTGATTGGAGGGCATGTAGACCAATTTTATGAGTTCAAAGTTTTTGAGAGCTATAGAAGGAGTGTACACATTAGATATAGGAAATAGAAACATATTTTTATAGAAAATAGCATATGGATTCAAAAATTACGGCATTAAAAAGTGGGTCAGAGATTTTGTAAATTAGAAAGAGTGGGTGGGGTTTCTAAGAACAATAGCAATTCCCTATATTTGATCATTATTTCTTAAAAATACTCAATTTTACAGCATGTATGAATTATATTGAACACTACATTTTTTATGCAGAAGATTGAACTTTATAAGGATAAATCATACTCTAAATATAAGAACCCAAAGTAGGACTTGATATATTATTTTGAAAATGTCTAAAATTATACTAAGTTACTGTAGCTTGCAGGCTTTTTTCACTAACTTCATGCACATGTTTCAGGATTTTTGCTCCTCAACAATACAAAGCATGAGAACTGGTTAGCGAAGAGAGATCTCTGACAAGAGGTCTAGAGGGTAAAGTTACTTCTTGTGAAGAGAGCGAAGCTGGCATTATAATCATTATAAGATATTAAATTCCTACCTGGTAATTTAAATGTACACATAGCCTCATGAATGAGGAACTCTAGCTTCATTTAATACAAGTAGCAATCCTAAAAGTATCTTTTAAAGGGCACTGGCATCACATGACTTAGGATAGAAAGCCAAAGGTCTCTCACCCAGCCAGCCAAACAGTTCTCTTGCATTGATGAGAGGCAAAAAAAACCTCCAAAGCATCTGCTTGCAAATAAAGTTTCTGGTTTGGTTTTCTATGTGTAAAGATCCTTCAAATATTGGCACGAGAGTTCCTCTCCTCTTTTTCTCTGAAGATAGTATTGGCATAATTAAATTCCCAAGAGAGTGTTGCATGAACACTTGGTTTCCTTATGCTTACTTGGCAGGGTTTACTAGGAGATATTTTTCAGTGAATTAGGCCTCATGCACGTACTACATCTTTTGTCGCATTTTTGCTACATTTTTTTTGGTGCAATTTTGGTACCAAAACTGCATGCATTTTCTTCCCCAGCAAAGTCTATGAGATCAGGTCCATGAGAAGAATAGTCTTCCCCGTGGTCACCACATAGCTTCTCATAAGCCAGATCACATAACCACACTTTGCACTGATGAAAAGAGATGAGCGATGTTCGAGGTTCGCCAATTTCATATTCGAGTGATTTTGGGGGGTGCTCGAGATCAAACTCAAACATAAGCTTTATGCTAAAAGCTCGACAGCTCGAGTTACGTTCGAGAACGGTTCGATCAGCAAAAAGCCTAGCTAGTTACTAGCTGGCTTTTCACTGTAATAGTGTGAGTCACTCTGTGATTCACACTATTATCAAATTTCAGTGTATAGTGTGCGGGGGGGACGCGTTTAGATCTGTGCTGCTGGGATAATGGCGATCGCTATTTTTTTTTCCTGAGCGCGCGTGCAGTGGGGCGGGGCAGCATGTCAGCCAATCCCAGACACACACACAGCTAAGTGGACTTTTTGCCAGAAAAGCAAGGGCATGTGTCATAGGCTGTGAATGTCACATGTCCTTGCATTATAAATACGGCCATTTTCCCTCACGGTGCCATTATCTGCGTTCTGCGTGTAGGTGACAGTCACCGCTCACACAGCTCCTGTCGCCGCTCCTGCTGTGTATGCTACACACACAGCACTGGACAGATTAGGGACAGAAATTTATTTCAGCCCTTTTCAGGGCTGATTTCCTGGGGCTCAGAGCCATAGCTGACAGGCAGGTCCGTGGAAACGCTGTATTCAGCATAAGATAGCGTCTGTGTACCTAAGCTCAGGGAATTCCTTGCTGCATTTCACCATTAAGAGGGATAGAAACTGAGGCTTCCTTTCCTGTCCACTGACCCAGAGAACCCGGCCACTGTACCCACCTGCCTACTTTTGCCACGCTATTTTTATAGCAAACAGTGCTGAAACTTAGTGGCATCCAAAAAGTGGCTGCTATACTCCATTGTTGTCCCACTGGTGCCAAGCCATTTCCAGCACCTCTGCATTCTACCCTCCTGCCCATGTTTGCTATGCTATTTTAATAGCAAACAGTGCTGAAACTTAGTGGCATTCACAAAGTGTCTCCTATACTCCATTAGTGTCCCACTGGTGCCAAGCAAGTTCCAGCACCTCTGCATTCTAGCCTCCTGCCCATGATTGCTATGCTATTTTTATAGCAAACAGTGCTGAAAATTAGTGGCATCCAAACAGTGTCTGCTATACTAATTTAGTGTCCCAGTTGTGCCAAGCAAGTCCCACCACCTCTGCATTCTACCCTCATGCACATTTGGCTACGCTATTTTTATAGCAAACAGTGCTGAAACTTAGTGGCATACAAACAGTGTCTGCTATACTAATTTAGTGTCCCACTTGTACCAAGCAAGTCCCACCACCTCTGCATTCTACCCTCATGCACATTTTGCTACACAACTTTTAAAGCAAACAGTGCTGAAACTTAGTGGCATACAAACAGTGTCTGCTATACTAATTTAGTGTCCCACTTGTGCTAAGCAAGTCCCACCACCTCTGCATTCTACCCTCATGCACATTTTGCTACGCTATTTTTATAGCAAACAGTGCTGAAACTTAGTGGCATCCAGTGTCTGCTATACTAATTTAGTGTCCCACTTGTGCTAAGCAAGTCCCACCACCTCTGCTTTCTACCCTCATGCACATTTTGATACGCTATTTTTATAGCAAACAGTGCTGCCAGTTTTACGGCCATAGTTGCATTGTCAGGGATAGTCAGTGTTGGTTCTTCAGCTGTCAATAAAGCTAGACCACTTCTGCAATCTACACCACCTCTCAATTTTTGCTACCACATTTTAAGTGGCTAATCTTGTTGCTAACAAAATGAGTGGCAAAAGGACAGATGCTGGTGGAAAGGGGAACAGGCGTGTTGGAAAAGGAAAAAAAAGTTTGTGTCCGTAGGGAAGGTGGCAAAGCTACATTAACATCTGCTGAAGATAAGCCATCTTCCAGCAAAAGTAAGATGTCTACTACTTTCCGTGGACAATCCGATGTGCTCCCTTTTTTACGTACCCAAACAACTGTAAGAAAGGTAGATGATGCACAAAAAAAGAACATGCCTCAATGGATCTCAAGTGCTCCAACAAGTTCTCTCTCCTCCACCTCAACTACCACATGAAGAAAAAATCAGTCCTCTGAGTTGTCATCCCAATCACACTTGCTTTCTCTCAGTTCTCAAGTCTCCACCCGCCCTGCAGACTATAGTGTAACAGAGATGGTTGAGTCTGCAGAGCTGTTCAGTCACACTATAGCCTGGGAATCAGAGCTCTGCTCCCAAGCTAAGTGAGTACAGACCAGGAAATGGTCTGCAGTGATGCCCAGAAGCTTTGTGATTCAGATTCAGGCCCTGATGACCAAGTTTCTGAGCATAATGTAGACCCTCAATCCCAAACTGTAACACCTGTTGTTATAGACAATAAGGAACATACTGATGACGATGAGACGCAGATACCAGATTGGGATGACAACTTAAATATTCGGTCAAGGCAGGAAGAGGCAAGGTCTGAGGGCGAGGGGAGTGCAAACACAACGCTTGATGAGGAAGTTCTAGATTCCACTTACTGTCAACCCAGAGTCAGGCACTTGAGGAGGTCAACAGAGGCGGTGGAGGAGGATGCAACTGACGATGAAGTTACCTTGCGCTTTCCTGGACAGAGTCGGAGCACTGGTAGCACGTCTACAACTGCATCCTCAGCCACCACTCTGCCTCTCAGCACAAGTCGGAGTGGCTCTGCAGGTCACATGTCCTCTAAGCCTTGCCTAGCCTGGTCCTTTTTTGACCTTTCGGCAATCTATAAATAGAGGCAATAAGCTCACAAGTTTGATAACTTCTTCCATGAATCGTCACATGAAGAACAAGCATAATTCCCAGTGGGAAGCTCACTGTGCTGCAATGCGGCCTAGCGTAGCGGGCCAACCACCGCCTGCCCCTTCCAGTGCATCTGCGCGCTCTTCATCTTCTATGACTGTGGGGACAGGTGTCACACCTGGTTTTCCACGCACACCTTCCACCACTGTAACCGCAAAAGGCAGTTTGCTTGGTAGGCTGTCAATTGGTTTGGAAGGGAAAACAAGTGCGAGTGTACAGCTCTCTCAGACATCGATAGCAGTAACTTTGGATGTAGGCAACAGCATGTCTCTGCCTGCACTTTCCTCAGAAACCTGCATTTTTCCAGGGACACACTACTCACCACCTTCTCCACACAGCAGCCAGATCTCTGTCCCTCAGATGTGGACAAATAAAAGGCCATTTCCTCCGAACCATGACAAAGCTAAGAGGTTGACTTTATCCCTCTGTAAGCTCTTGGCTACCGAAATGCTGCCTTTCCCCCTGGTGGACAGAGAGGATTTTCGAGACCTTATGTCCGTCGCTGTGCCCCAGTACCAGATGCCCAGTCGCCACTACTTCTCTAAGAAAGGTGTGCCTGCGCTACACCTGCATGTCGCACACAACATCACCGCTTCCTTGACAAACTCTGTGTTTGAGCGGGTGCATTTCACCACGATAATTGGACCAGTAAGCATGGACAGGGGCGTTACATGTCGCTGACTGGGCACTGGGTAACTATGGTGATAGATGGAGAAGGGTCTGCTGAACAAGTCTTGCCGTCCCCACGACTTGTGCGTCAAACCTCTATATGTAGAAGTTCCTCCAACGCTTCTGCCTCCTCAACCTCGTCTGGGTCCTCCACCTCCGCCCCAAGCATGCCTGGTCAGGCCACCAGCGTTGTAACTGTGCACAAGGAATCACGCACACCTCATTACTATGCTGGCAGCAGAGCGCAACGGTATCAGGCGGTCTTTAGCTTGAAATGTCTTGGAAATAAGAGTCACACAGTGGCTAAGTTGTGGGCAGCTCTGCGGTCCCAGTTTCGTAAGTAGTTGTCGCCACTCAACCTGCAGCCAGGTAAGGCTGTGTGCCACAATGCTGCAAACCTGGGTGCGGCCCTTTGCCTGGGCAAGGTGACACACGTGCCTTGTATGGCTCACGTGTTGAACCTTGTTGTCCAGCAATTTTTAACACACTATCCCAGCCTAGATGACCTTCTGAACAGGGCACAAAAACTGTCTGCTCACTTCCGCCGTTCAACCGCCGCAGATGACCGACTTGCATCGCTCCAGAAGTCTGTCGGCCTGCCGGTTCATCGCCTGAAATGCGATGAGCCGACACGCTGGAATTCGACTCTCCACATGTTACAGTGACTGTGGCAGCACCGCCGAGCACTGGTGCAATACGTCATGACGTATAGCCTGGGCCAACGAGATGTAGAGGTAGGGCAGAGCACCCTGATGGAGTGGTCTCAGATCAAGGACCTATGCACCCCTTTTGACATGGCGACGAATATATTTAGCGCTAACAATGCCATTATCAGCATGACAATTCCAGTCATTTTCATGCTGGAGCACACGCTGAACACTATTCGGAGTCAGGGGGTGGGACAACAGGAAGGGGAGGAAGTACAGGAGGATTCATATGCGCAGGGGATAACAACATCACCAAGGTCCAGACGTTCATCATCACCAAGGCGGCAGGCATGGGACGATGGGGGAGAGGGATTAACAAGGGTGCATGGTAGCAGGCAAAATGTTGAGGAAGGTGCAGGAGAACATGAAGAAATGGAGGACGAACTGTCCATGGACATGGAAGACTCAGCAGATGAGGGAGACCTTGGTCAAATTTCAGTTGAAAGAGGTTGGGGGGAGATGTCAGAGGAAGAAAGAACGGTTAGTACATCTATGCCACAAACACAGCAAGGACTTGGTCCGCATGGATGCGCAAGACACATGAGCGCCTTCTTGCTGCACTACCTACAACATGACCCTCGTATTTTCAAAATTAGAAGTGATGATGACTACTCGGTTGCCACACTATTAGATCCCCTGCACAAATCCAAATTTTGTGACATAATTCCAGCCATAGAAAGGGACGCACGTATGCAGGAGTATCAGTAGAAGCTGTTACTCAATCTTAGCTCGGCTTTTCCACTAAACACCAAAGGTGCACGGATTGAATCTCCCAGTTGTAACTTGACAAACATCAACAATCTAACCTTACCAGCAGCACCGTATCTGGTGCTGGTAGCAGCAATTTTATTGAATCGTTTCATAATTTTTTAGACCATCCTTTGCAAGGCCACCAGAGACCAGAAGTCTGACACATTGTCAATGGCTGCAGAGGATGATACAGGATTATCTCCAAATGAACATCGTTGCCATGACTTTTCAACTGGAACCTTGCTCATTTTGGGCTTCAAATCTTGAAAAATGGCCTGAGCTCTCCACTTACGCCTTGGAGATCTTGTCGTGTCCAGCTGCCAGCGTTGTCTCAGAACGTGTCTTCAGTGCTGCTGGGTGTGTGCTGACAGATAAGCGCGTGCATCTGTACAGTGACAATGTGGACAGACTAACGTTCATCAAGATGAACAAGTCATGGATCCGCAAGGACTTTACTACCCCTGTGTCATCCTGGGAAGAGTAAAGGCTTGTGGATTTGGAATGTGCTTGATGCAAATGTACCTGTCAAGTTTGCAACTGGGGCACAAGTGATGCCACTGAAGGGGTGTCTGCGTGGCCCAATTTTTGGAAAAAAGGGCGACTCGGCTTGGAGTCCCCCTGCTGTGTTTTTAAAAACGAGCCAATATGAACAAGTCATGGTTCAGCAAATACTTTGCTACCTAGACTGGTGTCATCCTGGGGACAGCTAAGGCTGGCGTATTTTGGAATGTGCTTGATGCAAATCTACCTGTCAAGTTTGCAAATGGGGCACAAGTGATGCCACTGAAGGGGTGTCTGTGTGGCCCAATTTTTGGAAAGAAGGGCGACTCTGCTTGGAGTCCGCTTGCTGTGTTTTACATGATTTTATAAGGGCATGCCATGCCTATATCTGTGCCTCGTCCTCTTTTTCCTTGTCCAGCTGTTTTGTTTTCGCAGGAGTATATATGTCCTTGTCACTTTCCCATGTGTTTGTATTGTTTTGGGAGTTGTTTGTCACCTTTTGGACACCTTTGAGCGTGTTTTCCAGGTGTTTTTAGGTGTTTGTGATTGCCTTCCATTGTTTCCAATGGGGTTCGAGAGGTTCGTCGAACGGTTCGTCAAACGGGGCACCGTTCGATTAACCGAACCGAACTCGAACTCTAGAGAGGTGGCTCATCTCTACTGATGAGGGGTTATCACCCCGAAACACCATGTCTGGAAATTGGGATTCTGATCTGGCAATAAATCCTAAGTCTTATGAAAAGGCTTGTTTAAAAAGCCACTTTTCACTTTTAGGATTGGTACTTCCAATAGGTGACGCTAGAGTTTGTCTCCTTCCTCACTGGAGGGACAATTTGTATGAGATTTCAGTTTTTCTGTCCGCACGTTGCAGCTGTTTTTGGCTGCATCTTTGTGATGACCACAAAGATGCAACATGTCAATTCTTTCTGCGTTTTTGCCAGCATTTTTGAGCCATTCCAGGCAATAGATTTGACTTAAAAAATGCATTGGGCAAAAATGCATTAAAAAATGCATCAAAAACGTATGTGCTTTTAGAATTTGTTTTTGCCGTGGGTGCGGTTTTTTGGGGGGCTAAAAACATGCATCTTTGTGTTCACCACAAAGATGCAGTATGCGCATATGGCCTACGGGTCGTTCTCCTTTATTGTACTTAAGACTAAGAGGTATTTTGAGATATATTAAAAATAGTGTTACTAATAGTAATATTTTATTTATATAGTGCCAATATATTTTGCAACACTTTACAATTTAGTAGGTACATGTAACAAAATTCATCAATTCAAACAAGCAAGAGTTTACAATCTATTATGTAGCAAAGGTGACCCAGAGGTTAAAGATGATTGCTTGGTATGGCCCAGTATCTTTTATCACAAAAAATGTCATACATGTAAAGCTGCATGATTCTGCCACAAGTCACTATCCTCACTATCCTCGCATGAAACTTGGCACACGCTCAAAGCACTGCGGGAGCCGAGTGTCATGCGAGGGTCATGCGACTGTTGCCCAATCGTGCGATCAAGACCACAGCTGCAGAGGGGAGTGTCAGCGCTGCGGAGGGGAGGCAGGGGTTATACAAGAGCAATGCAATGTTTCTCTCTCCCCATAGACTTTAATGGGTGAGAGAGAAAAAGGATCGCATTCCTCCCGCAGCATGCTGCAATTGTTTTCTCAGTCCGATTAGAGCTGAGAGGATAATCGCTCATGGGAGCTGCCCTATAGAGTAATATTGGTGCGAGTGGAATGTGATTTTTTTCATCGCATTCCACTGGCTCAGACTTTCTTGCTGTGCGTCCTAAGCCTCAGTGTATGCACAGGTAGAAAGAATTACTACTGTGCACTTCTATAGGCCGCAGGGAGTGTTTTTAGAAGAATAGATATTATATACATTTATACATATATTATACATATAAACATGTATGTATACGTGTGTGTGTGCATATATATATTATATATACAGTATACATTTTTATAAAAAAAAAAGCAAAAAGTTCCACAACAAAGTCACATGAAATGATGCAACCTTTACGTGGAATTTAGGAATAACTGGGAAATGTAAGGGTTTTATTTTCAGCCCTCTAATTGTTCAAAAAGTAAGCCTGATTTGCTGAGATTTGTTTCATCACTGGTCTTTACACAATTGGCCCTTGGATTTTCATTAATAACACACTCAATAGAGCAACATCATAGTGTAATCAGCAGTTCAAAGTGGGCTTTTAGCATTTTCTGCATTCAACAGGCACAGAACAGCATATCACAAATCAACCAAGCGAATTATCTGAATGTCACAGACCAGTAACTGCATCAAATTATAAAGCGCACAGAGTGAGATGAAATCTTACCGACACTGAAGTGTTTGGATGGTGGAAAATAAAATACAAATCATTATCTGAAAAAGGGGAAAATATGGGTTAGTCGTGTTTTTTGTTTTAACTCGATGACAATATTAAAAACGTGAAACCTAGTGACTAATTTCCTTTAAAACAATTGTTACTTACATATCCCTCGAAATGTAAAAATATTGCTAAAGCACAATAAAGGGCTTGAGAGATTCAGATTATGCATACCATGGAAGAAACCATAGCTTAATAATCTTTTTCAACTTTTTTTATTGTATTATATTGATTTGAGTTTTATGGTAAAATACATGTCTACAACCACCTTAAGGCCACTGTACACACAGCGACATCGCTAGCCATGTCGTTGCAGATCACATTCGCCCCCGTCGTTTGTGCGTCATGGTCAAATCGCCGCCCATAGCGCACAATATCGTTAGTCTCCGTAAAACATATTTACCTGCCTAGCGACGTCGCTGTTGCCGGTGAGCAGCCTCCTTTCTAAGGGGGCGGTTCGTTCGGCATCACAGCGGCATCACTAAGCGGCCGCCCAATAGAAGCGGAGGGGCGGAGATGAGCGGGCCGAAAATCCAGCCCACCTTCTTCCTTCCTCATTGCAGGCGGCCGCAGGTTAGGTGATGTTCCTCGTTCCTGCGGTGTCACACGCAGCAATGTGTGCTGCCGCAGGAACGATGAACAACCTGAGTCCTGCAACAGCAACGGTAATCAGGAAAGGAACGACTCATCAACGATCAACGATTAGGTAAGAAATTTTGACCGTTAACAGTCGTTCCTGCGTTTCCCACGCAACGACGTCGCTAACGAGGCCGGATGTGCGTCACGAATTCCGTGACCCCCAACGACATCTCATTAGCGATGTCGTTGCGTTTAAAGCAGCCTTTAATCTCTGATCCCAATAAAGCTAAATTAAAAAAAGTCAACTATTCAAATAGCCTTATTGAAAAATCTACTGTTTTATGTCTGCAGCTTCTTTTAGGACCTACAGGTACATGTCAATAAATTAGAATATCATCAAAAATTTAATTTATTTCAGTAATTCAATACAAAAAGGGAAACGCATATATTATATAGAGTCAATACACAGAGTGTGTGATCTAGTTCACGTGTTTATTTCTGTTAATGTTGATGATTATGGCTTACAGCCAATGAAAACCCAAAAGACATTATCTCAGAAAATTAGAATATTATCTAAGACCAACTGAAAAATTATTTTAAACTCAAAAATGTTGGCGTACTGAAAGTCTGTACAGTAAATGCACTCAATACTTGGTCGGGGCTCCTTTTGCATGAATTACTGCATCAATGCTGCATGGCATGGAGCGATCAGCCTATGGCACTGCTGAGGTGTTATAGAAGCCCAAGTTGCTTTGATAGCAGCCTTCCGCTCATCTGCATTGTTGGGTCTGATGTCTCTCATCTTCCTCTTGACAATGCCCCATAGGGTCTCAATGGGGTTTAGGTCAGGCGAGTTGCTGGCCAATCAAGCACAGTGATACTGTGGTTATTAAACCAGGAATTGGTACTTTTGGCAGTGTGGACAGGTGCCAAGTCCTGCTGGAAAATGAAATTTACATCTCCAAAAAGCTTGTTGGCAGAGGGAAGCATGAGGTGCTCTAAAAATTTCTGGTAGACGGCTGCACTGACTTTGGTCTTGATAAAACACAGTGGACCTACACCAGCAGATAACATGGCTCCCCAAACCATCACTGATTGTGGAGACTTTACACTAGACCTCAAGCAGCTTGGATTGTGGCCTCTCCACTCTTCCTCTGGGACCTTGATTTCCAAATGAAATGCAAAATTTACTTACATATGAAAATAACATCTTGGACCACTGAGCAACAGTCCAGGTCTTTTTCTCCATGGCCCAGGTGAGATACTTCTGGCATTGTAGATTGGTCATGAGTGGCTTGACACAAGGAATGCGACACTTGTAGCCCATGTGCTGGATACATCTGTGTGTGGTGGCTCTTGAAGCACTGACTCCAGCAACAGTCCACTCGTAGTGAATCTCCCCCAAATTTTTGAATAGCCTTTTTTAACAATCCTATGAAGGCTGCGGTGATCCCGCTTGCTTGTGCACCTTTTTCTACCACACTTTTTCCTTCCACTCAACTTCCCAGTAATATGCTTGAATACAGCACTCTGTGAACAGTCAGCTTCTTTAGTAATAAATGTTGTGGCTTACTTTTCTTGTGTGGTGTGTCAATGACTGGCTTCTGACCTTGTAAAACTGTAAAGGGGAAAAAAGCGCAATAGGGTCTTACCCGGTATGAGGGTGGACAAACAAGACAAAGAAGCACTCACCTGGTGAGGTTGTGCCAGTCACAACCCCTTATGATAGCCTGTGAGTGCCTGGTGGTTTAGCTGCAGCCCCGGGAGAGGAATTTTGTATCACACAGGTAGAAGAAAAGACCGGGTTTATGCCGCGCTGAAAACCACTGATGCGTGTAAATTAAAAGATTTCCTTTTTATTAGATAGTTCCTACGCGTTTCAGAGACATCCGTCTCCTTCCTCAGGAAAAGATTTCTTTTCCTGAGGAAGGAGACGGATGTCTCTGAAACGCGTAGGAACTATCCAATAAAAAGGAAATCTTTTAATTTACACGCATCAGTGGTTTTCAGCGCGGCATAAACCCGGTCTTTTCTTCTACCTGTGTGATACAAAATGACTGGCTTCTGGACATCTGTCAAGTCAGCAGTTTTCCCGCATGATTGTGTAGCCTACTGAACCAGACTAAGGGACCATTTTAAATGCTTAGGAAGCCTTTGCAGTTTTGTGGTAAATATTCTAATTTTCTGAGATAATGACTTTTAGGTTTTCATTGGCTGTAAGCCATAATCATCAACATTAACAGAAATAAACACTTGAAATAAATCACTCTGTGTGTAATGACCCTACAGTTAGGTCCAGAAATATTTGGACAGTGACACAATTTTCGCGAGTTGGGCTCTGCATGCCACCACATTGGATTTGAAATGAAACCTCTACAACAGAATTCAAGTGCAGATTGTAACGTTTAATTTGAAGGTTTGAACAAAAATATCTGATAGAAATTGTAGGAATTGTACACATTTCTTTACAAACACTCCACATTTTAGGAGGTCAAAAGTAATTGGACAAATAAACCAAACCCAAACAAAATATTTTTATTTTCAATATTTTGTTGCGAATCCTTTGGAGGCAATCACTGCCTTAAGTCTGGAACCCATGGACATCACCAAACGCTGGGTTTCCTCCTTCTTAATGCTTTGCCAGGCCTTTACAGCCGCAGCCTTCAGGTCTTGCTTGTTTGTGGGTCTTTCCGTCTTAAGTCTGGATTTGAGCAAGTGAAATGCATGCTCAATTGGGTTAAGATCTGGTGATTAACTTGGCCATTGCAGAATGTTCTACTTTTTAGCACTCATGAACTCCTGGGTAGCTTTGGCTGTATGCTTGGGGTCATTGTCCATCTGTACTATGAAGCGCCGTCCGATCAACTTTGCGGCATTTGGCTGAATCTGGGCTGAACGTATATCCCTGTACACTTCAGAATTCATCCGGCTACCCTTGTCTGCTGTTATGTCATCAATAAACACAAGTGACCCAGTGCCATTGAAAGCCATGCATGCCCATGCCATCACGTTGCCTCCACCATGTTTTACAGAGGATGTGGTGTGCCTTGGATCATGTGCCGTTCCCTTTCTTCTCCAAACTTTTTTCTTCCCATCATTCTGGTACAGGTTGATCTTTGTCTCATCTGTCCATAGAATACTTTTCCAGAACTGAGCTGGCTTCATGAGGTGTTTTTCAGCAAATTTAACTCTGGCCTGTCTATTTTTGGAATTGATGAATGGTTTGCATCTAGATGTGAACCCTTTGTATTTACTTTCATGGAGTCTTCTCTTTACTGTTGACTTAGAGACCGATACACCTACTTCACTGAGAGTGTTCTGGACTTCAGTTGATGTTGTGAACGGGTTCCTCTTCACCAAAGAAAGTATGCGGCGATCATCCACCACTGTTGTCATCCGTGGACGCCCAGGCCTTTTTGAGTTCCCAAGCTCACCAGTCAATTCCTTTTTTCTCAGAATGTACCCGACTGTTGATTTTGCTACTCCAAGCATGTCTGCTATCTCTCTGATGGATTTTTTCTTTTTTTTAGCCTCAGGATGTTCTGCTTCACCTCAATTGAGAGTTCCTTAGACCGCATGTTGTCTGGTCACAGCAACAGCTTCCAAATGCAAAACCACACACCTGTAATCAACCCCAGACCTTTTAACTACTTCATTGATTACAGGTTAACGAGGGAGACGCCTTCAGAGTTAATTGCAGCCCTTAGAGTCCCTTGTCCAATTACTTTTGGTCCCTTGAAAAAGAGGAGGCTATGCATTACAGAGCTATGATTCCTAAACCCTTTCTCTGATTTGGATGTGAAAACTCTCATATTGAAGCTGGGAGTGTGCACTTTCAGCCCATATTATATATATAATTGTATTTCTGAACATGTTTTTGTAAACAGCTAAAATAACAAAACTTGTGTCACTGTCCAAATATTTCTGGCCCTGACTGTATATAATGTATATGTTTCTCTTTTTGTATTGAATTACTGAAATAAATTAACTTTTTGATGATTTTCTAATTTATTGAGATGCACCTATAGCTATAACAGCAATTTTATGGATCGTTTCATTAATTTTTTACACCATTCTTTTGCAAGACCAGAAGACACAAGAAGTCTGACACATAGTCAATGCCTGGAAAGGATGATACAGGAGTATCTCCAAGTGAACATCAATGTCATGACTGTGCAACTGGAGCCTTGCTCATTTTGGGCTTCCAATCTGGAAAAATGGCCTGAGCTCGCCACTTACGCCTTGGAGATCTTGTCGTGTCCAGCTGCCAGTGTTCTCTCGGAACGTGTCTTCAGTGCTGCTGGGTGTGTGCTGACAGATAAGCGCACGCATCTGTCCAGTGACAATGTGGACAGAGTAACGTTCATCAAGATGAACAAGTTATGGATCCACAAGGACCTTTCTACCCCTGTGTCATCCTGGGGAGACTAAAGTCTTGTGGATTTTTGAATGTGCTTCATGAAAATAACCATTTTAAGTTTGCAACTGTGGGAAAATTAATGCCAATTAAGTGGTGTCTGAACCCAAATTTGGCAAAATAATTTCTGCCATAGAAAGGGACTCACGTATGCAGGAGTATCAGCAGAAGCTGTTACACAATCTTAGATCAGCTTTTCCACTAAACACCAGTGGTGCACAGAATGAATCTCACCGCTTTGTCATGGCTAGGAGGGAATGGTATTTTACTTGTCCACATCTGAGGGACCGAGGGCTGGCTGCTGTGCTGAAACGACGTTGAGTAGGGTGTCCCTGCAGAGTTGCAAATTTGGACATATACAAAATGAGTGGAAAAAGGCCAGATGCTGGTGGAAAGGGGAACAGGCGTGTTGGAAAGGGACAAAAAGTTTGTGTCCGTGGGGTTGGTGGTAAAGCAACAGTAACATCTGCTGAAGAAACACCGTCTGTTACGGGGGGGACTGGCAGATTAGGATAAGGTGGTATATATCCCAATCGCCAGTCGGGGTTCACCGTGCTCCCAGATGGAAAAGGAGATGCTGGCAACCCGAAGATTAGGCGGAGGATACAGAGCTGGGTGGCTCTAAAACTAATAGGAGCCTAACCCGAGTTAGACGACACTCAGATCAGGAGACTTTGAACCCACAGGGTCCACACACCCAGCCCAGGAAGTCCCTGTTAACAACACAGGGGCCTTGGGGTACGCTGTCCGTGGGCATAGGGGGCATACCTGTGGACAGCAGGCGCAGCAGCAGCAGCAGCCCAGTTAATGCCACTGGGCTGCACTAGCAGGACTGGTAGGACAGGAGCTGGCCGTAACCGTGCCGCATTACCAAGCGTGTTGGCGTCCAGCACTGATGCCCTATCCCTGCCTACCTCTGTCCTAAAGCCACAATGGGTTCAACACATGGAGGTGTGCTCTGTCTGAGCATAAAAATAGCAACAAAAAGAGGACAATGTCCTCCAAAAATTAAGTATTACTCAAAGCAAGTTGGGCTGCAGTGTGTACATCACCCTGGCCAAAAGCTAATGCTCTACTAGGATACAGCTAAACCCCCACTAATGTGGAAGCATTACAGGTGCAGGAGAAGCAGATCACACACACACCTCCATGGAATGGAGGGGAGGCGAATGCTAGATGATAAAACTGCACACTGGAGGCTTGCATAGAGCGGTGTTCACATGCAGATGGCACAGTCACAAACTCGCAGCCTATTAGGTGACGCCCTTCTATTAGATCAGGCGGGCTGCCAAGCCGTACCCCACTGTGTATCGTGCACGGACAGACACTCTACAATGCAAGGCCCAACAGAAAGGGGCCTGGCTGTATCCTGTACAAACAAAAAAATATGAGGTTTTTGTTGGTATTTATGGCCATAAAACGTAAGCCTACACCCTCGTCACGGGACCTCATGTCTGTAGTGGTGTTCACATGCAGATGGCACAGTCACAAACCCTGTCTGTCTGAGCATAATAGAAGACTGCACACCTCCATGTTGTCTCCAGCCTGTTTTATAACCTGGGTCCGCCCCAACCCAGAGTACACCATAATGCACCTCCAGGAGCCAATAGCAGAGTGCCACCTCGTCAGTGACATAACCAGCGGCCTATCTGGAACCACACTTCACTGATGACCTCTTGGCAGCCACGCCTCAAACACCTCACCAGTCATCGTCTGACGAACAATGATGAGCTGCCAAGTCATAGGGGTGGGCCTCTGCGAGCCAGTCCGGAGTGGCCACATCTTCAGGACACCTGATGCCCTCTGGCCTATCAGGGCCTGCCACCTCACGGACATGGCCAGTGAGGTTCTTACCGGACCTAGCCTCTGAGGCAGTAAGTGCCTGAGCATGGTCAGTAGCCTGAACAACAGTTTCAGAAAACAGATTATCAGCTTGAGCATGCTCAGTAGGCACAACACAGGACTTAGACACGGCACGGAGTCCAAGTACCTGTGCAAAGAGGCTTTTCGCACTAAGTGTGGGAGCATGCTCAGTAGCCCGAACTGAGGACCTAGCCTCAGGAATGGCACAGTCAGGCTGAGCATGCTCACTAGGCGAAACACTGGACTTAGGCTGTGGCTGGGGTAAATCAACACACGCATATGCACTAGCCACCTCTCCACACTTAGACGTGGAGGAGGAAGCAGCCAGCTGGACGAACTGAGGCACGGCAAAAAATGGCAGACGATGCCTGGGCGCAACTGGAACCACAGCAGGCTGCTTGCGGCTACGGTGACACCGATTCGTAACATCATCTTCCAGCAAAAATAAGATGTCTACTTCTTCCCGTGGATAATCTGATATGATCCCTTTGTTACAGACACAACCATCGCTACCAAATGTAGATGAGGCACCAAAACAGCAGTTGCTTGAATGGATCTCAAGTGCTC
Source organism: Anomaloglossus baeobatrachus (assembly GCF_048569485.1). Taxonomy (NCBI): domain Eukaryota; kingdom Metazoa; phylum Chordata; class Amphibia; order Anura; family Aromobatidae; genus Anomaloglossus; species Anomaloglossus baeobatrachus. The sequence continues at coordinate 108,656,920 of NC_134355.1, read as the reverse complement.
CCTCAACTGGCCTCTCCTCCACCTCAACTTCAATATCCCAAATACTCCATTCCTCTGTGGTGTCTCCCCAATCGCACCTGCTTCCTTCCAGCTCTCAAGTGTCCACCCGCCCTGCTGAGTATGGGGTAACAGAGATGGTTGAGTCCGCAGAGCTGTTCAGTCACACTATAGCCTGGAAATCAGAGGTCTGCTCCAAAGCTGCAGTGAGTCCAGACAAGGAAATAATCTACACTGATGCCCAGAAGCATTGTGAGTCTAGGTATTGTAAAGTAGCCATGCGCTACGCAATGAAACAACCTATTGCGCCACCTGGTGGAAAACAACGGAGTTAGCATTTTTATCTTGAGATAGAGAAAAAAAGTGAATTAAAAAATTGTAGGGCATCTTCAATTCAGTATTGACACCTTACATACAGAAATGCTATGATATGAAACCCATGACCCCCCCAAAACATTGAATGCTGGTCACGCATATGGCGCTCATTTAGTTTTGAAGTTCAAAGTGGCCACCGTCAGCTGCAATGCACATCTAGACTCTGCACAGCATACTGTATCTTGCTGCATGTTGTGCAATATGGAAGGTGACACGTTTGCACAAGCATCTGTGATATGCTTTTGTAGGTCCTGCAATGTTGGTGGAGGGGTCGCATAAACCTGCTTTTTGATGTGACCTCACAGAAATAAGTCCAATAGGGTGAGATCAGGTGAGCGTGTAGGCCACTCGACGCAGCCACCATACCCAATGACTTGTAGGAAGGTCTCTATGAGGTAACGCTTCACGTCCGCAGCCTTGTGAGTTTTACATGTTCTAATCATGTTCTAATCTAATGGGATTTCCTATTAAAAAGTCACCATCTTTTACACTGGAGACAGATGGGTCTCCGAAACGCGTTGGATTTATCTAAATAAAAGAAAAATATTCATTTACATCCTTGCTCGTGGTTTCCTAGCGCGGTTTTTAAACCCGTTTTTCCTCCAGTCTACACTTTGATATCCTATGTTCTAATCATAGCATTTCTGTATGCAAGGTGTCGATTTGTATTGAATTGATGATGCCCTACAACTTTGTAATTCTCTTTTTGTTCTCTATCTCGTTCCGTTTTTGAGATAAAAATGCTAACTCCGTTGTTTTCCAACAGGTGGCGCAATAGGTGGTTTCATTGCGTAGCGCATGGCTACTTTGCTATACCTAGACACCACGTCTATGCCTATAGCTGACGCCGTTCTCAAGCTAATGGCGGTAGATAGGTTATGTGTGGACACACTGTAGAAAACTCTCATATTTGAGCTGGATTTCTACTTCATTTTTGGATTGTACTGGCTAGGGTGAGGCTGAATCCTGGACTCCATAGTGAGGAGGGATAGGTAACATGGTGAGCTGGACTTTATACAGATCTGTTTTAACCTTCCTGACCAGAAAAACTAACATGTTTGAGATATATTTCTACTTCATTTTTGGAAGGTGAAAACAGGTTTACGATTGAATGAGTTAAATACTTTTTTAGAGCGAAACAAACTGTAACATCATTTTCAAATCTCCTGACACCTTACAATTTTTATCTATGGCTGTGTGGCATCGATGTGACTTCAAATCGCGTGACTTTCATTAGCCAGTTGAGGGTTGCCTTTGAGCTGTTCAATACATGCTGGAATCACAAAAAATTGCGCAGTCCATGGTAATTATGTGACTTTATGTCACATCATAGTGTATTGCTGGTAAACAAGGCAAGAATTGGTGATGAGGGAATTGCATGGAATCAATATGTTACTGTAAGTATATTTCAGGTTGTTTTGTTTTCCCGATGGAGTTACTGTATGCTAACGTGAACGTGTATTTATAGACAAGGGAAAGTAATGGAAAATTGGGAATAAAAAATGTAGCAATGCTTTACAACTGATATATGGGGCCTGATTTAACTTAAATGCAATAAATGTTTTATTGTAATGGAATGTTTCTTGCTAAATGCTCAACATGTTCATTAAATGCTCATGTGTCTACAATTCACACTTGGCTTGTAATGTTGATTGGTAATTATGTTTTCTAAAGATGCTTCTAATGCATTTTATACTTTTGTAAATTAATCACATTGACAGTAGTGTAAAACATACATATACAGTTAGGTCCAGAAATATTTGGACAGTGACACAAGTTTTGTTATTTTAGCTGTTTACAAAAACATGTTCAGAAATACAATTATATATATAATATGGGCTGAAAGTGCACACTCCCAGCTGCAATATGAGAGTTTTCACATCCAAATTGGAGAAAGGGTTTAGGAATCATAGCTCTGTAATGCATAGCCTCCTCTTTTTCAAGGGACCAAAAGTAATTGGACAAGGGACTCTAAGGGCTGCAATTAACTCTGAAGGTGTCTCCCTCGTTAACCTGTAATCAATGAAGTAGTTAAAAGGTCTGGGGTTGATTACAGGTGTGTGGTTTTGCATTTGGAAGCTGTTGCTGTGACCAGACAACATGCGGTCTAAGGAACTCTCAATTGAGGTGAAGCAGAACATCCTGAGGCTGAAAAAAAAGAAAAAATCCATCAGAGAGATAGCAGACATGCTTGGAGTAGCAAAATCAACAGTCGGGTACATTCTGAGAAAAAAGGAATTGACTGGTGAGCTTGAGAACTCAAAAAGGCCTGGGCGTCCACGGATGACAACAGTGGTGGATGATCGCCGCATACTTTCTTTGGTGAAGAAGAACCCGTTCACAACATCAACTGAAGTCCAGAACACTCTCAGTGAAGTAGGTGCATCTGTCTCTAAGTCAACAGTAAAGAGAAGACTCCATGAAAGTAAATACAAAGGGTTCACATCTAGATGCAAACCATTCATCAATTCCAAAAATAGACAGGCCAGAGTTAAATTTGCTGAAAAACACCTCATGAAGCCAGCTCAGTTCTGGAAAAGTATTCTATGGACAGATGAGACAAAGATCAACCTGTACCAGAATGATGGGAAGAAAAAAGTTTGGAGAAGAAAGGGAACGGCACATGATCCAAGGCACACCACATCCTCTGTAAAACATGGTGGAGTCAATGTGATGGCATGGGCATGCATGGCTTTCAATGGCACTGGGTCACTTGTGTTTATTGATGACATAACAGCAGACAAGAGTAGCCGGATGAATTCTGAAGTGTACCGGGATATACTTTCAGCCCAGATTCAGCCAAATGCCGCAAAGTTGATCGGACGGCGCTTCATAGTACAGATGGACAATGACCCCAAGCATACAGCCAAAGCTACCCAGGAGTTCATGAGTGCAAAAAAGTGGAAACTTCTGCAATGGCCAAGTCAATCACCAGATCTTAACCCAATTGAGCATGCATTTCACTTGCTCAAATCCAGACTTAAGACGGAAAGACCCACAAACAAGCAAGACCTGAAGGCTGCGGCTGTAAAGGCCTGGCAAAGCATTAAGAAGGAGGAAACCCAGCGTTTGGTGATGTCCATGGGTTCCAGACTTAAGGCAGTGATTGCCTCCAAAAGGATTCGCAACAAAATATTGAAAATAAAAATATTTTGTTTGGCTTTGGTTTATTTGTCCAATTACTTTTGACCTCCTAAAATGTGGAGTGTTTGTAAAGAAATGTGTACAATTCCTACAATTTGGTGGTGGCATGCAGAGCCCAACTCGCGAAAATTGTGTCACTGTCCAAATATTTCTGGACCTAACTGTATATAGTGGTATGAAAAAGAAAAGTGTTTGCCCTTTTCGTGATTCTTATTCTTTTGCATGTTTGTCACACTTAAACAAATTTAAATAACATGAGTAATCACAAAATGCAGTTTATAAATAAAGGTCTTCATTATTAAGGGAAAGAAGTTCAAACCTACAGGGCCCTGTGTGAAAATATGATGTGAGTCTAATAACTGGTTGGGCCACCATTATCTAAAAAATAGTAGCTCTGCACAGCAAACACACGCGGGAGATGGACGGTCACATTGTTCAGGTCTACATGGGGCTTCCATCAGATGATTAGCAGGAATGAATTGTAACAGAAGCCAGTTCAGGAATTGGTAAAGTACTCAGATCAGCTTGGTCCAATGAGACATTTGCACATGCAAGTCCATGAGACCTTTAGCAACTGGCATCTAAAGTCGACACGTCAACTCTTCACATTGATGGAAGGAGGGCACCATCACCAATACCTGCTCTGATGCCTCAACCGAGACACGTCCAGAATTGTAGCCTAGTGACATGAACAGATCACCTCATGGTAACCCAAAGGAGCACTCATCATTGTTTAGATTGTCCTTGAAGCCCCACACCTTGATTATGGCGATTTGAAAATTTTCGGAGCACAGAGGTTGGTTGTTGAAAGTATTGCAGTGACCAGTTCGTCCATAGTTCAAGTCAGAATCCAGATATAAGGTTTGTCCGTCGCCCCCTCCAATGATTATGCAGTCTGTGCTTCCATGGAGACAGTTTTGGATGGGAGGTTTCATAGTTTCATAGTTTTTAAAGTTGAAGGGAGACTCTAAGTCCATCTAGTTCAACCTGTAGCCTAACATGTTGATCCAGAGAAAGGCAAAAAAAACCCCAATGTGTCAAACAAGCTCCAATGGGGAAAAAAATTCCTTCCTGACTCCACATACGGCAATCAGACTAGTTCCCTGGATCAACACCCTCTCATAAAATCTAATATACATAACTGGTAATATTAAATTTTTCCAGAAAGGCGTCCAGGCTCTGCTTAAATGTTAGTAGTGAATCACTCATTACAACATCATGTGGCAGAGAGTTCCATAGTCTCACTGCTCGTACAGTAAAGAATCCTCGTCTGTGATTATGATTAAACCTTCTTTCCTCAAGACATAGCGGATGCTCCTGTGTTCCAGTCGAAGGTCTAGGTGTAAAGAGATCTTTGGAAAGGTCTCTGTACTGTCCCCTCATATGTTTATACATTGTGATTAGATCCCCCCTAAGCCTTTGTTTTTCCAAACTAAATAACCCCCAAGTTTAATAACCTGTCTTGGTATTGCAGCCCACCTATTCCTCTAATAATCTTAATCGCTCTTCTATCTACCTGTAAGATTATGCTATTTATAACCTTCTATACTTTTGCTATCAAGAAAAGTATCCATTCCTCTCTTAAATTCATTCAGTGAGTTGGCCATCACCACTTCCTCAGGAAGAGAGTTCCAGAGCCTCACTGCTCTTACTGTGAAGAACCCTCTTCTATGCTGATGTAGGAATTTTCTTTCCTACAATCGAAGAGAATGCCCCCTTGTTCTTGTCATAGTCCTTAGTACAAACAGATCATGGGAGAGATCTCTATATGGCCCTCTGATATATTTGTACATATTTATTAGGTCTCCCCTAAGTCTTCTCTTTTCTAGAGTAAATAGACCTAATTTTGATAACCTTTCTGAGTATTGTAATGCACCCACTCCATTTGTTATTTTAGTTGCCCGCCTCTGAACCCTTTCAAGTTCAGTAATGTCTTTCTTGAGCACCGGCGCCCAAAATTGCACACAATACTCCAAGTGTGGTCTGACGAGTGATTTGTACAGAGGGAGAATGATGTTTTCATCTCGTGCCCCCAGACCTCTTCTAATGCATCCCATCACCCTATTTGCTTTGGTGGCTGCTGCCTGACACTGGGCACTCCAATTTAGCTTCTTATTGACTAATATGCCTAAGTCTTTTTCCATGTCTGATTTCCCCAGCAGTTTTCCATTTAGTAAGTAATCGTAGCATCTGTTTGTCCTTCCCATGTGCATAACCTTACACTTATCAGTGTTAAACCTCATTTGCCATTTTTCAGCCCAATTCTCCAACTTACTCAAATCCATCTGTAGTTGCAAGCTGTCCTCCTTTGTGTTAACTACCTTACATAGTTTTGTATCATCTGCAAATACTGATATTTTACTCTGTAAACCATCCACCAGATCATTAATAAATATATTAAATAGTAGGGGGCCCAATACAGACCCCCATGGCACCCCACTAGTAACCCCTGCCCAATCTGAGTATGCGCCACTAATAACCACTCTTTGTTTTCTATCACTAAGCCAGCTACCTACCCATCTACACACATTTTCCCCGAGCCCAAGCTTTCTCATTTTACTTAGCAGCCTTTTATGTGGGACAGTGTCAAATGCTTTACCGAAGTCGAGATAAATGACATCCAATGATTCTCCTCGGTCCATGTGAGAGCTTACATCCTCATAGAAGCTGATCAGGTTAGTTTGACAGGAGCGATCCTTCATAAATCCATGTTGATATGGAGTTAAACAATTGTTAACATTGAGACATTCCATAATAGTATCCCTTAAAAACCCTTCAAACATTTTACAGGTTGAAATGTCAAGTAGCCAGAAAAGGTGACAGCCGGTTGGAGGGGTCTGATTTTTCAGCACTCTCCTGGGAAGAGTTGGACTCATTGTCAGCAGCCATTGATGTATCAATGGCTGCTGACAATGAGTCCAACTCTTCCCAGGAGAGTGCTGAAAAATCGGGCCACCATTAGCAGCAATCAAGCATTTGTGATAACTGGCAATGAGTCTTTTACAAAGCTCTTGAGGAATTTTGGCCCACTCATCTTTTCAGAATTGTTGTAATTCAGCCACATTGGAGGGTTTCCGAGAATTAACCACCTTTTTAAGGTCCTGCTACAGCATCTCAATCGGATTAAGTTCAGGACTTTGACAAGCAACCCCAAAGTCTTAATTTTGTTTTTCTTAAGCCATTCAGAGAATGACTTGCTGGTGTGTTTTGCATCATTGTTGTTACGGGGGGCTGTCTGATAATAACCGAAAGGAGTATCAGACAGTCAGGGTCCACCGTGCAAAGACTTTGCTGCAGACTATGGCAGAGTGCAATACCTCTGTTAACTCACAGAAGGATATAATAAGTAAGTAAAGCAATTCCTCCCTTACTTGGAGGGTGTGTGGAATGATCTCTGTTAATAATCACAGAGACAAAGGCAATGTGTGCGAAATGGCACCTACCTAGGTCCGCTCTTCTAGTGGTGCAAAAGAGACGAACAGGAGCGTAAGCCGCACAAAGCTCCTACCTGCGTTCGCTCCACTAGTGTGCGAGGACACGAACCACTAGATATGGCACCTGCCTAGGTCCGCTCTTCTAGTGGTGCAAAAGAGACGAACAGCAGCGTAAGCCGCACAAAGCTCCTACCTCTGTTCGCTCCCCTAGTGTGCGAGGATACGAACAACTGCCAGACGCAGTATAAGGAACGTTACTCTAGCGGCAACGTCCACCTACGAGTAGAATCACAAGGCCCAGCCAGACCATGTGCCTCAGGCACCTGCCTATGTCCGCTCCCCTAAGAGGTAAGGATACGGACAGCAGCCGAAGCTGTAAGGTATAAGAACGCTACCCTGCCGGTAGAGCTCACCTAGCATAGACAGAGGAATGCCTAGAGGAACGCGCACAGAGCGTCTACTCATATGCATGAACCAAGAGGACTGAGCACCATGCGGCGTGTGTCAGGGTCTTATATAGACTCTGTGCCTCATCCAAGATGGAGGACACCAGAGCCAATCCGCTGCCAGAACGACAGGAGTGACGTCATGCTGGCCTATCACCGAGCAAGGCGTCACAAGCACATGACCAGCGACCAATCGGCATAGAAGGTGTCAGAGACATGTGACCTCGTGTCAGCGATGATGTCACCCGCACATGTGCAATGGCTCCAATATTGGACTCAGTCTCCGGCGCTCGCACATGTGCAGTAGCAAGAAATCTGGACTTAGTCTCCAGCGCTCGCACATGTGCAGTAGCAAGAAATCTGGACTTAGTCTCCAGCGCTCGCACATGTGCAGTAGCAAGAAATCTGGACTTAGTCTCCAGCGCTCACACATGTGCAGTAGCAAGAAATCTGGACATAGTCTCCAGTGCTCGCAGCAACCATAACAATTGTCCTGCTGCATAACTCAATTGCTCTTCAGCTTGAGGTCACAGACAGATGGCCAGATATTCTCCTTCAGGAATTTTTGGTAGACAGCAGAATTCATGATTCCATGTACCACAGCAAGTCCAGGTCCTGAAGCAGAAAAACAGCCCAGACCATCACACTACCACCACAAAATTTTACTATGGCTATGATGTTCCTTTTCTGAAATACTGTGTTACTTCTTTGCCAGATGTAATGGGACATACACCTTCCAAAACGTTCAACTTGTGAATACAGAGTATTCTCTCAAACGTCTTGGGGATCATCAAGATGTTTTCTGGCAAAACTGAGATGAGCTTTTATGTTCTTTTTGCTCAGCAGTATTTTTTGTTTTAGCCATTTTTGCCCAGGGTCTTTCTTATTGAGCACAAAAAGGAGACAGTTGCACTTTGTAGTGCTAAGATGTGTGTAACAATGAATATGGAAATATACACATGCATTACTGCTATGAAGAACTTGGAAAATTGAGAAACTTAGCACACAAAAATGGCCAGTTTTACGTGAGCCCAAAAGCCAACGGCAAGGCAACCACTTTTTATTGGGTCCCTATCAAACTAATGCCTCTCTTTGGGTTAAAAAAAATTCCAATTTATGGGTGGACAGGAATCTGCAAATGGAGAATTAAAATACCTAAAAAGCTGAAGAGGAGGAGTGCTCAATCAGAAATTATGACCCTGTAATTTAAGAAAAAGGCTGATGGCGCATCCTACCTTTGTAATGTGAACAGGTGCAAACTAAACATGAAACATAGTAACAAAAAGGAGACAGTTGTACTCTGTAGTGCTAAGATATAAGCAACAATGAATATGGAAATATAGGTATGTGTTACTGCTATGAAAAACGTGTAAAAATGGATCTTTGGGTTAAAAAACCCTACAATTTATGTGCAAACAAGAACCTGCAAATGGAGAATTAAAATAGCATTAGGCTTATGTCTGCCCATAAATTGTAGGTTTTTAAACCTAAAGACAAGTCTATATCTTGTACTGTGTTTAGGTGCATTGAATATTTAATTTTGTGACAGAGCATGTGAGTAGGGAACAGTCGCAGTGTTATAGCAGAACTGAATGGATGCAGACAGTATTTATGGGCCTACCATGTGTGTATAAATCTTATTTTTAGAGGAACTCTGCATTGTGACTGGGTATTTTGGCAATTCTGGTAAATTCTGGTAATTCCTGACTGCAGTCAGAGGCTAAATCTTTGCTATATATTCACCCTGTCTACTATAGTGGAGCTTTGCCAGATCAGCGGCACCGAGCCAATCTGATTTGAAGATAATCAGATGTTATTAGGACTTGTACCAGCGCCATCTGCACTACCTTTGCAGAAACCTGAAATTTGATTCTTTTTATTTATTCTGCCAGCCTATGGCATGTTCTTGGTAGTGTTACTTTACATGTGCTACTTGCTTGAGTCCTGTTATATATTTCTGAATGAACATCTGAAAGTTGTAAGGGTTATTCCATATTCTCTTAAATTTATGATTAGTGATAAGCGAGCATGCTTGGCATTGCTCATTACTTAATCGAGCATAGGGGTGCTCGGGTACGCACGGAGCTCGCTGGACTATCGCGGGTGTTCCGATGTTTAATCTGTAAAACAACAACCACAATGCGCAGGCTTGCTTCATTGCATGATGTGAGTAGGCACCCCATCGCTGGGAGTAAAGCAATATCTTCGGATGTAGTGTGTCAAAAGAAAAAAGCACCCTCCCTTCCCTCGGAAATGGTCATCTTGTGGCTGGATGTATGTGGGCCAAGAGTCGAACTGGCCAATCATTGACTTCCATTATACTTGTTACTGGAGTTGAGTACTTTCAGAGCGTCTAACCTGCTCGACTCGAGGAATGAGCACCTGAACATTTTAGTGTTCACCCATCTCTATTTATGATATATTGATAGGTTACTCAAAAATGTCCAACAGATATGAGTTCTACTGCTGAGACCTCATCTTTGTCTACGATTTTTGGCTCTCTTACGGAAACTCAACTGAGCTCTATCTCTCTATTGTACGAGAATGAAATTTGGGACCGCATTTCCAAGACACGTACGCCACAATGATTGGACCCACGTCTCTCTGATTTAAATGGCATATCTTTTTGATTTGCCATAAAACATCCATATGAAACAACTCCTTTACGGATACAGGAATCATATAATCCCAACTCTATACATGCCTACATTTATTATGTATTACTCCTTGACTGTAGTATTTACTAGTGATGAGCGAGCATGCTTGTCACTACTCGGTACTCGCACGAGTATCGCTGTACTCGGGCTGCTCGGTGGGGACCGAGTAATCTCGCGATACTCGTGCTGTACTCGTGGTCTTCATTTCTGCATGTTGGCGCTCTTTTGAGAGCCAGCCCTCATGCAGGGATTGGCTGGCAGACCACTGCAATGCCACAGCCCTGTTAGTTGTGGAATTGCAGTGATTGGCCGGCCTGCACAGCGTGACCGAGCCTTTATATCGGCCGGCGCGCTGTGCTCTGCTCACAGCTATTCAGACAGTCAGTGTAGGGAGAGTGTCGCTGATTCAGGGAAAGCTTTGCGGCCCTTTATAGCTTTTTCAGTTGCAGGGCTGCAAACAGTGTGACCAAAAGTCCTTCTCAGGACTATTCTAGTTGTAAACAGGCAGGCAGGGTATAGCCAGGTCGGAGTACAGTAGCAGAGTCCTTCTCAGGACTATTGTTGCTATATACAGGCAGGGTATAGCCAGGTCTGAATACAGGCTAGTGACCAAAAGAGTCCTTGTCAGGACTATTGTACCAGTATACAGGCAGGCAGGCAGGCAGGGTAGTGGTGACCGTATACCAGCCTTCATCATATCTGGGGCTGGTGTACACAGTGTAAAACAGTCCAGATAGTGTGTGACTTGTCTGTAATTGTCGCTCCCCAAAAAAACCTGTTAGGTTATTATTGCGTCCGTGCTTGGTTTTTAAAACCGCACGTGTGTGCCTGTTGGTGGCAGCGTACAGGTGCACTTGTGTGCAATTTCCACACACTTTGATATAACGCACAAGTAGTGAATATACACTTCAGCAGTGCACAGCATTGCAAAATGCGCAAGGGCATTGGCAAGGAACAAGGAAGTGGACGTGATGGTGGTGCAGGCAGAGGCCGAGGTCGTGGGCAAGCTCTAATTTCGCCACAACAAAGGGCCACATCTAGTCGCTCGCACGTCCTGTCCCAAATTCTTGGGGACCGCAGCAGTACACCGCTCTTGAACCAAGACCAGTGTCAACAGGTTGTTAGTTGGATAGCAGATAATGCTTCCAGTCAGATTGGCACCACCACAAACACTCTGTCTTCCACACGGTCAAGTGTCAGTAGCCGTGATACTGCACCGCACATTTCTGAACCTGATCCTCCTTCCTACCACCAGGCTGAGTACACGTCCTCCTCGGACATTAATGATCCCACACTTGGACACTCGGAAGAGCTGTTCACGTTTCCATTCACACATTCTGGCCTCTCGCCAGCTCATATTGAAGTGGGTCATGAGGAGATCGTCTGTACAGATGGCCAAATATTTGAGCAGCCACGTTCTCACGAAGTTGGCAACGTGTCTCAACAAGTGGTGGACGATGATGAGACACAATTGTCAGCAAGTCAGGAGGAGGAGCAGGGTGCGGAAGAGGAAGACGACGTGGTGGATGATCCAGTAACTGACCCAACCTGGCAGGAGGATATGCAGAGCGAGGACAGCAGTGCACAGGGGGAGGGAGGCGTAGCATCACAACAGGCAGTAAGAAGCAGGGTGGTGGCCCCAGGCAGAAGTCAGGCAACCGTTCCCCGGAACAACACGACGACACAAGGTGCCTGTACAAATGTTAGGTCTTCCCGAGTCTGGCAGTTTTTTAAGTTGGATCCAGATGATTCAAAAAAGGCCATTTGCAACACCTGCCGTGCCAGCATCAGCAGGGGTACCAAAACTAGCAGCCTGACCACCACCATCATGATCAGGCACATGTCAGCCAAGCACCCGACTTTGTGGGAAGTACAACAGAGTCGAGGAGCAGTGCTTGCTGATGTCACTGCTACGTATTCGCTGGTTGTGCATGCGAGCCAATCCTCTGTCCATGCTGCCTGCGAACAAGCCTCCTCCACTCCTGCACCTGCAGTTGCCTACGCAGAAAGAACATCATCATCAAGCACGTCCTTGTCCCAGCGCAGCGTTCAGTTATCCATTCAGCAAACCTTTGAACGCAGGCGCAAATACACTGCCAACACCCCACATGCCACAGTTCTAAATGCTAACATTTCGCGACTGCTTGCGCTGGAAATGTTGCCTTTTAGGCTGGTGGAGACTGAAGCATTCCGTGACCTGATGGCGGCAGCTGTCCCACGTTACTCGGTCCCCAGCCGCCACTATTTCTCCCGGTGTGCCGTCCCCGCGTTGCATAACCACGTGTCACAAAACATCACACGTGCCCTGAACAACGCTGTTTCACCCAAGGTCCACCTAACCACAGACACGTGGACAAGTGCTTGTGGGCAAGGCCGCTACATCTCGTTGACGGCACACTGGGTTAATATTGTGGAAGCTGGGACCCAGTCTGAGCGAGGGACGGAACACGTCCTTCCCACACCAAGGTTTGCAGGCCCTACCTCAGTCAGTGTTTCACCCACACTCTACAGCTCCGGAATGTCATGCTCTTCAGCCTCCTCCTCCTCCTGCGCATCCTCATCCACTGTGCCCTCCACACCAGTCACAAGCTGGAAGCACTGCAGCACTGCCTCGGCGAAGCGGCAACAGGCTGTGCTGAAGCTAATCTGCATAGGTGACAAACCCCACAATGCAGAAGAGCTGTGGACAGCTCTGAAACAGCAGGCAGATCACTGGCTCACACCTCTGAACCTAAAGCCAGGAAAGGTCGTGTGTGACAATGGCCGGAACCTGGTGGCGGCTTTGAGGCGAGGCCAGCTGACACATGTTCCATGCGTGGCCCATGTGCTCAACCTCGTGGTTCAGCGGTTTATAAAGTCATACCCAGAGCTGTCTGATCTACTGGTAAAAGTTCGCCGCCTGTCTGCACATTTTCGAAAGTCACCTACTGCTTCAGCCGGCCTTGCCGGCTTTCAGCGCCGTTTGCATCTTCCGGCTCACAGACTGGTGTGTGATGTCCCCACGCGTTGGAATTCAACTCTGCACATGTTGGTCAGGATATGTGAGCAGAAGAGGGCAGTTGTTGAGTACCTGCATCACCTAAGCCGTCGGGAAATGGGTCAAACTCCACACATAACACCTGAGGAGTGGAGATGGATGTCAGACCTATGTACCATCCTCCAAAACTTTGAGGACTCCACCAAGATGGTGAGTGGTGATGACGCCATTATTAGCGTCACCATACCGCTACTCTGCCTTCTAAAACGGTCTCTGCTGAAAAACAAACATGATGCATTGCAGGCGGAGCGCGATGAGTTGCAGCAAGAAACAGTAGTGGGTGTGGGTGATAACACACAGCCCAGCCTCGTCTCATCACAACGTGCAGTGGAGGACTATGACGAGGAGGAGGATGAAGACATGGAGCAACTCTCCGGCCAAATTGAGGATATGACATGCACACCAGTCATATCCTCGGTTCAGCGTGGCTGGCCAGAGGACAGGGTAGATGAGGAGGAGGAGGAGGAGGAGGAGGACAGCATGTTCAGTCATCTTGTTGGTCAGGCTACTGAAGTCCTGGCTGTTAAGAGTCTGGCGCACATGGCTGACTTTATGGTAAGCTGCCTGTCTCGTGACCCTCGCGTTAAGAACATCTTGGCCGACAATCATTACTGGTTGGTAACACTGTTAGACCCACGCTACAAGGAGAACTTTTTGTCTCTTATTCCCGTGGAGGAGAGGTCAACCAAAATGCAGCAGTTTCGGAAGGCCATACTCACGGAAGTAGGCAAAGCATTCCCCTCACAAAACGCTAGCGGCATAGGTCATGAATCAGTGGACAACCGAGGCGTACAGCCGAGAGAGGCACAAGTCCAATCCGCCAGAGGTAGGGGAACAGTCTTTAAGATGTGGGACAGTTTTCTCAGCCCCTCACGTACCACAGCCCCTGAGGTGCGGGGTAGTGCCACAAGAAATCCTAAGTTTGCCCAGATGCTGAAGGAGTACCTTGCAGATCGAACAACAGTACTCCGACATTCCTCTGTGCCTTACAATTATTGGGTATCCAAGCTGGACACGTGGCATGAATTGGCTCTCTACGCCTTGGAAGTCCTGGCCTGCCCTGCTGCTAGCGTTTTGTCAGAGCGTGTTTTTAGTGCCGCAGGTGGAATCATTACAGATAAACGCACCCGCCTGTCAACTGAAAATGCTGACAGGCTGACTCTGATCAAGATGAACAAGGGTTGGATTGGGCCAGACTTCACCACACCACCAGCAAATGAGAGCGGAATTTAAAGTTTGCCATGTACCTCCACTCACCCATGGGTACACACTTCTGGACTTTGGATAATCGCTGGACTCCTCCTCCTTCTCCTCATGCGCCACCATGATGATGACCGTTACAAATTGCAATACTTAGGCCTTTGTTTCAGGTATACCCCCAGTGGTAAATTTTTTCGCCCATTCTTTGCAGAATGGACATTACAACGACAGGAGACCCGCTCCTTTGCAATGGGAACAATGTTTTGAGGCCCTCATGCACGTTTCTACCCAGGGACAACGTGGAGCCTCCCAATTTTTGGCTGCCCTGCCTAAGGGCTATACTATAATACACCCACTTCCTTAAAATGGACACTTAATGTTTTGAGGCCCTCATGCACGTCTCTACCCAGGGACAATGTGGAGCCTCCCAATTTTTGGCTGCCCTGGCAAAGGGCTATACTGAAATAGACCCACTTCCTTACAATGGGCACTTCAGGTTTACAGGCCATCATGCACGTCTCTATCCAGGGACAATGTGGAGCCTCCCAATTTTTGGCTGCCCTGGCAAAGGGCTATACTGAAATAGACCCACTTCCTTACAATGGGCACTTCAGGTTTACAGGCCATCATGCACGTCTCTATCCAGGGACAATGTGGAGCCTCCCAATTTTTGGCTGCCCTGGCAAAGGGCTATACTGAAATAGACCCACTTCCTTACAATGGGCACTTCAGGTTTAAAGGCCCTCATGCACGTCTCTACCCAGGGACAACGTGGAGCCTCCCAATTTTTGGCTGCCCTGCCTAAGGGCTATACTACAATAGACCCACTTCCTTCCAATGGGCACTTCAGGTTTACAGGCCCTCATGCACGTCTGTATGCAGGGGCATTGGTGAACCTCACAATTTTGGACTGCCCTGGCAAAGGAAAATACTACAAAGACTCACTTCCTCAAAATGGGCACATTAGACTCAAGAGGCCTTCATGTACGTCTCTTCTCAGGGACATCGGAGTGCCACACAATGTTTTCACGTAAAATCTTTCATGTATTAATCTCAAAAAGTAACATACACCAGCTCTATCTCACTATTGGGTATGTTCCCTTAACATTTCCGCCATGAAAAATCATTTTGGGGTCATTTTGGAAGGTTTTCTGGTGAGTCCGTAAAAATGGCGTAAAACGCGGACAAAATTGTTCACAGCTGTGACTTTTCAGTGATAAATGCTTCAAGGGGTCTTCCCCATGCTGTTGCCATGTCATTTGAGCACTCTTCTGAGACTTTTGTGACATTTTTAGGGTTTCTCCATGCTGCCGGGGGTCATTTCACAAAAATACTCGGGTCTCCCATAGGATAACATTGGGCTCGTTGCTCGGCCCGAGTACACGAGTATCTTGGGAGGCTCGGCCCGAGCTTCGAGCACCCGAGCTTTTTAGTACTCGCTCATCACTAGTATTTACCTCTAAAATATCATTCAATGCAAATCCCATAAATGTTAAAACAAGTATAAATAGTTTCCTTATTGCAAAGCCAATAACCCAGTAATGATTGATGATATCTGAATGACATATTGTCCTATTGTGGATAAAAAATCATCATAAAATGAGTCATAAAATGTAGTCAACAGTCAAGCACAGTAATTAAAGCATACCAATTATTAATTAACTAATAAAGCATGAATCTCTTAGCCTTTATTTTAGCTTCAAGAAAGAAAGTTAAAAGTCTTTCCTAATTGCTATATCTTTGGCAAAGTTTATTAAAGGTCAATTTTTATTATAAATACGATACCGAAAGTTGAATGCTCTGCTGATTATTTACTGTGCTGTGCGACACTAAATATGGTAATAAATTGTAGCCTAAATTGTAGTCTACCATGAACACTAATGAGACAAACCATCCTATCTTTAGGGAGAAATGCTGAAAAAACGTTGCTATAATAGAACATGGGTTGCTGATTCTAGAACTTCTAACAGCCAGTATTAAAATGTGTGCAGCAGAGGTAATGATACTAATGCTTCAAACAAAATAGTGGAAAGTGGCAGACCCTGGAGGAATCTGGAAGAATCCATTAATTTTAAAATACATATTCATGGAAAAGTTGCCTTTGCTTTTAGAAAAGTTACTATTTGTACAAATATGAAAATTTTGCTTAAAAAAAATCTTAAGGTTAAACAGTTTGCAATTTACAAATAGGTAATGGTCTAAAAATGTATAATATATTTCAACTTGTAACACCATGTACCACCAAGTACAAAATGATATGTTGATATATATATATATATATATATATATATATATACAGTACATATACAGTTTATATATATATATATATATATATATACCGTATTTTTCGGACTATAAGACGCACCGGACTGTAAGACGCACCCTGGTTTTAGAGGAGGAAAATGGGAAAATAAAACTTTAAGCAAAAAATGTGGTCATGACACACTGTTATGGGGCGAGGATCTGCTGCTGACACTGTTATGGGGGTAATGTCCCCAAATTCTCTACTAAGGTACCCCATCCTGGTAATGATCCTCCTGCCTTGTATATGATCCTGCTATAAACCCCCATCCAGCCTGTTCACATACCCCCCCCATCCAGCCTGTTCACATACCCCCCCATCCAGCCTGTTCACATACCCCCCCATCCAGCCTGTTCACATACCCCCCCATCCAGCCTGTTCACATACCCCCCCCCTCCAGCCTGTTCACATACCCCCCCCATCCAGCCTGTTCACATACCCCCCCATCCAGCCTGTTCACATACCCCCCCATCCAGCCTGTTCACATACCCCCCCCCATCCAGCCTGTTCACATACCCCCCATCCAGCCTGTTCACATACCCCCCCATCAAGCTTGTTCACATACCCCCCCATCAAGCTTGTTCACATACCCCCCCATCCAGCCTGTTCACATACCCCCCCATCCAGCCTGTTCACATACCCCCCCCATCCAGCCTGTTCACATACCCCCCATCCAGCCTGTTCACATACCCCCCCCCATCCAGCCTGTTCACATACCCCCCCCCCCATCCCTCCTGCTCATATACGGTACTCCCATCCTGCTCTATGCCCCCATCGTGCTCATATACCATCCTGGTATATGGCCTGTATCCTATAGCACAGAGAAAAAAATAAACGTTTATACTCACCTTTTCCTCACTCCCTGCAGCACCGATCACATCTTCCTCTCTGGCACGCTGACCTGTGTGTGTGGAGCCGTTCCCCTGCAGCACGCGATGTCTTCCTGTCTGTGCCGATCAGCTGACCAGCTCAGCACAGATCAGGTGACCAGCACAGACAGGAAGACGCGATGCTGCAGGGGGCCGGCTCCACACACGGGGACGGGTGAGTGCACTGATTCACTGCACCCCGCGCTGGTAATGCCGCGCGGGGGGCAGTGAATACAGCCGCACATGATCACTCCAGGCTGTAATTGCCAGGGGTGATCATGCGGCCGGCTCTTTACTATCTGCGCGTCCCCGCTCGTCCCCGCTCGTCCTCCTGCCCACCTGTCAGTGCCGGCTTCAGCGCTGAGAGATGGGCGGGAGGATGGGCGTGCATATGTAATGAGCGGGCACACGTGGTCACGAGCAGGCGCTGCTGCTGCCTGCTCGTGCCCCCGATGACCTGCAGCACCCTCATTCCCAGCCGCAGCCCTATAGTCAGACCATAAGACGCACCCCCAACTTTCCCCCAACATTTGGGGGAAAAAAAGTGCGTCTTATGGTCCGAAAAATACGGTATTTATCTTTATTTTTTTCAATATATCATTGCATCATTTTCAGTCCTATTTTGTCCTATACAAAACTCCAAATTTCCTGAATAGACTGTCATGATCCATGCTGGGCTCAGCCGCCACTGAGCCGTTGCTAGAATTCCATCTCTAGGTTTCAGGTCAAGCAGGGATTAATTACTTTCTGCCTCGTTCCGGAAGTCAGGCTACTTTTTCCTGGCACTGCACCTCCAGAACCTCGCCAGTAATAGTTCTGCTCTGCAGCACGTGAGCCTGGCTTCTGTGAGTGTTCTCTGATCCATCCCATATTCCATCTACCATCCTGACCTGTACCCCTTTCCATTCTGCCTGTCTGCCTCTGCCCCCTTTGACTTCACGGTCCAGTCCCATGTCTCTCCCATATTGTTTCTTTCTGACCGCTTGTTTACCTAGCTCTCCTGACCTCCCTGACCTGTAAATTTGTGTTTCTGTCATCTCCCAGTGTCTGACCTTGCTTTGTTTGTATCTGACTTCGGTGTTTCTTCCTGATTCCGACATTCGGCTTGTATCTGACTTAAGGGTACTTTACACGCTACGATATCGGTACCGATATCGCTAGCAAGCGTACCCGTCCCCGTCGGTTGTGTGTCACGGACAAATCACTGCCCGTGGTGCACAATATAGCTAACACCCGTCACACGGACTTACCTTCCTGGCGACGTCGCTGTGGCCAGCGAACCGCCTCCTTTCTAAAGGGGCAGTTCGTGCGGCGTCACAGCTAACGGCGCCGGATGTGCATCACCAACAACGTGACCCCGACGATATATTGTTAGCGATGTCGCAGCGTGTAAAGCACCCTTTAAATTTGCTTCTCCCTCTTGTTTCCTATTGGCATCCTGGTTATGGACTTGGCTTGCTGACTTCTCTTTTGTGTTTGCGCCCTCCAGTGGATATTCTGCTTACTGCACTCAGTGTCAGTTTTTCCACTAGAGCAGTGTGACATAGACCAAGAAATTAAAACATGTTCTCTACCTGCAGCTGCTACTATATGTAGCCACTGGATACCATTTGTGTTCACAGCATTATAGTATGCCACAGGCTATTTAGCTCCATCTAGTGGTGGCTGCAATTAACCTACATGTTATGTTTCAAAGCTACTGTATATCACTGCAGCAAATTTAAAGGGAATTTGTCAGCAGGTTTTTGCTACCTCATTTAAGAGCAGCATGGTGTAGGCAAGGAGATCCTGAACCCAATAATATGTATCACATAAATTACTGGGTGCAGCCATTCTGACACAATCAGAAATTTTAGATTTAGTCATGTAACAGAGCTGTGAAAGCTGTCCCGCCCAAACCTGTCTATAGAGATTATATACGAGACAGTGAGATGTCAATTATAAGTGGGGTTTGTCGGACTGCCGTTCATGTTACTTTGTAGTCCGAGCAATGATAATTCCTGCTGCTAAACTTTAAGAACAAATAAACAACAGATGGACTGTGACAAGACAGGCATCCCTGAATTCTTTGTGTTAACCCTTGCAGCATGCTGGCTACAGCTTACATAGCAAAAACCTGCTGATAGTTTCCCATTAAAGCTTTGTCTATGGATAGGTGTATTTTCCTTTTAGAGAAGACTCAGATTTTGGCCAAATATCCTAACTTTTATGACAAGACTCTTAAATTCAATCATTGAGTTATCGGAATCAAAATAATGTGAGGAAGGAGAAAAAAAAATTGTATGGTCACCAGTGAAGGAAGAATGTCAGATAGGGCACGGTACATGGATAGCTCCAGGCCAGTTCCTGGGTTAAATATGCATGGGAAAAGCATGTTTATCCAACAGCCACTACATCAACACAAAAATATCTAAACCTTCACATTTATGTAGGATTATTATTAGAAACTGGGGAAAAAATAAAATCATAGCAGTAGGTTTCCAATGTCTGGTCTAAGCATTTTGAGGAAAAAACACTTAATCATGACAATGCGTCTTTTTTGGGTTTTTTTTCATGGATGAACACTTATTTTTCCATATTGACTTATGGTTAGCTGTCTACAATAGGTGGTGCTAGAAACCAAGCTTTCCCCTTCATGGAGGAGATCTACTTTACATGGTTGAAAATAGAATCCCCAGAGGAAGCTATGGGATCTTTTTTATCGTGTAATACAAATTAGAGGAAAGAGAGTAGAGGACCAAATATATGTGAATGAACCCCTACAAGGTTAAAGAATTTACTCTATTAAATAATTTATTTTATTGTATTCTTCAATTTCATAGAGGATGTCAGGGCTCAGTGATGTTAGCAATCAGTTACTGTTAAAAAAATAATTTCTAGTACATGTGCATACATATAATATATATATATATATATATATATATATATATATATATATATATATATATATGATTTTATTTTGGCTGAAATACTTTTGCTAACTTCAATATACAAAATGAATGAAATATAGAACAGTACAGTCACTCATTCCCAGTAAGTGAGAGTACAGCGTGCATTAGTCTCTGATGATGATTCAGTATTTGAAAGCCAAAAGCTATTGCTGTTAACAATACACTGACTGGTATGTGTAGGAGGAAACTCAATGTCGTATAACAAATGTCGATTGGGAAATGTGTCATGGTTACATTATAAAAATGGAATGTCAGAAATATTGCCAAGAAGTTTGTGAATATATAAAATATATTAAATGTTATATGTGGACATTCATTTCATTATTCTAAATTGGATGTAAAGTCTTTCTACATTATAGATAAACCTTTTGTTATTTACAGTGTGTTCTAGAATATTTATGTTGAAATATATTTCTGTACATTTCTATAGCATTATTTGTCAGCTTTAGAGGGAACCTGACAGGTCCCCCATGCCCTTCCTATCATCATCATTTATATATTTATTACTAAATAGCCTGCCTAACGAGCCTGTTATAATGCCTGACACCTAAATACATATGTAGATTAGTAATTTGAATAATTGATGGGGCGTTAGTTCCCCAGGCTAGTCAGCCTCTCCACCTGTTATGAGTCAACGCAAATCCTGCGCATGCGCACCGCTTTCTTTACTAACATCATTGAATCACTGAATCCGGGTGTACGTGTCTTGGCTTCAAAGAAGCACTGTGCATGAAGGAAGGGAAACTGCCGTCTACTTCACATTTGGACAAGACCTGAAGCTGGGATTAGTCGATGGGGCATTAGTTTCCTAGACTAGTCAGCCCTCTCCGCCTTTTATGAGGCAACGCAAATCCTGCGCATGCGAAAAGCTTTCTTTACTAACATCATTGAACCGCTGAATCCGGGTATACGTGTCTTGGCTTCAAAGAAGCACTGCGCATGTCAGGAAGGGAAACTGCTGTCTACATCCATTTTGGACAAGCACTGAAGCTGGGATTACTCGATGAGGCATTAGTTTCCCAGACTAGTCAGTCCTCTTCCACATGTTATAAGTCAATGCAAATCCTGTGAATGCACACAGCTTTCTTTACTAACATCACTATGCCTCTGAAGCTGGGTGTACGTGTCTTGGCTTCAGAGAAGCACTGCGCATGTTAGGAAGGGAAACTGCAGTCTACTTCACTTTCGGACATGCACAGTGCTTCTCTGGAGCTGGGAAGGGTACACCCAGCTTCAGAGGTGCAATGATATTAGTGAAGAAAACCGCACACATTTGTGGGATTTACAGAGAGCTGGTGATGATGCTGGCTCTCTGCAAATCATGTTACCATGCCCAAAGTTGTGTAATAACATGCCAAGAAGCTTGACTAATGCCCCATAGACTAGTCAAAGGAATAATTTACAAATATATAAACAATTTTCTAAAAACCTTTTTTAATATGTATTTAGGTGTCAGGCAGTATAAAGGGCTTGTTAGGGTACCTAGTAATGAAAAATAAAATGCTGGTGCGTGGGAGGGCATGGAGGACCTGTCAAGTTTACTTTAAGGCATTATTCTCAAAATTATTAGGAGCAGACGATTACCCCAGCTTCCCAGCTTTGTTTTTAAGGTCAGTATATTCCTGAATAGCAGACAGATCAAAATAGCGACTTAGTGGTATCACTGATCCTAGCTGTGCACTTTTTGATGATGCAAACAGAGGCAACTTTGTTTCTACAAGATCAAATAAGCATAGGGGCATCAAAATTGTCAGATCCAATGATCTGGTCAGTTTCAGAGCAGTGCTTACAAACTGTGTACTAAAGAGCTTGAAAGAGCAGCACTTTTTGCCTAAGAGACTGCTTATTGTTAATTTACTACAGCAGTCTCCAGTAATGAAAGCAGCTAGCAGTAAAATAGAATATAAAATCCCTCAGTTATAAAATAAATAGATAAACCATAGCTAGGAAGAATTTAGATGGAGTAGCTCATGGGTTGTGCACTCTGCCGCTCCATTCAGAGTTTCTGGCATGGACTATCACATCCAAACACTACACTCACCAGAATGACATGGACTTTAAATGAGCAGCGTTATTCAGGATTTTCTTAATGGAGGACTAGGAGTATGACATCCACTCCCCCAAAACCTTTCTCAAATTTATCACCTAGCTAGTTGCCTAGAAAACCCCAATGGCAGAAAGAAGCCAAGTAGAATGTATTTCCATTGTTCCAGAAACAATAGAACTTGAGTAAGAAAAAAACATTTTTTTGCACTGCATATGTGCCGCCCCGTGCTTGGCTGCAACCGAGCCGCTCGGGTCCGGACCTTCAGTGGGTGACTCGAGGGTCTCCGGACCCAGGGGTCCTGCGGTCACTCCGACCAAAAAGGTGTTGCTGGTTTGGGGACGTAGGTGTACGGTCGGAGCCGTGTTTTAAGTTCGTGACGCCACCCACGGGATGGGGTGAAGGTGGGCACCACCGCTGCAGTTACGGGGACCCGGCGGAGATGGTATGCAGCAAGTTGTGAACCCCTCCGTGGGCAGGGATGGTGGCCCCGGGACCCGTTGGGGGTGTTTTGGCGGTGCAGGGAGATGGGCGGCCGGAGGGCACTCATTATTAGCATGAAACACTCAAGTCTCTGGTAAACCAAGATGATGATGGTCGGTGCCTGCAGCCGGCTGCAGTCGGGTTCCCCCATCCGGTTGGTGGTCTCTGCCTTTCTCCTGCACCTGTTTGAGTTGTTGGACTACCTTCGCTTGCAAAGTCAGGAGTCCACTCCCCGGCTTGTGGATGTCGGAAGAGCCCGTTTGCCCGCAGACGCTGGCCTGTGGGATCTCTGAGCCTTGGCGGTGGCTTTCTACCCCCTCGTTGGGCTGTTGTCTTCTATGAGGGACTTTGGGTGGGAAAGGACCTAAACTCCAGACCGCAATCAGTTAATTAACTCAGTCCACTTGTTTCTAGACCTCGTTTCAGGGTCTGAGTACGCCCTCTTGTGCTCCGGTTTCCGAGTCGGTTCCCCGGGTCAGTACCGGCGGGCCACTACCCTGTCCCGGTCCACCACGGTTCCACCGAGCCGTCTTCCTGGCTCCTGCAGACAGAGGCCTCCGTATGCCTCCTAGCCAACGGTGCCTGGGCTCCAACCCTGACACCTGTCAGTCTGTCACAGGCCTGATGCACAGGTCTGACCTCCTCCACTCCACTCTCAAACTGCACTTTCCACTGACTCCTGTCAACTGACTGTGGTTTCCTGCTTCAAGCTCTCTGAACTCCTCGGTGGGCGTGGTCAACCACCTGGCTCCGCCCCCTGGTGTGTCCATCCAGCCCTGAGGGAGATGACTAGGTGTTATGTGGTTGGCTGGTGTTACCTAGTGAGGGGACTGGTGTTGTGCGGGGGTCTATCTGTGACTACCTGGCTTGTCCAGGGCATCACACATACATACTCCCAACAAGTGTAAATTTTTCTTGGTGTATATATCAGTGTAATATGTTTGATTATCAATTTTTTGGGGCAGATGTCATCTGTCATTATAGATGTTAAAACTTATTTCTCTCACTCCCAGCATTCAATGCTCCTACCATTTGTCCAATGTGGCTTATCTGCTCTCAACTGAAAGCCAGCCTCTCTATAATGTCTGTATTTAATTTGATGGACAGGAGAGAAACAGCAGACAAAACAAAGATCTGGGGCAACTTAATCCATCTCGTCTTCTCTGCTGCTAGAGATGTATTGTTCTTGACAACAGGCAATTAACATAAAGCTAGACAGAAGAGAAAACCCACTAAGAAAGGGATTTTTCAGGTTAAAAATTTTATTTTGGATAAAGTACTTTGCAGTTTTCTCATTCATCGAATGAGTTTCCATTTACTGAAGCAACAGTGAATATTTGGAAGTTACTGTATATACAGTACAGACCAAAAGTTTGGACACACCTTCTCATCTCTAGAACAACTATTAAGAGGAGACTTTGTGCAGCAGGCCTTCATGGTAAAAAAGCTGCTAGAATACCACTGCTAAGGACAGGCAACAAGCAGAAGAGACTTGTTTGGGCAAAAGAACACAAAGAATGGACATTAGATTAGTGGAAATCTGTGCTTTGGTCTGATGAGTCCAAATTTGAGATCTTTGAATCCAACCACTGTGTCTTTGTAGAAAAGGGGAACGGATGGACTCTACATGGTTGGTTCCCACCGTGAAGCATGGAGGACTAGGTGTGATGGTGTGGAGGTGCTTTGCTGGTGACACTGTTGGGGATTTATTCAAAATTGAAGGCATACAGAACCAGCATGCCTACCACAGCATCTTGCAGCGGCGTGCTATTCTATCTGGTTTGCGTTTAGTTGGACCATCATTTATTTTTCAACAGGAAAATTACCCCAAACACACCTCCAGGTTGTGTAAGGGCTATTTGACTAAGAAGGAGAGTGATTGGGTGCTATGCCAGATGACCTGGCCTCCACAGTCACCAGACCTGAACCCAATTGAGATGGTTTGGGGTGAGCTGGACCGCAGAGTGAAGGCAAAAGGGCCAACAAGTGCTAAGCATCTCTGGGAACTCCTTCAAGACTGTTGGAAAACCATTTCCGGTGACTACCTTTTGCAGCTCATCAAGAGAATGCCAAGAGTGTGCAAGGTAGTAATGAAAGCAAGAGGTGGCTACTTTGAAGAACCTAGAATATAAGCCATATTTTCAGTTGTTTTACACTTTAAGTATTTCATTCCACATGTTTTAATTCATAGTTTTGATGCCTTCAATTTGAATCTACAATTTTCAAAGTCCTGAAAATAAAGAAAACTCTTTGAATGGGAAGGTGTGTCCAAACTTTTAGTCTGTACTGTATACTGTATATAAAGAAATGAATTGCATAAAGGGTGCTTTACATGCTGCGAAATCGCTACCGATATATCGTCAGGGTCACGTCGTTAGTGACGCACATCCGGCGCCGGTAGCAACATCGCAGCGTGTGACACAAATGAGCGACGATCAACGAGCACAAAAACGTGAAAAATCGTTGCTCGTTGACACGTCATTCATTTCCTTAATATTGTTGCTGTTGCAGGTACGATGTTGTTCGTCGTTCCTGCGGCAGCACACATCGCTATGTGTGACACCGCAGGAATGACGAATATCTCCTTACCTGCGGCCGCCGGCAATGAGGAAGGAAGGAGGTGGGCGGCATCTTCTGGCTGCTCATCTCTGCCCCTCCTCTGCTATTGGTTGGCCGCTAAGTGATGCCGCAGGGACATCGCTATGACACCGAACGCACCTCCCCCTTGAAGGGTGGATTGTTCAGCGGTCACAGCGACGTCGCTAACCAGGTACGTGCGTGTGTTTGCTACGGCAGCAAGCACCAAATGTCTCACGAGCGACGGGGGCGGGTGCTATCGCGTACGATATTGCTAGCTATCGCTAGCAATGTTGCAGCATGTAAAGCACCCTTAACACTACGGTCAGTATATGCATAAGCATACCCGAAAACCCCTCCTTTTGGATTATAGGCCAAGGTTAGAAGGGACCAGCTTGAATTGGCCGTATTATATTTCTTCATGAGTTTCTTAACCTCTTCATGACCAGGCTATTTTTGTTTCTTTCATTTATTATTTTTTCCTTTCCTTCTTCTAAAAGCCAAAACATTTTTAATTTTCCAAACAAGGGCTTATTTTTTGCAGGACAAGTTGTACTTTTCAATAACACCATTAATTTTATCTTGTGATGCATTAGAAAGAGGTAAAACAATTCCACGTGTGTTGAAATAAAAGTGCAATTTCACAATTTTTTTTTATTTAATTTTTTTATTTATTTATTATTTTATTTAACTGACCTGTCCATAAGATTCCCCATGGCAGTACAATTAAACAGATACCAACGATCTATAGTTTATTTTTTTAAGTGGTGAAAAAAATGTAAATTTATGGAAAAAAAAATATCTTTTACCGCTATTCTTTGAGACTCATTACATTTTCAATTTTGGGGATATGGGGTCCTGTGAGGGCCTGCTTTTTATGCCCTGAGCTGATATTTACACTTTATACTGATACCATTTGGGGGTAGATAAGATGTTTTGATCGCCTCTCATTGCATTTTATTGCAATGCTCCGGTGGCCAAAGAACATAATTCTGGAGTCTTAATTATTTTTTTTCATTACATTTACTGATCAGATTAATTTACCTTATATTGTGATAGATTGGATTCTTATATACTCAGCAAAACAAAATTTGTGTATTTTTTCTGAATGATTTATTTGTAATGGGGCAAAAGGGGGTGATTTGAACTATGTATAGCGAAAATCATGGTCTCCTATGAATGCAGCTAAATGCTGGCTTTCACAGCAGCACCATCATTACAAACAAGGAGTCTTCAGCTGTCATGGAAGCCCATTGGTGTTCCATGATCACGCCACAGATACTCTGATGGGCACATAGAATGGCGTAAGTGAAATGCCACTTTCAAAGATTGACAGCGGCTATTAACATATTTAACTCTCACGGCTGTTAGAGGCAGACAGTGCTTAATAATTCAGCCACCATGATTGGAAAAGATGCAGGCTCAGCATGCAATCCTGCATCAAAGTCAGGGACACAAAATGTACGTCATTATTATTATTATTATTAACATGTAGTAATAATAATAATTTATTGATTTATATAGCGCCATTAATTCCATAGCACTTTACATACATTGGCAACACTGTCCCTATTGGGGCTCACAATCTAACGTCCCTAACTGTATGTTTTTGGAGTGTGGGAGGAAACCGGAGAACCCGGAGGAAACCCACGCAAACACGGGGAGAACATACAAACTCCTTGCAGATGAAGTCCTTGGTGGCAATTGAACCCAGGACCCCAGCGCTGCAAGACTGCAGTGCTAACCACTGAGCCACCGTGCTGTCCATATGTATATGTATTTATAGAGCACCATTCATTCCATGGTGATGTACATGAGAAGGGGCTACATACAAAATACAGATACAAGTTACAATAGACAAACTGTTACAGAGGGGAGAGGACTCTGCCCTTGCGGGCTTAAATTCCATATGATATTGGGGAGAGAAAGTAGGTGGGGTGGTGAGGCAGCAGCTCTGGCGGTGGTGAGGCAGCAGCTCCGGCGGTAGTGAGGTGGCTGCTCTGGTGGTAAGGCGGCAACTCTTGTGGTGGTTGTGTAGTAGCTCTGGTGGTGGTGAGATGGCATCTTCGGCGGTGGTGAGGCGGTGGGGTCATTGGAGACTATAGGCATTTCTGAATAGATGAGTTTTCAAGTTCCATTTGAAGCTTGCAAGTGTAGCAGATAAACTGATGTGTTGACGAAGTGAATTCCAGAATACAGGGGATACTCGGGAGAAGTCTTAGAGGTGTTTGGGTGAGGAGAAAATGAGTGTGAGGAGAGAAGGAGATCTTTGGAGGGCTGGAGATTACTTGTTGGAGTGTTGCGGGAGATTAGTTAGGAGATATACGAAGGAGACAGATTATTGACAGCTTTGTAGGTCATATGTCAAGAAGGAGTTAAAGAGCCTCCATTGTAATATCATCAAACAAATAAAAAGAGAGATTTGAACAGCTAAGATCGCTCCTCTTTTCAAAAAGGAATGATGAGGGGTATCACAAAACCCAATACCCTCCCAACTTGATATAGCAAAGTTGTGATAGCAAGAAGAAAAAGAAAGCATAAGTTTTTTGTCACTTGTCTGTCAATTGTTAATTAACAGTTACATCATTGTCCTATCATTGTTTTATCCTGCGTTTAGAGGAAAGAGCTACGTATGGTATTGTTTTTACCATTTAGGTTTGCTAATATTTTTTTTCTTTCGTTTTTTTCCAGGTTGTGTGGAGGAAACTTGGAGATGCTGCAGGTTCATGTCCTGGAATTAGACATCTTTCTGGCAATCAGTACAAAGGACCAATGTAGAGCGAATGGATAAAGTCCAAAACCTTGTGGGAAAAAAATTAAAAAGAAAATTAAAATGATGGTGTTTCTAATGAAAAATAGTACAAAAGTACAAACAAATGCAAATCCCCAGGCATAATAATGTTTGAAATTATCACTGTATAAATTTATTACATGGCACAACTTGTCAAAATAATAAGCTGCAAATCTATTCTTTAAAATCAAAGAAATATACACTTCTTATTAGCACATACTATAAATATATTCTGATGGCACAGTTGTTGAAACCAAAAAAAGCTAAAAACTTTTATTTATAAAATGTTTCAGTCCATTAAATCAAATATATTAATATAATATAAGACATTTTACCAAGATTACGGTAAAAAAAAAAAATTATTGTAGCACAACAAAATGTTTGCGTATTCTATATAGTAATGGTAATTGGTAATTTTGATGTAATGAAAATATGAGATAAAAGTATTGGTTTATTATTTATAATGTACAATATAGAATATTATTATCACACCAGGCGCTTGGGGTTCATCTCCTATAGTATTACCTATAATAAAAATTTAATATATTACATCCTATTTCATTACAAAAGCTTTCAAAATTGTATTATAAGGAAAGTTCCTTTTATTCCTACCTATATCCTCATTCTAAAAATGGTGCTGCACAATCATAACGTGGGCATGCCAAAGTGCTCTAGCTTGTATTATTATTGTTTTTTAATACTTATTTTATAGTTTTAAATATTTTTTGTTTACTTTTGTGTTAATTTATTTTGTATTTAGGTCTTTAACCATTTTTTAAGTATTTACCGTATTTTTCGCTTTGTAAGATGCACTTTTTTCCCCCCAAAACTGGAGGTACATGGGGAGGTGTCATACAAAACAGATTTGGCTTACCGGGATGGTGCTGGTGGAGCGGGGTCATAGGAGGGAGGGTTATAGGACGTGCTCAGGGGTGTTATGGCTGGCGGCATTGATCGGCGGGCGGGCTGCAAAGATGTCACAAGACGGGGTTTCTCGGCGGCGGGTGCATTGAGCTGATTTCCGGCTCTATTGAATCGCCCCCAGTTGATATGATGGACTTCAAGAAAATGGCTGCGGAGTGTTATCTCTACACGCACTGCCTCCACGGCCATTATCTTGAAGTCCATCTCGTCAACCCCAGGCAATTCAATGGAGACGGCAGTCAGCTCAATGCACCTTCTGCCAAGACCCCCAGTCCTGTGACACTTCCACAGCCCACCTGCAGATAATTGGCACCTGCTGCGACAACCCCGAATACATCCTGTGACCCTGCCTCCTTTGACCCCGCATAATCTCTGTCGCCCCGGTAAGCCATATTTGGGAATTCAATAGTACCCGCCGCTAGACCCCCAAGCTTGTAGTATCACCAAATTTACTGAGCCGCAACACCCCCTCCTCTGAGCCTGCAGTATCGCCTACCCTGCCTCCTTTAACCTTCCTGAGCCGCTCCACCACTGCTGTCCCCCCGGTAAGAATTAGGATTAAGATGCACTAGGATTATAAGACAGACCCTAATATTAACATTAAAAAATATTTTTTCCTATTTTCGTTCTCTAAATTTGGGATGCGTCTTATAATCCTGTGCGTCTTATAAAGCGAAAAATATGGTCTTTATTTTTATAGTTAATACAATTTACAGATTAGTTGTGTTTAGAGGTGCTAATATCATGCTGATTCCTTTCCGGAAACATGATAAATTAAAGGTATACACGAAAATGAATTTAATTAAAATTAAATAAAACATTGTTTTTTGATATGTTACATAATTCACGAGATAAGTTACCTAATTTCAAAAAACCAATGGGACCACTCTTGACTTTTAAATGTAAATTATTATTTCAAATTTCAAATTTTAAAATTCTAGATTGTATTAGTAATTTCTATCTTTTTACAGTTTGGGTTCGTTTTTATAAGTTGAAACAAAAAAAAAAGAAAAAAACTAAAATTGCACTGGGTTTATGAAACTCAAGCTTATCTTGCAAATCATTCATTGAAAGAAAGATTTTCAAATATACAAAGCATGACCTTCCATTATTGAACTGCTAAATGCTTTTAATCAGATTGCCTGAGTATTGACCAAAAGGTGCCATAGATGTGTGTAGTTGAATTTCTTCATATGTTAAAATCATTAGGTTGTGTGTAGTTAAATGCTTTGATAGATGTTTGATGTGTTCAAACTGCTATGATAGTTTCTTGTATGAATGTGCAACAGGCTTGTTAAAATATATAGTTGCTTATTTTTTCACTTGACGTATATAATAGGAATGCAACAATCTTCTATTTTGTAGACTATAACCTAAAAATATATCAACCTATGGTTTTTCAAAAATTCAATGTTTCTATTAAATTAGCTCATGATTACAATATACAAACAAAAATTAATATTTAATAAATTATAAAGAATATTTCTTTGCAGACAGAAACCAGATGTTTATGAAATAAAGTGGAACCTTGGATTACGAGCATAATTGGTTCCAGGAGTGTGCTTTTAAACCAAGTTACTCTTATATCAAAGCAAATTATCCCATAGGAAATAATTGAAATGCTGACAATTCATTCCACAACCAAAAAATATTTACAGTATTCATACAAACTTCTTACAGTAATATAATGTACTGTATTCATATAAACTTATTACAGTCCACTAATACAAAATACTGTGCAGTATAGTTAAAGCATATAAAACAAATTAAACTGCGAATTAGCTTCCAATAGAATTATTGTTGTGTAAGAGGTACAATACAAGCAATGTGTTGTACTAGTTATCAGAAAGTACAATACTGTATCCACAAATGCAAACTGATAGACACGCTATATAGAATTTACTGTACTGTGCAATGGTATACTACATACAGTAAACAGTACATATGTCCGAAAGTTACTTCCAGCGCGGGTCAGAGCGCAGTGAAATGATGGAAACGGAAGTGTACATAGTGGGAATTTGCTCTTACTGAAAAGCATTGCTCTTAAACCAAGTTACACATTTTTTAAAAGCTTTGCTGTCTTGCAAAACGCTCTCAAACCAAGTTACTCTTAAACCAAGGATCCATTGTATTTGGTTCATAATCATCATCAGACCACCCACTTAAAGGGAGCAGAATTGTTCTCCCTCATCTTAGAGCAACATAATGTAGGTAAAGAAACTCTGAATCCAATAACGTATCCCTTAGGAGAAAAAGGAGTCTGTACAAACCATCCGGTAATGTTCATCTTTATTTATAAATTCATGATAAAATCACACACATGGGATGGGGAAAGTTAAAAATAACTGGTGCGTTTTTGAGTGCATAACGCACTCTTAATCATAGCATATTCACATTGGTTACACTCAGTACATTTATATACAAAGAGACCAATGAACAATTAAATAGGCATGAAAATTAATTAGCTAAATACATTTCATTTTTTATTGTTGTGTTTCTCCACATGAAATGTACATACTCGAGTATAAGGCAACCCAAGTATAGGCTGTGGCACCTAAGTTTACGACTAAAAACTGGGTAAACTTATTGGCTCGATTATAAGCCTAGTATTATAAGATGCAGCCCAAATTTAGAGAAAGAAAATTAGAAAAATAATTTTAATGTTAAAATGAGGGTTCGTTTTAAAATCCTAGTGTGTCTTCTATTAATTAGCTCTCCAGGGCAATGTGGTGGTGACTGCAGAGTAGCTCAGGAGGCTGGGTTTGTAATGCTGCAAGCTGAGAGGATGTGGGTGTCCGTGGTTCAGGAGGGTCACAGGACAGAAGGTCGGCAATACTTATGGCTCGGGGGTGTTGCAGCTCAAGAGGGTCTGCGATACTGGGTGATCAGGGGTATCATGTAAACTGCCAGCCATCTCAACGTAGCCTGCAGTCCGCTCGCAGGTTCAATAGGGCTCGCAGCCCACTGGGAGGCTCAACGGCACCCGCGGCAACACATGTTTGCCCCGAGTATTGCCGACAGTCCTGAGCTGCAACACCACCACAACAGCTCTAAGCCACAGTATCGCCGACCCTCCATCCTATGACCCCGCTCCGCTGCGCCAACTCACTTTATCCGGATTATAAGATGCACCCCCATTTTTTGGGGGAAAATGCATTTTATAATCTGGAAATGAGACCCTCACTTGAGTATAAGCTGAGAGGGACTTTTTCAGCATAAAAAAATGGGCTGAAAGACTTGGCTTATACACTAGTATATACAGTAGCTAATTAATTGTCACGCTTATTTCTTTGTATATTAATGTACTGAGTGTAACCACTGTGAATATGCTATGATTCACAGTGTGTTACGCACTTTAAACGCGTCAGGTGTTTTTATCTTTCCCTACCTCATTTTATCATGAATTTATAAATAAAGCAGAACATTACTGGATATTTTGAGAAGACTTTTTTTTCTCCTATGTCTCTGCTGAGCTGCACCAGCCTTTTTCTCCTGCATCCTCCGTATCCATTTCCCAGATGCCATGGACACTAAGTGGGTGAGCTCTATTTTTCTTACAATTTGATATATCACATAGATTACTGGCTGCAGCCATTCTGACTCAAAGATTTTAGATTTAGCAAAGCAGCAGAACTGAGAGAGCTCTATAGAGATTGTTCATTTACATTGAAGTGTCAATCAGAGGAGGGGGCCTGTCCGACTGCCCTGGGCATGACATTATAGTCCAGCAATGATCATCACTAGGTGATAAAGATTTTAAAGAAAAAACAAAAGGCTAAGGTTTTGATAAAACCATTAGTTTATGTAAAGAACAGCACACACACAGATAATAAAGGCTTAAGGCCCCTTTACACACTGAGACTTTCTAGCGATCCCACCAGCGATCCCAACCTGGCCGGGATCGCTACAAAGTCTCTGGTGAGCTGTCAAACAGGCAGACCTGGCCAACGACGCAACAGCGATACGGATCTGCAGAACGACCTAGCTAGTCATTGGGGACGTTGTAAAGCAGCTTTTTGAAAGGGAAGTCGCTAACGAAGTCGCTGTAAAGTCCCCTTTACACACTAAAACTTTGCTGCACAGCGGGAAACAAAGGACCAAAGAATGGTCCTGAATGGTTTTGTAGCGATCACAACTTCCCAGCAGGGGCCAGGTCGCTGATGTGTTTCACACACTGCAATGTCGCTGGGGAGGTCGCTATAACGTCACAAAACCGGTGACGTTACAACGAAGTCGTTTGCAATGTTGCAGTGTGTAAAGCCACCTATAGTTGATTTTCTTTTTTTAATCTCTACATCATGCTGTCCTCAGATTACATAGCAAAAACCTGCTGACAGATTCTCTTTAATGGCTCATAATATTATATAATATTTTTAATACATAGACAGGGCCCTTCTGGAAAATCAAATGTGTCAAAAAGTTTATATTATTTAATGAATGCACTATATGAATAACATGGTCATGTAAACATACGCTATCAGCCCTGTTCATCCATCTGTTTGGCCAAGAAGGACATTTGTACTTAATTAGTGGACAGAGACAATGCAATCAGAACCTAATGAGCAAAGATTTATCTACAGATAGACAACTTTTAGGATCTATCCAATGTCATGTAATACAATGCCGAAATGTTAAAAATTGGTTTAGACCTAAAATTACATATCATTTATTCAGCAGCATAGGCAAAGAAATTTCCAGGCTAAAGGCCCATTTCTTCGAAATAAGCTGCAGTGTTAAGCGACCGCTGATTGGCTATACATTTACCAATTGGCAGTCAGTTATTAGCTTGGTTACAAAGGCAGACTACATCTCCCATGCACACAGAGCAATCAGTAATAGAATTAGAACAATCTGTATGCATAGTCGGCCATGATTCTAGGCAGCACAGGTGTTGTTTGCATAGGACGATGAACCGCCGAGAAAAATGATCTTTTAAGTCAGCCAAAAGATTGCTTCATCTGAAAATTAGTGTTTTACTCATTTAACAGTTAATCATTAGCTTCTTTACACTGTGCAGTGTGCAATAATCACAACTATGACCTAAATTTGGGGTCAAACTATCTACCCAGCTACAGAAGGAAGCTTGGAAGTTGGTCTGTGACCTCTTCTATTTGCACAATAATTTAATCATGGTTATCTTTTAATATGTATATATAATTTATATAGTCAGTAATACTTAGATAAGAAGGCCCATATAGAACCTCTGTGCCAAAATCAAGAACATTTAAACCATTTGTCTCCTTTTGCTATACATAGTATTTAAACTGTCACTAGATTTACTTCAATAAAATAAAGTTCACTGGATATAAAAAGTATACGCAAGTACAGTACGGTAGTTTAAAATGCCTGATTTATGACATTTAAAAAAAATCATACAATTCATTACTTTTTCCACCTTTAATGTCACTTATATTCTGTAAAATTCAATTGATCAGTAATCTGCAATTTTTTTGAGTGGAAAAAGAAAAACAATGTGTATAAATGTGGTGGCATAAATATGCACACCTTTAAACCAATGCTTTGTTAAAGTACCTTTTGAATTTATGACAGCATTTAGTTTATGAGGATAGGATTCTATCAGCATGACACATCTATAATAATCGGTATTCTTTGCCCATTTTTTCTTGCAGTTAGGCTACTTTCACACATCCGGTTTTTGCTCTGCGGCACAATACGGCGCTCTGCAGAAAAACCGCAACCTTTTTTTTGCCACCGGTTGCGTTTTTTTTTGCATAGACTTACATTAGTGCCGTATTGTGCCGCATGGGCTTGCGTTCGGTCCGGTTTTTGCCGCATGCGGCAGATTTAGCCGATGCCACGGCCGGATGGAACGTTGCCTGCAACGTTTTTTTCGTTTTTTGCTCCGGCAAAAAAAACGCATCCGGCCGCTGCGGCGCATTTTTCAATGCATGCCTATGGATGCCGGATGCGGCATGATGCGGAAAAAAACGCATCCGGCCGCCTCATGCGGTTTCTTCCACTGCGCATGCTCAGTAGCGTGCCGCAACCAGAAAAAAACGGACCGACTGCATGTAAAAACTTATGCAAAGGATGCGGTATTTTCACTGCATCCGTTGCATAGGTTTCACAGCCTGATTGAGCCACACGGCTCAAACCGGATGTGTGAAAGTAGCCCAGATCTGTCAAATTGATAGAGCTCCAAATCTGTCAAATTGGAAGGTTATCTCTGGTGCTAAGCCCTTTTCAGGTCAACACACAAACTTTTAATTGAATTCAAGTCTGGACTTATCTTGGGTGGCCATTCCAAAA
The DNA here is from genome assembly GCF_048569485.1 of Anomaloglossus baeobatrachus. Taxonomy (NCBI): domain Eukaryota; kingdom Metazoa; phylum Chordata; class Amphibia; order Anura; family Aromobatidae; genus Anomaloglossus; species Anomaloglossus baeobatrachus. Next base: position 108,621,419 of record NC_134355.1, on the reverse strand, counting down.
TGCTGATGTCCTTTTGGTGAAGCCATTCTTTTGTTGATTTATGGAACGCTTATGGTTGTTGTCATGTGGATAGTTGAAATTCCTCATCTTTAGCTTTTTAGTAAAGGTCTGAAGATTTTGATGCAAAATTGACTGATATATTAAACTGTTCATAGCCCCCCACCACCACCGCCATGACTAAAGCCCAGTTTCCGCTGCCAAAAAACCCTCTCAAAGCATAACGGTGTCTTAAGCGGGCTTTACACGCTACAACATATCTAACGATGTGTCGGTGGGGTCACGTCGTAAGTGACGCACATCCGGCATTGTTAGTGGTGTTGTAGCGTGTGACAGCTACGTGCGACTGCGGTTGAATGTAAAACCGTTCATCGCATACACGTCGTTCATTTCCTAAAAATTGCACGTCAGGTTGTTCAATGGTCCCGAGGTACCACACATCGCAGTGTGTGACACCCCGGGAACGATGAACAGATCTCACCTGCGTCCCGCTGGCAATGCGGAAGGAAGGAGGTGGGCAGGATGTTTACGTCCCGCTCATCTCTGCCCCTCGCTTTTATTGGCAGGCTGCCGTGTGACGTCGGTGTGACGCCGAACGTCCCTCCTACTCCAGGAAGTTGATGTTCGCCGCCCACATCGAGGTCATATGGAAGGGTAAGTACGTGTGACAGCTTTTAATCGATTGTGCGACACGGTCAACCAATTGAACGTACCACACATACGATGGGGGCGTTTCACATCGCATATGATATCGTATGCTTAATTGAAAGGTGTAAAGGAGGCTTTATTCATGCCTCTCTTTGGGTATGATATTCTTTTTGTATTGCACTGGGCTGGCTTTGCGCCAAAGTTATCTATTGTAATTATTGCCAATAAAATTAACCTTGGTTTAAGACCATAATTTGTTTCCCCACATACTTTTGGCAGACTTGATATATGCTTTGGAAAAACATAGCAGTGCTTGGATACTTTTCTTTATAAGATGTCTAGTTCAATGTAATGACAGCATTCCAGACCAATTGTCTTTTTGACAATTTTTAGAGAGAAATCCAGTTCTAGGTAATGTCACTGTTATACCAAATTTTAACCTGTAATTTATGACTGTCATAATAGTGTTCCATGGTATATCTAAAGCCTTGGATATTTTTTTATACTTTTCTCCTGACTAATAACATTCAATAGTAAGATCCCTTTGCTGTGTTGTAAATTGTTTATAGACTATGGCTTTTGCTGTAAAATGAAACAAAGAAAATATCAATTAGGAAAATCCTACTTGAACAGCTAAACCTTATATGTGGTTAACCAGAATAACTTTAAATTATGGCATACTGTACTGATTACTAATTAACATGAGATTTAGGTGTGATTGGCTATTTATGAGTGCCATCACATTCCCAATTATAAGAAGGTGTTCTTATTTATGCAACAACATTATTTCAGTTTTGAGATCTTTATTTCCCCTTAACAATATTTCAGTTTGTTTCTCAATGGATTTGTACAAATCATGGGTAACTATATAGGTGGAAAAAGTTCTGAAATTATTTTTTTTTTGTTAGAATTTCTTTTACATGATAACCTAGCATTTCAAAAAGAGTGTGTAGATTTTTTTTATATCCACTGGTTATTTTGCTTCTTTCTTAATTTAAATTCTGAAGAAACATTCCCATCAAAAATGTTATCTCCCCATTTCTTTCTAAATATCTATGTGATGACATCTAGGTACAATAGTATACCTACTAATTGCTGTCTTCTGCAATTTTCAGTGCAATTCTGATCTTTGTCTGGATCACGTACTTCAAATCAGACAAGCTGGATCCCACAGTGGATTATGTGTGGAGCAATTGTCACTTTCACTTTATAGGCTTATGGCTCCACAGGTTTACACAGGCTGACATTGATCAAAGTAGCACCACCCCACCAGTTCCTGTGTAAGCCGAAAAACTGGGGAGTGGTTACGTGACCCACCAGAGGACCAAATAAATACTGAAAACCAGGAAAGATGGCAATCGTTAAGAATTTTAACTATATCACATATTTAGAGAGGATTAAGGAATACAAATTTTGGCAAGAGTATTTTTGCAAGAAAAAAATGAAAAGAACTCAACAAAAGATGTAGTAAATGTGAAGATGTACTTAATAATGAGGTCAACTCATAGACTACCCATGTGAAAATTACCAGGATATCTAGAAAGTCAAGTAACCTATAAATAAGTAGAGGTTGATCAGCCATATAATAAATTAATTACCCTTAGAGTAGAAAGGAGGGTTATCTAGCACCCAAGGCTATGAAAAGCAAAATAGTATATTCCAAAACCCATAGAGTAGGTAGGTTATCAATATCAGACTGGTGGTGGTCCGACATCCGGCACCCATCACTTCAGTTGTTATTAATGTCAATGGCTGGATGTAAATATTGAACAGAACTGAACAGTGTAGCAAAGTAGTACACCTTTGATGTGTAGCAGAAGCTGCTCAGAGCTGCAGATCAGCTTCTATTTATCTGGATAGGAGCAGATCTGCAGTTATTGGCAGTGAAAGCTGCAAATTGAATGAAGGTATACTTTTCAACAATATTCAATGTTTACATTCAGCCAAATTTGCTGATAGAGTATTTGACCTTTTTTTGTAAATAGAAACCCTAATTTATTTAAATGTATATCATATGGGGTATAACTCCACATTAGGCTAAGGCATAAGGCATTAGGCTAAGCACTATCATTTGTTCCTCTTTTTTGCCCCAATCCTTCCAAAACAGTCATTGTTTTGCAGCGCTTTATCGGTATCTATCAAACATAGCAAATATAGTTTTGTTACTTTAGTAATGATGAGGAACTATGCATCATGACCCTGAGTGCTGAGTTTGCAGATTTCCAATTGTAAAATGTCAGGCATTTACTGTAGAAATATCAATAGTAGAATTTGAAATAGATAAATATGGATAAATGTTTTAACCTTCATTGTTTTATATAGAAGAACAATGGAACCTTAATAAAAAAAAATATCAGTCTGCAAAGCTTTGGTGAATAGCAAAATACATCCAGCGTAGAAGAAAACATAGTGGCACCTATCATGTAAAACACCTTTCTTTGTTTCATGTCAGCTGAAATGGATCTGCAATCAGATGCAGGTTGAACAAGTACAACAGACATTTCACACCCACTGGTGCTTCCACAAGTCCTGGCTAAAGGACCTGAGGAAGTGCCAGCAGGCACAAAATGGCTGTTGTCCTTGTTCAACCTACATCTTATTGCAGATCCATTTTCACCTATATGAAACAAAAAAGTTTTTTTTACATGAAAAGTGCCACTCTGTTTCCTTCTTTCGAGTTAACTGGTTGGCACCATGTTGTCCATGTGACAGCAGCGCTGTAGCCAATACCAGACACCAGGGCCAGTAGCGGAAACTCAGCGGGGACCAGAGGATGGGGAGTAAGGTAAAGTTTACTTCAAATGGCAACCAATAAAGAGAGTTTTTTTTGAAAAGGGACAACCCCTTTAAAAAGTAAGGCTAAAAATGTTATAATCACAAGAAACCAAATGATCTAATTAAACCATAACCCACTATGTATATTAATTCATGTATTAATTAATAGGTAAAATTAGTTACTTAACATAGCTCCTTAATTTTAGAATACCCTTTCTATATGGATAACATGTATTCATTATTTTTTTTTTCCTGACTTAAATTTATTTGTTTTCAATTTAGTATGGGATATGAATATTTTAAGTATCTTAAAAAAAGAGAAATCTAATTTATTTGGCTGACCTATTGTAGCAAACGTTAAACCTGCAGATTCGCATATAATTACAGTATATTATTTAAAAGGGTATGCTGACCAGGGTATATCACACATGTCTAAAAGGTAGGTGTATTTTGCTTAAGAAAATGCAGTTTATACTTAAAGGGATATTAAGAGAAAAAATATTTATGGTGTAATTATCAGCAATGGTTCTGAAAATTTCTGAGAGCTATATTCATAATACCTCAAGGAGAAATAGTAGAACATGAAGAGACAGACTTTCAATCTGCTGTATCTTTAGGGAGTAACTGTTTTTTATTTTTTGCTCCATAAATACATAGTACACATGAAAATAAGAAACTTTATAATGTTTTATCAGACAAATCTTGTTCTTTCTCTTGGAATGGTAGAATTGGAAGTTACCTTAAGGGCCATCGGGTATAACCCTCTGCGAGTGCAAGTTTTACTAAATCAAATAAAACTATATGTTTATCCAGCTTCCGCTTGAAGATTTCCATTGATGGTGATTGGTGAACTCACTACCTCCCGCGGATGCCAGTTCAACTCCCTAACTGCCCTCACTGTCAGAAAGTTACTCCTATGTCTAATCTGAATCTTCTTCATTTTAGTTTCATCCCATTGCTTCTTGTACTTCCCTGTTAGAATGAGAATAAGGTGGTTCCCTCTGCACTGTGACTACCTTTCAGATATTTGTATACCGCTATTAAGTCTCCTCTCAGCCTTCTCTTTTGCTAACTTAACATTCCTAATTTTTGAGCTGGTCTCCATATGACATGGTTTGCAGAACTTCTGCCATCTTGGTTGCTCTTCTCTGGAATAGCTCCAATATATCGATGTCTTTCTTGAATTGGGGCACCCATAACTGTACACAGTATTCCAGGTGGGGTCTGACCGGGGCAGAGTATAGGGGAATAATTACCTCTCTTGATCTAGATTCAATGCTTGTCTTGATACATCCCAGAATTTTCTTGGCCTTTTTAGCTGTAGCTCTGCATTGTTGGCTCATGTTGAATCTGGGATCCACTATTATGCAAAAGTCCTTTTCCCCGGTGCTATCACCTAGTTCTATTCCTCCCATACTATATATGATTTTTACATTTCTTTTACCCAGATGTAGGACTTTGTATTTGTCGCTGTTAAACAGCATTCTGTTTGCCTCGGCCCATTGTTCAAGTGTGTCTAGATCATTTTGAATACACTCTCTTTCCTTTCGGGTGTTTCCTATTCCCCGTATTTTCATAACACCTGGAAATTTTATGAGTTCCCCAATAATTCAATTGTCCAGATCATTTATTAAGTTATTATACAGTACTGGGCCTAGGACGATGCCTTGGGACACCTCGCTTCTCTTTCAAGATTGACTTTTCATTTTCAATTCAAGGGTCAAATCTATATTTAGTATAGACAGATGTTCACATTACTGAGATTGGAGATGTCAATAGGTGATCATCAGATATATTTTAGAGAGGGAAAGAAGAAAGACGGTAAGAGGAGTTAAAGACAGAGAAAGACATTTGGTTGCAAGTTCTCCTAGCACAACTTTTACAGTTCTCCATAGACATGAAATCTGTTATCTCCTATCTCAGTATTGGGAAAATCTACGTTCACTGATGACAGGTTTTACCCATCAATTGAGAATTTTCAGAGTGAATGATCAGTTCAGAAGAAAGAGTCAGATTTATCTAGTAAGATGTATTAAAAGGTTTCTAAATTTCATGAGTACTATTGATTTATAGAAAAGTAAATAAAAAGGTGCTTACATTTTAATTCACAGAAATCCTATTTTCTTGATTAGAAGTAAGGATGATCGAATACCTCAAATATTCGGCTTCGCGAATATTTTCCGAATAGGTTGCCACTAAGCAACTATTCAATGCGCAATGTAAGTCTATGGGAAGCTCTAATAGTTCCGAATAGTTGTTATTCGTGTTTCTCATAGACTTACATTGCGCATGGAATATTCGCGAATAGTCGAATAGCGGCGACCTATTTGGAAAATATTTGAGAAGCTGAATATTTGAAGTATTCGATCATACCTAATTATAAGCTTTCTAGTCAGGGTTGCCAACTGTCCAGAAATTCCAGGACAGTCTGTAAAAATAGAGCACATTTTTGTCTGATCCGTAAATAAAAAAATGAAGACATCTGTGTTTTTTTGAAGCTGGAGAAATTTATGCTCATTGTTTTGACTGTGATTATCGCCATTTTACAGTTTACAGTAAATGCAGCTAAAGGCTGTCCAGGAATTTTGATAAACTGTCCAGAACTAAATAAAAAGTCAAGTTGACAACTATGGTTCTAGTTCTAGGAGCTTACTACTTAATAATACAATATTTTATTATATAAAAATTGCCACTAAGATCAATTTAGAAATTATTAAATATAATAATGATGAACTTTACTGTAGACTGGAATTAATAAAATATTCAAACAATAGAGTACTTTATTGTGTTCTTGCTAATATAAAATGAATGGAGTTCTCTTGAAATATTGCACTTACTGACTAGCACAATACAAAAACTATAAAACTATCCTACCAGAAAATACAATGCATTCAGATGATGTGTCCCTATTATCAAAATTTAATCAAAAGTAGATATAACTGCTGTAAAATCATCGAGATAACAGCAAACCTGAGTATGGCATGCCTGCTCGCTGATGTTCTCTGAAATTGTTGCATTCCTATCAAATATCAGTATAAAGGTTTCAATTTCAGGCCTGAAGCACTAATCTGGAGTGCCTAATATACCAGACAGTGGTGTTTAAATTAGAAACAATTATGTACATTTTGATACTGTATTGAGATTATTTTTTTACAGTTCTGCATATAAAATAGCATTGAGTATATGTATTCATTAGAGCAACAATATTAAACTATTTAATCTCATTTCATTGCTGTTGTATTTTGTTCCTTAAAACTATGGAAATGATAGGATTGTGAATATATCATATAATGTGCATTGCTAGGATTTGAAACAATTTCCATATTGGTCTGGTAATGATTGCCAAGACCCCCAACAATAAAGAGGGTGGACATTTTCTATTGTTAGTGCATCTTTCCTCACAAACAGACTAGCCCTTCTGTCCATACTTTCTATTGGAGGATAAATATAAAAAAACCTTTTAGATAAAAATCCGTGAGGATTCAATAAATAAAGGAAATGATGATGGAATTGATATTAAAATTAATATTTTTATTCAATGATTAAAATAAATATTCATTACAAATTCATAGAAGTAGAAGGCAGGAAAAAAGTCCCATAAATTATAGCAGCGGTTTACCAGGAAAGTAAAGTGCTTAGTGCAAAGACCACTAATATTTAAATAAATATCCGTGCATCATATATAACAAAGTGCACAGTGCAAAAATTAAATATCCAAGTGATATGGCATATATGAAAGAGATATAGTATAATTGTCCTGTATATCAAAAAAACAAAGTGTAAAAATGTATTGTTTTGTAAGGGAAATTATACCTTCAATGGGGTCTATAAATGATCCTAAGTATGCCGCTATGCCCCATGGACCGGTCTGGTCTCTTGCTCCTCCATTAACAGCCATTGCATGGACAGACGTGCTGGTCAGTTTGTAAGGAAAGGTTCGCTAACAAGAGGAAGTGGCCGACTCCTTTGAGTAGAGATGATTGAAACTATTCAATTCAAATCAAATTCAAGACAAATTTTAAACAATTTGCAATCCAACTTGCGCAAATCGCCAACACAATGCCCACCATTTTACACATTGCAGAAGATTGCTTCAGTAAAAGAAGGCTGACATCATATCAAGTGTGAAAAAAATCACTATGCAAAGATCAAGACCAATATCACCACCATATGCTGACCGTATTATGGTAGTTACCAGTTCTGTAGAATGTATTAAGAGATTACAGTACTGTTATAGATAATGACTTATAAATGATGTTTTGGGGTTTTTTTAAACTGTAATTATTATACAGGATTATGTAAAGTTAACAAACAATGATACCAAAATACACAAATAAATGGCAAGGCAGTATAGGAGATTAAGCATGTAGGAGGCAAAAAAAAAAAAAAATCACATCTACCCATGAGCTCAAGGCATCCTAAGGGTCAGAGAAGGGGATAGCTCAGAAGTGTCCTTAAACTGGATATTTAGTGAGTTGATACACATGGCACTTCTGGGGTGGTGCTAAGGTAGGGTCCAAAACCATCTCAAGTAGATGTAGAAACTTTGCACTCAAGATAAATATCAATAGTGGTCTTTTATTATGAAGAACTTGTAGGACCAGCACAAGCACAGATGCCTCGGTCAAAGACCTTCATCAGTGTGCATGCAGGGGGTCCTCAGAAGGTGTAGCCACTGGTGCAACCAGGTATGACGCGGTGTCCATCGTCTATGTGGCTGTGGACACCGCGTCATACTACTACTACATGACTACTGGGAAAATATAGTCTGGTCAGATGAGATCAAAATTGAACTCTTTGTCTTAATACACAACATGTTTGAAGGCCAAAATGCACTGCATATTACCCAGAAAAACACTATACCAACAGTGAAGTTTAGAGGTGGGAACATCATGGTGTGGGGCTGTTTTTCAGCACATGGCACTGGAAAACTTCATATAAATAAAGGAAGGATGAATGGAAAAATGTATCGAGACATTCTTGATAAAAATCTGCTGCCATCTAATAGGATAATGAAGATGAATTGATGGTGGACATTACAGCAAGACAAAATACACAGCCAAGGAAAGTCTCAATCGGTTTCACAAAAAGAATACAGCTGCTAGAATGACTCAGCTGACCTAATACCAATAGAACATTTATAAAAGGAACTAAAGTTCAGAGTTAATAGAAGGAGCCATGGAAGCTTCAGAATTTGAAGATTGTTTGTGTGAAAGAAAAGGCCCAAGTCACACCTGTGCAATTCATGCGATACAAGTTTCTCCACACAGGAGGCGTCTTGAAGCTGTCATCACCACATAGTCTTTTGCAAAAAGTATTAGAAACATTTTAGTAAGTGTGTTCAATACTTTTTCAATGTCATTTCTCATTATAACACATCACTGAAATTAATGGACATCTATGGTTTAGTTTATTTGCCTATGTTGATTGGATTGATTGTTTCTGGCATCTAGTTACAAATTCATGTCAATTGCACCTTTAGAAATATATCTACTTAGAAAATTGGTGACGTGTTAAATTTTAATTGCAGTATATCACTAACTTTTGACTAATATTTAATTGGTGTAATGTTCTTTGCAATGTCACAGATGTTAAACACTATGGGGAGATAAGGTATGCACACCAGTGACTATGTAAGGGGAATACATGAAATAGCAGAAACTGCTGTGTGAATACTGACTTGAAAAATCCAATAGCTATATGTAAGAGTGAAAATGTGAGAAATGGAATCTGCATTACTGCCATGAACATATGAATCAAAAGAAATTTAGCTGCTGAATTGATCAATGCAATAGAGCCCCAACACTACGCCAAAGTATTTCTCTACGTTGGGGTCCCTAGCTAGTGTGTGTCCTCTCATGTAGTTAAAAAACTTACCGTGTATGGGAAGCTAAGACCCAGGCTATTTATGCGTATGATATGGATTGGTAATAGGTGTGGTTGGGGAGGGTTCACAAACGAAAAACTACTAACAAATAAGGAATAACGTTTGGAACACCAATCTAAGTCTGAAGTGGGTGCAAAAACCTAAAAAAACATCACTATGGGGAGATAAGGTATGCACACCAGTGACTATGTAAGGGGAATACATGAAATAGCAGAAACTGCTGTGTGAATACTGACTTGAAAAATCCAATAGCTATATGTAAGAGTGAAAATGTGAGAAATGGAATCTGCATTACTGCCATGAACATATGAATCAAGAGAAATTTAGCTACTGAATTGATCAATGCAAGTCAGTATTCACACAGCAGTTTCTGCTATTTCATGTATTCCCCTTACATAGTCACTGGTGTGCATACCTTATCTCCCCATAGTGATGTTTTTTTAGGTTTTTGCACCCAGTTCAGACTTAGAATGGTGTTCCAAATGTTATTCCTTATTTGTTAGTAGTTTTTCGTTTGTGAACCCTCCCCAACCACAGCTATTGCCAATCCATATCATACGCATAAATAGCCTGGGTCTCAGCTTCCCATACACGGTAAGTTTTTTAACTGCATGAGAGGACACACACAAGCTAGGGACCCCAACGTAGAGAAATACTTTGGCTTAGTGTTGGGGCTCTATTGCATTGATCAATTCAGTAGCTAAATTTCTCTTGATTCATATGTTCATGGCAGTAATGCAAATTCCATTTCTCACATTTTCACTCTTACATATAGCTATTGGATTTTTCAAGTCAGTATTCACACAGCAGTTTCTGCTATTCCATGTATTCCCCTTACATAGTCACTGGTGTGCATACCTTACTCTCCATAGTGATGTTTTTTTAGGTTTTTGCACCCAGTTCAGACTTAGAATGGTGTTCCAAACATTATTCTTATTTGACAGATGTTAAACAAACTGGATAGCTGAACTAATAATTTTTAGGTATTTAGAATAGAATATTACCCAATTAGAACCATTTATTTTCAACATGTGAGTAAAGCTGAAACATGGTTTGGTATTTGGTTAGCTGGAAATTTGAAATTGATGTTCATTATGTACTATCCCCGACATCAAGTCGACTGTTCAGCCAACGCAAAGGATCGATATGCCCAAAGAAGCAAAGAAGCTATACTGCTGTGCCAAACTGGCCTTGAGGCTGCAGACTCTAAAAGTCATAGTGTTAAAAACATAATTGATTTTCTTGGGATGAGTCTCTTATAACAGATATTTCAGCTCAAGCTTTATCTAGCTAAAAAAAAAAGTTTAAGATTGACATCACCAAAAGCTCCATTTACTGATAGTGATCTAGCTGTAGTGGTAGCACACACCTGCCGTAGGGCTCCTGTAGTTATCTTTACTTTCTCTATGCTGAATGAGGATCATTTTTAACTTCCAACTTGAAGGCTTGCTTTCATCTTGGCTGGACATCTGGAATATCACAACTTGCAGACACTGCTACCCCGAATAAACAGTATTCTGCAAAGTGTATTTCCATTCCTTCTTCCTTCTAGAATTGGTGAGGCAGCTGCTGCTTATTCATATAAAGAATACAATAAAGTAAGTAATGCTTTATAAGAAGTAGTGTGCATGGTGCAAAAGTCACCAAGTGTTAAGGCAGCAGAGAGACTCAGCAGAGGTACATATTGCTCCATAGGAATGAAAGATCCATTGTCAACTACTAATGCAATAATACTTTTGGTTTTGGGCACATAAATAATACTTTTTTTTCAAATGTTTTATACTTAAAAGAATGTTAACTGATATTCTAATAATACAGCATGTGCTTACTGCTTTTTTTGGTGTATTATGTTCCTTAGCCCCAATGGTGCTGTGGATTAGGTGCAAAATAGAAGCGGGTGTCATTGATGGATTTGAAATTTTGCTCTGCACAACAGTAACAATTATGGGGATCGAGGAGGTGGAGTGAGCAAAACGCTGTCTCCAGCTGATGGTCTTCACTATTAAACTCCAAATCATCCTGCTATGATCAGATGAACTATGGGAAACAAACTCCATAGTGTCCTATGCTCCCTCCGTACTAATGCATTTGACCAGAATTTTCAAAAAAGGCCGGCGTCATACTTGCGATTGACTCGCAAGAGTGCAATGCGAGAAAATCTCGCATTGCACTCGGACCAATGTTAATCAATGAGGCAGCTCCGATCTGCTTTTTTTTCCAGTCCAAATCGGACTTACAAAAAATTGCAGCATTCTGTGATTTCTAGAGTTTCTCGTGCGAGTCTCTCCAATGCAGGTCTATGGGTGTGAGAAAAAACGGATGTCATACGGACGGCACACGGACCATCCTAGTAGCATCCTTTTTTCTAAATACAATTCTATCATGTAGCAGAGAACACTGTAAATGCTCCTGTAAATGACTGTAATGACTAATAGCTGCTAAGAAAAAAATGGATAACATACGGATTGAATACGGATTGCTCATGGACTACTATCATGAGAAAAATCACAAACTCGCATTGCAATTGCATTGCACACGGATCAACAATCGGACATAGCTCATCCTACTCTCAGACATGAGAATTGGACCGATTTTGCAATTGCAAGTGTGATGCCGGCCTTAGGCCAAATGTGGCATGTGTTTAGTACTTCTACTGTCGTAACAGTACAACTACAACTACCTCCTTATCCATGATATTAGCGCTTTATTCTATTGACTTGACTTGTCTCTCTCCCAAGCCATGTTTTAGCATACTGTACATTTTGGACAAAAATATAATGTTTAATTTGTTGCTAAACCTTGTTAACAAACGTAAACAATTTTTGGTTCAGAATTCTACCACTCAGTTGGGCTGTTAAAGAGTTGTGACTCGGGGGGAAACAAAGACAATTGGGGTGCCACATCTAAGGATTGTCCTGAGTGTGATGTTGAGATGGAGGAAGAGGAGAGCAGTTAAACGAAGAACAGGTCCACCGTGTAAAAAAAGACTCAATCTATATTCCAACACCATGAAAAATCTTCACATATTGAGACAACAAATAAATGTAACACAGGTCTAGTTGGCTCGATTTACTTATTTCGAGGGTAACCTCTTAGTCAAAACCTGAGGAGGAGGAGGAGGAAAAGGGCGCTTGCCCTTCACTGTAGCACATGCTCTTTCTGGGCCTCATGTACATGTCGTATTGCTATGTGGCTGCCAAAGAAGGGGAGTTGAGGAGCCTATCCAGTAACATAGGTTGTTGGTTGTCTTTGCATAGGATGAGCCGATGTTTGTTCAGTAGAGCTTTTAGAAACATTAGCACCTATCCCATATACACCTCGAATAGAGATGAGCCACCCCCGTAGAGTTCGAGTTTGGTTCGGTTAGTCGAACGGAGGCTCCGTTCGACGAACGTTTGATGAACCGTTCAACGAACCACTAGAACCCCATTGAAAACAATGACAGGCAAACACAAAGAAATAAAAACACATAGAAAACACCTTCAAAGGTGTCCAAAAGGTGACAAATAACTCCCAAGACACCACAAACACATAAGAAAGTGACAAGGACATATACTCATGCAAAAACAAAAGAGCTGGACGAGTAAAAAGAGGAGGAGACTTAGATATCGGAGTATCTGCAAGTGAACATCGATGCCATTACGGTGCAACTTGAGCCTTGCTCATTTTGGGCTTTTAATCTGGATAAATTGCCTGAGCTCACCACTTACACCTTGGGGATCTTGTCGTGTCACCCAGCCAGCATTCTCTCGAAATGTGTCTTCAGTGCTGCTGGGTGTGTGTTGACAGATAAGCGCACTCGTCTGTCCAGTGACAATGTGAACAGACTAACGTTCATCAAGATGAACAAGTCATGGATCACAGAGGACTTTTCTACACTTGTGTCATCCAGGGGAGGCGAAAGGCTGGTGTATTTTTGAGAGTACTTCATGCAACGCATCTTTTTAAGTTTGCAACTGGGGGACAACTGATGCCTGTGAATTGGTGTGTGTGTGGCCTAATTTTTGGAAACGAGGGAGACTGTGGTTGGAGTTCCCTTTTTTTTGACAAATGACCCAAGATGAGGAAGTCAGGGATCCGCAAGGACTTTTTTACCCCTGTGTCATCTAGGGGAAGTGGAAGGCTGGTGTATTTTTGAGAGTGCTTCATGCAAATCATCTAATTTAAGTTTGCAACTGGGGGACAACTGATGCCAGTGAAGTGGTGTGTGTGTGGCCCAATTTTTGGAAACGAGGGAGACTGTGGTTGGAGTCCCCTTGCTGTGTTTTACATGATTTTAGAAGGGCATGACATGCCTAAGAGGTTGACTTTCAGCATCTGCAAGCTGTTAGCTACAGAAATGCTTTCCACCTTTTTGATATAGAGGATTTTCGAGACCTTATGCAAATCGCAGTGCCCCAAGAGCCGATGCCCAGTTGCCACTCTTTCTCCAAGAAAGTCGTGCCCGCGCTACACCAGCATGTCGCACACAACATCACCGCTTCCTTGAGAAACTCTGTGTGTGATAAGGTGCATTTCACCACAGATACTTGGACCAGTAAGCATTGACAGAGGCGTTACATGTCGCTGACTGGGCACTGGGTAACTATGGTGAGAGATGGAGAAGGGTCTGTTGTACAAGTCTTGCCGTCACCACGAGTTGTGTGTCAATCCTTCCTCTGTATGTAGAAGTTCCTACACTGCTTCTGCCTCCTCAACCTCATCTGGGTCCTCAACCTCCGCTCAAAACCTGTCTGGTAAGGGCACCAGCATTGTAACTGTGCACAAGGAATGCCGCACACCTCCTTACTATGCTGGCAGCAGAGCTCAATGCCATCAGGCGGTCAAATCTGTACTTTAAAATGTATGTGAAATGTGAGTAACACCGCTGAGTAGTTGCGGACGGTTAGCTCTGGAGACTGAGTTTCATTAATGGTTGTCTCCACTCAACCAGCAGCCAGGGAAGGCCGGGTGCGACAATGATGCAAAAATGGGTGCGGCCCTTCACCGGGACAATGTGACACACGTGCCTTGTATGGCTCACGTGTTGAACCTAGTTGTCCAGCAATTTTTAAACCACTATCCCGGCCTACATTGCCCTCTGCAGAGGGCACGGTGTAACGCCTGCCTCGATCCACACACTCATACGGGCTATAAAGGATAGGCTAGAGGGAAGCCACTCAACAAGCTGCACCCCTAGAACCCGAAATCCTTTAACCCCTATACAGGGATTTGAAATTACTCAGGGCCAAAGGTGATCAATACCTGTGGAAGGCTACAGTACGAGAGAGTAGTAGTCAGGCATGGTAAAACCATGAATTGAGGAACAGGAACAGAATCGGACGGCCAGGACTCAATCAGAAAACAAGCAGAGGTCTAATACGGATCGGCTAGCGAGGTACATAAACAGCAGGCAGGAAAAGTAGTTAGGAAACAAGAACACAAAATCACAAAACAGAACTGGGGTAACAGTAACCAGAGGTTCATAGCTATGTCTGGCAGTGGTCAGCAGACAGGAGGGGCCTAAAAAAGGGTGTGGTGTCTTCCCATTGGTTGTAGCTGAATGATGTTACTTCAGCTATGAGACAACAACCATCTACAGTCAGCCATTGGTACTGCAGGTCTCAAGGTAACCCAGCCCAGTGGCTGTGCAGAATCTGCGGCCACAGGCATCGACTCCTCTCTCATCCACAGCACTATCTACGAAAGGAACACAGTGTCACCTGGCAACCGGAGTACAAGTTGCTGGAGCAGACTCCGGGGGTGACGTAACAGCCGTGTGCGACAATGATGCAAACCTTGGTGCGGTTCTTCACCAGGGCAATGTGACACACGTGCCTTGTATGGCTGACGTGTTCAACCTGGTTGTCCAGCAATTGTTAAACCACTATCTCGGCCTACACGGCCTTCTGCAGAGGGTACGCTCGCTATGTGCTCACTTCCACTGTTCACACCCAGCAGCTGAACAACTTTCATCGCTCCAGAAGTCTTTCGGTCTGCCTGTTCCCCGCCTGCAATACGATTTGCCGACACGCAGGAAGTTGAATCTGCACATGTTGCAGCACCTGTGGCAGCACCGGCGAGCCCTGCTGCAATACGTTATGACTATGCAATACGTTAGCCTGGACTAATGAGATCCAGAGGTGGGGCAGATCACGCTGCTGGAGTGGTCTCACATGGAGTACCTATGCACCCTTCTTCACAGTTTACAAATGGCGATGAAGATGTTAAGCGCTGACGATGCCATTATCATTATGACAATTCCAGTCATCTACATGCTGGAGCACACTCTAAACATTATTTAGAGTCAGGTGGTGGGACAAGAGGAAGGGGAGGAAGTACAGGAGGAGTCATATGCAGAAGGGATAACAAGATCTACAAGGTCCACACGTTCAGCAACACCAAGGTGTCAGGCATGGGACGGTGGGGGAGAGGGATTAACAAAGGCACATAGTATCAGCCAAACTGTTGAGGAGGGTGCAGGCGCCCAGGAAGAAATGGAGGACAAACTGGCGATGGGCATGGAAAACTCAGTAGATGAGGGCGAGCTTGATCACATTTCTGTTGTGCGAGGTTGGGGGGAGAGGGCAGAGGAAGGAAGCATGATTCTTACCTCTCCGCCACCAACACAGCAAGGACTTGGTCCTCCTGGATGCGCAAGACACATAAGCGCCTTCTTGCTGCACTACCTACAACATGACCCTCGGATTGTCCTAATTCGAAGGAATGCTGACTACTGGGTTGCCACACTCTTAGATCCCCGGTAAAAGACAAAATTTGGTAAAATAAATCCTGCCATAGAAAGGGACGCACGTATGCAGGAGTATGAGCAGAAGGTGGTACGCAATCTTAGATCGGCTTTTCCACTAAACACCAGTGCTGCACGGAGTCAATCTCAACGCTTTGTCATGGCTAGAAGGAAATGGTCTTTCACTTGTCCACATCTGAAGGATCGAGGGGTGGATGTGCAAAATTGCAAATTTGGTCATATACAAAATAAGTGGAAAAAGGCCATATGCTGGTGGAAAGGGGAACAGGTGTGTTGTAAAGGAGAAAAAAGTTTGTGTCCGTGGGTTTGGTGGTTAAGCCACAATAACATCTGCTGAAGAAACACCATCTGTTATGGGGGGACTGGCAGATTTGGATAAGGTGGTATATATCCCAATCGCCAGTCGGGGTCCACCGTGCTCTTAGATGGAAAAGGAGATACTGGAAACCCGAAGGTTATGCGGAGGATACTGAGCTGGGTGGCTCTGAAACAAATAGTAGCCTGAACCGAGTTAGACGACAATCAGATCTGGAGACTTGGAACCCTGTTAGCATAACAGGGTCCACACACCCACCCAGCCCAGGAACTCCCTGTTAACAACACAGGGGCCATTTCCTACGCTGTCCGTGTGCGTAGGGGGAACACCTGTGGACAGCAGGCGCAGCAGCAGCAGCCCAGTTAATGCCACTGCACTGCAGTAGCAGGACTGGTAGGACAGGAGCTGGTCATAACCGTTCTGCATTACCAAGTGTGGTGGCGTCCTGCACCGACGCCCTATCCCTGCCTACCTCTGGCCTAAAGCCGCAATGGGTTCAACACATGGAGGTGTTCTCTGTCTGAGCATAATAGAAGACTGCACACCTCCTTGTTGTCTCCAGCCCCTTTTCTAACCTGGGTCCACCCCAACCCAGGGTGGACTACAATGCACCTCCATGAGCCAAAAGCAGAGTGCCACGTTGTCAGTGACATAACCAGCGGCCTATCCGGAACCGCCACTTCAATGATGACCTCATGGCAGCCACGCCCCAAACACCTCACCAGTAATCGTCTGACGAACAATGATGAGGTGCCAAATCATAGGGGCGGGCCTCTGCGAGCCAGTCCGGAGTGGCCACATCATCGGGACACCTGATGACCTCTGGACTCTCATGGAATAACACCTCACGGACATGGCCATTGAGTTCCTTTATGGACCTAGCCTCTGATGCACTAAGTGCCTGAGCATGCTCATTTGCCTGAAAACAGTCTCAGAAAACAGCTTCTGCATGCTCTGTAGGACCAACACAGGAATTAGACACGGCACGGAGTCCAAGTACCTGTGCAAAGAGGCTTTTCTCACTAAGTGTGGGAGAATGAATAGTATCACAAACTGAGGACTTAGGGGCACTTTGCACACTGCGACATCGCAGGCCGATGCTGCGATGCCGAGTGCGATAGTCCCCGCCCCCGTCGCAGCAGCGATATGTGGTGATAGCTGGCGTAGCGAAAATTATCGCTACGCCAGCTTCACACACACACTCACCTGCCGTGTGACGTCCCTGTGGCCGGCGACCCGCCTCCTTGTTAAGGGGGCGGGTCGTGCGGCGTCACTGCGACGTCACACGGCAGGCGGCCAATCGTAGCGGAGGGGCGGAGATGAGCAGGATGTAAACATCCTGCCCACCTCCTTCCTTCCGCATAACCTACGGAAGCCGCGGTGACGCCGGTAGGAGATGTTCCTCGCTCCTGCGGCTTCACACACAGCGATGTGTGCTGCCGCAGGAGCGAGGAACAACATCAGACCGTCACGTCAGCATAATTATGAATTACGCTGACGCTGCACCGATGATACGATTACGACGCTTTTGCGCTCCTTAATCGTATCATCTAGGCTTTACACACTGCGATGTCGCATGCGATGCCGGATGTGCGTCACTTTCAATTTGACCCCACCGACATCGCACCTGCGATGTCGCAGTGTGCAAAGTGCCCCTTAGTCTCAGGAATGGCACAATCATGCTGAGCATACTGACTAGGTGAAACACTGTACATAGGCTGTGTCTGAGTAAATCGGCACACACATGCACACTAGCCGTCTCTCCACACTTAGACGTGGATGAGGAAGCAGCCAGCTATACGACCCAAGAGACAGACAAAAATGGCAGCTGACGCCTGGGCGCAACTGGAATCGCAGCTGGCTGCTCGCGTCTACAGCGGCACCGATTCGTAACACTAACTACCAGCCAAAATAAGAGGTGTATTTCTTCCCTTGGATGACCTGATATGATCCCTATTTTCAGGGACACGACCATCGCTACCAAATGTAGATGAGGCAACAAAAGAGCAGGTGCTTCAATGGATCTCCAGTGCTCCATTAAGTGGTCTCTCCTCCACCCCAACTTCAATATCCCAAATACTCCATTCCTCTGTGGTGTCAACCCAATTGCACTTGCTTCCAAACAGCTCACAAGTTTCCACCAGCCCTGCTGAGTATGGGGTAACAGAGATGGTTGAGTCTGCAGAGCTGTTTAGTCACACAATAGCCTGGGAATCAGAGGTCTGCTCCAAAGTTGCAGTGAGTACAGACAAGGAAATGATTTGCACTGATGCCCAGAAGCTTTGTAAGTCAGATCCAGGACCCGATGAAGAAGGTGCTGATCATAATGTACACCCTCATTCCCAAACTGTAAATCATCCTGGTGGAGACAATGAGGAACATGCTGAGGAGACTCAGATACCTGATTGGAACGACAACTTTACTATTCGGTCAGGCCCGGAAGAGGTTGGCTCGGAGGAGTCAGGACAAGGGGAGTGAAAACACACAGGGTGATGATGAAGTTGGCGACCCCACTTACTGTCAAACCAAAGTCAGCCAGTCGATGAGGTCAACACAGGAGGTGGAGGAGGATGCTACTGACGACGAGGTTACGTTGAGTCTTCTTGGACAGAGACAAAGTACTGAAAGCATGTCAACAACTGAATCCTCAGCCACAACTCTGCCTCTGAGCAGAAGTCGTGGTGGCTCTGCAGGTCGCATGGGCTGTACGCCGTGTCTAGCCTGGGGCTTTTTTAAATCGCAAAAGATCACCCGTCATGTCATCTGTAAGATTTGTCACCAATCTCTAAGTAGAGTCCAAAAACTCACTACTTTGAGTACTTTGTCCATGAACTGTCACATGGATATGAAGTGATAGCATGAGGGTGTATTGATGAGCTTTATCCACTGTGAATGCAACATGCTTACTTTCATTGCATGCATTGTTGCAGACTACCCACAAGGGGCTGCTGTTTTTTTGCATCTGCCTTTGACCGTTTGGTCAATATAGCAATAGCAAAACGGTCTTCGGCTGTGGACTTTGAGAGCGGAGGAGGTGCTGTCTGTGAACAGAAGGAAAAGCTAAAGATGTGCGTTTCAGCAAGGAGCCACCACGGAAACACTTCGGTGAATTGTGAGGGGACTCGTGTTGGAGTTTGGTGAGGAGGACTGTAACACCTGTGAGCAGTATCCTGTGCCGGAGACCGACATTCTCCCGGAAAAGTCTATACTGTTTACCGGGAGAGAATCATTAACTCTGTATGTATGGAAACTGGACACCACAGTACCCGGGTACAGTACACTGGGACCAGAGAGTAATGTGTGCATGCAACACTTTGTTTTCTTTGCAAAACACAAATCTGTTCTGCTTCGGCCGACTATATAGACAATAAGACTTGATGCCTCTGCTCTTTCAATTTGTCAGTTACAGTTAAAATCAAAGAGTGACAGCGACACATGTTTGCATGGACTGTTGTTTTACAAGATTTCCAGGACTGTGTTGCTGAGCTGTGTGGTTTGCCTTCACACTGTTATCATCTGCCTAATGTAATGGATTTTTTCTATGTTTAGGTAGATAAGTTGTAAACTCGTGATGCGACACTGGTAAGTCGTGTTCGCACACACACACACACACACACACACACACACACACACACACACACACAATTACTCCTGCTACGCAGAGGGATTACCAGGTAGTAGGTAACTGTTTAGACAGTCCCTTGTTAGGCAAAAGTTTGTGAGCATGGGGTATAAATCGCCATTAAGAGTGTCACAGCATAGGGGTGTAGGCTTTTGGAATTGTGAATAGATTCTTCTATTCTTTCAGTTTTATGCATGGTTCTTATTGTTTGTTTTTGGAAAGTTAAACAATCATTTATCAACCCAACTGCCTAGAGTCCTTTTCCTAGTGTGTGGTTTTGCTGTATACTGGGGAGCCCACCCTCTACAGTATTTTAAATTAATCATAAGTCGCAATGGGAAGTTCACTGTGCTACAATGCGACCTAGCGGGGCTAGCAGTCACACATGTTTTTTTACGTTGACCTTTCACCCCTTTACCCGCTACAGGCAGTGTGATTGGCAGGTCGTCAGTCGTTTTTGAAGTGGAAACAGCTGCTGGTGTTGAGCTCTCTCAAACATCAAGAGAACCACCTTTGGATGAAGGCAACATTATCCCCACGCCTGCACCGTCGTCACAGATTGCCTGGACTACCTGCAGTTAAAAATTGCGTAGCAGAAATGGAGAGGAGTGTAGAATGCACATGTGGTGTACCTTGCTTGACAGGACAGGAATCCTAAGGTAGTATCCCTGACAATTTTACTATGCCCCTAAAAGTTTTAGCACTTTTTGTAATTAAAATTGCGTAGCAGAAATGGAGAGGAGTGTAGAATGCACATGTGGTGTTCTTTGCTTGACAGGACAGGAACACTAAGGTAGCATCCCTGACAATTTTACTATGCCCCTAAAAGTCTCAGCACTTTTTGTAATTAAAATTGCGTAGCAGAAATGGAGAGGAGTGTAGAATGCACATGTGATGTTCTTTGCTTGACAAGACAGGAACCCTAAGGTAGTATCCCTGACAATTTTACTATGCCCCTAAAAGTGTCAGCGCTTTTTGAAATTAAAATTGCGTTGCAGAAATGGGCAGGTGTGTAGAATGCACAGGTGCTGTAGGTAGCTGGACAGCAAAAGAACACTAACTTGGTATCCCAGACACTATTAGTATGCCACCAAGTGTCAGCACTGTTTGCTATTAAAATTGCATAGCAAAAGTGGGCAGGTGTGTAGAATGTAAACCAATAGAGAGAATACAGCCATAGAGAGAACAGCGATTCGTATATTGGAAGAACTTTCTGAGGAGCATATTTCTGACTCCCTGGGTAAGATACCATCTTCTATCCGTCCCAGATCTACTAGATTCCCACCCTTGTCGGTCTGTCCAGCAGTTGATGTTTTTGTAAAATCTGTCTCCAAAGAATTGGAGAAGATCCCTGCAGGTATACATAGAGACAATTTGTCAAATGCTGAAAGACGGAGCTTGAACAACTTGAAAAAATTATCGGATGTGCTGTTCAAACCGGCTGACAAGGGCGGGAACATAGTGATCTGGCCTCGGACTATGTACGAGGCAGAAGCCTATAGGCAGCTTAGGGATACTGCATGTTACAAGAAATTGACGTTCAATCCTTTATCTGCTTTCAAAAAAACTCTTGACTGTCTTCTAGATGGGGCATATACAGAGGGAGTCATCAACCAGAAATTGGTACAGGCATTGACTGTAGTGGATCCTACCATCCCCACGTTGTATTTTTTACCAAAAGTACATAAAAATGCGATGACTCCCCCTGGACGTCCTATCGTTTCAGGGATAGGTGGCCTCACGGACAATGTTTGTAAATATATTGACAGTCAACTTAAACCATTGGTCGTAAATCTACCATCATATTTACAAGATACAACTGACTTTCTACGTAAGATTGATGACTTACATATAGAGGAGGATATGCTTCTTGTAACATGCGATGTAGAGGCATTGTACACCAGTATTAGACACGAGGAGGGCATACATGCCACCTCTGTATTTCTAAGGATGAGCAACTTAGATTTGCGGCAGAGCAACTTCATTCTCGATCTCCTGAGATTCATTTTACATCATAATTTTTTTACTTTTAATGGCTCCTTTTTCCTACAGCTCCAGGGAACTGCAATGGGCGCGGCTTGCGCGCCAACTTATGCAAATTTGTTCCTGGGGCTGTGGGAGAGAGAGCTTTTTTCTGATGAATCTCAGGTGTCAATGGAGCGCGTCATTTTTTGGATGCGCTTCATTGACGATATTTTTTTAATTTGGAGGGGCTCTGCTGCTGAGTTGAAAACCTTTTTTGACTCCTTAAATAAGAATCAACTTAATTTACATCTGACTTACAAGTATGATACGACCATGATTGATTTTTTGGATGTCAAGATAAAACGTGACTCATTCAACTCTTTGCAGACTGACATCCATCGTAAAGCAACTTCAGTTAACTCCCTACTCCACGCTAAATCATCTCATCCATCTCAAATGTTCAATGGTATACCGGTGGGACAGTTTCTCCGTATAAAAAGAGTGTGTTCGACAGAAGATGATTTTGAACATCAAGCCTCGGATCTTAGACGAAGATTTCAAAACCGTGGATACAGCAATAGATCAATTAATATGGCCTATGCAAGGGCAAAAAATTCTAAAAGACATGATCTCCTTTACACACCTCGGAAATATACGGAGACAGATCAGGTGAGATTTATTACCAAGTATCACTCACACTGGTTTACGATGAAAAAATGCCTTGAAAAATTCTGGCCAATTCTTTTGACGGACCCAATTATAAAAAATTATGTCAAACCATATCCTAGCATAACTGCTAGACGTGGCCGGAATCTAGGTGACCATTTGGTATCCAGCCACTATCAACCAGTCCAAAAAAGTCTATTTCCAAACATCTCTCTTCCAAAATGGGGATGTAAGCCATGTGGCAAATGTGTAGCGTGTCCGAATGTGGACACGGCAACTGAGTTCCTCGATTCCACAGGCAATAAAAAATACGTGATCACACATAGTATTACCTGCTCAACAAAAGCAGTTACATACTATGCGACATGTCCATGTCCACTGATTTACGTGGGTCTGACTAGTCGAGAAATGAAGGTCCGTATCCGTGAACATGTTCGGGACATCAGACTAGCACAGACCGAGACTGATTTGAATGCACTGAAATCAATACCTAGACATTTCAAGGAGCATCATAATTGTGATGCTTCTTTACTAAGGGTAATTGGTATTGATCACATTATCTCTGGAAGTCGGGGTGGGAATACTATGCGGAAATTGGCTCAACAAGAATGCAAATGGATTTGGACCCTGGATACCGTTCATCCTAATGGGCTGAATGAGATTTTGAGTTTCGCCCCCTTCCTCAATCCCTAAAATATTGATGGTGATATGATATATGTTATGGGCTGTCCACTCTGTGTATTGGTATTTTTATCCTTTTTTAAAACAATTTTTATTCAATTTTATATTGGCCACAATGTTTATTTGTATTTTAATCTTGGTGGTGTTTTTTTTGTTTATATGATATATTAATTCAATTTATTACATATTTTTCAGTAATACCTCTGATGGTTCATCTATTTGATGTTGATGATTCATTGCCCTTTTCATCTGACGTGATACATCCCTGTGGATGAAATAAAAATGGGAAGAATGAAGAAAATAAAGGGACACACATATTAAATTAATTATTCACATAATAAATTGTTTATTCACGTTACATTTCACATTTTTCATTATATATTTAATATATATTCTACTATGTACTTATTGTTCATGTATTTGTTATATATACTCATTACAGTTCACCTTTTGCACTGTTTATATATATATATGTTATATATATTCTTTACATATATTCCTTGTTGTACACTTTGGATTTTCTTCTTAAATCTTTCTTTCTTTTATTCACGTTTTTCATACATTCATAAACGCACTTTGTCCCTTTTTTCAAAGTATTCTCAATGCATACCCTTTTCCATCTTATGTGGATTTCCACCGGGATGTGCGCATGTGCCCGTCTGTCCGGTGTGCGTCATCATGGGGGCGTCTATTTTCCCGTGCTTGGACCCGGTCATGTGATCGCCCGGGACCATGTGAGCAATCACGTGGTCTTCGGTCGCTCGCGTCATCGGCTCCGCCCCCGGATGACGTCTATTGTGATGGCGCGCCGCGGGCGTGACCTGTTCACGTGCACCCGATAATTATGTCCCACAAACCAAATCTTATTGGTGGATGTCAGTATATATGGGCTTTCCTCCTGCCGTCCGACACCACACCTCCCTGACGAAGGCCACGTGCCGAAACACGTGTTGGTTGGCGTCGGCACGGCAGTAGGACATGGCCGCAGGTAATGACCTTTGATGATGTTCTTTTGCCACTTGGCTTTTACTACCGATTTTTGCCTTCTCTCTGCTTTATATGGATGAATATGGAACCACCAATTGTCTAGCACTGGAGTAAATAATTGATGGAAATTCCCCTTGGATTTATCTCATCATATTCTATGTAGTATATATAGCACATTTTGCACCATTTTTTACACTTTATCTTACTATACATATATATTTCATTAATTTATTGATCCAGTGCTATGCATAGTATTCAGCTATTTTGCACATAATTACTTGGTTGTCTCTCTATTATTGCAGAGTAGTCTATTATTGTGTCTTTGTCCTCTGTCGTGCTCTTTTGTGCTATTTGCACTTTTATTCTTTTTAATTCATTAATAAAAACTATTCTTATTACCATTATTTTGTGTAGTGGCTGTATTCTCTCTATTGGTTTACATGGTTTTGGCTACAGCCCATCCATTTATTATATTCAGGGTTGGTGGTGTATTATCACTACCTGACATTGTGTTTTCCCTGTCATGTGACATACCCTTGGTAATTTTTAGGTGTGTAGAATGCAGAGGTGGTGTACCTTGCTTGGCACCAGAGGAACACTAAGTTAGTATCCCAGACACTTTTAGTATGCCACTAAGTGTCAGCACTGTTTGCTATTAAAATTGCGTAGCAAAAATGGGCAGGTGTGTAGAATGCACAGGTGCTGTAGGTAGCAGGACAGCAAAGGAAGCCTCAGTTTCTATCCCTGCCAATGAAAAAATGCAACAAGGAATTTCCTGAGCTGATGTAGCCAGACACTGTTATCTAAAGCCCTGCACAGCGTTGGCACGGACTTGCCTATCAACAATGCCTATGATCGGCTGTAATCCAACCCTGAAAAGGGCTGAAATTACAGGTAGTCCCTAATCCCTAAAGCGCTGTGTAAATTGCTCTGTATGTCTATAGCACACACAGCAGCAGCAGCAGTGGGAGCAGGAGCGGTGACTGTCACTCACCCGCAGCAGAGAAGTAATGGCGGCGACGGGGAAAATGGCCGGATCTCACAGAGCAAAGACATGTGACATGCACAGCCTACGACACATGCCCTTGCTTGTCTGGCAAAAATCCACTTTGCTGTGTGTGTGTCTGTGATTGGCTGAAAGCCTGGCCCGCCCCACTGTACGCGCGGTTAGGAAAAAAAAAAATGGCGATCGCCATTCTTTTAGCACTCAGCAGCAGCACTGATATAAACCCCGCCCCCCCGCACACTATACGCTGAATTTTGATAATATCATGATTCACAGTGACTCACACTATTACAGTGAGAAGCCAGCTAGTAACCAGCTATGCTTTTTGTTGATCGAACCGTTCTCGAACGTAACTCGAACTACCGAACTTTTACCAAATCGCTCGAGTTCGTCTAACGACTCGAACACCCCCCAAAATCACTCGAACATGAAATTGCTGAACCTCGAACATCGAACATCGCTCATCTCTAACCTCGAACACCACAGCTACAGTATTTCCCCTTCTACTATGACCTTGGTGTGTTAGATGAACCATTATCCTTTTTAACCAGCTGTTTTGCAACCCTAGGCCCACACCTATCAAATACCTGATGCTATATTACCAATCAGTGTTTATTTGCTGAAATGGCAATTTGTGGCTGGACCATAGAAGTAACAATCCCTATTTATATGATGAAATGATAATTTTTGTCTGGACGTTAGAAGTAGCAATCACTATTTGTAGGATAATATGGCAATTTTTGACTGGACCACAGAAGTCAAGTGGTGTCTGCGCCTAATTCTTTGAAATGTGGAGACTCCAAGTTGGGTCTCCAAGGTGTTGTCTGTAGTGGCAATATCTCAGAGCAGCAGCTTATACCTGTCACTCATCCAAATCATAATGTTAACATAATTTGAAAGCTGAAATGCTGTACCAGACCCTGTCTTAAGCATGGCCCTTACCATAGCGTCACGACACTATGGGTACTCTGAGTCAATTGATGCCACTTTTTCTGGGGTCTGCTTCTAAGTTTTGTAAATGTTGTGGCAGGGGTCTCAGATCACCAGGCCTACACATGTCACTCATCCACTTCTCAATGTTAATTTAACTTTAAAGCTGTAAATGCTGGCCCAGACCCTGTCTCATGCATGGACCATGCGCCACAACACACTGGGGCAATTGATGCTACTGCCCTGGTGTCTGGCCTTAATTTGGGAAAATGGGGATGAGGACTTCTAATTGGATGTCCTTATTGTGTGTTGCCAGTAGCAGTAAGGCACCCAGACCATTCTCTCATCTACTTCTCTTACTATCCTTTAACATGTTTAGTAATAACAGTCTATGAAGCTAATATTGCTGCCTCCTGAGTGGGGATAAGCAGGAAAGCAGGTTGAGCTGTTGCATGAGGTAATAGGGCTCCCAGCACACCAAGCCTACACCTGTCACTCATTCACCTCAATATTTCTTATGTTAATAGTCTAGAAAGCTAATGACTGTGTCACAACAATATGGGTACACTATAATGGTTTGAGCTGTTTTGGCAGCTTTTAGGCCCCCCTAAATGTGTTGTTTATGTCTTTAGTTTTGCCACTCATTGATCTTAATGAGGTTTGGATATGTTCATTGAACTTTTCAGTGAACACAGGTAAAGTTGACCAACATGGACCAAACCAAAGCTTGGGAGGTTCGCTCATTTCTAGTCCTTACGCAATTAAACGCCTGGAAAGTATTTTGCAGCAACAGCCATCAGTATTTCTGTGGGGCCTATGATTGTTAAATGCAACTAGTCAAACTGTTGTCCAATCTTAACCTATTATTATTGGGGTTTTTTTGCTTGTTCGTTTTTTAAATAGTGACATTCATCCAAAATTAAAAGTAAGTTACATGCTAGGCTAAAATGCTAGGCTTTGAAGTTGCTACAAGCATGTTTATGACCGATAACAAATATGTTTCAACTATGACAGTATGGCTGGTGGGTGTATGGTACCTATGTCAAATGCCAGACTAATGACAGGGAGAATGTTTTAAGGCATTTTATTACTTTCTGCAAAATCAAAAGTCTACATACACTAAGAGTACTATGCCTTTAAACAATATGGGACAGTCCATATGATGATGTCATGTCTTTGAAAGCTTCTGATAGGTTTATTGGCAACATATGAGTTAATTAATTGGCAACATCGGAGTTAATTAGATACACACCTGTGGATGTATTTTAATGAACATCTAAAACACACTGCTTCTTTGTGCAGCATCAAGGGAAAGTCCAAAGAAATCAGGTAAGATCTCAGGGAGAAAATTGTGGACTCTGCACAAGTCTCATTTAGCCTTGGGTGCAATTTCCAGATACCTGACAGTGCCTTGTTCATCTGTACAAACAATTATACGCAAGAAGAAACAATATGGAAATGTCCAGTCATCATACCACTCCGGAGGAAGACAGGTTCTGTGTACCAGAAATGAATGTGCTTTGGTCAGACATGTGCATATCAACCCAAGACCAAAGGCAAAAGACCTTGTGAAGATGCGGATGGAAGCTGGTAAGGTTGTGTCATTATCCACAGTGAAATTAGTACTGTATCAACATGAGGAAAAGGCCACTCTGTCAGGAAGAAGCCAATACTCTAAAATAAACATAAAAAAGCCAGATTAATGTTTGCAAATGCACACAGGAACACAGACCTTAATTTCTGGAGACATGTCCTATGGTCTGACAAAACTAAAATTGAACTGTTTGGCCTTAATGCTTATCATTACGTTTGGAAGAAAAAGGGAGAAGCTTTGAAACTTAAGAACACCATCCCAACTGTGAAACATGGAGGTAGCAGCATCATGTTGTGGGATTGTTTTGCTGCAGGATGGACCGGTGCACTTCACAAAGTAAATGACATCATGAGGAAAGATTATGTGGCAATACTGAAGCAACATCTCAAGACATCAACCAGGAACTTATAGCTTGGGTAGAAATGAGTCTTCCAAATGGACAATGACCCACAGCATACTGCCAAACTGGTTACAAAGTGGCTTAAAGATAGCAAAGTCAATGTTTTGGAGGGGTCATCATAAAGCCCTGATCTCAATCCTATTGAAAATATATGGTCAAAACTGAAAAGGCAGGTGTGAGCAAGGCGACCTTCAACCATGGCTCAATTACACCAGTTCTGCAAGGGGGAATTTGCCAAAATTGCTACCAACTATTGTGAGAAGCTTGCGGAAGGATATCTAAATTGTTTGACCCAAGTCGTACAATTTAAGGGCAATTGGTACCAAATACTATTGAAATGTACATAAACCTTTAACTTTGCAGAAAGTAATAAAAATGTCTTAAAACATGTTCTCTCTCAATATTCTGGCATTTGGCAAATCTAAAGAATTTTGGTTCCTAATTGACCTAAAACGGGAAAGGTTTATTTTGATTTCATGTCAGATAGTGAGAAAAATATGAGGATGTGTCTTTTTGATAGTGTATGTAAACTTCTGGTTTCAACTGTATAGCTACTAACTAGAGTTGAGCGCGGTTTGCGGTTCGAGGTTCTCCAGTTCGGGGCTCGAGTGATTTTTGGGGCTGTTCGAGATCGAACTAGAACTCGAGCTTTTTGCAAAAGCTCGATAGTTCTAGATACGTTCGAGAACGGTTCTAGCAGCAAAAAGCAGGGCTTTTTACAGCTACAGTGAGCAGGAGCCATCGCTGGCAGCCTGCCAGAAGCTGGTAACCAAGATAAACATCGGGTATCCAAGCAAAACGCTTTGGTTAGTAACCCGATGTTTATCTTAGTTACGTGCAGGAAGCCCACACTTCCCCGCTCAGCTCACTCCGCCCCCTCCTGCCCGCGGCATGTACACATACATACACACACACAAACACACACACACACACAAACCCCCCCCCGCTCGGCTTACCTGCGGTGATGAAGTCCCGCCATCCCGACCTCAGCGCTGTCCTGTCCTCCATGGCCGCCGCTTGTCACATCACCTCTCGCTTCCGACCCGAGACTGACTAGCGGTGACGTCACGAGCCTCTCGCGATACTTGGTGTGAAGGCGCCGGGCAGTCATTGAGCTCAGTGACGGGGCTGTCAGTGTGCTGGAGATCAGCGCAGGTAATGTACCTCGCTGACAGCAGCACTTGTCATCCCCTGCAGTGACCTGGGCTGACCCATTGATGTTAGCTCAGGTCACTGCATTGCTCTCCCAGCCAATGGGGAACATCCTGCTCTTCACTGACTGGGACAGTGTGGATCGTCATGGCAACCCCTTGGATTACACCAGACCTGGATTTGTTTTTCATTCTAATAAATTGGTTAAAGAGGGAATGTTTTGGGGAGTGTTTTTTCAAATAAAAATGTGTTTGTCGTCTATTTTTTTTTATTACTGACTGGGTTGGTGATGTCGGGTATCTGATAGACGCCTGACCTCACCAACCCCAGGGCTTGATGCCAGGTGACATTACACATCTGGTATTAACCCCATATATTACCCCGTTTGCCACCGCACCAGGGCGCGGGATGAGCTGGGGCGAAGCACCAGGATTGGCGCATCTAATGGATGCGCCACTTCTGGGGCGGCTGCGGCCTGCTATTTTTAGGCTGGGGAGAGTCCAATAACCATGGACCTCCCTAGTCTGAGAATATCAGGCCCCAGCTGTCTGCTTTACCTTGGCTGGTGATCCAATTTTGGGGGACCCCTACGTGTTTTGTTTTTAAATTATTTATTTAATTTAAAATAACAGCGTGGGGTGCCCTCAGTTTTGGATTACCAGCCAAGGTGAGGTTGCCAGCTGTGGTCTGCAGGCTGCAGTCGTCTGCTTTACCCTAGCTGGCTACAAAACTAGGGGGAACCCTACTAGAGATGAGCGAACCGGTCCCGGTTCGGCTCGAGGTCGGTTCGCCGAACGGAGGCCCCGTTCGAGTTCAGCTCGTCGAACGTTCGACGAACCGAACTCGAACTGCATAGGAAACAATGGCAGGCAATCACAAACACAGAAAAACACCTAGAAAACACCCTCAAAGGTGTCCAAAAGGTGACAAACAACTCACAACACATGGGAAAGTGACAAGGACATATACTCATGCGAAAACAAAACAGCTGGACAAGGAAAAAGAGGAGGACACACAGATATAGGCATGGCACGCCCTTCTAAAGTCATGTAAAACACCGCAAGGTGACTCCAAGCGGAGTCTCCCTTTTTTCCAAAAATTGGGCCACACAGACACCCACCCCATCAGTGGCAGCACTTGGGCCCTAGTTGCAAACAGGATGTTTTGATTTGCATCAAGCACATTCAAAAATACGCCATAATTAACCGTCCCCAGGATGACACCGGGGTAGGTAGCAAAGTCTTTCCTGATCCCAGCTCTGTTCATCTTGGCTTCTTTTAAAAATACAGCAAGCAAGGGTTACTCCAAGCGGAGTCTCCCTTTTTTCCAAAAATTGGGCCACACAGACACCCACCCCATCAGTGGCAGCACTTGGGCCCTAGTTGCAAACAGGATGTTTTGATTTGCATCAAGCACATTCAAAAATACGCCATAATTAACCGTCCCCAGGATGACACCGGGGTAGGTAGCAAAGTCTTTCCTGATCCCAGCTCTGTTCATCTTGGCTTCTTTTAAAAACACAGCAAGCAAGGGTTACTCCAAGCGGAGTCTCCCTTTTTTCCAAAAATTGGGCCACACAGACACCCACCCCATCAGTGGCAGCACTTGGGCCCTAGTTGCAAACAGGATGTTTTGATTTGCATCAAGCACATTCCAAATCAACAAGCATTTACTCTCCCCAGGATGACACAGGGGTAGTAAATTCCTTGTGGATCCATGACTTGTTCATTTTGATGAACGCCAGTCTGTCCACATTGTCACTGGACAGACGCGTGCGCTTATCTGTCAGCACACACCCAGCAGCACTGAAGACACGTTCAGAGACAACGCTGGCAGCTGGACACGACAAAATCTCCAAGGCGTAAGTTGCGAGCTCTGGCCATTTTTCTAGGTTTGAAGCCCAAAAGGAGCAAGGCTCCAGTTGCACAGTCATGGCATCGATGTTCATTTGGAGATACTCCTGTATCATCCTCTCCAGCCGTTGACTATGTGTCAGACTTGTTGTCTCTGGTGGCCTTGCAAAAGAGGGTCTAAAAAAATTATGAAAAGATTCCATAAAATTGCTGTTACCAGCACCAGATACGGTCCTACTGGTACGGGTAGACTGTTGAAGATGACGAGACCGTCCCATGTTTGTCAAGTTACAACTGGGAGATTCCCTCCCAGCACCTGCACGGTTGTTTGGTGGAAAAGCCGAGCTAAGATCGAGTAACAGCTTCTGCTGATACTCCTGCATACGTGCGTCCCTTTCTATGGCTGGAATTATGTCACAAAATTTGGACTTGTACCGGGGATCTAATAGTGTGGCAATCCAGTAGTCATCATCACTTCTAATTTTGACAATACGACTGTCATGTTGGAGGTAGTGCAACAAAAAGGCACTCATGTGTCTTGCGCAGCCATGCGGACCAAGTCCACGCTGTGTTTGTGGCATAGAGGTGCTAACCGTTCTTTCTTCCTCTGACATCTCCCCCCAACCTCTTTCAACTGAAATTTGACCAAGGTCTCCCTCATCCGCTGAGTCTTCCCTGTCCATGGACAGTTCGTCCTCCATTTCTTCATGTTCTCCTGCACCTTGCTCAACATTTCGCCTGCTACTATGCGCCCTTGTCGATCCCTGTCCCCCATGGTCCCATACCTGCTGCGTTGGTGATGATGAACGTCTGGACCTTGGTGATGTTGTTGTCCCTTGCGCATATAAATCCTCCTGTAGTTCCTCCCCTTCATGTTGTCCCACCCCCTGACTCCGAATAGTGTTTAGCGTGTGCTCCAGCATGTAAATGACTGGAATCGTCATGCTGATAATGGCATTGTCAGCGCTAAACATATTCGTCGCCATGTCGAAACTGTGCAGAAGGGTGCATAGGTCCTTGATCTGAGACCACTCCATCAGGGTGATCTGCTCCACCTCTGCATCTCGTTGGCCCAGGCTATACGTCATGACGTATTGCACCAGGGCTCTGCGGTGCTGCCACAGTCGCTGTAACATGTGGAGAGTTGAATTCCAGCGTGTCGCCACATCGCATTTCAGGCGATGAACCGGCAGGCCGAAAGACTTCTGGAGCGATGCAAGTCGCTCTGCTGCGGCGCTTGAACGGTGGAAGTGAGCAGACAGTTTTCGTGCCCTGTTTAGAAGGCCATCTAGGCCGGGATAGTGTGTTAAAAATTGCTGGACGACAAGGTTCAACACGTGAGCCATACAAGGTACGTGTGTCACCTTACCCAGGCGAAGGGCCGCACCCAGGTTTGCAGCATTGTCGCACACGGCCTTACCAGGCTGCAGGTTGAGTGGAGACAACCATTTATTAAACTCGGACCGCAGAGCTGACCACAACTCCTCAGCTGTGTGACTCTTATTCCCAAGACATGTCAAGCTAAAGACCGCCTGATGCCGTTGCGCTCTGCTGCCAGCATAGTAATGAGGCGTGCGTGATTCCTTCTGCGCAGTGAGAACGCTGGTGGCCTGACCAGGCAGGCTTGGGGCGGAGGTGGAGGACCCAGATGAGGTGGAGGATGCAGAAGCAGTGGCGGAACTTGGACAGACAGAGGATTGACACACAAGTCGTGGGGACGGCAAGATTTGTGCAGCAGACCCTTCCCCATCTATCACCATAGTTACCCAGTGCCCAGTCAGCGACATGTAACGTCCCTGTCCATGCTTACTGGTCCAAGTATCGGTGGTGAAATGCACCCGTTCACACACAGAGTTTCTCAATGAAGCGGTGATGTTGTGTGCGACATGCTGGTGTAGCGCGGGCACACCTTTCTTAGAGAAGTAGTGGCGACTAGGCATCTGGTACTGGGGCACAGCGACAGACATAAGGTCTCTAAAATCCTGTGTGTCCACTAGGCGGAAAGGCAGCATTTCGGTAGCCAACAGCTTACAGAGGGATAGAGTCAACCTCTTCGCTTTGTCATGGGTCGCAGGAAGTGGCCTTTTATTTGACCACATCTGAGGGACAGAGATTTGGCTGCTGTGTGTAGACGGTGTTGAGTAGGGTGTCCCTGGAAAAATGCAGCTTTGTGAGGAAAGTGCAGGCGGAGACATGATGTTGCCTTCATCCAAAGTTGGTGCTATCGATGTCTGAGAGAGCTGTACACACTCACTTGTTTCCCCTTCCAAAACAACTGACGATCTACCAAGCAAACTGCCTGTTGCGGTTACAGTGGTGGAAGTTGTGGGTGGAAAAACAGGTGTGACAGCTGTCCCCACAGTCCTAGAAGATGACGAGCGCGCGGATGCACTGGAAGGGGCAGGCGGTGGATGGTTCGCTCCGCTAGGCCGCATTGCAGCACGGTGAGCTTCCCACCGGGCCATATGATATTTATTCATGTGACGATTCATGGAAGAAGTTGTCAAACTGCTGAGGTTTTGACCTCTACTAAGAGAATCATGACAAAGTTTACAGATCACATAATTTGGGCGATCTTTTGCTATGTCAAAAAAGGACCAGGCTAGGCAAGGCTTAGAGGCCATGCAACCTGTTGATCCACCCCGAATAATGCTCATAGGCAGAGTGGTGGCTGAGGATGCAGTTGTAGACGTGCTACCAGTGCTCCGACTCTGTCCAGGAAGGCGCAAGGTAACTTCGTCGTCGGTTGCATCCTCCTCCACCGCCTCTGTTGACCTCCTCGAGTGCCTGACTGGGGGTTGACAGTAGGTGGGATCTAGAACTTCATCATCAATTGTTGTGTTTGCACTCCCCTCCCCCTCAGACCGAGCCTCTTCTTGCCCTGACCGAATATTTAAGTTGTCATCCCAATCGGGTATCTGCGTCTCTTCATCAGTATGTTCCTCATTGTCTATAACCACAGGTGTTACAGTTTGTGACAAAGGGTCAACATTATGCTCAGAAACTTGGTCCTCACGGCCTGAATCAGAGTCACAAAGGTTCTGGGCATCACTGCAGACCATTTCCTGTTCTGTACTCACTGTAGCTTGGGAGCAGACCTCTGATTCCCAGGCTATAGTGTGACTGAACAGCTCTGCAGACTCAGCCATCTCAGTTCCACCATACTGTGCAGGGCTGATGGAGACTTCAGAGCTGGGAGAAATCAAGTGTGATTGGGATGACAACTCAGAGGACTGGTGTTTTTTGGATGCGGTACTTGAAGTGGCTGAGAGGGCACTTGTTGGACCACTTGAGATCCATTCAAGCATTTTCCTTTTTTGCCCATCATCTACCTTTCTTCCAGTTGTTCGTGTCCGTAAAAAAGGGAGCACATCGGATTGTCCACGGTAAGTAGTAGACATCTTACTTTTGCTGGTAGATGGTTTATCTTCAGCAGATGATAATGGAGCTTTGCCACCTTCCCCACAGACAAAACCTTTTTTGCCTTTTCCACCACGCCTCTTCCCCTTTCCACCAGCATCTGTCATTTTGCCACTCATGTTGATTGCGACAAGATTGTGGACTGAAAATGTGGTAGTAAAAATTGAGAGGTGGTGAAGATTGCAGTGGTGGTCTAGCTTTATTAACAGCAGAATAATAAAGAATAAATATCCCTGACAATGCAACTACGGCCCTTAAACTGGCAGCAAAAAATGCTAGTATAATGGCTTAGTTATAATGAGTTGGAGTGTGCAACGCAGGCAGATGCGCTCTGCAAATGTCTTAGCACTAGTGGGACTATAGCAAAGTCTAATAGCCACAGATAGGATGCCACTAGGTACACTGAGTGTTTGCTAGTATAATGGCTTAGTTATAATGAGTTGGAGTGTGCAACGCAGGCAGATGCGCTCTGCAAATGTCTTTGCACTAGTGGGACTATAGCAAAGTCCAATAGCCACAGATAGGATGCCACTAGGTACACTGAGTGTTTGCTAGTATAATGGCTTAGTTATAATGAGTTGGAGTGTGCAACGCAGGCAGATGCGCTCTGCAAATGTCTTTGCACTAGTGGGACTATAGCAAAGTCCAATAGCCACAGATAGGATGCCACTAGGTACACTGAGTGTTTGCTAGTATAATGGCTTAGTTATAATGAGTTGGAGTGTGCAACGCAGGCAGATGCGCTCTGCAAATGTCATTGCACTAGTGGGACTATAGCAAAGTCCAATAGCCACAGATAGGATGCCACTAGGTACACTGAGTGTTTGCTAGTATAATGGCTTAGTTATAATGAGTTGGAGTGTGCAACGCAGGCAGATGCGCTCTGCAAATGTCTTTGCACTAGTGGGACTATAGCAAAGTACAATAGCCACGTATAGGATGCCACTAGGTACACTGAGTGTTTGCTAGTATAATGGCTTAGTTATCATGAGTTGGAGTGTGCAATGCAGGCAGACGCGCTCTGCAAATGTCTTTGCACTAGTGGGACTATAGCAAAGTCCAATAGCCACAGATAGGATGCCGCTAGGTACACTGAGTGTTTGCTAGTATAATGGCTTAGTTATAATGAGTTGGAGTGTGCAACGCAGGCAGATGCGCTCTGCAAATGTCTTTGCACTAGTGGGACTATAGCAAAGTCCAATAGCCACAGATAGGATGCCACTAGGTACACTGAGTGTTTGCTAGTATAATGGCTTAGTTATAATGAGTTGGAGTGTGCAACGCAGGCAGATGCGCTCTGCAAATGTCTTTGCACTAGTGGGACTATAGCAAAGTCCAATAGCCACAGATAGGATGCCACTAGGTACACTGAGTGTTTGCTAGTATAATGGCTTAGTTATAATGAGTTGGAGTGTGCAATGCAGGCAGACGCGCTCTGCAAATGTCTTTGCACTAGTGGGACTATAGCAAAGTCCAATAGCCACGTTAAGGATGCCACTAGGTACACTGAGTGTTTGCTAGTATAATGGCTTAGTTATCATGAGTTGGAGTGTGCAACGCAGGCAGATGCGCTCTGCAAATGTCTTTGCACTAGTGGGACTATAGCAAAGTCCAATAGCCACGTATAGGATGCCACTAGGTACACTGAGTGTTTGCTAGTATAATGGCTTAGTTATCATGAGTTGGAGTGTGCAATGCAGGCAGACGCGCTCTGCAAATGTCTTTGCACTAGTGGGACTATAGCAAAGTCCAATAGCCACAGATAGGATGCCACTAGGTACACTGAGTGTTTGCTAGTATAATGGCTTAGTTATAATGAGTTGGAGTGTGCAACGCAGGCAGATGCGCTCTGCAAATGTCTTTGCACTAGTGGGACTATAGCAAAGTACAATAGCCACGTATAGGATGCCACTAGGTACACTGAGTGTTTGCTAGTATAATGGCTTAGTTATCATGAGTTGGAGTGTGTAATGCAGGCAGACGCGCTCTGCAAATGTCTTTGCACTAGTGGGACTATAGCAAAGTCCAATAGCCACAGATAGGATGCCACTAAGTACACTGAGTGTTTGCTAGTATAATGGCTTAGTTATAATGAGTTGGAGTGTGCAACGCAGGCAGATGCGCTCTGCAAATGTCTTTGCACTAGTGGGACTATAGCAAAGTCCAATAGCCACGTATAGGATGCCACTAGGTACACTGAGTGTTTGCTAGTATAATGGCTTAGTTATAATGAGTTGGAGTGTGCAACGCAGGCAGATGCGCTCTGCAAATGTCTTTGCACTATTGGGACTATAGCAAAGTCCAATAGCCACAGATAGGATGCCACTAGGTACACTGAGTGTTTGCTAGTATAATGGCTTAGTTATAATGAGTTGGAGTGTGCAACGCAGGCAGATGCGCTCTGCAAATGTCTTTGCACTAGTGGGACTATAGCAAAGTCCAATAGCCACAGATAGGATGCCACTAGGTACACTGAGTGTTTGCTAGTATAATGGCTTAGTTATAATGAGTTGGAGTGTGCAATGCAGGCAGACGCGCTCTGCAAATGTCTTTGCACTAGTGGGACTATAGCAAAGTCCAATAGCCACGTTTAGAATGCCACTAGGTACACTGAGTGTTTGCTAGTATAATGGCTTAGTTATCATGAGTTGGAGTGTGCAACGCAGGCAGATGCGCTCTGCAAATGTCTTTGCACTAGTGGGACTATAGCAAAGTCCAATAGCCACGTATAGGATGCCACTAGGTACACTGAGTGTTTGCTAGTATAATGGCTTAGTTATCATGAGTTGGAGTGTGCAATGCAGGCAGACGCGCTCTGCAAATGTCTTTGCACTAGTGGGACTATAGCAAAGTCCAATAGCCACAGATAGGATGCCACTAGGTACACTGAGTGTTTGCTAGTATAATGGTTTAGTTATAATGAGTTGGAGTGTGCAACGCAGGCAGATGCGCTCTGCAAATGTCTTTGCACTAGTGGGACTATAGCAAAGTCCAATAGCCACGTATAGGATGCCACTAGGTACACTGAGTGTTTGCTAGTATAATGGCTTAGTTATAATGAGTTGTTGTGTGCAACGCAGGCAGATGCGCTCTGCAAATGTCTTTGCACTAGTGGGACTATAGCAAAGTCCAATAGCCACGTATAGGATGCCACTAGGTACACTGAGTGTTTGCTAGTATAATGGCTTAGTTATCATGAGTTGGAGTGTGCAATGCAGGCAGACGCGCTCTGCAAATGTCTTTGCACTAGTGGGACTATAGCAAAGTCCAATAGCCACAGATAGGATGCCACTAGGTACACTGAGTGTTTGCTAGTATAATGGTTTAGTTATAATGAGTTGGAGTGTGCAACGCAGGCAGATGCGCTCTGCAAATGTCTTTGCACTAGTGGGACTATAGCAAAGTCCAATAGCCACGTATAGGATGCCACTAGGTACACTGAGTGTTTGCTAGTATAATGGCTTAGTTATAATGAGTTGTTGTGTGCAACGCAGGCAGATGCGCTCTGCAAATGTCTTTGCACTAGTGGGACTATAGCAAAGTCCAATAGCCACGTATAGGATGCCACTAGGCACACTGAGTGTTTGCTAGTATAATGGCTTAGTTATCATGAGTTGGAGTGTGCAATGCAGGCAGACGCGCTCTGCAAATGTCTTTGCACTAGTGGGACTATAGCAAAGTCCAATAGCCACAGATAGGATGCCACTAGGTACACTGAGTGTTTGCTAGTATAATGGTTTAGTTATAATGAGTTGGAGTGTGCAACGCAGGCAGATGCGCTCTGCAAATGTCTTTGCACTAGTGGGACTATAGCAAAGTCCAATAGCCACGTATAGGATGCCACTAGGTACACTGAGTGTTTGCTAGTATAATGGCTTAGTTATAATGAGTTGTTGTGTGCAACGCAGGCAGATGCGCTCTGCAAATGTCTTTGCACTAGTGGGACTATAGCAAAGTCCAATAGCCACGTATAGGATGCCACTAGGTACACTGAGTGTTTGCTAGTATAATGGCTTAGTTATCATGAGTTGGAGTGTGCAATGCAGGCAGACGCGCTCTGCAAATGTCTTTGCACTAGTGGGACTATAGCAAAGTCCAATAGCCACAGATAGGATGCCACTAGGTACACTGAGTGTTTGCTAGTATAATGGCTTAGTTATAATGAGTTGGAGTGTGCAACGCAGGCAGATGCGCTCTGCAAATGTCTTTGCACTAGTGGGACTATAGCAAAGTCCAATAGCCACAGATAGGATGCCACTAGGTACACTGAGTGTTTGCTAGTATAATGGCTTAGTTATAATGAGTTGGAGTGTGCAATGCAGGCAGACGCGCTCTGCAAATGTCTTTGCACTAGTGGGACTATAGCAAAGTCCAATAGCCACGTTAAGGATGCCACTAGGTACACTGAGTGTTTGCTAGTATAATGGCTTAGTTATCATGAGTTGGAGTGTGCAACGCAGGCAGATGCGCTCTGCAAATGTCTTTGCACTAGTGGGACTATAGCAAAGTCCAATAGCCACGTATAGGATGCCACTAGGTACACTGAGTGTTTGCTAGTATAATGGCTTAGTTATCATGAGTTGGAGTGTGCAATGCAGGCAGACGCGCTCTGCAAATGTCTTTGCACTAGTGGGACTATAGCAAAGTCCAATAGCCACAGATAGGATGCCACTAGGTACACTGAGTGTTTGCTAGTATAATGGCTTAGTTATAATGAGTTGGAGTGTGCAACGCAGGCAGATGCGCTCTGCAAATGTCTTTGCACTAGTGGGACTATAGCAAAGTACAATAGCCACGTATAGGATGCCACTAGGTACACTGAGTGTTTGCTAGTATAATGGCTTAGTTATCATGAGTTGGAGTGTGTAATGCAGGCAGACGCGCTCTGCAAATGTCTTTGCACTAGTGGGACTATAGCAAAGTCCAATAGCCACAGATAGGATGCCACTAAGTACACTGAGTGTTTGCTAGTATAATGGCTTAGTTATAATGAGTTGGAGTGTGCAACGCAGGCAGATGCGCTCTGCAAATGTCTTTGCACTAGTGGGACTATAGCAAAGTCCAATAGCCACGTATAGGATGCCACTAGGTACACTGAGTGTTTGCTAGTATAATGGCTTAGTTATAATGAGTTGGAGTGTGCAACGCAGGCAGATGCGCTCTGCAAATGTCTTTGCACTATTGGGACTATAGCAAAGTCCAATAGCCACAGATAGGATGCCACTAGGTACACTGAGTGTTTGCTAGTATAATGGCTTAGTTATAATGAGTTGGAGTGTGCAACGCAGGCAGATGCGCTCTGCAAATGTCTTTGCACTAGTGGGACTATAGCAAAGTCCAATAGCCACAGATAGGATGCCACTAGGTACACTGAGTGTTTGCTAGTATAATGGCTTAGTTATAATGAGTTGGAGTGTGCAATGCAGGCAGACGCGCTCTGCAAATGTCTTTGCACTAGTGGGACTATAGCAAAGTCCAATAGCCACGTTTAGGATGCCACTAGGTACACTGAGTGTTTGCTAGTATAATGGCTTAGTTATCATGAGTTGGAGTGTGCAACGCAGGCAGATGCGCTCTGCAAATGTCTTTGCACTAGTGGGACTATAGCAAAGTCCAATAGCCACGTATAGGATGCCACTAGGTACACTGAGTGTTTGCTAGTATAATGGCTTAGTTATCATGAGTTGGAGTGTGCAATGCAGGCAGACGCGCTCTGCAAATGTCTTTGCACTAGTGGGA
This sequence comes from Anomaloglossus baeobatrachus, assembly GCF_048569485.1. Taxonomy (NCBI): domain Eukaryota; kingdom Metazoa; phylum Chordata; class Amphibia; order Anura; family Aromobatidae; genus Anomaloglossus; species Anomaloglossus baeobatrachus. The sequence goes on along the minus strand of NC_134355.1, from coordinate 108,581,033 downwards.
CTATAGCAAAGTCCAATAGCCACAGATAGGATGCCACTAGGTACACTGAGTGTTTGCTAGTATAATGGTTTAGTTATAATGAGTTGGAGTGTGCAACGCAGGCAGATGCGCTCTGCAAATGTCTTTGCACTAGTGGGACTATAGCAAAGTCCAATAGCCACGTATAGGATGCCACTAGGTACACTGAGTGTTTGCTAGTATAATGGCTTAGTTATAATGAGTTGTTGTGTGCAACGCAGGCAGATGCGCTCTGCAAATGTCTTTGCACTAGTGGGACTATAGCAAAGTCCAATAGCCACGTATAGGATGCCACTAGGTACACTAAGTGTTTGCTAGTATAATGGCTTAGTTATCATGAGTTGGAGTGTGCAATGCAGGCAGACGCGCTCTGCAAATGTCTTTGCACTAGTGGGACTATAGCAAAGTCCAATAGCCACAGATAGGATGCCACTAGGTACACTGAGTGTTTGCTAGTATAATGGTTTAGTTATAATGAGTTGGAGTGTGCAACGCAGGCAGATGCGCTCTGCAAATGTCTTTGCACTAGTGGGACTATAGCAAAGTCCAATAGCCACGTATAGGATGCCACTAGGTACACTGAGTGTTTGCTAGTATAATGGCTTAGTTATAATGAGTTGTTGTGTGCAACGCAGGCAGATGCGCTCTGCAAATGTCTTTGCACTAGTGGGACTATAGCAAAGTCCAATAGCCACGTATAGGATGCCACTAGGTACACTGAGTGTTTGCTAGTATAATGGCTTAGTTATCATGAGTTGGAGTGTGCAATGCAGGCAGACGCGCTCTGCAAATGTCTTTGCACTAGTGGGACTATAGCAAAGTCCAATAGCCACAGATAGGATGCCACTAGGTACACTGAGTGTTTGCTAGTATAATGGTTTAGTTATAATGAGTTGGAGTGTGCAACGCAGGCAGATGCGCTCTGCAAATGTCTTTGCACTAGTGGGACTATAGCAAAGTCCAATAGCCACGTATAGGATGCCACTAAGTACACTGAGTGTTTGCTAGTATAATGGCTTAGTTATAATGAGTTGTTGTGTGCAACGCAGGCAGATGCGCTCTGCAAATGTCTTTGCACTAGTGGGACTATAGCAAAGTCCAATAGCCACGTATAGGATGCCACTAGGTACACTGAGTGTTTGCTAGTATAATGGCTTAGTTATCATGAGTTGGAGTGTGCAATGCAGGCAGACGCGCTCTGCAAATGTCTTTGCACTAGTGGGACTATAGCAAAGTCCAATAGCCACAGATAGGATGCCACTAGGTACACTGAGTGTTTGCTAGTATAATGGCTTAGTTATAATGAGTTGGAGTGTGCAACGCAGGCAGATGCGCTCTGCAAATGTCTTTGCACTAGTGGGACTATAGCAAAGTCCAATAGCCACGTATAGGATGCCACTAGGTACACTGAGTGTTTGTAGTATAATGGCTTAGTTATAATGAGTTGGAGTGTGCAATGCAGGCAGACGCGCTCTGCAAATGTCTTTGCACTAGTGGGACTATAGCAAAGTCCAATAGCCACGTATAGGATGCCACTAGGTACACTGAGTGTTTGCTAGTATAATGGCTTAGTTATCATGAGTTGGAGTGTGCAACGCAGGCAGATGCGCTCTGCAAATGTCTTTGCACTAGTGGGACTATAGCAAAGTCCAATAGCCACGTATAGGATGCCACTAGGTACACTGAGTGTTTGCTAGTATAATGGCTTAGTTATCATGAGTTGGAGTGTGCAATGCAGGCAGACGCGCTCTGCAAATGTCTTTGCACTAGTGGGACTATAGCAAAGTCCAATAGCCACAGATAGGATGCCACTAGGTACACTGAGTGTTTGCTAGTATAATGGCTTAGTTATAATGAGTTGGAGTGTGCAACGCAGGCAGATGCGCTCTGCAAATGTCTTTGCACTAGTGGGACTATAGCAAAGTCCAATAGCCACGTATAGGATGCCACTAGGTACACTGAGTGTTTGCTAGTATAATGGCTTAGTTATCATGAATTAGAGTGTGCAACGCAGGCAGATGCGCTCTGCAAATGTCTTTGCACTAGTGGGACTATAGCAAAGTCCAATAGCCACGTATAGGATGCCACTAGGTACACTGAGTGTTTGCTAGTATAATGGCTTAGTTATCATGAGTTGGAGTGTGCAATGCAGGCAGACGCGCTCTGCAAATGTCTTTGCACTAGTGGGACTATAGCAAAGTCCAATAGCCACAGATAGGATGCCACTAGGTACACTGAGTGTTTGCTAGTATAATGGCTTAGTTATAATGAGTTGGAGTGTGCAACGCAGGCAGATGCGCTCTGCAAATGTCTTTGCACTAGTGGGACTATAGCAAAGTACAATAGCCACGTATAGGATGCCACTAGGTACACTGAGTGTTTGCTAGTATAATGGCTTAGTTATCATGAGTTGGAGTGTGCAATGCAGGCAGACGCGCTCTGCAAAAGTCTTTGCACTAGTGGGACTATAGCAAAGTCCAATAGCCACAGATAGGATGCCACTAGGTACACTGAGTGTTTGCTAGTATAATGGCTTAGTTATAATGAGTTGGAGTGTGCAACGCAGGCAGATGCGCTCTGCAAATGTCTTTGCACTAGTGGGACTATAGCAAAGTCCAATAGCCACGTATAGGATGCCACTAGGTACACTGAGTGTTTGCTAGTATAATGGCTTAGTTATAATGAGTTGGAGTGTGCAACGCAGGCAGATGCGCTCTGCAAATGTCTTTGCACTATTGGGACTATAGCAAAGTCCAATAGCCACAGATAGGATGCCACTAGGTACACTGAGTGTTTGCTAGTATAATGGCTTAGTTATAATGAGTTGGAGTGTGCAACGCAGGCAGATGCGCTCTGCAAATGTCTTTGCACTAGTGGGACTATAGCAAAGTCCAATAGCCACAGATAGGATGCCACTAGGTACACTGAGTGTTTGCTAGTATAATGGCTTAGTTATAATGAGTTGGAGTGTGCAATGCAGGCAGACGCGCTCTGCAAATGTCTTTGCACTAGTGGGACTATAGCAAAGTCCAATAGCCACGTTTAGGATGCCACTAGGTACACTGAGTGTTTGCTAGTATAATGGCTTAGTTATCATGAGTTGGAGTGTGCAACGCAGGCAGATGCGCTCTGCAAATGTCTTTGCACTAGTGGGACTATAGCAAAGTCCAATAGCCACGTATAGGATGCCACTAGGTACACTGAGTGTTTGCTAGTATAATGGCTTAGTTATAATGAGTTGGAGTGTGCAACGCAGGCAGATGCGCTCTGCAAATGTCTTTGCACTAGTGGGACTATAGCAAAGTCCAATAGCCACGTATAGGATGCCACTAGGTACACTGAGTGTTTGTAGTATAATGGCTTAGTTATAATGAGTTGGAGTGTGCAATGCAGGCAGACGCGCTCTGCAAATGTCTTTGCACTAGTGGGACTATAGCAAAGTCCAATAGCCACGTATAGGATGCCACTAGGTACACTGAGTGTTTGCTAGTATAATGGCTTAGTTATCATGAGTTGGAGTGTGCAACGCAGGCAGATGCGCTCTGCAAATGTCTTTGCACTAGTGGGACTATAGCAAAGTCCAATAGCCACGTATAGGATGCCACTAGGTACACTGAGTGTTTGCTAGTATAATGGCTTAGTTATCATGAGTTGGAGTGTGCAATGCAGGCAGACGCGCTCTGCAAATGTCTTTGCACTAGTGGGACTATAGCAAAGTCCAATAGCCACAGATAGGATGCCACTAGGTACACTGAGTGTTTGCTAGTATAATGGCTTAGTTATAATGAGTTGGAGTGTGCAACGCAGGCAGATGCGCTCTGCAAATGTCTTTGCACTAGTGGAACTATAGCAAAGTCCAATAGCCACGTATAGGATGCCACTAGGTACACTGAGTGTTTGTAGTATAATGGCTTAGTTATAATGAGTTGGAGTGTGCAATGCAGGCAGACGCGCTCTGCAAATGTCTTTGCACTAGTGGGACTATAGCAAAGTCCAATAGCCACGTATAGGATGCCACTAGGTACACTGAGTGTTTGCTAGTATAATGGCTTAGTTATCATGAGTTGGAGTGTGCAACGCAGGCAGACGCGCTCTGCAAATGTCTTTGCACTAGTGGGATTATAGCAAAGTCCAATAGCCACAGATAGGATGCCACTAGGTACACTGAGTGTTTGCTAGTATAATGGCTTAGTTATCATGAGTTGGAGTGTGCAATGCAGGCAGACGCGCTCTGCAAATGTCTTTGCACTAGTGGGACTATAGCAAAGTCCAATAGCCACAGATAGGATGCCACTAGGTACACTGAGTGTTTGCTAGTATAATGGCTTAGTTATAATGAGTTGGAGTGTGCAACGCAGGCAGATGCGCTCTGCAAATGTCTTTGCACTAGTGGGACTATAGCAAAGTCCAATAGCCACGTATAGGATGCCACTAGGTACACTGAGTGTTTGCTAGTATAATGGCTTAGTTATAATGAGTTGTTGTGTGCAACGCAGGCAGATGCGCTCTGCAAATGTCTTTGCACTAGTGGGACTATAGCAAAGTCCAATAGCCACGTATAGGATGCCACTAGGTACACTGAGTGTTTGCTAGTATAATGGCTTAGTTATCATGAGTTGGAGTGTGCAATGCAGGCAGACGCGCTCTGCAAATGTCTTTGCACTAGTGGGACTATAGCAAAGTCCAATAGCCACAGATAGGATGCCACTAGGTACACTGAGTGTTTGCTAGTATAATGGCTTAGTTATAATGAGTTGGAGTGTGCAACGCAGGCAGATGCGCTCTGCAAATGTCTTTGCACTAGTGGGACTATAGCAAAGTCCAATAGCCACGTATAGGATGCCACTAGGTACACTGAGTGTTTGTAGTATAATGGCTTAGTTATAATGAGTTGGAGTGTGCAATGCAGGCAGACGCGCTCTGCAAATGTCTTTGCACTAGTGGGACTATAGCAAAGTCCAATAGCCACGTATAGGATGCCACTAGGTACACTGAGTGTTTGCTAGTATAATGGCTTAGTTATCATGAGTTGGAGTGTGCAACGCAGGCAGATGCGCTCTGCAAATGTCTTTGCACTAGTGGGACTATAGCAAAGTCCAATAGCCACGTATAGGATGCCACTAGGTACACTGAGTGTTTGCTAGTATAATGGCTTAGTTATCATGAGTTGGAGTGTGCAATGTAGGCAGACGCGCTCTGCAAATGTCTTTGCACTAGTGGGACTATAGCAAAGTCCAATAGCCACAGATAGGATGCCACTAGGTACACTGAGTGTTTGCTAGTATAATGGCTTAGTTATAATGAGTTGGAGTGTGCAACGCAGGCAGATGCGCTCTGCAAATGTCTTTGCACTAGTGGGACTATAGCAAAGTCCAATAGCCACGTATAGGATGCCACTAGGTACACTGAGTGTTTGTAGTATAATGGCTTAGTTATAATGAGTTGGAGTGTGCAATGCAGGCAGACGCGCTCTGCAAATGTCTTTGCACTAGTGGGACTATAGCAAAGTCCAATAGCCACGTATAGGATGCCACTAGGTACACTGAGTGTTTGCTAGTATAATGGCTTAGTTATCATGAGTTGGAGTGTGCAACGCAGGCAGACGCGCTCTGCAAATGTCTTTGCACTAGTGGGATTATAGCAAAGTCCAATAGCCACAGATAGGATGCCACTAGGTACACTGAGTGTTTGCTAGTATAATGGCTTAGTTATCATGAGTTGGAGTGTGCAATGCAGGCAGACGCGCTCTGCAAATGTCTTTGCACTAGTGGGACTATAGCAAAGTCCAATAGCCACGTATAGGATGACACTAGGTACACTGAATGTTTGCTAGTATAATGGCTTAGTTATAATGAGTTGGAGTATGCAGAGGACAGGAGGGTACAGTGCCAGGATTTTGGGGCTCTGGGTAGAGGAATGGAAGCCTGCCTTTCTATCCCTCCTAATAGGGAAATGCAGGGAGGAAATCCCTGACCTTGGCTACACAGACGCTGGCGCTGTTTTCAGGACCTGTCACCTTAACTCTGACCCTGCCGGTTTGAGCCCTTAAAAGGACTGCTATAAAGTGCTCTCCCTATGCTGTCTAACGCTGTGTATGCAGCGCATACAGCTGTATCGGCGATAGGACTCAGGAGGACGGAGCTGCGACAGTGATGTCTGACACCAAAGACGCAGAAGGCAGATAATGGCGTCCTGGAAGAAAATGTCCGGTTTTATAAGGGACATGTGACATGGACATCCTATCACACATGCCGTTGCTTCTCTGGCTCAAAGTCCACTTAGCTGTGTGTGTGTCTGGGATTGGCTGACATGCTGGCCCGCCCCACAAGACGCGCGCGCTTAGGGAAGGAAGACAAGAAAAAAAAAAAAATGGCGATCGCCATTATAGAAATAGCAGTGATCTGAAGGCGCTGTTCACGCACACTATACACTGAAATGTCATAATAGTGTGAGTCACAGAGTGACTTACACTATTACAGCGGAAAGCCAGCTAGGAATTAGCTGTTTTTTTGCTGCTAGAACCGTTCTCGAACGTTTCTAGAACTATCGAGCTTTTGCAAAAAGCTCGAGTTCTAGTTCGATCTAGAACAGGCCCCAAAATCACTCGAGCCTAGAACTGGAGAACCACGAACCACGAACCGCGCTCAACTCTAAACCCTACGTCATTTTTTTTTTCATTTTTTTCTCTAAATACAAAGCTAAGCACCCCTTAGTGCCACATGAAAGGCACCAACGGGTGCTCCACTTTTTCTCCATTTTTTCTCCACTTTTTCTACATTTTTTCTCCACTTTTTCTACATTTTTTTCTCCACTTTTTCTCCACTTTTTCTCCACTTTTTTTTCCATTTTTTCTCCACTTTTTCTCCACTTTTTCTCCATTTTTTTCTCCACTTTTTCTCCACTTTTTCTCCACTTTTTCTCCACTTTTTTCCATTTTTTTCTCCACTTTTTCTCCATTTTTTTCTCCACTTTTTCTCCACTTTTTCTCCACTTTTTTTCCATTTTTTTCTCCACTTTTTCTCTACTTTTTCTACATTTTTTTCTCCACTTTTTCTCCACTTTTTCTCCACTTTTTCTCCACTTTTTCTCCATTTTTTTTCTCCACTTTTTCTCCAATTTTTCTCCATTTTTTCTCCACTTTTTCTTCACTTTTTCTCCATTTTTATCCACTTTTTTTCCACTTTTTCTCCACTTATTCTCCACTTTTTCTCCACTTTTTCTCCACTTTTTCTCCACTTTTTCTACATTTTTTTCTCCACTTTTTCTCCACTTTTTCTCCACTTTTTCTCCACTTTTTCTCCACTTTTTCTCCACTTTTTCTCCATTTTTTTCTCTACTTTTTCTCCAATTTTTCTCCACTTTTTCTCCACTTTTTCTCCACTTTTTCTCCACTTTTTCTCCATTTTTTTTCTCCACTTTTTCTACATTTTTTTCTCCACTTTTTCTCCACTTTTTCTCCACTTTTTCTCCACTTTTTCTCCACTTTTTCTCCACTTTTTCTCCATTTTTTTCTCTACTTTTTCTCCAATTTTTCTCCACTTTTTCTCCACTTTTTCTCCACTTTTTCTCCACTTTTTCTCCATTTTTTTTCTCCACTTTTTCTACATTTTTTTCTCCACTTTTTCTCCACTTTTTCTCCACTTTTTCTCCACTTTTTCTACATTTTTTTCTCCACTTTTTCTCCACTTATTCTCCACTTTTTCTCCACTTTTTCTCCATTTTTTCTCCACTTTTTTCTCCACTTTTTCTCCACTTATTCTCCACTTTTTCTCCACTTTTTCTCCACATTTTTTTCCATTTTTTCTCCACTTTTTCTCCACTTTTTCTCCACTTTTCTCCACTTTTTTCTCCACTTTTTTTCCATTTTTTTCTCCACTTTTTCTCCACTTTTTCTCCACTTTTTTTCCATTTTTTTCTCCACTTTTTCTCTACTTTTTCTACATTTTTTTCTCCACTTTTTATCCACTTTTTATCCACTTTTTCCTCCACTTTTTCTCCACTTTTTCTCCATTTTTTTTCTCCACTTTTTCTCCAATTTTTCTCCACTTTTTCTCCACTTTTTCTTCACTTTTTCTCCATTTTTTATCCACTTTTTTTCCACTTTTTCTCCACTTATTCTCCACTTTTTCTCCACTTTTTCTCCACTTTTTCTCCACTTTTTCTACATTTTTTTCTCCACTTTTTCTCCACTTTTTCTCCACTTTTTCTCCACTTTTTCTCCATTTTTTTCTCCACTTTTTCTCCACTTTTGCTCCACTTTTTCTCCACTTTTTCTCCACTTTTTCTCCACTCTTTCTTTATTTTTTTCTCCACTTTTTCTCCACTTTTTCTCCACTTTTTTCCATTTTTTTCTCCACTTTTTCTCTACTTTTTCTACATTTTTTTCTCCACTTTTTCTCCACTTATTCTCCACTTTTTCTCCACTTTTTCTCCACTTTTTCTCCACTTTTTCTACATTTTTTTCTCTACTTTTTCTCCAATTTTTCTCCACTTTTTCTCCACTTTTTCTCCACTTTTTCTCCATTTTTTTTCTCCACTTTTTCTCCACTTTTTCTCCACTTTTTCTACATTTTTTTCTCCACTTTTTCTCCACTTTTTCTCCACTTTTTCTCCACTTTTTCTCCACTTTTTCTACATTTTTTTCTCCACTTTTTCTCCACTTATTCTCCACTTTTTCTCCACTTTTTCTCCATTTTTTCTCCACTTTTTTCTCCACTTTTTCTCCACTTATTCTCCACTTTTTCTCCACTTTTTCTCCACTTTTTTTTCCATTTTTTCTCCACTTTTTCTCCACTTTTTCTCCACTTTTCTCCACTTTTTTCTCCACTTTTTTTCCATTTTTTTCTCCACTTTTTCTCCATTTTTTTCTCCACTTTTTCTCCACTTTTTTTCCATTTTTTTTCTCCACTTTTTCTCTACTTTTTCTACATTTTTTTCCCCACTTTTTCTCCACTTTTTCTCCACTTTTTCTCCATTTTTTTCTCCACTTTTTCTCCACTTATTCTCCACTTTTTCTCCACTTTTTCTCCACTTTTTCTCCACTTTTTTTCCATTTTTTCTCCACTTTTTCTCCACTTTTGCTCCACTTTTTCTCCATTTTTTCTCCACTTTTTCTCCACTTTTCTCCACTTTTTTTCCATTTTTTTCTCCACTTTTTCTCCATTTTTTCTCCACTTTTTCTACATTTTTTCTCCACTTTTTCTACATTTTTTTCTCCACTTTTTCTACACTTTTTCTACACTTTTTTTCCATTTTTTCTCCACTTTTTCTTCACTTTTTCTCCACTTTTTCTCCACTTTTTTCTCCACTTTTTCTCCACTTTTTTTTCCATTTTTTTCTCCACTTTTTCTCCATTTTTTCTCCACTTTTTCTCCACTTTTTTTCCATTTTTTTCTCCACTTTTTCTCTACTTTTTTTCTCCACTTTTTCTCCACTTATTCTCCACTTTTTCTCCACTTTTTCTCCATTTTTTCTCCACTTTTTCTTCATTTTTTTTCTCCACTTTTTCTCCACTTTTTCTCCACTTTTTCTCCACTTATTCTCCACTTATTCTCCACTTTTTCTCCATTTTTTTCTCCATTTTTTTCTCCACTTTTTCTCCACTTTTTCTCCGTTCTTTTTCTATGGTCGGTCTACCCATTAGCTCTGCCATGCACAGTGTAGCTCTACACCTACTGCACATGTTACTTTATGATTGACATCTCTTTCGTACCAGAGCTGTCTAAGTCTACTCTGACCCCATATTTGTCATTACTATATTGTCCTTGTACTGTATTATGACATTTGTATCATGTGTTTCATTTCTTGCTGTGTTGCAATTTTTTTGCTGCATCCCAATTGTACCTCTACATTGTTCGAGTTTATGTTATTGTTCTCTCACTCTTATGTGATACTGATTATTGTCATTTTTCATGATTACATGCAGATAAGTCCGATCTGACGAAGGCTCAGGCCGAAACGTCATTTGTAACTTGTTTTGGACAAAAACATATATGCTTATGAAAATTTTTTTTTTCTTAATACGGACCAATAAAGAGTGATTTTGCATTACTATCCGTTGTGACTTACTGACTTAGTCTGGGAGATTTAGAGTGCCGAGGTTACTCACTAATTTTATCTATTATTACCTCTGAGCACCTATATACCAGTGAGCAGAGCTTCCTCTACAGTAGTTCTCCTGATTAGGCATGCCCTTACCTCATGAGCAGGGCATTGCAGCTTTGGTAGCAACCATTACGACATGGACTTTGCTGCTGTGGACCCGAGAAGAGTGAGTGCAGATTCATTGCATCCACACTCCTCACATGAAGGGTCCGCACTCCTAGAAAATGGGGGATACGTTCCCTGAGTGTCTCCCCCCCATATTCTAGACGGTCCAGAGTCGTCGTGGGACCCCTTTATTTTTTTTCTTACAATAAATTGGTGAAAGAGGAAATGTTTTGGGGACTGTTTTTTCAAATAAATTTCTTTTGTCGATTTTTTTTTTTGTTAGTACTGACAGTTTATGATGTTGAGTATCTAATTGACGCCATGACATCACAAACTGCTGGGCTTGATCTCAGGTTACTTTACAGCTAGTATCAACCCGATTTATTACCCCGTTTGCCACTGCACCAGGGCATGGGATGAGCTGGGGTGAAGCGCCAGGATTGGCGCATCTAGTCGATGCGCCATGTCTGGGGTGCCTGCGGCCTGCTATTTTTAGACTGTGAAGGCCCAATAAGTATGGACCTTCCCACCCTGAGAATACCAGACCACAGCTGTCCGCTTTACCTTGGCTGGTGATCCAATTTGGGGGGGACCCTACTTTTATTGTGTAATTATTAATTTTTATACAATAATTATAAAAAAGAGCCTGAGGGGACCTCCACATTGGATCCCCAACCACGGTAAAGCTGCCAGCTGTGGTTTTCAGGCTACAGCCGTCTGCTTTACCCTAGCTGGCTATCAAAAATGGGGGGACCCAACGTCATTTTTTTTTAACTATTTTTTAAATAGAAAAAATTAATGGGCTTCCCTGTATTTTGATTGCCAACCAAGGTAACGGCAGGCAGATGGGGGTGGCAACCCATAGCTGTCTGCTTTATCTGCGCTGAGAATCAAAAATACCGCGGAGCGCTACGTCATTTTTTTAAAGATTTATTTTTACAGCACTGTGATGTCCAGCAATCAAAATACAGGGAAGCCCATTTTATTTTTAGTTATTTAAATAAATAATTAAAAAAAATATATATGGGCTCCCGCTGCATTTTTTGTATTGCTAGCTAAGGGTAATCCAAGCAGCTACTGGCTGCTAACCCCCACTGCTTGGTGTTACCTTCACTGGCAATGGAAAATCCAGGGAAGCATTTTTTATTTTTTTTGCCAAAAAACTACAAAAAAAGGACGTGAGCTTCGCCATATTTTTGTATGCTAGCCAGGTATAGCAGGCAGGTGCTGGAAGAGTTGGATACAGCGCCAGAATATGGCGCTTCTATGAAAATGCCATTTTCTGAGGCGGCTGCAGACTGCAATTCGCAGCAGTGGGGCCCAGAAAGCTCAGGCCAACCTGTGCTGCGGATTCCAATCCCCAGCTGCCTAGTTGTACCTGGCTGGACACAAAAATGGGGCGAAGCCTACGTCATTTGTTTTCTAATTATTTCATGAAATTCATGAAATAATAAAAAAAGGGCTTCCCTTTATTTTTGGTTCCTAGCCGGGTACAAATAGGCAACTGGGGGTTGGGGGCAGCCGTACCTGCCTACTGTACCTGGCTAGCATACAAAAATATGGCGAAGCCCACATAATTTTTTCAGGGGGCAAAAAACTTCTGCATACAGTCCTGGATGGAGTATGCTGAGCCTTGTAGTTCTGCAGCTGCTGTCTATCTGTATGGAGAAGAGCAGACAGCAGCTGCAGAACTACAAGGCTCAGCATACTCCATCCAGGACTGTATGCAGAATTTTTTTGCCCACCAAAAAAATGACGTGGGCTTCGCCATATTTTTGTATGCTAGCCAGGTACAGCAGGCAGCCACGGGCTGCCTCCAACCCCCAGTTGCCTATTTGTACCCGGCTGGGAACCAAAAATATAGGGAAGCCCGTTTTTTTTAATTATTTCACTTATTTCATGAAATAATTAAAAAACAAATGACGTGGGCTTCGCCCCATTTTTGTGTCCAGCCGGGTACAACTAGGCAGCTGGGGATTGGAATCCGCAGCACAGGTTAGCCCGAGGTTTCTGGGTGCCTCTGCTGCGGATTTCAGTCTGCAGCCGTCCCAGAAAATGGCGCTCTCATAGAAGCGCCATCATCTGGCGCTGTATCCAACTCTTCCAACAGCCCTGGAGCCGGGTGGCTTGTTGGGTAATCATGAGTTAATACTGGCTTTGTTTTACTAGCCAGTATTAAGCCAGAGATTCTTAATGTCAGGCACATTTGACCCGGCCATTAAGAATCTCCAATAAGGGGTTAAAAAAAACACCACACAGAGAAAAAATACTTTAATAGAAATAAATACACAGACACATTAGAGACTCCATCTTTATTACCCCCTGTCAGCCCTCCACGATCCTGCTCTTCTGTCTTCTTTCTTTCTAGTGTAGTAGTAGTGACGATTGTAGTGAGGATGAGGTTCACCAGCCCATCATGGGCTGGGGAACCTCATCCTCAGTACAATCCTCACTACAATCGGGAAGCAGCGTGCAGCCTTCACTCCGTGAGTGATCACTGCTGGCTGTCAGCGGTAACAGCGGTAACGCTGACAGACGCGTTACCATAGCAACGGTGCTCTCGGAGCCGCGGTTAGCGGTGACGTCACCGCTAACTGCGTTGCTATGGCAACGGTGATCTCCGTTAATGACCGGCTGTGTCAGCCGGTCCCTAACGGAACGGGGAGTCGACCGTGTGCTAGAGCATGTCGCCGGTACACGGCGATACACATATGTGCACCGTGTACCGGAGAGATGCACTCGCAGGTCCTACATGACGTGTCATAGTCATGTGACCAGTCTGTAGCCAATGAGATGATAGCCATGTGACTGGTCACATGGCTATTTTGACGTCACGATAGGTCCAGCATCTCTGCTGGCAGTGCCGGTCACCGGGAGGATTCAACGATCATCGGATGGAATAGCGGCAGGAGACAGAGTGCAGAAGGGATCACGAGGACCGGTAAGTGTTATGGCAATGTTTATTAACTGTTTGTGTACATTTATAATGCATTTTTATGTGTTTGTGATTGCCTCCCATTATAGCCTATACGTTCGAGTTCGGTTCGTCGAACGTTCGACGAACCGAACTCGAACGGGACCCCCGTTCGGCGAGCCGACCTCGAGCCGAACCGGGACCGGTTCGCTCATCTCTACTACTAACACCATTTTAAAACCAAGGTAAGCCAATCAAACTCAATCACATGTGTAAGCTAATTCCATTCTCCACCTTTCTATGGACAGGTAACCCTTTCTATGCCATAGCATTTTAAACCTGTGATATTTCTCATATGTCAACAAAATGCTTAGTTTCTCCTGAATATTTTTATTATTTTTCCCAATATAATAAATGAGTTCATATTTCTTTTTTTGTATTTTTCTAATAGTACATCCCACATAAAGTAACTTGCATAATGTGCATTATACACAATATACTATATGTTCAGAGTCACAATTGATAAATGACTTGATATCAAAATTATACCTCCTACACCAGTTGCTGAACCCACATACTCTATCTCTGAATTGTCATCTCTCAGCACGTCATCCACATCAGTCGCAAGCTGTAAGCACCACAGCACTGCCATTGTGAAGTAGCAACAGGCTCTGCTGAAACTAATTTGTTTAGGTGACAAACAGCGCATTGCCTCGGCATTGTTGAAAGGTATAACAGACCAGAAAGAACTATGACCTCGCCTCTTAACCCCTTCACAACCGAGGAGGTAACTGTACATCCTAAATCATGAAGGGGTGATCACACCCAGCTGCTACGGTGAGCCTGCTGCCAAACCCGCACATGTCAGCTGATTTGAACAGCTGACATTTGCTCGCAGGCACAGGTAAATCCGTGATCCACCTGCGCCTGTTAACCCCTTAAATCGCGCTGTCAAAATGTGCGGGTAACGCGCACTTGCCCGCTGCCAGAAGCCCTGTGACAAGATCACGGGATACCGATGGTTGCCATGGTAGTACAGGGTCATGTGATGACTCTTGTGCTAAAATGACTCCCTTCCTGTTCCAGCCGGCAGAGCGCTGGCTGTTACAAGAGATGAGTATTTCTCTTCTTCTAATCTGTGCAACTATGATTGGGAGAAATTAATGAATGATCAGACTGCTGATTCTTATAGTTCCCTAGGGGATTAGTAAAATAAAAAAAAAAGTTTTAAGAAAATTAAAAAAAAACTAAAAATCCTAAAAGTTCAAATCATCCCCCATTCGCCCCATTGAAAATTAAAGGGATAAAATATAAAAAAATATAGACACATTTTGTATCGCTGCATTCAGAAATTCCCGGCCTATCCAAATATAAAAACAATTAGTCTGATCAGTAAACAGCATAGCGGTAAAAAAAAATCCAAATGCCAAAATTAAGTATTTTGGTTGTTGGAAATTTTGCACAAAATGCAGTAACAAGCGATCAAAACCTAGCAATTGAGCAAAAATGGTACCATTAAAAATGTTAGCTTGAGACACAAAATAAACAGTCACTAAGCCCAATATTCCGAAAAAATGAGAACGCTACGAGTCGCGGAAAACAGCGGAAAAAGTGTGCCATTATTTGGACTAATATCTGATTTTATTTAAACCCTTTAGATAAAAGTAAACCTACACATGTTTGGTGTCTACAAACTCATACCGACCTGAGGCAGCACACCAACACATCAGTTTTACTATATAGTGAACACTGTGAATAACATATACCAAAAACAATCATGCAATCATACTTATTTTGCTATTTTTCCGCACTTGGAATTTTGTTTGCCATTTTTCAGTACACTATATGCTAAAACTTACAGTTTAATTTGAAAGTACAACTCATCCCACAAAAAAAAAGCCCTCATATGGCAAGATTGATGGAAAAATAAAAATGTTACGGCTCTCGGAATGAGAGCAAAAAAAACAAACAAAATGAAAACCAGAAAATCGCCTGGGATGAAGGGGTTAATGTATAACTGTGTATTGTCATGTGATAATAACATTGGCAAGCTCGCAAACATACCATGTCTGGCCCACATGCTCAACTTAGTGGTTCAGTAGTTTCTAACAAGCTAGCGAGATTTGCCTGAGCTACTTGTAAAGGTGCACTATGTATGTGCCCCTTTCTGAAAGTCAGCTACAGTTGCCACCAGTCTGCCAATACTGCAGCAGCGCTTGAAAGTGCCACATGCGATATGACCATGCTCTGGAACTCCACATTAAACGTTAGTATGCCTGCAACATGTCCATCGGCATTCCATTTCAAATGTTCCTTTTTTTGCTTCACCATCAGCTCTCCCTACACTAACTGTAGCTAAGAGCAGTATTGCAGTATTATTAGAGAATAGAATAGATTATTTATATGGCAGCAGCAATGTCTGTAAGGCTATAATTTATGCCTACATGCCTCTAATACACTATCCCTTTTCCAGCAGCTAGCCCTACACTAATTGCAGCTAAAAGTGGTATTATTAGAGAATATAATAGATTATTTATATAACAGCAGCAATGTCTATAAGGCTAGAATCCATGCCTACATGCTAATACTCTATCCCTTTTCCAGCAGCTAGTCCTACACTGCAGCTAAGATTAGTATTATTAGAGAATATATTAGATTTTTTTACATTGCAGTAGCAAGGACTGTAAAGCTAAAATAATTTTAATACACTATCACTTCTCCAGCCGGTTCTCTCCCTACAGGGGACTCTCTGGGATACAGGGCACGAAGCATGGCGTAACTGGGACTTATTTAGACTCAATGATGTGATGCGGCCATCCAATCACAATGTTACCAGTAACGAACATGGCTATGACATTACCATGATTAGCAGCCTTTCGACGCCTGTTAAGGGGCTAATGAAACAACCGCAAACATGCAGGGTGAGCACAAGAGCATGATGCCAGAGTACCATGATACTCAATACAGTGCCAAACATGCTTAGTTCCCCGATGTTCAATTGAGTACTAAGCACAATCACTCTTCACTACTAATTATCAATTTTCCATTAGCATAAAACAATAATATATTATAAGAATATGCAACCATGCTAAATCAAGTTGGCCATAAGTTCTCCCATTACAAACTGTCCCTTTGTTCTGTAAAATATTTATATATTGGAGTTATTTTTCAGACCAAAAACAAATCATTTCATGACAAGCTCTGTAGGAAGTGAAGAGGCTTTTTATTCGGATAAATGTGACTTAACATCTAAGAGAATAAATGCACTTAGCCACTTACAATTTTTCTCCACCGATTTAATGCCACCAAGAGCTCTGTGATATTTCTCCATTCAATGCCGGATAATTTATATCTTTTGTTTGTTTATGACTACATGAAAAGCCGTTTTCAACTGAAACGTGTGTTTTTAGCTGATCTTTCATGAAATATTCCAAGGATGAATGCAGTTAAGACAATGCCAGCAGCTGGAAGTGAGCTTATCCCAGAACAGGAAAGGGATCTAGACAGGGATATTTGATTCGAGGCTTTTACATGGACAGAATCTAAAATAAAATCAGTGAATAAAATATGTAGAATATTTTATTTTTAATTTTTTAAAAAATGTCAGAAGGCTGATTGCTTGATGAATACTAGCCTGATCTTTCAGAAAGCAGGAAAGCAGGAGTATAACTAGTAATCATACAGCCTCTTAGCAAAAATGGTAATGGTTCCTCCTTCCTACACTGAAGCAGCAGAGCATTATCAAGCATAAACCACCTTCACAAATATACAGTGCTGGCCAAAAGTATTGGCACCCCTGCAATTCTGTCAGAGAATACTCAATTTCTTCTTGAAAATGATTGCAATCAGTACGGATACACATCGCTACCCAGATGACACTGCTCGTCCAGGCACTAATAGAGGTGTTGCCTAGACCGGGACCCGGATTGTTTGAGGGAAGACTGGCTTTCCTGAGGACATTTGTACCATTATTACGTGATTGAGCCTGTGGCACGGGATGAATCTTTAAAAGTGCTGACATCTATCCTTAACTAGACCAGACCAGTACGTGCATATATGGGTGTGTTCTGAACCTCGGGAGATCTCCCAGATTGGCTGAGGGATATGTCTATAACCCGGGACTGCTTTAACAGATGCATTTTCCTGGTCTGTACTTCTGGAGGACAAATTATTAACAGTATTTAAAACTGTTCTGGTGTAACTCACTATCACCGGTTGAAGCTGTGATTTAATTGTCAAGGATCTATGTTCTATATACCCCTGATGAGCCCTGGTGTTTTGATAAGAGGGCGAAACGCGTAGGATGCATCCTGGACATATGCAACAGCAGTTCTTATGATCTGATACTCTTGACTGATAGTCGACTGAGTAAATAATTCACCTATAGATGATTCATGACATTTACTGACAGTGAATTATTATCTGGACTAAATTGATGTCACATACTATCTATATGGGTCTGACCTTGGGTGTTTCACCTTACCCACTTTAAACTAGGGCACACGGTACTTTACTAGTGTGAGTGGAGGGTTGTTATAGGGCCTCAGTCGACGAGGAATAGGGGCGTCAATAAACCTTAGGACGTCGACCCCTATATGACAGGAAGGGTGAGGAGTAGGGTGTACTGTTTCCCACCTTTCCTTCTCAGTAATTTTTAATAATTTTATTTGTGTACCTTGTTTGTGGCATATATGTAAATAAAAAGAATTTTTTAGGTAAAATAGCTTCTCTTGGTTAATGAATTTAATATCTTTTACCTTGATATTGCAATCGGTTTATGATTGCTCATGCTTCCTCACAATTTGGATTCTCAAGTCCTCAGACAGTTCTCTGGTCTTCTTTCTTTTATCCATGCTCAATGTGGTACACACAAGGACACAGGACAGAGGTTGAGTCAACTTTAATCCATGTCAACTGGCTGCAAGTGTGATTTAGTTATTGCCAACACCTGTTAGGTGCCACAGGTAAGTTACAGGGGCTGTTAATTACACAAATTAGAGAAGCATCACATGATTTTTCAAACAGTGCCAATACTTTTGTCCACCCCCTTTTTTATGTTTGGTGTGTAATTATATCCAATTTGGCTTTATGACAATTTTTTTTATTTTTTTTCATTGAAGACAAATTAAATGAAGATAATAATGCCAAAGAATTTGTGATTGCAATCATTTTCAAGAATAAACTGAGTATTATCTGACAGAATTTCAGGGGTGCCAATACTTTTGGCCAGCACTGTACACATTCACAGACAAGCAAAAGGGTAACAATTAGTGATGGTCGAGCGTGCTCGGCACTGCTCAATACTCAAACAAGCATCAAGATGCTCTAGATCAGGGTTTTCCAAACTCCGGTCCTCATGACCCCCAACAAGTCATGTTTTCAGAATTTCCTTACTATTGAACAGGTGATGGAATCATTATCAAGGCATCACCTGTGCTATATTAAGGAAATCCTGTTGGTAGTCGTGAGGACTGGAGTTTGGGAACTATTGCTCTAGATGCTCGATATTCAGTTTATTTTTCTGGTACTCGTCCACCATGCTTGAGTCTCTGCCCCTCATGTTTAGCACATTTTATAGCCACTAAACATGCAGAGATTGCCTGCAATCATGATAATGCCGTAGCTATGTTAGCTACTGATATTACTGTGATTGATCGGCTGCATAGGTTCATCGGGTCTATATAAGACTCATGCTTGCTGAACTGTACCCGGAAACAGTGTACGGAGAGGTTCTGCTGGAGAAGGGATAGTGTATTATAGCATGACTACCTGCTGGTGGAACAATAAAGCAACAGTAGTTTTCAGGCTCATTGAAATCTATTCTATTCTCTAATAATACTGCTCTTAATCTGCAATTACCTGTCCCCCAACAAAGCATACCTGAATGCGAAACACGTGTTGGGACGCCGGTCCCCCAGTGTCTATTCCGGTATCTAGTGATCTGAGTAGGTGAGTAGTGCTGCCTTTACCACACAGCACATGGAAGGCCCTTTTACTCCATGTGGATTCCTTCCTATTTTGTTATGATGCAGCTCTTCCTACGGCCTTGGGCAATTGCCCATAATAATCTCTCTATGATTACGGCTGAGGAATAATCTTCCCTTTCCATTTTCCAGGACACGTGAGGTTCTTTCTCCTTCAGCACCTTTCCCTCTGGTCCTATTGTATATTTTATGTATTTTTGTACCCAACAGCACATTAATAAAATATTTAAGATCTTTCTAAACTTTGGCTTGTATGGGCTTTTCTTATTAAGCAAATTTAAAGACTCTGTCTATTCTGTTCTCATCATTTATGAGTTGTTGCTTGAATTATTCTGTGATTTACCTGTGTGTCCTGCATATTTCAATTTCTAATAGAGCTCTTAGCTGCATTTAGTGTAGGGCAAGCTTTTGGAGAAGAGATAGTATATTAGAGGCCTGTAGGCAGGAATTATAGCCTGACAGACTATGTTGCTGATACCTACATATATATTCTATTCTCTAATAATACTGATCATAGCTGCATTTAGTGTATAGCAAGCTGCTGGAGTAGGGATAGTGTATTACAGGTCTGTAGGCAGGGATTCTAGCTTTACATACTGTGCTGCTGATACCTTAAAATCTATTCTATTCTATAATGAAACTACTTTTGCTGCATACATAATTTAAAATGTGCTATGCCTGTGTTAAGGGACATGGATATGGCCGTCCCTCTGATGGTGGTGCAGGTAGAGGTCGTGACCCCGGGCAAATTGTGCTTGCTTAAAGAGCACAGCAAACATACTTATCATCTAGACTTCCTGTCTGTTATGATCCGTAACCATGGAAGACCACCATAAATCATTGGTAAAAGGTGACAAGGTGACAAGAGCATTGGCAACTAATCTGGCCACCATCCCCTTACTAACCATCAACACTAGAAGTAGCCGAGGGGTGAACTAACATCCTGTGTACCGCGAACCCAGCCGGAGAACTAGCTATCCTAAAGGAAGGAAAGATGAATAACTCTCTGCCTCAGAAAATAGACAAGAATAGCAAGCCCCCCACATTCAAAGACTGTGGTGATATAGGAAAACACAATACACAGACAGATGATAGGATTAGCAAAAGGTGAGGCCCTACTGACTAAATAGGACAGGATAGGAAAGGGGCTGATGGTGGCCAGAGAAGAACCCTGCAAAAGTCCAAATACCTGAACCGTGAACTGTGTGAGGGCCCCTGGCGTCTGGTGAGGGCCAGGGGTCCTCACACGGTTCACCTCTTCCATGTATGCCTGCAAAGAGGCAAAGGTATTCCTAGCAACTGCTATACCTTTACACTGTATTGTTCAATCCCTGTATCCTGAACACTGAGCCCCTGACTATAGGCAACTTTAGATTCATTTTTCTGCATTTTCCTGCAAAGGTATTTAGTTACATGCTAAGTGCTGACTAATGTGCCAAATGCACTAGTTTGATTCAGCTATACTACATACAGACCTGGTTCCATATTGCTCTTTTTTGCAATCCATATACAGATTATTATCCTGCCTTACCTTGACAGACACGAAAACTTGCACATAAGCAGAGGCGGTAGCCCTTTCTCATATACAGAATCATGATAACTATGATAAATTTTCTATTACTGATTATCCTCATCTATCCTTATAACTAGATATCCTTGCTCATTCCAGCATTCTGCCCCAGGGATCTCCCACATATTTAGTTAGTCTGTCCGACCAGATGAAGGCCGAGGTTAGGCCGAAACGTTTTTAGGCGGACTCTCTGCAAATTGTACTATTATTCCCTTCTGCTGAAAAATAAAAATTGGAATATATATCAAGACTCTTTCTTGGACTTCATTTGGGAAACATAGCAGTGTGCCGGGGATATCTTCTTTTTCTCTGTTTTTTTTCCCCCTGAGCACCTGTAACAGGTGACGCTAGGTCCTCCCACACCCCCCCGGTGAACAAAGAACAACTGACAACCGGCATAGCCTGCTATCAGATCAGGGTTTAAATAGGCAGAGAGTTAGCAATGGAAACGCCCATAGCTCAACATACCTGGTCTCTGTCCAAACCATTCCTGGCCACAAGAGGGAGCCTCACAGCAGCCAAAGCTAACTGACATTTACAACAGTACCCCCTCTTGAGGAGGGGTCACCGAACCCTCACCAACGCCACCGGGTCGCTCAGGATGAGCATGATGGAAGGCGCGAACCCTTCCATTTCACAAGGTATTGAAGCTGTCGCCTACTGCGATGGGAATCCAGAATTTTTTCAACCTCATACTTCAGATCCCCTTGTACCAAAACAGGGTCAGGAGGTGCTGCTGCAGGAACTGTTGGCTCCACATGTCTCTTCAACAAGGACTTATGGAAGACATTGTGAATCTTAAATGACACAGGCAGAGTCAAACGGAAAGATACACGGTTGATAATCTCCGAAATCTTATAAGGTCCAATAAATCTGGGCTTAAAGTTAGGAGATGGAACTCTCATAGGAATATTTTTAGAGGACAACCACACCATGTCCCCAACTTTAAACCGGGGACCAACAGTCCGACGTCGGTTGGCAAACTTCTGGGCAGATTCTTGGGATTGAAACAATTTATCCACTACCTGCCCCCAAATCTGCTGCATTCTATTTACCACTGAATCCACCCCTGGAAAATCAGACGCCTCAAACTGCCCCAAGAGGAACCTGGGGTGATACCCAAAATTGCAGAAAAAGGGGGACACCAATGTGGTAGAGCTAGCTCTATTGTTAAGGGCAAATTCAGCCAAAGGCAAAAACGAAACCCAGTCATCCTGATCCGCAGAAACAAAACACCGTAAATAGGTCTCCAGGGTCTGGTTAGCCCTTTCAGTCTGACCGTTGGTCTGAGGATGAAACGCCGAGGAGAAAGACAGCTGAACACCCAATTTGGAACAAAAAATCCTCCAAAATCTGGATACAAACTGCACCCCTCTGTCAGAAACAATATTTTCGGGAATACCATGCAAACGAACAACATGGTGGAAAAACAAAGGCACCAATTCTGATGAAGACAGCAACTTAGGGGAACTAAGTGGACCATCTTGGAAAATCTATCACAGATCATCCAAATCACAGTCATTTTCTGAGAGACGAGAAGCTCTAAAATAAAATCCATAGAGATGTGCGTCCAAGGTCTCTTAGGTACCGGCAAAGGCAATAATAGCCCACTAGAACGTGAACAACAGGGCTTGGACCTAGAACAAACTCCACACGACTGCACAAAACTATGGACATCCTGTAACAGGGAAGTGTTACGAGGGGGACCCGGGGAAGCGTGCCAAGATGGGAAATGGACTGCTTCCGCCGGTCAAGGTCCACTGTGCGGTGTAAGGGACCGCCGCTATGGTGGGTGAAGAGTGAGCGGGTTGCTGCTAGCGATCGTCTGGAATGTCACAGACGATCTATGTACACCGATCTGCCCTAACCCGTGAGGGTTGTATGGCACAGATCTCACGGCTCGGTGTACCTGTTGCACGGGGAAGCACAGAGGTGCCCACGCACGTGTGCCAGTGGAAGTCACGAGAATATGGCACGAGGGTAGCACAGAGGTGCCCACGCACGTGTGCTTTCAATAACCAGGTGAGTCCAATGGAGACTTGAGGAGCTCACCTGGGACAGGAACATGGCCTGTTGACGGGGGTACTGCCGGAGCAGCAAGGCAGGAACACGGCCTGCAAACGAGGTACTGCCGGAGCAGCAAGGGCCAAGCCCACAAGAGACAGTAATGCCTGAGCAGTGGCGTGGCAGCACGCTGCCAGACATCCAAACATAGAAGGACGGTCGCGCACCGCCATGATGGCAGGGAGAGCTTTTAAGGAGGTGCAGCTCCACCCGAGGGCGGGCGCGAGGCGGAGATGACGGACTTGACCCAATCAGGGTCCACGACGTCCCAGCCTGGCCAGTCAGGATTCACCACGTCACCAGCCTTGTCATCAAGCCGTGTGACGTCAGTGAGCGAATCAGGACCCACCACGCATTGCACATGCTCACCCTCCTGCCTCTGGGAAATAGAGGCGGGATCCTCGGTCTCACAATGTGGAGAGATAACGGGAATCTCACTGCTTCCCTGAGCAGTAAACCTCTGAACATTGCGCAGCCTCGCAGACCTTCGGGGCCGCTGAGCAGGAGAGTCTGCGGCAGGCCAGGAATGGGAGACCGCTTCACTCCTTGTAACAGGAGAACCACTAGGTGTCACCCTTCTGCTGCCTCTCTGAGAAGGTATCTCCTGCACCCTGCGCAGTCTGGCAGACCTTTGGCGCTGCTGAGCAGGAGTCCTCGTGGCAGGCAAGGAATGGGAGACTGCCTCAGTCCTTGCCTCAGGAGAGCCACGAGATGTAACAGGGAAGGCCACCAAAAAGAGTGGCTCACAAGATCCCGAGTACCAAAAATGCCAGGATGACCCACCAAAACAGAACAATGAACCTCAGAGACAACTCGGTTTCTCCATTGGTCTGGGACAAACAGTTTCCCCGCAGGACATCTTTCAGGTTTATCCCCCTGAAATTCCGCCAGTGCCAACCGCAGATCAGGCGAAATGGCCGAGAGAACTACATTATCGTTCAGGATAGTAGACGGCTCGACAACCTCCAAAGAGTCAGCACAGAAACTCCTGGAAAGGGCATCGGCCTTAACATTCTTGGTGCCTGGCAAAAAAGAGACCATAAAATTAAAAAGTAAAAAGCAAAGCCCACCTGGCCTGCCAAGGATTCAACCTCTTGGCAGATCAATGTGACAGAGAAAAGAAACTTTCGTTGCAAAGAACCCACAGTAACAGAAGTAGCCAATCTCCTTTCACGTTTAGGGCAGACAGAGATGTTATGAGAAGCGTCTCCACAATGAAAGCACAGTCTATTCTTCCATCTGAACCCCTGCCGACTAGCATGAGAAAGGACCCTATCACACTCCATAGGCTCCAAAGGCTGTTCCACAGGCACAAAATCAGCAGGTATCTTCCTGCGCTCACGAATCCGCTTATCAATCTGAATGGCCAAGGTCATAGAGGCATCAAGACCAGAAGGGACGGGGAATCCCACCATTACATCCTTCACATTATCAGCAATACCCTTCCGAAAAAGAGCCGCAAGCGCATCATCATTCCATTTGGTAAGGACCGGACACTTTCGAAATTTCTGGCAAAAAGTTTCTGCAGAATCCAAACCCTGAGTTAAGGACAACAAGGCCTTTTCTGCTTGGTCCACAATATTGGGTTCGTCATATAATAATCCCAAGGCCTGAAAAAAGGAGTCCACATCACTGAGAATCGGATCATCAGACACTAAAATGAAGGCCCATTCCTGAGGGTCACCACGCAGTAAGGAGATGACAATCTTGACCTGCTGAACGGGATCCCCTGAGGACTTAGGGCGCAGGTCAAAAAATAATTTACAATTATTTTTGAAGCTCAAAAACCTCGACCTATCTCCCAAAAAAAATTCAGGAACGGGAATCTTAGGCTCTGCAAGGGGAGTCTGTGCAAGATAAAACTCTATACGACGAACCTTAGCATCAAGATGAGCAACACACTCACCCAATTCATCCATGCTAGAAAAAAGAAATCTTCCACAGAACCCAAAGAAGAAGAGGAAAAACAAAACAAATTTTCTCAGCAGACTTTTTTTTTTCCTTCTTAAGAGTACTCTTTAAATGTGTGAGCCAGATTTACTATTATGATCCGGAACCATGGAAGACCGCCATAAATCATTGGTAAAAGGTGACAAGGTGACAAGAGCATTGGCAACTAATCTGGCCGCCATCCCCTTACTAACCATCAAAACCAGAAGTAGCCGAGGGGTTAACTAACATCCTGTGCACCGCGAACCCAGCCGGAGAACTAGCTATCCTAAAGGAAGGAAAGATGAATAACTCTCTGCCTCAGAAAATAGATAAAGAATAGCAAGCCCCCCCACATTCAAAGACTGCAGTGATATAGGAAAACACAATACACAGACAGATGATCGGATTAGAAAAAGATGAGGCCCTATTGACTAAATAGGACAGGATAGGAAAGGGGCTGATGGTGGCCAGAGAAAAAACCCTGCAAAAGTCCAAATACCTGATAATACCAAAAAGCCCTCAGATCACTAGATCTGAACTCCGTCCTATACCAGGTGCTCTTGTCATACCAATGAACAGAAAGCAGAAATCATTACAATTTCAAGAAGCAACAAACACATGGACTTATAGAAGCAATACTCCAAACATAGCTGCAGGGAGCTACCCAGCTAAGCAACTGAGAGGGAAGATCCCTGCATGCAAATAAACTGAAAACAACCCCAGCAAATGACAAATTCAGATAAGAGCAAAAAGAACCAAGCAACAAATAAAGAGCAAAGCACTTATCTGAGGTAGATGTGGTCTGGAGCAGCATGAAGCAGGCTGGTGAACAAAGAACAACTGACATCCGGCATAGCCTACTATCAGATCAGGGTTTAAATAGGCAGAGAGTTAGCAATGGAAACGCCCATAGCTCAACACACCTGGTCTCTGACCAAACCATTCCTGGCGACAAGAGGGAGCCTCACAGCAGCCAAAGCATAACTGACATTCACAACACCTGTCTCACCTGTCTCACTTTCCAGGGGCGCGCGGGACAGCACTGTTGAAGCCAGAACAGTGGGAGCATATTATGGATTGGATGGCAGATGATACTTTTAGTCTGTTTACCAGCACTAAACTGTACCACATTGTCCAGTCTGACTTGTCAAGAGTCAGGACCACATATTCCTTACCCTGATCCTCCTTCTTACCTCCATGACAAATCCCAGGAGATAAAAATAATAATTTTATTCATTTATATAGCGCTATTAATTCCACAGCGCTTTGCATACATTGGCAACACTGTCCCCATTGGGGCTCACAATCTAGAGTCCCTATCTGTATGTCTTTGGAGTGTGGGAGGAAACCGGAGTACCCGGAGGAAACCCACGCAAACACGGGGAGAACATACAAACTCCTTGCAGATGAGTGACCCGCACTTGGACACTCCAAGTAGCTCTTTACCTTTTTGTTTACGGCTTCTTCTGGCCTCTCATCATGAATGTTTCAAGTGTCACATGAAATTGTGCATGGTGATGTCCAAATATTTGAGCAGCCAGGGTCAGAAGAAGCTGATGGTGGGAAATGTCAATTACTTTCTCAAAGGTTAATAATGATGATGATGATGATGATGATGAAACAGTTGCCAACAAGCCACATTAAGTGCAGAAATGGAATATGAGGTGGTGGACGATGAAGTCACTGACCCAACCTGGCAAGGTGGCATGAAGAATGACAGCAGCTCAGAGACAACAGGCAGCACGGGGAGCCAGAGGGAGAAGGTCAACAACTAGGTGTTCCACAGTCTGGCACTTTTTTATAGAACATGCAGAAGACAAGACAATAGTAAGTTGTAACCTGTGCTGCACCAAGCTTAATAGGAGCCAGACCACTATCAGACTGACCACCAGCAGCATGGTCAAGCACAAGTTATCCAAGCACCAGATCCACAATCAGTGTCTGCGGATGACACCACTGCCTTTTCTCCTGTGCTACATGTCGCTCAATCCCTGTCAAGGTCGCAGGCGTAGATATATCCTGCCTTGAACCTGTTGTTGCACGTTTGCTAACATTATCTGCAAGCTTGTCCACTTCTTCTCTCAGCATAGCATCTAGCTATCTCTACTCCAGGTCTTTGAATGCAAGCTGAAATATGCAGCCACCCACCCGCAGGCCCAAACACTAAACAACCACATTTTCAGACTGCTTGCTCTGAAAATGTTGCCATTTAGTCTTGTGTATTCTGAGGCTTTCTGGAACCTGATGGCACTGGCTGTCTTTCGAGACTCAATTGCCAAGCATTAATATTTCTCCCAGTATGATGTCCCTAACCTACACAGCCATAAGTCTCATAACATCACTCATGCCCTCACCAATGCAGTTAGTGGGAAGGTCCACTTAACCACTGACATGTTGACAAGTGCTTGTGGCCAAGGAAGCTACATTTCCCTGATGGCACACTGGGTGCACCTTGTGGAGGTGGGAACTGAGTTGGAGGTCGGGATGGACACATGTTACGGACATGTAGAATTGTGGGCCTAGTTCCATCAGGTATTCTTCCACCTCCTATATCAGTTTCTGCAACTCCTCATCATCCTTCATATTGTCATCCCTATCAGTCGCAAGCTGAAAGCACTGTTGTACTGCTTTGGGGAATCAGAAACATGCTCTCGTGAGACTCATACATTTAGGTGACAAACAGCACACTGCCACAGAATTGTTGAAAAGTTAACTCAACAGACAAATCTATGGCTCTCTCCACTGACTGGGACTCAGCACCAATTCTGTATGGTAAAACTTGGAATCTTTATTTCAAAAATTAAAACGATCACAGGTCATCCAGAAAAAACGCCATGCGGCTTGACGCGTTTCGGACGGAAAGGGGGGATTAAAACCAGTCCTTAATCATAAGCCTATATAATCATATGGCTCTTTCCACTGACTCTCCAACCAGGAATGGTCATGTGTAATAATGGCGGCTCTTAAGCTTGGAAAGCTAACACACATATCATGCCTGACCAACATACTCAACTTAGTGGTTCAGCACTTTCTGAAAACCTCCCCAAATTGCTACTGCAAATTAGAATCAAATACATGTAGGCCTGAAAACATTTTCCGGTCTCCATAATTGATAATGAGCTAGCTGTGTGGTAGGGGACAGGGAAGTGGACTTGCTGCTGAAGAAGCGCGCACAGGTCAAGATTGTGGAGCAGGTGAAACTGTGTGTAACATCTGCCCTTTATATACTGTGGAGGAAAGACAGGCGCATAGGGTCTTAACTGGTAAAATCAATAAAAAGGATAATAGGGTGCACTCACCTATGGATGTTGTGAGAGTCACGACACCTCATGAAGCATAAAAGTCAGTGAAGACAGCTGCGGACCCGTAACAATGAGATAGAAGTTTCATAAAGAAGTCGGGAATCAGCGCCGCGCTTATCACCATTCAATCCAAAGGATAATTTTCCAAGTCATTTATTAAGGAAGCATGAACAAGTCTACGCGTTTCAGGGGTCTCTGCCCCCTTCCTCAGGACAATGCAACAATGACAGAAGATTTTGCAGGCAAAACACATACATGGATATAAATACCTTAAGTCCTATACATCATGGCCCATATACGTCATAGGACCACTCACTTGTTTGAAAAAAATCAGCGGGAACCACATATAGTTAAATAAACAACGTCATAGCGTGCACAACATACAAAATCAGTATATCTCAATACATATATATAGGTCATAGAAAAAATTTACAAGAATTGCAAACCATTATCAATTTTTATCTATATTGTAAATAAAAATAAAAGTTATTTACATATACATATTATGAGGGATAGTAATTACAACCTCCGTATGTCAAACAGGCAACCCCACCTGGACAAGAACCCCCAATGTCAATGGGACCAGCGGTTGCTAGGATGTGGATTTACACATGTGTCCAATTGTATTCTATAGAGTAAGATATGCATTAGCACATGATGATGGTATTTTTTTAGTGATGGTATTTTATAAGTGTAGCTTAGAACTGTGACAACTGGCAGAAAAAACTGTAAGACAGACAAAAGGAATGTATCTAGTCTGAAGGTGACAAGTACACCAGACACTGTGGGAGAAAGCCCGACATGCAGAGATCGAGGAACACCAGCAGAGCCTCTCTCCCAGAAAAGACAGACGTTGGAAGCAAAAAACAAAAAAGGCACAGAGACCCAACATTTGTGAATTAACACCAGAACTATCGATTTTTGCATCATAAATTAAGGAAAGATAAAACTAAGGGAAGATAAAAAAAAGGGGAACTAAAATGAGGAATGTATAAAAATAATTAATTAGTAGTCAAATGAGTATGTGTTAATAAATAAATAATTAATTTATACAATAAAATCCATTATTAAAAAAGGAGGAGTTTATATAGCCTGAATAAAAGTTATATTATCCCGTGTCAAAAACATGAAAGTTGCTAAAAATTAATTATAAAGATATATTAATTGTATTTTATATGCTAATACATTAATAAATAATTAGGTGTGTTTAATAAAAAAAACACATAGACAAGAAGTAAGAAAAAACATAGATTAAAAAAGATAAATATATATAAAATATGTGTGATTTATATAAATTAAACCGAGAAAAAGATTAGATGTTTCTAGGGCCCAGGAATAAACGGGATAATTAATGTCTACCAAAATTATGTGTAAATATATATATTAATCCTGTATGCTAGATCAACAAGGAAATAATGTGGCATGGTGGCTCAGTGGTTAGCACTGCAGTCTTGCAGCGCTGGGGTTCTAGTCCCACTAAGGACACCATCTGCAAGGAGTTTGTATGTTCTCGCCGTGTTTGCGTGGGTTTTCTCCGGGTACTCCAGTTTGTTCCCACACTCCAAAAACATACAGATAGGGAATTTAGATTGTGAGCCCAAATGCAGATAGTGTTGCCATTGTATGTAAAGCGCTATGGAATTGATAGCGCTATATTAATGAATAAATATTGTTATTATTTATGATAATTTAATAAAATAAATCTATAAGCTCATTTAAACCTGTTGGTGTTAGGGTGTTCAGCTTATATATCCAATAGGTCTCTTTTTTACTTAGACTATCCAGACGATTTGGTGTTCCTGAGGGTATCTGTTCTATGGGGGTAATTTTTAATGATATCTGTTTGTTATGGACCATGGTACAATGTCTGGATAATCCATGTAAGAGATAACCAGTTTTAATATTATGTCTATGGGAGTTTAAGCGGTTGTGTAGTGCCTGAATAGTTCTCCCAACGTATTGCATACCGCAGTCACATTCTATTAGGTAAACCACATAGTCGGACTGGCATGTTAGTCTTTGTTTTATATGAAATTTTTCCATGCCAGAAGAGGAAGAAAAATAAAAGCGCTTATGCTGTATAGACCTGCAGCATAGGCAATTTTTTACAAGGCATCTATAGGAGCCTGTTTGTATTTGTGGGATACATTTAATATTTTTTCTAAATGGTCTCAGCTTGGAGCTAAAATATTTCTTACAGTTTGTGCCCTACGATATGTAATCCCCGGATATTGCGGTATATTTTAATTAAAACTGGGTCTCCTTGTAGGATATACAGTACCAATGTTTGTTCAGGACCCTCTTTATCAACAAATTATCCATACTGAAAGTAGTTATGAAGTTGGATGAAAAATTTAGGGTTTTCTCTGAAACCAGGGACTTTATTTTATTTGATTCTATTAGATTAGTCTGTTCCAGATTTCTATTATCCCTATAAGCTTTTCTGACCAACCCAGTGGGGTATTTTTTCTCCAAGAATGTTTCTTTTAGTAAATCTGCCTGTAATTTAAAATCCTCATCACGTGTACAATTCCTTCGAATCCTTCTGTATTGGTTTTTAGGGATGTTCATAAGCCATTTATTATAGTGATTGCTGGAAAAATCTAGAAAATCATTGCAATCAACCTTTTTAAAAAAACGTTTTTGTGAGAATCCTTTTGTTAACATGAAATAGTGTCAAATCTAAAAAATCAATACTCAATTTATTTAATAGTGGTGTAAAAGAAGTCCCCACCTATTTTCATTGAGAGTTTTTAAAAAGGGGATTGCTATGTTGTCCTTATTATCCCAAATAAAAACAAGATCATCAATATATCTTTTATACAATATTATATCTTGTGCAAAAGTTGAATTTTAAATATGGATGAGTTCAAAAATACCCATAAAAACATTGACGTAAGTGGGCGCGACTTTCGAACCCATTGCGGTTACTGATAGTACATACAATCCAAAAAAGGGAAAAAATTATTATATAGAATGAACCTCATTCCCTTTGAAATGAAGTCTTTCTACTCAATTGGTAGTCTCTCATCCATATTAATAAATTCAGTAAAACAAAGAAGCCCAAGTTCATGGGCAATGTTGGTATAAAGAGAAGAAACGTCTACTGTAATGAAAATATAGGAACTTTCCCAAGTAATATTTTTCACCAATTCAATAAGTTGTGTCGAGTCCCTTAAATGACTCCTGAGTTTAACTACATGGGGTTGCATGATATTATCTATATAAGAGGCTAAATTTGCAGTAAGAGAATCAATCCCTGATAAGATGGGTCTGCCTGAAGGATTGATGGTATCCTTATGAATCTTCGGCAGGTGATATAAAAAAGCAATTTGGGGGTTTTTTACATCTAGAAATTTTTTCTCAGTTGGAGTGAGAATTTTTGAAGCAAATGCTTCGTTAATCAGATCAGTATATATGTCTACAGCTTTTTCATATTCAGTGACGTTTACTCTTATATAATTTTTAGCATTGCATAATAAGTTTAATGCCTCTTTAATGTATTTATCTTTATCTTGTATCACAACTCCTCCACCTTTATCTGAGTTATGATAATTAATTATTAATTAATTAATAATTATCAAACATTTTCATAAGTTGAATAAAGGAGAAAGAGAGGCACTTCTCTCTCTCAAAAATAATAAAGATATAGTAATCAAATCCGCAGATAAAGGTGGAGGAGTTATGATACAAGATAAAGATAAATACATTAAAGAGGCATTAAACTTATTATCCAATGCTAAAAATTATATAAGAGTAGATGTCACTGAATATGAAAAAGCTGTAGACATATATACTGATCTGATTAACGAAGCATTTGCTTCAAAAATTCTCACTGCAACTGAGAAAAAATTTCTAGATGTGAAGAACCCCAAAATTGATTTTTTTATATCATCTGCCGAAGATTCATAAGGATCCCATCAATCCTCCAGGCAGACCCATCTTATCAGGGATTGATTCTCTTACTGCAAAATTAGTCTCTTATATAGATAATATCATGCAACCCCATGTAGTTAAACTCAGGAGTCATTTAAGGGACTCAACACAACTTATTGAATTGGTGAAAAATATTACTTGGGAAAGTTCCTATATTTTCATTACAGTAGACATTTCTTCTCTTTATACTAACATTGCCCATGAACTTGGACTTCTTTGTTTTACTAAATTTATTAATATGGATGAGAGACTACCAATTGAGCAGAAAGACTTCATTTCAAAGGGAATGAGGTTCATTCTATATAAAAATTTTTTCACTTTTTTTGGATTGTATGTACCATCAGCGGTCCGGGACCGCAATGGGTTCGAAAGTCACGCCCACTTACGCCAATCTTTTTATGGGTATTTTCGAACTCATCCATATTTATAATTCAATTTTTGCACAAGATATAATATTGTATAAAAGATATATCGATGATCTTGTATTTATTTGGGATAATAAGGACAACACAGAAATCCCCTTTTTAAAAACTCTCAATGAAAATAGGTGGGCACTTTCTTTTACACCACTATTAAATAAATAAAGTATTGATTTTTTAGATTTGACACTATTTCATGTTAACAAAAGGATTCTCACAAAAATGTTTTTTAAAAAGGTTGATTGCAATGGTTTTCTAGATTTTTCCAGCAATCACTATAATAAATGGCTTATGGACATCCCTAAAAACCAATACAGAAGGATTCGAAAGAATTGTACACGTGATGAGGATTTTAAATTACAGGCAGATTTACTAAAAGAAAAATTCTTGGAGAAAAAATACCCCACTGGGTTGGTCAAAAAAGCTTATATGGATAATAGAAATCTGGAACAGACTAATCTAATAAAATCAAATAAAAGAAAGCCCCTGGTTTCAGAGAAAACTCTAAATTTTTCATGCAACTTCATAACTACTTTCAGTATGGATAATTTGTTGATAAAGAGGGTCCTGAACAAACATTGGTATATCCTACAAGGAGACCCAGTTTTAAATAAATTTATATTGCAATATCCGTGGACTACATATTGTAGGGCACAAACTGTAAGAAATATTTTAGCTCCAAGTAGGTTGAGACCAATTAGAAAAAATATTAATTGTATCGCACAAACACAAATACAAACAGGCT
This sequence comes from Anomaloglossus baeobatrachus, assembly GCF_048569485.1. Lineage (NCBI taxonomy): Eukaryota > Metazoa > Chordata > Amphibia > Anura > Aromobatidae > Anomaloglossus > Anomaloglossus baeobatrachus. The sequence goes on along the minus strand of NC_134355.1, from coordinate 108,547,940 downwards.
CCTATAGATGCCTTGTAAATAATTGCCTATGCTGCAGGTCTATACAGCTTAAGCGCTTTTATTTTTCTTCCTCTTCTGGCATGGAAAAATTTCCTATAAAACAAAGACTAACATGCCAGTCCGACTATGTGGTTTACCTAATAGAATGTGACTGCGGTATGCAATACGTTGGGAGAAGTAGAATTGGGAGAATTATCCAGGCGCTACACAACCGCTTAAACTCTTATAGACATAATATTAAAACTGGTTATCTCTTACATGGATTATCCAGACATTGTACCATGGTCCATAACAAACAGATATCATTAAAAATTACCCCCATAGAACAGATACCCCCAGGAACACCATATCGTCTGGATAGTCTAAATAAAAAAGAGACCTATTGGATATATAAGCTGAACACCCTAAAACAAACAGGTTTAAATGAGCTCATGGATTTATTTTATTAAAATATCATAAATACAGTATTATTTCTTTGTTGATCTAGCATACATGATTAATATATATATATATATATATATATATATATATATATATATATATATATATTTACATATAATTTTGGTAGATACATTAATTATCCCGTTTATTCCCAGGCCATAGAAACATCTAATCCTTTTTCTCAGTTTAATTTATATAAATCACACAGATTTTATATATATTTATCTTTTTTAATCTATGTTTTTTCTTACTTCTTGTCTATGCGTTTTTTATTAAACACACCTAATTATTTTTTAATGTATTAGCATATAAAATACAATTAATGTATCTTTATAATTAATTTTTAGCAACTTTCATGTTTTTGACATGGGATAATATAACTTTTCTTCAGGCTATATAAACGTCTCCTTTTTTAATAATGGATTTTATTGTATATATTAATTAATTTATTATTTATTTATTAACACATACTCATTTGACTACTAATTAATGTTATACATCCATCAATACATTCCTCCTTTTAGATCCCCTTTTTTTTATCTTCCCTTAGTTTTATCTTTCCTTAATTTATGATGCAAAAATCGATAGCTCTGGTGTTAATTCACAATTGTCGGGTCTCTGTGCCTTTTTTGTTTTTTTGCTTCCGACGTCCGTCTTTGTTGGGAGAAAGGCTCTGCTGATGTTCCTCGATCTCTGCATGTCGGGCTTTCTCCCATGATGTCTAGTGAACTTGTCATCTTCAAACTATATACATTCCTTTTGTCTGTCTTGCAGTTTTATTCTGCCAGTTGTCACAGTTCTAAGCTACACTTATAAAATACCATCACTAAAAAATACCATCATCATGTGCTAATGCGTATCTTACTCTATAGAATACAATTGGACACATGTGTAAATCTACATCCTAGCAACTGCTGGTCCCATTGACAATGGTGGTTCTATTCCAGGTGGGGTTGCCTGTTTGACATACGGAGGTTGTAATTACTATCCCTCATAATATATACAGTTAGGTCCAGAAATATTTGGACAGTGACACAATTTTCGCGAGTTGGGCTCTGCATGCCACCACATTGGATTTGAAATGAAACCTCTACAACAGAATTCAAGTGCAGATTGTAACGTTTAATTTGAAGGTTTGAACAAAAATATCTGATAGAAATTGTAGGAATTGTACACATTTCTTTACAAACACTCCACATTTTAGGAGGTCAAAAGTAATTGGACAAATAAACCAAACCCAAACAAAATATTTTTATTTTTAATATTTTGTTGCGAATCCTTTGGAGGCAATCACTGCCTTAAGTCTGGAACCCATGGACATCACCAAACGCTGGGTTTCCTCCTTCTTAATGCTTTGCCAGGCCTTTACAGCCGCAGCCTTCAGGTCTTGCTTGTTTGTGGGTCTTTCCGTCTTAAGTCTGGATTTGAGCAAGTGAAATGCATGCTCAATTGGGTTAAGATCTGGTGATTGACTTGGCCATTGCAGAATGTTCCACTTTTTTGCACTCATGAACTCCTGGGTAGCTTTGGCTGTATGATTGGGGTCATTGTCCATCTGTACTATGAAGCGCCGTCCGATCAACTTTGCGGCATTTGGCTGAATCTGGGCTGAAAGTATATCCCGGTACACTTCAGAATTCATCCGGCTACTCTTGTCTGCTGTTATGTCATCAATAAACACAAGTGACCCAGTGCCATTGAAAGCCATGCATGCCCATGCCATCACGTTGCCTCCACCATGTTTTACAGAGGATGTGGTGTGCCTTGGATCATGTGCCGTTCCCTTTCTTCTCCAAACTTTTTTCTTCCCATCATTCTGGTACAGGTTGATCTTTGTCTCATCTGTCCATAGAATACTTTTCCAGAACTGAGCTGGCTTCATGAGGTGTTTTTCAGCAAATTTAACTCTGGCCTGTCTATTTTTGGAATTGATGAATGGTTTGCATCTAGATGTGAACCCTTTGTATTTACTTTCATGGAGTCTTCTCTTTACTGTTGACTTAGAGACAGATACACCTACTTCACTGAGAGTGTTCTGGACTTCATTTGATGTTGTGAACGGGTTCTTCTTCACTAAAGAAAGTATGCGGCGATCATCCACTACTGTTGTCATCCGTGGACGCCCAGGCCTTTTTGAGTTCCCAAGCTCACCAGTCAATTCCTTTTTTCTCAGAATGTACCCGACTGTTGATTTTGCTACTCCAAGCATGTCTGCTATCTCTCTGATGGATTTTTTCTTTTTTTTCAGCCTCAGGATGTTCTGCTTCACCTCAATTGAGAGTTCCTTAGACCGCATGTTGTCTGGTCACAGCAACAGCTTCCAAATGCAAAACCACACACCTGTAATCAACCCCAGACCTTTTAACTACTTCATTGATTACAGGTTAACGAGGGAGACGCCTTCAGAGTTAATTGCAGCCCTTAGAGTCCCTTGTCCAATTACTTTTGGTCCCTTTAAAAAGAGGAGGCTATGCATTACAGAGCTATGATTCCTAAACCCTTTCTCCGATTTGGATGTGAAAACTCTCATATTGCAGCTGGGAGTGTGCACTTTCAGCCCATATTATATATATAATTGTATTTCTGAACATGTTTTTGTAAACAGCTAAAATAACAAAACTTGTGTCACTGTCCAAATATTTCTGGACCTAACTGTATTTTAATATGTATATTTAAATAATTTTTATTTTTATTTACAATATAGATAAAAATTGATAATGGTTTGCAATTCTTGTCAATTTTTTCTATGACCTATATATATGTATTGAGATATACTGATTTTGTATGTTGTGCACGCTATGACGTTGTTTATTTAACTATATTTGGTTCCCGCTGATTTTTTTCGAACAAGTGGGTGGTCCTATGACGTATTTGGGCCATGATGTATAGGACTTAAGGTATTTATATCCATGCATGTGTTTTGCCTGCAAAATCTTCTGTGTCATTGTTGCATTGTCCTGAGGAAGGGGGCAGAGACCCCTTAAACGCGTAGACTTGTTTATGCTTCCTTAATAAATGACTTGGAAAATTATCCTTTGGATTGAATGGTGATAAGTGCGGCGCTGATCCCCGACTTCTTTATGAAACTTCTATAACATCTGCCCTTAATTACAGACTCAGGATGACTGTCACGGACAGACTAAGGCTAGCCACCAAGTCGGCAGGATCTCAAGAACCCCAAAACCCTTTAACCCCTGTACAGGGATTTGAAATTACACAAGATCCAGGAGATCACGGAAGGCTGCAATCCAGGAAAGGGTAGTCGTCAGGCAGGGTGCACACCAAGAGGCACAAAATTGGACAAAATCAGCAGGCAGAAGCGTAGTCAGGAAATAAGGCAGAGATCAAAACTGGAGATGGCAGCGAGGTACAAAAACAACAGGCAGGAGAGTAGTCAATGAGCAGGCAGAGGTTAAAACTTAGGGATCAATAGCCAGAACAGAACAGGAACCAGACACTAGCATGAATACAAAACTATCTCTGGCAGTGACTAGCAGACTAGATCGGGAATTAGAAGGGTGTGGTGTCTTCCCATTGGCTGCATCTAAATGGTGGTAACTTCAGCTGGAAGACACCTGCCAGCTACAGTTAGTCAGTGGTACTGCAGGTCCAGGGAAACCCAGTTTAGTGGATAAGCGAAACCTGCACCCACCAGAGCTACTGGCACTGACTGTACGCCTATCACCAGCACCAGGTCCTGCTAGACAAAGTGAGTAATTTGTATAATGCTTATGCTAATTCTAACAGGGGGAGGAGATAACTATGAATATATTATCTGCTCCAGTGCAACTGTCACTCAAGAAGCTGCTAATTTTACAAACTTCACTTTCTTGGATTTCAAAACCTAAACATCTGAGCTGACCACTACAGGTATGTAGATAAGCAGACTAATAGGGCCAGTATAGCACTGGCTTTAGGTTTTATACGAAAATCCTGGTGATTGGTTCCCTTTAAGTAAATATTATGGTTGTTAATGTGACAAAAGACTATTAGTGATGCTGCAAATACCCTTAGAAATTAGGGAATGCTCTACCTCCAGTTGGTCATGCAAAAACAAAGCAAAAGGACTTTCAAAACTAGTTTTCTAAGTGGTAGGAAATATTTTTACTAGTTTCAACATCTTGTTATTTTGTGATTTGAAAAAAATGCTTCTGAGAAAAAATAGCAATTGGTAACATTCACCCGAGATAAATATAACTCCACAGTGCTGTTTAGGCAAAATAAAGGTAAGATATGATATAAATAATTTCCATGTCAACAAATCCCTGGAAGAGCACTCCAGAAAAAAAGAGAAACCAGGCAATCAAAAAAAATTTATTCATATTGTTGTCAGTGTATGGTAAAAGCCACTTGACACTGACATTTGTAGAATGAAAAATTACCCAAAGCTAAGTATTGTACATTGGCTTTATTTGAAAATAAGTATAAAATAAAAAATAGAATGCTATATCTTTGTGTGCTCATAAAAGTTTTAAAGCAAATAGGTCTGAATTGAAATATTACCATCTGATTCATGTATTATATTATATTATACTGTAATTTAACTTCAACATCTCTATAAATATTTATATAGCTATCACGTCATTCTTAGAGTTTTAAGAAAACCAATGCCTGGACAACTTCCCCCCTACTTTTCCCTTGAGGGCCAAATAGAATCATAGTATCATAGAATGGTAGAGTTGGAAGGGACCTCAAAGGCCATTAGGTCCAACCCCCTGCGAGTGCAGGTTCTCCTAAATCATGGCAGCTATATGTTTATCTAATTTCTGGTTAAAGATTTCCATTGATGGAGAGCTCACCACCTCCTGTGGTAGGCTGTTCCACTCTCCTGCCCTCACTGTCAGAAAGTTTTTCCAATTGGTGGTGTTTGATGGTTATGGAGTCATATAGTAGCTCAATGAGAGAATAGGTACGGTAAAACAAGATGGCCAAAGGAGAGCAGGTAGGATAGTGGTAGTAAAAAGGTGACATGATGAATATGGTGACTTGGACTTACCTGATGCAGAGGAGATAGTATATAGCAGGGGTCTCAAACACATGGTCAATGGGCAGCATTTAGCCCTGAGGGTGTTTCATGCTGCTCACAGTGACCGTACACTACTTAACAATCACAGCCCAGTCCACTTTATTTCAGTTGAATGCAAATCCTTGGACACACTTTCGATAGAAATGTATTGCCGCACAGAGACAAACTCTGGACATCACAATGCCAATACAAGCTGCTGGCTATTCAGAGGCCAGCAGCTGAAGTTGGCTTCTCTGCATGGTGGTGCATGATAGTGATGTGATATGCTACTGAGCCAGGATGCTGACCTCAGCTGTTTGCTTCTGATTGGCCGGTCACTGGCCTGGACTGGGCACCGATCATCAGAAGGCCCATGGAGCCTTAATGTTAAATGTGCAGAAAAGAGGATGCCGAGGGAACAGATGAAAGGTGAGAAGAATCTTTTTCTTATGTGTCTGAGAAGAATGGCACAATAGGGTACATTACTTCAAGATGGGGGCAAGGATGGAGACTTTACCACAATATGGGTCAAGGATGGGGACATTACCGCAAGATGGGACCAGGATGGGCACATTACTACAAGAAGGGGACCAGGATGGGGATATTACCATAGGATGGGACCAGGATAGGGGCAATACAAAAAACAGACCAGGATGGCAACATTGCTACAAGAAGAAGACCAGTCTGGGACATTACTACAAGATGTTGACCAGGATTGGGTCACTAATACAAGATGGGGACCAAAATGGGTATTACTACAGTATGGGAACTGTAATAGGGCATTACTACAGTATGGGGACGAGTATGGTGAATTGCTACATGATGAGGACCAGGATGGGGACCAGTATAAAATCCTAAATAATATGTCAGGACAAGAGAAAAATAACAAAAAAATTGCATCTACAAGAAGGAGAGCAGGATGAAGACATTACTGCAAGATGAGGACTGCAAAGGGGTACAATACCGCAAGATAGGGACCAGGATGAGATATTACTACAAGATGGGGACCATAATGGTGACATTACTACAAAACGAGGATCAAGATATTGGCATTACTACAAGATGAGGACCAGGATGGAGCACACTACTACAAGAAGTGGGCCAGGATAGGTGCAATACTACAAGATGAGCACCAGGATAGAGACCAGGATTGGGGACACAGCTACAAGATAGAGACCAAGCTGTTGTTGGGCAGAATTACTATATTATACTAACATTATTATTATTATAACACAATATTACTGTATGTGGTTAATTATGGGATAAAATTGTCCCAAAAAATGTAAAGCTAAAGCATGAAAAAATGTTACCACTAAAAATGCTGTTTTATATATAAACTAAAGTAAAGAAAACAGTTCATGTTTGTTATTGCCACATCCTTAACAACCCAAGCTAGGAAACTGTACTATAACCCATACAATGATTGACATTAAAAAAAAAAAAATTAACATGCCAAAAATGTAAAAAAAATCAAAAGGTGTATAGAAAAAAAATTGTATCACTAAAAATGTAAATTTGTCGTGCAAAGAATGCAGCGCCCAAAATTCATTTTTTTTATTGTGCAGCCCATATACCCAGCCAAATTTGATACCCCTGGTATACAGAGATAGGTTGGTTGTAGAAGGCATGCTGTTTCTGATGCAGTGTCCCATTAACCCTACTAACGTTGGTCTGAATTTATAACTCATTGTAGGGAGAGATTTTCTACTACAACTGACTAACAAAGGGCGTGTGTCATCACCGGTGACGCTGGACATGGAATAGCATGTTAGCACAAACACAAGGGCATTCTATCATGCTAAGAGGGAGGACTAGTTGGGAGAAAAAACACCCTGTGACTAGTCCTTGCACTCATTAGCATATCATAAATTATATTTAGAAGATCTCTTTATGTATGCAAGTATATGCTGAGACAGTTAGGCAGGGATTAGATATGTTCACCCAGAACTGCTCGTGGTTCTGACTGCATATTGGACCTGACAGGTTCCCTTTAACAGTAATTTTCCACAAGACAACAGTGAGGTACACAGTGTGCATTGCAGTTCTGGAATTCGAACCATGGGAACGTTGTGTCATCATCGCAAAAACATGCAGCAGTTCAAGTGGCAGAAGAAATTTCTGTGAGGTTTTGCACACAATTTTTAGACCATTGCATGCACCAGCAGAACAGAGTAAAAGTCTGACACCTAGTGAACCACTGAAGAGGATGGTGCAGGAGCATCTAGAGCTCAATGTGGATGCCTTAATGGGGGGTTAGATTTGCATTTTGGTCTTTAAAAATGGAAGTGTGGCCTGAGCTCGTCAGTCATGCCTTGGAAGTTTTGGCATGCTGGTGGTGTAATGATGGATAAGTGCATCCAGCTGTCCCTTGAAAGTTTAAACCACCTAATTTTCATCAAGATCAACAAGTCATGGATGTCCAATGACTTTGCCACCCTAGTCCAAGACTGTGAAGACTAATCGATGGTGTAGTGCCAGGGATCTGGGAGCACCAGCCCTACACCTGTCTGTCATCTTGTTGTCTCTGGTGAAGGTAGAAATACTGGTTCAGGCCTTGTTACAGGGTCAGTCCAATGCAACCATGTTGTGACGTTAGACTATTTGTAGTCTGTGCCAATTGTTGCTACTTTTCCTGTGGTCTGACCTTAATTTTTGGAAATGTGGAAACTTCAAGTAGGGTTTTCAAATTATCTTTTCTGTACTGGAAGAGGTCTGGGAGCAACAGGCCTAATCCTGTCACTCATTTACCTCTTGATTTTAAAAATGGAAATGTCGGTCCACATCCTGTGTGTTGCATGGACCATAACTGACTGCTATGCAAAGACACTATGGAGCAATGGGGGAGAGGGGGCAATTCATGCCCCATCTTACTGTCTGCCTGAAATGTTTTTAAATACCAAGACTGCAAGTTGGGTCTCCAGGTTGTGTTTTTTCTGTACTTGCAAGGGTGTGGGAGCAAGAGACCTAATCCTGACACTCATCTACCTCTTGATTTTAAAAATGTAAGTGTCAAGCCACATCCTGTGTGTTGCATAGACCATACCTCATTTCCTATGGGGAAATGGGGGGGAGCAATTATTGCCAGTGTCCTGCTGTCTACATGAAATGTTTTTAAATGTCAACACTCCAAGATGGGTCTCCAAGTTGTGTCTTGTCAGGACTGGCAGTGGTCTAGGAGCAACAGGCCTAATCCTGTTACTCATCCACTCCTTAATTATAAAAATTGAAATGCCAGGCCACATCCTGTGTGTTGCATGGACCAAACCTGACTGCTGTGCAAAAACATAATGGGGTGAGGGGAGAATTAATGCCACTGTCCTGCAGGCTGCCTGAAATGTTTTTAAATTTCAAGACTCCAAGATGGATCTGCAAGTTGTGTCTTGTCTGTGGCAGGGGTATGGGAGCACCAGCCCTACACCTGTCTCTCATACACCTCAATATTTCTTGTTTCAATAGTCTAGGAAGCTAATGGCTTTACCACAACAGGGGGGTTCCACTGTAAAACATATCTTTGTTGTTTTGGAAGCTTTTCAACCCCCATAAAGGGGTTTTCTCTACCGTAGGTTTGGACTCCCATTGAATCCAATGGGGTTTCAAAATGTTCAGCACATTGTTCGGTAAATATCGGGAAGTTCACCAAAGATCAATGAACTGAACCTTGAAAGGTTCGCTCATCTCTGCTGTTGACCTGCACCCTGTAAAAAAGTCTCTCCTCACTACAGTGCCAAACATGGGTATGCTAACTGTGATTTTGGCACATTGTGGTGTTCAGAAGGGAGGCGGTCATTTTGTATTTGGGAGCGAAGATTTTTCTGGATTTCTTTCCTGAGGGTGGTAGCAGTATTGTTTTTGCTAGAGCCTTTGTATTATCAGTAATGTGGAAGCTCCCTATATTTCTATTAACAAACGATGGACCTGAGTGGGGCCTTGTGTTTTTGGGGGTAGAATAGAATAATATTTGGTTGCAATTTGGGTATAGAACATTTTGGATCATTTCCAATTTATCCTGTGATCTATTGTGAGCACTTACATTAAGGTTTCCATCTATTTACGGGAAATACATGAATCAGGTGAAATCCCCTTCAGATTCATCGCTATAAAGAGGTAGTAGAGTTATTTCAAACTCTGTTTGGGCACTGATCCAAGATGTCCATCCTTTCAAAAGTGAATAAAAGGGTTGATGACTACAATTTTGCGCATGCCTAAAAACCTGTGTAAAAAGATAGACAACGCCAGACCACAGGCCAGTTGGGAGTTCAAAGTGACTCCCTCTGCCTCATTACAGGGAATGTTATCTGAATCACATTTTTCAGAGATTCACACGTAATCCCTGGTGTAAGCACTTAGCGTAGTGCGCCGGATAAATGTGAGCTGAGGATTACTGTGATCTTTGGGAGACAGAATAAACAAATCAACAACAGTTGAAAATTGGCTTTATTTCTTTTTACGCCCTTCACCTTGCGGTATAAGTGATTAGGTGGCTTTATTCCTCAGGTCAGTACGATTACAGCTATACCAGATTATATCTTTGTTCTGGTTTGGCTACCATCACGCAAAAAAAAAATGCTTATTTACATAAAAAAGGTTTTTGCATCACCAAATTTTGAAGGCTATAGATTTTTTTTTATCTTTCTGTCAAAAGAGTCATATGAGAGCTCAGTTTTTGCAGAATGAGTTGGAATATTTATTGGTAGCATTTTGGGCCACACAATATTTTTTGATCCCTTATTATTCAACTTTTTGTGTGGCAGCAGCATGAAGAAACAGCAATTCAGCAATATTTTTTTTTTTTGTACACCGTTCACCATGCCATAAAAAGTGTTAAGATAGTTGTATTCTTTGGGTCAGTATGGATACAGTGATGCCACATTTCTCTAGTTTTTCTTGTTTTGCCACTACACCATAAAAACAATTTTGAAGGAAAAAAAGTAGTTTCTTGCATTGCTGTATTTTGAAAGCTATAACTTTTTATTTTTTCGCTAACAAAGCTGTAAAACAGCTTGTTTTTTGCAGGACAAAATGATGTTTTCAGCCGTATTATTTTTATTTATATATGACTTATTGATCATGTTTTATTCCATTTTTTGTCAGCTATATGATTAAAAGACATAGTCTTTGCTTTTTTTTTTACTTTATTTCTTTATTTTACTGTATTCCCTGAAGGGGTAACTAGTGTGACAGTCTTGTAGATCGGATTTTTACAGATACGGTGATACCAAACATGTATTTTTTTGGTTTATTTTTACATACATTTACATATCTATTGCAGTAATTTGTTTTATTTTTTTGTTCTCTATTGTCAGATTTTGTTTATTTTTTTACTTATTGCTTTTATTGGACATTAGTATTTGCTACTTTGATCGCTGATATAATGCACTGCAATGCACAATCATTGCAGCCGATTATACGTCAGTGCTGCACTCGCAGCACTGACAGCTCGCCTTACACACCATGCATCTGTTATGGTGTGTGAGTCTTTCTGCATGTGGCATGTATTGCAAAAGCACAGAGTATCATCATGCACCCAGTACGTCCCATGTCACCAAGGGGTTATAATTTGGGCTCTGTGGGGGAATTTTGAAAACAGGCTCTGTGGAGCCACTCTTAAAATTTTGGGTCTTCGGAAAAACTCTGAAAACAGGCTCTACAGAGGCACTGTTAAAATTTTAGCTCTGTGGGAAAACTGAAAACAGGCTTTGTGGGGGCACCCGTACAATGTGGGCTCTGTGAGGGAACTCTGAAAACAGGCTCTCTAAAGGCACTCTTAATATTTTGACTCTGTCGGGGACCTCTGAATACAGGCTCTGAAGGGGCACACTTAAAATGTGTATTTTAATCATAGAATAATAGAATGGTAGAGTTTGAAGGGACCTCAAGGGCCATTGGGTCCAACCCCCTGCGAGTACAGGCTTTCCTAAATCATCCCAGCTATATGTAAGGGAATGTAAGGCTCGGTCACCCTGAACCTGTGTGCATGATGTATATGTAAAATATGTAATATCTAAAATCTATGTTATAGTGTAATGTAATGTGTTCAAGTGACCACTAGGTGGCCACAGTGTGTGGGCTGTTTACCTGGTGCTCCCAAGCTAGAGGGAGATAGTGAGGGGGAGGAGTCTAAATTGAAAAAAATGGTTAGAAGTAAGTTGGTGAGGAGACTCACTGAGGAGAAGGAGTACACTGCATCTGTGAGAGGCGTAGTGAAGAAAAAGAACAAACAAAATTAATTTGGCGTGGCCTTTTGGGCCGAATCCAGTTATTTTTCAGACACAAAGGTCGGTCCGGAAAAGGGTGGCTATTCCCTGGTGAAATATTACAAATCCTTTCAGTGAGAAAAGAGTCAGTGGGCCTCTAGAGGGAAGAGTGGTCCTGACTGACTGAAAAGATGGTCGAGTCTACCATGGCTAGTGTAATTGGGTACCCCAATGTGAGCCCGAATACCAAGTAAACAGTGAGCCGGAATACATGTGTAACAAAAATGAAATTTTATGGAGAAGATAAAGACATTCCCTGTAACGTTCATGCAATGTGCCCGCCTAAGGCGAGAAAAAGAAATGTATATAGGTTGACAAGTAAAGGAATTTGGTTAAAAGATCTTGTGAGTGTGTCAGGGTCTGTGACGCATGAAGAAAGGGTGAGCTAGATGCTGTATTGTTTTAAAATGGTGGTTGGGGTGCAGAGGAAGAGCATTGGGCTGCGTGGCAGCCGAACAACAAACTCTGCCACCACTATAATGGCCCCCGATCGCCCCTTTAACATATATGTTTATCCAGTTTCCGCTTGAAGATTTCCATTGATTTCCTCACCACCTCTCGTGGTCACCTGTTCCCCTCTCTGACTGCCCTCACTGTCAGAAAGTTTTTCCTAGTGTGTAATCTGAATCTCCTTCCTTTTAGTTTCATCCCATTGCTTCTAAACATCCGTAGTTCTTTTAGCCGTTTTTCATATGACATGGTTTGCAGACCTTCTTTTATTCATTTACTTCCTATTTAACCATGATTATTATGATGACAGAATCCCTGCAAGTGATTTCTCTTTACATATTTGTTTGTATGGCAATTGTCCTGCTTTTACCCCTATTTTGCTTCATTTTGCAGCCCTCTAGCCCTTACTATGATGATTTTACAGCCATTGTACAGTACCTATGTTCAGGCCCTAATTGACTTCCAGGTCCGGGGTCAGTACATGTTCAGGTAGCAAATCAAGCTTTTAATTACATTTTGGCAGAACCTGGAGAGTCCGAACATCCATGCGTCTGCTCAACCCTATTCTTAAATGTAGACTAATGTGCCTAAAATGATCTCTTACTAAACATTGCAATTTGTCTATTGCATATTTGTAAAGTTGCAACCTACAGTGGCACCACTTACACTTACAGATCCATTGACAAGAGGTCAATAGATGTTGTTGTTATATATTCATTGTTATGTTGGATGGAAACAATAATCACTATATTTCTCATTATTATGGATGCTAAGCTGCTCATCGCTTGTTGTCAAGCAAGTTCAGGAAGCCATGGAAACATCAGTCTCAGTTGAGTATAAAGAAGCATTTAATTGGCATCTCAATCAAATATATTCAAGATCATTATAATAATAAGTACTTGACCTAAAAGCTAATTATTTTTTCATTTTTTAAGGAGTACTTAACAAAGTCAACAGCTAGGAAAAGTGGAGCTTTAATGTCCAATTCCCCATGTGGAAGTAAAGATACATATACACAGGATACATAGTTTCTTGGTATGCAATTTGGAGAGGATTTGACTCCAAAATTTAATGTAACAAATGCTTACATTACTCTTTAAATTAAATTAAAATTAATTTAAATTAATTAAAAGTCTGCACTTAATTTTAATGGGAAAACACACCTTATTTCTATTTTATATTTTAATATCTTGTATTTTGTTTTTTATGACCACAAAAGACTGCTAAAATATTTTATTCGGTTCCCCTTTCTGGAAAAAAAATTTTTTTTATAGGTTGGACATATATTTTTTTTTACAGGGGTGAGGTTAGAAACAACAATTTAGATCGGCAATATCTCTTTTTTATTTTATTTATTTATGCTTTTTTCCTATTTTATGTTTGTTTTTTTATTTATCTTGCAAATTGCTTCTTAAAAATCCTTTGTGGAGTATTTCACAATATTAATACATTATTTTTATTACTTTTTTCCTTACTCATGGGAGTGATCTTAGGCAAAACTGAATGAGCTTAGTAACTTAGGTAAAAAAACAACCTCAATCAAGAGTGGTCTCGAGTTGTTTTACATTTGGCATAACACAGGACTCGTGGTAGTGCTCGCCTTTCTTCTTCGGACAGTCATTTTTTTCACATATCTCACAAAGTCTGGGGATTCTTAAAAAAAAATAAGTACTCCAGTCATCTGTATTTTCTGCAGAATGTCAGTCTGTTTTTATTTTTTTATAGAGAAGGACTTCTTTGCTGCCCTTTGTAACACAAGACCAGTCAGCAAAAACCCTTACCTCACTGTGGTCGCAGATGTACTGACACCTGCATTCTGCAAATGTATGAGTAAGCTCTGCACTAGTGTTAAACCAATAAGCCTTTCTACATATTTTATTAACATACATATGTGGCACCCCTGAGGCTTCAGTTGCCACAGGGTACTGCACCTCACCAGAGGTGCCGTATTCATCCTGGGTACGGAGGAGGTCATTGCCGGTAAACCACCACAATCCACCACAACACACAGTTAGATGCCCTCTCACTGAGACTGGGCTAGGGTAGAGACTTGGGGGGTGGCCATAATTAATGTACTGGACCCTCTGCTTACTACATCAGGAACCCGAGGGAGTGGAGCTTGACACAGGGGAACAAGGTGACACACGCACACTCAGACAGTTGGAGTTAGACGCTGGACTGGACAGTGTCAGACACGGAACAAGAGAGGCATGAGGACAACACAGTCACTAAGGGGAGAGGTGCGCCATAGCTCCCTCAGGATCGAGGGCACACTACAGGGTGCGGAGCCCTAGGCTGGTGGGTACTTCACGTCCCACCAGCAGAATCCACCGGGAAGAGGATTTAAAGTCTTCTGGCCCACACAAAGCGCCCAGGGCACAGCAGCATGTAGAGCCAGGAGTCGTCACAACAGAGCAGCACGAGTAACAGACTCATGGTGCCTGCTATATGGGAAAGGAACGGGGTCCTTTCAAGGACTCATGTCCCCACGTGGCTTCAGGCCACTGGGACTCACACAACACAGCGCAGATAGGAAGAGCTCACAGGAAGAAACACCGGTTCTGACCTCCGAACTATCCGGGATCGGCTGGAGCCCAACACAGCGGGTTCCGGCAGTCCAAAGGTGGTGACATCTCAATGAGTAAAGAACTTTAAACTGCACCTGCTGTGTCATCTAATCCTTCCCGTGCCCCGTGCTTCTTTATTAGAGTGGACTACTACTCCCAATCTCCCTGTGGGCTCAATCTCTGCCTGTGCAGAGCTGTACCACCCTAGCTGCACTACAATCAGCATTCAGAGGAAACCCCTTGCAGCGGCGGCTCCCATATTATAACCACACACCACAGGTGGCATCACGAAGAACTACTATTCTTATCATTATCCCACCATTTATTGACACCGCCGGGGTCACGGAACCGGGCCTAGCCGCTGTGATATCTCAACCCCCATACTGGCCCAGTGACGAGTAACCCTTCAGACCCCGTGAGCGTCACGTACAGTATCCAAACTCAGAACTTGACACAAATTTTTTTAAAAGTCCAAGTTCGAGTCTGAGACCCTGGACACCAAGTTTCTGGTATGAACCCAAATTTTAAATTTTGGGTTCACTCATCCCCACAAATGATATGTCCACCCCTGCCATAGAAAATATATAATATTCTGGGTCAAAGCCAAGAGGTAACGTCAAGGAAAAAAAATCAGGAGACAAGTGTGAAGTCATAATTCAAGCCAGAGCTAGTATACACAAAAAACAATACAGACTTTGACCTGCAACACACATCCGTTTAATTTGTATGTGTGCGTTATGTATTTGCACGTACCGAAGACACGTACACACGGAGACCCATGTTATTCAATGGTAGATGGCACACACACGTAAAATCACACGGAACGTGTGTCCGTGTGGTAAGTACGTGTGTGCGCTTTTCTACCCGGACGACATGTCCATTTTTGGCCGGCAGCACGCAGGCACGGACCCGCTTTAGTCTATGGGTTCGTGCCTGCACGGACCGCACACGGAGTGTCTCCGTGTTCAGCACGTTTCGTGCGTGTGCGTTTTTACACTAGCGATCTTATTTTTTTTTTTTTAAATTAAATTCAGTTTACCTTTTTTTCTGCTGTTCTCAGTCATACTTACATTGGCGCTCGGTTTTTTTCTTCCCCCGGCTCATTCCGCTCCCTGATCACCAGCGCGGCGAGGAACAGCTGTGCAGAGAATACGCGGCAAAAATTACTTTGAATATGCCGGCCGCTCATTAATCAATCTCTTATTCCCTGCTTTCCCCACCCACAGACGCCTGTGATTGGTTGCAGTCAGACACGCCCCCCACGCTGAGTGACAGCTGTTTCACTGCACCCAATCACAGCAGCCGGTGGGCATGTCTATACTGTGCAGTAAAATAAATAAATATATAATTAAAAAAAACAGCGTGCGGTTCCCCCCAATTTTGATACCAGCCAGATAAAGCCATACGGCTAAAGGCTGGTATTCTCAGGATGGGGAGCCCAACGTTATGGGGAGCCCCCCAGCCTAACAATACCAGTCAGCAGCCACCCAGAATTGCCGCATACATTATATGCGACAGTTCTGGGACTGTACCCGGCTCTTCCCGATTTGCCCTGGTGCGTTGGCAAATCGGGGTAACAAGGAGTTATTGGCAGCCCATAGCTGCCAATAAGTCCTAGATCAATCATGTCAGGCGTCTCCCCGAGATACCTTCCATGATTAATCTGTAAAATTACAGTAAATAAACACACACACCCGAGCAATCCTTTATAGAGAAGAGCGAACTGGCTGTGGTTCGGCTCGAGTTCGGTTCGCCGAACGGAGGTGTCGATCGAGTTCGGTTCGTCGAACGTTTGACGAACCAAACTCAAACCTATAGGATATAATGGGAGGCAATCATAAACACATAAAAATGCATGATAAATGTACACAAACAGTTAATAAACATTGCCATAACACTTACCAGTCCCCGCGATCCCTCCTGCACTCTATCTCCTGCCGCTATTCCATCCGATGATCGCTGAATCCTCCCGGTGACCAGCACTGCCAGCAGAGATGCAGGACCTATCGTGACGTCAAAATAGCCATGTGACCAGTCACGTGGCTATTATCTCATTGGCTACAGACTGGTCACATGACTATGACGCGTCATGTTGGACCTGCGAGTGCATCTCTCCGGTACACGGTGCACATTTGTGTATCGCCGTGTACCGGCGACATGCTCTAGCACACGGTCGACTCCCCGTTCCGTTAGGGACCGGCTAACACAGCCGGTCATTAACGGAGATCACCGTTGCCACAGCAACGCAGTTAGCGGTGACGTCACCGCTAACCGCGGCTCCGGGAGCACCGTTACTATAGTAACGCGTCTGTAAGCGTTACCGCTGACAGCCAGCAGCACTGATCACTCACGGAGTGAAGGCTGCACGGGGAGCAGCAGCGTCTTCCCCCATGCAGCAGTGATGGAGAAGAGCTGCATTTGTTGAACGAGGAAGACAGAAGACCATGGATCGTGGAGGGCTGACAGGGGGTAATAAAGATGGAGTCTTTAATGTGTCTGTGTATTTATTTCTATTAAAGTATTTTTTCTCTGTGGGGTGTCTTTTTTTTAACCCTTTATTGGAGATTCCTAATGGCCGGGTCAAACGTGCCTGACATTAAGAATCTCTGGCTTAATACTAGCTAGTAAAACAAAGCTAGTATTAACTCATTATTACCCAACAAGCCACCCGGCATCAGGGCTGTTGGAAGAGTTGGATACAGCGCCAGATGATGGCGCTTCTATGAAAGCGCCATTTTCTGGGGCGGCTGCGGACTGCAATTCACAGCAGAGGCGCCCAGAAACCTCGGGCTAACCTGTGCTGCGGATTCCAATCCCCAGCTGCCTAGTTGTACCCGGCTGGACACAAAAATGGGGCGAAGCCCACGTCATTTGTTTTTTAATTATTTCATGAAATAAGTGAAATAATTAAAAAAAACGGGCTTCCCTATATTTTTGGTTCCCAGCCGGGTACAAATAGGCAACTGGGGGTTGGAAGCAGCCCGTGGCTGCCTGCTGTACCTGGCTAGCATACAAAAATATGGCGAAGCCCACGTCATTTTTTTGGTGGGCAAAAAAATTCTGCATACAGTCCTGGATGGAGTATGCTGAGCCTTGTAGTTCTGCAGCTGCTGTCTGCTCTTCTCCAGACAGACAGCAGCTGCAGAACTACAAGGCTCAGCATACTCCATCCAGGACTGTATGTAGAAGTTTTTTGCCCCCTGAAAAAATTATGTGGGCTTCGCCATATTTTTGTATGCTAGCCAGGTACAGCAGGCAGGTACGGCTGCCCCCAACCCCCAGTTGCCTATTTGTACCCGGCTGGGAACCAAAAACAAAGGGAAGCTCTTTTTTTATTATTTCATGAATTTCATGAAATAATTAGAAAACAAATGACGTAGGCTTCACCCCATTTTTGTGTCCAGCCAGGTACAACTAGGCAGCTGGGGATTGGAATCCGCAGCACAGGTTGGCCTGAGCTTTCTGGGCCCCACTGCTGCGAATTGCAGTCTGTAGCCGCCTCAGAAAATGGCACTTTCATAGAAGCGCTATCATCTGGCGCTGTATCCAACTCTTCCAGCACCTGCCTGCTATACCTGGCTAGCATACAAAAATATGGCGAAGCTCACGTCCTTTTTTTGTAGTTTTTTGGCAAAAAAAATAAAAAATGCTTCCCTGGATTTTCCATTGCCAGTGAAGGTAACACCAAGCAGTGGGGGTTAGCAGCCAGTAGCTGCTTGGATTACCCTTAGCTAGCAATACAAAAAATGCAGCGGGAGCCCATATATATTTTTTTTAATTATTTATTTAAATAACAAACATAACATAAAACCATAAAACCATAAAAACATAACAAAATGGGCTTCCCTGTATTTTGATTGCTGGACATCACAGTGCTGTAAAAATAAATCTTTAAAAAAATGACGTAGCGCTTCGCGGTATTTTTGATTCTCAGCACAGATAAAGCAGACAGCTATGGGTTGCCACCCCTATCTGCCTGCCGTTACCTTGGTTGGCAATCAAAATACAGGGAAGCCCATTAATTTTTTCTATTTAAAAAATAGTTAAAAAAAAAATGACGTTGGGTCCCCCATTTTTGATAGCCAGCTAGGGTAAAGCAGACGGCTGTAGCCTAAAAACCACAGCCGGCAGTTTTACCGTGGTTGGGGATCCAATGTGGAGGTCCCCCCAGGCTCTTTTTTTATAATTATTTTATAAATATTAATAATAACACAATAAAAGTAGGGTCCCCCCCAAATTGGATCACCAGCCAAGGTAATGCGGACAGCTGGGGTCTGGTATTCTCAGGGTGGGAAGGTCCATAGTTATTGGGCCTTCACAGCCTAAAAATAGCAGGCCGCAGGCACCCCAGACGTGGCGCATCCACTAGATGCGCCAATCCTGGCGCTTCACCCCAGCTCATCCCGTGCCCTGGTGCAGTGGCAAACGGGGTAATAAATCGGGTTGATACTAGCTGTAAAGTCACCTGAGATCAAGCCCAGCAGTTTGTGATGTCATGGCGTCTATTAGATACCCAACATCATAAACTGTCAGTACTAACAAAAAAAAAATCGACAAAAGAAATTTACTTGAAAAAACAGTCCCCAAAACATTTCCTCTTTCACCAATTTATTGTAAGAAAAAAAATAAAGGGGTCCCACGACGACTCTGGACCTAGAGTTGAGTGCGGTTCGCGGTTCGAGGTTCTCCAGTTCTAGGCTCGAGTGATTTTGGGGCCTGTTCTAGATCGAACTAGAACTCGAGCTTTTTGCAAAAGCTCGATAGTTCTAGAAACGTTCGAGAACGGTTCTAGCAGCAAAATAGTGTATAGTGTGCGTGAACAGCGCCTTCAGATCACTCCTGTTTGTATAATCGCCATTTTTTTTTTTCCCTTGTCTTCCTTCCCTAAGCGCGCGCGTGTAGTGGGGAGGGCCATTATGTCAGCCAATCCCAGACACACACACAGCTAAGTGGACTTTTAGCCAGAGAAGCAACGGCATGTGTGATAGGATGGCCATGTCACATGTCCCTGCATTATAAAACCGGACATTTTCCTCCAGCACGCCATTATCTGCCTTCTGCGTCCTTGGTGTCAGACATCACTGGCGCAGCTCCGTCCTTAATCCTACCGCCGATACAGCTGTATGCGCTCCATACACAGCGCTAGACAGCTTAGGGAGAGCACTTTCTATCAGTCCTTTTAAGGGCTCGTACCGGCAGGGTCAGAGCCATAGGTGACAGGTCCTGAAAACAGAGACAGCGTCTGTGTAGCTAGCGTCAGGGATTTCGTCGCTGCATTTCCAAATAAGGAGGGAATAGAAAGGCAGGCTTCCATTCCTCTACCCAGAGCCCCACAATCCTGGCACTGTACCCTCCTGTGCTCTGCACACTCCAACTCATTATAACTAAGCCATTATACTAGCAAACACTCAGTGTACCTAGTGGCATCCTAAACGTGGCTATTGGACTTTGCTATAGTCCCACTAGTGCAAAGATATTTGCAGCACCTCTGCCTGCATTGCACACTCCAACTCATTATAACTAAGCCATTATACTAGCAAACACTCAGTGTACCTAGTGGCATCCTAAACGTGGCTATTGGACTTTTGTCTAGTCCCACTAGTGCAAAGATATTTGCAGCACCTCTTCCTGCATTGCACACTCCAACTCATTATAACTAAGCCATTATACTAGCAAACACTCAGTGTACCTAGTGGCATCCTAAACGTGGCTATTGGACTTTGCTATAGTCCCACTAGTGCAAAGATATTTGCAGCACCTCTGCCTGCATTGCACACTCCAACTCATTATAACTAAGCCATTATACTAGCAAACACTCAGTGTACCTAGTGGCATCCTAAACGTGGCTATTGGACTTTGCTATAGTCCCACTAGTGCAAAGATATTTTCAGCACCTCTGCCTGCATTGCACACTCCAACTCATTATAACTAAGCCATTATACTAGCAAACACTCAGTGTACCTAGTGGCATCCTAAACGTGACTATTGGACTTTTGTCTAGTCCCACTAGTGCAAAGATATTTGCAGCACCTCTGCCTGCATTGCACACTCCAACTCATTATAACTAAGCCATTATGCTAGAAAACACTCAGTGTACCTAGTGGCATCCTAAACGTGGCTATTGGACTTTGCTATAGTCCCACTAGTGCAAAGATATTTGCAGCACCTCTGCCTGCATTGCACACTCCAACTCATTATAACTAAGCCATTATACTAGCAAACACTCAGTGTACCTAGTGGCATCCTAAACGTGGCTATTGGACTTTGCTATAGTCCCACTAGTGCAAAGATATTTGCAGCACCTCTGCCTGCATTGCACACTCCAACTCATTATAACTAAGCCATTATACTAGCAAACACTCAGTGTACCTAGTTTCATCCTAAACGTGGCTATTGGACTTTGCTATAGTCCCACTAGTGCAAAGATATTTGCAGCACCTCTGCCTGCATTGCACATTCCAACTCATTATAACTAAGCCATTATACTAGCAAACACTCAGTGTACCTAGTGGCATCCTAAATGTGGCTATTGGACTTTTGTCTAGTCCCACTAGTGCAAAGATATTTGCAGCACCTCTGCCTGCATTGCACACTCCAACTCATTATAACTAAGCCATTATACTAGCAAACACTCAGTGTACCTAGTGGCATCCTAAACGTGGCTATTGGACTTTGCTATAGTCCCACTAGTGCAAAGATATTTGCAGCACCTCTGCCTGCATTGCACCCTCCAACTCATTATAACTAAGCCATTATACTAGCAAACACTCAGTGTACCTAGTGGCATCCTAAACGTGGCTATTGGACTTTTGTCTAGTCCCACTAGTGCAAAGATATTTGCAGCACCTCTGCCTGCATTGCACACTCCAACTCATTATAACTAAGCCATTATACTAGCAAACACTCAGTGTACCTAGTGGCATCCTAAACGTGGCTATTGGACTTTGCTATAGTCCCACTAGTGCAAAGATATTTGCAGCACCTCTGCCTGCATTGCACCCTCCAACTCATTATAACTAAGCCATTATACTAGCAAACACTCAGTGTACCTAGTGGCATCCTAAACGTGGCTATTGGACTTTTGTCTAGTCCCACTAGTGCAAAGATATTTGCAGCACCTCTGCCTGCATTGCACACTCCAACTCATTATAACTAAGCCATTATACTAGCAAACACTCAGTGTACCTAGTGGCATCCTAAACGTGGCTATTGGACTTTGCTATAGTCCCACTAGTGCAAAGATATTTGCAGCACCTCTGCCTGCATTGCACACTCCAACTCATTATAACTAAGCCATTATACTAGCAAACACTCAGTGTATCTAGTGGCATCCTAAATGTGGCTATTGGACTTTGCTATAGTCCCACTAGTGCAAAGATATTTGCAGCACCTCTGCCTGCATTGCACACTCCAACTCATTATAATTAAGCCATTATACTAGCAAACACTCAGAGTACCTAGTGGCATCCTAAACGTGGCTATTGGACTTTTGTCTAGTCCCACTAGTGCAAAGATATTTGCAGCACCTCTGCCTGCATTGCACACTCCAACTCATTATAACTAAGCCATTATACTAGCAAACACTCAGTGTACCTAGTGGCATCCTAAACGTGGCTATTGGACTTTGCTATAGTCCCACTAGTGCAAAGATATTTGCAGCACCTCTGCCTGCATTGCACCCTCCAACTCATTATAACTAAGCCATTATACTAGCAAACACTCAGTGTACCTAGTGGCATCCTAAACGTGGCTATTGGACTTTTGTCTAGTCCCACTAGTGCAAAGATATTTGCAGCACCTCTGCCTGCATTGCACACTCCAACTCATTATAACTAAGCCATTATACTAGCAAACACTCAGTGTACCTAGTGGCATCCTAAACGTGGCTATTGGACTTTGCTATAGTCCCACTAGTGCAAAGATATTTGCAGCACCTCTGCCTGCATTGCACACTCCAACTCATTATAACTAAGCCATTATACTAGCAAACACTCAGTGTATCTAGTGGCATCCTAAATGTGGCTATTGGACTTTGCTATAGTCCCACTAATGCAAAGATATTTGCAGCACCTCTGCCTGCATTGCACACTCCAACTCATTATAACTAAGCCATTATACTAGCAAACACTCAGAGTACCTAGTGGCATCCTAAACGTGGCTATTGGACTTTTGTCTAGTCCCACTAGTGCAAAGATATTTGCAGCACCTCTGCCTGCATTGCACACTCCAACTCATTATAACTAAGCCATTATACTAGCAAACACTCAGTGTACCTAGTGGCATCCTAAACGTGGCTATTGGACTTTGCTATAGTCCCACTAGTGCAAAGATATTTGCAGCACCTCTGCCTGCATTGCACCCTCCAACTCATTATAACTAAGCCATTATACTAGCAAACACTCAGTGTACCTAGTGGCATCCTAAACGTGGCTATTGGACTTTTGTCTAGTCCCACTAGTGCAAAGATATTTGCAGCACCTCTGCCTGCATTGCACACTCCAACTCATTATAACTAAGCCATTATACTAGCAAACACTCAGTGTACCTAGTGGCATCCTAAACGTGGCTATTGGACTTTGCTATAGTCCCACTAGTGCAAAGATATTTGCAGCACCTCTGCCTGCATTGCACACTCCAACTCATTATAACTAAGCCATTATACTAGCAAACACTCAGTGTACCTAGTGGCATCCTAAACGTGGCTATTGGACTTTTGTCTAGTCCCACTTGTGCAAAGATATTTGCAGCACCTCTGCCTGCATTGCACACTCCAACTCATTATAACTAAGCCATTATGCTAGCAAACACTCAGTGTACCTAGTGGCATCCTAAACGTGGCTATTGGACTTTGCTATAGTCCCACTAGTGCAAAGATATTTGCAACACCTCTGCCTGCATTGCACACTCCAACTCATTATAACTAAGCCATTATACTAGCAAACACTCAGTGTACCTAGTGGCATCCTAAACGTGGCTATTGGACTTTTGTCTAGTCCCACTAGTGCAAAGATATTTGCAGCACCTCTGCCTGCATTGCACACTCCAACTCATTATAACTAAGCCATTATACTAGCAAACACTCAGTGTACCTAGTGGCATCCTAAACGTGGCTATTGGACTTTGCTATAGTCCCACTAGTGCAAAGATATTTGCAACACCTTGGCCTGCATTGCACACTCCAACTCATTATAACTAAGCCATTATACTAGCAAACACTCAGTGTACCTAGTGGCATCCTAAACGTGGCTATTGGACTTTTGTCTAGTCCCACTAGTGCAAAGATATTTGCAGCACCTCTGCCTGCATTGCACACTCCAACTCATTATAACTAAGCCATTATACTAGCAAACACTCAGTGTACCTAGTGGCATCCTAAACGTGGCTATTGGACTTTGCTATAGTCCCACTAGTGCAAAGATATTTGCAGCACCTCTGCCTGCATTGCACACTCCAACTCATTATAACTAAGCCATTATACTAGCAAACACTCAGTGTACCTAGTGGCATCCTAAACATGGCTATTGGACTTTGCTATAGTCCCACTAGTGCAAAGATATTTGCAACACCTCGGCCTGCATTGCACACTCCAACTCATTATAACTAAGCCATTATACTAGCAAACACTCAGTGTACCTAGTGGCATCCTAAACGTGGCTATTGGACTTTTGTCTAGTCCCACTAGTGCAAAGATATTTGCAGTACCTCTGCCTGCATTGCACACTCCAACTCATTATAACTAAGCCATTATACTAGCAAACACTCAGTGTACCTAGTGGCATCCTAAACGTGGCTATTGGACTTTGCTATAGTCCCACTAGTGCAAAGATATTTGCAGCACCTCTGCCTGCATTGCACACTCCAACTCATTATAACTAAGCCATTATACTAGCAAACACTCAGTGTACCTAGTGGCATCCTAAACGTGGCTATTGGACTTTGCTATAGTCCCACTAGTGCAAAGATATTTGCAGCACCTCTGCCTGCATTGCACACTCCAACTCATTATAACTAAGCCATTATACTAGCAAAAACTCAGTGTACCTAGTGGCATCCTAAACGTGGCTATTGGACTTTTGTCTAGTCCCACTAGTGCAAAGATATTTGCAGCACCTCTGCCTGCATTGCACACTCCAACTCATTATAACTAAGCCATTATACTAGCAAACACTCAGTGTACCTAGTGGCATCCTAAACGTGGCTATTGGACTTTGCTATAGTCCCAATAGTGCAAAGATATTTGCAGCACCTCTGCCTGCTTTGCACACTCCAACTCATTATAACTAAGCCATTATACTAGCAATTGATGCTGCCAGTTTAAGGGCCATAGTTGCATTGTCAGGGATATTTATTCTTTATTATTCTGCTGTTAATAAAGCTAGACCACCGCTGCAATCTACACCACCTCTCAATTTTTACTACCACATTTTCAGTGCACAATCTTGTCGCAATCAACATGAGTGGCAAAATGACAGATGCTGGTGGAAAGGGGAAGAGGCGTGGTGGAAAAGGAAAAAAAGGGTTAGTCCGTGGGGAAAGTGGCAAAGCTCCATTATCATCTGCTGAAGAGAGACCATCTACCAGCAAAAGTAAGATGTCTACTACTTACCGTGGACAATCCGATGTGCTCCCTTTTTTACGGACACGAACAACAGGAACAAAGGTAGATGATGGCCAAAAAAGGAAAATGCTTGAATGGATCTCAAGTGGTCCAACAAGTGCCCTCTCAGCCACTTCAAGTACCGCATCCAAAAAACACCAGTCCTCTGAGTTGTCATCCCAATCAAACTTGCTTTCTCCCAGCTCTGAAGTCTCCATCAGCCCTGCACAGTATGGTGGAACTGAGATGGCTGAGTCTGCAGAGCTGTTCAGTCACACTATAGCCTGGGAATCAGAGGTCTGCTCCCAAGCTACAGTGAGTACAGAACAGGAAATGGTCTGCAGTGATGCCCAGAACCTTTGTGACTCTGATTCAGGCCGTGAGGACCAAGTTTCTGAGCATAATGTTGACCCTTTGTCACAAACTGTAACACCTGTGGTTATAGACAATGAGGAACATACTGATGAAGATGAGACGCAGATACCCGATTGGGATGACAACTTAAATATTTGGTCAGGGCAAGAAGAGGCTCGATCTGAGGGGGAAGGGAATGCAAACACAACAATTGATGATGAAGTTCTAGATCTCACCTACTGTCAACCCACAGTCAGGCACTCGAGGAGGTCAACAGAGGTGGTGGAGGAGGATGCAACTGATGACGAAGTTACCTTGCGCCTTCCTGGACACAGTCGGAGTACTGGTAGCACATCTACAACTGCATCCTTAGCCACCACTCTGCCTCTGAGCATTATTCGGGGTGGATCAACAGGTCGCATGGCCTCTAAGCCTTGCCTAGCCTGGTCCTTTTTTGACATAGAAAAAGATCGCCCAAATTATGTGATCTGTAAAATTTGTCATGGTTCTCTTAGTAGAGGTCAAAACCTCAGCAGTTTGACAACTTCTTCCATGAATCGTCACATGAATAAATATCATATGTCCCGGTGGGAAGCTCACCGTGCTGCAATGCGGCCTAGCGGAGCAAACCATCCACCGCCTGCCCCTTCCAGTGCATCCGCGCGCTCTTCATCTTCTAGGACTGTGGGGACAGCTGTCACACCTGTTTTTCCACCCACAACTTCCACCACTGTAACCGCAACAGGCAGTTTGCTTGGTAGGTCGTCAGTTGGTTTGGAAGGGGAAACAAGTGAGTGTGTACAGCTCTCTCAGACATCGATAGCACCAATGTTGGATGAAGGCAACATCATGTCTCCGCCTGCACTTTCCTCACAAACCTGCATTTTTCCAGGGACACCCTACTCAACACCGTCTACACACAGCAGCCAGATCTCTGTCCCTCAGATGTGGTCAAATAAAAGGCCACTTCCTGCGACCCATGACAAAGCTAAGAGGTTGACTCTATCCCTCTGTAAGGTGTTGGCTACCGAAATGCTGCCTTTCCGCCTAGTGGACACACAGGATTTTAGAGACCTTATGTCTGTCGCTGTGCCCCAGTACCAGATGCCTAGTCGCCACTACTTCTCTAAGAAAGGTGTGCCCGCGCTACACCAGCATGTCGCACACAACATCACCGCTTCCTTGAGAAACTCTGTGTGTCAACGGGTGCATTTCACCACCGATACTTGGACCAGTAAGCATGGACAGGGACGTTACATGTCGCTGACTGGGCACCGGGTAACTATGGTGATAGATGGTGAAGGGTCTGCTGCACAAGTCTTGCCGTCCCCACGACTTGTGTGTCAATCCTCTGTCTGTCCAAGTTCCGCCACTGCTTCTGCATCCTCCACCTCATCTGGGTCCTCCACCTCCGCCCCAAGCCTGCCTGGTCAGGCCACCAGCGTTCTCACTGCGCAGAAGGAATCACTCACCCCTCATTACTATGCTGGCAGCAGAGCGCAATGGCATCAGGCGGTCTTTAGCTTGACATGTCTTGGGAATAAGAGTCACACAGCTGAGGAGTTGTGGTCAGCTCTGCAGTCCGAGTTTAATAAATGGTTGTCTCCACTGAACCTGCAGCCTGGTAAGGCCGTGTGCGACAATGCTGCAAACCTGGGTGCGGCCCTTCGCCTGGGCAAGGTGACACACGTACCTTGTATGGCTCACGTGTTGAACCTTGTCGTCCAGCAATTTTTAACACACTATCCCGGCCTAGATGGCCTTCTGAACAGGGCACGAAAACTGTCTGCTCACTTCCGCCGTTCAAGCGCCGCAGCTGAGCGACTTGCATCGCTCCAGAAGTCTTTCGGCCTACTGGTTCATCGCCTGAAATGCGATGTGGCGACACACTGGAATTCAACTCTCCACATGTTACAGCGACTGTGGCAGCACCGCCGAGCCCTGGTGCAATACGTCATGACGTATAGCCTGGGCCAACGAGATGCAGAGGTGGGTCAGATCACCCTGATGGAGTGGTCTCAGATCAAGGACCTATGCACCCTTCCGCACAGATTCGACATGGCGACGAATATGTTTAGCGCTGACAATGCCATTATCATCATGACGATTCCAGTCATTTACATGCTGGAGCACACGCTAAACACTATTCGGAGTCAGGGGGTGGGACAACAGGAAGGGGATGAACTACAGGAGGATTCATATGCGCAAGACACAACAACATCACCAAGGTCCAGACGTTCATCATCACCAAGGCGCCAGGCATGGGACCATGGGGGACAGGGATCAACAAGGGCGCATGGTAGCAGGCGAGATGTTGAGGAAGGTGCAGGAGAACATGAAGAAATGGAGGACGAACTGTCCATGGACATGGAAGACTCAGCAGATGAGGGAGACCTTGGTCAAATTTCAGTTGAAAGAGGTTGGGGGGAGATGTCAGAGGAAGAAAGAACAGTTTGCACCTTTATGCCACAAACACAGCGTGGACTTGGTCCGCATGGCTGCGCAAGACACATGATTGCCTTCTTGTTGCACTACCTCCAACATGACCCTCGTATTGTCAAAATTAGAAGTGATGATGACTACTGGCTTGCCACACTATTAGATCCCCGGTACAAGTCCAAATTTTGTGACATAATTCCAGCCATAGAAAGGGACGTACGTATGCAGGAGTATCAGCAGAAGCTGTTACTCGATCTTAGCTCGGCTTTTCCACCAAACAACCGTGCAGGTGCAGGGAGTGAATCTCCCAGTTGTAACTTGACAAACATGGGACGGTCTCGTCATCTTCAACAGTCTACCCATACCAGTAGGACCGTATCTGGTGCTGGTAACAGCAATTTTATGGAATCTTTTCAGAATTTTTTTAGACCCTCTTTTGCAAGGCCAACAGAGACAACAAGTCTGACACATAGTCAACGGCTGGAGAGGATGATACAGGAGTATCTCCAAATGAACATCGATGCCATGACTTTGCAAATGGAGCCTTGCTCCTTTTGGGCTTCAAATCTAGAAAAATGGCCAGAGCTCTCCAGTTACGCCTTGGAGATTTTGTCGTGTCCAGCTGCCAGCGTTGTCTCTGAACGTGTCTTCAGTGCTGCTGTGTGTGTGCTGACAGATAAGCGCATGCGTCTGTCTAGTGACAATGTGGACAGACTGACGTTCATCAAAATGAACAAGTCATGGATCCAGAAGGAATTTACTACCCCTGTGTCATCCATCCTGGGGAGAGTAAATGCTTGTGGATTTGGAATGTGCTTGATGCAAATCAAAACATCCTGTTTGCAACTAGGGCACAACTGCTGCCACTGAAGGGGTGGGTGTGTGTGGGGCCCAATTTTTTGAAAAAAGGAATACTCCGCTTGGAGTAACCCTTGCTTACATTGTTTTTAAAAGAAGCCAAGATGAACAGAGCTGGGATCAGGAAAGACTTTGCTACCTACCCTGGTGTCATCCTGGGGACGGTTAATTATGGTGTATTTTTGAATGTGCTTGATGCAAATCTAGCTGTGAAGTGTACAACTGGGGCACAACTGCTGCCACTGAATGGGTGGGTGTGTGTGGGGCCCAATTTTTTGAAAAAAGGGAGCCTCCGCTTGGAGTAACCCTTGCTTACATTGTTTTTAAAAGAAGCCAAGATGAAGAAGTCATGTTTCAGCAAAGACTTTGCTACCTACCCCGGTGTCATCCTGGGGACGGTTAAGAATAGCATATTTTTGAATGTGCTTGATGCAAACCTAGCTGTGAATTGTACAACTGGGGCACAACTGCTGCCACTGAATGGGTGGGTGTGTGTGTGGCCCAATTTTTGGAAAAAAGGAAGACTCCGCTTGGAGTCACCTTGCGGTGTTTTACATGATTTTAGAAGGGCGTGCCATGCCTATATCTGTTTCTCCTCTATTTTTCCTTGTCCTGCTCTTTTGTTTTCACATGAGTATATGTACTTGTCACTTTCTCATGTGTTTGTGTTGTGTTGTGAATTGTTTGTCACCTTTTGGACACCTTTGAGGGCGTTTTCTATGTGTTTTTATGTGTTTGTGATTGCCTGCCATTATTTCCTATGCGGTTCGAGTTCGGTTCGTCGAACGTTCGACGAAGCGAACTCGAACGGGACCTCCGTTCGGCGAACCGACCTCGAGCCGAACCGGGACCAGTTCGCTCATCTCTATCTGGACCGTCTAGAATATGGGGGGGAGACACTCAGGGAACGTATCCCCCATATTCTAGGAGTGCGGACCCTTCATGTGAGGAGTGTGGGTGCAATGAATCTGCACTCACTCTCCCCGGGTCCAGAGCAGCAGAGTCCATGTCGTAATGGTTGCTACCAAAGCTGCAGTGCCCTGCTCATGAGGTAATGGCATGCCTAATCAGGTGAACTATTCTACATTTCCAAATATTGGTATTTGCTGATATTATTGCTATTCCACCTACTATATATTGGGGATAGGATCTTGGAGATGGAATACCCCTTTAAGTCCAGTTATCCAGCTGAATGAATACTTAACAACAGAGCTCGCTATTTAGATGTGTTTTCTTGTGGTGTATAACGGACTCTCATGTTTGGTAGTCGTTCAGTAGGGAAACTATAAAAGCAAATCCCTCCATTTGGAAATGTAGTATATAGCTCTCCTGATCAATTATGTTCCTTACCTCATGAGCAGGGCAATACAGTAATAACAATAATTTATTCATTTATATAGCGTTATTAAATCCATAGCGCTGTATGTCTTTGGAGTGTGGGAGGAAACCGGAGTACCCGGAGGAAACCCACGCAAATACAGGGAGAACATACAAACTCCTTGCAGATGGTGTCCTTGGTGAGAATTGAACCCAGGACCTCAGCGCTGCAAGACTGCAGTGCTAACCACTGAGCCACTATTCCGCCCATTTAGCTTACAGATTCATAACCACCACTCACTGTGTCTGAACACAGGAAGCTGAGCTGACAGCCGCTCTGTGCATGCGGCAGCGTCTATTGTGAAGGAGAGGGTTATGGGAGGATCAACGCTGCACAGGTACCGTGGGACACCGGGGAACACCGGTGGGGTTATAGGGGGTGACCTGGCAGGGCCTGGGGAGGAGTTTTCTGTCGCATGTGTCATGGCACATGCAACAGAAATCAGAGGAGTAGGGTGAATGCGGCCGGCGTGCTGCTGTGCGCGCGGCCATCTTGGATTTCTGGGAGGGCATCAGGGGGGGCACTTTGGCGACACCGGGGGACTGGAGGGGACCGGGTAGGAGATTTATCATGTTTGTTCATGCCAGACGGGAGATAAATAATTTTTTACCGGCGCTGTCATTTACTGTAACGTGATCATCGGTGTACGGTGTATACCTGTGATCACGTGAGCGGGGACCGGAAAAACCGTCCTGAATCATGATCTCCAGGGTCTCAGCTAGCCCTGAAACCCCGGAGATTTTCTGACGCTGGGGGGCGTTATTCACATATTTCTGCCTGCTGTTTATAAACGGCAGATCAGAATAAGGCTACATTAACACGACCGATCCATTTTTGCGGTCTGCAAAAAACAGTCCGTTTTTTTTCACGGGTGCATCCGTGTGGCATCCGTTTCCGTTCCGTAGACGGTCCGTATGTCATCTGTTTGTCATCCGTGTGCCTTCCGTTTTTTTTGTGTACTGCAAAAAAACTGAAGGAGGGTAAATGCATAAATTTACCCAGGATCCATAGCTTCATCCTACATGAGGCGGTCACATGTTCACTCCAGTGCCATTTTCTACTGCTTTTCACAGCGTAGAGCGCTCTGGTGATTTTCTTGTGCTTGTGCACTTCATATCAGTCTTTTCTGTCATTACAATGGCAGAAAGAGACATAATGTCCCACTCTCCTGCATTTTGTAATTTTGCACCCTTTGGTGCCTTTCATGTGGCACTAAGGGGTGCTTAGCTTTGTATTTAGCCAAAAAATGAAAAAAAAAAATGACGTAGGGTTCCCCCTATTTTTGTAGCCAGCTAGGGTAAAGCAGACGGCTGCAGCCTGCAGACCACAGCTGGCAACCTCACCTTGGCTGGTAATCCAAAACTGAGGGCACCCCACGCTGTTATTTTAAATTAAATAAATAATTAAAAAAAAAAAAAACGTAGGGGTCCCCCCAAAATTGGATCACCAGCCAAGGTAAAGCAGACAGCTGGGGTCTGATATTCTCAGACTAGGGAGGTCCATGGTTATTGGACTCTCCCCAGCCTAATAATAGCAGGCCGCAGCCGCCCCAGAAGTGGCGCATCCATTAGATGTGCCAATCCTGGTGCTTCGCCCCAGCTCATCCCATGCCCTGGTGCGGTGGCAAACGGGGTAATATATGGGGTTAATACCAGATGTGTAATGTCACCTGGCATCAAGCCCTGGGGTTGGTGAGGTCAGGCGTCTATCAAATACCCGACATCACCAACCCAGTCAGTAATAAAAAAAAATAGACGACAAACACATTTTTATTTGAAAAAACACTCCCCAATACATTCCCTCTTTAACCAATTTATTAGAAAGAAAAACAAATCCAGGTCTGGTGTAATCCAAGGGGTTGCCATGACGATTCACACTGTCCCAGTCAATGAAGAGCAGGATTTTCCCCATTGGCTGGGAGAGCAGTGCAGTGACCTGAGCTAACATCAATGGGTCAGCCCAGGTCACTGCAGGGCATGACAAGTGCTGCTGTCAGCGAGGTACATTACCTGCGCTGATCTCCTGCACTGCTGACAGCCCCTGTCACTGAGTTCAATGACCGTCACCTTCACAGCCAAGTATCGCGAGAGGCCCGAGACGTCACCGCTAGTCAGTCTCGGGTCGGAAGCGAGAGAAGGTGATGTGACAAGCGGCGGCCATGGACGACAGTGACAGCGCTGAGGTCGGGACTTCATCACCGCAGGTAAGCCGAGCGGGACCATGTGTGCAGAGTGCCAGGATGACGGACGTGTGTGTGTGTGTGTGTATGTATGTATGTGTACATGCCGCGTGCAGGAGGGGGCGGAGCGAGCTGAGCGGGGATGTGTGGGCTTCCTGCACGTAACTAGGATAAACATCGGGTTACTAACCAAAGCGCTTTGCTTGGATACCCGATGTTTATCTTGGTTACCAGCTTCTGGCAGGCTGCCAGCGATGGCTCCTGCACACTGTAGCTGTAAAAAGCCCTGCTTTTTGCTGCTAGAACCGTTCTCGAACGTATCTAGAACTATCGAGCTTTAGCAAAAAGCTCGAGTTGTAGTTCTATCTAGAACACCCCCCAAAATCACTCGAACCGCGAACTGGAGAACTTCGAACCGCGAACCGCGCTCAACTCTAATCCTTTATTAGAAAAAAAACACTAACAAATTGCCTTGTTCACCAATTTAATCAGCTCGAAAAAGCCCTCCATGTCCGGCGTAATCCAGGATGGTCCAGCGTCGCTTCCAGCTCTGCTGCATGAAGGTGACCGGAACTGCAGAAGACACCGCCGCTCCTGTCAGCTCCACGCAGCAACTGAGGTGAGTAGCGCGATCAGCTGAGCTGTCACTGAGGTTTCTCGCGGCCAACGCTGAATACAGATGATCGCGCTATTCCCTTCATTAGCTGCATGGAGGGCTTTTTCGGGCTTATAAAACTGGTGAACAAGGCAATTTGTTAGTGGTTTTTTTTCTAATAAAGGATTGTTCGGGTTTGTGTGTTTATTTACTGTAATTTACAGATTAATCTTGGAAGGTATCTCGGGGAGACGCCTGACATGATTAATCTAGGACTTATTGACAGCTATGGGCTGCCAATAACTCCTTATTACCCCGATTTGCCAATGCACCAGGGCAAATCGGGAAGAGCCGGGTACAGTCCCAGAACTGTCGCATATAATGTATGCGGCAATTCTGGGCGGCTGCTGACTGATATTGTTAGGCTGGGGGGCTCCCCATAACGTGGAGCTCCCCATCCTGAGAATATCAGCCTTCAGCCGTATGGCTTTATCTGGCTGGTATTAAAATTGGGGGGAACCGCACGCCGTTTTTTTTAATTATTTAATTATTTATTTTACTGCACAGTATAGACACGCCCACCAGCTGCTGTGATTGGGTGCAGTGAGACAGCTTTCACTCAGCCTGGGGGGCGTGTCTGACTGCAACCAATCATAGGCGTCTGTGGGTGGGGAAAGCAGGGAATACGAGATTGATTAATGAGCGGCCGGCTTTTTCAAAGTAATTATTGTCGCGTATTCTCTGTACAGCTGTTCCTTGCCGCGCTGGTGATCGGGCGCGGTAAGTATGAGAGAGAGCTGCTCACTTCAGTCACTTGGGGGTTTGGCGGTCACTGGTGAATCCTTCATGGGTGACCGCTAATCAGTACGCGGCACACAGACAGAGCTGCGGCATGACAATGAAGTCGGGTGAAGTTCACCCGAGTTCATTCTCATCGCGCAACTCTGTCTGCTGTCAGCCGACATGTATCAACGACATTGTGCAACACACAAACGGACATTCCACACGGACATACCACGTACACATACACGGGCATTTTACACACAAACACGGACATTTTACACGTACACATGGCTCGCATACGCCATCACACGGATGCCATATGTACCGGAGAAACGCCCCAAAAAAACGGAACACGAACCCGAAAAACGGACTGTAAGACACATACTTTTTTTTGCGGAAGTGTGTTTTAGACCTTTAAGACTGAGCAAAGTCAGAGAGCTAAGGGCTAGCTACACATACTAAATAATAACTATGAGCTGGTGTCAGTCTGTTGGGATTTATATATACCAAACAAAAATATAAGCTCAATAGTTTAGTTTTGCTCCCATTTTTTATGAATTGAACTTAAAGATCAAAGACTTTTTCTTAGTACACAAAAGGCCTTTTTCTCTCAAATATTGATTGCAAATTTGGCTAAATCTGTGTTAGGCCTCTTTCACATGTCCGTGTCTCCGGTACGTATTTCGTACGTTTCCTCATGTGCCGGAGACACGGGCACACGTAGACCCATTAAAACCAATGGGTCTGCGCACACGTGCGTATCTGCCATGGACCGTGTGTACATGTGGAGCATACATGTGCTCCACATGTAGACATGTCCGTTTTTCTCCAGCATCACGGGTGTCACATGGCCCGCATATGGACCACACGGAGGTTTTCCGTGTGACACGCATCGGAGAAAACACATGTGTCTGAAAAAAAATAACAAATCTTTACTCACCTTCTCCAGCACTGCTGTCTCTTCCGTTGCTGTCACTTGCTTCCGACCGCCGCTCATTATGCTCAATGCATATTCACTTCACTGCAGCCGGAAGCAGCAGCAGCGGGGAGTTGGCAGGACCAGAGAGCGAAGATCAGAACCACGGACAGCGACACCAGGGACAGGTGAGTAGAAAGTTCCTGTTCTACGTGTGTTATCATGGATAACACACGGAGAACACACGTGTGCCATAAACACGGCTTGTGGAGGGCAAAACGCACCTTTAACACGTCCGTGAAAAATGTGCGTTATTTTCACGGACGTGTGAAAGAGGCCCTAGTGAGCACTTCTCTTTTGCCAAGATAGTCCATATCAAGATGCTGATAAGACAGCATGATTATTGCACAGGTGTGCCTTAAGCCCCCGTCACATTTAGCGACTTACCAGCGATCCCAAAAACGATGCGACATGATAAGGATTGCTGGTAAATCACTGGGAGGTCGCTGGTGAGATGTCACACAGTCAGACCTTACTAATGACTCAGTAATGATACAGGTCACAGTAGCGACCTGTGTAACGATCTCTGCTGTCATTGGGACCCTGTCACACAGTGTCAAACATAGCGATGTGTCCTGCCCAGCAGGACATCGCCTTTGAAGAAAATGGTCCAGGACATTCAGCAATGGCCGGCGACCTCACAGCAGGGGCCAGGTCGTTGCTGGATGTCACACACAGCAATATCGCTAGCAAGATCGCTGTTGCGTCACCAAACCCGTGACTCAGCAGCAATGTTGCTAGTGATGTCGCTTAGTGAGACATGGCCTTTAGGCTGGCCACAATAAAAAACACTAGAAAATGAGCAATTTTATCACACAGCATAATGCCACAGATATTGCAAGTTTTGAGTCAGTGTGCAATTGGCTTGCTCATTGCAGTATTGTCCACCTGACCTGTTTCTCATAAATTAAATGTAAAGCCCGCTTTACACACTACAATATATCTTACGATGTGTCGGCGGGGTCACGCGTAAGTGACGCACATCTGGCATCATAAGGTACATTGTAGTGTGTAACAGCTACGTGCGATTACGAATGAACGGTAAAACGTTCATCGCACGCACGTCATTCATTCCTCATGAATTGAACGTCAGATTGTTCATCGTACCCGGGGTAGGACACATCGCAGTGTGTGACACCCCGGGAACAATGAACAGATCTTACTTGCGTCCTGCGGCTCCCGGCCAGCAATGCAGAAGGAAGGAGGTGGGCGGGATGTTTATGTCCAGCTCATCTCCGCCCCTCCGCTTCTATTGGCCGGCTGCCGTGTGACGTCGATGTTAAGCCGAACGTCCCTCCCACTCCAGGAAGTGGACGTTCGCCGCCACATCGAGGTCGTATGGAGGGGTAAGTACATGTAACGGGGGTTAATTGTTTGTGCGGCACATTCAACAAAATTGAACGTGCCGCACATACGATGGGACGGTTACGATCGCATACGATATCGTATGCAGAATTGTAACATGTAAAGCAGGCTTTACTTTCTCTATCATAAGCTGATTAAAAATGGTGTTTCAGAGAATTTGGCGATACATCTAACCGTCCTCACAACCGCATACTATGTGTAACTACACCAGCCCAGGATCTCCACATCCAGCGTCTTTACCTCCAAAATAGCCTGAGACCATCCACCAGGACAGCTGCAACAATTGCTTTGCATAACCAAAGAATTTCTACACAAACTCTCAGAAGCCATCTCAGGGAAGATCATCTGCTGCTTATCATCATCACTGGGTCTCCACCTGACTGTAGTTCATCATTGTATCCAACTTAAGTGGGCAAATGTCATTCAGTGGTGTCTGGCACATTCAAGAGGTGTTCTCTTCACTGATGAATCTTAGTTTTCACTGTATAAGGCAAATGATAGACTAGTAAATGGTGGTCACTAGAGTTGAGCGCGGTTCGCGGTTCTCCAGTTCATGGTTCGAGTGATTTTGGGGGGTGTTCTAGCTCGAACTAGAACTCGAGCTTTTTGCTAAAAGCTTGACAGTTCGAGTTACGTTCAAGAACGGTTCTAGCAGCAAAAGCAGGGCTTTTTACAGCCTCAGTGTGCAGGGAACCATCGCTGGCAGCTAGAGTTGAGCGCGGTTCGTGGTTCAAGGTTCTCCAGTTCTAAGCTCGAGTGATTTTGGGGGCTGTTCGAGATCGAACTAGAACTCGAGCTTTTTGCAAAAGCTCGATAGTTCTAGATACGTTCGAGAACGGTTCTAGCAGCAAAAAGCAGGGCTTTTTACAGCAACAGTGTGCAGGAGCCATCGCTGGCAGCCTGCCAGAAGCTGGTAACCAAGATAAACATCGGGTATCCAAGCAAAACGCTTTGGTTAGTAACCCGATGTTTATCTTAGTTACGTGCAGGAAGCCCACACTTCCCCGCTCAGCTCGCTCCGCCCCCTCCTGCCCGCGGCATGTACACATGCATACACACACACACACACACACACATACACACACACACACACACACACACACACACACACACACACACATGGCCCCGCTCGGCTTACCTGCGGTGATGAAGTCCCGCCATCCCGACCTCAGCGCTGTCACTGTCCTCCATGGCCGCCGCTTGTCACATCACCTCTCGCTTCCGACCCGAGACTGACTAGCGGTGACGTCACGGGCCTCTCGCGATATTTGGCTGTGAAGGCGCCGGTCATTGAACTCAGTGACAGGGGCTGTCAGTGTGCTGGAGATCAGCGCAGGTAATGTACCTCGCTGACAGCAGCACTTGTCATCCTCTGCAGTGACCTGGGCTGACCCATTGATGTTAGCTCAGGTCACTGCATTGCTCTCCCAGCCAATGGGGAACAGCTTGCTCTTCATTGACTAGGACAGTGTGGATCGTCATGGCAACCCCTTGGATTACACCAGACCTGGATTTGTTTTTCATTCTAATAAATTGGTTAAAGAGGGAATGTTTTGGGGAGTGTTTTTTCAAATAAAAATGTGGTTGTCGTCTATTTTTTTTTATTATTGACTGGGTTGGTGATGTCGGGTATCTGATAGACGCCTGACCTCACCAACCCCAGGGCTTGATGCCAGGTGACATTACACATCTGGTATTAACCCCATATATTACCCCGTTTGCCACCGCACCAGGGCGCGGGATGAGCTGGGGCGAAGCACCAGGATTGGCGCATCTAATGGATGCGCCACTTCTGGGGCGGCTGCGGCCTGCTATCTTTAGGCTGGGGAGAGTCCAATAACCATGGACCTCCCTAGTCTGAGAATATCAGGCCCCAGCTGTCTGCTTTACCTTGGCTGGTGATCCAATTTTGGGGGACCCCTACGTGTTTTTTTTTTTTAATTATTTATTTAATTTAAAATAACAGCGTGGGGTGCCCTCAGTTTTGGATTACCAGCCAAGGTGAGGTTGCCAGCTGCGGTCTGCAGGCTGCAGCCGTCTGCTTTACCCTAGCTGGCTACAAAACTAGAGGGAACCCTACGTCATTTTTTTTTTCATTTTTTTGGCTAAATACAAAGCTAAGCACCCCTTAGTGCCACATGAAAGGCAACAAAGGGTGCTCCACTTTTTCTCCATTTTTTCTCCACTTTTTCTCCATTTTTTTCTCCACTTTTTCTACATTTTTTTCTCCACTTATTCTCCACTTTTTCTCCATTTTTTTCTCCACTTTTTCTCCACTTATTCTCCACTTTTTCTCCACTTTTTCTCCACTTTTTCTCCACTTATTCTCCACTTATTCTCCACTTTTTCTTTACTTATTCTCCACTTTTTCTCCACTTTTTCTCCACTTTTTCTCCATTTTTTTCTCCACTTTTTCTCCACTTTTTCTCCACTTTTTCTCCACTTTTTCTCCACTTATTCTCCACTTTTTCTCCACTTATTCTCCACTTTTTCTCCATTTTTTTCTCCACTTATTCTCCACTTTTTCTCCATTTTTTTCTCCACTTTTTCTCCACTTTTTCTCCACTTTTTCTCTATTTTTTTATCCACTTTTTCTCCACTTTTTCTCCACTTATTCTCCACTTTTTCTCCACTTTTTCTCCACTTATTCTCCACTTTTTCTCCACTTATTCTCCACTTATTCTCCACTTTTTCTCCACTTTTTCTCCATTTTTTTCTCCACTTTTTCTTCACTTATTCTCCACTTTTTCTCCACTTTTTCTCCACTTTTTCTCCACTTTTTCTCCACGTTTTCTCCACTTTTTCTCCACTTTTTCTCCACTTATTTTCCACTTATTCTCTATTTTTTCTCCACTTATTCTCCACTTTTTCTCCATTTTTTTCTCCACTTATTCTCCACTTTTTCTCCACTTTTTCTCCACTTTTTCTGCACTTTTTCTCCACTTATTTTCCACTTATTCTCCACTTTTTCTCCACTTATTCTCCACTTTTTCTCCATTTTTTTCTCCACTTTTTCTCCATTTTTTCTCCACTTATTCTCCACTTTTTCTCCACTTTTTCTCCACTTTTTCTCCACTTTTTCTCCATTTATTCTCCACTTTTTCTCCACTTTTTCTCCACTTTTTCTCCACTTATTCTCCACTTATTCTCCACTTTTTCTCCACTTTTTCTCCACTTTTTCTCCATTTTTTTCTCCACTTTTTCTCCACTTTTTCTCCACTTTTTCTTCACTTTTTCTCCATTTTTTCTCCACTTTTTCTCCACTTTTTCTCCATTTTTTTCTCCACTTTTTCTCCACTTATTCTCCACTTTTTCTCCACTTTTTCTCCGTTCTTTTTCTATGGTCGGTCTACCCATTAGCTCTGCCATGCATACTGTAGCTCTACACCTACTGCACATGTTACTTTATGATTGACATCTCTTTCGTACCAGAGCTGTCTAAGTCTACTCTGACCCCATATTTGTCATTACTATATTGTCCTTGTACTGTATTATGACATTTGTATCATGTGTTTCATTTCTTGCTGTGTTGCAATTTTTTTGCTGCATCCCAATTGTACCTCTACATTGTTCGAGTTTATGTTATTGTTCTCTCACTCTTATGTGATACTGATTATTGTCATTTTTCATGATTACATGCAGATAAGTCCAATCTGACGAAGGCTCAGGCCGAAACGTCATTTGTAACTTGTTTTGGACAAAAACATATATGCTTATGAAAAATTTTTTTTTCTTAATACGGACCAATAAAGAGTGATTTTGCATTACTATCCGTTGTGACTTACTGACTTAGTCTGGGAGATTTAGAGTGCCGAGGTTACTCACTAATTTTATCTATTATTACCTCTGAGCACCTATATACCAGTGAGCAGAGCTTCCTCTACAGTAGTTCTCCTGATTAGGCATGCCCTTACCTCATGAGCAGGGCATTGCAGCTTTGGTAGCAACCATTACGACATGGACTCTGCTGCTGTGGACCCGGGAGGAGTGACTGCAGATTCATTGCACCCACACTCCTCACATGAAGGGTCCGCACTCCTAGAAAATGGGGGATACGTTCCCTGAGTGTCTCCCCCCCATATTCTAGACGGTCCAGAGTCGTCGTGGGACCCCTTTATTTTTTTTCTTACAATAAATTGGTGAAAGAGGAAATGTTTTGGGGACTGTTTTTTCAAATAAATTTCTTTTGTCGATTTTTTGTTTTTGTTAGTACTGACAGTTTATGATGTTGGGAATCTAATAGACGCCATGACATCACAAACTGCTGGGCTTGATCTCAGGTGACTTTACAGCTAGTATCAACCCGATTTATTACCCCGTTTGCCACTGCACCAGGGCACGGGATGAGCTGGGGTGAAGCGCCAGGATTGGCGCATCTAGTGGATGCGCCACGTCTGGGGTGCCTGCGGCCTGCTATTTTTAGGCTGTGAAGGCCCAATAACTATGGACCTTCCCACCCTGAGAATACCAGACCACAGCTGTCCGCTTTACCTTGGCTGGTGATCCAATTTGGGGGGGACCCTACTTTTATTGTGTAATTATTAATATTTATAAAATAATTATAAAAAAGAGCCTGAGGGGACCTCCACATTGGATCCCCAACCACGGTAAAGCTGCCAGCTGTGGTTTTCAGGCTACAGCCGTCTGCTTTACCCTAGCTGGCTATCAAAAATGGGGGGACCCAACGTCATTTTTTTTTTAACTATTTTTTAAATAGAAAAAATTAATGGGCTTCCCTGTATTTTGATTGCCAACCAAGGTAACGGCAGGCAGATGGGGGTGGCAACCCATAGCTGTCTGCTTTATCTGCGCTGAGAATCAAAAATACCGTGGAGCACTACGTCATTTTTTTAAAGATTTATTTTTACAGCACTGTGATGTCCAGCAATCAAAATACAGGGAAGCCCATTTTATTTTTAGTTATTTAAATAAATAATTAAAAAAAATATATATGGGCTCCCGCTGAATTTTTTGTATTGCTAGCTAAGGGTAATCCAAGCAGCTACTGGCTGCTAACCCCCACTGCTTGGTGTTACCTTCACTGGCAATGGAAAATCCAGGGAAGCATTTTTTATTTTTTTTGCCAAAAAACTACAAAAAAAAGGACGTGAGCTTCGCCATATTTTTGTATGCTAGCCAGGTACAGCAGGCAGCCACGGGCTGCCTCCAACCCCCAGTTGCCTATTTGTACCCAGCTGGGAACCAAAAATATAGGGAAGCCCGTTTTTGTTTAATTATTTCACTTATTTCATTAAATAATTAAAAAACAAATGACGTGGGCTTCGCCCCATTTTTGTGTCCAGCCGGGTACAACTAGGCAGCTGGGGATTGGAATCCGCAGCACAGGTTAGCCCGAGGTTTCTGGGCGCCTCTACTGCGGATTTCAGTCCGCAGCCGTCCCAGAAAATGGAGCTCTCATAGAAGCGCCATCATCTGGCGCTGTATCCAACTCTTCCAACAGCCCTGGAGCCGGGTGGCTTGTTGGGTAATCATGAGTTAATACTGGCTTTGTTTTACTAGCCAGTATTAAGCCAGAGATTCTTAATGTCAGGCACGCTTGACCCGGCCATTAAGAATCTCCAATAAAGGGTTAAAAAACACACCACACAGAGAAAAAATACTTTAATAGAAATAAATACACAGACACATTAGAGACTCCATCTTTATTACCCCCTGTCAGCCCTCCACGATCCTGCTCTTCTGTCTTCTTTCTTTCTAGTGTAGTAGTAGTGACGATTGTAGTGAGGATGAGGTGCACCAGCTCATCACTTGGGGCTGGGGAACCTCCATCCTCACTACAATCCTCACTAGTGTAGTAGTAGTGACGATTGTAGTGAGGATGAGATTCACCAGCTCATCACTTGGGGCTGGGGAAGCTCATCCTAAGCTACAATCTTCACTACAATCGGGAAGCAGCGTGCAGCCTTCACTCCGTGAGTGATCAGTGCTGGCTGTCAGCGGTAACAGTGGTAACGCTGACAGACGTGTTACCATAGCAACGGTGCTCTCGGAGCCGCGTTTAGCGGTGACATCACCGCTAACTGCGTTGCTATGGCAACGGTGATCTCCGTTAATGACCGGCTGTGTCAGCCGGTCCCTAACGGAACGGGGAGTCGACCGTGTGCTAGAGCATGTCGCCAGTACACGGCGATACACATATGTGCACCGTGTACCGGAGAGATGCACTCGCAGGTCCTACATGACGTGTCATAGTCATGTGACCAGTCTGTAGCCAATGAGATAATAGCCACGTGACTGGTCACATGGCTATTTTGACGTCACGATAGGTCCTGCATCTCTGCTGGCAGTGCAGGTCACCGGGAGGATTCAGCGATCATCGGATGGAATAGCGGCAGGAGACAGAGTGCAGAAGGGATCGCGAGGACCGGTAAGTGTTATGGCAATGTTTATTAACTGTTTGTGTACATTTATCATGCATTTTTATGTGTTTGTGATTGCCTCCCATTCTAGCCTATACGTTCGAGTTTGGTTCGTCGAACGTTCGACGAACCGAACTCGAACGGGACCCCCGTTCGGCGAGCCGACCTCGAGCCGAACTGGGACCGGTTCGCTCATCTCTACTGGCAGCCTGCATTAAGCTGGTAACCAAGATACACATCGGGAATCCAAGCAAAACGCTTTGGTTAGTAACCCAATATTTATCCTAGTTACGTGTGCAGGAAGCCGACACTTCCCCGCTCAGCTCGCTCCGCCCCCTCCTTCACGCGGCATGTACATGTACACACACACACACTCACACTGACCTGTCCCCAGCCATGTAGTCCCCGGCACTGGCGTCCTCAGCGCCACATGGCCCCGCTAGACTCCACACACTTCGCACTCCGCCGCCAGCACACATGGCCCCACTAGGCTCCACCCACCTGGCACTCTGCACACATGACCACACTAGGCTCCGCCCACCTGGCACTCTGCACACAAGGCCCCGCTAGGCTCTGCCCACCTGGCACTCTGTATACATTACCCCGCTAGGCTCCGCCCTCCTGGCACTCTGAACATATTACCCCGCTAGGCTCCGCCCACCTGGCACTCTGCACACATGGTCCCGCTAGGCTCTGCCCACCTGGCACTCTGCACACACGGTCCCACTAGGCTCCGCCCACCTAGCACTCTGCACACATTACCCCGCTAGGCTCCGCCCACCTGGCACTCTGCACACATGGTCCCGCTAGGCTCCGCCCACCTGGCACTCTGCACACATGGCCCCG
Organism: Anomaloglossus baeobatrachus; assembly: GCF_048569485.1. Classification (NCBI taxonomy): domain Eukaryota; kingdom Metazoa; phylum Chordata; class Amphibia; order Anura; family Aromobatidae; genus Anomaloglossus; species Anomaloglossus baeobatrachus. The sequence goes on along the minus strand of NC_134355.1, from coordinate 108,504,473 downwards.
CTAGGCTCCGCCCACCTGACACTCTGCACACATGGCCCTGCTAAGCTCCGCCCACCTGGCACTCTGCACACATAACCCCACTGAGCTCTGCCCACCTGGCACTCTGCACACATTACCCCACTAGGCTCAGCCCACCTGGTACTCTGCACACATTACCCCGCTAGGCTCTGCCCATCTCGTACTTCACACACATGGCCCCGCTAAGCTCCGCCCACCTGGAACTCGGCACACATTACCCCGCTAGGCTCCGCCCACCTGGCACTCTGCACACATGGCCCCGCTAGGCTCCGCCCACCTGGCACTCTGCACACATGGCCCCGCTAGGCTCCGCCCACCTGACACTCTGCACACATGGCCCTGCTAGGCTCCACCCACCTGGCACTCTGCACACATAGCCCTGCTAGGCTCTGCCCACCTGGCACTCTGTATACATTACCCCGCTAGGCTCCGCCCTCCTGGCACTCTGAACATATTACCCCGCTAGGCTCCGCCCACCTGGCACTCTGCACACATGGTCCCACTAGGCTCTGCCCACCTGGCACTCTGCACACACGGTCCCACTAGGCTCCGCCCACCTACTACTCTGCACACATTACCCCGCTAGGCTCCGCCCACCTGGCACTCTGCACACATGGTCCCGCTAGGCTCCGCCCACCTGGCACTCTGCAGACGTTACCCCGCTAGGCTCCGCCCACCTGGCACTCTGCACACATGGCCCCGCTAGGCTCCGCCCACCTGGCACTCTGCAGACGTTACCCCGCTAGGCTCCGCCCACCTGGCACTCTGCACACATAACCCCACTGAGCTCTGCCCACCTGGCACTCTGCACACATTACCCCACTAGGCTCAGCCCACCTGGTACTCTGCACACATTACCCCGCTAGGCACTGCCCACCTCGCACTTCACACACATGGCCCCGCTAAGCTCCGCCCACCTGGCACTCGGCACACATGGCCCCGCTAGGCTCCGCCCACCTGGCACTCTGCACACATGGCCCCGCTAGGCTCCGCCCACTTGACACTCTGCACACATGGCCCTGCTAGGCTCCGCCGACCTGGCACTCTGCACACATAGCCCTGCTAGGCTCCGCCCACCTGGCACTCTGCACACATTACCCCACTAGGCTCCGCCCACCTGACACTCTGCACACATTACCCCGCTAGGCTCCGCCCACCTGGCACTCTGCACACATTACCCCGCTAGGCTCCGCCCACCTCACACTCTGCACACATGGCCCCACTAGGCTCCGCCCACCTCACACTCTGCACACATGACTCCGCTAGGCTCCGCCCACCTGGCACTCTGCACACATTACTCCGCTAGGCTCCGCCCACCTCGCACTCCACACACATGGCCCCGCTCGGCTTACCTGCGGTGATGAAGTCCCGCCCTCCCGACCTCAGCGCTGTCACTGTCCTCCATGGCCACCGCTTATCACATCACCTTCTCTCGCTTCCGACCCGAGACTGTGACTAGCGGTGACGTCACGGTCCGCTCGCTTGGCTGTGGAGGTGTGCTGTCAGCAGTGCAGGAGATCAGCGCAGGTAATGTACCTCGCTGACAGCAGCACTTGTCATCCCCTGCAGTGACCTGGGCTGACCTATTGATGTTATCTCAAGTCACTGCATTGCTCTCCCAGCCAATGGGGAACATACTGCTCTTCATTGACTGAAACAGTGTGGATCGTCATGGGAACCCCTTGGATCACAGCAGACCTGGATTTGTTTTTCTTTCTAATAAATTGGTGAAAGATGGAATGTGTTGGGCAGTGTTTTTTCAAAAAAAAAGGTGTTTGTCGTCTATTTTTTTTTATTACTGACTGGGTTGGTGATATCGGGTATCTGATAGACGCGTGAGATCACTAATCCCAGGGCTTGATGCCAGGTGACATTACACATCTGGTATTAACCCCATATATTGCCCCGTTTGCCACTGCACCAGGACACGGGATGAGCTGGGGCGAAGCACCAGGATTGGCGCATCTAATAAATGCGCCACTTCTGGGGCGGCTGCGGCCTGCTATTTTTAGGCTAGGGAAAGTCCAATAACCATGGACCTCCCTAGTCTGAGAATATCAGACCCCAGCTTTCTGCGTTACCTTGGCTGGTGATCCAATTTTGGGGGGATCCCCACGTGTTTTTTTTTTATTTATTTAATTTAAAATAACAGCGTGGGGTGCCCTCAGTTTTGGATTACCAGCCAAGGTGAAGCTGCCAGCTGTGGTCTGCAGGCTGCAACCGTCTGCTTTACCCTAGGTGGCTACAAAAATAGGGGGAAACACACGTCATTTTTTTTCATTTTTTTGGCTAAATACAAGGCTAAGCACCCCTTAGTGCCACATGAATGGCACCAAAGGGTGCAAAATTACAAAATGCAGGAGAGTGGGACATTATGTGTCTTTCTGCCATTATAATGACAGAAAAGACTGATATAAAGTGTACAAGCACAAGAAAATCACCAAAGCGCTCTACGCTGTGAAAAGCAGTAGAAAATGGCACTGGAGTGAACATGTGACCGCCTCATGTAGGTTGAAGCTATGGATCTGTACCACCCTGGGGGCTTGGCTGCTCTCCGCCGAGCTGCTCGGATCCGAGCTCGGATTGTCGGTGGCTCGAGCGCCTCCGGACCGGGGGCCACGTCGCTCTGGAAAGGGGGGGGGGTTTGGTTTGGGGTGGACCAGTTTCAAGGTCAGAGCCGCGGTGACTGGAAACAGTTCGGGACGCCACCCACGGGTCGAGGTGAGGTGATGGGCACCACCGCTACTGTGAGGGTGCGGGGGCTTGTCCGGGATCGGTGGTGGGTCGCAGCTAGGTGTTGACTAGAGATGAGCGAACCGGTCGCTGTTCGGCTCGAGTTCGGTTCGCCGAACAGACGTCTCGTTCGAGTTCGGTTCGGCGAACGTTCGACGAACCGAACTCGAACCGCATAGGAAACAATGGCAGGCAATCACAAACACATAAAAACACCTAGAAAACACCCTCAAAGGTGTCCAAAAGGTGACAAACAACTCACAACACAACACAAACACATGGTAAAGTGCCAAGGAAATATACTCATGCGAAAACAAAAGAGCAGGACAAGGAAAAAGAGGAGGAGACACAGATATAAGAATATGCAAGGGAACGTTGATGCCATTACTGTGCAACTTGAGCCCTGCTCATTTTAGGCTTCCAATCTGGATAAATTGCCTGTGCTCACCACGTACGCCTTGGGGATCTTGTTGTGTCCCGCAGCCAGCGTTTTCTCGGAACGTGTCCTCAGTGCTGCTCGGGGTGTGCTGACAGCTAAGCACACGCATCTGTCCACTGACAATGGGGACAGACTAACGTTCACCAAGATGAACAAGTCATGGCTCTCAGAGGACTTTTCTTCCCCTGACTAAGCCAGGGGAGGTGAAAGGCACGCGTATTTTTGAGAGTGCTTCATGCAAAGGATCTTTTTCATCTTGAAAATGGGGTCAACTGATGCCAGTCAAGTGGGGTGTGTGTGGCCCAATTAGTGGAAATGAGGGAGACTGTGGTTGGAGTCCCCTTGCTGTGTTTTACATGCTTTTAGAAGGGCATGACATGGCTTAGAGCTTGACTTTCAACATCTGCAAACTGTTGGCTACCAAAATGCGTCCTTTCCAACCTTTTTAACCGAGGATTTTCAAGACCTTATGCCCATCACAGTGCCCCAAGAGCCGATGCCCAGGCGCCACTCCTTCTCCAACAAAGGCGTGCACGCGCTACACCAGCATGTCGCACCAAACATCACCGCTTCTTTGAGAAACTGTGTGACAGTGTGCATTTCACCACAGATACTTGGCCCAGTAAGCATGGATAGGGGCGTTACATGTCGCTGACTGGGCAATGGGTTACTATGGGGAGAGATGGAGAAGGGTCTGCTGTACAAGTCTTGCTGTCCCCACGAGTTGTATCAATCCTTCCTCTGTATGTAGAAGTTAATACACTGCTTCTGCCTCCTCAACCTCGTGTGGGTCCTTCACCTCGGCCCAAACCCTGTGTGGTCAGGGCACCCTTCCTTGTAACTGCGCACAAGGAAAACCACACACCTCCTTACTATGCTGGCAGCAGAGCTCAATGCCATCATGCGGTCAAATGTTTACTTTGAAATGTATGGGAAATGTGCGTCACACCGCTGAGAAGTTGGGGACGGTTAGCTCTGGAGACCAAGTTTCATCAATGGTTGTCTCCACTCAACCAGCAGCCAGGGAAGGCTGGGTGTGACATTGATGCAAACATGGGTGCGGCACTTCGCTGTGACAATGTGACACACGTGCCTTGTGTGGCTCACGTGTTGATACTAATTCTCCAGCAATTTTTAAAACACCTTCCCGGCCTACATGGCCTTGTGCAGCGAGTACGCTCGCTATGTGGTCACTTCCATCGTTCGCACACAGCAGCTCAACAACTTTCGTCGCTCCAGAAGTCTTTAGGTCTGGTGGTTAAACGCCTTAAATGCGATGTACCGACATGCAGGAATTTGAATCTGCACATGTTGCAGCGTTTGTGGCGGCACCGCCGAAGCCTGCTGCAATAGGTTTATGACATATAGCCTGGCCTAACTTGATCCAGAGGTGGTGCAGATCACGCTGCTGGAGTGGTGTCAGATCAAGGACCTATGCACCCTTCTACACAGTTTACAAATGTCGGCGAAGATGTTTAGCACTGGTAATGCCATTCTCAGCGTGACAATTCTGGTCATCTACATGATGGAGCACACTGTAAGCATTATTAGTCAGGTGTTGGGACAAGAGGAAGGGGAGGAAGTACGGGAGGAGTCATATGCGGAAGGGATAACAAGATTTACGAGGTCCAGATGGTCAGCGGCACCTAGGCGGCAGTCATGGTGGGGGAGAGGGATTAACAAGGGCGCATAGTATCAGCAAAAAGTGTTGAGGAAGGTGCAGGAGCCCATGAAGAAATGGAGGACAAACTGGCGATGGGCATGGAAGACTCAGCAGATGAGTGAGAGCTTGCTCACATTTCGGTTGTGCGAGGTTGGGGGAAGAGGGCAGAGGAAGGAGGCACGATTCTCACCTCTCCGCCACCAACACACCAAGGACTTTGTCCTCCTGGATGCTCAAGACACATGAGCGCCTTCCTGCTGCACTACCTACAACATGACCCTCGGATTATACGAATTCGAAGTAATGCTAACTACTGGGTTGCCCCACTGTTAGATCCCCGATACAAGACAAAATTTGGTGAAATAATTCCTGCCATAGAAAGGGACGCACGTATACAGGAGTATCTGCAGAAGGTGGTATGCAATCTTAGATCTGCTTTTCCACTAAACACCAGTGCTGCGCAGAGTGAATATCAACGCTTTGTCATGGATAGGAGGAAATGGTCTTTTACTTGTCCACATCTGAGGGACCGAGGGCTGGCTGCTGTGCTGAGACGGTGTCCCTGCACAGTTGCACTTTTGGTCATATACAAAATGAGTTGAAAAAGGACAGATGCTGGTGGAAAGGGGTACAGGTGTGTTGGAAAGGGGAAAAAAGTTTTTGTCCGTGGGTTTGGTGGTTAAGCAAAAGTAACATTTGCTGAAGAAACACCATCTGTTATGGTGGGACTGGCAGATTTGGATAAGGTGGTATATACTATGTTATCGCTATATAACGAACATTAATAAGAAAAGAAAGAGAAAGGTATAGATTACCATCAGCAGTCAGTGTCCACCGTGCTCCCAGATGGAAAAGGAGAGGTTGGCAACTGGAAGGTTAGGTGGAGGATACAGAGCTGTGTGGCTATGAAACTAATAGTAGCCTGAACCGAGTTAGACGCCACTCGGATCTGGAGACTGGGAGCCCTGTTAGCGTCACAGGGTCAACACGCCCACCCAGCCCAGGAACTCCTTGTTAACATCACAGGGGCCATTGAATATGCTGACCGTGTGCATTGGGGCCACACCTGTGGACAGCAGGCGCATCAACAGCAGCAGGCCTGTTAATGCCACTGGGCTGCATAAGCAGGACTGGTAGGACAGGAGCTGGTCTTAACCGTTCTACGTTACCAACTGTGGTGGCGGCCTGCATCGACGCCCTATCCCTGCCTACCTCTGGCCTAAAGCCGCAATGGGTTCAACACATGGAGGTGTGCTCTTTCGGAGCATAATAGAAGGCTGCGCACTTCCTTTTTGGCTCCAGCCCGTTTTATAACCTGGGTCCGCCCCAAACCAGGGTGGACCACAATGCACCTCCTGGAGACAAAAGCAGAGTGACACGTCATGAGTGGCATAACTAGCGTCCTATTTGGAACCGCAACTTCAATAATGACCTCATGGCTGCCACGACACAAACACCTCACCAGTCATCGTCTGACCATCAATAATGAGGTGACAAGTCATAGGGGTGGGCCTCTGCAAGCCATTTGGGAGTGGCCTATCCACATCGTCAGGACACCTGATGCCCTGTGGTCTATATGGGCCCCCCCACATCAGGGGCAGGGCCAAAGAGTTCATTATCGGACCTAGTCTCTGATGTAGTAAGTGCCTGAGCATGCTCAGTAGCATGAAATACAGTCTCTGAAAAAAGACTATCAGCTTTAGCATGCTGTCTAGGCACAAAACAGGACTTAGACCCGGCACGGAGTGCAAGTACCTGTGCAAAGAGACTTTTCGCACTAAGTGTGGGAGCATGCGCTGTATCCCGAAATGAAGACTTAGCCTCAGGAATGGCACAGTCAGGCTGAGCATACTCACTAGGCGAAACACTGTAGTTAGGCTGCGGCTGGGGTAAATTGGCACACGCATGCGCACTAGCTGCCTCTCCACACTTAGACGTGGAGGAGAAATTGCTCTTCGGGTGTGGACTTGGAGATGCTGTCTATGAACAGAAGGGAAAGCTAACGGTGTGTGTTACAGCAAGGAGCCACCGCGGAAACACTTCGTTCAGTTGTGAGGGGAGTCATTTTGGAGTTTGGTGAGGAGTACCGTAATGCTAGTGAGCAGCATCCTGTGCCACAGACCAACATTCTTATGGTGCTCTCTATACTGCTTACCGTGAGAGGAGCGTAAAGTCTGTATTTCTGGCAACTGAACATCACAGTACCCGGGTACGGTAGGCTGTGCCCGGACAATAATGCGTGCACGCAGCACTTTGTTTTATTAGCAAAACACATATCTGTTCTGGGTAGGCCGACTATATAGACAATAAAGGCCCCGTCACACTAAGCAACATCACTAGCAACATCGCTGCTAACGAACAACTTTTGTGACGTTGCTAGCGATGTTGCTTAGTGTGACATCCAGCAACAACCTGGCCCCTGCTGTGAGGTCGCTGGTTGTTGCTGAATGTCCTGGGCCATTTTTTAGTTGTTGCTGTCCCGCTGTGAAGCGCAGATCGCTGTGTGTGACAGCGAGACAGCAACAACTAAATGTGCAGGCAGCAGGAGCCGGCTTCTGCGGAGGCTGGTATCCAATGTAAACATCGGGTAACCAAGAAGCCCTGTCCCTGGTTACCCGATATTTACCTTTGATACCAGCCTCCGCCGCTCTCACTGCCTGTGCTGCTGGCTCCTGCTCTGTGCACATGTAGCTGCAGCACACATCGGGTTAATTAACCCGATGTGTGCTGTAACTAGGAGAGCAAGGAGCCAGCGCTCAGTGTGCGCTGCTCTGTGCACATTTAGCTGCAGCACACATCGGGTAATTAACCTGATGTGTGCTGTAGGAGAGCAGGGAGCCAGCGCTCAGTGTGCGCTGCTCCCTGCTCTCTGCACGTGTAGCTCCGTGCGGTGGTAACCAAGGTAAATATCGGGTTGGTTACCCGATATTTACCTTAGTTACCAAGCACAGCATCTTCCACGCTGCGCTGGGGGCTTGTCACTGGTTGCTGGTGAGCTCACCAGCAACTTGTGTAGCCACGCTCCAGCGATCCCTGCCAGGTCAGGTTGCTGGTGGGATCGCTGGAGCGTCGCAGTGTGACATCTCACCAGCAACCTTTTAGCAACTTACCAGCGATCCCTATCGTTGTTGGGATCGCTGGTAAGTTGCTTAGTGTGACTGGACCTTTAGACTTGCTGCCTCTGCACTGTCAAATTGTCACGTACAGTTTAAATCATAGAGGGACAGCGACACATGTTTGCATTGACTGTTGCTTTTCAAGATTTCCATGACTGTGTTGCAGAGCTGTGTGGTTTGCATTCACACTGTTATCATCTGCCTTATCTGTGAGGCTTCAGCTAACAAGGGTATTCAGGGGGGGTCATGTGTTTTGTCTATGTTTAGGTAGATAACTTGGAAGCTCTTGTGATGCGCCATTGGTAAGTCGTGTTCGCGCACACAATCACACACACACACACGCACAAACACACAATTACTGCTACACAGAGGGATTAGCAGGTAGTAGGCAACAGAATAGATTGTTCAATTATTTAAATTGTATGCATGGTTCTTATTGTTTGTTTTGGTAAAGTTAAACAATCATTTATCAACCCAACTGACTAGAGTCCTTTTCCTGTTGCCTGGTTTTGCTGCATACTGGGGAGCCCACCCTGTACACGACTTAAAATGAAGCATAAGTCGCAATGTTAATTTAACTAGGCTACAATGCGGCCTAGCGTGCCTGTGCAACCACTGCCTGCCCCATCAAGTGCATCTGCGTGCTCTTCATCCTCTGTGACTGTGGGGACAGCAGTCTCACATGGTTTTTCACACTGAACTTCCACCCCTTTACACGCAACAGGGAGTGTGATTGGCAGGTCATCACTTGTTTTGGAAGTGGAAACAGATGGTATTGTTGAGCTGTCAGACATCGAGAAACCAACATTGGATGCAGGCTACATTATATCCACACCTGCACCTTTGTCACAGATTGGCTGGACTACCTGCAGTTAATAATTGCATTCCAGAAATGGAAAGGAGTGTAGAATGCTCATGTGTTGTACCTTGCTTGGCAGCAAAGGAACACTAACTTAGTATTCCAGACAATTTTAGGAAGGCAGAAAAAGAGTCAGCTCTTTGGTCAAATTAAATAGCATGGCAAAAGTGGACAGGTGGGTACAGTGGCCGTGTTTGGGGGTACCAGGACAGTAAAGGAAGCCTTACTTTCTATCCCTCCGAATGATCAAATGCAGCAAGGAATTCCCTGAGTTTGCTATAAAATTAGCGTATCAAAATGTGCATGAGGGTATCATGCAGAGGTGCTGCAAATAGCATTTCACCAGTGGGACACAAATGGAGTACAACAGCCAGTTCTTGTATGCCACTAAATGGCAGCATTTTTTGCTATTATTATAGCTTATTAAAAACAGAGCAGGAGGGTGTCATGTAGAGGTGCTAGAAATAGCTTGTCACCACTGGGACAATAATGAAGTCCAACAGCCACTTTTAGGATGCGACTAAGTTTCCTCAGTGTTTGCTAGTATAATGGCTTAGTAACAATGAGTTTGAGTGTGCAATGCAGGCAGAGGTGCTGCACATAGGTTTGCACCAGTGGGACACTAATGGAAGTCGAACAGCCACTTTTAGGATGCCACTAAGTTTACTCAGTGTTTGCTAGTATAATGGCTTAGTAACAATCAGTTTCCACCGCTGTATGGGGGCTGCCTCCATAGAGCGGTGGATTCCGCGTCTGACAGCCCACACAGCGTGTTCCCTCACACATGTGCTACTGAGGAAGGTCCACATAGGACCGAAAACGTTTTTGTTACGCACATGAATAAATTTTTCTTCAAATCATCTTGGGAGTGCCTTGTATACTTCTCACTGTTTGGCTTTGGAACATGAAGTGCACCCCAATATCTCCTAGATGCATATATAGGAAGTGCCATTCTCTTCTTGCTACACTGTATAAAAAGGCATTAATACTGGAATATAATTGATATACTCAGTTAGTGATGGATAACCACTAAAATCCTCGGATGCTCATTATTCGAGTCAAGCAAGTCAGACGCTAGTATTCGAGTAACGAGTATAATGGTAGGGAAGTCAATAATTGGGCAGTTCAGCTCTCCGCCCACATACAGCCAGCCATAAAGAAAGCTTTTCCAGGTGGAGGGGGGCAGGCTTATTTTTTTTGGGACACAGTACATCCAAAAGTGTTGTTTTAACCCCCACTGAGAACCATTCAGAGATTGTGAATGGCTCTTTCTCTTGGGTGCCTGCACATATCATGCAATGAAGCCTGCCAGTGCTTTGTGTTCATTTTTTCTCAGATGAAACATCCGAGCACTTGTGACACTTGGCCGCGCACCACGAGTACCTGAGCCCTCGTTGCTCAATGGAGTATCGAGCAGTGGTGTGCACGCTCTCCCATCATTTCTCAGTGTATACAGCAGATCTTGATTTCTTTACATCATGGTCATAAGCGTGCATTAATAGTTGATTTTTTATTTTAAATCCTTATTCTAAATTCTTCAACAGAATATAACATTGAATGAATAGCTTGCTATGTACAATCTAGGTGATTTATCAGGATGCCGCTAATTAGCTCTCTAATGGATCTCTCTTGAGTTTCATTTCACACACGTTTGCATTCTCATTTATGATACCATAATACTGATTTAGTCTTATAAATTTACATAAAATGCCTTGGTGTATGTCACTGGGCTAGTAACTAAAGACAAAGCAAAAATTGTAGATCAATATGTAGTCCCTGTAGCTTTTTATTGTTGGGATATTTTACATATGCACATTAATTACACATCTAAATATGTCACAAGAACATGGCTTTGTACACCTGACATTTAATCTTTATTTACTACCATCCCTAATCCATCTGTCCTTTCAATAATTTACCAAACTCTAAGTGCTGAAAATACCTAGAGAATATGCTTATGTTTCACATTTCAGAGCTACCGTGTTTCCCCGAAAATAAGTTGCTGTCATATTTTTTTTTGCCCCGAAAAAAGTGCTAGGGCTCATTTTCAGGAGAGGGCTTATTCTAAGGTAAACATGATTGGGGGAAAGTTTACACCTCAAAAATGCTGATTCCCTTTCGCAGGATTATCATACTTACCAGACCCCAGGTGTCTGTGTGGCTCACAGCTTCTTCTGCGATCCTTGGTGGGCACTCTCAGCAGGTATGCTGCACACCATCCTCCCCCTCCTTCTTGGCAACACTCACACATCAGATTGTACAAACACACCCATACACACACTCACATACACACTCATGAGATCGCACATACAATCGCGCATGTACACACTCACCACATCTGATGATACCACTTGCTTTCAGCCAGCAGGGGACTCTCTGCTCTCTTGTCTCTATGATGCGTTCCACTGCTGGATCCTCCATGTATTCCACCCGAAGGTCCTGGCACTCCACTGCACAACGTCCCATGTCCTTACCGAATGGCGGCCAGAAGCAATCGATATTGCTGGATGTGGTGAGTGTGTGTGCAATCTGATGTGTGATTGTGTGTGTGTGATCTCGTGTGTATGTGTGTGTTTGTGTGTGTGTGTGTGTGTGTGATCTGATGTTTGTGGGTGTGTGTTCCGCCGCAGGTACTTGATGCATTCCACTACTCCCATTTGGCATCTGGTGAGTATGATCATGGGGACTTCTCTCTTCATTCTTCTCTCTTCTGTGGGTGTCTGCTTTCTATAATAAAGTGTCCTACATAGAGGTGAGCTAGCAGTAAAATGCTCGGGTGCTTGATGCTCGGATCGAGGATATTGAAATGCTCAGGTGCTCAATACGATCCCTGAGCCCAATGTTAACCTATGGGAAACTTGAGCATTTTTCCAGCGGCACCCCTGGCGGTCTGCAGAAAGCCTAAAAATGTCACAAATGTACAAGAACAGTCCTCAAATGACATGGGAATGGCATAGGGAAGAACTCTGTAAGAATTTTTGACTCCCAGGTCACTGCTGAGAATAATGTTGTCTGAGTATTATGGGGAGGAATAATTCTGTGTTCCTTCTCCTGTGTGACATGTGTGACATGCACTTTCACTTAGTAGCGTATGTGCGGCAGCTTCTCTCTGCCTGTACATTCGCTGCTAAGGGAAATCAAAAGTGAACAGTAAAAAATAAAATAGCATACTCAAATCTCTGCAGACTCCTGTGACACGTCCGATCGGCTCCAGGACCTCCTGGTGATCAGCTGATGCTGTCACCTGACAGCATCATCTGATAATTTAAGTCTGGTCAAAAGCCGGCTTTTTTCTGGCCTGCCATTTTAAATGATCAGCTGACACTCATCATCTGATCGTTTAAGTCCGGAGGTGAAAAGCCGGCCGACTTTTTACCACCCAGCTGTTAAACAATCAGATGATGAATCAGCTGATCATTCATAAAAGCTGGTTGGCTTTTTACTTCCCAACCGGTTTAAATGATCAAATGATGCTGTCAGGTGACAACATCAGCTGCTTACTAGTGGGTCCTGGAGCCGATCGGACATGTCCTGGGAGTCTGCAGAGAGGTGAGTATAGTTTTTTTTTTTCTACTGATACATCAGTTGATTGTTTAAACGGCTTTTAAACAATCAGCTGATGTGTCATCTGATTCAAGTCCTTGACCTTCATACATTCCGGAAAACTGATCAGATGATATTGGATCCAGATAGGACCCTCGACCCAGGACTATGATGAAGGGGGGGTTCTTTAATTCAATAAAGATGGAGTCACTAATTGTGTTGTGTTTTATTTCTAATAAAAATATTTTTCTCTGTATTGTGTTTTTAATTATCTTTATTAGAAATTCATGGTAACCATGTCTAATATTGGCATGACACCATGAATTTCGGGCTTAGGGCCAGCTGATAATACACAGCTGGCCCTAACCCCATTATTACCCAGGGAGCCACCCGGCACCAGGGCTGCTAGAAGAGTTGGATACAGCGCCAGAAGATGTCACTTCTATGAATGCACCATTTTCTGCTGCGGCTGCGGACTGCAATTCGCAACGGGGGGCCCAGAAAGCTTGGGCCACCCAGTACTGTGGGTTCCAGTCCTCAGCTGCCTAGTTGTACCTGGCTGGACACAAAAATTGGACGAAGCCCACGTCATTTTTTAAATTATTTCATGAAATTCATTAAATAATTAACAAAAAAGGCTTCCCTATATTTTTGGTTCCCAGCTGGGTACAAATAAGCAGCTTTAAACCGTACCTGCCTGCTGTACCTGGCTAGCATACAAAAATCTGGTGAAGCCCATGTCGATTTTTTTTTAAATGAATTAAAAAATTAAAAAAAAAAACAAATACATAACCCTAACCCTAGGTTATGAATTTCATGAAATATTAAAAAAAAAACAACAACATGGGCTTTGCCCAATTTTTGTGTCCAGCCATTTACAGCTAGGCAGCTAGGGAGTGGAATCCACAGCGCAGGGTTGCCAGAGCCTTCCGTCACTGTGAATTGCAGACCGCAGCTGCCCCAGAAAATGGCAGCTGGTATTAAGCCCAAGAGTCTTAATGTCAAGCCAAGTTTGAACCAGCCATTAAGAATCTCCAATAAAGGGTTAAAAAAAGACACCACACAGAGAAACAATACTTTATTAGAAATAAATACACAGACACACTTAGGGACTTTATCTTTATTACTCCCTTTCACCCCTCCACGATCCTGGTCTTCTGTCTTCAGTCTTCTTTCGTCTGTCTTCTTCAACCAATGCAGCTCTACTATATCAAAAAGCACGGGGGAGGAAGAACACTTCTGGTCCCCGTGCTGTCTAATCACTCAATGAGTGAGCAGAGACTGTGGGTTAGTTGCCACCGTTGTCATAGTAACCGAATGAGCTGGTTACTATAGCAATGGTGATCTCCAATCACCTGATTCCTGGCGTCGCTATTCACCGGATCCTGTACCTACACTACCTAAGACAACTAAATATGTCCCTAGCTCAGCAGCACCTCTCCCTACACTAGCTGACTGTGGATCAGAGTGACGAGCATAGCGCCGTCAGGTCTTATATAGACCTGATGATGCTGTGCGGCCAGCCAATCACTGTAATGCCACAACCAATAGGGTTATGGCATTACAGTGTGTGGCAGCAAATCCCTGCATGTGGGCTGACTCTGTAAAGAGCGCCAACATGCAGGAAGGGAGAGCCGAACATTTGCCCGAACATCTTCCCGGTACTCGTGAAGGTGCTGCTGAGCTAAGGACAGACTTAGTGTGTGTCTTAGGTAGTGTAGATACAGGAGCCGGTGATAAAAAAAAAATATCACGACTAAGAATGTGGCATCGGAAGCTCCACCACCATCACTGCCACTAGTGGCACAAGCTATCTGGGCAATACCAATACCAAGTGCGGGCCACAATTGGCCTCCTTTGTCTCCGGCAAGTGTATTTTTGGGGATGAAGCAGGTTGCATTATGGAATATATAGGAAACCACTTGTTTCAGTCACAGCAGGATGAATTTTGCTTTCATAGCAGCAACATCAGTTTGAGTCAATATTCTGCACAGAATGGTATGCATGTGTTATTAAATGGGCTGTTGATTAATACAAGATTAGCATACTTTCTTTTTGGCTAGGTCACTTTGGTTAAATTGAATATGGTTTGATACACTCTAAGGGCTCGCTCACACCACCGTATAACAAGGACGAGTACTATCCGATCTTGACTAGTATTTGTTTTGTTATGATCACCCATACAAGTCTATGGGTGTATGCAAAACATCAGACTGCAGAATCCAAAGCAAAATAAAATATGTCTTGCACCACTGGGTCAGACCACAATCAGCCACAAGTGAAGTAATATGGCAGTGTAGTGAACAGCTGCTATGCTGGTGGTGCTCAATCTTGTTAGACCAGTATGTCAACACTATCAAAAAATATAAGAAATGTATACAAACATCAGACTGCACTCAGATGTCATCCAAGTGCAGTCTGATATATGCCAACAGAGGCAGAAGTGAAGATGGAGAAATTATTCTCTCCTTTTTCTAAGCATCTGTGATCAGAATCTTGCATGCAAGAGAATTGGATCACAATAAAATGACACTCGGTTCATGATCACAGCAGAGTTTTAGCCAAGTGTCATTAATATATAGCGTCTGATTCTTTCACATGAGAAAAATATCGGATGCTATATGCCAGTGGGATCTCGGCTTTCGAATGTTACACACATCATTCAGGACAATTGAAAGTTGAGTAGTTTAATTTTTTGGAAAAATGTGTGAAGAATTTGAATTTTCATACATTAAATTGATAGTTATCTATGATACACATATTACATGTTCAAGGCAAGCATCTATTCTCGTTAATTAATTTAAAAATGCTTTCACTGAATTTTCTGTTATAGTTCAACAAAGACAAAGCCACCTGGCATGGTAATCTCCACAATCTGTCATATTACTAGAAAATCTCTCTCCCTTTCCCTAAATATAGATGTATGTATTTTAGTAACATGACAGATTGCAGAAATCACCATGTGAGATATATATATATATATATATATATATATATATATACTGTATGTAAATATATATACTGTATATATATAACCTAGATATTTCCTTATTTTTGAAAGAAAAGCATATTTTTTTCAATGACACTAACATTACATTAAACAGAAATACACTCTATACATTGTTAATGTGGTAAATAACTATTCTAGCTCCAAACGTCTGGTTTTTAATGCAATATCTACATAGGTGTATAGAGGCCCATTTCCAACAACCACCACTACAGTGTTCTAATGGAACATTGTGTTTGCTAACTGTGTTAGAAGACTAATGGATGTTTAGAAATCCAATGAAAACCCTTGTGCAAGTATGTTATCACAGCTGATAACAGTTATGCGGATCAGTGAAGCTATAAAACTGACCTTCCTTTGAGCTACTTGAGAATCTGGAGAATTACATTTGTTGGTTCCATTAAACTCTCAAAATGGCCAGTAAAAAGAGAACTTTCATGTGAAACTCGACTGTCTATTCTTCAAGTATATTAGAGTCTCTAGTTTGAGAAATCGATGCCTCACAGGTTCTCAACTGGCAGCTTCATTAAATAATACCCACAAAATGCCAGTGTCAACGTCTGCAGTGAAGAGGTGACTCTGGGATGCTGGCCCTCAGGGCAGAGTGGCAAAAGAAAAGGCCATATCTGAGACTGGCTAATAAAAGGAAAAGACTAATATGGGCAAAAGAACCCAGACATTGGACAGAGGAAGATTGGAAAAAAGTGTTATGGACAGAAGAATCAAAGTTTTAGGTGTTTGGATTACACAGGAGAATATTTGTGAGATGCAGAACTACTGAAAAGATGCTGTAAGAGTGCCTGACGCTATCTGTCAAGCATGGTGGAGGTAATGTGATGGTCTGGGGTTGCTTTGGTGCTGGTAAAGTGGGAGATTTGTACAAGGTAAAAGGGATTTTGAATAAGAAAGGCTATCATTCCATTTTGCAACGCCATGCCATACCCTGTAGACAGAGCTTGATTGGAGCCAATTTCATCCTACAACAGGTCAATGACCCAAAGCACACCTCCAAATTATGCATGAACTATTGAGGGAAGAAGCAGGCAGCTGGTATTCTATCTGTAATGGAGTGGCCGGCCCAGTCACCAGATCTCAACCCTATTGAGCTGTTGTGGGAGCAACTTGACCGTATGGTACGCAAAAAGTGCCCATCAAGCCAATCCAACTTGTGTGAGGGGGGAAGCATGGGGGGAAATATCTCCAGATTACCTCCGCAAATTAACAGCTAGAATGCCAAAGGTCTGCAAAGCTGTAATTGCTGCAAAGGAGCGTTCTGTGCCGAAAGCAAAGTTTGAAGGAGAAAATTATTATTTCAACTAAAAATCATTATTTCTAACCTCGTCAATGTCTGGACGATATTCTCTATTCATTATGCAACTCATTTGATAAATAAAATTATGATTTTTCATGGAAAAGACAAAATTGTCTAGGTGACCCCAAACTTTTGAACGGTAGTGTATATATATTTATCTAGATAATTTTCTACGTAAATTTACAGTATATCACAAAAGTGAGTACACTTCTCACATTTTTGTAAACATTTTATTATATCTTTCCATGGGACAACACTGAAGATATGACACTCTGATACAATATAAAAGTCAGTCAGTGTACAGCTTGTATATCACTGTAAGGAAGTCAAAACAGCTGGCAATAAAAGTGAGTACACCCTTACATGACAATGGCCAAATTCTGCCCCATTAGCCATTTTTCCTCCCCAGTGTTTTGTGAACTGTGGATCGCACTCATACAGCAGCTTTTTAAGGGGTTCATATTCATATAGATGCATATCATTTTGGGGGCTGTATTCACACAGTGGCTTCTATTTTGGGGACTGCTCTTAAGACACAGACAATTTTAAGGAGGAGAAGCCATTGAATTCAGGTCACCATTTGAATACTACTTATAACATGTTCACTGGCAAAAATGTCCTTCTTTCACATACCTGACTGGTATCCGTTAGTTAAAGTTCATAAGCGCATACAGTGTAGATGCAAAATTTTATAGGATAGCATACAGTGTGGAGGCTATTTACCATAAGAGGGACTGCGAGTGGGTAATATTTTATGCAGGGACTACAGTGAAGAGCAAATATTATTTAGGGAAAAAGAATAGGACAGTTATTTTTAGGAGCACTATGTCACAATGTGCTGCAGAACATCAGAGAAGAGAGACCTCAGCAGAGATAAGTTGTGAAAATGGAAACTCATCATGGCATCTGGACAAAATGTAATAGAAAAAGAAAGTGTTCAGATAGAGCACACGTCATCTATTAGGTACCTGGATGTTAATTTTCCATGTGAAACTATGTCTCATCAGTTCTATGGTTCCTGTATAGTCTGCAGTTTCATGGTGACTGGTGATGTACTGATAGTCCTTCTGTATTTCTGTACTGATGGTGCTTTTGGTGATGTATTCATGTACTGTTAGTGCTTCTGGTGATGCATTTCTGTACTGTTGCTGCTCTGAATGATGTATTTTGGTGCTGATGGTGGTTCTAGTGATGTTTTTTTTTACTGTATTATTTCCACAAATAATATGTTTTTATGTGCCACCATATTTTAAAAGCAGTCATTTTTTGTTGTTGCTATCAAAGTTGTGTGAAGGCTAATTGTTTGCTTAATGATCCGTATAATTTTTTTGTACCATTTTAGGGTTCATGAGACTTTTCAAGTCCCTTTTATTCAAATTTTTAATAGAATATTTATAAAACAGTACTTAATGGGCGTCATTATGGATTTTGGCTTATTTTGTGGCATTCCCAGAAGGAGTTAAAGAGGAGTTAGTTTCATAGGTCAGGTCATTACAGTCGCAGTAATGCCAAATATATAACTTTTTCAATCATACAGGACTTAAAAAAAAGTAGGCTATTCCCATTTTTTACATGATTTTTTTTTACATTTTTTATACTTTGCTGATTGGGGTACATATTTATTTTTACCCCAAGAGAGGAGGAGATAACATATAATTTCCATCCAGTTATTGAGCCTTGGCATCCCTTTCCCCTGCTTTATACTGGCTGAAGAGGGTAGGGTCATTTTAACTGGCGGTATATCAGCTTAGCTCAAAGCTAAGAAGGCGATCTCAGCTCTAAAATGAACCAATGTTTATTGAAATATCCATTTAAATAACCTAATTACATTTGTTAAATAATTATTTGGTACATGAAAGTAGAGATAATGAAAAGGTCACTCAATACTTAAATTAAATTAATTAGTTAAAGAGGTTTTTAAAGATTAAAACATTGATATTTCTTTTTTGGACAGGCCAGAAATGCTTGATCAATGCAGACAATCCTAAAAGAATCCCTTTAAACACCTTTATCAGAATTAATTGTTTTTGAGCCTCTAAAAATGTATTAATTTATATCTTAAAATACTGTATAAGTCATTATTTTTCATTTGACAAATTACAACAACGTTACCACAAAAGACAATTGTATTCATAAAATTTCGACTTAATTTGATTTCATGGTCTCTAGATGTTACACATTTATTGGCAATTAGGTATAATCTAACATAGTTGGGGTCATAACTCATAATAATCATATGATTGAAGTGTAATTGATCTAATTAGCCCTTTCAGGCCATTATATAACCGCAAATAGGTAAGATAAATTGATTAATCTTTTTAAGGAGCACTTGGTGGTAAATGTTACTTACAGCTGCATATTGCAAAAGATTAACATATAACTAAATGAACTTTCTTTAATCATATCTCAAGTGTTTTTTCGTTTCCAGCTATATAATGAAAAATTATGCACTCTAATAGGCTTTTTGGCCTAAGAGATATTTAAAGAGTGGTAAAATAATCAAAAGGAGAAAAATATTTTCTGCAATAATTCACATCACTGCTACTGGCCTAAAAATGTCAGGGAAATAAAGAGTTCATACAAAAATCAACTTAGTCTATCTGTTCTACTTTGCACTTCTTCAAAATTAAATTACTTAAACTATCATTTATATTGTAAATGAATATAAATTGCATTCCAATAAATGGCAGTTAAGAAAATTGTGATAAATATTTCTGACAAAGGCTCTCTCATGTGTCTCCAGGTACTGCTAGTTTATGTTTTAGACGACCCAGCAGTGACGGATTTTTCATCCACATATAGTGGCAGTGTCACAGATGTCAGCACTTTTCGGTATGGAACCTAATTTACACATTATTATGAGTATATCTTCACAGTAGGTATGAATGAACCCAAACTGTAAGGCGAACTTTGCACGTTGCGACATCGCAGGCCAATGCTGCGATGTCGCACGCGATAGTGCCCGCCCCCGTCGCAGGTACGATATCGTGTGATAGTTGGCGTAGCGAAAATTATCGCTACGCCAGTTTCACACGCACTCACCTGCCCTGCGACCGTCGCTCTGGCCGGCGACCCGCCTCCTTCCTAAGGGGGCGGGTCGTGCGGCGTCACAGCGACGTCACACGGCAGGCGGCCAATCGGAGCGGAGGGGCGGAGATGAGCAGGATGTAAACATCCTGCCCAGCTCCTTCCTTCCGCATATCCTACGGAAGCCGCGGTGACGCCGGTAGGAGATGTTCCTCGCTCCTGCGGCTTCACACACAGCGATGTGTGCTGCCGCAGGAATGAGGAACAACATCGGACCGTCGCGTCAGCTTAATTATGAATTACTCCGACGCTGCAACGATGATACGATTACGACGATTTTGTGCTCGTTAATCGTATCATCAAGGCTTTACACACTATGATATGCCGGATGTGCGTCACTTTCAATTTGACCCCACCGACATCGCACCTGCGATGTCGTAGTGTGCAAAGCCCCCCCAAAGGTTCCTTTGTACCTAAATGCTTTTAGTTTGATCTCATGTCAGGGGCCATTGTGCCCTCATTACTGAACATGTCTCCTAATGAATCCTGAAAATGAATGGGGAGGAAACACGTTGAGATTACTGAGAAAATTGCCCTGAGCAACAAGATGGAGTAACAGTAACTTACCCTATTTAACCGATATATATGATAAGCTATCCCTTATTTGTAAGTGTTAACAGGATATAGGGTGAGCCGACGTGGAGCTGGGACTAGAGTTGAGTGAACCTTTGGAAGTTCGGTTCAGCAGACACAGTTGAACCTTAAAAAAGTTTGGTTTGGGACTCCAACTTGACCCAAACCTGAATGGAGGTCTGTAATTGGACAGTTTGTGGCTTCACCCACATGCTGCCAGCCATATGCAAACACTTCCAGTGGAGGGTGGGTGAAGTTTTTTAAATTTATTTTTTGTTTGTGTGTCCACACTACATCTGATGATGCTGATTTTACGTTGGCTAACAATCAAGGATATAGGAGCAATCCCAATGGAAATTAACTGATTTTACCTCAAGTGCGAGCCAGTCAAACACTGCAAGCGGCTCACACAGGGCTTAGCATCACCCAAGCACAGTTGTTTGCACTCGTAACTCACTCGAGCCTCAAATCCAAACTTTGTTTTTTTGGTGGTTGGTTTCCGAACCCGAACTCCGAACATCAAACCTTAGGTTCGCTCATCTCTAATAGGGACATCACTAACATTAGGATGAAAAACAGTGCCCACATAATTAATTTCCTGTATGGCATATATTATCGCAACACATTAAGGGCTCATGCGCACGTTGACGAATTTCATGCATTTACGCTGCGGATTGCACCGCAGCGTAAATGCATGCGACCTGTGTCCCCAGCACAATCTATGAAGATTGTGCATAATCTATGTGCACGTTGCATTTGAGAGCACAGCGATTTGGATGCCAAAATTGTGTTCCAAATCGCTGCGTTCTAAAAAGCAACATGTCACTTATTCCGTGCGCTTTGGATGCAGGTCCCGCTCTGTCTATGGGAGAGGCTGCATCCAGAGCACATGAAATCGGCTTTTTTCTGCAGAAACACTGCATTCATTATGCAGTGTTTCTGCAGCGATTTGAAGCACACAGATGCTGTGAAATCCCTGCAGAAATGTCTGCAGGGACATGACGCAATGTGCGCATACAGCCTATCACTAATTCCAGACTATCTTGTTGTATTGCCTCCTGAACGGTTTATTTAAAAATCTGTTCTCAAATCACCATGGACTGCCAATACCAATTACTAGTGGTGGAGTGTTCAATCACTTGATTATTACTGTAATGTATTATATTATGCGGAGAGGGAAGCAGGGTTCCTCATTGTCATTGATGCCTTCCATGACTTTAACTGGTTCATAAAACACTTTATAAATCAATCAATAAATATATTCATAAAGTTTTTTTTAGGTGCGTTACGACTTTGAAAGTTTGTTGAAGTATATAGAGTCTACTGAATCAATAGAAATTAAATTCCGCTTTCATTGCCAAAGTCTTTTCTTGTGTCTTTGTTTCCCAGATAAGACAGCTGTCCCTTGGATTAAATTAAAATAATAATTCATTGGTGATTTAATAATGTAATTGTAATAAATAATGCATTGATAAGAATGTCAGCAGATGCCAGTGACATGAATTAAGCAAAGTTTAATTCTTAACATATTTTAAGTCTTCGATACTTTAAAGGGAGGAGATGTGCGATGAATATAATTGTTGGTAGTTAATATTAATACAAGTTTTAATATTGCTGAATTTTAATCTAATATCAAAGAGATTGCTTATATTGAATGCAAAGTGTGTGCTTGTTCTAACAGTACAGTTGGGCTTTCCAACCAAAGAACATATTAAAAATGACAGTGCCAAATACTAAAATGCTAAGTTGAAATAAAAAATGCAAAGTGAAGCTTTCTGGTATCTTTACATGCACTTTTAATTAGATCTGCAATGCTTGTGCTGCAATTTAGATACCCTGAAACACCAAACAAACTTATCTTTGAAAGAGATGAGGGTCTTGTTATTGGCCAGTACAGTGTTTGAGACATCCATGATGACCAACGCCCTTTGTTACACAGTTTCAATTTTAATCAATAGGAGCTGTGCAGGAGATGATTTGGGCTTTCTATTCTTTCCTCAACAACTGCACCATCCAGTGTAATGATGTAATGACCATGTCCCTTTATTTAAAATTTTAGATTGAGGGAAAGAGTAGATAAAATCATAATTACACTTAAAAACAAACAGGTATAATAAAGCAAACAGGATAACTACAGAGTCACTGGATCATGGGCACATAGCCTAAAAGTTAGAAATTTACTACTACAACAAGATTTTTGGGAACATCCTGTGGGTTCAAAATGTTCACTATACCTCTGAAAAAATCCTTGAAGGGTCTAGTTTCAGAAATGATGTCACTTGTGGGGGGTTTCTACTGTATAGGTACCATAGGGGACCTGCAAATGCGGCATAGTGCCCGCAATTTATATCAGTGATTCCATAATTCAAATGGTGTTACCTCTGTTCTGAGCTCTCCCATTTGTCCAAACAGAGGTTTTTGACCACAAGTGGGGAATCCCTGTGCTCATAAGAAATTGTAGAACAAACTGAGGTCCACTTTTTGGTGCTGCATCTTGAAAAAGTGACAAAGTTGGTGCTAATGCAACATTTTTGTGAAAAAAATGAAAATTTTCAAAATGACAACCTAATCTTATCAGATTCTGTGAAGTACCTGTGGGCTCAAAATGCTCACTATACCCCTGAATAAAATGATTGAGGAGTCTAGTTTCCAGAACGGGACCACTTGTGGGTGAGCATTACTGTTTAAGCACAACTGAGGCTATCCAAATGCAGCATGGCGTTTGCTAATGATTCCAGCCAACGTTGTAGTCAAATGGTGCTCCTTCCCTTCTGAGCCCTGCCGTGCACACAAACAGTTGATTTCCACCACATATGAGGTATCAGCATACTCAGTACAAATTTCAAATAAATTGTTTGATGTATTTTCTCCTGTTACTCTTGTAAAAAAAAAAGCTATCTGGTTGAAGTAACAATTTTGTTGTAAAAATGTATTCTTTTTATTTTCACAGCTCAACGTTATAAAATTCCACAAAGCACCTGGGGATCAAGAATAAGAACCCTAGAAAACTAGAACAAGGCCCCCTGTGGATGGATACCATGTTTGGCATAGGCGGTTTCCTTGACTGGAGACTGCCCTTCCCGTGGTTGTTTTTTCCAAGTGAAAGACCTGGCTAGTTTCCTGCCAACGTTGAGAAACATGTGATGGTGTCTCCACGGCATTCTTGTTTTGCATATTTCCCAGGGGGCCTTGTTCTAGTGTCACTGCGTTGAGAAACACGTGATGGTGTCTCCTCAGTGTTGGATGTTGATCTCCCCGAGGTTAACCATCCTTACCTATGTAGTTTCATAAATAGAGACACATTTGGGGGAGCTCCCCTGTTTAGGCACCCCAGGGGCTCTCCAAACGTGACATGGCATTCGCTAATGATTCCAGCAAATGTAGCAGTCAAATGGCAAGCCTTCCCTAGTGAGCCCTACCACGCACCCAAACAGTTGATTTCCACTATATAAGAGAAATATAGCATACAGCATACTCAAGAGAAATTGCACAATAAATTGTATGATGCATTTTTTCCTGTTACCCTTGTGAAAAAAAGCTATCTGGTTGAAGTAACAATTTTGTAGTAAAAATATATTTTTTTACTTTCACGCCACGTTATAAAATTCTGTGAAGCACCTGGGGGTTTAAGGTGCTCACCAAACATCTAGATAAATTCCTTGAGGGGTCTAGTTTCCAAAATGGGGTTAATTGTGGGGGGCTTCTGCTGTTTAGGTACCTTAGGGACCCCAAAAATTCACCGTAGTGCCCATAATCTGTTTCAGGCAAATTTGCTTTACAAAATTCAAAGATAACGCCTTACATTCCAAGCCCTCCCATTTGTCCAAACTGAACTTTCTAACTACATATTAGGTATCACTACACTCATAGGAAAGTGGGTAACAAACTGTGGGGTCCACTTTTTGGTGCTGCTTTTTGAAAAAGTGAGAAATTTGGTGCTAAAACAACATTTTTGTGAAAAAAAAAATACATTTTATAGATGACAGCCTAATGTTATCAAATTCTGTAAAGTACTTATGGGTTAAAAATGCTTACTGTACCCCTAGATAATATCTTTCAGGGGTCTAGTTTCCAAACTGGGGTCAGTTGTGGGGGGTTTCTGCTGTTCAGGTATTTAAGTAGCTCTGCAAATGCAACATGGTACCCACAATCTATTTCAGCCAAATTTCTGTTCCAAAATTCAAATATTACTCCTTTTGTTCGGAGCCCTCCCATTTGTCTAAACAGAGATTGATGACTACACTTGGGTATCAGCGTTCTCAGAAGAAACTGGGTAACAAATTTGGGGTTCATGTTGTTGTCTTATTTCTTTTAAAACTGAAAATAATGTTTCTAAAGCAACATTTTTAGGTAAAATTATAAATATTTTTTTTCTTTTCACATCACTTTGGTTCTAGTGAAGCACCAGAGGGAATAATAATACTTATATGATGTAAATGAGAGTACTTTGAGGGGTGCACTTTTTACAATGGTGTGACTTTTGGGAATTTTATGTCGCCTAGGCCTCTCAAAGTCACTTCAAATATGATATAGTTCCATAAAAATAGTTTTGTAAATTTTGTTGAAAAAATGGGAAATTGCTAATGAACTTTGAACCCTTCTAACTTCCTAACTCTCAAAAATGTTGTTTCAAAAATTGTGCTGATGTCAAGTAGACATGTGAGAAATGTTATTTATTAACTATTTTGTGTAACATAACTCTCTAGTTCAAGGACATAAAAAATAAGTTTGAAAATTGCGAAATTTTGAACATTTTCAGCAAACTTCCAATTTTTCACAAATAAAAGCAAAAAATATCATCCTAAATTTAACACTATCATGAAGTACAATATGTCATGAAAAAATAATCTCAGAATCACCGGGATCTGTTGAAGCGTTCCAGAGTTATTACCTCAAAAAATGACAGTGGTCAGATTTGTAAACTTTGGCCTGGACATTAAGGTCAAAATTGCCTTTGTCCTTAATAAGGTAAATGCATGTGTTTTGTGCTACAAATTATTTTTGAAGCTGGGTTTCATTAAAAATCTTCAACCATGTAGCAGGTTTGTATATAGATATCAATTGGCCCAAAAGTCCCAAAATGTCCTCATTGGGCATCTTACTCCATAAAAACAAAAAATTATTTCTTGAGGTCACGGCACATGGGCATAAACATAGAAATACATACGTCTTATTTGGTACTTACAAAGTAAATTTGCTCCTTTTAAAGCCTTATAGTGTTCCCACCCACTATGGAACACCTTTCATACAGTATGATATTCCCTACAGTGTACAGAACCCTCCACATACACAGAATGATAACCCACAGTTTGGCCCAGACTGATAATATGGCACAGTGGGTGGCTGTGTAAATATGCATAGTAGGCAGCCGCAGATGCGGTGCCTGTTTGTAAGGCTGGCCCCTTTAAGTCTCTTACTGTGTTGGCCCTTGTCTGTGTGTGCGTGCCACTGGCCATGGCCTGTGTCAGACTGTGGCCCTTTAAGTGTATGTTCACACTTACTCTGCTGACATGGGCCACCACGGCACCCACAGGGCTCTCTCTTTCTGGCGCTGGCTAATGGAAGAGTCAGAATGTCTTTTTGTGGATGCGTTCGCCCTATCTTCACATGTCCAGGGGCTACTGCTCCTCTGCCAGTCTGACACCACACCTTGGACCCTTTACCTTGCAGCTCTCCTTGATCCGCCCCCCATCTCAGAGATCATTGTGAGTTACTTTTAATATGGAAACTTTTTCTTATGTACATACAGCTGTCACAGTATCACTTAGAAATGATATACCTTAAACCTCATATACACTCTGGTGGGAATAGTTTCTTCTTATCTGATCTATTTTGATATGGCAGATATGTTGACGACTTCCTCATAGTCTGGTCCGGTGACATATATGCCATACACCTATTAATTACTTACCTTAACCATAATGATCTCAATCGCTGATTTACCCAGGTTGAATATAGAGAAGGTGAGTTTTTTTGGATGTTACCCTTTGGGGTGATGTACATAGCGGCAGTGTTAAAACATGCCTTTACTGCAATTCAATTACCAGCAACAGCCTACTTCAGTCTGACCATTGTCATGCCTCATTTACTATTAGAGCAATTCGTCATGAAAAGTTTTTGAGGGCCAAACAATAGAGATGAGCAAACTTGTTCGATAAGGTTCACCAGTTTCAAATTTGTTAAGAGCCTTAGCCTGTTTGGCTTGGGATCAGTAACCCGAGCATGTTCCCTCAAAGTCGGAAATGTTCAGTTTTGTTCGATCACTGATCATGTTTTAAAAAAATGCTTTTCTAATAACATATTATGCTTTTGGGTACAATTGTGGTGCTGTATAATGAATGGGTGATGTGTTTAATGAGTGGAAGGATGGAGGGGGTGGAGACCCAGGAGAAACCCCAGGCGTGAGGCACCATTTTTTTCCTTAACTTTATTTTCCGATGTTCCTGCAGGGAAACACAGAGCAATTTTTTAAAAGGTTAAAAAGACATAATGTGAAATCCCACAACCATAATGAGAAAAATGACCACTCACATTGTAGAACGTGAGTTCACATGATCCACTTGGGCCGAGATATTTAATCTTCTAGACTCTTTATCAGTCACTCAAAAATAAATTAGAAAAATGGGGGACAGATAAAGAGAAGCTATACTGATATGTTTTTGTTATGCATTAGTTAACACATCATACAATGAAAACATTATGTGCCAGACATATAAACACAGGACAGACATGCATAGGTCTCACCAAACCACTTTGTCCGTCCAACGGTAAACAGCCTTTGATAACCAGTCAGTACAAGTGGGAATAAGGGTAATATTCAGGTGAGGGTATAAACTGGCCCTCACTTAACCAAAATAACAGCTATCCCTATTTGCCACTAACCCCTCTTGATAAATGAAATGCCTCCCAATGCATTTCACTTTTTTAGATCATCAGGGGAGAAATAGACACTGGAAAACTTGATAACAGCCAGTGAGCTGATCTCAGGCCAAGAGTAACAGAGGAGTGGTATATTGTAGAGGGGTCAGTCGCAAATAGGGGATAGCTGTAGACTGCCTTTGGATGATAGGTGTAGAGGGGACATTATCATCAGGGCCAGGACAGGAGATTGGGAGAGGCTGCGGGCTCAGATGTCGCTACCATTAAGCGTAATTCTGGCTTGAGGGTAAGAGCAGGGGCCTCTCGACCTCTCAGTCTCACAATCCGGTCATGCTAGGCGTGACAAAAATGTATGTTTGTTGTTTTGTAAACTTTTCAAACCACCACAAAAATTTTCTCTGCCTTATGCCGGCGTCACATGGTACGATATATCGGGCGATATGTCGTCGGGGTCATGTCGTTAGTGACGCACATCCGGCATCGTCAGACATATCGTACCATGTAAATATATCAAGAAATAACATCTGGAACACCATTCTGTGTCTGAACTGGGTGCAAAAACCTAAAAAATCTACACTACATGGAGAGAAGGTATGCACACCAGTGACTTCGTAAGGGGAATATATGAAAAGCAGAAACTGCTGTGTGAATACTGACATGAAAAATCCAATAGCTATATGTAAGAATGAAAATATGAAAAATGGAATCTGCATTACTGCCATGAACATATGAATAAAGAGAAATTTAGCTATTTGTTGCATTGATCAATTCAATAGCTAAATTTCTCTTTATTCATATGTTCATGGCAGTAATGCAAATTCCATTTTTCATATTGTCATTCTTACATATAGCTATTGGATTTTTCATGTCAGTATTCACACAGCAGTTTCTGCTTTTCATATATTCCCCTTACGTAGTCACTGGTGTGCATACCTTCTCTCCATATAGTGTAGATTTTTTAGGTTTTTGCACCCAGTTCAGACACAGAATGGTGTTCCAGTCGTTATTTCTTGATTGATTTTTAGTCTTTTGTTTGTGAACCCGGCCCCACCCACACCTATTGCCAGTTCACATTATACGCATATATAGCCTGGGTCTCAGCTTCCCATACACGGTAAGTTTTTTAACTGCTTGAGAGGACACACACTAGCTAGGGACCCCAACGTAGAGAATAGAGTTGAGCGCGGTTCGTGGTTCGTGGTTCTCCAGTTCGCGGCTCGAGTGATTTTGGGGCATGTTCTAGATCGAACTAGAACTCGAGCTTTTTGCAAAAGCTCGGTAGTTCTAGAAACGTTCGAGAACGGTTCTAGCAGCCAAAAAACAGCTAAATCATAGCTTGGTTTCTGCTGTAATAGTGTAAGTCACTCTGTGAATCAAACTATTATCACATTTCAGTGTATAGTGTGCGTGAACAGCGCCTTCAGATCACTGCTGTTTCTATAATGGCGATCGCCATTTTTTTTTTTTTTTTTTCTTGTCTTCCTTCCCTAAGTGCGCGCGTCTTGTGGGGCGGGCCAGCATGTCAGCCAATCCCAGACACACACACAGCTAAGTGGACTTTGAGCCAGAGAAGCAACGGCATGTGTGATAGGATCTGCATGTCACATGTCCCTGCATTATAAAACCGGACATTTTCTTCACGGACGCCATTATCTGCCTTCTGCGTCTTTGGTGTCAGACATCACTGTCGCAGCTCCGTCTTCCTGAGTCCTATAGCCGATACAGCTGTATGCGCTGCATACACAGCGTTAGACAGCTTAGGGAGAGCACTTTATAGCAGTCCTTTTAAGGGCTCCAACCGGCAGGGTCAGAGAGCCATAGGTGACAGGTCCTGCAAACAGCAACAGCGTCTGTGTAGCCCAGGTCAGGGATTTCCTACCTGCATTTCACCATTAGGAGGGAATAGAAAGGCAGGCTTCCATTCCTCTACCCAGAGCACCACAATCCTGCCACTGTACCCTCTTGTCCTCTGCACACTCCAACTGATAACTAAGCCATTATACTAGCAAACACTCAGTGTACCTAGTGGCATCCTATACGTGGCTATTGGACTTTGCTATAGTCCCACTAGTGCAAAGACATTTGCAGAGCGCGTCTGCCTGCATTGCACACTACAACTCATTCTAAACAAGCCATTATACTAGCAAACACTCAGTGTACCTAGTGGCATCCTATACGTGGCTATTGGACTTTGCTATAGTCCCACTAGTGCAAAGACATTAGCAGAGCACATCTGCCTGCATTGCACACTACAACTCATTCTAACCAAGCCATTATACTAGCAAACACTCAGTGTACCTAGTGGCATCCTATACGTGGCTATTGGACTTTGCTATAGTCCCACTAGTGCAAAGACATTTGCAGAGCGCGTCTGCCTGCATTGCACACTACAACTCATTCTAAACAAGCCATTATACTAGCAAACACTCAGTGTACCTAGTGGCATCCTATACGTGGCTATTGGACTTTGCTATAGTCCCACTAGTGCAAAGACATTAGCAGAGCACATCTGCCTGCATTGCACACTACAACTCATTCTAACCAAGCCATTATACTAGCAAACACTCAGTGTACCTAGTGGCATCCTATACGTGGCTATTGGACTTTGCTATAGTCCCACTAGTGCAAAGACATTAGCAGAGCACATCTGCCTGCATTGCACACTACAACTCATTCTAACCAAGCCATTATACTAGCAAACACTCAGTGTACCTAGTGGCATCCTATACGTGGCTATTGGACTTTGCTATAGTCCCACTAGTGCAAAGACATTTGCAGAGCGCGTCTGCCTGCGTTGCACACTACAACTCATTCTAACCAAGCCATTATACTAGCAAACACTCAGTGTACCTAGTGGCATCCTATACGTGGCTATTGGACTTTGCTATAGTCCCACTAGTGCAAAGACATTTGCAGAGCGCGTCTGCCTGCGTTGCACACTACAACTCATTCTAACCAAGCCATTATACTAGCAAACACTCAGTGTACCTAGTGGCATCCTATACGTGGCTATTGGACTTTGCTATAGTCCCACTAGTGCAAAGACATTTGCAGAGCGCGTCTGCCTGCATTGCACACTACAACTCATTCTAAACAAGCCATTATACTAGCAAACACTCAGTGTACCTAGTGGCATCCTATACGTGGCTATTGGACTTTGCTATAGTCCCACTAGTGCAAAGACATTAGCAGAGCACATCTGCCTGCATTGCACACTACAACTCATTCTAACCAAGCCATTATACTAGCAAACACTCAGTGTACCTAGTGGCATCCTATACGTGGCTATTGGACTTTGCTATAGTCCCACTAGTGCAAAGACATTTGCAGAGCGCGTCTGCCTGCGTTGCACACTACAACTCATTCTAACCAAGCCATTATACTAGCAAACACTCAGTGTACCTAGTGGCATCCTATACGTGGCTATTGGACTTTGCTATAGTCCCACTAGTGCAAAGACATTTGCAGAGCGCGTCTGCCTGCATTGCACACTACAACTCATTCTAAACAAGCCATTATACTAGCAAACACTCAGTGTACCTAGTGGCATCCTATACGTGGCTATTGGACTTTGCTATAGTCCCACTAGTGCAAAGACATTAGCAGAGCACATCTGCCTGCATTGCACACTACAACTCATTCTAACCAAGCCATTATACTAGCAAACACTCAGTGTACCTAGTGGCATCCTATACGTGGCTATTGGACTTTGCTATAGTCCCACTAGTGCAAAGACATTTGCAGAGCGCGTCTGCCTGCATTGCACACTACAACTCATTCTAACCAAGCCATTATACTAGCAAACACTCAGTGTACCTAGTGGCATCCTATACGTGGCTATTGGACTTTGCTATAGTCCCACTAGTGCAAAGACATTTGCAGAGCGCGTCTGCCTGCATTGCACACTACAACTCATTCTAAACAAGCCATTATACTAGCAAACACTCAGTGTACCTAGTGGCATCCTATACGTGGCTATTGGACTTTGCTATAGTCCCACTAGTGCAAAGACATTAGCAGAGCACATCTGCCTGCATTGCACACTACAACTCATTCTAACCAAGCCATTATACTAGCAAACACTCAGTGTACCTAGTGGCATCCTATACGTGGCTATTGGACTTTGCTATAGTCCCACTAGTGCAAAGACATTTGCAGAGCGCGTCTGCCTGCGTTGCACACTACAACTTATTCTAAACAAGCCATTATACTAGCAAACACTCAGTGTACCTAGTGGCATCCTATACGTGGCTATTGGACTTTGCTATAGTCCCACTAGTGCAAAGACATTAGCAGAGCACATCTGCCTGCATTGCACACTACAACTCATTCTAACCAAGCCATTATACTAGCAAACACTCAGTGTACCTAGTGGCATCCTATACGTGGCTATTGGACTTTGCTATAGTCCCACTAGTGCAAAGACATTTGCAGAGCGCGTCTGCCTGCATTGCACACTACAACTCATTCTAAACAAGCCATTATACTAGCAAACACTCAGTGTACCTAGTGGCATCCTATACGTGGCTATTGGACTTTGCTATAGTCCCACTAGTGCAAAGACATTTGCAGAGCGCGTCTGCCTGCGTTGCACACTACAACTCATTCTAACCAAGCCATTATACTAGCAAACACTCAGTGTACCTAGTGGCATCCTATACGTGGCTATTGGACTTTGCTATAGTCCCACTAGTGCAAAGACATTTGCAGAGCGCGTCTGCCTGCGTTGCACACTACAACTCATTCTAACCAAGCCATTATACTAGCAAACACTCAGTGTACCTAGTGGCATCCTATACGTGGCTATTGGACTTTGCTATAGTCCCACTAGTGCAAAGACATTAGCAGAGCACATCTGCCTGCATTGCACACTACAACTCATTCTAACCAAGCCATTATACTAGCAAACACTCAGTGTACCTAGTGGCATCCTATACGTGGCTATTGGACTTTGCTATAGTCCCACTAGTGCAAAGACATTTGCAGAGCGCGTCTGCCTGCATTGCACACTACAACTCATTCTAAACAAGCCATTATACTAGCAAACACTCAGTGTACCTAGTGGCATCCTATACGTGGCTATTGGACTTTGCTATAGTCCCACTAGTGCAAAGACATTTGCAGAGCGCGTCTGCCTGCGTTGCACACTACAACTCATTCTAACCAAGCCATTATACTAGCAAACACTCAGTGTACCTAGTGGCATCCTATACGTGGCTATTGGACTTTGCTATAGTCCCACTAGTGCAAAGACATTTGCAGAGCGCGTCTGCCTGCATTGCACACTACAACTCATTCTAAACAAGCCATTATACTAGCAAACACTCAGTGTACCTAGTGGCATCCTATACGTGGCTATTGGACTTTGCTATAGTCCCACTAGTGCAAAGACATTTGCAGAGCGCGTCTGCCTGCATTGCACACTACAACTCATTCTAAACAAGCCATTATACTAGCAAACACTCAGTGTACCTAGTGGCATCCTATACGTGGCTATTGGACTTTGCTATAGTCCCACTAGTGCAAAGACATTAGCAGAGCACATCTGCCTGCATTGCACACTACAACTCATTCTAACCAAGCCATTATACTAGCAAACACTCAGTGTACCTAGTGGCATCCTATACGTGGCTATTGGACTTTGCTATAGTCCCACTAGTGCAAAGACATTTGCAGAGCGCGTCTGCCTGCATTGCACACTACAACTCATTCTAACCAAGCCATTATACTAGCAAACACTCAGTGTACCTAGTGGCATCCTATACGTGGCTATTGGACTTTGCTATAGTCCCACTAGTGCAAAGACATTTGCAGAGCGCGTCTGCCTGCATTGCACACTACAACTCATTCTAAACAAGCCATTATACTAGCAAACACTCAGTGTACCTAGTGGCATCCTATACGTGGCTATTGGACTTTGCTATAGTCCCACTAGTGCAAAGACATTAGCAGAGCACATCTGCCTGCATTGCACACTACAACTCATTCTAACCAAGCCATTATACTAGCAAACACTCAGTGTACCTAGTGGCATCCTATACGTGGCTATTGGACTTTGCTATAGTCCCACTAGTGCAAAGACATTTGCAGAGCGCGTCTGCCTGCGTTGCACACTACAACTCATTCTAAACAAGCCATTATACTAGCAAACACTCAGTGTACCTAGTGGCATCCTATACGTGGCTATTGGACTTTGCTATAGTCCCACTAGTGCAAAGACATTAGCAGAGCACATCTGCCTGCATTGCACACTACAACTCATTCTAACCAAGCCATTATACTAGCAAACACTCAGTGTACCTAGTGGCATCCTATACGTGGCTATTGGACTTTGCTATAGTCCCACTAGTGCAAAGACATTTGCAGAGCGCGTCTGCCTGCATTGCACACTACAACTCATTCTAAACAAGCCATTATACTAGCAAACACTCAGTGTACCTAGTGGCATCCTATACGTGGCTATTGGACTTTGCTATAGTCCCACTAGTGCAAAGACATTTGCAGAGCGCGTCTGCCTGCGTTGCACACTACAACTCATTCTAACCAAGCCATTATACTAGCAAACACTCAGTGTACCTAGTGGCATCCTATACGTGGCTATTGGACTTTGCTATAGTCCCACTAGTGCAAAGACATTTGCAGAGCGCGTCTGCCTGCGTTGCACACTACAACTCATTCTAACCAAGCCATTATACTAGCAAACACTCAGTGTACCTAGTGGCATCCTATACGTGGCTATTGGACTTTGCTATAGTCCCACTAGTGCAAAGACATTAGCAGAGCACATCTGCCTGCATTGCACACTACAACTCATTCTAACCAAGCCATTATACTAGCAAACACTCAGTGTACCTAGTGGCATCCTATACGTGGCTATTGGACTTTGCTATAGTCCCACTAGTGCAAAGACATTTGCAGAGCGCGTCTGCCTGCATTGCACACTACAACTCATTCTAAACAAGCCATTATACTAGCAAACACTCAGTGTACCTAGTGGCATCCTATACGTGGCTATTGGACTTTGCTATAGTCCCACTAGTGCAAAGACATTTGCAGAGCGCGTCTGCCTGCGTTGCACACTACAACTCATTCTAACCAAGCCATTATACTAGCAAACACTCAGTGTACCTAGTGGCATCCTATACGTGGCTATTGGACTTTGCTATAGTCCCACTAGTGCAAAGACATTAGCAGAGCACATCTGCCTGCATTGCACACTACAACTCATTCTAACCAAGCCATTATACTAGCAAACACTCAGTGTACCTAGTGGCATCCTATACGTGGCTATTGGACTTTGCTATAGTCCCACTAGTGCAAAGACATTTGCAGAGCGCGTCTGCCTGCATTGCACACTACAACTCATTCTAAACAAGCCATTATACTAGCAAACACTCAGTGTACCTAGTGGCATCCTATACGTGGCTATTGGACTTTGCTATAGTCCCACTAGTGCAAAGACATTTGCAGAGCGCGTCTGCCTGCGTTGCACACTACAACTCATTCTAACCAAGCCATTATACTAGCAAACACTCAGTGTACCTAGTGGCATCCTATACGTGGCTATTGGACTTTGCTATAGTCCCACTAGTGCAAAGACATTTGCAGCACGTCTGCCTGCGTTGCACACTCCAACTAATTATAACTAAGTTGCATTGTCAGGGATATTTATTCTTTATTATTCTGCTGTTAATAAAGCTAGACCACCACTGCAATCTTCACCACCTCTCAATTTTTACTACCACATTTTCAGTCCACAATCTTGTCGCAATCAACATGAGTGGCAAAATGACAGATGCTGGTGGAAAGGGGAAGAGGCGTGGTGTAAAAGGCAAAAAAGGTTTTGTCCGTGGGGAAGGTGGCAAAGCTCCATTATCATCTGCTGAAGATAGACCATCTACCAGCAAAAGTAAGATGTCTACTACTTACCGTGGACAATCCGATGTGCTCCCTTTGTTACGGACACGAACAACAGGAACAAAGGTAGATGATGGGCAAAAAAGGAAAATGCTTGAATGGATCTCAAGTGGTCCAACAAGTGCCCTCTCTGCCACTTCAAGTACCGCATCCAAAAAACACCAGTCCTCTGAGTTGTCATCCCAATCAAACTTGCTTTCTCCCAGCTCTGAAGTCTCCATCAGCCCTGCACAGTATGGTGGAACTGAGATGGCTGAGTCTGCAGAGCTGTTCAGTCACACTATAGCCTGGGAATCAGAGGTCTGCTCCCAAGCTA
The DNA here is from genome assembly GCF_048569485.1 of Anomaloglossus baeobatrachus. NCBI lineage: Eukaryota > Metazoa > Chordata > Amphibia > Anura > Aromobatidae > Anomaloglossus > Anomaloglossus baeobatrachus. The sequence continues at coordinate 108,469,011 of NC_134355.1, read as the reverse complement.
CAGTGAGTACAGAACAGGAAATGGTCTGCAGTGATGCCCAGAACCTTTGTGACTCAGATTCAGGCCGTGAGGACCAAGTTTCTGAGCATAATGTTGACCCTTTGTCACAAACTGTAACACCTGTGGTTATAGACAATGAGGAACATACTGATGAAGATGAGACGCAGATACCCGATTGGGATGACAACTTAAATATTCGTTCAGGGCAAGAAGAGGCTCGGTCTGAGGGGGAGGGGAGTGCAAACACAACAATTGATGATGACGTTCTAGATCCCACCTACTGTCAACCCCCAGTCAGGCACTCGAGGAGGTCAACAGAGGCGGTGGAGGAGGATGCAACCGACGACGAAGTTACCTTGCGCCTTCCTGGACAGAGTCGGAGAACTGGTAGCACGTCTACAACTGCATCCTCAGCCACCACTCTGCCTATGAGCATTATTCGTGGTGGATCAACAGGTCGCATGGCCTCTAAGCCTTGCCTAGCCTGGTCCTTTTTTCACATCGAAAAAGATCGCCCAACTCATGTGATATGTAACATTTGTCATGATTCTGTTAGTAGAGGTCAAAACCTCAGCAGTTTGACAACTTCTTCCATGAATCGTCACATGACTAAATATCATAAGTCCCGGTGGGAAGCTCACCGTGCTGCAATGCGGCCTAGTGGAGCGAACCATCCACCGCCCGCCCCTTCCACTGCATCCGCGCGCTCTTCATCTTCTAGGACTGTGGGGACAGCTGCCACACCTGTTTTTCCACGCAAAACTTCCACCACTGTAACCGCAACAGGCAGTTTGCTTGTAAGGTCGTCAGTTGGTTTGGAAGGGGAAACAAGTGAGTGTGTACAGCTCTCTCAGACATCGATAGCACCAACGTTGGATGAAGGCAACATCATGTCTCCGCCTGCACTTTCCTCACAAACCTGCATTTTTCCAGGGACACCCTACTCAACACCGTCTACACACAGCAGCCAGATCTCTGTCCCTCAGATGTGGTCAAATAAAAGGCCACTTCCTCCGACCCATGACAAAGCTAAGAGGTTGACTCTATCCCTCTGTAAGCTGTTGGCTACCGAAATGCTGCCTTTCCGCCTAGTGGACACACAGGATTTTAGAGACCTTATGTCTGTCGCTGTGCCCCAGTACCAGATGCCTAGTCGCCACTACTTCTCTAAGAAAGGTGTGCCCGCGCTACACCAGCATGTCGCACACAACATCACCGCTTCCTTGAGAAACTCTGTGTGTGAACGGGTGCATTTCACCACCGATACTTGGACCAGTAAGCATGGACAGGGACGTTACATGTCGCTGACTGGGCACTGGGTAACTATGGTGATAGATGGTGAAGGGTCTGCTGCACAAGTCTTGCCGTCCCCACGACTTGTGTGTCAATCCTCTGTCTGTCCAAGTTCCGCCACTGCTTCTGCATCCTCCACCTCATCTGGGTCCTCCACCTCCGCCCCAAGCCTGCCTGGTCAGGCCACCAGCGTTCTCACTGCGCAGAAGGAATCACGCACCCCTCATTACTATGCTGGCAGCAGAGCGCAACGGCATCAGGCGGTCTTTAGCTTGACATGTCTTGGTAATAAGAGTCACACAGCTGAGGAGTTGTGGTCAGCTTTGCGGTCCGAGTTTAATAAATGGTTGTCTCCACTCAAACTGCAGCCTGGTAAGGCCGTGTGCGACAATGCTGCAAACCTGGGTGCGGCACTTCGCCTGGGCAAGGTGACACACGTACCTTGTATGGCTCACGTGTTGAACCTTGTCGTGCAGCAATTTTTAACACACTATCCCGGCCTAGATGGCCTTCTGAACAGGGCACGAAAACTGTCAGCTCACTTCCGCCGTTCAAGCGCCGCAGCAGAGCGACTTGCATCGCTCCAGAAGTCTTTCGGCCTGCCGGTTCATCGCCTGAAATGCGATGTGGCGACACGCTGGAATTCAACTCTCCACATGTTACAGCGACTGTGGCAGCACCGCAGAGCCCTGGTGCAATACGTCATGACGTATAGCCTGGGCCAACGAGATGCAGAGGTGGGGCAGATCACCCTGATGGAGTGGTCTCAGATCAAGGACCTATGCACCCTTCTGCACAGTTTCGACATGGCGACGAATATGTTTAGCTCTGACAATGCCATTATCAGCATGACGATTCCAGTCATTTACATGCTGGAGCACACGCTAAACACTATTCGGAGTCAGGGGGTGGGACAACATGAAGGGGAGGAACTACAGGAGGATTCATATGCGCAAGGGACAACAACATCACGAAGGTCCAGACGTTCATCATCACCAACGCAGCAGGCATGGGACCATGGGGGACAGGGATCGACAAGGGCGCATAGTAGCAGGCGAAATGTTGAGCAAGGTGCAGGAGAACATGAAGAAATGGAGGACGAACTGTCCATGGACATGGAAGACTCAGCGGATGAGGGAGACCTTGGTCAAATTTCAGTTGAAAGAGGTTGGGGTCAGATGTCAGAGGAAGAAAGAACGGGTAGCACCTCTATGCCACAAACACAGCATGGACTTGGTCCGCATGGCTGCGCAAGACACATGAGTGCCTTTTTGTTGCACTACCTCCAACATGACAGTCGTATTGTCAAAATTAGAAGTGATGATGACTACTGGATTGCCACACTATTAGATCCCCGGTACAAGTCCAAATTTTGTGACATAATTCCAGCCATAGAAAGGGACGCACGTATGCAGGGATATCAGCAGAAGCTGTTACTAGATCTTAGCTCGGCTTTTCCACCAAACAACCGTGCAGGTGCAGGGAGTGAATCTCCCAGTTGTAACTTGACAAACATGGGACGGTCTCGTCATCTTCAACAGTCTACCCGTACCAGTAGGACCTTTTCTGGTGCCGGTAACAGCAATTTTATGGAATCTTTTCATAATTTTTTTAGACCCTCTTTTGCAAGGCCACCAGAGACAACAAGTCTGACACATACTCAACGGCTGGAGAGGATGATACAGGAGTATCTCCAAATGAACATCGATGCCATGACTGTGCAACTGGAGCCTTGCTCCTTTTGGGCTTCAAACATAGAAAAATGGCCAGAGCTCTCCAGTTACGCCTTGGAGATTTTGTCGTGTCCAGCTGCCAGCGTTGTCTCTGAACGTGTATTCAGTGCTGCTGGGTGTGTGCTGACAGATAAGCGCACGCGTCTGTCCAGTGACAATGTGGACAGACTGACGTTCATCAAAATGAACAAGTCATGGATCCAGAAGGAATTTACTACCCCTGTGTCATCCTGGGGAGAGTAAATGCTTGTGGATTTGGAATGTGCTTGATGCAAATCAAAACATCCTGTTTGCAACTAGGGCCCAAGTGCTGCCACTGATGGGGTGGGTGTCTGTGTGGCCCAATTTTTGGAAAAAAGGGAGACTCCGCTTGGAGTAACCCTTGCTTGCTGTGTTTTTAAAAGAAGCCAAGATGAACAGAGCTGGGATCAGGAAAGACTTTGCTACCTACCCCGGTGTCATCCTGGGGACGGATAAGAATGGCGTATTTTTGAATGTGCTTGATGCAAATCTAGCTGTGAAGTGTACAACTGGGGCACAACTGCTGCCACTGAATGGGTGGGTGTGTGTGGGGCCCAATTTTTGGAAAAAAGGGGAGACTCCGCTTGGAGTAACCCTTGCTTACATTGTTTTTAAAAGAAGCCAAGATGAACAAGTCATGGGTCAGCAAAGACTTTGCTACCTACCCCAGTGTCATCCTGGGGACGGCTAAGAATAGCGTATTTTTGAATGTGCTTGATGCAAATCAAAACATCCTGTTTGCAACTAGGGCCCAAGTGCTGCCACTGATGGGGTGGGTGTCTGTGTGGCCCAATTTTTGGAAAAAAGGGAGACTCCGCTTGGAGTAACCCTTGCTTGCTGTGTTTTTAAAAGAAGCCAAGATGAACAGAGCTGGGATCAGGAAAGACTTTGCTACCTACCCCGGTGTCATCCTGGGGACGGCTAAGAATAGCGTATTTTTGAATGTGCTTGATGCAAATCAAAACATCCTGTTTGCAACTAGGGCCCAAGTGCTGCCACTGAATGGGTGGGTGTGTGTGGGGCCCAATTTTTGGAAAAAAGGGGAGACTCCGCTTGGAGTAACCCTTGCTTACATTGTTTTTAAAAGAAGCCAAGATGAACAAGTCATGGGTCAGCAAAGACTTTGCTACCTACCCCAGTGTCATCCTGGGGACGGCTAAGAATAGCGTATTTTTGAATGTGCTTGATGCAAATCAAAACATCCTGTTTGCAACTAGGGCCCAAGTGCTGCCACTGATGGGGTGGGTGTCTGTGTGGCCCAATTTTTGGAAAAAAGGGAGACTCCGCTTGGAGTAACCCTTGCTTGCTGTGTTTTTAAAAGAAGCCAAGATGAACAGAGCTGGGATCAGGACAGACTTTGCTACCTACCCCGGTGTCATCCTGGGGACGGCTAAGAATAGCGTATTTTTGAATGTGCTTGATGCAAATCAAAACATCCTGTTTGCAACTAGGGCCCAAGTGCTGCCACTGAATGGGTGGGTGTGTGTGGGGCCCAATTTTTGGAAAAAAGGGGAGACTCCGCTTGGAGTAACCCTTGCTTACATTGTTTTTAAAAGAAGCCAAGATGAACAAGTCATGGGTCAGCAAAGACTTTGCTACCTACCCCAGTGTCATCCTGGGGACGGCTAAGAATAGCGTATTTTTGAATGTGCTTGATGCAAATCAAAACATCCTGTTTGCAACTAGGGCCCAAGTGCTGCCACTGATGTGGTGGGTGTCTGTGTGGCCCAATTTTTGGAAAAAAGGGAGACTCCGCTTGGAGTAACCCTTGCTTGCTGTGTTTTTAAAAGAAGCCAAGATGAACAGAGCTGGGATCAGGAAAGACTTTGCTACCTACCCCGGTGTCATCCTGGGGACGGATAAGAATGGCGTATTTTTGAATGTGCTTGATGCAAATCTAGCTGTGAAGTGTACAACTGGGGCACAACTGCTGCCACTGAATGGGTGGGTGTGTGTGGGGCCCAATTTTTGGAAAAAAGGGGAGACTCCGCTTGGAGTAACCCTTGCTTACATTGTTTTTAAAAGAAGCCAAGATGAACAAGTCATGGGTCAGCAAAGACTTTGCTACCTACCCCAGTGTCATCCTGGGGACGGCTAAGAATAGCGTATTTTTGAATGTGCTTGATGCAAATCAAAACATCCTGTTTGCAACTAGGGCCCAAGTGCTGCCACTGATGGGGTGGGTGTCTGTGTGGCCCAATTTTTGGAAAAAAGGGAGACTCCGCTTGGAGTAACCCTTGCTTGCTGTGTTTTTAAAAGAAGCCAAGATGAACAGAGCTGGGATCAGGAAAGACTTTGCTACCTACCCCGGTGTCATCCTGGGGACGGCTAAGAATAGCGTATTTTTGAATGTGCTTGATGCAAATCAAAACATCCAGTTTGCAACTAGGGCCCAAGTGCTGCCACTGAATGGGTGGGTGTGTGTGGGGCCCAATTTTTGGAAAAAAGGGGAGACTCCGCTTGGAGTAACCCTTGCTTACATTGTTTTTAAAAGAAGCCAAGATGAACAAGTCATGGGTCAGCAAAGACTTTGCTACCTACCCCAGTGTCATCCTGGGGATGGCTAAGAATAGCGTATTTTTGAATGTGCTTGATGCAAATCAAAACATCCTGTTTGCAACTAGGGCCCAAGTGCTGCCACTGATGGGGTGGGTGTCTGTGTGGCCCAATTTTTGGAAAAAAGGGAGACTCCGCTTGGAGTAACCCTTGCTTGCTGTGTTTTTAAAAGAAGCCAAGATGAACAGAGCTGGGATCAGGAAAGACTTTGCTACCTACCCCGGTGTCATCCTGGGGACGGCTAAGAATAGCGTATTTTTGAATGTGCTTGATGCAAATCAAAACATCCTGTTTGCAACTAGGGCCCAAGTGCTGCCACTGAATGGGTGGGTGTGTGTGGGGCCCAATTTTTGGAAAAAAGGGGAGACTCCGCTTGGAGTAACCCTTGCTTACATTGTTTTTAAAAGAAGCCAAGATGAACAAGTCATGGGTCAGCAAAGACTTTGCTACCTACCCCAGTGTCATCCTGGGGACGGCTAAGAATAGCGTATTTTTGAATGTGCTTGATGCAAATCAAAACATCCTGTTTGCAACTAGGGCCCAAGTGCTGCCACTGATGTGGTGGGTGTCTGTGTGGCCCAATTTTTGGAAAAAAGGGAGACTCCGCTTGGAGTAACCCTTGCTTGCTGTGTTTTTAAAAGAAGCCAAGATGAACAGAGCTGGGATCAGGAAAGACTTTGCTACCTACCCCGGTGTCATCCTGGGGACGGATAAGAATGGCGTATTTTTGAATGTGCTTGATGCAAATCTAGCTGTGAAGTGTACAACTGGGGCACAACTGCTGCCACTGAATGGGTGGGTGTGTGTGGGGCCCAATTTTTGGAAAAAAGGGGAGACTCCGCTTGGAGTAACCCTTGCTTACATTGTTTTTAAAAGAAGCCAAGATGAACAAGTCATGGGTCAGCAAAGACTTTGCTACCTACCCCAGTGTCATCCTGGGGACGGCTAAGAATAGCGTATTTTTGAATGTGCTTGATGCAAATCAAAACATCCTGTTTGCAACTAGGGCCCAAGTGCTGCCACTGATGGGGTGGGTGTCTGTGTGGCCCAATTTTTGGAAAAAAGGGAGACTCCGCTTGGAGTAACCCTTGCTTGCTGTGTTTTTAAAAGAAGCCAAGATGAACAGAGCTGGGATCAGGAAAGACTTTGCTACCTACCCCGGTGTCATCCTGGGGACGGATAAGAATAGCGTATTTTTGAATGTGCTTGATGCAAATCAAAACATCCTGTTTGCAACTAGGGCCCAAGTGCTGCCACTGAATGGGTGGGTGTGTGTGGGGCCCAATTTTTGGAAAAAAGGGGAGACTCCGCTTGGAGTAACCCTTGCTTACATTGTTTTTAAAAGAAGCCAAGATGAACAAGTCATGGGTCAGCAAAGACTTTGCTACCTACCCCAGTGTCATCCTGGGGACGGCTAAGAATAGCGTATTTTTGAATGTGCTTGATGCAAATCAAAACATCCTGTTTGCAACTAGGGCCCAAGTGCTGCCACTGATGGGGTGGGTGTCTGTGTGGCCCAATTTTTGGAAAAAAGGGAGACTCCGCTTGGAGTAACCCTTGCTTGCTGTGTTTTTAAAAGAAGCCAAGATGAACAGAGCTGGGATCAGGAAAGACTTTGCTACCTACCCCGGTGTCATCCTGGGGACGGATAAGAATAGCGTATTTTTGAATGTGCTTGATGCAAATCAAAACATCCTGTTTGCAACTAGGGCCCAAGTGCTGCCACTGAATGGGTGGGTGTGTGTGGGGCCCAATTTTTGGAAAAAAGGGGAGACTCCGCTTGGAGTAACCCTTGCTTACATTGTTTTTAAAAGAAGCCAAGATGAACAAGTCATGGGTCAGCAAAGACTTTGCTACCTACCCCAGTGTCATCCTGGGGACGGCTAAGAATAGCGTATTTTTGAATGTGCTTGATGCAAATCAAAACATCCTGTTTGCAACTAGGGCCCAAGTGCTGCCACTGATGTGGTGGGTGTCTGTGTGGCCCAATTTTTGGAAAAAAGGGAGACTCCGCTTGGAGTAACCCTTGCTTGCTGTGTTTTTAAAAGAAGCCAAGATGAACAGAGCTGGGATCAGGAAAGACTTTGCTACCTACCCCGGTGTCATCCTGGGGACGGATAAGAATGGCGTATTTTTGAATGTGCTTGATGCAAATCTAGCTGTGAAGTGTACAACTGGGGCACAACTGCTGCCACTGAATGGGTGGGTGTGTGTGGGGCCCAATTTTTGGAAAAAAGGGGAGACTCCGCTTGGAGTAACCCTTGCTTACATTGTTTTTAAAAGAAGCCAAGATGAACAAGTCATGGGTCAGCAAAGACTTTGCTACCTACCCCAGTGTCATCCTGGGGACGGCTAAGAATAGCGTATTTTTGAATGTGCTTGATGCAAATCAAAACATCCTGTTTGCAACTAGGGCCCAAGTGCTGCCACTGATGGGGTGGGTGTCTGTGTGGCCCAATTTTTGGAAAAAAGGGAGACTCCGCTTGGAGTAACCCTTGCTTGCTGTGTTTTTAAAAGAAGCCAAGATGAACAGAGCTGGGATCAGGAAAGACTTTGCTACCTACCCCGGTGTCATCCTGGGGACGGCTAAGAATAGCGTATTTTTGAATGTGCTTGATGCAAATCAAAACATCCTGTTTGCAACTAGGGCCCAAGTGCTGCCACTGAATGGGTGGGTGTGTGTGGGGCCCAATTTTTGGAAAAAAGGGGAGACTCCGCTTGGAGTAACCCTTGCTTACATTGTTTTTAAAAGAAGCCAAGATGAACAAGTCATGGGTCAGCAAAGACTTTGCTACCTACCCCAGTGTCATCCTGGGGACGGCTAAGAATAGCGTATTTTTGAATGTGCTTGATGCAAATCAAAACATCCTGTTTGCAACTAGGGCCCAAGTGCTGCCACTGATGGGGTGGGTGTCTGTGTGGCCCAATTTTTGGAAAAAAGGGAGACTCCGCTTGGAGTAACCCTTGCTTGCTGTGTTTTTAAAAGAAGCCAAGATGAACAGAGCTGGGATCAGGAAAGACTTTGCTACCTACCCCGGTGTCATCCTGGGGACGGCTAAGAATAGCGTATTTTTGAATGTGCTTGATGCAAATCAAAACATCCTGTTTGCAACTAGGGCCCAAGTGCTGCCACTGAATGGGTGGGTGTGTGTGGGGCCCAATTTTTGGAAAAAAGGGGAGACTCCGCTTGGAGTAACCCTTGCTTACATTGTTTTTAAAAGAAGCCAAGATGAACAAGTCATGGGTCAGCAAAGACTTTGCTACCTACCCCAGTGTCATCCTGGGGACGGCTAAGAATAGCGTATTTTTGAATGTGCTTGATGCAAATCAAAACATCCTGTTTGCAACTAGGGCCCAAGTGCTGCCACTGATGTGGTGGGTGTCTGTGTGGCCCAATTTTTGGAAAAAAGGGAGACTCCGCTTGGAGTAACCCTTGCTTGCTGTGTTTTTAAAAGAAGCCAAGATGAACAGAGCTGGGATCAGGAAAGACTTTGCTACCTACCCCGGTGTCATCCTGGGGACGGATAAGAATGGCGTATTTTTGAATGTGCTTGATGCAAATCTAGCTGTGAAGTGTACAACTGGGGCACAACTGCTGCCACTGAATGGGTGGGTGTGTGTGGGGCCCAATTTTTGGAAAAAAGGGGAGACTCCGCTTGGAGTAACCCTTGCTTACATTGTTTTTAAAAGAAGCCAAGATGAACAAGTCATGGGTCAGCAAAGACTTTGCTACCTACCCCAGTGTCATCCTGGGGACGGCTAAGAATAGCGTATTTTTGAATGTGCTTGATGCAAATCAAAACATCCTGTTTGCAACTAGGGCCCAAGTGCTGCCACTGATGGGGTGGGTGTCTGTGTGGCCCAATTTTTGGAAAAAAGGGAGACTCCGCTTGGAGTAACCCTTGCTTGCTGTGTTTTTAAAAGAAGCCAAGATGAACAGAGCTGGGATCAGGAAAGACTTTGCTACCTACCCCGGTGTCATCCTGGGGACGGATAAGAATAGCGTATTTTTGAATGTGCTTGATGCAAATCAAAACATCCTGTTTGCAACTAGGGCCCAAGTGCTGCCACTGAATGGGTGGGTGTGTGTGGGGCCCAATTTTTGGAAAAAAGGGGAGACTCCGCTTGGAGTAACCCTTGCTTACATTGTTTTTAAAAGAAGCCAAGATGAACAGAGCTGGGATCAGGAAAGACTTTGCTACCTACCCCGGTGTCATCCTGGGGACGGCTAAGAATAGCGTATTTTTGAATGTGCTTGATGCAAATCAAAACATCCTGTTTGCAACTAGGGCCCAAGTGCTGCCACTGAATGGGTGGGTGTGTGTGGGGCCCAATTTTTGGAAAAAAGGGGAGACTCCGCTTGGAGTAACCCTTGCTTACATTGTTTTTAAAAGAAGCCAAGATGAACAAGTCATGGGTCAGCAAAGACTTTGCTACCTACCCCAGTGTCATCCTGGGGACGGCTAAGAATAGCGTATTTTTGAATGTGCTTGATGCAAATCAAAACATCCTGTTTGCAACTAGGGCCCAAGTGCTGCCACTGATGTGGTGGGTGTCTGTGTGGCCCAATTTTTGGAAAAAAGGGAGACTCCGCTTGGAGTAACCCTTGCTTGCTGTGTTTTTAAAAGAAGCCAAGATGAACAGAGCTGGGATCAGGAAAGACTTTGCTACCTACCCCGGTGTCATCCTGGGGACGGATAAGAATGGCGTATTTTTGAATGTGCTTGATGCAAATCTAGCTGTGAAGTGTACAACTGGGGCACAACTGCTGCCACTGAATGGGTGGGTGTGTGTGGGGCCCAATTTTTGGAAAAAAGGGGAGACTCCGCTTGGAGTAACCCTTGCTTACATTGTTTTTAAAAGAAGCCAAGATGAACAAGTCATGGGTCAGCAAAGACTTTGCTACCTACCCCAGTGTCATCCTGGGGACGGCTAAGAATAGCGTATTTTTGAATGTGCTTGATGCAAATCAAAACATCCTGTTTGCAACTAGGGCCCAAGTGCTGCCACTGATGGGGTGGGTGTCTGTGTGGCCCAATTTTTGGAAAAAAGGGAGACTCCGCTTGGAGTAACCCTTGCTTGCTGTGTTTTTAAAAGAAGCCAAGATGAACAGAGCTGGGATCAGGAAAGACTTTGCTACCTACCCCGGTGTCATCCTGGGGACGGATAAGAATGGCGTATTTTTGAATGTGCTTGATGCAAATCTAGCTGTGAAGTGTACAACTGGGGCACAACTGCTGCCACTGAAGGGGTGGGTGTGTGGGGCCCAATTTTTGGAAAAAAGGGAGACTCCGCTTGGAGTCACCTTGCGGTGTTTTACATGACTTTAGAAGGGCGTGCCATGCCTATATCTGTGTGTCCTCCTCTTTTTCCTTGTCCAGCTGTTTTGTTTTCGCATGAGTACATGTCCTTGTCACTTTCCCATGTGTTTGTGTTGTGTTGTGAGTTGTTTGTCACCTTTTGGACACCTTTGAGGGTGTTTTCTAGGTGTTTTACTGTGTTTGTGATTGCCTGCCATTGTTTCCTATGGGCTCGAGTTCGGTTCGTCGAACGTTCGACGAGCCGAACTCGAGCCAGACCCCCCGTTCGGCGAACCGCCTCGAGCCGAACCGGGACCGGTTCGCTCATCTCTAGTAGAGAAATACTTTGGCGTAGTGTTGGGGCTCTGTTGCATTGATCAATTCAGTAGCTACATTTCTCTTTATTCATATGTTCATGGCAGTAATGCAGATTCCATTTTTCATATTTTCATTCTTACATATAGCTATTGGATTTTTCATGTCAGTATCCACACAGCAGTTTCTGCTTTTCATATATTCCCCTTACATAGTCACTGGTGTGCATACCTTATCTCCATATAGTGTAGATTTTTTAGGTTTTTGCACCCAGTTCAGACACAAAATAGTGTTCCAGACGTTATTTCTTGATTGATTTGTAGTCTTTCGTTTGCTAACCCGCCCACATGCACACCTATTGCTAGTCCATATTGTACGCATATATAGCCTGGGTCTCAGCTTCCCATACACGGTAAGTTTTTTAACTGCTTGAGAGGACACACACTAGCTAGGGACCCCAACGTAGAGAAATACTTTGGCGTAGTGTTGGGGCTCTATTGCATTGATCAATTCAATAGCTACATTTCTCTTTATTCATATGTTCATGGCAGTACTGTAGATTCCATTTTTCATATTTTCATTCTTACATATAGCTATTGGATTTTTCATGTCAGTATCCACACAGCAGTTTCTGCTTTTCATATATTCCCCTTACGTAGTCACTGGTGTGCATACCTTATCTCCATATAGTGTAGATTTTTTAGGTTTTTGCACCCAGTTCAGACACAAAATAGTGTTCCAGACGTTATTTCTTGATTGATTTGTAGTCTTTCGTTTGCTAACCCGCCCACATGCACACCTATTGCTAGTCCATATTGTACGCATATATAGCCTGGGTCTCAGTTGCCCATACACGGTAAGTTTTTTAACTGCATGAGTGGACACACACTAGCTAGGGACCCCAACGTAGAGAAATACTTTGGCGTAGTGTTGGGGCTCTGTTGCATTGATCAATTCAATAGCTACATTTCTCTTTATTCATATGTTCATGGCAGTAATGCAGATTCCATTTTTCATATTTTCATTCTTACATATAGCTATTGGATTTTTCATGTCAGTATTCGCACAGCAGTTTCTGCTTTTCATATATTCCCCTTACGTAGTCACTGGTGTGCATACCTTCTCTCCATATATTATATCATACCGTGTGACACCTTGGAATAACTGCGAACGAGCAAAAATACTCACCTTATCGTTGCTCGTTGACACGTCGTTCATTTTCAAAAAGTCGGTCCTCCTTCTGTGCTCCGGTTGTTTATAGTTCCCGTGGCAGCACACGTCGCGGTTCGTTCAGCATCACAGCAACATCACAGCAGCGTCACTGAACCGCCGCCCAATAGAAAAGGAGGGATGGAGATGAGCGGCCGGAACATCCCGCCCACCTCCTCCTTCCTCCTTTCCCAGTGGACGCAGGTAAGGAGATGTTTGTCGTTCCAGCAGTGTCACACATTGCAATGTGTGCTGCCGCAGGAACGACAAACAACATCGTACCTGCAGCAGCACCGATATTATGGAAATGAATGATGTGTCAACTAGCAACGATTTTTCAAGTTTTTGTGCTCGTTGATCGTCGCTCATTTGTTTCACATGCTGCGATGTCGCTACCGGCGCCGGATGTGCGTCACTAATGACCTGACCCCGACGATATATCGGCAGCGATGTTGCAGCGTGTAAAATACCCTTAACACTGAGTAATATTTTATCTCCCAGTCTCATTCGCAAATCTAAAACTCCCATTTCAAGGTTTAGTGAAAAAAGGTTTTTTAATTGTGCAGGGGCTAGATATACTGTCTGTAAATATACTATAAATGAAAAACTTTCCTTTTCTCTTCCAACGGGTACACAATGCAATATGGGCCATACTCAACACAGGGTTTGGCCCAGCATTTACAGCTTTCAAATCAAGGGGTCGATGAGTGACAGGTGTGGGCCTGTTGCTCAGAGAATCCTGCCACTACAGACAAGATGCAAATTGGAGACCCATCTTGGAGTCTTCACATTTTGAAATATTAGAGGCAGACAGCAAGCTGGTGACATCAATTGCCCCAAATTACGCATAGTGTCTTTGCACGGCATGGGCCATGCACTAGACAGGGCTGGTCATCATGACTCAGGAGAAAGTAAAAGGAAGAGGAATAGGAAGAATGTTATGTGATTCAGAAAAACCCGCTATGATACAATGCTAGTGTCAAGGCAGGCCAGCACCTCCAAGGCATAGAGGAACAGTTCATGCAACATGTCAAGTTTGGATACCCAATAGTTCTACAGCAAAGAGGACTCACGAAGGATGCTAATATGGTCAAATATGAATTCCTTCACAATCTTCATAAACTTTTCCTCCTTGTCAGAGTACCCTGCACATCAGGGCCTGGGTGCTGGGAGGGTCTAATGAAACTGTTCCAGATCTTTGATAGTGTTCCCCTGCCTCTGTTCGACCTGGTCTGTGCCTCAGTCCTCCCTACTCTTTTGTTGGCCAATGAACTATGACCTTTTCTGCCAGCATTGTCAGATTGGAATTTTTTGCCCAGTTTTTCAACTAGTGCTTTCTGGTATGGCACTATTTTAGTTAGGGAAAAACTCCACAAGGCCATACAAAGAAAGTGGGGGGCCTGATTGTAATCAGCAGCCCACCTGCTGCACAAGCTTATAAACATATTAATGACATGAACAGAGAACAAAGCTTTTGTAGTGCAAAAAAGAATGAAATTTATTATGACAATGGTGACAAATCATTTTGAGTTAAAATCAATAAAAACAGAGACCATTCATTTGCAAGTTAGTGCATATTATTCTCCTATTTATGAGTGCAGACAACAATTCCACTTGGATCACACATGAGAACTTAATGGTAACACATATGTATTTGTATACACCACGTGGTGTCCAAACAGCAATAAAGTCAGTAACATATAGATAGAGTCACAGATATATATTGCATATTGCCCATGGGAGAAGGGTATAGGGGAAAGTCCCAGGAGATTGAGGAAGTAGCAAGCATTCAGGGATATACCACTGGGAGTATTAGCAGCAATCAGTCATAAAAGGATCCTCAAACCTGCCTAGGGAAGTGCCAGATACAGAAATGTTAACGCTGTGGATGGTAACAGCGGTCAGTCTCATCAAAAGGTCCTCAAACCAGCCCAACGTGCGTTTCAATACAGATTTTCTTTCTTCTTCAGGAGAGAGGTGCTGTAGCGTGTTCCCATTGGATGCTGATTTAAATAGCCGCCGCTACTATCGGAGAACCCGGAAGTGACATGTTGGCGCATGCGCGGGCCGCCACAACCAGACTCCGGGGCCAGCCCACCGTCGCGTCACCCGGCGCATGCGCGGGAGCAAGGACGCATCTCCATGGCTCCCGCGCAGGCGCACAACGCATAGACGGCAGTAGTGACACGGGAGAGAGGTATCGCAGAACGCGCATGCGCACAGAAACCTCCGGGATAACTATCTCCTATTCATGTGAGGGCGGTAATCCTGATCCATGCAGGGAAGTAGGGAATCCACAGGTGCAGAAAAAGGAAAGTTACATATATCTGGCATGTATTTCCATTTCTTTCTTTCTTATATTTCTGCACATTAGTAACTAGGTCACCATTTAACCTAAATGGAACAGACAAATATTCAGCATTATTGATAGACCAATGGGAGCATAAAAAGGGTTGTATATAAAAAACAAAAAGTGATGAGAGAGGAACACAGAATCAGAACAGAGGAGCAAAAATATCGCCAATTTACGTAAGGTAATATCAATCACATTCTATAAGGAGCGGCTCAAACAAAGAGGGAGAGCCCCCCCCTTTTTTTATATTTTATGTTTATAAAAATGATGAATAGCTAATTGACTCATTAAGTCCCTTTGGGACCAGTGTGTCAAGTACTGAGATCCATTTGGCCTCACATTGTGCCAGGCGCTTTTTGAGATCACCACCCCTGATACCCCCATCTATGACATCAATACCCCTCACTTTCAGTTGAGAGGGGTCACAGGAGTGGTGAGACTTGAAATGCCTGGGTAAGGTCTTCAAAAGTGTCACATTAGTAACTGATCTGGCTGCAGAAATGTCTCTCACATGCTCCCTGACCCTAATGCGGAGCTCACGTGATGTAAGGCCCACATAGGTCAGGGAGCATGTGCAGGTGGCGAAATACACCACGTGCGTCGTACTGCATGTGATGTATTGCTTTATGTTGAATGTTTTTTGGCCATCCGATGACGAAAAAGACATACTACGGATAATGTTACTGCAGGCCATACAGTCACCACAAGGGTAGCAGCCCTGTAAAGGACTCCTGGAGCCAAAAAAATTAGTCTTAGGGGGTACGTAATGGCTCCTTACCAAATGGTCTCTCAGATTTTTTGCCCTTCTTGGTATCATCAAAGGGTTTTTTGAAATTGTCTCTGCCAAGACGGGGTCAGTTAACAATACGGGACAATGTTTCCTCATGATGTCACGCATGGTAGTCCATTCTTGGTTGAACGTTCCAATGAACCTCACCATCGATCCTGATTGATTTAAATTTTTGGGAACATAATTCAGGAGTTGTGTACGAGGCGTTCTCTTGGCCCTATTATAGCCATGTCGTACACTTCTCCTGCTGTGCCCCCTATCAAAAAAGCGTTCACAAAGATCTGCCAATTGCGCCTCAAAGGAGGCTTCAGTGGAACAGATGCGCTTCATCCTTAAAAATTGCCCCTTCGGGATGGCACGAATTATTGGTGGATTATGGGCGCATGAGGCATGTAGCAAGGCATTCACGGACGTATCCTTTCGGTGTACGTCCATTTGGATCGACGTCTTATCATCGATGGTGATCTGTATATCTAAGAAGTCGATCTCATGCCTGCTACTCCTATGAGTTAGTTTGATGTTTAAATCGTTGGAATTTAATTGCCTCATAAATTGATCCAACTGCTCCGACGGGCCCTGCCACACAAAAAGAATGTCATCTATGTACCTTAGCCAACACTGCACATGGGCGCAGGCCCCCACGCCTCCATCGCCAAACACCTGCCTCTCCCAGAATCCCAGGAAGAGGCCGGCATATGAAGGCGCGCAGGCCGCGCCCATGGCAGTGCCGCGCCTCTGCAGGTAAAATGTATCTTTAAAGACAAAATAATTGTGTGTCAGGGCAAACCGGAGCAATTCAAGGATTAAATCGCCCAAAGCGCCTCCCCGACCGGACACATCAAGGAAAAAGTGCACCGCCTTAGTCCATCCTCATGGGCTATGCAGGTGTATAAGCTTTCGATGTCGGCAGTGACGATCGTCATGTCTTCCTCCATAAAGATGCCGTCAACGCGCCGCAGGACGTCCGTCGTGTCACGGACATAAGAGGGCAGTGTTTCTACTATTGGTTTTAAGTAGTAGTCGATAAAACGACATATGGGTTCACACAAGCCCTCTATGCCGGACACGATAGGACGGCCGGGCGGGTTGACAGCATCTTTATGGATCTTTGGTAGAATATAAAATGTTGGTGTCTTAGGGTACTTTTTGCATAGTCCCTCTAGCATTTTTTTGGTGATAACGCCATCCTCATAGGCCCTCGTCAGAATCACGGTGAGCTCCCTAGAAAATCCAACTAAGGGACTACTGGGAAGCCTACTATATGTCTCCTTGTCCCGTAATTGCCTCAGCACCTCGCGTTCATATTCCTCATGAGAGAGAACCACTATATTACCCCCTTTGTCAGCAGGCTTGATGACTATGTCATCAAAGCCCTGTAACTCAAATAGAGCCGTCCGCTGTACGTATGTTAAGTTGTCGCTTCTACGTCTGGTTGGGATCTTCCTAAAGTCTTCACTTACCAACCTTGTGAAGAAGATATCAACAGCTGGACTCAATGACAGAGTGGGGAATTTTGTGGATTTTGGCAGTAGTGATTGTGGAAACGCACCTGTGGGTGTGTGTTCTTGCTCCTGGAGTAGATCTTCCAAATTTTGAATAGCGTCTCTTTTAGAGTTGAGCGCGGTTCGCGGTTCGAGGTTCTCTAGTTCGAGGCTCGAGTGATTTTGGGGGCTGTTCTAGATCAAACTAGAACTCGAGCTTTTTGCTAAAGCTCGATAGTTCTAGATACGTTCGAGAACGGTTCTAGCAGCAAAAAGACAAGCTAATTACTAGCTGGCTTTCCGCTGTAATAGTGTAAGTCACTCTGTGACTCACACTATTATGAAATTTCAGCGTATAGTGTGCGGGAACCGCGCATTCAGATCACTGCTGTTTGGATAATGGCGATCGCCATTTTTTTTTTTCCCTTGCCTTCCTTCCCTAAGAGCGCGCGTGTAGTGGGGTGGGTCAGCATGTCAGTCAATCCCAGACACACACACAGCTAAGTGGACTTTTAGCCAGAGAAGCAACGGCATGTGTGATAGGATGTCTATGTCACATGTCCATGCATTATAAAAACGGACATTTTCCTCCAGCACGCCATTATCTGCCTTATGCGTCTTGGTGTCAGTCACCGCTGGCGTAGCTCCTGTCTCCGATACTGCTGTGTACGCTCTATACACAGCGCTATACAGAATAGGGATAGAAGTTTCTATTAGTCCTTGTAAGGGCTAATACCGGCAGGGTCAGAGCCATAGGTGACAGTCAGGTCCGTGAAAACAGATTTTAACAGCTACACAAGATGACAGCGTCTGTGTAGCTAAGGTCAGGGATTTCCTCGCTGCATTTCCCCATTAGGAGGGATAGAAAGGGAGGCTTCCTTTCCTGTACCCAGACCCACAACCCTGCCACTGTCCCCTCCTGCCCTTTGCACACTCAAGCTCATTGTTACTAAGCCATTATACTAGCAAACACTGAGTAAACTTAGTGGCATCCTAAAAGTGGCTGTTGGACTTCCATTAGTGTCCCACTGGTGCAAATCTATGTGCAGCACCTCTGCATTGCACACTCAAACTCATTGTTACTAAGCCATTATACTAGCAAACACTGAGTAAACTTAGTGGCATCCTAAAAGAAGTGGCTGTTGGACTTCCATTAGTGCCCCACTGGTGCAAATCTATGTGCAGCACCTCTGCATTGCACACTCAAACTAATTGTTACTAATACTAAGCCATTATAATAGCAAAAAATGCTGCAACTTAGTAGCATACAAAAAGTGGCTGTTGTACTCCATTTGTGCCCCACAGGTGCCAAGCTATTTACAGCACCTCTGCATTACACCCTCCTTGTTACGGTTGCTGCGAGCACTGGAGACTATGTCCAGATTTCTTGCTACTGCACATGTGCGAGCGCTGGAGACTAAGTCCAGATTTCTTGCTACTGCACATGTGCGAGCGCCAGAGACTAAGTCCTATCTTGGAGCCATTGCACATGTGCGGGTGACATCATCGCTTACACGAGGTCACATGTCTCTGACACCTTCTATGCCGATTGGTCGCTGGTCATGTGCTTGTGATGCCTTGCTCAGTGATAGGCCAGCATGACGTCACTCCTGTCGTTCTGGCAGCGGATTGGCTCTGGTGTCCTCCATCTTGGATGAGGCACAGAGTCTATATAAGACCCTGACACACGCCGCATGGTGCTCAGTCCTCTTGGTTCATGCATAAGAGTAGACGCTCTGTGCGCGTTCCTCTAGGCATTCCTCTGTCTATGCTAGGTGAGCGCTACTGGCAGGGTAGCGTTCTTATACCTTACAGCTTCGGCTGCTGTCCGTATCCTTACCTCTTAGGGGAGCGGACATAGGCAGGTGCCTGAGGCACATGTCTGGCTGGGCCTTGTGGTTCGACTCGTAGGTGGACGTTGCCACTAGGGTAACGTTCCTTATACTGCGTCTGGCAGTTGTTCGTATCCTCGCACAATAGGGGAGCGAACAGAGGTAGGAGCTTTGTGCGGCTTACGCTGCTGTTCGTCTCTTTTGCACCACTAGAAGAGCGGACCTAGGCAGGTGCCATATCTAGTGGTTCGTGTCCTCGCACACTAGTGGAGCGAACGCAGGTAGGAGCTTTGTGCGGCTTACGCTGCTGTTCGTCTCTTTTGCACCACTAGAAGAGCGGACCTAGGTAGGTGCCATTTCGCACACATTGCCTTTGTCTCTGTGATTATTAACAGAGATCATTCCACACACCCTCCAAGTAAGGGAGGAATTGCTTTACTTACTTATTATATCCTTCTGTGAGTTAACAGAGGTATTGCACTCTGCCATAGTCTGCAGCAGAGTCTTTGCACGGTGGACCCTGACTGTCTGATACTCCTTTAGGTTCTTATCAGACAGCCCCCCGTAACACTCCTGCTCTGTTTTTAAAAGCTATACTAATAGCAAAAAATGCTGCAACTTAGTGGCATACAAAAAGTGGCTGTTGTACTCCATTTGTGCCCCACAGGTGCCAAGCTATTTACAGCACCTCTGCATTACACCCTCCTGCTCTGTTTTTAAAAGCTATAATAATAGCAAAAAATGCTGCCATTTAGTGGCATCCTAAAAGTGGCTGTTGGACTTCTATTAGTGTCCCACTGGTGCAAAGCTATTTGCAGCACCACTGCATTACACCCTTCTGCTCTGTTTTTAAAAGCTATAATAATAGCAAAAAATGCTGCCATTTAGTGGCATCCTAAAAGTGGCTGTTGGACTTCCATTAGTGTCCCACTGGTGCAAAGCTATTTGCAGCAATAATGCATTACACCCTCCTGCTCTGTTTTTAAAAGCTATAATAATAGCAAAAAATGCTGCAACTTAGTGGCATACAAAAAGTGGCTATTGTGCTCCATTTGTGCCCCACAGGTGCCAAGCTATTTACAGCACCTCTGCATTACACCCTCTTGCTCTGTTTTTAAAAGCTATAATAATAGCAAAAAATGCTGCAACTTAGTGGCATACAAAAAGTGGCTGTTGTACTCCATTTGTGCCCCACAGGTGCCAAGCTATTTACAGCATTTCATCATTAGGAGGAATACAAAAGTGAGGCTTCTCTTACTGTCCTGGTACCCACAGAACACGGCCACTGTACTCACCTGCCTACTTTTGTCACGCTATTTTATTTGCCCAAAGAGCTGACTCTTTTTCTACCATCATAAAATTGTCTGGAATACTAAGTTATTGTTACTTTGCTGCCAAGCAAGGTACAACACATGTGCATTCTTCACTCCTTTCCATTTGTGGAACGTAATTATTAACTGCAGGTAGTGCAGCCAATCTGTGACGAAGGTGCAGGCGTGGATATAATGTTTCCTTCATCCAATGGTGGTTCTCTCGATGTCTGACAGCTCAACAATACCATCTGTTTGCACTTACAAAACAAGTGACGACCTGCCAATCACACTCCCGCTTACGGGTAATGGGGTGGAAGTTCAGTGTTAGAAAGCAAGTGTGACTGCTGTCCCCACAGTCACAGAGGATGAAGAGCATGCAGATGCACGTGATGCGGCAGGCGGTGGTTGCACAGCCCCGCTATGCCGCATTGTAGCACAGTGAAATTCTCATTGCGACTTATGCTTCATTTTACGTCTTGTATTTGGTGTGATCCCCAGTATGCAGCAAAACTACGCAACATGAAAAGCACTGTATGTAGTTGGGTTCTTAAATGATTGTTTCACTTTCTGAAAACAAACAATAAGAACCATGCATTAAATTGAAATAATAGAACAATCTATTCAGTTGCCTACTGCTTGGTAAGCCCTCTGCGTAGCAGCAGTAATTGTGTGTTTGTGTGTGTGTGTGTGTTTGTATGTATGTGCGTGCGAAGACAACTTACTAGTGGCGCATCACAAGAGCTTCCCAGTTATCTACCTAAACATAGACAAAACACATCACCCACCCTGAATACGCTTGTTAGCTGAAGCCTCACAGATAAGGCAGATGATAACAGTGTGAATACAAACCACACAGCTCTGCAACACAGTCATGCAGATCTTGTAAAGCAACATTCAATGCAAACGTGTCGCTGTCCCTCTATGATTTAAACTGTACGTGACAATTTGACAGTGCAGAGGAAGCAAGTGTGATTGTCTATATAGTCGTCCTACCCAGAACAGATATGTGTTTTCATAATAAAACAAAGTGTTGCGTGCACGCATTACTGTCTGGGCACAGCCTACCGTACCCGGGTAATGTGATGTCCAGTTGCCATAAATACAGACTTTACGCTCCTATCATGGTTAACAGTATAGACAGCACTGGAAGAATGTTGGTCTGTGGCACAGGATGCTGCTCACTGGCGTTACGGTACTCCTCACCAAACTCCACAATGACTCCCCTCACAATTGAACGAAGTGTTTCCGCAGTTGCTCCTTCCTGTGTGCCGATTTACCCCAGCCGCAGCCTAACTCCAGTGTTTCGCCAACTGAGCATGCTCTGCCTGACTGTGTCATTCCTGAGGCAAAGTATTAATTTTGGGCTACAGCGCATGCTTGTTTGGACTGTGCCTGAATCATTCTGCGAACTGCGGATCAACACACTTACACAGGGCCCTGGTGCTTGACTCACTCTCGGGAGGCCACTAAAACTAACTGCACCCAACATCAGCCCCAGGTGTCCCCTTACACTGCAGTGGCGGTCCCCACTGACCGCAATACTGAGAGTGGCATCACGAAAATACATATAAAGAAGCAACCTAAGTGTGACCAGACTCTTCCTCCACGTGGAGTCCCTGAAGGTAATGCACCAACACAACTCCTGTGGGGCTTCACACTGACTGAGAAAAGCCTCTTTGCACAGGTACTTGCACTCCGTGCCGGGTCTAAGTCCTGTGTTGTGCCTAGACAGCATGCTGAAACGGATAGTCTTTTTTTCTGAAACTGTATTTCATGCTACTGAGCATGCTCAGGCACTTACTGAATCAGAGGCTAGGTCGGGTAATGAACTCTTTGGCCCTGCCCCTGATGTGAGGAGCCCATATAGACCACAGGGAATCAGGTGTCCTGACAATTTGGCCAGGCTACTCCCAACAGGCTTGCAGAGGGCCGCCCTTATGACTTGTCACCTCATTGTTGTTGGTCAGACGATGACTGTTGAGGTGTTTTGGTTGTGGCAGCCATGAGGTCATCATTCAAGTGGCGGTTCAAAATAGGACACTAGTTATGCCACTCATGACGTGTCACTCTGCTTTTGTCTCCAGGAGGTGCATTGTGGTCCACCCTGGTTTGGGATGGACACAGGTTATAAAAGGGGCTGGAGCCAAGAAGAAGGTGACCAGTCTTCTATTATGCTCCGAAAGAGCACACCTCCATGTGTTGAACCCATTGCGGCTTTAGGCCAGAGGTAGGCAGGGATAGGTCATCGATGCAGGACGCCATCACAGTTGGTAACGCAGAACGTTTAAGAACAGCTCCTGTCCTACCAGTCCTGCTAGTGCAGCCCAGTGGCATAAACAGGCCTGCTGCTGCTGATGCGCCTGCTGTCCACAGGTGTGTCCCCTACGCACACGGACTGCGTAACCAATGGCCCCTGTGTTGTTAACAGGGAGTTCCGGGGCTGGGTGGTCGTGTGGACCCTCTCACGCTAACAGGGCTCCAAGTCTCCAGATTCGAGTTGCGTCTAACTCGGTTCAGACTACTATTTGTTTGAGAGTCAACCTGCTCTGTATCCTCCACCTAACCTACCAGTTGCCAACCTCTCCGTTTCCATCTATGAGCACGGTGGACACCGAATGGCGATTGGGATATCTACCTTTCTCTTTCTTTTCTTCTTAATATTTTTGATATAGTGGTAACATAGTATGTACCACCTTATCCAAATCTGCCAGTCCCACCATACCAGATGTTGTTTCTTCAGCAAATGTTAATGTTGCTTAACCACCAAACCCACGGACACAAACTTTTTTACCCTTTCCAACACACCTGTTCCCCTTTCCACCAGCATCTGTCCTTTTTCAACTCAGTTTGTATAAGACCAAAAATGCAACTCTGCAGAGACACCGTACTCAACGCCGTCTCAGCACAGCAGCCAGCCCTCGGTCCCTCAGATGTGGACAAGTAAGACCATTTCCTCCTATCAATGAAAGAGTGTTGAGATTCACTCTGTGCACCTCTGGTGTTTAGTGGAAAAGCAGATGTAAGATTGCGTACCACCTTCTGCTGATACTCCTGCATACGTGCGTCCCTTTCTATGGCAGGAGTTATTTCGCAAAATTTTGTGTTGTACCGGGGATCTAACAGTGTGGCAACCCAGTAGTCAGCATGACTTGTAATTCGTACAATCCGAGGGTCATGTTGTAGGTAGTGCAGCAAGAAGGTGCTCATGTGTCTTGAGCATCCAGGAGGACAAAGTCCTTGGTGTGTTGGTGGCGGAGAGGTGAGAATCATGCCTCCTTCCTCTGCCCTCTCCCCACAACCTCGCACAACCAAAATGTGAGGAAGCTCTCACTAATCTGCTGAGTCTTCCATGCCCATCGCCAGTTCGTCCTCCATTTCTTCCTGGGCTCCTGCACCTTCCTCAACTGTTTTGTTGATACTATGCTCCCTTGATAATCCCTCTCCCCCACCGTGCCATGACTGCCGACAAGGTGCCGCTGAACGTCTGGACCTTGTAGATCTCGTTATCCCTTCCGCATATGACTCCTCCAGTACTTCCTCCCTTCCTCTTGGACCAACACCTGACTCCGAATAATACTTACAGTGTGTTCCATCATGTAGATGACCTAAATTGTCACGCTGAGAATGTCATCGCCAGTGTTAAACATCTGCGTCGACATTTGTAAACTGTGTAGAACGGTGCATATGTCCTTGATCTGACACCACTCCAGCAGCGTGATCTGCATCACCTCTGGATCAAGTTAGCCCAGGGTATACGTCATAATAACGTATTTCAGCTGGGCTCTGCGGTGCTGCCACAGATGCTGCAACATGTGCAGATTAAAATTCCTGCGTGTCGGAACATCACATTTCTGACGTTTAACTGCCAGACCTTAAGACTTCAGTAGTGATGAAAGTTGCTGAGCTACTGGGTGCGAACGATGGAAGTGAGCACATAGCGAGCGTGCCCGCTGTACAAGGCCATGTAGGCCGGGATGTTGTTTTAAAAATTGCTGGAGATTCAGATTAAACACGTGAGCCATACAAGTCACGTGTGTCACATGGGCCTGACGAAGGCACGCTGCCATGTTTGCATCATTGCCGCACACAGCTGTTAAGTCACCACCGTAGTCCGCTACGTCAATTTGTACTCCTGTCGCAAGGTGACAACGTGTTCCTTTTGTGCATAGTGCTGATGATGGGAGAGGAGTCGACGCCAGCGGTGCAGGTGGACACAGGTTATGCTCACCCACTGGGATGCGTTACCTTGACAGATGCAGAACCACAGGCTGAATGCAGGTGGTGGGTATCTCACAGATGAAGTACCATCATTCAGCTACAACCAATGGGAAGACACAACACCCTTTTTTAGGCCCCTCCTGTCTGAAGACCACTGCCAGACATAGCTATGAACCTCTGGTTACTGTTACCCCCAGTTTAGTTTTATGAGTTTGTGTGCTTGTTACCTGACTACTTTTCCTGCTTGCTGTTTAGGTACCTTGTTGGCCGATTTGCATTTCACCTCTGCTTGTTTTCTGATTAAGTCCTGTCCCTCCCATTCTGTTCCTCTTCCTCAATTAATGTTTTGACCCTGCATGACTACTATTCTCTGGAACTGCAGCCTTCCACAGGTATTGATCATCTTGGGCCCTGTGTCATTCAACATCACTGTATAGGAATTAAAGGGTTTCAGGGTTCTGGGGGTCCAGCTTGGTGAGTGGGTTCCCTCTAGCCTATCCTTTACAGCCCGTCTGAGTGTGTCAATCCAGGCAGGCGTTACACCGTGCCCTCGACAGAAGGACATGTAGGCCGGGATAGTGTTTTAAAAATTGCTGGAGATTCGGATTCAACACGTGAGCCATACAAGGCACGTGTGTCACATTGCCCTGAAGAAGGGCCGCAGACTGTTTAGCATCATTGTCGCACCCGGCATTCCCTGGCTGCTGGTTGAGTGGAGACAACCATTGGTGAAACTCTGTCTCACTCTACAGAGCTAACCGTCTACAATTCCTCAGCGGTGTCTCACATTTCCCCTACATTTCAAAGTAAACATTTGACCGCCTGATGGCCTTGAGCTCTGCTGCCAGCATAGTAAGGAGGTGTGTGGGATTCCTTGGGCACAGTTACAAGGAAGGGTGGCCTGACCACACAGGGTTTGGGCTGAGGTGCAGGAACAACACGAGGTTGATGAGGCAGAAGCAGTGGAGGAACTTGTGCATACAGAGGAAGGATTTAAACACACAACTCGTGGGGACGGAAAGACTTGTACAGCAGACACTTCTCCATCTATCACCATAATTACCCAGTGCCCAGTCAGAAACATGTAACGCCCCTGTCCATGCTTACTGTTCCAAGTATATGTGGTGAAATGCACCCTGTCACACACAGAGGTTCTCAAGGAAGCGGTGATGTTGTGTGCGACCTGCTGTGTTAGCGCGGGCACTCCTTTCTTGGAGAAGGAGTGGCAAATGGCCATCGGCTCTTGGGGCACTGCAATGGGCATAAGGTCTCAAAAATCCTTGGTGACAAATGGGTGTAAAGGCAGCCTTTCTGTAGCTAACAAGTTTGAGATGCCGAAACTAAACCTCTTAGGCATGTCATGCACTTCGAAAATCATGTAAAAAACAGCCAGGGGAATCCAACCACAGTCTCCGTCGTTGCCAATAATTGGGCCACACACACCCCACTTGACTGGCATCAGTTGACCCCCTTTTTGAAAAAGAAAAAGATGCTTTGCATGAAGCACTCTCAAAAATACGCATGCCTTTCGCCTCCCCTGGCTGACCCAGGGGAAGAAAAGTCCTCTGAGAGCCATGACTTGTTCATCTTGGTTCTTTTAGACACACAGCGAGGGGACTCCAACTACAGTCTCCCTCGTTGCCACTAATTGGGCCACACACACCCCACTTGACTGGCATCAGTTCACCCCCCTTTTGAAAAAGAAAAAGATGCTTTGCATGAAGCACTCTCAAAAATACGCGTGCCTTTCACCTCCCCAGGGGAAGAAAAGTCCTCTGAGAGCCATGTCCACATTGTCAGTGGACAGACACATGTGCTTATCTGCCAGCAGACCCCCAGCAGGACTGAAGACAGGTTCAGAGAGAACGCTGGCTGCAGGACACGACAAGATCCCCAAGGCGTACGTGGCAAGCTCAGGCAATTTATCCAGATTGGAAGCCTAAAATGAGCAGGGCTCAAGTTGCACAGTAATGGCATCGATGTTTCCTTGCATATACTCATATATCTGTGTCTCCTCCTCTTTTTCCTTGTCCAGATCTTTTGTTTTCGCATGAGTATATGTCCTTGTCACTTTCCCATGTGTTTGTGTTGTGTTGTGAGTTGTTTGTCACCTTTTGGACACCTTTAAGGGTGTTTTCTAGGTGTTTTTATGTGTTTGTGATTGCCTGCCATTGTTTCCTATGCGGTTCGAGTTCGGTTCGTCGAACGTTCGCCGAATCGAACTCGAACGAGACGCCCGTTCGGCGAACTGAACTCAAGCCGAACCGCGACCGGTTTGCTCATCTCTAGTCTTTTTCCGCTTGACTCGCTGATGTGATGTCCTGCTTGTGAAAAAGTTTTTTTAAAATTAGGTTGCGGGCAAACAAATTGACATCCTTCAGAGCTGTGTAGAGATGGAAAGAGTTGGAGGGGGAAAAGCTCAAACCGCGTGATAGAACCTCCACCTGAGCGTCCGAGAGAGCGCGTGTCGACAGGTTAATTACCTGTAATTTCTTGTCGGTTTTCTTGGTCTTTCCATATTGTCCAGGCTGACGATTTCTTTGTTTGAGCCTGGCTCCGACAGTTTCGACAACAGAGAAAGCGCTCTCCGACGCCCCCGAGGAGGAACCATCAGCTGATGTGTGGGATAGTATACAAAATTGGATCAAAGCAAGTCCCGGGAATATTGTAGTTTGACAAGATAAACAGAATATTCCCAATAATTAACAATTTTTTATTACAATAAAATCCACACCACAGTGTTAATCAAGCCTATGACCTAGGGGTCATATACATATAAAATGTCAGTGACATAAACACATAGAAAAGCGGCGGTGGTTCACAATCATCGCTTTGGAGCATAGGACTTAACTTGTAGGCTGTATTTGTTCACCAAAGATTTGAATCATGACAGTCCATACAGTCCAGGTAATAATGCTCTTCAGATGTCCTTATAATAGGAGTAAACCATCAGCCTTGATAGAATTCCACCTCAGTAACTCCACCTCGACGCGTTTCCCCACACAGAGAGTGCGGTTCATCAGGAGGCTATGAGGCAAATATACCATATCAACATGGAGATACATACAAGTGCACAATTTGAGGACACAATAGCATGAAAGATAAAATGAGGACAGATATGCAGAAAGTACTTGCCCAGAATGATATAAGAATCAGGTGTGCAGGTCCATGGCGTCAGAAACAGGATCAGCGTGGTACAGTTTAGTACTGTGCAGATGACCACCACAGTCCAAGTGATCGCCATGGATCTGCACTACCATATGCGGTATATATATACCATATATCATTCGGTACACCTGGGGGCCGATAGGGCGGATGCTAGCAGAGCACCCTGTGCGCATGCCCAATACAGCGCGCGCCCGGCGCGCGCTCCAGATGGAAGCCTGTAAGGATCAAGTCACCTACAGGCCGTCTCCCTTGCAGCTCCTGACTGCGCATGCCCGGTATCGTGCGCGAACTTCGCGCGCGCCACACGAGCCCAGCACGTCAGACCTACTGGCATACAGGAAGGGGCCACCGCGCATGCGCGCGGTCTGCATAGATACAACGCTAGGCGTCATCAGGGTAAATAATCACATGACCCGATAAGGAGGAGTATGAGCGCGCATGCGTGGTGCCTTTAATTTTCACTTAGATAGATAATGCACCCACTGATACTATCGCTGACGCAGTGGTGCAATATAGCTTAATTAAGCACCATAGTACCAAGGGACATCATCCCACTTCTCCAAGAAAACAACATGACATATAGATAATACATCCTTTGATTAGGATAGATAACATATAATATTTAAAACAAATAAAGGCTCAAAGCGCATGATAAAATATACATAATGCAATCTTTGATTAGGTTAGATATTATACAGTATTAATGTCTGCAAGGGAGACGGCCTGTAGGTGACTTGATCCTTACAGGCTTCCATCTGGAGCGCGCGCTGTATTGGGCATGCGCACAGGGTGCTCTGCTAGCATCCGCCCTATCGGCCCCCAGGTGTACCGAATGATATATGGTATATATATACCGCATATGGTAGTGCAGATCCATGGCGATAACTTGGACTGTGGTGGTCATCTGCACAGTACTAAACTGTACCACGCTGATCCTGTTTCTGACGCCATGGACCTGCACACCTGATTCTTATATCATTTTGGGCAAGTACTTTCTGCATATCTGTCCTCATTTTATCTTTCATGCTATTGTGTCCTCAAATTGTGCACTTGTATGTATCTCCATGTTGATATGGTATATTTGCCTCATAGCCTCCTGATGAACCGCACTCTCTGTGTGGGGAAACGCGTCGAGGTGGAGTTACTGAGGTGGAATTCTATCAAGGCTGATGGTTTACTCCTATTATAAGGACATCTGAAGAGCATTATTACCTGGACTGTATGGACTGTCATGATTCAAATCTTTGGTGAACAAATACAGCCTACAAGTTAAGTCCTATGCTCCAAAGCGATGATTGTGAACCACCGCCGCTTTTCTATGTGTTTATGTCACTGACATTTTATATGTATATGACCCCTAGGTCATAGGCTTGATTAACACTGTGGTGTGGATTTTATTGTAATAAAAAATTGTTAATTATTGGGAATATTCTGTTTATCTTGTCAAACTACAATATTCCCGGGACTTGCTTTGATCCAATTTTGTATACTAATATATTCCAGAGTATGGCAGGATTTTTATCAGGGCCTGTTAATACGGCACCTTGGGCTGAGGAAGCAAACCAAGTATTCTCAACTAGTGAATTATCTGTGGGGAATACGGGCTCAAATCTTAAAGATCCTTTAAAGAATTATTAGCTAAGTATAAAAATAATATACGATCTTGGTGGGAAATAAAGGGTTTGGAGAATTATCTTAAGCACCAGATTGTCCCTAGGGGATTAAGGATTAACATCCATCCCTCGCCGAGGACTGCCTCTGAAAATTTCTTAACCCTGTGGCGAAAGGAATCCATAGCCTCCTCCCTCAGATTAATTTTAGAGGAGGAGAAAAAACTATTTGCTGAGTCTACTATTATTCTTAATACAGGCATTGACAACATCTTACGCCTTAAAAACGACCCTGACTTCACTAGAAGGGAAGGATTACTACAAACCTCTGTAGAAAGATTTCAAAATAATTTGAAAGAGAGGAAACACTCTCAATTTATTAGGGATTTAGCGGAATTTAGGGAGGACAAAGTGTTCCAACCTCCCACTAGACAACCATCGTCAGTATCATCCTCTGACCTCGAGGCGTCCGACTCAGAAAGATCAAGGACAAGTACTAACCCCCCTGAGACAGTGAGTCGACCCCTAAATCTATGGCCAATTCCAAGAAAATCAAAAAAGAGGAGGGATGGACATTTCGGTTATCATGGGTCATCTCATGGGCCTCCTGGTTCATCTGGCTCTTTTTTGGAGCAGAGGGGGGGTTACTACCCACGTACAAGAGCTCATCAGGCCAGGGGAGGATTATAAATTTGTCAGACGTCCCCCTTTCCAATAATGATTATGCGGTTCTCTCTAAGGGTTTGGGATTTATTCCCTCAAACCGCTATGACTGCTTCAGCTGGGTTAAAGACCTGGAGCTATTTGAGAGAAAGCTGAAGTGGAAACTTTTCTTTGAACATAACACACGGGATCAGTGTAGGACTTTGGGCATTCAAGAGGAGGACTTTGAATGTTATCAGTCCCTCACTGATCTCCTCAAAGATAACGCTAAAGGAAGGGGAGACGGTCCCTTCACCTGCCTGAAGAGGCCGAGTAAGAAATCTCCACCGGTCAGTAACTGTACCAGTGTTGACATTTTTCTTAAACTTGTACAGGATGACTTGATGAAAATCCCTCAATCATCCCCAGGTCTCCATTTTAATCTTACAGAAGGGGAATCTTTGGCACTTGATCGGCTATCAAAGAATGATGGTTTGATTATAAAAAAGTCCGACAAGGGCGGGAATCTTGTGGTCTTAAGTCATTCTAAATATCTTGACATGTGTTACTCTCTGTTGAAGGATAGGGGGACGTATGAAAGGCTACCCAGTGACCCCACAAGGACTTATGTTGATATCCTCTTGCCAATTCTGGAAAAAGCTAGGGTTTCTGGCTTGATTTCAGATAACGAACATGAGTTTTTAGTACCACAGTGTCCAGTGATCCCTGTATTTTACGCACTCCCTAAGGTGCACAAGGGTCTGGAGCCACTTAGGGGCAGGCCTATTGTGGCAGGGATTAGTTCCTTATCCCAAAATGTCGGCATCTATGTGGACAAAGTCCTACGTCCATTTGTTACCTCTCTCCCGTCCTATGTTCGGGATACCCCCCATCTATTGCAAATCCTGGAGGATGTGAGTGTTAGCCCAGATACCATCTTGGCCTCTATCGATGTTGAGGCACTGTATAGCTCGATCCCCCATGAATTAGGTATACAGGCAGTGAATTTTTTTCTAAGGACTAGAGCCGTTGAATGTGAAAGGCACAGTGATTTCATTGAAGAATTACTGTCCTTCACATTACATCACAATTACTTTTTATTTGATACCAAGTACTTCCACCAACTCAGGGGTATAGCTATGGGGAGCCCTTGTGCCCCCAGTTACGCTAATTTATTCCTGGGTTGGTGGGAGGAAACGGTAGTTTTTGGGGGGGAGGATGGGGCATCTCATCAATGTATCGGACTTTGGGTCCGATACATTGATGACATCCTCATCCTCTGGTCAGGATCCATCTATGATTTTGAGCAATTTGTTCGGGATCTTAACAACAACTCCTTAGGGCTGAGATTTACCCACACGTGTGATCTTAATTCTATTACCTTCTTGGACTTAGTAATAGTAAAAGACGGGAAGGGCAAGATCCAGACACTTACACATCGCAAGCCCACGGCAACCAATTCTCTCTTAAAATGGGATAGCCATCACCCTCTTCCTCTTAGAAGAGGGATCCCGAAGGGGCAATTCCTGCGAATTCGCAGGAATTGCTCCAGAGAGGATGACTTCGAAAACCAGGCAGCAGATCTTTTTGATCGGTTTTTGGAGCGTGGCTACCCGAGACGCATCTTACAGCAGTCGTATGCATATGCCCAAAGTACCAATAGACACTCGCTTATGACACCGAGGATACGTGATAACAACTTGAATATCACACGTATTATTAGCACTTATGACACCCAATCAGATAGAGTATTTTCGATAATTAAAAAACATTGGGGGATTTTGAGGGCTGACCCCGACCTGTCTAAACATATCTCAAAATCACCATGTATTACATATAGACGGGGACGCTCCCTGGGTGATAGACTTTCTCACAGCATGTACCAGGCACCGAGACCAGAAGGAACTTGGTTGGACAGAAAAATTATTGGCATGTTTCGCTGTGGTAACTGTAAGTATTGTGGGTCAATGGAACAATGTAAGGGGTTTAAGAGTGCGGCCACCGGGAAAACGTTTTATCTGCGCGATTTCAGCAATTGTAGGACCTCCGGAGTTGTCTATAGGGCGTCTTGCACGTGTCCTATGGACTACGTTGGCAAGACGCTTAGAGAACTCCGGAGGAGGGTGGGGGAACATCTTTCTGACATTCGGAACAAACGCGATACACCTATCTCCCGCCATATTAATACAATCCACTGTGGCGATTTAACTCATGTTCGTTTTTCTGTGATTGAGCTGGTAAAACCTAGCCCTAGAGGTGGAGACTTCGATAGGCCCCTTTTACAGAGGGAGTCAGCATGGATATTCAGACTGGGCTCCCTTACACCAAGGGGGCTTAATGAACAGCTTTCTTTCAACTGTTTCCTCCCCACTTAGTATAGACAGGGTGTATACTGTTTTAAAAATTCTATTATGCCCTACTCTGGAAGAATATCCCCTTTTATTTAAGGGGATGTATCTATATTGATGGATATGATTATCATTAATACTGTCTGTGGAATGTACTTGCCCTTGGTATTCCTGTGGTGAATATGATTTATGTTGCGCCTATTGTCTTAATACTGTATAATATCTAACCTAATCAAAGATTGCATTATGTATATTTTATCATGCGCTTTGAGCCTTTATTTGTTTTAAATATTATATGTTATCTATCCTAATCAAAGGATGTATTATCTATATGTCATGTTGATTTCTTGGAGAAGTGGGATGATGTCCCTTGGTACTATGGTGCTTAATTAAGCTATATTGCACCACTGCGTCAGCGATAGTATCAGTGGGTGCATTATCTATCTAAGTGAAAATTAAAGGCACCACGCATGCGCGCTCATACTCCTCCTTATCGGGTCATGTGATTATTTACCCTGATGACGCCTAGCGTTGTATCTATGGAGACCGCGCGCATGCGCGGTGGCCCCTTCCTGTATGCCAGTAGGTCTGACGTGCTGGGCTCGTGTGGTGCGCGCGAAGTGCGCGCGCGATACCGGGCATGCGCAGTCAGGAGCTGCAAGGGAGACGGCCTGTAGGTGACTTGATCCTTACAGGCTTCCATCTGGAGCGCGCGCCGGGCGCGCGCTGTATTGGGCATGCGTACAGGGTGCTCTGCTAGCATCCGCCCTATCGGCCCCCAGGTGTACCGAATGATATATGGTATATATATACCGCATATGGTAGTGCAGATCCATGGCGATCACTTGGACTGTGGTGGTCATCTGCACAGTACTAAACTGTACCACGCTGATCCTGTTTCTGACGCCATGGACCTGCACACCTGATTCTTATATCATTCTGGGCAAGTACTTTCTGCATATCTGTCCTCATTTTATCTTTCATGCTATTGTGTCCTCAAATTGTGCACTTGTATGTATCTGTGAAGATGTAATTTACCCTCTCACTGTATATGCTGTGATACTATGTCATGATATGTATATTTCCCTGGTTGTATTAGTTGTAATTCATGTATTTTCTTGGGGGAGCTACTGGTCTCAATGTGTCTCTCTCATACAATTGTAGTCTTGGCATCTAATGTGATTATGTAAATAGCCTGTCCTCTTCTTTCCAGAGTTGTGTATCTAATCTGTAATTGCATTGGCCAGTGAAGGAATAGTCATTGTTCTTTACAGCAGGGGATCCCTTCATCTACTGTGGCTGGCAGACATATTGGAGCCCTGTGATGGACCAAACCATTGATGATAGGATGTGTGACCCCTACCCCCTGAACGAACATGGTGGGCTGGTCAAGCAGCACAGACAATGCATTTCCCTTTTGTAACTTCAGAGTGAGCTGAAACTTGAAGAGAGCAGGAGCCCCGGCCTGGGTAGCTGTGGACACAGACGGAGCTAGGCCTGTGTGGCGGCCCGTGGGATTGTGTGGAACTCTTTGGACTACTGTAAGGACGATTGCTTTGTTATCCGGTCCGAGGATTGTCGGGAAGGGCCCCCGAATCTGTTTTACGTGGACTTATCGTGTGCTGTTCCAGTGTTCTTGTGAATAAACCTGTTGGATCGTCCCTCGGCCTCGTCCATCCTTTGCTCTCTTGTACACTCCCGTCACAGTATCTCCATGTTGATATGGTATATTTGCCTCATAGCCTCCTGATGAACCGCACTCTCTGTGTGGGGAAACGCGTCGAGGTGGAGTTACTGAGGTGGAATTCTATCAAGGCTGATGGTTTACTCCTATTATAAGGACATCTGAAGAGCATTATTACCTGGACTGTATGGACTGTCATGATTCAAATCTTTGGTGAACAAATACAGCCTACAAGTTAAGTCCTATGCTCCAAAGCGATGATTGTGAACCACCGCCGCTTTTCTATGTGTTTATGTCACTGACATTTTATATGTATATGACCCCTAGGTCATAGGCTTGATTAACACTGTGGTGTGGATTTTATTGTAATAAAAAATTGTTAATTATTGGGAATATTCTGTTTATCTTGATGTGTGGGATACCAAGGAAGTAGGTCTCTGACGTGGATTATTGCCAGGGCGTGCAAAATTGCGTCCCCTGTCACCTTCGGCTTTCCACTTATAGGCCCTCCTTGTAGAGTAACCCATGATATCTCTATTAAGTTTTTTAAGTTTATATGTTTTAATCTCCTTCTCCCACTTCTCCAACTTCTGCTCCATCTCTAAATTGAACCAAGTAATAACCCCCGGTGTGCATTTCTCATTAATCGTTTTCTCAAGGGATTCAAGTTCCAGCTCGATTGTGGTGAGGGAATTGGAATTATGTGACCTCAATAATGTCAAAAATCCCTTAGAGCAATTCTGGGCCAATTCCTCCCATTTGGTTTTAAACTCTTCCTCCTCAAGAATGAACGAGGACAACACTTGGATCCTAAGACCCCGTGGAACAAAACCCTTCTCGAGGTATTTACCCAGGAAGGCTCTGTTCCACCTGAGTTTGGTCCGTTTTTTGGACAGCTCCTTATATTTGGCAATCATTGCATCATCCGAACAAATACCATTGCTCCCCTCACCTATGTCACCATTAGTCATCAATACGCCATCATTTTGAGAGAGCCAGATGTTATCCCTGGCT
The DNA here is from genome assembly GCF_048569485.1 of Anomaloglossus baeobatrachus. Taxonomy (NCBI): domain Eukaryota; kingdom Metazoa; phylum Chordata; class Amphibia; order Anura; family Aromobatidae; genus Anomaloglossus; species Anomaloglossus baeobatrachus. Next base: position 108,434,131 of record NC_134355.1, on the reverse strand, counting down.
CTAAAGTTCATGTTGGCTCTGGAGAAGAGGTCTGTGAAAAACACAGAAAAAATACAAGTTAGGGAAAAACTCCACAAGGCCATACAAAGAAAGCGGGGGGAGCCTGATTGTAATCAGCAGACCACCTGCTGCACAAGCTTATAAACATATTAATGACATGAACAGAGAACAAAGCTTTTGTAGTGCAAAGAAAAATGAAATTTATTATGACAAAGGTGACAATTCATTTTGAGTTAAAATCAATAAAAACAGAGACCATTCATTTGCAAGTTAGTGCATATTATTCCCCTATTTATGAGTACAGACAACAATTCCACTTGGATGACACATGGGAACTTAATGGTAACACATATGTATTTGTATACACCACGTGGTGTCCAAACAGGAATAAAGTCAGTAACATATAGATAGAGTCACAGATATATATTGCATATTGCCCATGGGAGAAGGGTATGGGGGAAAGTCCCAGGAGATTGAGGAAGTAGCAAGCATTCAGGGATATACCACTGGGAGTATTAGCAGCGATCAGTCATAAAAGGAAACCGGAGTCTGGTTGTGGTGGCCCGCGCATGCACCAACACGTCACTTCCGGGTTCTCTGATAGTAGCTATTTAAATCAGCATCTGATGGGAACACGCTACAGCACCTCTCCCCTGAAGAAGAAAGAAAATCTGTATTGAAACGTACGTTGGGCTGGTTTGAGGACCTTTTGATGAGACTGACCGCTGTTACATTTCTGTATCTGGCATTTCCCTAGGCAGGTTTGAGGATCTGGACTTCACAAGAAGCGTGGTCCCCAGACCCGGTGTGTTATGGAAGCTCACACCTAGGGCAATATAGGTCCCATGCTCCACTGATAAGCCTCCAAATAATATTTTCCCCTGATGAATCGATAAGAGGAAACGCGTTGGGAAGAAACCAAAGGAGGGCATTGAGCATACTCTAGCTATTACCTTTGGGCTGAATTAACATTGTGCATCATGTCCCATTTAAGGTAATATCTATTTCTTTTTCTGCCAGAGAGGATGGGTGAAATATGATACCCTATTTCTGCCAGATGCAAAACAGCAATTTGAGGTAAAAAACAGATATTGTGTGTAACTGCACTACCCTTTGGATAAGAGCATTTGATAATGAGGTACCATAGGAGTAATTGATATCTGACCTATCCTTTTCTGGTGAGGTTTTGAATATCTCCTGGAATTGAATACTCAACTTGTTGTGTCCGTCTATTTTGTGTGATTATTTGCACGGGTGAATATTAGACCTTGAGTCGATTTTAATAGACTTAATTAAAAGCTAAATTTTAACTTTATTGCCATTTGCTGTACATTGTTCTATTCCTGGTAATAATTTCTCCTACTGTTAGACCTTTCAGCAACTCTGTGGCAGTGTGCTGTTTAAATTTGTTACCGAAACAAATTAGTTTAACCAGAGTCTGATGTCGCTTCACTGACGCAGTGCTGCCGTGCTTCCAGTTTGTGATTGATATGGATGACAATTCAAAGATAGAAGATGAGGAGAAGTAGGGGATGCAGGAACCGGTATAGGAGTACCAAGAGACAACTGCCACCATGAGATTATGGAAAATCTCAGTGTCCACATGCCAAATGGCAACATTTCCAAGGTAAGTAGCCTGGAAATGTGCCCATTTAGTGTTTGGGCCTGTGGGTGGTTGGTTGGGTATTTCCACTTACATTCAAAGACCTGTGATAGAGTAAGCTGGACACTACACTGAGACAAGAAAGTGGATGTGGTTGCTAATGGTGGTTGCGAATGTGCAACGACAGGTGCAGGGAGGGAGGCATTCGAACCTGCGTCCTGGACAGAGAATTGCCCAGCATGTAGCACCGGAGATGGGGCAGTTGTGTCACCTGCAGACACTGATTGCTGATCCAGGCATTCGGTCCACTGACTCGTCTGCATGGATGATATGCGCTTGAATATCCTGGTGGTGGTCAGGTTAGTAGTGGCCAAGCTCCTGCTGATCTTGGTATTACACAGGTTGCAAGAAACTGTTTTCTTGTTGTCTGCACTTTCTGTTAAAAAGCGCCAGACTGGGGAACACTTAACCCTTTGCCTGGGATCTTGCCGTGTGTGAGTGTTCTGGGGAACAGTTGCCTGCCTTCTTCCTCTGGCCACCCCACTACCTTTTCTGTTTTGTTGCGGAGCTGCAGAGCTTCCCCTTTGTACTGTTGTGCTCGCTCAACATGCCACTTTGCGAGGTGGGCTCAGTGATATCATCGTTAGGGATGAGTGAGTAGTGAAATACTCAGACTCACTATACTCATAACGAGAAGGTCCTAATACTCGGGTACTCGTTACGAGTAGCGAGTCCAATGCAAGCCAATGAGAAATGCGAGTAATTTTCTGCTGGACCCTACAAAGCGGTCTGGGGGCCAAGTAAAAGGCTGAAATGGATGCATAATTGTTTAAAAGTCGGGCGGTAAAAAGCCGCTGGCTTTTTTAAGCAATCAGCTGATGCACGCTCCCCGCCTGGGTCCTTCACTCCCTGGTGCTGCGCTCCCCGCTGCCCTGTGCTTTGCTCCCCACTCCCTGTTGCTGCGCTCCCCACCCAGTCCTAACTTAGGATCGGGCAGGGAGGCGGCAGGGGAGCAAAGCACCGGGCAGCGGGGAGTGCACCACCAGGGAGTGTGCATCAGCTGATTGCTTAAAAAAGCTGGCGACTTTTTACCACCTGCATTCATTTCAGCATTTTTACTTAGCCCCCAGACCTCTTTGTAGGGTCCAGAAGACAATTACTCAAATTTCCCTTTTGACTTACATTTGACTTGATGCTCCTAATGAGTAATTTCAAGGATACTCACGGAGTAACAAGTAGCACGAATACCATACTACTTGGCAAGTACCGAGTAGTATCGAGAATACTCGCTCATCCCTAATCATTGTCCACCACCTCTTCCAGTTCCGCACTCTGATCCTCCTCCTGCCTTGCTGACTTAATACCAAGGCATATTGGTAACTCTGTGTTATCATTATCCACCTGCTGAGACAGTAATTGCTGTCTCCCACATCTTCCTGTGACTGCGGCTGCTCAAATACTTGGGCATCACGACATACAATCTCTTCTTGTTCTTCTCTAAACGTCTACACTGGGAGGCCCAAAGAAGCCCTAAATGGAAAGGTAAAGTGCTTTTTAGAGAGTTTAAGTGTGTTATCACTAATTTTCTGGGACACGCTATAGAGAGTGGAAGGTGGATCAGGGTGAGAATTATGATGTCCAGACTCTCGGCTAGTGAGACTGGACCAAGTGGAAGACAGGTTAGTCCTGGGAACCAGATTAGAGCATTGTCTGCAGGGGCGGACTCGCCCACCAGGAGGTCGGGAGAACCCCCGGTGGGCCCCTGCTATTGATGGCCACTCCCCCTAGGCCCCATCCCCCTACCCCCTTTGGGCCCCTATGGATGTGTGTCAGAGGCCCCACCCCAGCCGGTAATTTCACTAATCATATCGGCACATTGCCGATATGATTAGTGACAATCCCATTTCCTCTGGAGCGGCAAGCAGGGAGAGCGTTATCCCCGCTGTCACTGTCAGTGCCGCGCGGCTCTGACTCATCTGCGCAGCGACACTGCAGGAGGAGGCAGTCTCAGAGTGATGACTGCTTCCTTCCTGTGCAGGTGCTGGCAGCATCGCGCTGTGCGCTGCGGAGGACGGACCAGCGTCACCCCACTGGCTGCCGCAGCACGTGAGTGTAGAAGGCGGGGGCCCGAGGGAGGGTGCGGGGACCCGGGGAGCGAGCAGGGGCCCCGGGGGGGTGCGGGGGCCTGGAGAGTGAGCAGGGGCCCCGGGGGGGGTGCAGGGGCCCGGAGAGCAAGCAGGGGCCCCGGGGGGAGAGTGCGGGGGCCCGGGGAGCGAGCAGGGGCCCCGGGGGGTGCGGGGGTCTAGAGAGCAAGCAGGGGCCCCGGGGGGTGCAGGGGCCCGGGGAGCAAGCAGGGGCCCCAGGGGGGTGTGCGGGGGCCCAGAGAGCGAGCAGGGGCCCCGGGGGGGGTGCGGGGGCCCGGAGAGCGAGCAGGGGCCCTGGGGGGGGGGGGTGCGGGGGCCCGGAGAGCAAGCAGGGGCCCTGGGGGGAGTGCAGGTGCCCAGGAAGGGTGTACGGGAGCCCCGGAGGGGGGGTGCGGGGTCCCGGGGAGTGAGCAGGGGCCCCTCATACTCACCTGTCTGCAGCCCCCTGGTGCCATGTCCGCTCCCGGTACCGCGGCTCCGGCTGTGTGCAGACGGCCGGGACACCTCCAATAGCTGCAGGACCTGGCGCTGATCACCTGATGCGGTCACCTGATGGAATCAACTGACAGTGATAGTGACAGCGGGGACGCCGGCTTTTTACTACCCGGCCGGCTAAACTATCAGCTGATGCCGTCAGGAGACTTTATCAGCTGATTACTGCCGGGTCCTGCATTGATCGGTCTGACAGGAGTCTGCACAGAAGTGTGTGGGGTTTTTTTCTTTTTTTTTTGCACTGATGCATCAGCTGATTGTATAATCGGCTTTTATACAATCAGCAGATGTGTGATGTGATTCAGGCCTTGATCCTGACACATCATCAGATCGCTTTGCCTTCCAGCAAACGATCAGATGATATTGGATCTGGATTGGACGGCGCGGGACCCTGACCCAGGATTACTGCGGAGGGGAGTTCTTTATTTCAATAAAGATGGAGTCACTAATTGTGTTGTGTTTTATTTCTAATAAAAATATTTTTCTATTGTTGTGGTTTTTTTTTATCTTTACTAGAAATTCATGGTGGCCATGTCTAATATTGGCGTGACACCATGAATTTCGGGCTTAGGGCCAGCTGATAATATACAGCTAGCTCTAACCCCATTATTACCCAGCGAGCCACCCGACATCAGGGCAGCTGGAAGAGTTGGATACAGCGCCAGAAGATGGCGCGTCTATGAAAGCGCCATTTTCTGGGGTGGCTGCGGACTGCAATTTGCAGAAGGGGTGCCCAGAAAGCTTGGGCACCCTGAACTGCGGATTCCAATCCCCAGCTGCCTAGTTGTACCTGGCTGGACTCAAAAATATGGCGATGCCCACGTCATTTTTTTTTAATTATTTAATGAAATTCATGAAATAAAAAAAAAAAGGGCTACTCTATATTCTTGGTTCCCAGCCGGGTACAAATAGGCAGCTGGGGGTTGGAGGCAGCCCATAGCTGCCTGCTGTACCTGGCTAGCATACAAAAATATGGCAAAGCCCACGTCATTTTTTTGGAGGGCAAAAAACTCCTGCATACAGTCCTGGATGGAGCATGCCAAGCCTTGTGGTTCTGCAGCTGCTGTCTGCTCTCCTTCATGCACTAGTGGAGAATGAAGAACATATTGAAGAAGGAAATGACATCAGACCTTTTTTTTCAACATTCTTTAATGGCATTGTTCACTGATAAAAAAACGCATAAAAAAATCAGTGAGCAAAAACGCAGCCAAAAACGCACAAAAAACGCAGTGTGAAAAAAACACCTAGTGCGCACATACCCTTAGTGTGCAGAGAGCTGCGGAGGACGGAAGAAAGAGGAGAGGCCGCCGATGCTTGGAGCATGTAAGCGCTCAGTGAGCTGAAGATGCAGGGAGAGGGGCCACATAAGATGGCAGCTATATGTGGCTATATGGGGAGAGGGGCCACATTAAGATGGTAGCTATATGTGGCTATATGGGGAGAGGGGCCACATAAGATGGCAGCTATATGGGGAGAGGAGCCGCATTAAGATGGCAGCTATATGGGGAGAGGGGCCACATAAGATGGGAGCTATATGGGAAAAGGAGCACATGGGATGTGATCTGCTGGGGAAAGAGGCCATAATGGGATGGGATCTGCTGGGGAAAGAGGCCATAAGGGGATGGGATCTGCAGGGGAAAGAGGCCATAATGGGATGGGATCTGCAGGGGAAAGAGGCCATAATGGGATGGGATCTGCAAGGGAAAGAGGCCATAATGGGATGAGATCTGCAGGGGAAAAGAGGCCATAATGGGATGAGATCTGCAGGGGGAAAGAGGCCATAATGGGATGAGATCTGCAGGGGAAAAGAGGCCATATTGGGATGAGATCTGCAGTGAAAAAGAGGCCATAATGGGATGAGATCTGCAGGGGAAAAGAGGCCATAATGGGATGGGATCTGCAGGGGAAAAGAGGCCATAATGGGATGGGATCTGCAGGGGGAAAGAGGTCATAATGGGATTGGATCTGCAGGGGAAAGAGGCCATAATGGGATGAGATCTGCAGGGGAAAAGAGGCCATAATGGGATGGGATCGGCAGGGGGAAATAGGCCATAATGGGATGGGATCTGCAGGGGAAAAGAGGCCATAATGGGATGGGATCTGCAGGGGAAAGAGGCCATGATGGGATGGGATCTGTATGGGGAAGGTCGTATGTTCCAAGTTTAGCAGGGCTCCTTTAGTAATAATTTTTAAAAACTGTAGAAAAATCATTTAATACAATATGACTGACAGTGACTGGAACAACTGGTGCTGGACAGGAGAGGAAGGGGAAGGAGATTTTACTTTAAATTACTTGTATTTTTTGGTTGAGGAAATTGCGTGAAAATGGGTGTGGCTAACAAAATGGGTGTGGTTATAGAATGGGTGTGGTTTTCAAATGGGCGGGGTTTACAGAGAACCTGTTAAAAATTTGAATCCCACTCCTGCTATATACAGTACAATAACTGCATGGTGCTGGTGGGCCCCAAGATTGATTTTTCCTGGTGGGCCTCAGGTACTCCAGTCCGCCGCTGATTGTCTGCCATTCAATCCACCATCTGTTCACACTGTTCTGGCTTCCAAAGAGGTGTCCTAGGCCCCCCTGCAAAGTGAGACAGGAAGTTCTGTCTATATGAAAGTGTTTTTGTTGTTTTCCCGTAACTGGCACAGTTTGCCCTGGCCCACAGCTTCTGCATGAACCAACATCGGCATTGAGCACTTCCATTGTCTATACCGAATGACTTGCACATTTTAAATTAAAAATGCAGCTATGAGAAGTTACATTAGAGAATAGAATCATTGGAATTCGCCCTGATAGGGACTTTTGGGTTAACGTAGCAGAAACAAGGAATGTAAGGCAATAATCACCGACTAGATATCTATAATACAATATCCTTTCTCCACCAGCTCTCCAAACACTAATTACAGTAAGAGCAGTATTATTAAAGAATATAATAATTTGAATGAGCCTTGAAAAGGACTTTTTAGGGTTAACATAGCAACAGCAAGAAATGAAAGGCAATAGTCAGTGCCTAGATGCTTGTAATACACTATACCTTCTCCATCAGCTCTCCCTACACTAACTGCAGAAAGAGGAGTTTTGTTAGAGAATATAATAATTCAGTGAGCACTGATAAAAGCTTTTTGGTTAATGTAGCAGCAGCAAAGAATGTAAGGCAATAATCACTGTCTAGATGCGTGTAATACACTATTCTCTTTCCAGCAGCTCTTCCTACTCTAATTGCAGCTAAGAGTGGTATTATTAGAGAAGATAATATATTTGAATCAGCCCTTAACCCCTTAGCGACCCATGACGTACTGGGTATGTCATGGATCGTGTGCAGTTAATGCCGTGGGCAGGCAGCGGCGATCCGCGCACATATCAGCTGTTATCAACAGCTGACATGTGTGCCTGCTAGTCTCGGGTGGAATCGCTTCCACTCGCGGCCATTAACCCCTTACATCTCGCTGCCAAAATCTGGCAGCGAGATGTATATGCGCGCCGCCATGACAGTCACTTACCCCGCCCCCATCAAAAGTCATGTGACATGATCACGTGACTTTTGGTGGTTGCCATGGTAGCAAAGGGTCATGTGATTATGCCGGTAGCTAACATGAGTCACTTCCTCTCAATGCCAGAATACAGCCGGCATTGAAAGTAAAGCACCAAATCTGCAGTTCTCAGCTCTGTAGCTGTGATCTGCAGATAGGGCAGAGCGATCAGATAGCTGATCGCTATAGCCCCTAGGGTGGGACTAGTAAAATAAAAAAAAAGTTAAAAAAAGTTTTAAAAAATAAAAAAACCTAAAAGTTCAAATCACCCCCCTTTCACCCCATTGAAAATTAAAGGGTTAAAAAAATAATAATATACACATATTTGGTATCGCCGCGTTCAGAAATGCCTGATATATCAAAATATGAAATCAATTAATCTGATCATTAAACAGCATAACGGCAAAAAAATTCCAAACGCCAAAATTACGTTTTTTGCTCGCTGCAAATTTTACGCAAAATGCAATAACAGGTGATCAAAACGTAGCATTTGCGCATAAATGGTACCGTTAAAAATGTCAGGTCGAGAAGCAAAAAATAAGCCATCACTGCGCTATAGATCCCGAAAAATGAGAATGCTACGGGTTTTGGAAAATGGCGCAAAACATGCGCCACTTTTTTTGGACAAGGTTGTGAATTTTTTTTAACCCCTTAAATACAAGTAAACCTATTCATGTTTGGTGTCTACAAACTCGCACTGACCTGAGGCATCACATAGATACATCAGTTTTACCATATAGTGAACACAGTGAATAAAATATCCCAAAAACTATTGTACGATCACACTTTTTTTGCAATTTTTCCGCACTTGTAATTTTTTTGCCGTTTTCCAGTAGTACACTATATGGTGAAACTTATGGTTTCATTTAAAAGTACAACTCGTCTCACAAAAAACAAGCCCTCATATGGCAAGATTGACATAAAAGTAAAAACGTTACGGCTCTCGGAAGAAGGGGAGCAGAAAACAAAAACGCAAAAACGGAAAGTGCCTGGGGGCTGAAGGGGTTAAAAGGTCTTTTGGGATAACATAGTAGCAGAAAATAATGCAAGGCAATAATCACGCTAATACACTCTCCCTTCTCCAGCAGCTCTCTCTACACTATATCTAAGGTACAGTTTGCTGAGCATGATGTCCCCAGCTCTTATATAGACACGTGGATGCACTACACTCAGCCAATCACAGTAATGCCTGTAGGCAACATGGATATTATTATTATTATTATTATTTATTATTATAGCGCCATTTATTCCATGGCGCTTTACAAGTGAAAGTGGATATTGCATTACCATGAATGTCAGGCAATCCCCGCATGATTAGTGGCTAAAAAGCTGCTGCAAAGCAAGCAGAGCAGAAAGTATCAAACATGCCAAGCACCCCAATGCTTGAAGGAGTAACGAGCAGTGCCAAACTCATCACTAATGTTTACCTTATCCTTATTAGTTTCTATTTTCTACTCCTGGTGAAATTACCCATTAAGCCGATGACTGTCTAAGAGAGATCACTAATGCAGCTACTGAATAGCTATGTACTGAAGGTATCTTCTGATATTTCTTGTTTGTCATGACAGTTCTAGGATGTAGACTTAACTGAGGATTGGGTAACCGGAGTTAAGAAGTAAGTGAAAAGTTTTGCAGTCGTGGTCATGGGGACAATATTTTTGGATACACCCATATAATATCCTGTGTTTGCTCATGCTATAAATTATTTTCTGTGTATCTCTTTTCAGTTTTGTGAACACTGTATTTCTTTCAAAGGATTACTAAATGCTGGTTGTAAAAATGGTAGAACAGCTAAACAAGAAAACTATTAAGTTTTAAAATATAGCAATTGTCTTGATATAACTTGTCAAAATCTTATTTAATATCTTTGCATAAAGTGTCAGTGTCGAGTAGGCAAGAGAAAAAAAAAGATGATTGGCAAAAATGGAAATGTGAGAGTTTCCATTTTTGATATAATACATCTGGAGGAAACATTTCCTTCAGCCACAAGGCAGCGGCAGTGGATTGCCACACTTTTATAGCTGTGGTGTGTCAGGGCACCAGCAGAGGGAGCTGGAGTCCTGATGGATAGAAACTGTACTGTGCAGAATCACCCGGGGAGCTGAAGCACAGTGTGGGCTGATGCAATACCTTACCGCACCAGCAGGGGGAGCAGATGCCACGAGGCATGTGGAGGATGGTCAAACAGGCTGGGTCGAATACCGTGAGAAGCAGAAGAAGACCGGAGGGACGCGCAGGAGAAAGATTGGGGTCAGGCCGAGGTCAGTTCCGGAGGAAGCAACCGAGGAGGGAAGGTAGGAGGGGGAGAAAACAATAAGCGGGCAGGAAAGGAACAAAGGAACGAAGGTATATCAAGGGAAACAGACGAAGATTAAGGGGACAAGACACAGACAGAGGACGGGAGCACAGGGAAGATGGATCACGATCAAACACTTACATGGACCAGCAATCACAGCAGAGCAGAGCTTAGCTTATAGCTGGTTCACCAGAGATGATCCCACTTAAAGCATCCAGGCTCTGGAAATGAGGCCCAGGAGAATGCTCCACGCTCTAGCCATGTGGCAGGGGAGACCAAACCATGACATTGTGCCTACACACATCACCTCCAGGTGAGCACTACCATCGCTTATACTTTTCTTTTACCGGATGGTATTGCCCTATTTTGTGTGTGCTTCAATCCCTCTCTAGAACTTCTAAAAAAAAAAAAGATATTAGCATTTATATAAAATGTTCCCAAAGGGTGCAAAAACTAAACTATATAAATAACCAGCATAGCCCAGTTATGTACCGCAAAAATGAAAAATCCGCAGTGAGATTATAACAACCTTTCACCTACCAAATATTTTCTCAAAAATACTTCAAAAATAGGACACTTTTGGTAATATTTATGTAATCAAAAGTTTTTCGAACACTTTAACTCAATATCAATAAGTGTCTACGTTAAATTATTAGAGCCACTACAGCTGTACTGAAAACTTAACATTATTTATTTTGCACTGGTTTACACTAGAGTGCCTTTTAATTAAGATTTTATGCCATTATCCAGGCAAAATGCCCACCGAGTGAACAGTAAGAAGCATCTGCTCCGAAAACACGCGACTTTCAAATATGGTTCTTAAACTGTCTTCTTATCAATCACTCTGACGAGCTTCATATCACAAATTCTGTTTCCTTTTCTGAGGTCCAATATCACTTTGTCACTGCCAAGAATATCGTAATTAACCCAATGCTTGCCAGATGGACTGATTGTTTTATAACTATAGACAAAGCTGTATTTATGACAGTTGGTGCTTGAAATTTAGAAGAAAAAAATATTAAACTTTCATTATCGTATTTTAGAGGTAAATCTTTTTCCATTTTTACAATGCTTTTTTTTATATAACAAAATAACAACTGCATTGCTCCATTTTAATTAATCTTCAGCCTGCGCTTTTCGTTTCCTATCTCATAACATTGTTCTTGTCGTATACCTTTGATTGTCTGTCTTTGGAAAAAAAATCAATATGTTTCAGACGTCTCTTTCTATTTCTGAAAAATAAAAATCTTATACAACAATACGACAAGAGTCCCTGACAGCAGGTAAAACAACTATATTTAGATTTGTGAAATGCCTTTGAGTTTCTTTTGTTAATGTCATCGGTGTAGCACAGTAAGATGCAAAATTGGTAATAGTAAGAAACATAGCACACATTTTTCTATTAGCTTAAACAACCTTACCAAGCAAAGGTAAATTCATATAAACCTACATTCCCACTGTTTGGAACCATAGTGGATTTTCCTCTGTGTATTAGTTTGCGGAAAATCTGCTGCATTTTACAGCACCGGCAGCAAAGTTTAAGAGATTTTAAGAAATCTCATGCACAATTGACAGGAGCTAAAGGTTTGAGACCTGCAGAATGTTAATTTGTGCTACGGAGTATTACTCTTAGAAATGTTCGGCTTCTCCATACCTTTTTTTGCAATTATATACGCAATGGTAAATATCAAAGCAGGACCTCTGCTGACAGAGGTCCATAGTTCATGCATTCCTTGGGAATATAGCCTAAAGCCTGCTTTACACCTTACAATTAAGCATACGATATCGTATGCGAAGTGACATGCCCCCATCGTATGTGCGGCACATTCAATTTGTTGACCGTGTCGCACAAACGATTAATTGTCGTCACACGTACTTACCTACCATACGACCTCAATGTGGGCGGCGAACATCCACTTCCTGGAGGGGGAGGGACGTTCGGCGTCACAGCGACGTCACACGGCAATAGAAGCGGAGGGGCGGAGATGAGTGGGACGTAAACATCCCGCCAACCTCCTTCCTTCCGCATAGCCGGTGGTAGCTGCAGTGGGACGCAGGTAAGCTGCAGTTCATCATTCCCGGGGTGACACACACTGCGATGTGTGCTGCCTCGGGAACATTGAACAACCCGACGTTCAATTTTTAGGTTTTGAACGACGTGTATGCGATCAATGTTTATTCGTTCAATCGCAATCGCACGTAGGTTTCACACACTACAATATCACTAACGATGCCGGATGTGCGTCACCTATGACGTGACCCCGCCGACACATCATTAGATATATTGTAGCGTGTAAAGCCCGCTTAAGAGTTGAGGTTGTCTGTGTTGTTATTGATGTTATTGGGTTGACAAATCAATCATAAATATGGTGCTTCAAAAAAACTGTTCTGTAAATCTTGTTGGAAAAATGAGAAATTGCTGATAATAACCCTATTAACTGCCTAACAAATACAATTATACTTAAAAAATTATGCTGCTGTAAAATAGACTTGTGGTAAATGTTGTTTATTAACTATTTTGTGAGACATAACTCTCTTGTCTAAGGGCATAAAAATAAAAAGTGTGAAAATTGCTAAATATTGCATATTTTGACCAAAAAAGTCCAATGTTTTCATCAATAAATGTAAAAAAATTTGACTTAACTTACCACTATTGTGATGCCCTGGCCTATCAGGTCGTCACAGGGTATTGTGCAATCTGCCCTTCTGCACGGTATCCACCTCCTCCTTGGTTACGGGTCCCTGGCCTTTGGTGTTGCTAAGAACAAGCTATTAAAATCCTAGGAACACTCTGCACCACACCCACCAGACACACCAATGGCTGACCTGAAGGGAATAGGGTCGCCCACTTGGGGGGTTGGTAAGGGGAGGTCAGGAGTGTCAGGAGTAGTTCAGTTGAGGAGTGACTCTAAATAGGAGAGGTCACAAGTAGTGTTGAGGAGTGACTCTCGAGAGGAGAGGTCAGGAGCTGGGCTCCTTGGTTTACTAGGTGGCAGACATTGGTCTGGGCCTGGTAGGAACTGGACTTTGGTCGCAGGGGGATTGTGACAAGGGGCACGGTCTGTTGAGGAGGACAGCCGGCGGTCTTGTGCCATCACCAGGCAGGGGCCAAGGCATGACGGGGTGCGTGGACCCTAGGTCGAAAAGGAGCTTCAAGCATTTTGACAATTTACCCGACGAAGATGGAGCATTAAAGATCCATTCTCCACCTGCTCCAAAATCGGGGTACTAGTGCAACGAGGGGATAGGACTTTCCTACTCCATAGTCCAGAAAATCCCAAGCGTGAACCCTGAGAGCAAGCTCACCCAGTTAGCCATACTGGTGAGCGGGACCCGATAGTTCTAAGCTAGAGGGACCATTTAGAGAAATGTGCTACGGAAAAGTCCACAGGCTAACAAGGATCCAGGCGTGCTCCCTCCTTGCTGCAGTGGTAGTACGAACTTTGGTTTACCATGGTTGTCAGTGGCAGCATTATTGGACTGAGTACTAAAACGATCCCTGACCGTCCCAACGGCACCTCCCTGCCACAAACACCGAGCCCCGGGGCATTTCCCCCTACCCATGGAGGTTAAACATCTGGCTTCCCACATCATCACCAATGGGTCCTTCCCATTGCAGCGGTGGTACTACACCTTACCACGCACCACAGGTGGCATCACGAACTATCCATAAAATCCCCTGTAAATAATCCCCCCTTTATTCCGAGTGTCCGGAGACCCCTCGAGCCACTGCGGATCCGGATCCGAGCAGGGGCGGCAGGCTGCTGATTAGAGTTGAGCGCGGTTCGTGGTTCGAGGTTCTCCAGTTCTAGGCTCGAGTGATTTTGGGGCCTGTTCTAGATCGAACTAGAACTCAAGCTTTTTGCAAAAGCTCGATAGTTCTAGAAACGTTCGAGAACGGTTCTAGCAGCAAAAAAACAGCTAATTCCTAGCTTGGTTTCCGCTGTAATAGTGTAAGTCACTCTGTGAATCACACTATTATGACATTTCAGTGTATAGTGTGCGGGAACAGCGCCTTCAGATCACTGCTGTTTCTATAATGGCGATCGCCATTTTTTTTTTTTTTTTCCTTGTCTTCCTTCCCTAAGCGCGCGCGTCTTGTGGGGCGGGCCAGCATGTCAGCCAATCCCAGACACACACACAGCTAAGTGGACTTTTAGCCAGAGAAGCAACGGCATGTGTGATAGGATGTCCATGTCACATGTCCCTGCATTATAAAACCGGACATTTTCCTCCAGGACGCCATTATCTCTTCTGCGTCCTTGGTGTCAGACATCACTGTCGCAGCTCCGTCCTTTGTCCTATCGCCGATACAGCTGTATGCGCTCCATACACAGCGCTGGACAGCATAGGGATAGCACTTTCTATCAGTCCTTTTAAGGGCTCAAACCGGTAGGGTCAGAGCCATAGGTGACAGGTCCTGAAAACAGCGACAGCGTCTGTGTAGCAAAGGTCAGGGATTTCCTCCCTGCATTTCCCTATTAGGAGGGAATAGAAAGGCAGGCTTCCTTTCCTCTACCCAGAGCCCCACAATCCTGGCACTGTACCCTCCTGTCCTCTGCACACTCCAACTCATTATAACTAAGCCATTATACTAGCAAACACTCAGTGTACCTAGTGGCATCCTAAACGTGGCTATTGGACTTTGCTATAGTCCCACTAGTGCAAAGACATTTGCAGCACCTCTGCCTGCATTGCACACTCCGACTCATGATAACTAAGCCATTATACTAGCAAACACTCAGTGTACCTAGTGGCATCCTAAACGTGGCTATTGGACTTTGCTATAGTCCCACTAGTGCAAAGACATTTGCAGCACCTCTGCCTGCATTGCACACTCCAACTCATGATAACTAAGCCATTATACTAGCAAACACTCAGTGTACCTAGTGGCATCCTAAACGTGGCTATTGGACTTTGCTATAGTCCCAATAGTGCAAAGACATTTGCAGCACCTCTGCCTGCATTGCACACGCCAACTCATTATAACTAAGCCATTATACTAGCAAACACTCAGTGTACCTAGTGGCATCCTAAACGTGGCTATTGGACTTTGCTATAGTCCCACTAGTGCAAAGACATTTGCAGCACCTCTGCCTGCATTGCACACTCCAACTCATTATAACTAAGCCATTATACTAGCAAACACTCAGTGTACCTAGTGGCATCCTAAACGTGGCTATTGGACTTTGCTATAGTCCCACTAGTGCAAAGACATTTGCAGCACCTCTGCCTGCATTGCACACTCCAACTCATTATAACTAAGCCATTATACTAGCAGACACTCAGTGTACCTAGTGGCATCCTAAACGTGGCTATTGGACTTTGCTATAGTCCCACTAGTGCAAAGACATTTGCAGCACCTCTACCTGCATTGCACACTCCAACTCATGATAACTAAGCCATTATACTAGCAAACACTCAGTGTACCTAGTGGCATCCTAAACGTGGCTATTGGACTTTGCTATAGTCCCACTAGTGCAAAGACATTTGCAGCACCTCTGCCTGCATTGCACACTTCAACTCATTATAACTAAGCCATTATACTAGCAAACACTCAGTGTACCTAGTGGCATCCTAATCGTGGCTATTGGACTTTGCTATAGTCCCACTAGTGCAAAGACATTTGCAGCACCTCTGCCTGCATTGCACACTCCAACTCATTATAACTAAGCCATTATACTAGCAAACACTCAGTGTACCTAGTGGCATCCTAAACGTGGCTATTGGACTTTGCTATAGTCCCACTAGTGCAAAGACATTTGCAGCACCTCTGCCTGCATTGCACACTCCAACTCATTATAACTAAGCCATTATACTAGCAATTTTTGCTGCCAGTTTAAGTGCCGTAGTTGCATTGTCAGGGATATTTATTCTTTATTATTCTGCTGTTAATAAAGCTAGACCACCACTTCAATCTACCCCACCTCTCAATTTTTACTACCACATTTTCAGTCCACAATCTTGTCGCAATCAACATGAGTGGCAAAATGACAGATGCTGGTGGAAAAGGGAAGAGGCGTGGTGGAAAAGGCAAAAAAGGTTTTGTCCGTGGGGAAGGTGGCAAAGCTCCATTATCATCTGCTGAAGATAGACCATCTACCAGCAAAAGTAAGATGTCTACTACTTACCGTGGACAATCCGATGTGCTCCCTTTTTTATGGACACAAACAACAGGAACAAAGGTAGATGATGGCCAAAAATGGAAAATGCTTGAATGGATCTCAAGTGGTCCAACAAGTGCCCTCTCAGCCACTTCAAGTACCGCATCCAAAAAACACCAGTCCTCTGAGTTGTCATCCCAATCAAACTTGATTTCTCCCAGCTCTGAAGTCTCCATCAGCCCTGCACAGTATGGTGGAACTGAGATGGCTGAGTCTGCAGAGCTGTTCAGTCACACTATAGCCTGGGAATCAGAGGTCTGCTCCCAAGCTACAGTGAGTACAGAACAGGAAATGGTCTGCAGTGATGCCCAGAACCTTTGTGACTCAGGCCGTGAGGACCAAGTTTCGGAGCATAATGTTGACCCTTTGTCACAAACTGTAACACCTGTGGTTATAGACAATGAGGAACATACTGATGAAGATGAGACTCAGATACCCGATTGGGATGACAACTTAAATATTCGGTCAGGGCAAGAAGAGGCTCGGTCTGAGGGGGAGGGGAGTGCAAACACAACAATTGATGATGAAGTTCTAGATCCCACCTGCTGTCAACCCACAGTCAGGCACTCGAGGAGGTCAACAGAGGTGGTGGAGGAGGATGCAACTGATGACGAAGTTACCTTGCGCCTTCCTGGACAGAGTCGGAGTACTGGTAGCACGTCTACAACTGCATCATCAGCCATCACTCTGCCTCTGAGCATTATTCGGGGTGGATCAACAGGTCACATGGCCTCTAAGCCTTGCCTAGCCTGGTCCTTTTTTGACATAGAAAAAGATCGCCCAAATTATGTGATCTGTAAAATTTGTCATGGTTCTCTTAGTAGAGGTCAAAACCTCAGCAGTTTGACAACTTCTTCCATGAATCGTCACATGAATAAATATCATATGGCCCGGTGGGAAGCTCACCGTGCTGCAATGCGGCCTAGCGGAGCGAACCATCCACCGCCTGCCCCTTCCAGTGCATCCGCGCGCTCGTCATCTTCTAGGACTGTGGGGACAGCTGTCACACCTGTTTTTCCACCCACAACTTCCACCACTGTAACCGCAACAGGCAGTTTGCTTGGTAGGTCGTCAGTTGTTTTGGAAGGGGAAACAAGTGAGTGTGTACAGCTCTCTCAGACATCGATAGCACCAACTTTGGATGAAGGCAACATCATGTCTCCGCCTGCACTTTCCTCACAAACCTGCATTTTTCCAGGGACACCCTACTCAACACCGTCTACACACAGCAGCCAGATCTCTGTCCCTCAGATGTGGACAAATAAAAGGCCATTTCCTGCGACCCATGACAAAGCTAAGAGGTTGACTCTATCCCTCTGTAAGCTGTTGGCTACAGAAATGCTGCCTTTCCGCCTAGTGGACACACAGGATTTTAGAGACCTTATGTCTGTCACTGTGCCCCAGTACCAGATGCCTAGTCGCCACTACTTCTCTAAGAAAGGTGTGCCCGCGCTACACCAGCATGTCGCACACAACATCACCGCTTCCTTGAGAAACTCTGTGTGTGAACGGGTGCATTTCACCACCGATACTTGGACCAGTAAGCATGGACAGGGACGTTACATGTTGCTCACTGGGCACTGGGGAACTATGGTGATAGATGGTGAAGGGTCTGCTGCACAAGTCTTGCCGTCCCCACGACTTGTGTGTCAATCCTCTGTCTGTCCAAGTTCCGCCACTGCTTCTGCATCCTCCACCTCATCTGGGTCCTCCACCTCCGCCCCAAGCCTGCCTGGTCAGGCCACCAGCGTTCTCACTGCGCAGAAGGAATCACGCACCCCTCATTACTATGCTGGCAGCAGAGCGCAACGGCATCAGGCGGTCTTTAGCTTGACATGTCTTGGGAATAAGAGTCACACAGCTGAGGAGTTGTGGTCAGCTCTGCGGTCCGAGTTTAATAAATGGTTGTCTCCACTCAACCTGCAGCCTGGTAAGGCCGTGTGCGACAATGCTGCAAACCTGGGTGCGGCCCTTCGCCTGGGCAAGGTGACACACGTACCTTGTATGGCTCACGTGTTGAACCTTGTCGTGCAGCAATTTTTAACACAGTATCCCGGCCTAGATGGCCTTCTGAACAGGGCACGAAAACTGTCTGCTCACTTCCGCCGTTCAAGCGCCGCAGCTGAGCGACTTGCATCACTCCAGAAGTCTTTCGGCCTGCCGGTTCATCGCCTGAAATGCGATGTGGCGACACGCTGGAATTCAACTCTCCACATGTTAGAGCGACTGTGGCAGCACCGCCGTGCCCTGGTGCAATACGTCATGACGTATAGCCTGGGCCAACGAGATGCAGAGGTGGGGCAGATCACCCTGATGGAGTGGTCTCAGATCAAGGACCTATGCACCCTTCTGCACAGTTTCGACATGGCGACGAATATGTTTAGCGCTGACAATGCCATTATCAGCATGACGATTCCAGTCATTTACATGCTGGAGCACACGCTAAACACTATTCGGAGTCAGGGGGTGGGACAACAGGAAGGGGATGAACTACAGGAGGATTCATATGCGCAAGACACAACAACATCACCAAGGTCCAGACGTTCATCATCACCAAGGCGCCAGGCATGGGAGCATGGGGGACAGGGATCAACAAGGGCGCATGGTAGCAGGCGAGATGTTGAGGAAGGTGCAGGAGGACATGAAGAAATGGAGGACGAACTGTCCATGGACATGGAAGACTCAGCAGATGAGGGAGACCTTGGTCAAATTTCAGTTGAAAGAGGTTGGGGGGAGATGTCAGAGGAAGAAAGAACGGTTAGCACCTCTATGCCACAAACACAGCATGGACTTGGTCCGCATGGCTGCGCAAGACACATGAGTGCCTTCTTGTTGCACTACCTCCAACATGACCCTCGTATTGTCAAAATTAGAAGTGATGATGACTACTGGCTTGCCACACTATTAGATCCCCGGTACAAGTCCAAATTTTGTGACATAATTCCAGCCATAGAAAGGGACGCACGTATGCAGGAGTATCAGCAGAAGCTGTTACTCGATCTTAGATCCGCTTTTCCACCAAACAACCGTGCAGGTGCAGGGAGTGAATCTCCCAGTTGTAACTTGACAAACATGGGACGGTCTCGTCATCTTTAACAGTCTACACGTACCAGTAGGACCGTATCTGGTGCTGGTAACAGCAATTTTATGGAATCTTTTCATAATTTTTTTAGACCCTCCTTTGCAAGGCCACCAGAGACAACAAGTCTGACACATAGTCAATGGCTGGAGAGGATGATACAGGAGTATCTACAAATGAACATCGATGCCATGACTTTGCAAATGGAGCCTTGCTCATTTTGGGCTTCAAATCTAGAAAAATGGCCAGAGCTATCCAGTTACGCCTTGGAGATTTTGTCGTGTCCAGCTGCCAGCGTTGTCTCTGAACGTGTCTTCAGTGCTGCTGGGTGTGTGCTGACAGATAAGCACACGCGTCTGTCCAGTGACATTGTGGACAGACTGACGTTCATCAAAATGAACAAGTCATGGATCCAGAAGGAATTTACTACCCCTGTGTCATCCTGGGGAGAGTAAATGCTTGTGGATTTGGAATGTGCTTGATGCAAATCTAGTTGTGAAGTGTACAACTAGGGCACAAGTGCTGCCACTGAATGGGTGGGTGTGTGTGGGGCACAATTTTTGGAAAAAAGGGAGGCTCCGCTTGGAGTAACCCTTGCTTAGATTGTTTTTAAAAGGAGCCAAGATGAACAAGTCATGGTTCAGCAAAGACTTTATCTACCTACCCCGGTGTCATGCTGGGGACGGTTAATTATGGCGTATTTTTGAATGTGCTTGATGCAAATCAAAACATCCTGTTTGCAACTAGGGCACAAGTGCTGCCACTGATGGGGTGTCTGTGTGCCCAATTTTTGGAAAAAAGGGAGACTCCGCTTGGAGTAACCCTTGCTTGCTGTGTTTTTTAAAAATGATCCAAGATGAACAGAGCTGGGATCAGGAAAGACTTTGCTACCTACCCCGGTGTCATCCTGGGGACGGATAAGAACGGCGTATTTTGGAATGTGCTTGATGCAAATCTAGCTGTGAAGTGTACAACTAGGGCACAAGTGCTGCCACTGAATGGGTGGGTGTGTGGGGCACAATTTTTGGAAAAAAGGGAGGCTCCGCTTGGAGTAACCCTTGCTTGATGTGTTTTTAAAAGAAGCCAAGATGAACAGAGCTGGGATCAGGAACGACTTTGCTACCTACCCCGGTGTCATCCTGGGGACGGTTAAGAATAGCGTATTTTTGAATGTGCTTGATGCAAATCTAGCTGTGAAGTGTACAACTAGGGCACAAGTGCTGCCACTGAATGGGTGGGTGTGTGGGGCACAATTTTTGGAAAAAAGGGAGGCTCGGCTTGGAGTAACCCTTGCTTGATGTGTTTTTAAAAGAAGCCAAGATGAACAGAGCTGGGATCAGGAACGACTTTGCTACCTACCCCGGTGTCATCCTGGGGACGGTTAAGAATAGCGTATTTTTGAATGTGCTTGATGCAAATCTAGCTGTGAAGTGTACAACTAGGGCACAAGTGCTGCCGCTGAATGGGTGGGTGTGTGTGGGGCACAATTTTTGGAAAAAAGGGAGGCTCCGCTGGGAGTAACCCTTGCTTGATGTGTTTTTAAAAGAAGCCAAGATGAACAGAGCTGTGATCAGGAACGACTTTGCTACCTACCCCGGTGTCATCCTGGGGACGGTTAAGAATAGCGTATTTTTTAATGTGCTTGATGCAAATCTAGCTGTGAAGTGTACAACTAGAGCACAAGTGCTGCCACTGAATGGGTGGGTGTGTGTGGGGCACAATTTTTGGAAAAAAGGGAGACTTCGCTTGGAGTAACCCTTGCTTACATTGTTTTTAAAAGAAGCCAAGATTAACAAGTCATGGTTCAGCAAAGCTTTGCTACCTACCCCGGTGTCATCCTGGGGACGGATAAGAATGGCGTATTTTTGAATGTGCTTGATGCAAATCTAGCTGTGAAGTGTACAACTAGGGCACAAGTGCTGCCACTGAATGGGTGGGTGTGTGTGGGGCACAATTTTTGGAAAAAAGGGAGACTCCGCTTGGAGTAACCCTTGCTTGCTGTGTTTTTAAAAGAAGCCAAGATGAACAGAGCTGGGATCAGGAAAGACTTTGCTACCTACCCCGGTGTCATCCTGGGGACGGTTAAGAATAGCATATTTTTGAATGTGCTTGATGCAAATCTAGCTGTGAAGTGTACAACTAGGGCACAAGTGCTGCCACTGAATGGGTGGGTGTGTGTGGGGCACAATTTTTGGAAAAAAGGGAGACTTCGCTTGGAGTAACCCTTGCTTACATTGTTTTTAAAAGAAGCCAAGATGAACAAGTCATGGTTCAGCAAAGACTTTGCTACCTACCCCGGTGTCATCCTGGGGACGGTTAATTATGGCGTATTTTTGAATGTGCTTGATGCAAATCTAGCTGTGAAGTGTACAACTAGGGCACAAGTGCTGCCACTGAAGGGGTGGGTGTGTGTGGGGCACAATTTTTGGGGAAAAGGGAGACTACGCTTGGAGTCACCTTGCGGTGTTTTACATGATTTTAGAAGGGCGTGCCATGCCTATATCTGTGTGTCCTCCTCTTTTTCCTTGTCCAGCTCTTTTGTTTTCGCATGAGTATATGTCCTTGTCACTTTCCCATGTGTTTGTGTTGTGTTGTGAGTTGTTTGTCACCTTTTGAACACCTTTGAGGGTGTTTTCTAGGTGTTTTTATGTGTTTGTGATTGCTTGCCATTGTTTCCTATGCAGTTCGAGTTCGGTTCGTCGAACGTTCGATGAGCCGAACTCGAACGGGACCTCCGTTCGGCGAACCGACCTCGAGCCGAACCCGGACCGGTTCGCTCATCCCTACTGCTGATGCGGGGGCGGTACACTATCATGAAGTGCAATGTGTCACAAAACACTTTCTTAGAATCACTGGGACTCATTGAAGTGTTCCAGAGTTATTATCACATAAAATGACACTAATCAGGAAGGTGAAAACTGGTTTAGCAGTAAGGGGTTAAACACTGCCTATATGTCTGCTTTAAGGGCACTTTGCACACTGCGACATTGCAGGTGCGATGTCGGTGGGGTCAAATTGAAAGTGACACACATCCGGCATCGCATGCGACATCGCAGTGTGTAAAGCCTGGATGATACGATTAACGAGCGCAAAAGCGTCGTAATCGTATCATCGGTACAGCGTCAGCGTAATCCATAATTACGCTGACGCCATGGTCCAATGTTGTTCCTTGCTCCTGCGGCAGCACACATCGCTGTGTGTGAAGTCGCAGGAGCGAGGAACATCTCCTACCGGCCTCACTGCGGCTTCCGTAGGATATGCGGAAGGAAGGAGGTGGGCAGGATGTTTACATCCTGCTCATCTCCGCCCCTCCGCTCTGATTGGCCGCCTACCGTGTGACGTCGCAGTGACGCCGCACGACTCGCCCCCTTAACAAGGAGGCGGGCCGCCGGCCACAGGGATGTCGCACGGCAGGTGAGTGTGTGTGTGAAGCTGGCGTAGCGATAACTTTCGCTACGCCAGCTATCACCACATATCACTGCTGCGACGGGGGCGGGCACTATCGCACTCGGCATCGCAGCATCGGCCTGCGATGTCGTAGTGTGCAAAGCCCGCCTTAGTCTAAGCTCTCAATTTTACACCAACTCTCCCTGAACTAATTCTAGAAAACAGTTTGCCGAGAATCGCATCACCTTGTCTTTTATAGACCCCATGATGCAATGCGTCTTGCCATTCACAGTAATGCCAGTAGCTATGGCGTGTATGTCATGGAATTCCCACATGACGATTGACTGCCTAACACTTGCAAAACATGCAGGGCAGGGACTCGAGAATGGCATTCAAGCACTCAAGATAGTCAATTGAGTACCAAACTTACCTGAGCACCCAAATGCTCAATCAAGTATCGCTCTGATGCTTCCGCAGTGTGGGACATAGTGTAGAATACGTTTTTTTTCTACGAACTGTGCATTGAATCTTAAAATGTTCAAATTCATATGAAACCAACAATTTCCGGAACTTTCACTTGAACTTCATCCTACATATATTGATCGAGTTATCTCTACCAATATGGTTTGGTTTGACCTGAACAACCCTTTTTAGCTTGACACACAGTGAAATAAAGTCAGGGATGGCATCCAAGTGTTGAAATAAATATGATGTTAAACACTTCACTGAAATGAACTAAATCAAATAAATACATAAATACAATATGCATTAAAAAATTAAAACTAATTGAAGATGAAAATGAATCAGCTATCCAAACAGAGCACTGCAGCATGAATTAATGCTTAAGAACTATAATATTGTTCTGATGCAATCTCTATAATGAAATTGTAATGTCTAGTGCCTGTTAGAATATTTTTAATGGAAGGACAATTTGGATGCACATATGGAGGAGAGGGCGTTTTATACATCAAAAAAATACCCCCCACCCCATTTGCCACCCAGGACTGAGAACCTTAAAGGAGTTTATGACACAAAGGTCACTTTAATTAATAGATCTTGGTCCAGTTTGATTCTTGGAATAACAATAAGGGCGGCTTTGCACGTTGCGACATCGCACGTGCGATGTCGGTGGGGTCAAATCGAAAGTGACACACATCCGGCGTAACTTTCGACATCGTTGTGTGTAAATCCTAGATGATACGATTAACGAGCGCAAAAGCGTCGTTATCGTATCATCGGTGCAGGCTTCGACTTTTTCATAATTACGCTGCCGCGACAGGTACGATATAGTTCCTCGTTCCTACGGCAGCACACATCGCTGTGTGTAAAGCCGCAGGAGCGAGGAACCTCACCTTACCTGCCGCCGGCGGCTCTACGGAAGGAAGGAGGTGGGCGGGATGTTTACATCCTGCTCATCTCCGCCCCTCCGCCGCTATTGGCCGCCTGCCGTGTGACATCGCTATGACGCCGCAGGACCCACCCCCTTAATAAGGAGGCGGAGCGACGGTCGCAGGGTGAGTGCATGTGAAGCTGGCGTAGCGATAATTTTCGCTACGCCAGCTATCACAAGATATCGTATCTGCGACGGGGCGGGGACTATCGCGTGCGACATCGCAGCATCGGCTTGCGATGTCGCAACGTGCAAAGCCCGCCTAAGTTCCACAATTTGATTTGTTAAAAAAAAATGTTCCTCTGCTGAGATAACCTTATAACTGTAAGGAAGAAGAGTGGAGAGGAGGGGAGGGGAGTTAGGACCAACACAAGAGTCATGCAATATGAAAGTCCATCCAAATAAACTTTACAACAATGTATCCAACACAGCAGTACAGAGCATAAATAAAAATCGTATGGCATTTAATATTATAACTTGCCCCCTGCCATGTATTGTGTAATGGCTGTATCTGACCATGAAGAAACATGGTCGAATATATCACAGCTCCTGGGCAGGAGAGGAAGAAAAGAGTATAAAGCTATTACAGCAGGTCAAATCTGCTGCTTTTTGTAAGGTAAAAAATATTCCCTGTTTTACCTCACAGAAAGAATCAGCTGGCTTTCCCTGCTGTAATATCTATATACTCTTTTTCTTGCTCTCCTGCCAAGGAGCTGCGGTATATTTGACCATGTTCCTGCACAGTCAGACACATACATTAAACAGGGCCACATTTATAAGATTATCTCAGGATAGGAACATTTTTGAACACATCCTATTGGAGAAGTTATTATTATTTTAAGATATATTAATTATAATGTACGTTGTTAATGGGATAACCCCTTTAATTGTTATTCTGCTCCGGAATCACGAACTTTTATTGCCTATGGGTAGCTCTCCACCACTTACCCGATATCAATATTTTTCTGCAGTGATGAGTCCTGCACACATGCTTACCATTCTAAGGAATTATGTTTGTTAAAAAAAGTAAAGTCAAGTTCAAGCCCTTTTGTAAATGTCAGGAATGTTTACTAGGACAACTATACCCCAATGCCACACATAATTTATTGTTGTTTTTAACAGTTAATGACTTAACCCAGGCATTAAGCTGTCCTTTACTAGTGGGATGGATAACAATATAGCAATTCTCCAAACCTATTTTTGTATTCTCTGGATGTTGCTTATATTTAAGAGGTTGTTCCATTGGTACAACTCCTATCCTGCTTGGGGCCCATCTACACAAGCCTTAGAAAAAAACACATTGTTAAGGTGTGACTACCCTCTATGGCAGAGGTCTCAAACACGCAGCCCACGGGCCGCATGCGGCCCCTCAGGCTGCTTTGTGTGGCCCCCAGGCCCGTGCCCCTGTTGACTATCACAGCTGGTGCAGAGGCCGCAGCGCTGGCAAAACATTCATCTGACATAAATCACTGACAGGGGCTGCGAGCGACCCCTGCACCTGCCGCGATAGTCAACAGGGGCACGGAAGCAGAGTTGAGGCAGCCGAGGGAACGCGGGACAGGTGAGAAGAATGGTGTGTTTTTTGGGTTTTTTTGTGTATGTGAAGGCAGGCACATTAACCCCTTAGCGACCTATGATGTACTGGGTACGTCATGGCTCCCTGGTACTTAAGGCTCCCAGTACGTCCCAGTATGTCATTGCGAAATCGCAGCCCCGAAGCCCTGGTGGCTGCGATCGCTGCAAATACCTTAAATTCGGGGAGGAGGGGACCTCTGCCTGACCTCAGGAGGGGTGGTGTCTCCTCCCCGGACCTGCAGAGGCTGTGATTGGCTGACAAACACCGTTCAGCCAATCACAGCTACTGTAATGTTTTAGCCATTGAAAATGGCTGAAACATTGAAATCCAGCCATGATCAGTGCAGCTATAGCACTGATCATTGGCTGGGGCTGGGTGAACTCTGTTTCACACGCCCCCAGCTCTGATTGGAGCGATCGGCCTTGTGACCGATCTCTCTAATCACCGTGGATCTGGGGCCGGAGACCGCTCCGCTCAGCTTCATTCTGGCGTCTGTGGAAGCCGAGGAGAGCGATCGGTAAGTTATAGCCAGTGCCCCCTTTCAGCCGCCGCCACTGCCCCCCCCCCCACCCATTACTACAGGATGTGCACATTACTATGGGATGGGAATAAGGCTTGGGACATTACTTTAGGATGGGGACATTACAAGGATGGGCACAATACTATTGGATGGGGGCAAGGTGGGCACACTACTATAGGATGAGGACAAGGTGATCACATTACTATAGGATTTGGACATTTCTAAAGGATGGGGACATTACTAAAGGATGGGGACATTACAAGGATGGGCACAATACTATTGGATGGGGACATTACTATAGAATGGGGACAGGCTGGGGACATTACTATAGGATGGGGACAAGGTGGGCACATTTCTATAGGATGGGGACAAGGTGGGCACATTACTATAGGATAGGGACATTACTACAAGGGGACAAGGATGGGAAACATTATTATAGGATAGGGATAAGGCTGGGGACATTACTATAGGATATGGGACATTACTATAGGATGGGGACAAGGATAGAAACATTACTATTGGATGGGGAAATTTCTACAGGATGAGGACAAGGTTGGGGACATTACTATAGGATGGGGACA
Source organism: Anomaloglossus baeobatrachus (assembly GCF_048569485.1). NCBI lineage: Eukaryota > Metazoa > Chordata > Amphibia > Anura > Aromobatidae > Anomaloglossus > Anomaloglossus baeobatrachus. The sequence goes on along the minus strand of NC_134355.1, from coordinate 108,407,368 downwards.
AGGTGGGCATATTACTATAGGATGGGGACATTACTATAGGATGGGGACAAGGTTGGCACATTACTATAAGATGGGCACATTACAATAAGATGGGGACAAGGCTGGGGACATTACTATAGGTTGGGGACATTACTATAGGATGGGGACAAGGATGAATACATTACTACAGGATGGGCACATTATGATAAGATGGGGACAAGGCTGGGGACATTACTATAGGATGCAGACAAGGATGGACACATTACTACAGGATGGGCACATTACGATAAGATGAGGACAAGGATGGGGAACATTACTATAGGATGGGAACAAGGCTGAGCACATTACTGTAGAATGGGGACTAGGATGGGGCACAATACTACAAGGGGACAAGGATGGGCACATTACAACAAGATGGGGAACATTACTAAAAGATGGTCAAAATTTCTATATAGTGCTAATTGTAAGACTATTAGGTACAAAAAAAGAATAAAATGTAAAAAAAAAACCCTCAAAATAAGGCATGACTTTTTTTTACTGTCAAATTTTTTTTTATATATTTAAACAAAGAATGTGCACATTTGCTATAATAAACAAGTGACAAATGTTCAAATCAGTGATCCAAAGGTGTGTAAAAAAATAATTATGTATATATAATACATATAGTACCAATAAAAATGTCACTTTGTCCTGCAAAGAATGCGGCCCCCAAATTATTTTTTTTTGTCTGTGCGGCCCATACACCCAGCCGAGTTTGAGACCCCTGCTCTATGCGCTAGATATATAGAGGCACTGCTAAGTTGTGGCTACCCCTCTTCATGATCTTGAGACATCTGGTTATTACATTTATTTGCATTAACACCATATAATAACACAAAACATTCCAAGGAAATACTACACTTTATGGAAAATGAGCCATTTTGTTATGCTTCCTACAGTAAAAGTAACTGCATGGGATCCGTTGAGCCAGAACTCCACCAATCCATCTGATTACTGTACCATCTTTCAATTAAAAGAGTGTTGTTTTTTTTAAGAACATCCCTTTTAAGGTAGAAATTGACCTTGTTTAAATTGGAATATTTTAAACAATATCTTACTAAAGAGTTTTGTCTCATACTTTACTTTATTTTTCAATCATCATGTAATGATTCCTCTGTGCAGAGCATCTTGCTCTAGGAGATGCTCTGCAGTGTTTTCCCATACTACTAAGCTGGCAGGTTGATTGATTGATCAGGTGTTTTCATTATCTTGGCAATTACTCTGCTTCTTTACTGAGCATGCTCTCTCTGAACCTTGTCAGTCATAGATTCTGTTTCAGTTGTTGTGCTGTTGGCCTGTCTTTCTGCTAGTATTCTGATCTTTATTTTCTGACCCCGGACTGTTTTTTTACTTCCCTCAGCCCGCTCTCTGTTGTTGTTGTGACCTCCTGGCTCTTACCTTGGACCGTTACCTGACCATGTCTCAGTTTACTTCCTGTATCTACTACGTGCCTTTCTGAAATTCTGACCCTCGGATTGTTATCTGACTATGCCTCTGCTTTCTCCTTGTATCATACATCATGTCCTGTTACCAGACCCCGGTTTTCCTGACTACTCTTCCGTCTGTACTACCCGTAAGTAGTGACTTGCATTACATATTAATTTAAGTATAATCCTTACTAAACCCTTTACTCCAGCGTCGGACTGGCTACTGGAGGAATCTCCTGTAATGCCAGGCCTGGATTCAGTTACTTGTATTGCACTCCGGAGCTTTCAGCTGCAACCTGGTCTGATCTCAGAGTGTCAGAGTTCCGGGATTTCCAGTTCTCTTTTGAAAGAGCTTGCCCTCGGTTAACATGGAGTTTGCTGTTCTGTTGCCCTACTTCCTGTCCATCTGTTTAAAAGGCCGCCCCTAAGCTTAGTCCAGTGCCTGAGTATACTGCTTGCTGTGTGCTCCTGCTTTGCTGCTCTTGGTCCCTGATTGACATTTGGATCCTCCTGAAAAACAACCGACACCGACTCTGGACTTCACCTGGTCTCATCAAGCTGTGCCCGGACTCCGTCTGCCGTCTTTGGTCAGCACTTCTGCCCGGTTCCTTCCGGTTCGTAACCACTCTGGACTCTCATCTCGTACGGACATTTTTGGACTATACCTATTGCCCTTTGTGTCCCGGCTGCTGCGCATTTAGGCCTTCTGGGGTGATTGCCAGACAGTCCCTGTATAGGGGTTCGCTCTTGGTGGTCTCCCTGGGGGAGTCCGGTGCGTGGCCCCGGGAATTCCCTTCGCTCCGATCCTGGAAGGTATTTCCTGTGTTTTATGTTCTACTGTGTTTTTGTTCCGTTTATGTACATATTGTTGGTTACATATTATAAACATCTCTGCACCAAGAACTCGTCTCTGGTTGTCATTGCCCTAACGCAATCGAAATCCTCAGTACATACAATAGTATTACACAGAGTTTGCTGGACTGCACCGCGAGCGCTGAGTGATTGATTCCCCGGCGATTGTGGTTCAGTTCATAACAGCAGCTGCTGCCAGTGTGCGAGTGGGAACCGAGCAGAGAGCAGGGACCGAGGAGCGGAGGTATGTCAATTCATGCACTCTACTTTCCCATGAACTGATCTTCACTCCACTTTGCTCTGCTGTGTGTGCTAATACCTGGTATGTCAATTCATGCACTCTCCTTTTGCACTATATCTGACCTGTTCTTTCTCTGCTTCAATATCTTCCTGACATCCTCCAGCATCTCACTGTGATCTTTCCCCCCCTGTTTAGCACCCCCCTTTTATGACCTTTGTTTATTTTGCCTATGTTAAGCTGCATCTTCTTTTTTTTTTTTTTCTTTGATTGAGTGATCAAGGGGTTAGTCTTGCAACCCACCCCTTCACAGCTGAGTGCACTTGTATGTGTATATAGTGGGGCAAATAAAAGTCTGCACAAGACTTTTCGTCTGCACCAATACAAGTATGCACCATATAAGTATGATGCATTGAATTAGGCCAGAATTGGGCCGGAAGTGACCGGAAGGTAACAGCAGACATAGTCAATGTAAATAATGTTTGTGTTTCTAGTCACTCTCACCCCTATAATACTTCACTTTTTATCGCTCCCTCTGATCCCTAAAGCCAGTAATGAACTATTCATCTCTCCCTCCATCCTCCCCACCCATCTCACCTTCCCCTCAGATATTTTCCTCCACATTTCACCCAGTGTCTCCAGACACACACGTCCATCTCATGGCCTCTCCTGCTCCCACTTACTAACACTCTCACTCCTTCTCCTCACTGCTGGGGATATTGCTCCAAATCCTGGTCCTCCTCACCACATCCCTATTGTCACTTCAAACACTCTTCAACAACCTAACACAAATGTCCGCAACCTCGCAAACCTCATACCCATTCACCCAGCCCCCGCTCCCCCAGTCCCACTAACAGGAGCTCTATGGAACGCTCGCTCTGTCTGCAACAAACTATCCTACATTCATGATCTGTTCATCACTAATAAACTCTCCTTCCTCGCCATCACAGAAACCTGGCTCACCCCCTCTGACACTGCCTCTCCTGCTGCACTTTCTTATGGTGGTCTCCAACTCTCTCACACCCCCCGTCCCAGTAACAAGCATGGTGGAGGAGTTGGTTTGCTCCTGTCCGACCAATGCTCCTTTACACCAATTCCTCTACCACCCTCTGTCACGCTCCCCTCTTTTGAGGTGCACTCCGTACGCATCTACGCCCCCTCCAACCTTCAGCTGGCTGTCATTTACCGCCCTCCAGGGCCAGCCACTGCCTTTTTTGACCATTTCACCACCTGGCTACTACACTTCCTTTCCACCGACATCCCCACCATCATTATGGGTGATTTCAATATCCCCATTGACACTTCCCACTCATCTGTCTCCAAACTTCTAACACTCGCTTCCTCCTTCAGCCTCACCCAATGGTCTTCTGCAGCTACTCACAAAGATGGCCACACGCTGGACCTCATCTTCACTCGCCTCTGTTCCCTATCTAACCTCTCTAACTCGCCTCTCCCCCTGTCTGACCACAACCTACTCACATTCTCTTCCCTCTCTTCTCCAAGTATGCAACCCCCCCTCCACAAATTTTCATACCCTCGCAGAAATATCAAACACATTGATTTACACGCCCTTTCTCAGTCCCTTCTCCCCCTCATAGACATTGCATTTCTACATGATGCAGATGCCGCTGCAACTTTATACAACACTACAATCTCTGCAGCTCTCGAATCAGCTGCCCCCCTCACACACACCAAAACCCGCACAATCAACAGGCAACCCTGGCACACAAGGCAGACTAAAGAACTTAGACGGGCTTCCAGAATTGCTGAGCGCAGATGGAAGAGGTCTCATTCCACTGAACACTTCATTGCATATAAAGAGTCCCTCACCACTTTCAAGTCCACACTCACTGCTGCAAAACAAACCTACTTCTCATCCCTCATATCTTCTTTCTCTCACAACCTCCGGCACCACCTCCCTCTCCTCTCATCTCAGCTGAAGACTTTGCCTCTTTCTTCAAGCGGAAGATTGACAACATCAGAGCAAGCTTTGGCCCACAATCACCACAGCCCCTCATCATAGCTACTCATCCCTCTTCCTCCAAATCCAGCTTCTCCACTATGACAGAAAACAATCTCTCCACTCTACTCTCAAGATCACATCTAACCACCTGTGCACTGGACCCGCTCCCATCGCACCTCATCCCCAACATCACCGCAGTCCTCATCCCAGCCCTAACCCATCTCTTCAACCTATCACTAGCAAGTGGTGTATTCCCTTCATGCTTTAAACATGCCTCTATTACAGCCATCCTCAAAAAGCCCTCCCTTGACCCATCCTCTGTGTCAAACTATCGCCCCATATCCCTTCTCCCCTATGCCTCAAAACTACTGGAACAGCATGTCCATCTTGAATTGTCCTCATACCTCTCCTCCTGCTCCCTCTTTGACCGGCTTCAATCTGGCTTCCGACCACATCATTCTACCGAAACTGCCCTAACCAAAGTCACCAATGATCTACTAACCGCCAAAGCCAAGCGACACTACTCTATCCTCCTCCTCCTGGACCTGTCCTCTGCCTTCGACACAGTAGACCATTCCCTCCTACTACAGATTCTCTCATCTCTGGGCATCACAGACTTGGCCCTATCTTGGATCTCCTCATACCTAACCGACCGAACTTTCAGCGTCTCCCATTCTCACACCACTTCCTCAGCTCGCCCCCTATCTGTCGGTGTCCCTCAAGGCTCAGTTCTTGGACCCCTGCTGTTCTCCATCTATACCTTCGGCTTGGGACAGCTCATAGAGTCCCACGGCTTCCAGTATCATCTCTATGCCGATGACACACAGATCTACCTCTCTGGACCTGACATTACCTCTCTACTAACCAAAATACCACAATGTCTGTCTGCTATTTCATCCTTCTTCTCTGCACGATTCCTAAAACTTAACATGGACAAAACAGAGTTTATTGTCTTTCCTCCTCCTCACTCACTTCCTCCAACAAGCCTTTCCATCAAACTTGATGGTTGCTCACTCACCCCAGTCTCACAAGCTCGTTGCCTTGGAGTAACTCTCGACTCTGCTCTATCCTTCAAGCCACACATCCAAGCCCTCTTCAACTCATGCCGATTACAACTCAAAAATATCTCCCGGATCCGTGCTTTCCTTAACCAAGAATCTTCAAAAACATTAGTGCATGCCCTCATCATCTCCCGCCTCGACTACTGCAACCTCCTGCTCTCTGGCCTCCCTTCCAACACTCTTGCACCCCTCCAATCTATCCTAAACTCTGCAGCCCGCTTAATCCACCTCTCCCCTCGCTACTCCCCAGCCTCGCCACTCTGCCAATCCCTTCACTGGCTTCCCATCGCCCAACGACTCCAGTTCAAAACATTAACCATGACATACAAAGCCATGCACAACCTGTCTCCTCCCTACATCTGTGACCTAGTCTCCCAGTACCTACCTGCACGCAACCTTAGATCCTCACAAGATCTCCTTCTCTGCTCCTCTCTTATCTCCTCTTCCCACAATCGTGTACAAGATTTCTCCCGTGCATCCCCCATACTCTGGAACGCTCTACCTCAGCACATCAGACTCTCCACTACCGTGGAAAGCTTCAAGAGGAACCTCAAGACCCACCTCTTCCAACAAGCCTACAACCTACAATAGCCCTCAGCCCAGTAGACCACTGCGCAACCAGCTCTGTCCTCACCTATTGTACCATCACCCATTCCCTGTAGACTGTGAGCCCTCGCGGGCAGGGTCCTCTCTCCTCCTATACCAGTCTGTCTTGTACTGTTAATGATTGTTGTACGTATACCCTCTTTCACTTGTAAAGTGCCATGGAATAAATGGCGCTATAATAATAAATAATAATAATAATAATAATAATAATAATAACAGCTGTGGACAGGCCTGGCTGCAATCCGGAGTTCAGGTGAGAGCACCGGAGATCAGCCCGGGATGTCTGCAGCTGTCATGAACTGAACCGCAATCGCCGGGTAATCAATCACTCAGCGCTCGCGGTGCAGTCTAGGCTGCACTCCGGAGCTCAGGTGAGAACTCCGGAGTGCAATACAGGTAACTGAATCCATGTCTGGCATTACTGGAGATTCCTCCGGTAGCCAGTCTGACGCAGCGTTACTCTATACTAGTCTATCTTTTGTTCCATTGCGACAGAAGAATTATTTACAAGAAATGTTTTCCAGTTAAACGTATCTAAGAGCAGGGAGTATGCAATATTAGCTCGATAAGATCTGTAACTAGAATTATTGATTAATCTGAGGAATCAAAAGTGTTAAGCTTTAAAGATAATTTATCACATTGTTTCATCTTTCATTCTAAAAATTCTCAATTCCCAGGTACAATCTGTCTTCAGTGAATGCAAATTTTTATATCATCAAGATAGTAGATGGCAGTTGGTTTTTATTAAATTCTTTGTAGAAAGGAGAAGAGCGGGGGAAGAAGGAAAGCTGCCTCTAGCTCCTCATTCTTTTATCTACAATAGAATCTTGTCAGTAGCAAGTGCCATCTGTAATCTCAAAACAGGAACCTGGTCAAACGTGGGTCAAACGGGGTCAATCTTTGCTGATGTGAAGAAGATAATGGTACAATCCATAGTATAAAGCTGGTGTCACACTAAACGACAGCGACAACGACGTCGCTGTTACGTCACCATTTTCGGTGACGTAACAGCGACCTTGTAAGTCGCTGTTATGATCGCTGCTTAGCTGTCAAACACAGCAGAAGCAGCGATCATAAGGTCGCTGTGCTACATGTTCAGAGAGCAGGGAGCCGCGCTTAGCGATGTGTGCTGCAGCTACATGTCACAGTTCAGAGAGCAGGGAGCCGCGCTTAGCGCTGGCTCCTTGCTCTCCTGCAGCACACATCGGGTTAATTAACCCGATGTGTGCTGCAGCTACATGTCACAGTTCAGAGAGCAGGGAGCCGCGCTTAGCGCTGGCTCCTTGCTCTCCTGCAGCACACATCGGGTTAATTAACCCGATGTGTGCTGCAGCTACATGTCACAGTGCAGAGAGCAAGGAGCCGCGCGCACTGCTTAGCGCTGGCTCCTTGCTCTCCTTGCTACAGTATGCATCGGGTTAATTACCCGATGCGTACTGCAGCCACATGTCACAGTGCAGGAGCCGGCGCTGGCAGCAAGAGCGGAGGCTGGTAACCAGCGTAAACATCGGGTAACCAGGGAAAGGTCTTCCCTTGGTTACCCGATGTTTACGCTGGTTACAGCTTACCGCAGCTGCCAGTGCCGGCTCCTGATCGCTTCATTTCGTCGCTCTCTCGCTGTCACACACAGCGATGTGTGTGTCACAGCGGGAGAGTGACGACCAAAAAATGAAGCTGGACATTCAGCAACGACCGGCGACCTCACAGCAGGGGCCAGGTCGTTGCTGGATGTCACACACAGCGACAGCGACGGGACGTCGCTGCAACGTCACAGAAAATGGTGACGTAGCAGCGACGTCGTTGTCGTCGTCGTTATGTGTGACACCAGCTTAAGAGAAAGAGTGCTTTATTGACGCATTTCGAAGTGTTTCCCTACTTTTTCATCAACATAGGCAACTTGAGTGCAACTGTTATTTTGGATAATATATGTTATCTTTAGTTTGCACCAGGTGAGACCTTAAGATTAAGAAGTGCCGTCAATTCTCCTATTTTTGTATTATAGAGTCATGTCCTTTGTCTCTCCACTCCTCTCAGTTACTTCAGGTGTTTTAATTTTTCCTTTGCAGTTCCTTTTCTAGCCCATATAAGAGGCCAGTTGGTCTCAAAGAGTGGCATAAATTAGATTAGGAGCCAGTTGAGAGTTACAACTTGGCGTGGTAACTGGACTCAAATAAATTTGTCCATTTTTATATGCAAAGTAACTAATTTTTTTCTAAAAATATTTTCTTGTTTTCTGGGCTGTAATGCATATTCACATTTTAATATTCACTATTTACAGTTGAAACCAGACATTTACATACACTATCTAAAAAGACATATGAATGTTTTTCTCACTATCTGACATGAAGACAGAATAAACCTTTCCAGTTTTAGGTGAATTAGGAACCAAAATTATTTATATTTGCCAAATGCCAGAATAATGAGAGAGAGAATGTTTTAAGGCATTTTTATTACTTTCTGCAAAGTTTACATACATTTCATTAGTATTTGGTACCATTCCCCTTAAACTGTATTACTTGGCTCAAACATTTTGAAGGTCCATCCACAAGCTTCTCCCAATAGTTGGTAGGAATTTGGGCCCATTTTTCCTGACAGAACTGGTGCAATTGAGTCATGTTTGTAGGTTGCCCTGCTCGCACCTGCCTTTTCAGCTTTGTCCTTAAATTTTCAATAGGATTGAAATCAGGGCCACTCCAAATTATTGACTTTGTTATCCTTAAGCCACTTTGTAATCAGTTTGGCAGTTTTCGGATTGTTGTGCATTTGGAAGACCCATTTAAGCCCAGGCTTTAAGTTCCAGGGTGATGTCTTGAGATGTTGCTTCAGTATTGCCACATAAGCTTTCCTATTGATGCCATCTATTTTGTGAAGTGCTGTGACCCCCGTGTTTAACAGTTGGGATGGTGTTCTTAAGCTTCAAAAATTCTCCCTTTTCCTCCAAATGTGATGATGGTCATTATGGCCAAACAGTTCAATTTTAATTTCGTCAGACGACAGGGCATGTATCCAAAAATTAAGGTCTTTGTTTTTGTGTGAATTTGCAAACATAAATCTGGTATTTTTATGTTTCTTTTGGAGTAATGGTTTCTTCCTGGCAGAGTAGACATTCAAACAATGTTAATACAGCACTTGTTTCATTGTGATAATGACACAATTTTACCAGCTTCCTCCAGCATCTTCAGAAGGTATTGTGCTTTTGCTTTTGGGTTGACATTCACATGACTGACTAAAGCACGTTCATCTTTAGTACACAGAATCCGTCTTTTTCCTGAGAGGTATGATGACTGGACAGTCCCATCTTGTTCGTACTTGCATATAATTATTTGTACAGATGAACGAGGTGCTCTGTGGCATCTGGAAATTGCACCCAGAATGAACCAGACTTGTGCAAGTCCATAATTCTCTTCCTGAGATCTTGGCTGATTTCTTTTGACTTTCCCATGTTGCTACAAAGAGAAGCAGTGTGTTTAAGGTGTGCATTAATATATATTCACAGGTGTGTCTCTAATTAACTCATATTTAGCCAATAAACCTATCAGAAGCTTTCAAAGACATGACATCATCATATGGGCTGTCCCATATTGTTTAATGGCATTGTACCCTTCGTGTATGTAAACTTTTGACTTTGTGGAAATTAAAAAAAATGCCTTAAAACATTTTTTCTCTCTCATTAATCTGGCATTTGGCAAATATAAATAATATTGGTAATCCTACTTGGCCAAAAATAGTTTATTCTGATTTCATTCAGATAGTGAGAAAAACATGCAGATGTGTCTTTTTAGATAGTGTATATAAAACTTCTGGTTTCCACTGTACAGCCTTTAGTCCTTCAGTTTTTTTCCATCCCTTTTACTTGAGTGCAGCTGTTATTTTGAATACTTTTTCTGAGAGTAGTAACTTTTTTTCTGTAAAGGGAGATGTGTGAGGATTCGTTTTTTCAAAGAAGAAGAAAAAAATCCACGGTATAAAGGGCGCTGCTCACAAGGGAGATAGGAGATAAATAGTGAAAATTTATTTGAGCTACAACGCGTTTCAGGGATACAATAAAACAATAATAATTTCCCCCTTCCTCAGGTAGATGCTACCTGAGGAAGGGGGAAATTATTATTGTTTTATTGTATCCCTGAAACGCGTTGTAGCTCAAATAAATCTTCGCTATTTATCTCCTATCTCCCTTAGGAGATCTAATTATATTGACTCAAACATCAGATTAGCCTGGCTCTGTGGGAACGGAATTCCTCTTATCTGATCCAGGAGTGAGAAGCTGACCCAGACAGGAGGATTGCAGGAGCTCTGAGCACCAGCAGCAGTGAAATGTAAGGCTGCTGTGTGATCATCCTCAGCAGGATCTGTGTCGGCCAGCCAAGGGGTAACCTGGATCTCTCCGTCAGTGCTAACAGACAGTGTTGTACCTGGAGTACAACACCCATAGGTGAGTGGAATTGTTTCATTATTCACCACATAAAGTTTACTCTTACACACAGGAGCGCCCTCTTCTCTCTTTTTTTCTTTCATAGGATTTGTTTTTTGTTTGCCAAGCTAACATTTTTACTTATACAATTTTAATAAATATATTGTAATGGTTTTTACTAGAGATAAGGGAATCGATTTATAACAAAATCAAATGTATTATTGTCTTGAAAATTTTGGATAATAGCACATTCCTAAATTTAGGGATATGATTCACAGAAATCAGAATAATAGTTGCTAACCATCAGCCATTTTGCTGAATTTTTTTGGAAAGGTGTTAAAAAAAAGTTACACTCACCAGTCATGGGTTTCTACACCTGACCTCGCACACTGCCCATGCTGCAGGTAACTGGCCAACTGCACACGTTTTAACATCAATGATATGCGTCATTTCCCTCATAACCATGTGGGCCTCAGTAGAAGAGGAATCAAAGACCCATGTGAAGGAAACAGAGCTGTGACTGAGACGGTGTTACATTGTTACATAGTTACATAGGTTGAAAAAAGACCTAGGTCCATCTAGTTTAACCTTCCTCCACCAGTTCTACATTTGGTCCCTAAGTCATTTATAACCAACAATGTTGTGTGTACTGAGGAAATCATCCAGCCCTTTTTTAAAAGCTGTTATAGTATCTGCCATTACTACCTCTTGTGGTCGGCATTCCACAGTCTGACTGCTCTAACTGTAAAGAACCCTTTCCTATTTAGCTGTCGGAATCGCTTTTCTTCCACTCGCAGTGAGTGCCCCCTGGTCCTTAGTATTGTGTTTGGAAGAAATAAGTCATGTGCCAGTCCTTTATATTGACCACACATGTATTTATAGAAATAAATGAGATCTCCTCTGAGACGTCTTTTTTCTAAGCTAAATATATCTAACTTTTTCAACCTGTCATCATATGGGAGGCCTTCCATTCCTTGTAATAGTCTAGTTAGCCGCCTTTGAACTGACTCTAACTTCTGAATGTCCTTTTTAAAATGTGGAGCCCAAAACTGGATCCCATATTCCAGATGTGGCCTTACAAGTGATTTATAGAGGGGTAACAATACGTTGGGATCACGGGATCTAATCTCTCTTTTTATACACCCTAAAATCTTGTTTGCTTTAGCAGCTGCTGCTAAAGTGGTCAGGTGATCGCTAAGGTCTGATGAGCATACTTTGTTGTTTTTAACCATTTTCCTCCACTTTATCATGCTTTTGGGTCTGGAGAGACCACGGAACATTAAATAATGTACAGTATTTTCATGCAATAGGGAAACTTTTAATTCAAACCAAATTTTATTTATATGAAATCTAATCTGTAAGTCAACTCTAGCAATTCTGTCCAAAACTAATTTTGGGAAGTTTTCCTCATCTTTTTTTTTTTACTATTACGTTAAGTTAGTTTATGATGATATTTCTGCCATAAAACCTAGTACAGTTTAGTGATACAACCATTGTGCTAATGTTGAAGATTAGTGTTGAGGTAAGATTCCTACAGTTGTTGGCTAGTTTAAAACTGTTCCTTTCTTAGTATTTTCAAAATAAAGAGCAAGAAAGGAAGAGCGTGCATTCACTATACTACTAGTAGGATGATATGCCATCTACGCCTGTCACACCCTTACAATAGACAGCCAATTTAAAAAATAAATAAATAAATACTATGTGTAATGTCCTCTGCCCCCCATCAATCTTCTTTTTTTTTGCACCAACCAAGTTTGATTATGAAATTCCCCAGAAGTAGAAATATAAATTTAAATTTGCCCATTCAAATGAAAGGACAACAATGTAATACGTGGACATTTCATGTCTGCCAGAATGGGAGCTTCCCTTTAGTTCATATAGTATATTGACATACAGTTGCTCACGGGGTTTTTTAGAACACTACTATTGATCATTTATCCTATTTGATATTTGTAGATTGGGGCCAACAACTGACTTTACCAGCGGTGGTCACGTGTAAACAGTATGATGCATTTGCGGACACAGACAGAAAAAGATCTCTGTGCTAGAACAATATAAAAGAAAAAAGAAAAAGAGGAGCCAGCACGATCTGAGAGTGACATGCATCATATAAAAAGTGCAAATTCACAGATTTATTTCAACTGTACTATAATACAAAATGAGATTTTTAGCAAATAATTGATCAATTTTTTGAGACACCCCTGCCACGTCACGTCAAATCTCAATAGGGGGGGTCCTAATTTATATCTATATTTCATTGGGCCATGCGGCCTCCTAGATAAATTAAAAGCAGAACCATATTGGAGCACACATACCTGTAATATATATATGATCGCTTCCATGTTGCAAAAAGAGGCAACTGCGGATAAAGGCAGCCCAGACACCACACACACCAGGACTATGTCAGTACTGACCTTCACAGTGCCAGACCACCAACCATAAATAAAGGCGGACCAGACCCAAGTATGGTGGTTAATTAGCAATGCTTGTGGAAAACGGGTGAGGCGGCTGAATGTGAACAGCCACCAACAGTATAAGTCCAATAGTTCATCTTAATGAACTCTTTTATCTATTTGTAGCTAAAGCAGGCTATGGAGGTGGAAGTTGAAATTCTTGGGTTTCTGTATAGCTCCACATGTTGCACCGCATGTTCTCCCAGTGTTTTCATGGGGGTTCTCTAGTTTCCGCTAAGACTCCAAAGACATACTGATAAGGAATCTAGATTGTTATCCCTGATGTGGACAGTGGGATTTGAACCCAAGACCCCAGCGCTGCAAGACTGCAGTTCTAACCACTGAGCCACAAAGCTGTCCATCCTTATTCTATGGAAACTTTACAGATATTTGATTGACAGTATAAAAATTCAATATGTGGCAACCCCTTAATATGATATGCAAATGACAACATGACCTTGTTAGAATGATAAAATTCAACATTAGGCTATATATTTGATATCTGCAATAAACAATTGCTATAAAATTTGTAACAACTGCATAATTAATAAGATTATTTTAAGAAGAGCGTAATTCTGCTTGAGTGAAATGTTGAGTGTTTTACAGTTATTACATTGGCAAACACAAAACCAATCTAGTGTATATTTTTTTAATGACTCACGATTGGAAATTTATGAAGCTTAAAAAAAACAAAAACAATATTGAACATAGAAATCTACTAACTAAACTAACAGAATTAAGAGTGTAAACAATATGTCACGTTTGACTTGTTTACCAAGAAATATTTGTAACAACAAAGAGCCAGCACCAATGTGCACTAAGGCATCAAATATTCCAAACTGCATTATAAAAATTTTTTTTTTTTTTTTTTTTTTTTTTGAGATTTTTGGCAAAAAATTGCAATTTCTTGAGCTGCTTCGCCACGTCACGGCAAATCTCATTTGAAGCAGTCCTACACTAAAATATTTTTATAAAATGTGCCATGCGGCCTCACATATAAATAGCAGAACTGCTCTCAGCAGCACTCACCTGGTCTATTGCAGTCCCGTACCCATGACTGAGTCATGGCTGTGGGCGGGACAGGTCCAAGCAAATGCTGCATGAAGTATATATATAGCCTGTGGACAAAGCCTGATGACCCAATGTGAACAGTCACCAAACGCCAAAATCTATACAGATGGAATACATCCCAAATTGGGGTGCATAGCAAGGTGGAGGTCAACCACCGACCAATTCAACAAAGAAACAACAAAGAGCCAGCACCAATGTGCACTAAGGCATCAAATATTCCAAACTGCATTATAAAAATTTTTTTTTTTTTTTTTTTTTTGAGATTTTTGGCAAAAAATTGCAATTTCTTGAGCTGCTTCGCCACGTCACGGCAAATCTCATTTGAAGCAGTCCTACACTAAAATATTTTTATAAAATGTGCCATGCGGCCTCACATATAAATAGCAGAACTGCTCTCAGCAGCACTCACCTGGTCTATTGCAGTCCCGTACCCATGACTGAGTCATGGCTGTGGGCGGGACAGGTCCAAGCAAATGCTGCATGAAGTATATATATAGCCTGTGGACAAAGCCTGATGACCCAATGTGAACAGTCACCAAACGCCAAAATCTATACAGATGGAATACATCCCAAATTGGGGTGCATAGCAAGGTGGAGGTCAACCACCGACCAATTCAACAAAGAAACAACAAAGAGCCAGCACCAATGTGCACTAAGGCATCAAATATTCCAAACTGCATTATAAAAATTTTTTTTTTTTTTGAGATTTTTGGCAAAAAATTGCAATTTCTTGAGCTGCTTCGCCACGTCACGGCAAATCTCATTTGAAGCAGTCCTACACTAAAATATTTTTATAAAATGTGCCATGCGGCCTCACATATAAATAGCAGAACTGCTCTCAGCAGCACTCACCTGGTCTATTGCAGTCCCGTACCCATGACTGAGTCATGGCTGTGGGCGGGACAGGTCCAAGCAAATGCTGCATGAAGTATATATATAGCCTGTGGACAAAGCCTGATGACCCAATGTGAACAGTCACCAAACGCCAAAATCTATACAGATGGAATACATCCCAAATTGGGGTGCATAGCAAGGTGGAGGTCAACCACCGACCAATTCAACAAAGAAACAACAAAGAGCCAGCACCAATGTGCACTAAGGCATCAAATATTCCAAACTGCATTATAAAAATTTTTTTTTTTTTTTTTTTTTTTTTTTTTTTTTTTTTTTGAGATTTTTGGCAAAAAATTGCAATTTCTTGAGCTGCTTCGCCACGTCACGGCAAATCTCATTTGAAGCAGTCCTACACTAAAATATTTTTATAAAATGTGCCATGCGGCCTCACATATAAATAGCAGAACTGCTCTCAGCAGCACTCACCTGGTCTATTGCAGTCCCGTACCCATGACTGAGTCATGGCTGTGGGCGGGACAGGTCCAAGCAAATGCTGCATGAAGTATATATATAGCCTGTGGACAAAGCCTGATGACCCAATGTGAACAGTCACCAAACGCCAAAATCTATACAGATGGAATACATCCCAAATTGGGGTGCATAGCAAGGTGGAGGTCAACCACCGACCAATTCAACAAAGAAACAACAAAGAGCCAGCACCAATGTGCACTAAGGCATCAAATATTCCAAACTGCATTATAAAAATTTTTTTTTTTTTTTTTTTTTTTTTTGAGATTTTTGGCAAAAAATTGCAATTTCTTGAGCTGCTTCGCCACGTCACGGCAAATCTCATTTGAAGCAGTCCTACACTAAAATATTTTTATAAAATGTGCCATGCGGCCTCACATATAAATAGCAGAACTGCTCTCAGCAGCACTCACCTGGTCTATTGCAGTCCCGTACCCATGACTGAGTCATGGCTGTGGGCGGGACAGGTCCAAGCAAATGCTGCATGAAGTATATATATAGCCTGTGGACAAAGCCTGATGACCCAATGTGAACAGTCACCAAACGCCAAAATCTATACAGATGGAATACATCCCAAATTGGGGTGCATAGCAAGGTGGAGGTCAACCACCGACCAATTCAACAAAGAAACAACAAAGAGCCAGCACCAATGTGCACTAAGGCATCAAATATTCCAAACTGCATTATAAAAATTTTTTTTTTTTTGAGATTTTTGGCAAAAAATTGCAATTTCTTGAGCTGCTTCGCCACGTCACGGCAAATCTCATTTGAAGCAGTCCTACACTAAAATATTTTTATAAAATGTGCCATGCGGCCTCACATATAAATAGCAGAACTGCTCTCAGCAGCACTCACCTGGTCTATTGCAGTCCCGTACCCATGACTGAGTCATGGCTGTGGGCGGGACAGGTCCAAGCAAATGCTGCATGAAGTATATATATAGCCTGTGGACAAAGCCTGATGACCCAATGTGAACAGTCACCAAACGCCAAAATCTATACAGATGGAATACATCCCAAATTGGGGTGCATAGCAAGGTGGAGGTCAACCACCGACCAATTCAACAAAGAAACAACAAAGAGCCAGCACCAATGTGCACTAAGGCATCAAATATTCCAAACTGCATTATAAATTTTTTTTTTTTTTTTTTTTTTTTTTTTTTTTTTTTTTTGAGATTTTTGGCAAAAAATTGCAATTTCTTGAGCTGCTTCGCCACGTCACGGCAAATCTCATTTGAAGCAGTCCTACACTAAAATTATATTTTTATATTATTATAATAATAATTTTTATAAAAATATTTTAGTGTAGGACTGCTTCAAATGAGATTTGCCGTGACGTGGCGAAGCAGCTCAAGAAATTGCAATTTTTTGCCAAAAATCCCAAAAAAAAAATTTATAATGCAGTTTGGAATATTTGATGCCTTAGTGCACATTGGTGCTGGCTCTTTGTTGTTTCTTTGTTGAATTGGTCGGTGGTTGACCTCCACCTTGCTATGCACCCCAATTTGGGATGTATTCCATCTGTATAGATTTTGGCGTTTGGTGACTGTTCACATTGGGTCATCAGGCTTTGTCCACAGGCTATATATATACTTCATGCAGCATTTGCTTGGACCTGTCCCGCCCACAGCCATGACTCAGTCATGGGTACGGGACTGCAATAGACCAGGTGAGTGCTGCTGAGAGCAGTTCTGCTATTTATATGTGAGGCCGCATGGCACATTTTATAAAAATATTTTAGTGTAGGACTGCTTCAAATGAGATTTGCCGTGACGTGGCGAAGCAGCTCAAGAAATTGCAATTTTTTGCCAAAAATCTCAAAAAAAAAAAAAAAAAAAAAAAAAAATTTATAATGCAGTTTGGAATATTTGATGCCTTAGTGCACATTGGTGCTGGCTCTTTGTTGTTTCTTTGTTGAATTGGTCGGTGGTTGACCTCCACCTTGCTATGCACCCCAATTTGGGATGTATTCCATCTGTATAGATTTTGGCGTTTGGTGACTGTTCACATTGGGTCATCAGGCTTTGTCCACAGGCTATATATATACTTCATGCAGCATTTGCTTGGACCTGTCCCGCCCACAGCCATGACTCAGTCATGGGTACGGGACTGCAATAGACCAGGTGAGTGCTGCTGAGAGCAGTTCTGCTATTTATATGTGAGGCCGCATGGCACATTTTATAAAAATATTTTAGTGTAGGACTGCTTCAAATGAGATTTGCCGTGACGTGGCGAAGCAGCTCAAGAAATTGCAATTTTTTGCCAAAAATCTCAAAAAAAAAAAAAAAAAAAAAAAAAAAAAAATTTATAATGCAGTTTGGAATATTTGATGCCTTAGTGCACATTGGTGCTGGCTCTTTGTTGTTTCTTTGTTGAATTGGTCGGTGGTTGACCTCCACCTTGCTATGCACCCCAATTTGGGATGTATTCCATCTGTATAGATTTTGGCGTTTGGTGACTGTTCACATTGGGTCATCAGGCTTTGTCCACAGGCTATATATATACTTCATGCAGCATTTGCTTGGACCTGTCCCGCCCACAGCCATGACTCAGTCATGGGTACGGGACTGCAATAGACCAGGTGAGTGCTGCTGAGAGCAGTTCTGCTATTTATATGTGAGGCCGCATGGCACATTTTATAAAAATATTTTAGTGTAGGACTGCTTCAAATGAGATTTGCCGTGACGTGGCGAAGCAGCTCAAGAAATTGCAATTTTTTGCCAAAAATCTCAAAAAAAAAAAAAATTTATAATGCAGTTTGGAATATTTGATGCCTTAGTGCACATTGGTGCTGGCTCTTTGTTGTTTCTTTGTTGAATTGGTCGGTGGTTGACCTCCACCTTGCTATGCACCCCAATTTGGGATGTATTCCATCTGTATAGATTTTGGCGTTTGGTGACTGTTCACATTGGGTCATCAGGCTTTGTCCACAGGCTATATATATACTTCATGCAGCATTTGCTTGGACCTGTCCCGCCCACAGCCATGACTCAGTCATGGGTACGGGACTGCAATAGACCAGGTGAGTGCTGCTGAGAGCAGTTCTGCTATTTATATGTGAGGCCGCATGGCACATTTTATAAAAATATTTTAGTGTAGGACTGCTTCAAATGAGATTTGCCGTGACGTGGCGAAGCAGCTCAAGAAATTGCAATTTTTTGCCAAAAATCTCAAAAAAAAAAAAAAAAAAAAAAAAAAAAAATTTATAATGCAGTTTGGAATATTTGATGCCTTAGTGCACATTGGTGCTGGCTCTTTGTTGTTTCTTTCAAGAAATAATTGTGTAAAAACACAAATAAGATTTAAACAGCAGTTCGGTTATTCAATAACTAATTTAGAGAATTTAAAATTGGTGTTGATATTTTGAGCAAGTTTTAAACTGTGCCTTGTACGGATGTAGCAATAACCATAATGGAGGGTGGGCTGCTATGTAAATAGTGTAGTGCACTGTTCTCTGCCATTTGTATACTGCAGGCATTGCTATTCAACGTGAATGGAGCTGTGAGGTGAAAATAGGTGTACTGTGTACTACCGGATGCAGGAGAGCAATCAAGATGATAGTTATGTGGAGATGAGTGCATACTTAAAATTGTACTTTGGTGCTCTCTCATCATAGCCGCAGCTTGTACATGGGCTATTTCCAGTAATCTCCCCATTCCATAACAAAAACTATTTTTATTCTTTTCCTACCTCTCTATTTCTATAACTACAGGCAGAGATCCATTTCTGCCCTTTCTACGCAGGCTTAGCAATATATCCTTCTATACCCACATGTCTTTAGTTGTATTGTTAACCACACATGCAAGAGGAGTACTATTCTCAGATGTCCTTTTCCTTTTGTTTGGATACTTGCGCTCCTATCATGCAGCTGCCTTTCCATCACTATAAAAACCACTGGCGCATGCGCACTTTAGGCGCATGATGTGATTAGTTGTTTGCTTGTGGTCTAACTTCCTCGCACTATTATAGCACTGCCTCGTATATGTGCTATGTGCCCCCTTTCCAAGCATTTTTTATCTTCAATAGCATCCCCGAAACTTAGCAACCGATCTGCCCCATATCAGTTGTCCTATGTTTTAGACATATATATTTAATTTATTGTATCATATAGATTTTATAAAAATACTCATGTTATTTTATTGTATTTTTATGTTTGATATCTATTTTAATTGATTGCACGAGCAGTAACATTCAGCCCTTCAGCACTCTTTCTCACACTATTTTGCTTGGTTAACATCTGGCTTTGTGACTTGAAAAGGGGTGTTTTGCATCTTGAAATGCATTGATTGAGATTTTTCGATGAAATTTTTAACTTTACTACCATTAACTCGAATTAATATATTTGCACCCAAGCCTTTCGTGGCTCTGAAGGTCAACTTTCATAATTTTTCCCATACTTGTCTTTTTAAGGGGAAAGTTAATAATTTGTCAGTGTCTTCCAATGTAATGTTAGTCTGCTCTTTGATACTTAAGCAGTGTGGGAAATTTTGTAAGGCAAGTTTGCTTTTTTCTCAAACCGTAAATCATTGCAAAATGTTCAAATTTCTGTTGACCTGTGAATTTTAGGACTCATACTTGATCCTCCTCAGATTGATCAGCTCATGTCTAGTTGCAACCTTATAAGGTCTTTAGAAAAAGCTGGGTCTGCTACAAAAAGCTAGCAATTCATTTGATTCAAATGGAGCTCTATACTATTTTTTTACTATATAAAAATGCAGGGACTCAATAATCTTACCAGGACTATCAGGAGATAGTCATAAAACATTATTTGTAATGGCCAGAATGGGATCATTAGGGCATCAACTTGCAATGAGGCCGGCAGGATTATTCCAGAAGAACATTTTCCTTCCTCAATTCCTCCAATTGATCAGAAGAAGACGTCCCCAAAAAAGATGCCAGTATATGTTCCAATAATGGCCTAAAAAGGGACAGAGGTATAAATGTGATACCTGTCCAAATAAGCCAGAGCAGAAATGTTTTAAGTAAAACCTACAGTTGAAACCAGAAGTATACATACACTATCTAAAAAGATACATATGCATGTTTTTCTCACTATCTAGCATGAAATTAGAAGAAACCTTTCCCGTTTTAAGGCCAATTATGATTACTAAAATTATTTATATTTGCCAAATGCCAGAATAATGAGAGAGAGAGATAATGTTTTAAGGCATTTTTATTACTTTCTGTAAAGTCAAAAGTTTACATACACTAAGAGTGTATTTCTTTAAACAATATAGGACAGCCCATATGATGATGTCATGTCTTTGGAAGCTTCTGATTTATTTATTGACAACATCTGAGTTAATTAGAGACACACCTGTGGATATATTTTAATGCATATCTGAAACACACTGCTTCTTTGTGCAGCATCATAGGAAAATTAAAAGTAGTCAGCCAAAGTCAGAGGAAAATAATTTTGGACTTGCCCATGTCTGTTTCATCCTAGGGTGCAATTTCCCGACATATGAAGGTGCCTCATTCATCTGTACAAACAATTACAGTATATAAATGTACAAACAAGATGGGAATGTCCAGCCATCATGCTGCTCAGGAATGAGATGTGGTCTGTGTACCAGAGATGAACGGGCTTTGGTCAGACATGTTCAAATCAACCCAAGAACAAAAGCAAAAGACCTTGTGAAGATGCTGGCGAAAGCTGGTAAGATTGTGTCATTATCCGCAGTGAGATGAGTACTGTATCAAAGGCCACTCTGCCAGGAATAAACCATTACTCCAAAAGAGACATAAAAGAGCCAGATTAATGTTTTAAAATGAACACAGCAACAAAGACCTTAATTTTAGAGGCATTTCCTGTGGTCTAACGAAACTAGAATTGAACTATTTGGCCATAATGACAATTGTTACATTTGGAGGAAAAAGGGAGAATCTTTGAAGGCTAAGAACACCATCCCAACTGTGACAGTGGTGGCAGCATCATGTTGTGGGGTTGTTTTGCTGCAGGAGGGTCTGGGGCACTTCACAAAATAATTGGCATCTTGAGGAAAGAAGATTAAGTGGCAATACTCAAGCAACATCTCAAGACATAAGCTAGAAACTTAAAGCTTAGGTGGAAATGGGTCTTCCAAATGGACAATGACCTGAAGCATACTACCAAACTGATTACAAATTAATTTAAGGATAACAAAGTCAATGTTTTGGAGTGGCCATCACAAAGCTATGATCTCATTCCTATTGAAAGTTTATGAGTAAAGCTGAAAAGGCAGGTGCGAGCAAGATGACCTACAAACATGGCTCAGTTACACCAGTTCTGTCAGGAGTAATGAGCCCAAATTCCTACCAACTATTATGAGACGTTTGTGGAAGGATATCCAAAACGTTTGACCCAAGTCATACAGTTTAAGGGCAATTGTATCAAATACTAATGAAATGTATGTAAACATTTGACTTTGCATAAAGTAATAAAACTGCTTTAACCCTTGAACGACAGCCTTGTGAATTAAAATGGCAGCAGAAAAGGATACTTTTTCTGATCCTCTGTTTTAAAACGCAAGAAAAAAGTAAATAGCACCCCCCAGCGTCGGAAAATATACGGGGTTTCAGTTACCGGGGATAGCTGAGACCCTGGAGATCACAATTTGGGCATTTTTTTCCGATCCCTGGTCATGTGATCACACCGGAGAATTGTGATCATATTCAGAAAATGGAATCGCCGGTAAAAAATGATTTCTCCTCAACTTGGCATGATGAAACATATCAGATAGGAGAGAAATGTCCCCCTCCAATCCCCTGGTGTGGCCAAAGTGCTCCCACCCCCGTTCCATCTCCTCCCTCTCATGATTATCTAACATGGCGGCCGCATGTGTGGTGCGCTACTGCACACGTCCTACTCGTTTGATTTCACCCCCAGTCCCCTTGGTCTCCTCGGTACCTCCTGCACAATTGATCCCCAACCACCCCTCCTTCTCCTTGTCGTCAGAAGAAATGTCGGCTACATGCGCAAACAGAGGTTCTAAGCTGGCTCCCTGCGATCAGTGAGACTGAGGTTACTGCAGCTCGGACTGCTGTGGTGTGGACCTGGGGAGTCTGGGAGTGTTGCTGCAGTATTCTCGGGTCACTGCAGCCACACTGCTCACATGAAGTGCCAGCTCTTCCAGAAAATGGGGTAAGCATTCTCTGGACATGCCCCCATATTTCTGGAAGGTCCAGAATCGTCATGGGAACTCCAAAATGGATTACGGCAGACCGGATTTTTTTTTCTTTTCAATAAATTGGTGAAAAGGGTAATGTGTTGGGGAGTGTTTTTTCCAAATATTTTTTTTGTCGTCTTTATTTTTTTTCTATTACTGACTGGGTTTGTAATGTTGGGTAGCTGATAGATGCCGTGACATGACTAACCTCTGGGATTGATGCCAGGTGACATTACATAGCTAGTATTAACCCCATATATTACCCCATACCCCACACTAGGGCAGCGGATGAGCCATGGTGAAGCACCAGGATTGGTGTATCTAATGGATGCGCCACTTCTGGGGTGGCTATGGCCTGCTACATTTAGGCTGGGAAGGGCCAAATAACCATGGGTTTTCACTGCGTCCATAATGCTGCATTGTGTAGTACAAGCGCAGTGGAAGGATTTTTATAAATCTCCAGCCCACTTTGATTTTTTTTCTCTGCCACATAAACTCACTAGTGGCATGGCTTTCAGAGTCACAGCATGTCAAATGTTTGCTGTGGAGACTAGAGTTTTCTCCATGGGGAGAATAGAGCTAAAGTCAGCAGTAGCCTGAACACAGATCATGGGCACAGGCAGCTGCATTCTTCCATGGACAACACTCAAATCTCTGGAGGAAGGCTGTGTCCTAGATGCGGTGATGTCGGATCATGGGCACATAGCCTGAAAGTTAGAAATTTGCTGCTACAGCAACATTTTTGTGAAGTAATTTTGGATTGAAAATGCTTACTATACCCCTGAATAAAATCATTGAGGGGTCTAGTTTCCAAAATGGGGTCACTTGTAAGGGTTTCTGCTGTAGAGGTACGCTAGGAGCCCTGTAAATGCGACATGGTGTCTGCAATTTATTTTAACTTTTCCAAAATTCGAATGGTGCTTCTTCCATTTAAAACCCTTTCATTTGTCCAAACACAGGTTTTTGATCACATGTGGGGTATGCCTGTGATCATAAAAAATTTGGATAACAAACTGGGGGGTTCATTTTTGTGTTGCCTCTTGAAAAAGTGAGAAATGTGCTATAGCAACATTTTTATGAAAAAAAGGAAAATTTTCAATATGACGACCTAAAGCCCGCTTTACACGCTACAATAAATCTTACGATGCAAAATATGTGAGAACACATAAAGGAATGATTTATCCAAATTTTATTCATAAATTGTACACACAAAATAAAACACGCGTGGACCCTGGACCGGCTCTCTTACCTACTTCGTTCCCCGGTACGTACCTCTAACACTTAGTTGACTCGGTCATGCCTTGTGCACCCCGGGTTAGTATTGTATTACCCGATATCAGAGTCAGATGAGGGAGTTTACTATCTATACTTGGGGATAACCTAGGGGTATTGTGACTGGCAATCAGCCGTATACTCTCCCAAGCATAGTGTATATACCTTCTGTCCGGTCTTGGTCCCCACGTTGGTGAGGTTACAATGTCCTCATAAGTGATGATTATTACTAATCAGGAGTATTGCGCACTCCTGTTTTATTTTGTGTGTACAATTTATGAATAAAATTTGGATAAATCATTCCTTTATGTGTTCTCACATATTTTGCAGTTTGATTGGAATGTTCCTTCTATAACTAAATCCTATCTATGGGGACTACTGTAGTCAGATGATATTTACCTGACATGTATTACTACAGCATGTTACACCCCTTCTCTTCTATGAAAATTTGTTCAATAAATCTTACGATGTGTCGGCGGGGTCACGTCGTAAGTGACGCACATCCGGCATCGTAAGTATGATTGTAGCGTGTAAAACCTCTGTGCAATTGCGATTGAACGAACATCCGTTCATCGCATGCACGTCGTTCATTCCTCAAAAAATGAAAGTGAGGTTGTGCAATGTTCCTGAGGCAGCACACATCGCAGTGTGTGACACCCCGGGAACATTGAATGACAGCTTACCTCCGTCCGCGGCTCCTGTCGACAATGCGGAAGGAAGGAGGTGGGCGGGATGTTTACGTCTTACTCACCTCCGCCCCTCCGCTTCTATTGGCCGGTTGCCGCTTGACGTCGATGTGACGCCGAACGTCCCTCCCACTCCAGGAAGTGGATGTTCGCCGCCCACATTGAGGTCGTATGGTAGGTAAGTATGTGTGACGGGGGTGAATCGTCTGTGAGGCACGTTCCACAAATTGAACGTGCCGCACATACGATGGGGGCGTTGCAAATCGCATATGATATTGTATGCGAAATTGCAACGTGTAAAGCAGGCTTAAGATTATCAAATTCTGTGAAGTACAAAAATGCTCAATATACCACTAAATAAAATCCTTGAGGGGTCTAGTTTGCAGAATGTGGTCACTTGTGGGGGTGCTCCACTGTTTAGGCAACTAAGGGGCTCTCCGAACGCTACATGGCATCCACTAATTATTTCAGACAATTTTGCAGTCAAATGGTATTCCTTCCCTTCTGAGCTCTGCTATGTAGAGTTGAGCGCGGTTCGCGGTTCGAGGTTCTCCAGTTCTAAGCTCGAGTGATTTTGGGGGCTGTTCGAGATCGAACTAGAACTCGAGCTTTTTGCAAAAGCTCGATAGTTCTAGATACGTTCGAGAACGGTTCTAGCAGCAAAAAGCAGGGCTTTTTACAGCTACAGTGTGCAGGAGCCATCGCTGGCAGCCTGCCAGAAGCTGGTAACCAAGATAAACATCGGGTATCCAAGCAAAGCGCTTTGGTTAGTAACCCGATGTTTATCTTAGTTACGTGCAGGAAGCCCACACTTCCCAGCTCAGCTCGCTCCGCCCCCTCCTGCCTGCGGCATGTACACATATACACACACACGTACACATACATACACAAACACACACACACACACACACACACACACACACACACACACACATGGTCCCGCTCGGCTTACCTGCGGTGATGAAGTCCCGCCATCCCGACCTTAGCGCTGTTACTGTCCTCCATGGCCGCCGCTTGTCACATCACCTCTCGCTTCCGACCCGAGACTGACTAGCGGTGACGTCACGGACTTCTCGCGATATTTGGCTGTGAAGGCGCCGGTCATTGAACTCAGTGACAGGGGCTGTCGGCAGTGCTGGAGATCAGCGCAGGTAATGTACCTCGCTGACAGCAGCACTTGTCATCCCCTGCAGTGACCTGGGCTGACCCATTGATGTTAGCTCAGGTCACTGCACTGCTCTCCCAGCCAATGGGGAACATCCTGCTCTTCATTGACTGGGACAGTGTGGATCGTCATGGCAACCCCTTGGATTACAGCAGACCTGGATTTGTTTTTCATTCTAATAAATTGGTTAAAGAGGGAATGTTTTGGGGAGTGTTTTTTCAAATAAAAATGTGTTTGTCGTCTATTTTTTTTTATTACTGACTGGGTTGGTGATGTCGGGTATCTGATAGACGCCTGACCTCACCAACCCCAGGGCTTGATGCCAGGTGACATTACACATCTGGTATTAACCCCATATATTACCCCGTTTGCCACCGCACCAGGGCGCGGGATGAGCTGGGGCGAAGCACCAGGATTGGCGCATCTAATGGATGCGCCACTTCTGGGGCGGCTGCGGCCTGCTATTTTTAGGCTTGGGAGAGTCCAATAACCATGGACCTCCCTAGTCTGAGAATATCAGGCCCCAGCTGTCTGCTTTACCTTGGCTGGTGATCCAATTTTGGGGGACCCCTACGTGTTTTTTTTTTTTAATTATTTATTTAATTTAAAATAACAGCGTGGGGTGTCCTCAGTTTTGGATTACCAGCCAAGGTGAGGTTACCAGCTGTGGTCTGCAGGCTGCAGCCGTCTGCTTTACCCTAGCTGGCTACAAAACTAGGGGGAACCCTACGTCATTTTTTTTTCATTTTTTTGGCTAAATACAAAGCTAAGCACCCCTTAGTGCCACATGAAAGGCACCAAAGGGTGCTCCACTTTTTCTCCACTTTTTCTCCATTTTTTCTCCACTTTTTCTCCACTTTTTCTCCACTTTTTCTCCATTTTTTTCTCCACTTTTTCTCCATTTATTCTCCACTTTTTCTCCACTTTTTCTCCATTTTTTTTCTCCACTTTTTCTCCACTTTTTCTCCACTTTTTCTCCACTTTTTCTCCACTTTTTCTCCATTTATTCTCCACTTTTTCTCCAATTTTTCTCCACTTTTTCTCCACTTTTTCTCCACTTTTTCTCCATATTTTTCTCCACATTTTCTCCACATTTTCTCCACTTTTTCTCCACTTTTTCTCCACTTTTTCTCCACTTTTTCTCCATTTATTCTCCACTTTTTCTCCACTTTTTCTCCATTTTTTTCTCCACTTTTTCTCCACTTTTTCTCCACCTTTTCTCCACTTTTTCTCCACTATTTCTCCACTTATTCTCCACTTATTCTCCACTTATTCTCCACTTATTCTCCACTTTTTCTCCACTTTTTCTCCATTTTTTTCTCCACTTTTTCTCCACTTTTTCTCCACCTTTTCTCCACTTTTTCTCCACTTTTTCTCCACTTTTTCTCCACTTTTTCTCCACTTTTTCTCCACTTATTCTCCACTTTTTCTCCACTTTTTCTCCATTTTTTTCTCCACTTTTTCTCCATTTTTTTCTCCACTTTTTCTCCATTTTTTTCTCCACTTTTTCTCCACTTTTTCTCCACTTTTTCTCCACTTTTTCTCCACTTTTTCTCCACTTTTTCTCCACTTATTCTCCACTTTTTCTCCACTTTTTCTCCATTTTTTTCTCCACTTTTTCTCCACTTTTTCTCCATTTATTCTCCACTTTTTCTCCACTTTTTCTCCACTTTTTCTCCACTTTTTCTCCATTTATTCTCCACTTTTTCTCCACTTTTTCTCCATTTTTTTCTCCACTTTTTCTCCACTTTTTCTCCACTTTGTCTCCACTTTTTCTACATTTATTCTCCACTTTTTCTCCACTTTTTCTCCACTTTTTCTCCACTTTTTCTCCACTTTTTCTCCATTTATTCTCCACTTTTTCTCCATTTTTTTCTCCACTTTTTCTCCACTTTTTCCGCACTTATTCTCCACTTATTCTCCACTTTTTCTCCACTTTTTCTCCACTTATTCTCCACTTATTCTCCACTTTTTCTCCACTTATTCTCCACTTATTCTCCACTTATTCTCCACTTTTTCTCCACTTTTTCTCCACTTTTTCTCCACTTTTTCTCCATTTATTCTCCACTTTTTCTCCACTTTTTCTCCACTCATTCTCCACTTTTTCTCCACTTTTTCTCCACTTATTCTCCACTTTTTCTCCACTTTTTCTCCACTTTTTCTCTATTTATTCTCCACTTTTTCTCCACTTTTTCTCCATTTATTCTCCACTTTGTCTCCACTTTTTCTCCACTTTTTCTCCACTTATTCTCAACTTATTCTCCACTTTTTCTCCATTTATTCTCCACTTTTTCTCCACTTTTTCTCCATTTATTTATTTTATTGTTTGTCGTCTATTTTTTTTTATTACTGACTGGGTTGGTGATGTCGGGTATCTGATAGACGCCTGACCTCACCAACCCCAGGGCTTGATGCCAGGTGACATTACACATCTGGTATTAACCCCATATATTACCCCGTTTGCCACCGCACCAGGGCGCGGGATGAGCTGGGGCGAAGCACCAGGATTGGCGCATCTAATGGATGCGCCACTTCTGGGGCGGCTGCGGCCTGCTATTTTTAGGCTTGGGAGAGTCCAATAACCATGGACCTCCCTAGTCTGAGAATATCAGGCCCCAGCTGTCTGCTTTACCTTGGCTGGTGATCCAATTTTGGGGGACCCCTACGTGTTTTTTTTTTTTAATTATTTATTTAATTTAAAATAACAGCGTGGGGTGTCCTCAGTTTTGGATTACCAGCCAAGGTGAGGTTACCAGCTGTGGTCTGCAGGCTGCAGCCGTCTGCTTTACCCTAGCTGGCTACAAAACTAGGGGGAACCCTACGTCATTTTTTTTTCATTTTTTTGGCTAAATACAAAGCTAAGCACCCCTTAGTGCCACATGAAAGGCACCAAAGGGTGCTCCACTTTTTCTCCACTTTTTCTCCATTTTTTCTCCACTTTTTCTCCACTTTTTCTCCACTTTTTCTCCATTTTTTTCTCCACTTTTTCTCCATTTATTCTCCACTTTTTCTCCACTTTTTCTCCATTTTTTTTCTCCACTTTTTCTCCACTTTTTCTCCACTTTTTCTCCACTTTTTCTCCACTTTTTCTCCATTTATTCTCCACTTTTTCTCCAATTTTTCTCCACTTTTTCTCCATTTATTCTCCACTTTTTCTCCACTTTTTCTCCATATTTTTCTCCACTTTTTCTCCACATTTTCTCCACATTTTCTCCACTTTTTCTCCACTTTTTCTCCACATTTTCTCCACTTTTTCTCCACTTTTTCTCCACTTTTTCTCCACTTTTTCTCCATTTTTTTCTCCACTTTTTCTCCACTTTTTCTCCACCTTTTCTCCACTTTTTCTCCACTTATTCTCCACTTATTCTCCACTTATTCTCCACTTATTCTCCACTTATTCTCCACTTATTCTCCACTTTTTCTCCACTTTTTCTCCATTTTTTTCTCCACTTTTTCTCCACTTTTTCTCCACCTTTTCTCCACTTTTTCTCCACTTTTTCTCCACTTATTCTCCACTTTTTCTCCACTTTTTCTCCATTTTTTTCTCCACTTTTTCTCCATTTTTTTCTCCACTTTTTCTCCACTTTTTCTCCATTTATTCTCCACTTTTTCTCCACTTTTTCTCCACTTTTTCTCCACTTTTTCTCCACTTTTTCTCCACTTTTTCTCCATTTATTCTCCACTTTTTCTCCACTTTTTCTCCACTTTTTCTCCACTTTTTCTCCACTTTTTCTCCACTTTTTCTCCACTTTTTCTCCACTTTTTCTCCACTTTTTCTCCACTTTTTCTCCACTTATTCTCCACTTTTTCTCCACTTTTTCTCCACTTTTTCTCCATTTTTTCTCCACTTTTTCTCCACTTTTTCTCCATTTTTTTCTCCACTTTTTCTCCACTTTTTCTCCACTTTTTCTCCATTTATTCTCCACTTTTTTCTCCACTTTTTCTCCACTTTTTCTCCACTTTTTCTCCACTTTTTCTCCATTTATTCTCCACTTTTTCTCCATTTTTTTCTCCACTTTTTCTCCACTTTTTCCGCACTTATTCTCCACTTATTCTCCACTTTTTCTCCACTTTTTCTCCACTTATTCTCCACTTATTCTCCACTTTTTCTCCACTTTTTCTCCACTTTTTCTCCACTTTTTCTCCATTTATTCTCCACTTTTTCTCCACTTTTTCTCCACTTTTTCTCCACTTTTTCTCCATTTATTCTCCACTTTTTCTCCACTTTTTCTCCACTTTTTCTCCACTTTTTCTCCACTTTTTCTCCATTTATTCTCCACTTTTTCTCCACTTTTTCTCCACTTTTTCTCCACTTTTTCTCCACTTTTTCTCCACTTTTTCTCCACTTTTTCTCCACTTTTTCTCCACTTTTTCTCCACTTTTTCTCCACTTTTTCTCCACTTATTCTCCACTTTTTCTCCACTTTTTCTCCACTTTTTCTCCATTTTTTTCTCCACTTTTTCTCCACTTTTTCTCCACTTTTTCTCCATTTATTCTCCACTTTTTTCTCCACTTTTTCTCCACTTTTTCTCCACTTTTTCTCCACTTTTTCTCCATTTATTCTCCACTTTTTCTCCATTTTTTTCTCCACTTTTTCTCCACTTTTTCCGCACTTTTTCTCCACTTATTCTCCACTTTTTCTCCACTTTTTCTCCACTTATTCTCCACTTATTCTCCACTTTTTCTCCACTTTTTCTCCACTTTTTCTCCACTTTTTCTCCATTTATTCTCCACTTTTTCTCCACTTTTTCTCCACTTTTTCTCCACTTTTTCTCCACTTATTCTCCACTTTTTCTCCACTTTTTCTCCACTTTTTCTCTATTTATTCTCCACTTTTTCTCCACTTTTTCTCCACTTTGTCTCCACTTTTTCTCCACTTTTTCTCCACTTATTCTCAACTTATTCTCCACTTTTTCTCCATTTATTCTCCACTTTTTCTCCACTTTTTCTCCATTTATTTATTTTATTGTTTGTCGTCTATTTTTTTTTATTACTGACTGGGTTGGTGATGTCGGGTATCTGATAGACGCCTGACCTCACCAACCCCAGGGCTTGATGCCAGGTGACATTACACATCTGGTATTAACCCCATATATTACCCCGTTTGCCACCGCACCAGGGCGCGGGATGAGCTGGGGCGAAGCACCAGGATTGGTGCATCTAATGGATGCGCCACTTCTGGGGCGGCTGCGGCCTGCTATTTTTAGGCTTGGGAGAGTCCAATAACCATGGACCTCCCTAGTCTGAGAATATCAGGCCCCAGCTGTCTGCTTTACCTTGGCTGGTGATCCAATTTTGGGGGACCCCTACGTGTTTTTTTTTTAAAATTATTTATTTAATTTAAAATAACAGCGTGGGGTGCCCTCAGTTTTGGATTACCAGCCAAGGTGAGGTTGCCAGCTGTGGTCTGCAGGCTGCAGCCGTCTGCTTTACCCTAGCTGGCTACAAAACTAGGGGGAACCCTACGTCATTTTTTTTTCATTTTTTTGGCTAAATACAAAGCTAAGCACCCCTTAGTGCCACATGAAAGGCACCAAAGGGTGCTCCACTTTTTCTCCACTTTTTCTCCATTTTTTCTCCACTTTTTCTCCACTTTTTCTCCACTTTTTCTCCACTTTTTCTCCACTTTTTCTCCATTTTTTTCTCCACTTTTTCTCCACTTTTTCTCCACTTATTCTCCACTTTTTCTCCACTTTTTCTCCACTTTTTCTCCATTTATTCTCCACTTTTTCTCCACTTTTTCTCCTTTTTTTCTCCACTTTTTCTCCACTTTTTCTCCATTTTTTTTCTCCACTTTTTCTCCACTTTTTCTCCACTTTTTCTCCACTTTTTCTCCACTTTTTCTCCACTTTTTCTCCACTTTTTCTCCACTTTTTCTCCACTTTTTCTCCACTTTTTCTCCACTTTTTCTCCATTTTTTTCTCCACTTTTTCTCCACTTTTTCCGCACTTATTCTCCACTTATTCTCCACTTTTTCTCCACTTTTTCTCCACTTATTCTCCACTTATTCTCCACTTTTTCTCCACTTTTCCTCCACTTTTTCTCCACTTTTTCTCCACTTTTTCTCCATTTATTCTCCACTTTTTCTCCACTTTTTCTCCATTTTTTTCTCCACTTTTTCTCCACTTTTTCCGCACTTATTCTCCACTTATTCTCCACTTTTTCTCCACTTTTTCTCCACTTATTCTCCACTTATTCTCCACTTTTTCTCCACTTTTTCTCCACTTTTTCTCCACTTTTTCTCCACTTTTTCTCCATTTATTCTCCACTTTTTCTCCACTTTTTCTCCATTTATTCTCCACTTTGTCTCCACTTTTTCTCCACTTTTTCTCCACTTATTCTCCACTTATTCTCCACTTTTTCTCCACTTTTTCTCCACTTTTTCTCCACTTTTTCTCCACTTTTTCTCCATTTATTCTCCACTTTTTCTCCACTTTTTCTCCATTTATTCTCCACTTTGTCTCCACTTTTTCTCCACTTTTTCTCCACTTTTTCTCCACTTATTCTCAACTTATTCTCTACTTTTTCTCCATTTATTCTCCACTTTTTCTCCACTTTTTCTCCATTTATTTATTTTATTGTTTGTCGTCTATTTTTTTTTATTACTGACTGGGTTGGTGATGTCGGGTATCTGATAGACGCCTGACCTCACCAACCCCAGGGCTTGATGCCAGGTGACATTACACATCTGGTATTAACCCCATATATTACCCCGTTTGCCACCGCACCAGGGCGCGGGATGAGCTGGGGCGAAGCACCAGGATTGGTGCATCTAATGGATGCGCCACTTCTGGGGCGGCTGCGGCCTGCTATTTTTAGGCTTGGGAGAGTCCAATAACCATGGACCTCCCTAGTCTGAGAATATCAGGCCCCAGCTGTCTGCTTTACCTTGGCTGGTGATCCAATTTTGGGGGACCCCTACGTGTTTTTTTTTAAAATTATTTATTTAATTTAAAATAACAGCGTGGGGTGCCCTCAGTTTTGGATTACCAGCCAAGGTGAGGTTGCCAGCTGTGGTCTGCAGGCTGCAGCCGTCTGCTTTACCCTAGCTGGCTACAAAACTAGGGGGAACCCTACGTCATTTTTTTTTCATTTTTTTGGCTAAATACAAAGCTAAGCACCCCTTAGTGCCACATGAAAGGCACCAAAGGGTGCTCCACTTTTTCTCCACTTTTTCTCCATTTTTTCTCCACTTTTTATCCACTTTTTCTCCACTTTTTCTCCACTTTTTCTCCACTTTTTCTCCATTTTTTTCTCCACTTTTTCTCCACTTATTCTCCACTTTTTCTCCACTTTTTCTCCACTTTTTCTCCATTTATTCTCCACTTTTTCTCCACTTTTTCTCCACTTTTTCTCCACTTTTTCTCCACTTTTTCTCCACTTTTTTTCTCCACTTTTTCTCCACTTTTTCTCCACTTTTTCTCCACTTTTTCTCCACTTTTTCTCCATTTATTCTCCACTTTTTCTCCACTTTTTCTCCATTTATTCTCCACTTTTTCTCCACTTTTTCTCCATATTTTTCTCCACTTTTTCTCCACTTTTTCTCCACATTTTCTCCACATTTTCTCCACTTTTTCTCCACTTTTTGTCCACTTTTTCTCCACTTATTCTCCACTTTTTCTCCACTTTTTCTCCACTTTTTCTCCATTTATTCTCCACTTTTTCTCCATTTATTCTCCACTTATTCTCCACTTATTCTCCACTTTTTCTCCACTTTTTCTCCACTTTTTCTCCACTTTTTCTCCGTTCTTTTTCTATGGTCGGTCTACCTATTAGCTCTGCCATGCATACTGTAGCTCTACACCTACTGCACATGTTACTTTATGATTGACATCTCTTTCGTACCAGAGCTGTCTAAGTCTACTCTGACCCCATATTTGTCATTACTATATTGTCCTTGTACTGTATTATGACATTTGTATCATGTGTTTCATTTCTTGCTGTGTTGCAATTTTTTTGCTGCATGCCAATTGTACCTCTACATTGTTCGAGTTTATGTTATTGTTCTCTCACTCTTATGTGATACTGATTATTGTCATTTTTCATGATTACATGCAGATAAGTCCAATCTGACGAAGGCTCAGGCCGAAACGTCATTTGTAACTTGTTTTGGACAAAAACATATATGCTTATGAAAAAAAAAATGTTCTTAATACGGACCAATAAAGAGTGATTTTGCATTACTATCCATTGTGACTTACTGACTTAGTCTGGGAGATTTAGAGTGCCGAGGTTACTCACTAATTTTATCTATTATTACCTCTGAGCACCTATATACCAGTGAGCAGAGCTTACTCTACAGTAGTTCTCCTGATTAGGCATGCCCTTACCTCATGAGCAGGGCATTGCAGCTTTGGTAGCAACCATTACGACATTGACTCTGCTGCTGTGGACCCGGGGAGAGTGAGTGCAGATTCATTGCACCCACACTCCTCACATGAAGGGTCCGCACTCCTAGAAAATGGGGGATACGTTCCCTGAGTGTCTCCCCCCCATATTCTAGACGGTCCAGAGTCGTCGTGGGACCCCTTTATTTTTTTTCTTACAATAAATTGGTGAAAGAGGAAATGTTTTGGGGACTGTTTTTTCAAATAAATTTCTTTTGTCGATTTTTTGTTTTTGTTAGTACTGACAGTTTATGATGTTGGGTATCTAATAGACGCCATGACATCACAAACTGCTGGGCTTGATCTCAGGTGACTTTACAGCTAGTATCAACCCGATTTATTACCCCGTTTGCCACTGCACCAGGGCACGGGATGAGCTGGGGTGAAGCGCCAGGATTGGGGTGCCTGCGGCCTGCTATTTTTAGGCTGTGAAGGCCCAATAACTATGGACCTTCCCACCCTGAGAATACCAGACCACAGCTGTCCGCTTTACCTTGGCTGGTGATCCAATTTGGAGGGGACCCTACTTTTTTTGTGTAATTATTAATATTTATAAAATAATTATAAAAAAGAGCCTGAGGGGACCTCCACATTGGAACCCCAACCACGGTAAAGCTGCCAGCTGTGGTTTTCAGGCTACAGCCGTCTGCTTTACCCTAGCTGGCTATCAAAAATGGGGGGACCCAACGTCATTTTTTTTTTTTAACTATTTTTTAAATAGAAAAAATTAATGGGCTTCCCTGTATTTTGATTGCCAACCAAGGTAACGGCAGGCAGATGGGGGTGGCAACCCATAGCTGTCTGCTTTATCTGCGCTGAGAATCAAAAATACCGCGGAGCGCTACGTCATTTTTTTTAAAGATTTATTTTTACAGCACTGTGATGTCCAGCAATCAAAATACAGGGAAGCCCATTTTACTTTTAGTTATTTATATAAATAATTAAAAAAAATAAATATGGGCTCCCGCTGCATTTTTTGTATTGCTAGCTAAGGGTAATCCAAGCAGCTACTGGCTGCTAACCCCCACTGCTTGGTGTTACCTTCACTGGCAATGGAAAATCCAGGGAAGCATTTTTTATTTTTTTTGCCAAAAAACTACAAAAAAAGGACGTGAGTTTCGCCATATTTTTGTATGCTAACCAGGTATAGCAGGCAGGTGCTGGAAGAGTTGGATACAGCGCCAGAAGATGGCGCTTCTATGAAAATGCCATTTTCTGAGGCGGCTGCAGACTGCAATTCGCAGCAGTTGGGCCCAGAAAGCTCAGGCCAACCTGTGGTGCGGATTCCAATCCCCAGCTGCCTAGTTGTACCTGGCTGGACACAAAAATGGGGCGAAGCCTACGTCATTTGTTTTCTAATTATTTCATGAAATTCATGAAATAATAAAAAAAGGGCTTCCCTTTATTTTTGGTTCCCAGCTGGGTACAAATAGGCAACTGGGGGTTGGGGGCAGCCGTACCTGCCTGCTGTACCTGGCTAGCATACATTAATTGTGCTTCGCCATATTTTTGTATGCTAGCCAGGTACAGCTGGCAGCCACGGGCTGCCTCCAACCCCCAGTTGCCTATTTGTACCCGGCTGGGAACCAAAAATATAGGGAAGCCCGTTTTTTTTTAATTATTTCACTTATTTCATGAAATAATTAAAAGACAAATGACGTGGGCTTCGCCCCATTTTTGTGTCCAACCGGGTACAACTAGGCAGCTGGGGATTGGAATCCGCAGCACAGGTTAGCCCGAGGTTTGTGGGCGCCTCTGCTGCGGATTTCAGTCCGCAGCCGTCCCAGAAAATGGCGCTCTCATAGAAGCGCCATCATCTGGCGCTGTATCCAACTCTTCCAACAGCCCTGGAGCCGGGTGGCTTGTTGGGTAATCATGAGTTAATACTGGCTTTGTTTTACTAGCCAGTATTAAGCCAGAGATTCTTAATGTCAGGCACGTTTGACCCGGCCATTAAGAATCTCCAATAAAGGGTTAAAAAAAACACCACACAGAGAAAAAATACTTTAATAGAAATAAATACACAGACACATTAGAGACTCCATCTTTATTACCCCCTGTCAGCCCTCCACGATCCTGCTCTTCTGTCTTCTTTCTTTCTAGTGTAGTAGTAGTGACGATTGTAGTGAGGAAGGATGAGATTCACCAGCTCATCACTTGGGGCTGGGGAACCTCATCCTCACTACAATCATCACTACAATCGGGAAGCAGCGTGCAGCCTTCACTCCGTGAGTGATCAGTGCTGGCTGCTAGCGGTAACGCTGACAGACGCGTTACCATAGCAACGGTGCTCTCGGAGCCGCGGTTAGCGGTGACGTCACCGCTAACTGCGTTGCTATGGCAACGGTGATCTCCGTTAATGACCGGCTGTGTCAGCCGGTCCCTAACGGAACGTGGAGTCGACCGTGTGCTAGAGCATGTCGCCGGTACACGGCGATACACATATGTGCACCGTGTACCGGAGAGATGCACTCGCAGGTCCTACATGACGTGTCATAGTCATGTGACCAGTCTGTAGCCAATGAGATAATAGCCACGTGACTGGTCACATGGCTATTTTGACGTCACGATAGGTCCTGCATCTCTGCTGGCAGTGCAGGTCACCGGGAGGATTCAGTGATCATCGGATGGAATAGCGGCAGGAGACAGTGTGCAGAAGGGATCGCGAGGACCGGTAAGTGTTATGGCAATGTTTATTAACTGTTTGTGTACATTTATAATGCATTTTTATTTGTTTGTGATTGCCTCCCATTATAGCCTATACGTTCGAGTTCGGTTCGTCGAACGTTCGACGAACCGAACTCGAACGGGACCCCCGTTCGGCGAGCCAACCTTGAGCCGAACCGGGACCGGTTCGCTCATCTCTACTGCCATGCGCCCAAACAGTTGTTTTCCACCACATGTGAGATATCAGTGTACTCAAGAGAAATCGCACAATACATTTTATGGTGTATTATTACTGATACTCTTAAAAAGAAAAAAAGCTACCTGGTTGAATTTTGTTGTAAAAAAGTATTTTTTTATTTTCACTGCCTAAAGTCATAAACTTCAATGAAGCACCAGTGGGTTCAAGGTGCCCAACAAACATCTAAATAAATTCCTTGAGAGGTATAATTTCCAAAATGGAGTCAGTTGTCGGACGTTTCTGCTGTCTAGGTACCTTAGGGGCTTATCAAATGCAACATGGTAACCACAATCTTTTTCAGCCAAATTTGCTTTCCAAAATTCAAATATTTCTCCTTCTGTTCCGAGCCCTCACATTTGTCCAAACTGAACTTTCTGACTACATTTAGGGTATCTCCATGTTCATTTGAAAGTGGGTAACAAACTATGGGGTAGGGGAGATGGTGTCACGATTCCGGGTCCCGACGCCGCCTCTCACTCCCTGCTCCGGTCCCCAGTCCTCCTGCCAACGACTCCTTGGCTCACTCTCCCTCTTCGGCATCCCCCGTGCTTCCGGTCCTTCGGTCTCGGTGTTCCCCTGCAACCCAGGACACACCATCGGGCTCTCCTGCATCTTCTGCACCACTTCCTGCTCTGGTCTCCGGCACACGGGACTCGCGCATGCGCATTAGGGCGCGCGCGCGGTCATTGAACTCTTCTTAAAGGGCCAGCGTCCCAGAAACAGGATATTGCCATATACAGGTAAAGGGTATATTAGGATCCATGGGGGCGGTGCCTGATCAACGTGTTTCATTAGCTAGGTGTTCAGGTTCCCCCTTGCCTTGTCTCCTATTAACC
Organism: Anomaloglossus baeobatrachus; assembly: GCF_048569485.1. Classification (NCBI taxonomy): domain Eukaryota; kingdom Metazoa; phylum Chordata; class Amphibia; order Anura; family Aromobatidae; genus Anomaloglossus; species Anomaloglossus baeobatrachus. The sequence goes on along the minus strand of NC_134355.1, from coordinate 108,369,508 downwards.
CTGTGTCTTTCGCAGAGCCAGTCCTGCCACGCTAACTTGGTCCTGACTACGGCTTGCCCAGGAAGTCTTCCGATCCCCGACTTCTCCTCTTGACCTCTGCCCTCTCGTCCAGCTGGATCCAGACCCCGCCTGACGACTCTACCCGGCACCTGAATCTGAGGCCCGTTGTCTGGACCACCTCCAGGAGCTCTATGGCCCCAGAGACATCTTCATACCAGTCTCCTGAAGGACGCTGATCCTGTAGCTCTAGTGCTCCGGCTACTGTGCACCTAGGCCCTCTGGTGGGGTGATCAGACAGTCCCTGTACAGGGGTTAGCTCCGGGTTGCCTCCCTGGGGGAGTCCGGTGCACAGCCCAGAGGATCCACCACCAGAACATAACAGATGGCAAGGGAGAGATGTTGTTGGTAGTAGTATTGAAGTGTTTGTCGGGACGCCACCTATGGTATGCGACTAGGGAATGGTCCGCCACTGCTGTTGCTCTCCTCCAGGGCAGATGATAGTAGCAGCCAGGGATTATATCACTCTCCACAGGTAGAGTGGACCCCGGGGAGGATGATGAGGGGAGTAGTAATGGCGGTGGGGAGCGACAGTGCGGGTAATAAAGAGTCAGAGCCTATAGCTGCGGTTCCAGGCTGTTTACTCACTTTTGTACGATGCTGCTCACCCAGGTTATATCGGTCACTTGCTATGATGGGCTCCGTCGAACCCGAATCCTTTTAGAGATCAGTCCACTTTGGTGTTCAGTGGGTTTCTCCTTGTAACGCCTGTCTGTGGATCCCCTGGCTTGAAGCTACGAGGGGACCCTGAGTTTCACGAGATGTACTCTTGTCCCTATCTGCAGGTGCCGCGGTTCCGATGTGGGGTATGACTTGAAGCGAGGCCCTGGATCCTATATGGCACTGTGCTGTCGGGTGCTGTGGGGGCAGGGAAGCTTGAAGCTTTGCCTGTCCAGACAGATTCTGGAAAAAAAACGTGAAGTATGATCTTGCCTAGGGCAACCGTGTGAATGTTCTCCTCCTTCCCACTGGAGCACCTGTGAGGCACGTCTGCTCCGCTGCTCTAATGGAGAACTCTTCTAACTGTTGTGTTGTCTCCTGACTTCCCCTACTGGCTGCACCTCCCCCCTCCCAGGTCTTAGGCTACTGGGACTGGGGCCCCTGTTGAGGGCATCCTGTAAATGCCTCTCTGTCGGCGACCCCTTTATTACCCTACCCTAACAGGGCAACCTGGTGTGTATTTGAGTGCGTAATGTGGTGAAAGCGGGACTGATCTCTTCAGGAATCGGGTTTTGCATTACACTTAAATTTGGGTGCAATACTCTGTGGCGACTGAAGCCTCAGGGGCACCACACTAGTACCGCATAATGACTGAAAGCTGGTGACTGCAGTGATAATAAAACTTGATATTCTCCTTGCCCTCTTCCAGTTAGAGAGCTGAACATGTCTAAAATTCTATTTATGTGCTTATTATCACTATCCTCACTTGTTAAATTTGCATTTTTTTAGATTACAGGTTCACTTTAAATACTCGTTACAGCTCTGGATCAGTGGTTCCAATCTTTCTCACTTTGAGAGTCACATTCCGCTCTGAAAGATTGTTATGAGCCAAAAAGACAGTGAATGCATGTCATGTACTTTATTACAATGTAACAGTTGTATTTTAAGCTTTTATGCTTGGACTCACATTTGAAGAACATTTTGTGGAGTGAATTATATTAAAATGAATTGTGCCGTATAGGTACTAGGCACCCAGGAGTTGATGACAGAAATGCAGGAGATGCATGACCAACCAGTGCCACATTGTTCCTGAACTGCTGGCACTCACATTGCTCAATCTACAAAGAGAAGGAAGCCACAGAGGGGAGTTGGGTGACATGACCAGAAAGAAAGGAGGATGAGGGATCTGCAGTGCAATTGAAGTCTTTCATGGTTCTTCTTCACCCTTCAATGTTTTTCACTTTTCACTTTTCTGTCAAAGCACAGGAGATGGCTGCGAACCACATGTCAAGGGCCTGTAAGCCAGAGGCTGGGACTCCCTGCTGCAGATTAATATATTCAGGGTCCAAGATGGCCTTGAGATTGTTTCCGGAAAGTTAAATGGTCAAATTTATTTTGGGTCCTGGCATAGCTAGTAAACAGATAAGGGCTGTGTTGCTTCTTATTAAAGACAGCAGATTTTGTGGGGAGATTTTTCAGGATTTTTCATAAATAAACTTAAAAATAATTTAATAATTAAAAAATCTATACCTTGAGGCAAAAAAACAACTAAAATTGCTTCAATATACAAAAGATATCTTCAGTTATTTTCAGAAATATTCACACATACCAGATAAAAAATACTGCCAAGGTCATTAACATGCAAACAGGCTGGGTCCTTAAGGGCTTAATTACCCCATATTTAGTGACTAAATACTATACTCATAAGTGCAAAACAGGGAATATGTAAATTTTATTCTTCAACAAATTCATTTTCTGATTGACCTTGTATTATTTGAAACTGTAATTTAGACTTCCATGAACACATTTACTACTTAATGTTACTGCAACCTGACTTAAGCGGGCTTTACACGCTGCGACATCGCTAATGCGGAGTCGTTGGGGCCACGGAATTTGTGCCGCACATCCGGCCACATTAGCGATGCCGTTGCGTGTGACACCGATAAGCGATTTTGCATGGTTGCAAAAACGTGCAAAATCGCTAATCGGCGACACGGGGGTCCATTCTCAAAAATCGTTACTGCAGCAGTAACGAAGTTGTTCCTCGTTCCTGCGGCAGCACACATCACTGCGTATGACGCCGCAGGAACGAGGAAGCTCCCCTTACCTGCCTCCCGGCCGCTATGCGGAAGGAAGGAGGTGGGCGGGATGTTACGTCCCGCTCATCTCCGCCCCTCCGCTGCTATTGGGCGGCGGTTCAGTGACGCTTCAGTGACGTCGCTGTGACGCCGCACGGACCGCCCCCTTAGAAAGGAGGCGGTTCGCCCGTCACAGCGACGTCGCCGGACAGGTAAGTATGTGTGACGGCTGTTGTGCGACACGGGCAGCGATTTGCCCGTGTCGCGCAACAGATGGGGGCGGGTACCCACACTAGCGATATCGGGACCGATATCGCAGTGTGTAAAGTAGCCTTTAGGCGCTCATGAATTTTTGTTTAATAAAAACTAATGTTTTTTTACTTAAAAAAAAAAGGTATGGGCCAGCATCACTGAGATAAAGGAAGAGGAGAAAACTACAAAACTACATGTCCCAAAAGTATATAAATAGTTAATTAAATAGTATAGACGTTTATAAATGTGTAATGTCCAGTTGACAAATGAATATGAATAGAGCATGCCAAACATAGAAAGTGGTGATGAGTGGATCACTTGAAATTTGAATTTGCCAGTTTATGCAGGATTCCTGGGGAAATTAACATTGAAGTTATTTTCTGTAAATTTAATGCACTTTATTCTGCTTTACGGTCTCTTTAGACCATAGAATATAATAAAGTAAGATTTAAAAAAAATAAAGAAAATCTAATACTCACCTTACCTCTCCAACTGCTACCTGTGCTCAGGGCCTCTTTTTTTAAGCTGTAACGCATCTCCTCTGCCTGTTCTTCACTATAGACCAGGACTTCTGGCTGAAACCAGGCCTCAGGGGTCACAGCACAATGTATGTTCCTGTGGTTAAAATGCCACTATTAGGGATAAGAGAGCATGCACACCACTGGTCGATATACTCGATCGAGTATCAGGGTGCTTGGGTATGCCCGTTTATCTGCTGAGTATTGTGGGTGCACGAGTCCTCACCTTGCATGTTTCAAAGCTGTTAGATAGGCTATCAACACTTGGGGATTGCCTGACATTCACGGAGTGATGGTGGGATATTGTGGGTTATGTACCATGTTGTGTAGGTTTCTGTTTTAGGCGTGGTTCACTGTCCATTCTGTATTTGACTCGCCCACCCCAGGGCTATGGGACACCCGGTGCCGGGCCGGACTAGTCCGGTGGTAGTCAGTGGTGGCTGGGCCCGGCTCCGTGGCCCTGGTGGGTGTCAGTTGAATATGTGGCTGATGACTTTAATGTTTGTGTTCGTGACGCCACCTGTGGTATGCGGCTATTAAGCCGCCGCTGCTGTGTGAGGCCACCGGAATGATGTTATGGCAGCAATGTTGGTACTGCTCCCCACAGGTGGAGCAATGCCCGGGGCACAGTTGAGTATGAGGCCTACTCCTTAATCTTTCTCTGCTGTTTTAGGACACTGCACTTTGGGTTCGCAATTGCCCTCTTGCTGCTGGGACTTGTTGTTCGTCCCCTCTTCTGTGTGGTAGACTGCGCAGGCCCTCTCTGGTGTTTCTCTGCTGGAGCCCACACCAGGCCCTTGGGATGCAGCTGTACCTTCAGATTGCTTCTGGGGCAGGGGGCTTACAGCTCTCCTGCCCTCCGGATTCAGCTACCAGGGATGGATTTTATGCCCTGGCAACTACAGACTCCGATGTCCGAGTCTCTGCTGTGCCTCTCTGCTCCCCTTGCTTCACTGGGCCAAGCTATCCCAGCTCTAGGCCCCAGTTTACAAGGCAGCACTACTCTGCGTCTGCACTCTCTCACTCCTGTCTCCAAACTGAAACTAACTTGACCTTCCTTTCTCTATCTGCTCTCTGGTGGCTCCTCCCACCTCCCCAGTTGCTAAGCTACCACCCTATGGGAGCAGGGATGGGTCTTACAGCCCCTCTCAGCATGCAGCATGGGAGGGTTGCCTGCCACTTTCCCTGGTCCTGTGTGTCCCTAGCAATGGGTGTAGTGTGGATTTACCAGGGGACCGGAGTTCACTCTCTTCCTCTCCCAGAATGGGGCATCACACCGCTGATGGGGTGCAATGACCTGTGGCGACGGAAGCCTCAGGGGCGCCACATATTCCTTGTGTGTACAGTGTCCTGTTTGCAGGTTTAATCCCTCCTCTGCCAGGCTTTTGTTCCTAAATCGGGGGAGGGGGTGTGAGATCCACCTGAACTCTCTGCTTACCTGAAGAATTGGTCAGTCTGTTGGGAACTTGAAGAGAGAAGGAAGAAGATTGAACCTCTGAGGGAAGCTGTGCCTTCTCAAGGAGACCTGGACATTTATTTATCGCTTTCTGGACTATATTCGTGTTTCTTTACTAATTTTACCCTCGGTTTTGTGGATTATGTTATGGACCATTTGATTTGCTTGGAATAAATGCTCTTTGGATTGTACAGCCATCTCTCGCTCTGTTGATTATGTGATATGGGAGAAGGACTCCGTCACACACGGTAATGCCATAGCCATGTTGGCTACTGACATTTCTGTGATTGGACACCTGCATTGTATAATTGGGTTTTACATAACACCTGGTGATATGATGCTGAGCAATTTGTCTTCTGGAAGCAGTTAAAGGAGAGTTGATCTAGGAGAGAGAGCTTAGATTAAAACAGGCATATAGGTAGTGTTTAATTACCAGTGCAGTAATTGTATACTGCTGCTGCACCAATAAAACAAAAGTCTTTTTCAGGGCTACATACTGTCCTCTCTCTAGTAAAACCACTGTCACCTTTATTCAGTGTTGGGATAGCTGGTGGAGTAGGGATAGTGTTTGATTAGAGGCATATAGGAAGGGTTTATTGTCCTTACAGGGCTTCTTTAGGTATATTACTGCAACCTAAAAACAAAAGTACTTTTCAGGGCTATATATTGTCTTTTCCCTATTAATGCCGGAAGGTATTCAGGCGTATATTATATACCTAATTTAAAATGCACAAAGTGTGTGGAAAGGGGCAGGGAAGTGGGTGTGCTGCTGATTGTGCACATAGAGGCTAAGGGATACTTTGCATGCTGCGACATCGCTAGCATCGGCTAGCGATGCCGAGCACGATAGTACCTGCCCCCGTCGCACATGCAATATCTTGTGATAGCTGCCGTAGCGAACATTATCGCTACGGCAGCTTCACACGCACTTACCTGCCCTGCGATGTCGCTCTGGCCGGCGACCCACCTCCTTCCTAAGGGGGCGGGTCGTGCGGCGTCACAGTGACGTCACATGACAGGCGGCCAATAGAAGCGGAGGGGCGGAGATGAGCGGGACATAAACATCCCGCCCACCTCCTTCCGCGTTGGCGGTGGAGGCAGGTAAAGAGATGTTCCTCGCTCCTGCTGCTTCACACACAGCGATATGTGCTGCCGCAGGAACGAGGAACAACATCGTATCTCCTATTGGTGTGAAATTATGAAAATGTCTGATGCTACACAGATCACCGATTTATGACGCTTTTGCGATCATTTATTGGCGCATCTAGGCTTTACACGTTGCAACGTCGTTACCGGCGCCGGATGTGCGTCACTTTCGATTTGACCCTGACGATATCGCAGTAGCGATGTCGCAAAGTGCAAAGTACCCCTAAGGCCATGGCCCATATGAAACTGCCTTAAGCGGGAGCATGACACATATGCCCATCCATGAGACCTAGCTTTTTATCCTCAGGGGGGTTTAGAACACTATTCTTGAAGCCAGAACAGTGCGAACAAGTGGTCAGTTGCATGGCAGATATTGCATCTGTGAAACATATGAACATAGCCGTACAGATTTGATATACCACAGGACACATGTTAAAAGTAGACTTCAGTGAAGGTGCAAACTTAAATTGATTAGTAAGAAAAAGGAGAAAAACTAAGACAAATGCAAAATTACAAATTATTTTATTAGTGTGAGTAAAAAATTATGCAGAAAATAAAAATATTATATAGAGAGAAACAATAATCAATGTGGAGGTGTACAAACTATCACAATGGTATAGGGGGACATTGGTGTTATAGAAATAATCCCCCCCTCTGAATAATAAAATCCCTACAACTAAATGTGTATCAGACAAAAGGGGTATGGGTAGGCAAGTGAAGTCCCAACAATTTCTCATATATTATAAGACATGGACAAATTGTCCAGATAATGTTTATACCCAACCACAACCCAGAATTTGTCTGGAAGAGGGAAATTAATTAAAAGAGCACTACAGGGAAGAGATCTGCTTCAAATAAATATTACATATAAAGTGCCTAAAAGGTAGCTATTATATCTCTAAAATGCAGACATCATTACATCATCACAAGGAGACATCGTCCCCTTATGCTTTTTCTTCATTTTCTTTGTTTTTTTCTTGTTTTTTAGATATTGCATCTGGTTGGTTTCCCAGCAACACCTGTCTTCCACATGGTCCAGCCTCCCTTGCCAAGAATCCTTACTCTGATACTCCTTCTTCGTATCATGGGGGATCTGGGATTAGGAGGTCACAACATATTGTTAATTGCAGATTTGCTGAGCTTCTGCTCGTCGTTTATCCTAAGTTTAAGTATATTTAATTCCATCCTGTTGTCATAGGGTTAAGGTTCATTTCTATCCTGTTGTGATCTAACAGTTAGTTGTAACCTCAGCTACAGCCACTCACCTTTGCTCTAAACATTCGCTCCTCATTTCTCCGTATGCTGGTTATAGCTCATACCTATGCTGTCCTGTAGCAACTGTCTAGAGACGTTAGGGAGTGCAGGGATCAGCCTCAGTGTTGAGTGAGTGTTAGGAGGTGACCCCGCTTCCCTCTCCCTACTATCAAGTCCTTCCATTGTATTGCTATGCTAGTGTTCCCTCTGTGTTGCGCTGTCATTTTGTACCTAGCATGACACCTGCATCACACTATGACAATGAGTTTCCCATTGACTTCCTTTCTACTCAATACTCAAGTTGAGGCAATCATAGGAGTCAACCTGCTCCATTTGAGTACCAAGCACTCAAGCGTTTTAGTACTCGCTCATCACTAGTAACTAAACTATTGAAAAAGGTTAATTCCTTTCTCTTGGTAGAGTTCTAAGTTATGTCTTTAGAGTATATCTTTGATTGTAGTTCTGACCCATTTTAAGCAAACAAGTTTAACCAGCCATTATGTTTTCTAGTTTTATTTGAAGATCACATTACGGTTCTTTCTTTAGTATGTTTTTTGGTGTTTGATTCAGCTAACTGATGTTTTGTCACTTTTTAATGAATGTGATTATATTTACTTGATTGATTTTTTTAACTGTATGTTTATTTGCTTTTGTAGTACACACCACTGTTTGTTTCCTACACCATTACCATTTCCTGCTGAAAATACGAACATTTTACATTAACTAAATCTATAAATGTTTTCCTTTCACCCTAAATGTCAATTCCAGCTTGTTCATTTATGATAGACACCTAGAATTTTTTCATCCAATTAAAACGTATAAACGTAACTATCAAACACATTTAATAGCAAAGAATTTGTAAATGTACTAGTTATTTTAGCAGTTTAGAAATCTGTTACTATGGAAACAATGTCTTTGTTAAAACAGAAGCCTAGTCAAGATAATGGGACCTTGGGGAATGCAGGGAAATAAATTCCAAAGACTGCATGCTTCAATCAATATAATATATATGACTAATTTAAAAATAATGCAAAATATTTTTCAGAGAACAGTTTATTGGAAACAATGAAAAATCAATTTGTCATCTTCAGATTATTATACTAATGAAACCCTTAAAGAGCACAAAGTTTATTGCAATTTGCCATATACTTATTGGTTATATGTTGTTGGCCAATAACCTTGTCACGTTCAGTAATTAAGTTTATAATAGTGATATGTCAATTCCAACTTAAAATGTCTATATACTGTATATCCTACTGTTTTGTGTGAATGCAGGCTCATGTAGCTCCGTAATATCAGACTGTGGGAATATTTATGTAGTATGCTATTGCAGCCATATTCCCTTCTCTCCCATTTTTGGAAATACTGTAACACTGCAGGATGAGACTAACTGTTAAGGCCGCTTTACACGAAACGACATTGCTAAAGTGATGTCAATGGGGGTCACAGAATTTGTGACGCACATCTGGCCGCGTTAGCGACGTCGTTGCGTGTGACATCTACGTGCGATCGAAAATCGTCGCAAAAACGTGCAAAATCGTTTATCGTTTACATGCTCCCCCATTCCCAATTATTGTTGCTGCTGCAGGTACAATGCTGTACCTCGTTCCTGCGGCAGCACACATCGCTATGTGTGACACCGCAGGAACGAGAAACCTCACCTTACCTGCGGCCGCCGGCAATGAGGAAGGAAGGAGGTGGGTCGGATGTTCGTCCCGCTCATCTCCGCCCCTCCGCTTCGATTGGGTGGCCGGTTCCTGACGTCGCTGTGACGCCGAAAGAATCGGCCCCTTAGAACGGAGGCGGTTTGCCGGTCACAGTGACATCGCTAGGCAGGTAAGTAGTGTGACAGGTCCGAGCGATTATGTGCGCTACGGGCAGCGATTGACGCACAAACGAGTGATGCAAAAACGATGGGGGTGGGTACTCGTGCTAGCGATCTTGCTAGCAAGATCGCAGCGTGTAAAGCGGCCTTTACAGTCACTGAGGGGCAGTGAGCATCTGGGAATGGACCCACTGGGCCATACACCAGACACCTCTGAAGGACCTAACCAGTAGTGAACCCCTATACAGGGATTGTCTGGTCCAGCAACAGGGGGCCTAAATGCACAAAAGACAGGAACCAGTGATGGTCGGCTCTTACATACTTAGTAGAGTCTCTTAATGTCTGGTGCTGGGGTGCTCGGATGTGGCAGCCCGGAGGTGGTAGCTCAGACATGGCAGCATGGAGGTGATGGCTCAGATGTGGCAGCACATAAGTGGTAGGTTAGAAGTGGTAGCACGGAGGTGATGGCTCAGACGTGGCAGTGTAAGGGGGATGCAGGGCTCAGCCCACTCTAGACCTGCAAACTGGCAATATTCTGTATGTTGTTTTGGTGTAGTGTGTATTATTGGTAAATGGCCCCTAGGTGACAACAGTGTGTAAGCTACTTCCCTGGTACTCCTGGGCTGGAGGGAGTTAGTGAAGGGGAGGAGCTTCATTTGAAAAAAGAGCGGTTAGTAAGTCAGTCAGAGTGAGGAGAGTTCCTGAGGGAGAGAAGCAGACTTCGTCTGTGAGAGGCGTGGTGGAGGAAAATCCCAATAACTTTAATTTGGCACTATCTTCAGGGTCAAATCCGGGTGCCGGACACACAGTGGTGGTAATTCCCGGGCAGAGACCTAACGAATCCCCTCAGTCAGCAAAAGGTCAGTAGGCCCTTGAGAGAGAAGTAGGTCCTGACTGACCGGAAAGACGGTTGAGTCTGCCGTGGATAGTGAAGCTGAAGGGGAGGAAGAGGAGCTTAGGGACCCCAACGGGAACCTAAGTCCCAGGGAAGCGGTCGACCGGAAAAATGTATAAATTATCCGTTGCTATTGGTAACCCCTTCGGGGAACGCGATTGTGCCCACCTCAGGCAAGATAAGAAACTGTATTTGATGTTGACAAGTAAAGAAGTTTGGTTGAAAGAACCTGTGACCGTGTCTGTGCTTGTGACGCATGAAGAAAAAGTCTGATTATTACTGTATTGCACTAAAGTGACGGTTGGGATGCAGAGGAAGAACACTTGGCTGCGTGGCAGAAGAACAGCAAACTCTGCTGCAATTACAATGGCCACCGACCGCCCCTTTACCAGCAGCATGGAGGTGATAGCTCAGATGGGGCAGCACAAAGGTGGTGGTATTGAGCAGACTCTAGGACAAGACACAGGTTAGGAACATAAGACTGGTACTAGAACACAATTAGCAGAATTAGACACAGTAGCGTAATAGGACCTGAGAACTAGCAACACACTAACTGAAACGCAACATTGCTCAGGCGCCTCCTGTAAGGGGAGGCAGTCTTAAATACCTTTAAGGTAACAGGTGACCTCAAGGATCACTTCTGGGTAATGGGACACTGGCCCTTTAAGAAAAGGGACATGGCAGTGCATGCACCCTACAGGCATGCACAGAAGGGTTGTAAGCATCCTGGAAGCAGAAGGAGGCCGCGGCAGACCCCGGGACAGGATAGGAGCAAGTGGAGCCTCAAGGCAAGTGAGAGGGAGGGTTCCCCCACTGGAGCCTGGAAGTCGAAGCGTGCAGGTGAGAGGGAGGGTGTCCCTGCTGGAGCCTGGGAGCAGGGGTGTTGGGGATGCTGCACTGGGACCACGACTGGGCACTACACTAAATAGGTAATGTGCTGGTATGTTATCACAGGCCAACATGGCACTAGCTACTTGGATTTTGAGGTGCCAAGGACACCTATGTCCTATGGACACCTATGAAGAGGATTCAGCAGGTTGGATGAGTATCACATAGACATAGTCAATGGCAAAATTGGATTCCAAAAGAGTACTTGTGCACTAGTTTGGTTCCTGTCAATAAGGTGCATGTGCCCATGTTAAAAAGAATTTGTCAAAAGATTTTGGTTACCTCATCTGAGAGCATCAATATGTAGACAAACATATCCTGAACCCAAGAATGTATCACTTAGATTACTGGCTGCAGGCATTCTGACAAAATCAGAATTTTTAGTTTTATTCATGTAGCTGTCCCCACCCACTTTAGGCTCACTATAAAGATTATACATTGATAGTGAGGTGTCAATCACAGCAGGGGACATGTCGGACTAAAATGCATGTGACTTTGTAGTCCTTCAATGATAAGTCCTGCTGCTGATTAAACAAACATTGAAAATAAACAACAAATTAGACTGTGACAAGATAGACTGCCCTGATTTTTTTGTGTTAACCTTTTCAGCATGCTGGCTTTAGCTTACATTGCAAAAACATGTTGATTGATTCTCTTTAAGTGTTTGGTGCAGACATTTCTGCACTATTTCTGCACCGCTTGGCAGTAAAAAAGCAGGAGCAAAAATGCACCTTTTTGCCACATATTTTATGCTTTTATTACAGACGGTTTTGGTGCAGATTTTTCCCATATGAGTATAAAATGCAGCAAAAACGCTGAAAGAATTATGCGGCAGATTTAAGTCTGCACCAAATGTGAAGGAGAAAATAAGTAATGTATGCATGAAACTTCAGGATTCTCATTCACTTTCCTGGCATCTGGAAATTCTTCAGATTTTTTGACAAATCTGAGCAGAAAAAAAAACCGCATCAAATCTGCAACGTCCACCAGGCCCTTAGAAATAATAAAAGACTAAACCGTGAGTTTAAGGATCAAATTAATGAGGGCATCCAAGTGTTGAACAGTATTGTTAAATGGAAACAAAGCTGGGTCACAATAAAAAATGTCATTTCAATATTAAAGTGACCGGATATTGGACACCAAACCAGTCTCCCCATCAGTATTCTGACCAACCTTTGAATGTGACCAACAAACAGAACAAAAAATGTATAGCTGGGGAGAGACTCAAGTTGATGAGCGCAATGCCCAATAATAATATCAACGCCACCTCTCTGCTTTCAGCACAGACCACTAGAAGGCAAAGTCATTGCAAACACTGATGTCCACACCATCTCACTGCCGTCAGTGGAGCTCTCAGGAAGATGGAAGAGGCTGACACGGTATTGTGGTCAAGTAGGTTTGTTACAGGGGTGAATAGGATCCTTAGAATATAAAGTGAAGGAAATAATTATTTGATCCCTTGCTGACTTTGTAAGTTTGCCCACTGATAAAGACATGAACAGTCTATAATTTTAAAAAGTAGGTTAATTGTAAGAGTTAGAGATAGAATACCCAAAATAAAATCCTGAAAATCACAATGTATAAATTATATAAATGTATTTGCATGTTGCAGAGAGAAATAAGTATTTGATCCCTCTGTAAAACAAGACTTAATACTTGGTGGCAAAACCCTTGTTGGCAAGTGCAGCAGTCAGACGCTTTTTTTGTAACTGATGATGAGATTTGCGCACATGTCAGGAAGAATTTTGGTCCACTTCTCTTTGCACATCATCTTTAAGATTTTGAGGCTGTCGCTTGGCAGCTTTGAACTTTAGCTCCCTCCATAAGTTTTCTATGGGATTAAGGTCTAGAGGCTGGCTAGGCCACTCCATGACCTTAATGTGATTCTTTTTGAGCCACGCATTTTTGCTTTGGCTGTATGTTTTGGGTCACTGTCGCGCTGGAAAACCCAGGCACAACCCATTTTAATATCCTGGTGGAGGGAAGGAGGTTGTCACTCAGGATTTTACGGTACATTGCTCCATTCATTGTCCCACTGATGCGGTAAAGTAGTCTTTTGCCCTTAGCAGAGAAACACCGCTAAAATATAATATTTCCACCTCTATGCTTGACAATGGGGATGGTATTCTTTGGGTCATAGGCATCATTTCTCTTCCTCCAAACACGGCGAGTTGAGTTAAGGCCAAAGAGCTCAATTTTTGTTTCATCTTACCACAGCATGTTCTCCCAGTCACTCTCAGAATCATCCAGGTTTTCATTGGCAAACTTCAGACGGGCCTGCTCATGAGCAGTGGGACTTTGCGGGCACTGCAGGATGTTAATCCATTACGGTGTAATGTGTTACCAATGGTTTCCTTGGTGACAGTAGTCCCAGGTGCCTTGAGATAATTAACAAGTTCCCCCATGTAGTTTTAGGCTCATATCTCACCTTCCTCATTATCCTGGATAACCCACGAGGTGAGATTTTGCATGGTGTCCCAGATTAATGTTGCTTGACAGTCATTTTGCATTTTTACCATTTTCTTACTATTGCACCAACAGTTGTCTACTTCTCTTCCAGCATCTTACTTATGGTTTTATAGCTCATTACAGCCTTGTGCAGGTCTATAATTTTGTCCCTTACATCCTTGGAAAGGTCTTTGGTCTTGCCCATGTTGTAGAGGTTAGAGTCTGACTGATTAATCGAGTCTGTGGACAGGAGTAGAGATGAGAGAACCGGTCGCGGTTCGGCTCGAGGTCGGTTCGCCGAACGGAGCTCCCGTTCGAGTTCGGTTCGACGAACCGAACTTGAACTGCATAGGAAACAATGGCAGGCAATCACAAACACATAAAAACACCTAGAAAACACCCTCAAAGGTGTCCAAAAGGTGACAAACAACTCACAACACAACACAAACACATGAGAAAGTGACAAGGACAAATTCTCATGCGAAAACAAAACAGCGTTACGAGGAAAAAGAGGACGAGACACAGATATAGGCATGGCATGCCCTTCTAAAATCATGTAAAACACCGCAAGGTGACTCCAAGCGGAGTCTCCCTTTTTTTCCAAAAATTGTGCCCCACACACACCCACCCATTCAGTGGCAGCACTTGTGCCCTAGTTGTACACTTCACAGCTAGATTTGCATCAAACACATTCAAAAATACGCCATACTTAACCGTCCCCAGGCTGACACAGGGGTAGGTAGCAAACACTTTCCTGATCCCAGCTCTGTTCATCTTGGATCATTTTTAAAAAACACAGCAAGCAAGGGTTACTCCAAGCGGAGTCTCCCTTTTTTTACAAAAAATGTGCCCCACACACACCCATCCATTCAGTGGCAGCACTTGTGCCCTAGTTGTACACTTCACAGCTAGATTTGCATCAAGCACATTCAAAAATACGCCATACTTAACCGTCCCCAGGATGACACCGGGGTAGGTAGCAAACTCTTTCCTGATCCCAGCTCTGTTCATCTTGGATCATTTTTAAAAAACACAGCAAGCAAGGGTTACTCCAAGCGGAGTCTCCCTTTTTTTCCAAAAATTGTGCCCCACACACACCCACCCATTCAGTGGCAGCACTTGTGCCCCAGTTGTACACTTCACAGCTAGATTTGCATCAAGCACATTCAAAAATACGCCATACTTAACCGTCCCCAGGATGACACCGGGGTAGGTAGCAAACTCTTTCCTGATCCCAGCTCTGTTCATCTTGGATCATTTTTAAAAAAACACAGCAAGCAAGGGTTACTCCAAGCGGAGTCTCCCTTTTTTTCCAAAAATTGTGCCCCACACACATCCACCCATTCAGTGGCAGCACTTGTGCCCTAGTTGTACACTTCACAGCTAGATTTGCATCAAGCACATTCAAAAATACGCCATACTTAACCATCCCCAGGATGACACCGGGGTAGGTAGCAAAGTCTTTGCTGAACCATGACTTGTTCATCTTGGCTCCTTTTAAAAAACACAGCAAGCAAGGGTTACTCCAAGCGGAGTCTCCCTTTTTTTCCAAAAATTGTGCCCCAAACACACCCACCCATTCAGTGGCAGCACTTGTGCCCTAGTTGTACACTTCACAGCTAGATTTGCATCAAGCACATTCAAAAATACGCCATACTTAACTGTCACCAGGATGACACTGGGGTAGGTAGCAAACTCGTTCCTGATCCCAGCTCTGTTCATCTTGGATCATTTTTAAAAAACACAGCAAGCAAGGGTTACTCCAAGCGGAGTCTCCCTTTTTTTCCAAAAATTGTGCCCCACACACACCCACCCATTCAGTGGCAGCACTTGTGCCCTAGTTGTACACTTCACAGCTAGATTTGCATCAAGCACATTCAAAAATACGCCATACTTAACCGTCCCCAGGATGACACCGGGGTAGGTAGCAAAGTCTTTGCTGAACCATGACTTGTTCATCTTGGCTCCTTTTAAAAAACACAGCAAGCAAGGGTTACTCCAAGCGGAGTCTCCCTTTTTTTCCAAAAATTGTGCCCCACACACACCCACCCATTCAGTGGCAGCACTTGTGCCCTAGTTGTACACTTCACAGCTAGATTTGCATCAAGCACATTCCAAATCCACAAGCATTTACTCTCCCCAGGATGACACAGGGGTAGTAAATTCCTGGTGGATCCATGACTTGTTCATTTTGATGAACGATAGTCTGTCCACATTGTCACTGGACAGGCGTGTGCGCTTATCTGTCAGCACACACCCAGCAGCACTGAAGACACGTTCAGAGACAACGCTGGCAGCTGGACACGACAAAATCTCCAAGGCGTAACTGGAGAGCTCTGGCCATTTTTCTAGATTTGAAGCCCAAAATGAGCAAGGCTCCATTTGCAAAGTCATGGCATCGATGTTCATTTGGAGATACTCCTGTATCATCCTCTCCAGCCGTTGACTATGTGTCAGACTTGTTGTCTCTGGTGGCCTTGCAAAGGAGGGTCTAAAAAAATTATGAAAAGATTCCATAAAATTGCTGTTACCAGCACCAGATACAGTCCTACTGGTATGGGTAGACTGTTGTAGATGACGAGACCGTCCCATGTTTGGCAAGTTACAACTGGGAGATTCACTCCCTGCACCTGCACGGTTGTTTGGTGGAAAAGCCGAGCTAAGATCGAGTATAGAGTTGAGCGCGGTTCGTGGTTCGTGGTTCTCCAGTTCGCGGCTCGAGTGATTTTGGGGCATGTTCTAGATCGAACTAGAACTCGAGCTTTTTGCAAAAGCTCGGTAGTTCTAGAAACGTTCGAGAACGGTTCTAGCAGCCAAAAAACAGCTAAATCATAGCTTGGTTTCTGCTGTAATAGTGTAAGTCACTCTGTGAATCAAACTATTATCACATTTCAGTGTATAGTGTGCGTGAACAGCGCCTTCAGATCACTGCTGTTTCTATAATGGCGATCGCCATTTTTTTTTTTTTTTTTCTTGTCTTCCTTCCCTAAGCGCGCGCGTCTTGTGGGGCGGGCCAGCATGTCAGCCAATCCCAGACACACACACAGCTAAGTGGACTTTGAGCCAGAGAAGCAACGGCATGTGTGATAGGATCTGCATGTCACATGTCCCTGCATTATAAAACCGGACATTTTCTTCACGGACGCCATTATCTGCCTTCTGCGTCTTTGGTGTCAGACATCACTGTCGCAGCTCCGTCTTCCTGAGTCCTATAGCCGATACAGCTGTATGCGCTGCATACACAGCGTTAGACAGCTTAGGGAGAGCACTTTATAGCAGTCCTTTTAAGGGCTCCAACCGGCAGGGTCAGAGAGCCATAGGTGACAGGTCCTGCAAACAGCAACAGCGTCTGTGTAGCCCAGGTCAGGGATTTCCTACCTGCATTTCACCATTAGGAGGGAATAGAAAGGCAGGCTTCCATTCCTCTACCCAGAGCACCACAATCCTGCCACTGTACCCTCTTGTCCTCTGCACACTCCAACTGATAACTAAGCCATTATACTAGCAAACACTCAGTGTACCTAGTGGCATCCTATACGTGGCTATTGGACTTTGCTATAGTCCCACTAGTGCAAAGACATTTGCAGAGCGCGTCTGCCTGCATTGCACACTACAACTCATTCTAACCAAGCCATTATACTAGCAAACACTCAGTGTACCTAGTGGCATCCTATACGTGGCTATTGGACTTTGCTATAGTCCCACTAGTGCAAAGACATTTGCAGAGCGCGTCTGCCTGCATTGCACACTACAACTCATTCTAACCAAGCCATTATACTAGCAAACACTCAGTGTACCTAGTGGCATCCTATACGTGGCTATTGGACTTTGCTATAGTCCCACTAGTGCAAAGACATTTGCAGAGCGCGTCTGCCTGCATTGCACACTCCAACTCATTAAAACCAAGCCATTATACTAGCAAACACTCAGTGTACCTAGTGGCATCCTATACGTGGCTATTGGACTTTGCTATAGTCCCACTAGTGCAAAGACATTTGCATAGCGCGTCTGCCGGCATTGCACACTCAAACTCATTTTAACTAAGCCATTATACTAGCAAACACTCAGTGTACCTAGTGGCATCCTATACGTGGCTATTGGACTTTGCTATAGTCCCACTAGTGCAAAGACATTAGCAGAGCACATCTGCCTGCATTGCACACTACAACTCATTCTAACCAAGCCATTATACTAGCAAACACTCAGTGTACCTAGTGGCATCCTATACGTGGCTATTGGACTTTGCTATAGTCCCACTAGTGCAAAGACATTTGCATAGCGCGTCTGCCTGCATTGCACACTCAAACTCATTTTAACTAAGCCATTATACTAGCAAACACTCAGTGTACCTAGTGGCATCCTATACGTGGCTATTGGACTTTGCTATAGTCCCACTAGTGCAAAGACATTAGCAGAGCACATCTGCCTGCATTGCACACTACAACTCATTCTAACCAAGCAATTATACTAGCAAACACTCAGTGTACCTAGTGGCATCCTATACGTGGCTATTGGACTTTGCTATAGTCCCACTAGTGCAAAGACATTTGCAGAGCGCGTCTGCCTGCATTGCACACTCCAACTCATTAAAACCAAGCCATTATACTAGCAAACACTCAGTGTACCTAGTGGCATCCTATACGTGGCTATTGGACTTTGCTATAGTCCCACTAGTGCAAAGACATTTGCATAGCGCGTCTGCCTGCATTGCACACTCAAACTCATTTTAACTAAGCCATTATACTAGCAAACACTCAGTGTACCTAGTGGCATCCTATACGTGGCTATTGGACTTTGCTATAGTCCCACTAGTGCAAAGATATTAGCAGAGCACATCTGCCTGCATTGCACACTCCAACTTTTTTAAACTAAGCAATTTTACTAGCAAACACTCAGTGTACCTAGTGGCATCCTAAACGTGGCTATTGGACTTTGCTATAGTCCCACTAGTGCAAAGACATTTGCAGAGCACGTCTGCCTGCATTGCACACTACAACTCATTGTTACTAAGCCATTATACTAGCAAACACTCAGTGTACCTAGTTGTATCCTAAACGTGGCTATTGTACTTTTGTCTATTCACAGTATTGGAACGATATTTGCAGCACGTCTGCCTGCATTGCACACTCTAACTTTTTTAAACTCAGCCATTTATAGTAGCAAACACTCAGTGTACCTAGTTGTATCCTAAACGTGGCTATTGTACTTTTGTCAATTCACAGTATTGGAACGTTATTTGCAGCACGTCTGCCTGCATTGCACACTCAAACTTTTTTAAACTCAGCCATTTATAGTAGCAAACACTCAGTGTACCTAGTTGTATCCTAAACGTGGCTATTGTACTTTTGTCTATTCACAGTATTGGAACGATATTTGCAGCACGTCTGCCTGCATTGCACACTCTAACTTTTTTAAACTCAGCCATTATACTAGCAAACACTCAGTGTACCTAGTGGCATCCTATACGTGGCTATTGGACTTTGCTATAGTCCCACTAGTGCAAAGACATTAGCAGAGCACATCTGCCTGCATTGCACACTACAACTCATTCTAACCAAGCCATTATACTAGCAAACACTCAGTGTACCTAGTGGCATCCTATACGTGGCTATTGGACTTTGCTATAGTCCCACTAGTGCAAAGACATTTGCAGAGCGCGTCTGCCTGCATTGCACACTCCAACTCATTAAAACCAAGCCATTATACTAGCAAACACTCAGTGTACCTAGTGGCATCCTATACGTGGCTATTGGACTTTGCTATAGTCCCACTAGTGCAAAGACATTTGCATAGCGCGTCTGCCTGCATTGCACACTCAAACTCATTTTAACTAAGCCATTATACTAGCAAACACTCAGTGTACCTAGTGGCATCCTATACGTGGCTATTGGACTTTGCTATAGTCCCACTAGTGCAAAGATATTAGCAGAGCACATCTGCCTGCATTGCACACTCCAACTTTTTTAAACTAAGCAATTTTACTAGCAAACACTCAGTGTACCTAGTGGCATCCTAAACGTGGCTATTGGACTTTGCTATAGTCCCACTAGTGCAAAGACATTTGCAGAGCACGTCTGCCTGCATTGCACACTACAACTCATTGTTACTAAGCCATTATACTAGCAAACACTCAGTGTACCTAGTTGTATCCTAAACGTGGCTATTGTACTTTTGTCTATTCACAGTATTGGAACGATATTTGCAGCACGTCTGCCTGCATTGCACACTCTAACTTTTTTAAACTCAGCCATTTATAGTAGCAAACACTCAGTGTACCTAGTTGTATCCTAAACGTGGCTATTGTACTTTTGTCTATTCACAGTATTGGAACGATATTTGCAGCACGTCTGCCTGCATTGCACACTCTAACTTTTTTAAACTCAGCCATTATACTAGCAAACACTCAGTGTACCTAGTTGTATCCTAAACGTGGCTATTGTACTTTTGTCAATTCACAGTATTGGAACGTTATTTGCAGCACGTCTGCCTGCATTGCACACTCAAACTTTTTTAAACTCAGCCATTTATAGTAGCAAACACTCAGTGTACCTAGTTGTATCCTAAACGTGGCTATTGTACTTTTGTCAATTCACAGTATTGGAACGTTATTTGCAGCACGTCTGCCTGCATTGCACACTCAAACTTTTTTAAACTCAGCCATTTATAGTAGCAAACACTCAGTGTACCTAGTTGTATCCTAAACGTGGCTATTGTACTTTTGTCTATTCACAGTATTGGAACGTTATTTGCAGCACGTCTGCCTGCATTGCACACTCTAACTTTTTTAAACTCAGCCATTATACTAGCAAACACTCAGTGTACCTAGTTGTATCCTAAACGTGGCTATTTTACTTTTGTCTATTCACAGTATTGGAACGATATTTGCAGCACGTCTGCCTGCATTGCACACTCTAACTTTTTTAAACTCAGCCATTATACTAGCAAACACTCACTGTACCTAGTTGTATCCTAAACGTGGCTATTGTACTTTTGTCAATTCACAGTATTGGAACGTTATTTGCAGCACGTCTGCCTGCATTGCACACTCAAACTTTTTTAAACTCAGCCATTATACTAGCAAACACTCACTGTACCTAGTTGTATCCTAAACGTGGCTATTGTACTTTTGTCAATTCACAGTATTGGAACGTTATTTGCAGCACGTCTGCCTGCATTGCACACTCAAACTTTTTTAAACTCAGCCATTATACTAGCAAACACTCACTGTACCTAGTTGTATCCTAAACGTGGCTATTGTACTTTTGTCAATTCACAGTATTGGAACGTTATTTGCAGCACGTCTGCCTGCATTGCACACTCAAACTTTTTTAAACTCAGCCATTTATAGTAGCAAACACTCAGTGTACCTAGTTGTATCCTAAACGTGGCTATTGTACTTTTGTCTATTCACAGTATTGGAACGTTATTTGCAGCACGTCTGCCTGCATTGCACACTCTAACTTTTTTAAACTCAGCCATTATACTAGCAAACACTCAGTGTACCTAGTTGTATCCTAAACGTGGCTATTTTACTTTTGTCTATTCACAGTATTGGAACGATATTTGCAGCACGTCTGCCTGCATTGCACACTCTAACTTTTTTAAACTCAGCCATTATACTAGCAAACACTCACTGTACCTAGTTGTATCCTAAACGTGGCTATTGTACTTTTGTCAATTCACAGTATTGGAACGTTATTTGCAGCACGTCTGCCTGCATTGCACACTCAAACTTTTTTAAACTCAGCCATTTATAGTAGCAAACACTCAGTGTACCTAGTTGTATCCTAAACGTGGCTATTGTACTTTTGTCAATTCACAGTATTGGAACGTTATTTGCAGCACGTCTGCCTGCATTGCACACTCAAACTTTTTTAAACTCAGCCATTTATAGTAGCAAACACTCAGTGTACCTAGTTGTATCCTAAACGTGGCTATTGTACTTTTGTCTATTCACAGTATTGGAACGTTATTTGCAGCACGTCTGCCTGCATTGCACACTCAAACTTTTTTAAACTCAGCCATTTATAGTAGCAAACACTCAGTGTACCTAGTTGTATCCTAAACGTGGCTATTGTACTTTTGTCAATTCACAGTATTGGAACGTTATTTGCAGCACGTCTGCCTGCATTGCACACTCAAACTTTTTTAAACTCAGCCATTTATAGTAGCAAACACTCAGTGTACCTAGTTGTATCCTAAACGTGGCTATTGTACTTTTGTCTATTCACAGTATTGGAACGTTATTTGCAGCACGTCTGCCTGCATTGCACACTCTAACTTTTTTAAACTCAGCCATTATACTAGCAAATACTCACTGTACCTAGTTGTATCCTAAACGTGGCTATTGTACTTTTGTCAATTCACAGTATTGGAACGTTATTTGCAGCACGTCTGCCTGCATTGCACACTCAAACTTTTTTAAACTCAGCCATTTATAGTAGCAAACACTCAGTGTACCTAGTTGTATCCTAAACGTGGCTATTGTACTTTTGTCTATTCACACTACTGCAAATCTATGTGCAGCACCTCTGCATGACAACCTCGTGCTCTGTTTTTAATAAGCTATAATGATAGCACAAAATACTGCCATTTTGTGGCATCATAGAACTGGCTGTTGTATTCCATTAGTGCCCCACTGGTGACAAGCTATTTCTAGCACCTCTACATCACACCCTCATGCACATTTAGCTACGCTAATGTTATAGCAAACTCATGGAATTCATTGCTGCATTTCATAATTCGGAGGGATAGAAAGTCAGGCTTCCTTTAGCTTTTCCTTCTGTTCATAGACAGCATCTCCAAGACAAATTTCCCCTCCACGTCTAAGTGTGGAGAGGCAGCTAGTGCGCATGCGTGTGCCGATGTACCCCAGCTGCAGCATAATTACAGTGTTTCGCCTAGTGAGTATGCTCAGCCTGACTGTGCCATTCCTGACGCTAAGTCTTCATTTCGGGATACAGCGCATGCTCCCACACTAAGTGTGAAAAGCCTCTTTGCACAGGTGCTTGCATTCTGTGCCGGGTCTAAGTCCTGTTTTGTGCCTAGACACCATGCTAAAGCTGATAGTCTTTTTTCAGAGACTGTATTTCATGCTACTGAGCATGCTCAGGCACTTCCTGCATCAGAGACTAGGTCCGGTAATGAACTCTTTGGCCCTGGCCCTGATGTGGGGGTCCCATATAGACCACAGGGCATCAGGTGTCCTCCCAAATGGCTTGCAGAGGCCCACACCTATGACTTGTCACCGCATTATTGATGGTCAGACGATGACTGGTGAGGTGTTTGGGTCATGGCAGCCATGAGGTCATCATTGAAGTTGCGTTTCCAAATAGGACGCTAGTTATGCCACTCATGACGTGTCACTCTGCTTTTGTCTCCAGGAGGTGCATTGTGGTTCACCCTGGTTTGGGGCGGACCCAGGTTATAAAAGGGGCTGGAGCCAACAAGGAGGTGCGCAGTCTTCTATTATGCTCCGAAAGAGCACACCTCCATGTGTTGAACCCATTGCGGCTTTAGGCCAGAGGTAGGCAGGGATAGGGTGGTGGATGCAGGCCACCACCACAGTTGGTAACGCAGAACGGTTAAGACCAGCTCCTGTCCTAACAGTCCTGCTTGTGCAGCCCAGTGGCATTAACAGGCCTGCTGCTGCTGATGCGCCTGCTGTCCACAGGTGTGGCCCCTACGCACACGGTCAGCGTACTCAATGGCCCCTGTGTTGTTAACAGGGAGTTCCTGGGCTGGGTGGGCATGTGGACCCTGTGACGCTAACAGGGCTCACAGTCTCCAGATCCGAATGGCGTCTAACTCGGTTCAGGCTACTATTAGTTTCATAGCCACACAGCTCTGTATCCTCCACCAAACCTTCAAGTTGCCAACCTCTCCTTTTCCAACTGGGAGCACGGTGGACACTGACTGCTGAAGGTGATATATACCTTTCTCTTTCTTTTCTTATTAATTTTTGTTATATAGCGGTCACAGATTATATACCACTTTATCCAAATCTGCCAGTCCCACTGTAACAGATGTTGTTTCTTCAGCAAATGTTACAGTTGTTTAACCACCAAATCCACGGACCAAAATTTTTTTCCCCTTTCCAACACACCTGTTCCCCTTTCCAACAGCATCTGTCCTTTTTCAACTCATTTTGGGATATGACCAAAAGTGCAACTGTGCAGGGACACCGTACTCAACGCCATCTCAGCACAGCAGCCATCCCTCGGTCCCTCCGATGTGGACAAGTAAAAGACCATTTCCTCCTATCCATGACAAAGTGTTGAGATTCACTCTGTGCAGCACTGGTGTTTAGTGGAAAAGTAGATCTAAGATTGCGTACCACATTCTGCAGATACTCCTGTATACGTGCGTCTATTTCTATGGCAGGAATTAGTTCGCCAAATTTTGTCTTGTACCGGGGATCTAACAGTGTGGCAACCCAGTATTCAGGATTACTTCAAATTCATACAATCCGAGGGTCATGTAGGTAGTGCAGCAAGAAGGCGCTCATGTGTCTTGTGCATCCAGGAGGACCAAGTCCTTGGTGTGTTGGTGGCAGAGAGGTGAGAATCGTGCATCCTTCCTCTGCCCTCTACCCACAACCTCGCACAACCGAAATGTGAGCAAGCTCTCACTCATCTGCTGAGTCTTCCATGCCCATCGCCAGTTCGTCCTCCATTTCTTCATGGGCTCCTGCACTTTCATCAACACTTTTTGCTGATACTATGCGCCCTTGTTAATCCCTCTCCCTCACCATGACTGCCGCATAGGTGCCGCTGACCATCTGGACCTCGTAGATCTTGTTATCCCTTCCGCATATGACTCCTCCTGTACTTCCTCCCCTTCCTCTTGTCCCAACACCTGACTCCGAATAATAATTACAGTGTGCTCCATCATGTAGATGACCAGAATTGTCACGCTGAGAATGACATTGCCAGTGCTAAACATCTTCGTCGACATTTCAAAACTGTGTAGCAGGGTGCATAGGTCCTTGATCTGACACCACTCCAGCAGCGTGATCTGCACCACCTCTGGATCAACTTATCCCAGGCTATATGTCTTACCGTATTTCAGCAGGGCTCTGCGGTGCTGCCACACACGCTGCAACATGTGCAGATTCCAATTCCTGCGTGTCGGAACATCGCATTTCCGGCGTTTAACTGCCAGACCCTAAGACTTCCGGAGTGATGAAAGTTGTTGAGCTGCTGTGTGCGCACGATGGAAGTGAGCACATAGCGAGCGTGCCCGCTGCACAAGGCCATGTAGGCCGTGATGGTGTTTTAAAAATTGCTGGAGAATTCGGATCAACACGTGAGCCATAAAAGGCACGTGTGTCACATTGCCCTGAGGATGGCCCGCAGCCAGGTTTGCATCATTGCCGCACACGGCTGTTAAGTCACCAACGGAGTCCGCTCCGTCAATTTGTACTCCGGTCGCCAGGTGACAACGTGTTCCTTTCATGAATAGTGCTGATGATGGGAGAGTAGTCGATGCCAGCGGCGCAGGTGGACGCAGGTTATGCTCACCCACTGGGCTGCATTACCTTGACAGATGCAGAATCTCTGGCTGAATGTAGCTGGTGGGTATCTCACAGATGAAATACCATCATTCAGCTACAACCAATGGGAAGACACCACACCCTTTTTTATGCCCATCCTGTCTGCAGACCACTGCCAGACATAGCTATGAACCTCTGGTTAATTTTACCCCCAGTTCAGTTTTATGATTTTGTGTGCTTGTTACCTGACTACTTTTCCTGCTTGCTGTTTATGTACCTTGTTGGCCGATACGCATTTCACCTCTGCTTGTTTTCTGATTAAGTCCTGGCCGTCCCATTCTGTTCCTGTTCCTCAATTAATGTTTTGACCCTGCCTGACTACTATTCTCTGTAATAGCGGTGTGACTCACATTTCCCATACATTTCAAAGTAAAACTTTGACCGCCTGATGGCATTGAGCTCTGCTGCCAGCATAGTAAGGAGGTGTGTGGTAGTCCTTGTGCGCAGTTGCAAGGAAGGGTGGCCTGACCACACAGGGTTTGCGCAAAGGTAGAGGACCCACACGAGGTTGAAGAGGCAGAAGCAGTGTATTAACTTCTACATACAGAACAAGGATTGAAACAACTCGTGGGGACGGCAAGACTTGTACAGCAGACCCTTCTCCATCTCTCACCATAGTTTGCCAGTGCCCAGTCAGTGACATGTAATGACCCTGTCTATGCTTACTGGTCCAAGTATCTGTGTTGAAATGCACCCTGTCGCACACAGATTTTCTCAAGGAAGTGGTGATGTTGTGTGCGACATGCCGGTGTAGCGCGGGCATGCTTTTCTTGGAGAAGCAGTGGTGATTGGGCATCTGGTACTGGGGCACAGCGACAGACATAAGGTCTGTAAAATCCTGGGTGTCCACTACGCGTAAAGGCAGCATTTCGGTAGCCAACAGCTTACAGAGGGATAGAGTCAACCACTTAGCTTTGTCATGGGTCGCAGTAAGTGGCCTTTTATTTGACCACATCTGAGGGACAGAGATCTGGCTGCTGTCTGTAGACGGTGTTGAGTAGGGTGTCCCTGGAAAAATGCAGGTTTGTGAGAAAAGTGCAGGCGGAGACATGATGTTGGCTTCATCTTGCCTTCAGATCTGTTCATCTTGTATCATTTTTAAAAAACACAGCAAGCAAGGGTTACTCCAAGCGGAGTCTCCCTTTTTTTCCAAAAATTGGGCCCCACACAGACACCTTATCAGTGGCAGCACTTGTGCCCTAGTTGCAAACAGGATGTTTTGATTTGCATCAAGCACATTCCAAATCCACAAGCATTTACTCTCCCCAGGATGACACAGGGGTAGTAAATTCCTTCTGGATCCATGACTTGTTCATTTTGATGAACGTCAGTCTGTCCACATTGTCACTGGACAGACGCGTGCGCTTATCTGTCAGCACACACCCAGCAGCACTGAAGACACGTTCAGAGACAACGCTGGCAGCTGGACACGACAAAATCTTCGAGGCGTAACTGGAGAGCTCTTGACATTTTTCTAGATTTGAAGCACAAAAGGAGCAAGGCTCCATTTGCAAAGTCATTGCATCGATGTTCATTTGGAGATACTCCTGTATCATCCTCTCCATCCGTTGACTATGTGTCAGACTTGTTGTCTCTGGTGGCCTTGCAAAGGAGGGTCTAAAAAAATTATGAAAAGATTCCATAAAATTGCTGTTACCAGCACCAGATACGGTCCTACTGGTACGGGTAGACTGTTGAAGATGACGAGGCCGTCCCATGTTTGTCAAGTTACAACTGGGAGAATCACTCCCTTCACCTGCACGGTTGTTTGGTGGAAAAGCCGAGCTAAGATCGAGTAACAGCTTCTGCTGATACTCCTGCATACGTGCGTCCCTTTCTATGGGTGGAATTATGTCACAAAATTTGGACTTGTCCCGGGGATCTAATAGTGTGGCAAGCCAGTAGTCATCATCACTTCTAATTTTGACAATACGAGGGTCATGTTGGAGGTAGTGCAACAAGAAGGCACTCATGTGTCTTGCGCAGCCATGCGCACCAAGTCCACGCTGTGTTTGTGGCATAGAGGTGCTAACCGTTCTTTCTTCCTCTGTCATCTCCCCCCAACCTCTTTCAACTGAAATTTGACCAAGGTCCCCCTCATCTGCTGAGTCTTCCATGTCCATGGACAGTTCGTCCTCCATATCTTCATGTCCTCCTGCACCTTCCTCAACATCTCACCTGCTACCATGCGCCCTTGTTGATCCCTGTCCCCCATGGTCCCATGCCTGCCGCGTTGGTGATGATGAACGTCTGGACCTTGGTGATGTTGTTGTGTCTTGCGCATATGAATCCTCCTGTAGTTCATCCCCTTCCTGTTGTCCCACCCCCTGACTACGAATAGTGTTTAGCGTGTGCTCCAGCATGTAAATGACTGTAATCGTCATGCTGATAATGGCATTGTCAGCGCTAAACATATTCGTCGCCATGTCGAAACTGTGCAGAAGGGTGCATAGGTCCTTGATCTGAGATCACTCCATCAGGGTGATCTGCCCCACTTCTGCATCTCGTTGGCCCAGGCTATACATCATGACGTATTGCACCAGGGCTCGCCGGTGCTGCCACAGTCGCTGTAACATGTGGAGAGTTGAATTCCAGCGTGTCGCCACATCGCATTTCAGGCGATGAACCGGCAGGCCGAAAGACTTCTGGAGCGATGCAAGTCGCTCAGGTGCGGCGGTTGAACGGCGGAAGTGAGCACTGCAGACAGTTTCCGTGCCCTGGTCAGAAGGCCATCTAGGCCGGGATAGTGTGTTAAAAATTGCTGGACAACAAGGTTAAACACGTGAGCCATACAAGGCACGTGTGTCACCTTGCCCAGGCGAAGGGCCGCACCCAGGTTTGCAGCATTGTCGCACACGGCCTTACCAGGCTGCAGGTTGAGTGGAGACAACCATTTATCAAAATCAGTCTCCAGAGCTGCCCACAACTCAGTCGCTGTGTGACTCCTATTTCAAAGACATGTCAAGCTAAAGACCGCCTGATGCCGTTGCGCTCTGCTACCAGCATAGTAATGAGGGGTGCGTGATTCCTTCTGCGCAGTGAGAACGCTGGTGGCCTGACCAGGCAGGCTTGGGGCGGAGGTGGAGGACCCAGATGAGGTGGAGGATGCAGAAGCAGTGGCGGAACTTGGACAGACAGAGGATTGACACACAAGTCGTGGGGACGGCAAGACTTGTGCAGCAGACCCTTCACCATCTATCACCATAGTTACCCAGTGGCCAGTCAGCGACATGTAACGTCCCTGTCCATGCTTACTGGTCCAAGTATCGGTGGTGAAATGCACCCGTTCACACACAGAGTTTCTCAAGGAAGCGGTGATGTTGTGTGCGACATGCTGGTGTAGCGCGGGCACACCTTTCTTAGAGAAGTAGTGGCGACTAGGCATCTGGTACTGGGGCACAGCGACAGACATAAGGTCTCTAAAATCCTGTGTGTCCACTAGGCGGAAAGGCAGCATTTCTGTAGTCAACAGCTTACAGAGGGATAGAGTCAACCTCTTCGCTTTGTCATGGGTCGCAGGAAGTGGCCTTTTATTTGACCACATCTGAGGGACAGAGATCTGGCTGCTGTGTGTAGACGGTGTTGAGTCGGGTGTCCCTGGAAAAATGCAGCTTTGTGAGGAAAGTGCAGGCGGAGACATGATGTTGCCTTCATCCAAAGTTGGTGCTATCGATGTCTGAGAGAGCTGTACACACTCACTTGTTTCCCCTTCCAAACCAACTGACGACCTACCAAGCAAACTGCCTGTTGCGGTTACAGTGGTGGAAGTTGTGGGTGGAAAAACAGGTGTGACAGCTGTCCCCACAGTCCTAGAAGATGACGAGCGCGCGGATGCACTGGAAGGGGCAGGCGGTGGATGGTTCGCTCCGCTAGGCCGCATTGCAGCACGGTGAGCTTCCCATCGGGCCATATGATATTTATTCATGTGACGATTCATGGAAGAAGTTGTCAAACTGCTGAGGTTTTGACCTCTACTAAGAGAACCATGACAAATTTTACAGATCACATAATTTGGGCGATCTTTTTCTATGTCAAAAAAGGACCTGGCTAGGCAAGGCTTAGAGGCCATGCGACCTGTTGATCCACCCCGAATAATGCTCAGAGGCAGAGTGGTGGCTGAGGATGCAGTTGTAGACGTGCTACCAGTGCTCCGACTGTGTCCAGGAAGGCGCCAGGTTACTTCGACGTCGGTTGCATCCTCCTCCACCGCCTCTGTTGACCTCCTCGAGTGTCTGACTGTGGGTTGACAGTAGGTGTGATCTAGAACTTAATCATCAATTGTTGTGTTTGCACTCCCCTACCCCTCAGACCGAGTTTCTTCTTGCCCTGACCGAATATTTAAGTTGTCATCCCAATCGGGTATCTGCGTCTCATCTTCATCAGTATGTTCCTCATTGCCTATAACCACAGTTGTTGGAAAGGCAGCATTTTGGTAGCCAACAGTTTGCATATGATGAAAGTCAACCTCCAAGCCATTTCATGCCCTTCTAAAAGCATGTAAAACACAGCGAGGGGACTCCAACCACAGTCTCCCTCGTTGCCACTAACTGGGCCACACACACCCCACTTGACTGGCATCGGTTGAGCCCCCTTTTGAAAAAGAAAAAGATGCTTTGCATGAAGCACTCTCAAAAATACGCGTGCCTTTCCCGTCCCCTGGCTGACCCAGGGGAAGAAAAGTCCTCTGAGAGCCATGACTTGTTCATCTTGGTTCTTTTAGAGACACAGCGAGGGGACTCCAACCACAGTCTCCCTCGTTGCCACTAACTGGGCCACACACACCCCACTTGACTGGCATCGGTTGACCCCCCCTTTTGACAAAGAAAAAGATGCTTTGCATGAAGCACTCTCAAAAATACGCGTGCCTTTCCCGTCCCCTGGCTGACCCAGGGGAAGAAAAGTCCTCTGAGAGCCATGACTTGTTCATCTTGGTTCTTTTAGAGACACAGCGAGGGGACTCCAACCACAGTCTCCCTCGTTGCCACTAACTGGGCCACACACACCCCACTTGACTGGCATCGGTTGAGCCCCCTTTTGAAAAAGAAAAAGATGCTTTGCATGAAGCACTCTCAAAAATACGCGTGCCTTTCCCGTCCCCTGGCTGACCCAGGGGAAGAAAAGTCCTCTGAGAGCCATGACTTGTTCATCTTGGTTCTTTTAGAGACACAGCGAGGGGACTCCAACCACAGTCTCCCTCGTTGCCACTAACTGGGCCACACACACCCCACTTGACTGGCATCGGTTGACCCCCCCTTTTGACAAAGAAAAAGATGCTTTGCATGAAGCACTCTCAAAAATACGCGTGCCTTTCCCGTCCCCTGGCTGACCCAGGGGAAGAAAAGTCCTCTGAGAGCCATGACTTGTTCATCTTGGTTCTTTTAGAGACACAGCGAGGGGACTCCAACCACAGTCTCCCTCGTTGCCACTAACTGGGCCACACACACCCCACTTGACTGGCATCGGTTGACCCCCCCTTTTGACAAAGAAAAAGATGCTTTTCATGAAGCACTCTCAAAAATACGCGTGCCTTTCCCGTCCCCTGGCTGACCCAGGGGAAGAAAAGTCCTCTGAGAGCCATGACTTGTTCATCTTGGTTCTTTTAGAGACACAGCGAGGGGACTCCAACCACAGTCTCCCTCGTTGCCACTAACTGGGCCACACACACCCCACTTGACTGGCATCGGTTGAGC
Organism: Anomaloglossus baeobatrachus; assembly: GCF_048569485.1. Classification (NCBI taxonomy): domain Eukaryota; kingdom Metazoa; phylum Chordata; class Amphibia; order Anura; family Aromobatidae; genus Anomaloglossus; species Anomaloglossus baeobatrachus. The sequence goes on along the minus strand of NC_134355.1, from coordinate 108,338,787 downwards.
CCCCTTTTGAAAAAGAAAAAGATGCTTTGCATGAAGCACTCTCAAAAATACGCGTGCCTTTCCCGTCCCCTGGCTGACCCAGGGGAAGAAAAGTCCTCTGACAGCCATGACTTGTTCATCTTGGTTCTTTTAGAGACACAGCGAGGGGACTCCAACCACAGTCTCCCTCGTTGCCACTAACTGGGCCACACACACCCCACTTGACTGGCATCGGTTGACCCCCCCTTTTGACAAAGAAAAAGATGCTTTGCATGAAGCACTCTCAAAAATACGCGTGCCTTTCCCGTCCCCTGGCTGACCCAGGGGAAGAAAAGTCCTCTGAGAGCCATGACTTGTTCATCTTGGTTCTTTTAGAGACACAGCGAGGGGACTCCAACCACAGTCTCCCTCGTTGCCACTAACTGGGCCACACACACCCCACTTGACTGGCATCGGTTGACCCCCCCTTTTGACAAAGAAAAAGATGCTTTGCATGAAGCACTCTCAAAAATACGCGTGCCTTTCCCGTCCCCTGGCTGACCCAGGGGAAGAAAAGTCCTCTGAGAGCCATGACTTGTTCATCTTGGTTCTTTTAGAGACACAGCGAGGGGACTCCAACCACAGTCTCCCTCGTTGCCACTAACTGGGCCACACACACCCCACTTGACTGGCATCGGTTGAGCCCCCTTTTGAAAAAGAAAAAGATGCTTTGCATGAAGCACTCTCAAAAATACGCGTGCCTTTCCCGTCCCCTGGCTGACCCAGGGGAAGAAAAGTCCTCTGAGAGCCATGACTTGTTCATCTTGGTTCTTTTAGAGACACAGCGAGGGGACTCCAACCACAGTCTCCCTCGTTGCCACTAACTGGGCCACACACACCCCACTTGACTGGCATCGGTTGACCCCCCCTTTTGACAAAGAAAAAGATGCTTTGCATGAAGCACTCTCAAAAATACGCGTGCCTTTCCCGTCCCCTGGCTGACCCAGGGGAAGAAAAGTCCTCTGAGAGCCATGACTTGTTCATCTTGGTTCTTTTAGAGACACAGCGAGGGGACTCCAACCACAGTCTCCCTCGTTGCCACTAACTGGGCCACACACACCCCACTTGACTGGCATCGGTTGACCCCCCCTTTTGACAAAGAAAAAGATGCTTTTCATGAAGCACTCTCAAAAATACGCGTGCCTTTCCCGTCCCCTGGCTGACCCAGGGGAAGAAAAGTCCTCTGAGAGCCATGACTTGTTCATCTTGGTTCTTTTAGAGACACAGCGAGGGGACTCCAACCACAGTCTCCCTCGTTGCCACTAACTGGGCCACACACACCCCACTTGACTGGCATCGGTTGAGCCCCCTTTTGAAAAAGAAAAAGATGCTTTGCATGAAGCACTCTCAAAAATACGCGTGCCTTTCCCGTCCCCTGGCTGACCCAGGGGAAGAAAAGTCCTCTGAGAGCCATGACTTGTTCATCTTGGTTCTTTTAGAGACACAGCGAGGGGACTCCAACCACAGTCTCCCTCGTTGCCACTAACTGGGCCACACACACCCCACTTGACTGGCATCGGTTGACCCCCCCTTTTGACAAAGAAAAAGATGCTTTGCATGAAGCACTCTCAAAAATACGCGTGCCTTTCCCGTCCCCTGGCTGACCCAGGGGAAGAAAAGTCCTCTGAGAGCCATGACTTGTTCATCTTGGTTCTTTTAGAGACACAGCGAGGGGACTCCAACCACAGTCTCCCTCGTTGCCACTAACTGGGCCACACACACCCCACTTGACTGGCATCGGTTGAGCCCCCTTTTGAAAAAGAAAAAGATGCTTTGCATGAAGCACTCTCAAAAATACGCGTGCCTTTCCCGTCCCCTGGCTGACCCAGGGGAAGAAAAGTCCTCTGAGAGCCATGACTTGTTCATCTTGGTTCTTTTAGAGACACAGCGAGGGGACTCCAACCACAGTCTCCCTCGTTGCCACTAACTGGGCCACACACACCCCACTTGACTGGCATCGGTTGAGCCCCCCTTTTGACAAAGAAAAAGATACTTTGCATGAAGCACTCTCAAAAATACGCGTGCCTTTCCCGTCCCCTGGCTGACCCAGGGGAAGAAAAGTCCTCTGAGAGCCATGACTTGTTCATCTTGGTTCTTTTAGAGACACAGCGAGGGGACTCCAACCACAGTCTCCCTCGTTGCCACTAACTGGGCCACACACACCCCACTTGACTGGCATCGGTTGACCCCCCCTTTTGACAAAGAAAAAGATGCTTTTCATGAAGCACTCTCAAAAATACGCGTGCCTTTCCCGTCCCCTGGCTGACCCAGGGGAAGAAAAGTCCTCTGAGAGCCATGACTTGTTCATCTTGGTTCTTTTAGAGACACAGCGAGGGGACTCCAACCACAGTCTCCCTCGTTGCCACTAACTGGGCCACACACACCCCACTTGACTGGCATCGGTTGAGCCCCCTTTTGAAAAAGAAAAAGATGCTTTGCATGAAGCACTCTCAAAAATACGCGTGCCTTTCCCGTCCCCTGGCTGACCCAGGGGAAGAAAAGTCCTCTGAGAGCCATGACTTGTTCATCTTGGTTCTTTTAGAGACACAGCGAGGGGACTCCAACCACAGTCTCCCTCGTTGCCACTAACTGGGCCACACACACCCCACTTGACTGGCATCGGTTGACCCCCCCTTTTGACAAAGAAAAAGATGCTTTGCATGAAGCACTCTCAAAAATACGCGTGCCTTTCCCGTCCCCTGGCTGACCCAGGGGAAGAAAAGTCCTCTGAGAGCCATGACTTGTTCATCTTGGTTCTTTTAGAGACACAGCGAGGGGACTCCAACCACAGTCTCCCTCGTTGCCACTAACTGGGCCACACACACCCCACTTGACTGGCATCGGTTGACCCCCCCTTTTGACAAAGAAAAAGATGCTTTGCATGAAGCACTCTCAAAAATACGCGTGCCTTTCCCGTCCCCTGGCTGACCCAGGGGAAGAAAAGTCCTCTGAGAGCCATGACTTGTTCATCTTGGTTCTTTTAGAGACACAGCGAGGGGACTCCAACCACAGTCTCCCTCGTTGCCACTAACTGGGCCACACACACCCCACTTGACTGGCATCGGTTGAGCCCCCTTTTGAAAAAGAAAAAGATGCTTTGCATGAAGCACTCTCAAAAATACGCGTGCCTTTCCCGTCCCCTGGCTGACCCAGGGGAAGAAAAGTCCTCTGAGAGCCATGACTTGTTCATCTTGGTTCTTTTAGAGACACAGCGAGGGGACTCCAACCACAGTCTCCCTCGTTGCCACTAACTGGGCCACACACACCCCACTTGACTGGCATCGGTTGAGCCCCCCTTTTGACAAAGAAAAAGATGCTTTGCATGAAGCACTCTCAAAAATACGCGTGCCTTTCGCCTCCCCTGGCTGACCCAGGGGAAGAAAAGTCCTCTGAGAGCCAGGTCCACATTGTCAGTGGACAGACACGTGTGCTTATCTGCCAGCAGACCCCCAGCAGCACTGAAGACAGGTTCCGAGAGAACGCTGGCTGCAGGACACGACAAGATCCTCAAGGCGTACGTGGCGAGCTCAGGCAATTTATCCAGATTGGAAGCCTAAAATGAGCAGGGCTCAAGTTGCACAATAATGGAATCGATGTTTCTTTGCATATACTCATATATCTGTGTGTCTCCCTCTTTTTCCTTGTCCAGCTGTTTTGTTTTCACATGAGTATATGTCCTTGTCACTTTCCCATGTGTTTGTGTTATGTTGTGAGTTGTTTGTCACCTTTTGGACACCTTTCAGGGTGTTTTCTAGGTGTTTTACTGTGTTTGTGATTGCCTGCCATTGTTTCCTATGGGCTCGAGTTCGGTTCGTCGAACGTTCGACGAGCCGAACTCGAGCCAGACCCCCCGTTCGGCGAACCGCCTCGAGCCGAACCGGGACCGGTTCGCTCATCTCTAATCGAGTAACAGCTAAGGCTGATACTCCTGCATACGTGCGTCCCTTTCTATGGCTGGAATTATGTCACAAAATTTGGACTTGTACCGGGGATCTAATAGTGTGGCAAGCCAGTAGTCATCATCACTTCTAATTTTGACAATACGAGGGTCATGTTGGAGGTAGTGCAACAAGAAGGCACTCTTGTGTATTGCGCAGCCATGCGGACCAAGTCCACGCTGTGTATGTGGCATAGAGGTGCTACCCGTTCTTTCTTCCTCTGACATCTCCCCCCAACCTCTTTCAACTGAAATTTGACCAAGGTCTCCCTCATACGCTGAGTCTTCCATGTCCATGGACAGTTCGTCCTCCATTTCTTCATGTTCTCCTGCACCTTCCTCAACATTTCGCCTGCTACTATGCGCCCTTGTTGATCCCTGTCCCCCATGGTCCCATGCCTGCCGCGTTGGTGATGATGAACGTCTGGACCTTGGTGATGTTGTTGTCCCTTGCGCATATGAATCCTCCTGTAGTTCCTCCCCTTCCTGTTGTCCCACCCCCTGACTCCGAATAGTGTTTAGCGTGTGTTCCAGCATGTAAATGACTGGAATTGTCATGCTGATAATGGCATTTTCAGCGCTAAACATATTCGTCGCCATGTTGAAACTGTGCAGAAGGGTGCATAGGTCCTTCATCTGAGACCACTCCATCAGGGTGATCTGCCCCACCTCTGCATCTCGTTGGCCCAGGCTATACGTCATGATGTATTGCACCAGGGCTCGGCGGTGCTGCCACAGTCGCTGTAACATGTGGAGAGTCGAATTCCAGCGTGTCGCCACATCGCATTTCAGGCGATGAACCGGTAGGCCGAAAGACTTCTGGAGCGATGCAAGTCGCTCAGCTGCGGCGGTTGAACGGCGGAAGTGAGCAGACAGTTTTCGTGCCCTGGTCAGAAGGCCATCTAGGCCGGGATAGTGTGTTAAAAATTGCTGGACAACAAGGTTCATAACGTGAGCCATACAAGGTACGTGTGTCACCTTGCCCAGGCGAAGGGCCGCACCCAGGTTTACAGCATTGTCACACACGGCCTTACCAGGCTGCAGGTTGAGTGGAGACAACCATTTATTAAACTCGGACCGCAGAGCTGACCACAACTCCTCAGCTGTGTGACTCCTATTACCAAGACATGTCAAGCTAAAGACCGCCTGATGCCGTTGCGCTCTGCTGCCAGCATAGTAATGAGGGGTGCGTGATTCCTTCTGCGCAGTGAGAACGCTGGTGGCCTGACCAGGCAGGCTTGGGGCGGAGGTGGAGGACACAGATGAGGTGGAAGAGGCAGAAGCAGTGGCGGAACTTGAACAGACAGAGGATTGAGACACAAGTCGTGGGGACGGCAAGACTTGTGCAGCAGACCATTCACCATTTATCACCATAGTTACCCAGTGCCCAGTCAGCGACATGTAACGTCCCTGTCCATGCTTACTGGTCCAAGTATCGGTGGTGAAATGCACCCGTTCACACACAGAGTTTCTCAAGGAAGCGGTGATGTTGTGTGCGACATGCTGGTGTAGCGCGGGCACACCTTTCTTAGAGAAGTAGTGGCGACTAGGCATCTGGTACTGGGGCACAGCGACAGACATAAGGTCTCTAAAATCCTGTGTGTCCACTAGGCGGAAAGGCAGCATTTTGGTAGCCAAGAGCTTACAGAGGGATAGAGTCAACCTCTTAGCTTTGTCATGGGTCGCAGGAAATGGCCTTTTATTTGACCACATCTGAGGGACAGAGATCTGGCTGCTGTGTGTAGACGGTGTTGAGTAGGGTGTCTGTGAAAAAATGCAGGTTTGTGAGGAAAGTGCAGGCGGAGACATGATGTTGCCTTCATCCAACGTTGGTGCTATCGATGTCTGAGAGAGCTGTACACACTCACTTGTTTCCCCTTCCAAACCAACTGACGACCTACCAAGCAAACTGCCTGTTGCGGTTACAGTGGTGGAAGTTGTGCATGGAAAACCAGGTGTGACAGCTGTCCCCACAGTCCTAGAAGATGAAGAGCGCGCGGATGCACTGGAAGGGGCAGGCCGTGGATGGTTCGCTCCGCTAGGCCGCATTGCAGCACGGTGAACTTCCCACTGGGACCTATGATATTTATTCATGTGACGATTCATGGAAGAAGTTGTCAAACTGCTGAGGTTTTGACCTCTACTAACAGAATCACGACAAATTTTACACATCACATAATTTGGGCGATCTTTTTCTATGTCAAAAAAGGACCAGGCTAGGCAAGGCTTAGAGGGCATGCGACCTGCTGAGCCCCCCCAACTAGTGCTCAGAGGCAGAGTGGTGGCTGATGATGCAGTTGTAGATGTGCTACCAGTGCTCCGATTCTGTCCAGGAAGGCGCAAGGTAACTTCGTCGTCGGTTGCATCTTCCTCCACCGCCTCTGTTGACCTCCTCGAGTGCCTGACTGGGGGTTGACAGTAGGTGGGATCTAGAACTTCATCATCAATTGTTGTGTTTGCACTCCCCTCCCCCTCAGACCGAGCCTCTTCTTGCCCTGACTGAATATTTAAGTTGTCATCCCAATCTGGTATCTGCGTCTCATCGTCATCAGTATGTTCCTCATTGTCTATAACCACAGGTGTTACAGTTTGTGACAAAGGGTCAACATTATGCTCAGAAACGTCGTCCTCATGGCCTGAATCAGAGTCACAAAGGTTCTGGGCATCACTGCAGACCATTTCCTGTTCTGTACTCACTGTAGCTTGGGAGCAGACCTCTGATTCCCAGGCTATAGGGTGACTGAACAGCTCTGCAGACTCAGCCATCTCAGTTCCACCATACTGTGCAGGGCTGATGGAGACTTCAGAGCTGGGAGAAAGCAAGTTTGATTGGGATGACAACTCAGAGGACTGGTGTTTTTTGGATGCGGTACTTGAGGTGGGTGAGAGGGCACTTGTTGGACCACTTGAGATCCATTCAAGCATTTTCCTTTTTTGGCCATCATCTACCTTTGTTCCTGTTGTTTGTGTCCGTAAAAAAGGGAGCACATCGGATTGTCCACGGTAAGTAGTAGACATCTTACTTTTGCTGGTAGATGGTCTATCTTCAGCAGATGATAATGGAGCTTTGCCACCTTCCCCACGGACAAACCCTTTTTTTCCTTTTCCACCACGCCTCTTCCCCTTTCCACCAGCATCTGTCATTTTGCCACTCATGTTGATTGCAACAAGATTGTGCACTGAAAATGTGGTAGTAAAAATTGAGAGGTGGTGTAGATTGCAGCGGTGGTCTAGCTTTATTAACAGCAGAATAATAAAGAATAAATATCCCTGACAATGCAACTACGGCCCTTAAACTGGCAGCATAAATTGCTAGTATAATGGCTTAGTTATAATGAGTTGGAGTGTGCAATGCAGGCAGAGGTGCTGCAAATGTCTTTGCACTATTGGGACTATAGCAAAGTCCAATAGCCACGTTTAGGATGCCACTAAGTTCACTCAGTGTTTGCTAGTATAATGGCTTAGTTATAATGAGTTTGAGTGTGCAATGCAGGCAGACGTGCTGCAAATATTTTTGCACTACTGGGACTATACAGAAGTCCAATAGCCACGTTTAGGATGCCACTAAGTTCACTCAGTGTTTGCTAGTATAATGGCTTAGTTATAATGAGTTTGAGTGTGCAATGCAGCCAGACGTGCTGCAAATATATTTGCACTACTGGGACGATACAGAAGTACAATAGCCACGTTTAGGATGCCACTAGGTTCACTGAGTGTTTGCTAGTATAATGGCTTAGTAACAATGAGTTGGAATGTGCAAAGGGCAGGAGGGTACAGTGGCAGGGTTGTGGGTCTCTGGGTAGAGGAAAGGAAGCCTGCCTTTCTATCCCTCCTAATAGGGAAATGCAGCGAGGAAATCCCTGACCTTAGCTACACAGACGCTGTCATCTTGTGTAGCTGTTAACTCTGTTTTCAGGACCTGTCACCTATGGCTCTGATCTTGCCGGTACGAGCCCTTAAAAGGACTGATAGAAAGTGCTATCCCTATGCTGTACAGCGCTGTGTATGGAGCGTATACAGCTGTATCGGCGATAGGAGCTGCGCCAGTGATTTCTGACACCAAGGACGAAGAAGAGATAATGGCGTCCGGACGGGCAGATACTCGTTTTTATAATGCAGGGACATGTGACATGGACATCCTATCACACATGCCGTTGCTTCTCTGGCTAAAAGTCCACTTAGCTGTGTGTGTGTCTGGGATTGGCTGACATGCTGGCCCGCCCCACTACACGCGCGCGCTTAGGGAAGGAAGACAAGGAAAAAAAAAAAAATGGCGATCGCCATTATCCAAACAGCAGTGATCTGAATGCGCTGTTCCCGCACACTATACACTGAAATGTCATAATAGTGTGAGTCACAGAGTGACTTACACTATTACAGCGGAAAGCCAGCTAGGAATTAGCTGGGTTTTTTGCTGCTAGAACCGTTCTCGAACGTATCTAGAACTATCGAGCTTTTGCAAAAAAGCTCGAGTTCTAGTTCGATCTAGAACAGCCCCCAAAATCACTCAAGCCGCGAACTGGAGAACCACGAACCACGAACCGCGCTCAACTCTAGACAGGAGTCTTTTATACAGATGATAATTTAAGAAAGCTGTCTTTAATGCAGGTAATGAGTTGATTAGGAGCATCTAACTGGTCTGTAGGAGACAGAACTCTTTATTGTTGGTAGGTGATAAAATACTTATTTCTCTCTGCAAAATGCAAATAAATGTATATAATTTACACAATGGAATTTCTGGATTATATTTTGGATATTCTATCTCTCACTGTTAATGGGAATCTGTCACCAGATTTGGGGCCTATAAGCTGCGGCCACCACCAGTGGGCTCTTATATACTGCATTCTAAAATGCTGTATATAAGAGTCCAGGCCGCTGTGTAGAATGTAAAAATCACTTGATAATACTTACCTAAATGGTCACTGCGGTGGAGTTGAGTCATATGGGCATCTCCATTCTCCGGTGTCGGCGCCTCCTGTTTCGGCCATCTTTGTCGTCCTTCTTCTGAAGCCGGGGTGCATGACGCATCCTACATCATCCACATTCGCCGGCATTGAGATACTGTGCAGGCGCACTTTGATTTGCCCTGAGCAGGGCGATAAAGTATTGTAGTGTGCCTGCGCGGGACCAGACGCCTCATGCACACAGGCTTCAGAAAGAGGACGAAGATGGCCGAAAGAGGAGGCACCGGCACCGGAGAACAGAGACACCCATACGGCCCAACTCTACCGCAGCGAGCGTTTTAGGTGAGTATTATAAAATGATTTTTATATTCTACACAGCGGCCTGGGCTCTTATATACAGCATGATAGAATGCTGTATATAAGAGCCCACTGGTGGTGGCCACAGCTTATAGGCCCCAAATCTGCTGACAGGTTCCCTTTAAAATGAACCTACCCTTAAAATTATAGAACGTTCTTGTCAGTGGGCAAACATATATATATATATATATATATATATATATATGAGACAAAAAAAACCAGTCGCACACTGTGAAGGCAAAAAAAATAAATTCTACCTTATAACATAAATGGAGGTATTTGGAATATTATAATGGCCATTGTAATACCAGCCCAGCGCCCCTTCACGGCACCCTCCTTTGCTGGGCCCTACACTACACTGCATCTTTTCTGGGTTTTAAAAACCTACAAGATCAGCAGGTGAACACAAAGGAGGCTAATGAAGCTGCCAGGAGCTGGGGTGCAAATCCAGCAAACAGAGCACCACTCCCTGTTATATGCATAATACAATAGAAAAAACCCAAAATGAAACAGGGGTTCCCTTGCTGGTTTCCCACGCTGGTACTAACCTGAGTTCAAACCATACTGGCAGCACCTTTACAATGAACAGGTGCGTATCTGGATGGTGTATAAATATGAGACAAAAAAGACCAGCCGCACACTGTGAAAAAAACAAAATAAATTCTACCTTTTAATATAAATGGAGGTATTTGGAATATTATAATGGCCATTGTAATACCAACCCAGTGCCCCTTCACGACACCCTCCTTTGCTGGGTCCTACACTACACTGCATCTTTTCTGGGTTTTAAAAACCTACAAGATCAGCTGGTGAACAAAAAGGTGCTGCCAGTACGGTTTGAACCCAGGTTAGTACCAGCGTGGGGAAACCAGCAAGGGAACCCCTGTTTTATTGTGTTTTTCTAATATATATATATATATATATATATATATATATATATATATATATATATATATATATATATATATATATATATATATATTCTATACACTGTACATTGGAAAACTGTTAATGTAAACATTTTTTTTTTCCTTTCAGATGTCAGATCTGCGCTAACCTCAGTCTACAATACCTGGATTTTCTTGTTCTCAATTCAAAATTTGTATTGTCTCTGTGATACACACATGTATAAAATGGAGTAGCTTATGGAAAGATTGTTCCGTGGCTTATCCCCCTTTTTTGTTCCTATCTTTTTAAAAAAAAAAATGTTTATTTTCTGAAATATTTTTCAATAAAAATGTATTTATTAATTTCTACAAATTTGGCTATCTACTCTGGTTATTTTGTTGAAATTCTTTGATTCTAGAGTTAGTTGTTTTATACATTTTGGTCATTAATTGGTCTCATTATAGCAGCTGACTGATGGATTTTCAGTGATAGGGAGCCTGTGCTGTCCTTCTGCCCCCAGAACGACCCTCAGCTGTGTGAACCTTTCTAATTTTCCTTGACTAGTCGATGGGGTGCTAGTTTTCTAGACTAGTCAACCCAACTATAGTGCTATCATGTCCCTGTGGGTGTAAGAACATGACTTACAAGAACCGGCGACATTGCCAGTGCTATTCAAAGCTTGTGGCTTTGTTCCCTCACATCATTGAGCTTCTTCAGAAGACTTCAGGTCATGACAGTGCTTCAGAAGCTCAATGATGTGATGGAATGTTTTGATAGCCTCATTGCATTTTATTGTGATGTTGTGGAAACCAAAAAATGGAATTGTAGCTTTTTGATTTTTTTTTCTCATTATGACATTTACTGATCAGATTATTTTATTTAAAAAAATAGGGCATTTTTGAACTAGGGGATACCAAATATGTGTATTTTTATTTTTTTTTAATTGTTTTAATTTCAATGGAGCAAAAGAGGGGTGATTTGAACTTGAGGTTTTTTATTTTTTATATTTTTTAAAGCTTTTATTTTATAGCCATACATACATACATACATACATACATACATAGCCATACACTTTTTATTTTATTTACTAGTCTCCTTAGTGGACTTGAAGCTGCACTTGTCTGATTGCTCGTGCTGTACAGAGCAGGTCGTCAGCTTGGCTCTGTACAGCAAAAATTCTCTCTTCCCATGAATGCTGGCACTCAGCTGGTGTTCACAAGATCTATGCCATGACAGAGAAAATGGTCATCAGTTGACCCCTAGCTCTCATGATAACCCATCAGCGTCCTGCGAGCATGTCACGGGGATACCGATGGGAGTGGGGAATGATGTGTTCCCCACCAGCGTTAAATTTCACTGTCAGAGATTGACTAGTCAGAAATGTAACTAGTTAACAGGCATAGGTGCTATGAGGGCTACGTCATTTTTTTTAATTATTTATTTTTACACTACTATATGTGTGAGGGACCCAACAGCCAATCACAGACACTGTCACGCAGAATGGAAATCTGTGATTGGCTGTTGGAGTAACATTGAATCTGCCCATACATTTTAGTGCTAGAATGTATGGGCTGGTTTCAGGTTACTCCAGCATCCAATCACACATGCCCACTCTGTAACAGCATCTGTGATTGTCTGTTATTTTACCGGAAAAATAAAGCAACAACACAGAGAAAAAAATACTTTATTAGAAATAAAATAGATGACATTTAGGACTCCATATTTATTACCCAAAAAAAAAACCTCCGACGTAATCCAAAGATTGGCGAGCATCTTCAGCTCTGCTACATCTGTGCGAGGAGGCAAACACAGGTATACTCACACAGACTCAGCTGAGAGCTATCAGAGACTTCACCTGAGGGCATAGCTGAGGCTGGTCATCTGTGCCCCCGCGTAACCATCACTTACTACAGGACCTTCCATGACATCATAGCCATGTGACCAGTCTGTAACCCACGAAGTAATACAACATTCACACTAGACTGGTCACATGGCTATGGACATCATGGAAGATCCTGTAGTCCATCCATAATCCATGGGAACAAGAAGCAGAAGCGGCCAGGAGGCAGAGTCTGCCGGATGCGTCGAGGGACCAGTACATACAATGACAATGTTTATTATTAACTGTATCCTTTATTTTACAGCCCCCCTGCCCCATCACGTAACTGTAAAGTCCAAGTTTGGGGTTCAAACACAAGTTTGCATTATCTCCGACCCTGAACACGAACTTTACAAAATGTTCAGGCGAGGCTCCCAATCTCGAACATCGGGGGGTTTGACCATCACTAGTTGTAAATAAAGATTCTTGTCAAGCCTGAGAACTCCTCCATAGACAAGGTGCTTCCTCACAAAGGCTTGAATGCAGCTCTCAAACATCCACCACCATGAAAAATCAAAACGGTGCAATGATTTGGCCACTATTACTGGGTACTCAAGGTTGACTTAAAGATGCCTATCTCCAAAATCCTCTCCTAAGAGGTGTAATAATAATAATAGCAAATACCTAATAAATACCTAATAAATGTAGTATAGTTCTTCTGATTCACTATGTCGTTACCTCATGTTCAGGACATTCCAGGACCTTAAGCCTCCATGGTTATGACCACGCATATTGTCACAGTTAGTTTGTAGTAAACGTGAGGTAAACAACAAAGTGAATCAGAAGAACTATACTACATTTCTAATTGGAGGTATTTGCTAATATTATTATTATTATTACAACTACTACATATTGGGATAGGATCTTGGAGATGGGAATACACTTTTAATTTGCACTGAAGGGAAACCAAAGATGTCCCTATGATGAGAAAAAGACTCAGAGGTAGGACTATGTTACAATAATTAAAATATCAGACAAATTAAAGAGAACCTAACAGCAGCATGTTATTAAGTAAAGTCCTGAATGGCCATAGTGGCGCTGTCATACTAAATAAAATGATACCTGAGGTGAATAAATAAGATTGTATATTTTCTTTAATCTGTGTTTGACGTTTTCTTCGATTCATATATTTGTGCATCTGGGCAGGCCTGTGGGCTAGGACTGCCTCTGGGTGTCTTTTCTTCTTTATTTAAATTTCACGCTGGCGCCATCCTAGCCGTGAATGGCGCATGCACAGATTGATCTCATGGTGGGCTTCATTTTCCTTAAGACTGCCAAGAGACATAAGATAACCCAGTTATTGGGATCCACCCACTACCAAATTAGTTTATAATCCATTCAGGCGACCATAAGAACATCAGATTCTGGTCATGAGGGGATCACATTAAGTGGATTATCTTATGTTTTGTGAAGCCTGACATTGTATCCAATGTAACTTTTGTCATTGAACTTTTGTGGGCTTTATACCTAGTTTTGTTCATCTGCTCCAAAGGAGACTTCTTAAAAAATTAATGCTTTTATTTGAGATATTTTATCTTTATTTTATTGTGCATTTTTTTGCACTTTACTCTTTCTTGGATTTTTTTAAATCATAGTCTTTTATAATTTTAGGTTGAAGTAATTTGTATTAAAGAATTTTCATATAAACAATCAAAGCAAAAGGATGGGGAGGAAGGACTGGGATAAAGAAGATAAAATATATACATAAAGAAGATAAAATGCTCTATATAAAAAAAGTCAAAGTTTGGCATACAACAAGTCTCAATTTTCAAGGATTGTGAAGTTTAAATCAGAAATTAAGCACATGGACCACAGGCTATTACGAATTTTGTTTGTAAAAAAGCCAAGGGCTCAATTTTTTATGATATGCAGCAAATTAATTATTAATTATTATAAATTGCATAACATTGTTCGAGATCATTATGTAAGGTAACTTTGTCAATCACCTCCATGATTGTGGGAATCAAAACCTTTCTCCAGTATGATGCAATTAGATTTTTAGCTACCAGGCATATGTCAATTATAATAGGTCTAAAAATTGGGTTGATGTGCTCTATGTCAAAGGATAAGACATCCATTCGTGGCACAAGGTCAATAGAAATGTGGGTTATATGGTTTATTAAAGTGGATATTCCAGACCAAAAACCCTTTAATTTCCAGCAGCTCCAGAAGGTATGAAGCAGATTCCCCTCGCTCCCATATTCTCTCCAACAGAGTGCCGATGGATTCAAGGCTGCTCTATTTAAAACCACTGGGGTATAATACCATCTTGTGATGGTTTTGTAGAATGATTCATGTAAAGTCGCATAAGCAATAGAAGTATACATTGTTTTAAGGCAGCGTTGCCATTGTTCCAAGGAGAAGGTCTTATCTAGATCTTTTTCCCATTTGACCATATAAGGACTCTTACCGAATGAGTGGTCATTGTTCATATAATCATAAATAGTCCTTGATTTTCAAATTGTCACACTGGCTGAGTTACAGAACAAGAAACGAATAAGTCCTGGCAAAGAACTTCTACTACAGAGTAAGTCATTAAGAGCCCCTCTAAGTGAGAGAACCAGTTTAAAAGCTGATCAGGGATTCCAAATCTAAGTGTTATATCTAAAAAAGATTGCTAAAATCCTTGCCATTATATATCTTTAATTCTTTTCAATCCCAGCTTGGCCCAGGACGATAGAATCTCTGCATTCACTAAAACACCTAGAAACATTAAAGGTTAATCTTTAATTTCCTCAACTTTGGATACCCTCAGACTATATATAGACAACTCTTTACACGCATTAACAGTCGCTGAAAGAGTAGGAAATTTAGGTAGGGGAAAAAGGGATTTGCAATGGTGGAAAGAATGAGTGAGCGGAGTGAGGAATAACCATTGAACCCTGTCTCTAATTCAATCCGGGCAAGAAAATCATTATTATTCACTCAATTTTGACTTTGTCTTATTAGATTTGTTTGGTAATAGCTCCTTATGTTTGGAAGACAATAACCCCCCTTTCCTTATGTTTTGTTAAAGTAGTTTTTGCTAATCTAGGTTTTTTATGGTTCCAAACAAAGTCGTTTAGTAATTTCTGGAAGTCATTAAGAAATTTTGAGGATATAGTTAAAGGGATTGCTCTAAAACTATATAATATTTTTGGGAGAATTACCATTTTAAAAGGCATAATTTGTCCAAGCCAAGTTAAATCAGTCTTTATCATATTGTTAATATCTTTTCGGACTGTTTCAAACAAGTTTTCTAAATTAGACTCAATAGAGACTGCAAGTTTTTATTAAGAGAGATTCCGAAATAATCCAGTGATTCTTGTACCCATGTAAACGAGTTAAACTCTTAATATTTCTAATAGTGGTATCATCTAAATTGAATTGTAATATTTTGGATTTTCCCGAATGTAATTAATAGTAGGAAATTCTTGAAAATCTATCCAATATGGCCTTTGTTTCCCTAATTGAGCTCAGGGGGTCAGACAGTGACAAAATTACATTGTCTGCAAATTATCCTATTTTAGATTGGTGATTATTTATTAGAATGCCTTTTATGCTGCCATTACTTCTAATATGTTTGGCCAAGGGTTCCATCGCCATAGTGAACAAAAGTGGAGGAAGAAGACAACCTTGCCTTTTGCCATTAGAAATAGCAACTGGTCGAGAGAAGTGGTTATTTGCATAAAGTTTTGCAGAACGGTTAGAGTAGAGGTACATAACTATCTTGATAAAGTTTTCATTAAAGCGAAATCTTCTTTTATAATTTTAGTACTGCGTCTACATATGTGTGTTAAAAAAGTGTTGGTATTATATTTTTAGCAATTAGCAAAATTCACAGTGAATAAAAAGAGAATAATGAAAATAAATCAAGCATCAATTGCTCCCCCCCATTTCCCCATAGTGTCTTTGCACAGCAGGGAGGTATGGTCCATGCAACACACAGGATGTGGCCTCAGTGTCTCACATGGGTCAAAAACACCAGGCATGGTCTCTTCAATAAAAACAGATGGGCTTTCACTCACCCTGACTGTAGCATGTAAGCAAGAGGAGGTTCTGTGGTTGGAGACCTGTGTGAGAATAGTTTTGATTCCACAGTGGCACAGGAGGAGGAAGAAGCAGCAGACACGGTTGATTTGGCAGACAGTGGTCGAATAGGCCTGGTATTCCACATTTTAATGCAGTAAGATTGCCACAGTAATGCATTTTGGTTGCGCATGTGCTGGGTCATGCATGTAGTCAATTTATTTGAATTTCTGCCTCTGAGTCATTGTTTACAACGTGGGCAGATATCAAAAGTTGGGTCATCTTTTGCAGTCTCAAAAAAGACCTATGTTAGGTAACCCTTTCTGCAAATTGCAGACCCATGACCGCTGCTGGCCACAGTCAGAGTTGTGGCTGAGGATGCAGTGCTTCTCATGGTTGCATCACTACGTGTTTGTGCGAGAATCGCCAAGTAGCATCCTCCTCTTCCTCCTCCTCCTTATCAGCTGAGCTACTCACACCAAGTGGGATCTAGAACCTCATTGTCGTGCTCTATGTTGTCCCATTCCTCCTCTTCCTGACCTGATATCACAGGACAGTACGCATGCACCTCAGGTATCCGAGTCTCATCATCCTCACCTCCACCCCTTGATTTACAACAGGCTCAGACCTGTTTATTCCCTTGACCAAGCTGTTTTCCCTGCAGGGATCTTTTCAATCCTCATCAGTAGATGTAACAGTAGTTTAGCTCTCATTATATTGTGATTGTGTACACCAATCCATATTACTCCATGACATGTACCAGAAGTTCTGGTGCTTGTGTGAGATACCCTGCCTAGTTTATACCTATTGACTCAAGGAGAGAAAGTGTATCACCGATGTCTGAATCAGATTGTTGCTATGCAAGAGCCCCATTTTGATACTTGTGATAGAAACAGCAATAAAAAAAGCATGTAGGAGGCTGACACATTGAATTCCTTAATGAAACATGTACGATTCTTTAAAATAAAAAATTTTACAAGTTCATGAGGGCAAGGCTGCTGAGATGGGCAGTAGATACCTGAATTTATCGATTAATTGATTTAACAAATTTATAATTGAGAAGGAAGTTCTACTCCTAAGTTGAGAACCATTTAATGATTTTTTGTTATTTTTGGCAGATAATACATAACAATAATAGCTATTTCTTGTTGTCACTGTAAATTTCTAAGTAACACTATAGGTTCTATTGTAATAATCATCAACAAATTATTGTTCACAGCAATAAAATCATGTGAAGGTATTTAAACTTAATTTAAAAAAAAAAAAAATCATACATGTTTCTTGATGTTTGGATCCAGTGGAGGGTATATATAAAAAAAAATGTGGTTAATTAACCCGATGTGTGCTGTAGCTAGGAGAGCAGGGAGCCAGCACTAAGCAGTGTGCGCTGCTCCCTGCTCTGTGCACATGTAGCTGCAGCACACATCGGGTAATTAACCCGATGTGTGCTGTAACTAGGAGAGCAGGGAGCCAGCGCTAAGCGGTGTGCGCTGCTCCCTGCACGTGTAGCTCCGTGCGCTGGTAACCAAGGTAAATATCGGGTTGGTTACCCGATATTTACCTTAGTTACCAAGCGCAGCATCTTCCACGCGGCGCTGGGGGCTGGTCACTGGTTGCTGGGGAACTCACCAGCAACTCGTGTAGCAACGCTCCAGCAATCCCTGCCAGGTCAGGTTGCTGGTGGGATCGCTGGAGCGTCGCAGTGTGACATCTCACCAGCAACCTCCTAGCAACTTACCAGCGATCCCTATCGTTGTTGGGATCGCTGGTAAGTTGCTTAGTGTGACTGGACCTTAAAGAGAACACCTTGGTTTGTTAATGTGGTGTTTAGCACCTTTTTATATATTATATCTAATAAATATTTTTTCACTTTGGGAATAATTTCCTTGATTCCTATGTCAGCTTTAAATTGGATCCTGCTTAAATTTTAATACCTGGAATAAACTTTTGATTTTTTTTAACCGCACGAATTGTGGTGGAAATTGCATTTCTACTCTGCATAAGCAGCCGGTTCATTGATGGTGCTGAATTGGTAATGGTTGTCCACTCCCACTCTATAATTATCTATAAGAAACTCTATAAGAGAAGTACATTTGATTTTCTGACTGCTTATCTTAGAGTGTCATGGTTAATTTTTTACCTGTAAACAATGTCTGCTCCTGTGCCTTCATAAAGAATATCTACCAGGTGCCTCCATCAAGAGTTCTCTGCCATGTGTCTCTGAAATGAGTACCTTGACCTATTTGAACAGTCTGTAGTCACACAAGAAGCAAGTTTTAACAGTGTCTGCCACTTATCTATTGTTGCTGTCACAAAGGGTTTAGCTCAAAACTCACCGAGTGTCAGGGCGGCATCTGACCCTGTTCATTCACAGCAGAGTCTGACGCTACACTCTAGGTTTAGGCTTCGGGTGTCGACCAACCTGTGTTCTGTTTGAGAGTTGCAGAAGTTACGTTCTGCAAGCCCAGTGATTGTCACATGTTGTTAGAGACCTAACACAGCTACTAAATGCCCTTTTTAAGAGCACGCATTGTCTGTACCTCTGTTTGTGCTTGTAGCGAGTTTGAGTTTTGTCTGCCTATTTGTGTGAGATTTATCACTCTTGTCCTGGCCCTTTTTGTGGGTGGGGGAGAGGGAGTATTAGAGTAGGACTTGCCAGAAGCAGGGCTAGGCTGGCCATGCAGACCTCTTTATAATGAGAAGTATCTCTGGGATAAAGGACAGCTAGGGCCACCTCTCCGCAGGGCCAGTCGAGGAGCTTTGGTCCCTGGCTATCCCCTTATAGCACATGACAGTTGGTCCGTATTCCTAACTCAAAGAGCCAGCCATATTGCTACTTATGTCCTTCATAACATTTCTTCACTATTTAGGAGGACAAAATGACTGCTCATATACCTTGTAGCTAGGTAATCTTTATACCCTTCCACAAAAATGTGACATTTTAGTCATCATTTGATGGCAGCAAAGCAGGCTCAGCTTCCGAGCCTGCTTCAAAGAAGAGGTTAAGATCACTTTACCTGTAGTTTTAATGACATGACTAGAGATGAGATGAGCTCAGTTCACTGGCAGCAAACAAGCCTAGCTCCAGAGACTCGAGCTTTACCCAAACCCCGTATCAAGTCTCTGATTGGCAGTTTGAGTCTTTGCCCACATACAGTGAGCCATATGCAGATCACTTCCTGGGGAGGGTGGGCTTTTTCAAACTTTTTTTGTTGCACCCTACGCGTGTCGCCGCCGCAGCGGCTTCATCAGGGCAAGGCTTGCCCTGATGAAGCCGCTGCGGCGGCGACACGAGTCGGCCACCCACTTTGAGCGGCATTATTGACTCTCTGTCCCACGCACTACGTGTGGGACTCATTGACCCTGGGCTGTTACTTTTGTGACTATTACTCTTGGTTCCATCTGGCGTCATTCTCCAGGTGTGCTGCCCCTGCTGATACTTGGCTTCCCTGCCAGGGTACGTTGGTAGGATTTGTATTCTGCACTTTGTAGGAGTATTAGGTACTGTTTGACTATGTTTTACTATCACATATAGGCATGATTCCCACACCTCTCTGGCAGTCACTTGTCTACAGACTGTGGTTTTCACAGCCTATTGGTAACCACTCCTGCCTGTATCTCGTACCCTATACGTGAGCTCTGGCTTATTGTTACTGTTTTCCTATTTGGATGTACTGGCCTTGCTCCAGATCCACTTATAGGCGCCTGTGATGTAACCGGTTTATCTCTACCTGCCAGGTTCATATTTATGGTGATATATACATCTAGTTTGGTCTACTTACCTGAAATATGTACACCTATATGTATTAGCCTTCCCGGCATATACTAACCAGGGCTCCACCTGGATTGTTATCTATACTTGTACACTTCTATTTGCTTATATACCGATTTCGACCCTCCCTGATGTATTGACGCATAATCTAGTGGCATTGTCCATATCCACACATGGCAGCACTTGCTATAGCCATTATTTTGGTGTTACTATAGATTATGTGCATCCCGTGTGGCCACCTGACTTTCGATATTTGACATTACACCTATTATGGTTCTTCTCTAGTCACTTTTTTATGTCTACACTCAATACTGCATTTATCAGTTGTATCCACTATTGTTAGATCGAGGCCCGGGTCCCGCTCAGTGGGTGTTTCTTGTCCTTGTATGTACACTTTTAAATGTTTTTAAATATGTCTTGTCCAATGCAATAATAAAGGTGTTTTTTCTATATAAATTATTTTATGGTGTGCCCCAGATTGTTTTGCGGAATCTTTTTCTCTCCTCTATCGACAAATTTCCTTTAATGACTTTTGCTATTGTTACTCTAGTGGAGCCTTCTTCAAGACTTCTATACAAAATGCCAGTTTTAATCAATTAGGGCCATATTGTTTGGCACAATAATTGAAACCTTTGTCACATAGCATTTGGTATTTATTGCATTAAATATTATATGGAGGTCAGAGAAGTAAAAATCCAAGCTATGTCTATAAAAACACACAGGAATGAATAAAAATATCTGCAATTCTATAACCAAAGTATAAAAAGATTGCAGAAGGAGAAATCTGCTGACACGAGTCTCGCTGCTAGAAGTGTTTTACATATCACGTGACATTATCCATGTATAGCATTACCTAATACGTCTCCATTTGAAATAAAATAACACGTTTAGCTCAGGTGCATTACATTACAACATAGTCCTGATAAAACAGGTTTGAAACATTTGGGGTTGGATTGGCTGAGAACATTTAAAAATAGCACTTCTTTCCTTAGCTTGTCGCCATGGTAACATATCCCTTAGGCACTGTGACACACGAAAAGTGGAGAAAAATCCATGAAAACAAATTTATGTATTCTAACTATATAAAAGCATCTGAAGGCTTTAGGATATATTGATGTACAAGACAGAGGTGTAGAGATGTTAATAATATAAAACACGGCTGGATGAGATTTTACTGCAGATGAATTTATACATTCACTGACGAAAAGGCTTCAAAATTCTTAAAATCTTCCTACCTGTATTTCAGCAGCATTACTTTAAGGGATTCACCATAGTTCTTTGGTAAACTATAAGAATGTGCCTTGCATACCATTTTTTTCAGAAGGCTAATATGGCTTTAAATGTTAAGTGTTTTAACATGATACAATCGTGATTATTTATTATTCTTTAATTTTTAAGAATGCAAATTCTCATTGAATTCTGAAAAATGCTAAAAACAGAGACAATTGTATTATAACAAAACATTATACACAACTTTGTTGCAGTTTCTTTTGTTCCGTGCACTCATTTTTAGGATGAGCGAACCTGAACTGTAAAGTCCGATGCCCGTACCGGTGCTAAAACACTAAACCCAGACTTTTGAATGTATGTCCAGTTCCTGTTTGGGTTTTTCCACCCGAATAAAGCTTGTTGAAAGTTTGCAGAGCAAGCTGTGATAGGCATGACTGTGATTGGCCATAGAAATCATGTATTAAATAAATAAATAAATAAATAAATAAAAATGACAAACGGTGCCTGGTATATAGATACCCAGCTCAGAATAAGCATACGGCTACAGGCTGCAGCCCCTCCTGTGCGTGTTATCTTGGTTGATTATCCAAATAATAGGGATCCCAGGTGGCTTTTTTAAATTATTTAAATAAATAATTAAAAAATAAAGTCAACAGATATGGGCTGGAATACTCAAGCTGGGGAGACCCATGGTTATTGCATCTCCCAGCCTAAAAATAGCAGTACGAAGCCGCCCAGATATGTCTCGTGTGTTAGATGCGACAATCCCGGCACTTTACCCAGCTCATCATAAGTGCTATGGTGCGGTGGCAATCAGGGTCATATCATGGGTTAATGAAAACTAACAGCTGCCACTGAGCCCTAGATTAGTAATGGGTAGAGATCTATGAGACCCCAAAATGACTAATCTTATAAGTGCAAATAAATAGACAGAAACACCAAAAAAATCCTTTATTTGAAAGAAAATGCAAAAAAACCCCACACTCTTTGTCCAGTTTATTAACCCCACAAACACCCGGGTCTGATGTAATCCACACAAGGTCCCAAAACAATATTGGCTCTTCTACATCATGAAATTGCATCACCTGGGCACAGAACATGGCCATACACCACTAAATTAACTACCCTCATAAAAATATATTTTATTCATAAATATTTAAAAGGAACACCTATAATGTTCTCTCATGTAACAAACACAGACCCATAAACACACACACAAAAGTGCAGGTGTCAAACAGTGCTTGAGGATAGCCTGGAACAGATGGTCAATTGAAAGAAAATTTAGATGATTTTCAGTATATATCAGGATGGGACAAATCTATATAGTTCATATACTCCCCCTTCCTAACAGCGGAGGGTGTCTTAATGTTTTGGACATCCCCCACTCCAGATGACTCACCCTCACTGTCCCTATTAGCCTCTAGCAGGGGCAGCCACCACCAGAAAACTGAAAAATAATGTGATACAAACAGAACCACACACATACAACACTGACAAAAATGCGTTAGAATGTCAATAGTTCTCCAAATAAGTATAGTTTCCCTATTAGAGGAACACTAGATTGTTAGGTAAGAGTCGAGAGGTCTACTTATCTTATAGACACCCTCAACTCTCCCGACGTGTTTCACCCCCCCAATGCAATACAGGGGATCATCAGGGGATCAAATTAGAATCACTCCTCAAAAATGACACAAAAGGGACTACTATTTTCAGTCACGAGGAAAGTCTTATTTTTCCTTGTTAGTAAATGGAATGGTCAATAGATGTTCATTCTAATCCGGCCAACTGTTACAGTTTCCAATTGGCTAGTTCCTGATCTTAGATGTACCAGGACACTGTACAAGCATTAATGGAAGACTTCTTTTCCATCGACAGATCTTAGATAAACAATTTGGTGTGCTCTAAAATAGTGCTTTATATCCACTCTGATTTCTGATATAGATGAGGAGAAAGAGGACTAATCATGGCGGTTTCCACGTTGTTACAATGTGCACGGCTTACATCAGCCAGTCCTGTGGAGAGAAGGGGGAAGGGGGAAAGAAAAAGATGTTTCCCGTCCTAATGGTGCATCAATATGTCACCCATCACTCAGGTTATCAATAGCTATAGTCCTTCCCGATTTTCATTGGGGCTCGACCAGCAAGGACAGATAAGTCCCGAGTATCAAAACACTCTTAACGCTGGGAGCTCACAACTACTGTCTTCCTCCAGACCGCACCGTGGAATGTCAGATTACCGCCATCATTCCATTGGAATCAGAAATCAGAGTGGATATAAAGCACTATTTTAGAGCACACCAAAAGCAGAAAATGCTATTAAAAAGCATTTTTGGAAATGCAGCCAGCATTAGGGGGGGCAGAAAATGAACAAAAAACGAACATTTCCGACTTTTTGGAAAAATGCTCGGGCTTGCCAAGCCCAAACGAACAGGCTAAGACTCGCACTGAATTTGAAATTGGCAAACCTTTATCAAACAGGTTTGCTCATCTCTAATTTTGTATCCCAAAAATAAAAATTGAATAAAAAGTGATCAAACTTCTCTGTTCCCAAAATGGTATTAATAAAAATTGCAACTTACTAAGCAAAAAATATGTGCATTATTTAGCGCTATCAACAGAAAAATAAAACCTTACAGGTCACAGAAAATGAAGCAAAAAACAATTATTTTAAAATTTTGCTAATTTTTTTAACAATATTTAATACAAAATAAACAAGTTTCACATCACCATAATCATATTGGCCTTAAAATTAATACAGCCAAGTAATTTTTACCAAACAATGAACAATGTAAAATCTCTTGAACGCTGGTGCCACGTATTGGAAGTAGGTATCCTGAAAGTCAATACTGACCCTTTAATGAGCAAAAGAGGCATATTACATATTTAACTTCCCATAGGATCATTGCATGGCTTTTAAGCTTCTTTACACTGACATGTCACTCTTCACAAGAAAAAATATTACCACTTACATTCCAGTATTAAACCTATCATACTAAATCAGATCTCCTACTTTACAATGATGAGAGGCAACACCACAAAACACAATTTCTGCAAATTGAGATTCTGGTTTGGCTTTTATCCTAAGGGGTACTTTGAACACTACAACATCGCAGGTGCGATGTCGGCGGGGTCAAATCGAAAGTGACGCACATCCGGCATCGCTGTCGACATTGGAGTATGTGAATCCTTTTTACGACGATTAACGAGCGCAAAAGCGTCAAAATCATATGATCGGTGTAGCATCGCTCATTTCCATAATTTCGGAAGTACCGATGTTACGATGTTGTTCCTCGTTCCTGCAGTAGCACACATCGCTATGTGTGAAGCCGCAGGAGCGAGGAACATCTCCTTACCTGCGTCCCGGCTGCAATGAGGAAGGAAGGAGGTGGGCGGGATGTTTATGTCCCACTCATCTCCGCCCCCCTGCTTTTATTGGCTGCCTGTGACATTGCTGTGACGCTGCACGACCCACCCCCTTAGTAAGGAGGCAGTTTGCCGGCCAGAGCGACGTCGCAGGGCAGGTAAGTGCATGTGAAACTGCCGCAGCGATAATGTTCGCTACGGCAGCTATCACAAGAGATCGCAGCTGCGACGGGGGCGGAGACAATCGCACTCAGCATCGCGAACATCGGCTTGCGATGTCGTAGTGTGCAAAGTACCCCAGCGATGTGTGCTGCCGCAGGAACGAGGAACAGCATCGTAACATCGGTACTTCCGAAATTATGGAAATGACCGACGCTACACCGATCATACGATTTCGACGCTTTTGCACTCGTTAATCGTAGTAAAAAGGATTCACATACTCCGATGTTGACAGCGATGCCGGATGTGCATCACTTTCGATATTTGACCCCACCAACATCGCAACTGCGATGTCGTAGTGTGCAAAGTACCCCTAAGTCATAGGGCAAGACTCCTAAAAGGGTTGATATGGACTTTTAGGATTGCTACTTCCAATAGGTGGCACTAGAGTTCAAGTCTTCTTCATCTCTGAAGAGGCATTTTGCATGTTTAATTTCCCAGAGGTACAGTGCATGATGTATAAGCCTCCTTATACTAGCCTTACAAGCATATTTTGTATTGGTTTTCTTTACTGACTCATGGAAGTATTGACAACTCTCCCTAATTACCAGTGTAAACTGCCTATCCAGAGAGGAAAATGACTTGAACTCTAGTGCCATCTACTAGAAGTAGCAATCGTAAATGTCAATATCCACTCATAAAGAGTCTTGCAACAAGAATTTGGATAATAGCCAAACCAGGGCCAATATTTGCATACACATGTTTCAGGGTATTGTCACCCTCAATGCAAAGCAAACGATCTGATTTGGCTGCATGAGAAACCTCACTGGGGTCTAAGGGTTAATGTCACTCTGTGTAGAGTGTTAGATGCCTGACTTCTAGGCAATGTAGTGAAAAACAAGAGTTTTTTTCCGACACTACCTGATGACCATTGAGCCAACACTCAGACTGTAGGGTATAGTGGTGCTAAACTTGCAAAGTTGTAGATAATCTAAGAAAAAGAGAAAAATAGGTAGCACTCTCCATACAGGGATACAATTTAATTGGCAAAACTAATACATCAAGGGAGGAAACAGTGAGCATGCCAGATAACGACCGTTTTGCGTATGAAGACGTTTCAACGGGTCCCAGTACAGGCAATGTAGTACTCCTCTGGGAAACTAAATATAGAATTTGACTCCTCAAAGAAGAATTGAACGATAGTGTGCTTACTGGAAGTAATAATCCTAAATATCAATATTGACCCTTTATCAAGCCTTGCCACATGACTACCCATAAAATTGAAGATTTTTTGTTAGTGTCTTCAAACAAAGAATAATGCTACTTCTGTAATTTTGCTTTTTAACTGAATATTCTTGAGCATGTTATTGTGATTGTCATTAGCTTTTATCAGTTTATAGATGACTTAGCAAGCTATCATTGACTGGGATGTACTGTTATGCCATCTAATAATGGATTGGCTAGTTTATCAGATTACTTATTCTTGCATTGCAGCACTTTATATTGGTATATTCAGCATAACCTATTTATATGATAAATTACCTATTAAATATATTCATGTGGTTCTGTGATGTCACCATTTTATTCTTCTGAGTCTCAAAATACAACTTCCTAGCTATTTTGTTACACAATTTGGCATATATTTTATTTTATATTTTACATCTGCATCTTCTATTACCGAAACTGAGGAGCCAACTTGTGAATCTCTAGGTTGTTAATCACTAGTGAAAACAGTCAATAATTAGGATATTGTGTACTTTTTTGAGCACCAATGTAAATAAAAGACATTGCAGAGCTGGTTTGGTTTCAGAGTTGGCTTCCAAGGTAATAAATAGTGGATTGTAGCACCCAGATAGATTAAGAAATTAAAATGGGGTTGTTTATCATGGAAAAGACGGATTAGAGGAAACAAAATCAATATGTAAAAAAACCTTTAAAAATACAAAGGATTCAAAGCATAAATCTTTCTAATGATATGCTAATAGACAGGACTATGACTTTAACCTCTTATACATTCCCTAGAGAAAATCACAATAGGCGAAACGTGCATCGGTGCTGCTGGGGCTCTCTAGGAAGTCTTCATCCTTTGACATGGGTGAGTGAATAATTAGATATTGATGTACCTTATGTGTTAGTTTTTGATAGGGGAAAATATACTGTGGCTAATTTAGCTGTAATATGAAATATGTAACCGCTATCCCATCCCTCTTTGAAATTGATAGTATGTAAACAGAAACTTACCTGTTCCATGAAGTAGGAATTCTTTTTGAGCTCTCTCCTACTAGTGGGATTTATGTCCAATTTTTTCTCTATATACCTTGATCAATGTGCTGTAATTTGATATATCTTAGTTTAACAAATATTTAATGAATGTTCATATTTTAGTAGTTGTTTTGTACTTTAATTTTTTCCTGTTTAAAAAATGTAAAAATTCTACATCTATATCGTAATGGACTGGGTTTATTTACCGTAAAAGTAATGAGACCATGGAACTCTCTTTAAAAAATCTGTTGCATCCCAGGGGGTTAGCATTATTGGAAAACAGGTTAAAATAGGTAGTCTTTTTCGTTTTCTCTAAGTAGTCTTTTTCGTTTTCTATAAGTGTCATATAAATGAAATCACCATACTGTCAGAGATAAATAAAGACGTCATTCAGTATCGCGACACCAATGTTATCCAGTCTCTTTGTATCAGCTTTTAATAGTATTATTGAAATTGAATTCTAAACTTCAAAATAAAATGCTTATGTACAATTTTCTTTTCAACAAAGCCTTTTAAAACCCACATACATTTCTTGTAATTTCCGTGACGAATACACACTGGTTTACTTTTCAAGGACATTTTCATAATAAGCAATAAAAGTTTCAGTAAAGAAGAACTATTCACTCTCAACTATTGGAAACTGAAGAGTTCAATTATAGAAATTGGCTACATTAACATACATGAATACTAATTATACCCAGAAAATATAAATTATCACATGGCAGTCAATTCTAATGTATCAATTCACAAGTGTAAACTTGTAAAGTCTGCATCATATTCAAAATTCCATTATTTAACCCATTTGCAATGGGTGTTGTATATGTACTGTGACCATACACATACACTATAAGGAGTGTGCGCAAAAGGGGAGCTTGCAACATACAGAGCAGGTGCCAGCTATATTCCAAAACCAGCACCCGAGAGAAACTGAGGAGATCAGAGCTAGCTCAAATCGCATCAGTTTAATCTCTTAAATGTCACCGTATGACAGTGGCATTTAACCGGCCTTCAAGATGGCCCCCAGCCCAATTGTGTCTCTCACACAACGTGATTGTGGGGTGCAAATTAGTTGACATAGCAGCCATAGGCCTTCTGAAGGCTTCCCTGTATGCCATGTAAACATTTTTTTGAGACCAATAATTTTACAGTACAATGCAATACAGAAATATAGCATGATATTGTATAAGAAAACGGTTCAAGAACACTAAGGGACTAGTAAGTATGCAAGAAACAAATACTACAAAAAATATTTTTAAAAAGTACAAAATAAATTCCCAAATGTTAGTTTAAATAATTCTCCATTTCCCCAAACATAAGCAGCAAAAGTAAAAAAAACTGTATATTTGGTATTGCTTTTTTAAAAATTGGCCAAAACCATAAAATCTAAAAAAAAATTTCCCATACAGTGAACACCAAAAGGGAGACATCAATTTAAAAATAAGAATTGGCTTCCTTCAGTTGCAACACTTACATCCCTCTCACCACCGGCAAATAAAAAAAATGCAACAAAAAGCAATCAAAAGGTTGCATGTTCCCCTAAAATTGTATTAGTGATTGCATCAGCTCTCTGCACGCAAAAAAAATCCTTCATACAGGTCAATAAACAGAAAACTAAAACAGTTATGGGTTTCAGAAAATGGAGACACCATTTTTTATTAAGTTCTGAATAGGTGTCATGCACATAGGTGCGCACCCAGTGGACCACGGGCCAGCCTTACCTTGGAGGGACGTGATTAAGTGCTTACCGAGTATTTACCAGAGCCTGAAATGGTGAGGTTTGACTTGGCTGCCGAGAGACACCAGGTACCACTCAAGGGCAGTGTATAGGCTGCAGTAGCTAACCCCATGGTTTAGGGACGCAGGTACGGAGCCTAGGGTAACAAACAGGACTGGAACAGGAAAACAGGCATGGTAGATATAGGTACAGGTTCAGACTGAACGGCTGGTTCTGACTGGATGACTGATTCTGACAGGACTATTGAATCAGACAGGAAAGCTGTAATGGGATACAGGCTGGCAGGAGAGACACAAGTTCCTATGGCATATTGGTGAGGGCCTTGTAGGGAAAGCCAATATGGAACAGGGGCCCCATGGTCACTCTAGGGTGTTAAACCTCCGTTGTCAGGCGGGTGCAAGTAGGGATATTTGTTACTTTCTTAATTAGTGTGGTGTGCTATCTGATTGTTTTGTCCCTTTCTTGTATTTTGTAACCAAGTTTTTTACATGTGCTTTGTTGTCAGCACGGATTTTTGTATGTGTAATAAAATGTATCTTTTATATGGGTAATTTTTTATTTATTTAGTTGTCAAGTCCCTG
This sequence comes from Anomaloglossus baeobatrachus, assembly GCF_048569485.1. Lineage (NCBI taxonomy): Eukaryota > Metazoa > Chordata > Amphibia > Anura > Aromobatidae > Anomaloglossus > Anomaloglossus baeobatrachus. The sequence continues at coordinate 108,309,695 of NC_134355.1, read as the reverse complement.
TGACCTTCTGCATAAACCCGAATCGGTTCATTTTGCCTGTACCTGATTCTATCCTGCCAGCCTGTACACGAAACAGTATCTCAATTTTTAGACATTTTTTCATAGCAGTAATGCATGTCTATATTCCCATATTCATTGTTCCACATATCTTAGCTATCACTTATCTACAAAGTGCAGCTGTCTCCTTTTTGTTAATATGTTTCATATTCAGTTTGCACTTGTTCACATTAGAAAGGTAGGATGTGTCATCAGTCTTTTTCTTAGATTACAGGGTCATGTCTTCTGATTGAGGACTTCTGCTCTTCAGCCTCAGGCAATTTTAATTCTCCATTTGCAGGTTCCTGTTTACCCGTAAATTGTAGGCTTTTTTAACCCAAAGAGAGGCGCTAGTTTGATAGGGCCCCAACAAAAATGAGGTTGCCCTGCCGCTGGCTGTTGTGCTCACTTAAAATATGGCCAATTTTGTGTGCTAATTATCTACATTTTTACAGGATTTCTCATGGCAGTAATGCATGTCTATATTCCCATATTCATTGTTCCATATATCTTAGCACTCCAGTGTGCAACTGTCTCTTTTTTGTTACTATGTTTCATATTCAGCTTACACCTGCTCACATTAGAAAGATAGGATGTGCCATAAGTCTTTTTCTTAGATTGCAAGGAGCATTTTTATAGTCTGAAAATAAGGTATGTATAAAACTAAGATTAGTATCGCCATAACCATACCTAGTCTTTTTTTTTTTTTTGCTATACTGGAAACACCATAAAACACCCCCCCCCCACCAAATAACAATAGTAAAATTGCTTTTTTTCACAATTTTTTGCACTATTTTTTTTCCTGTTTTTTAGGACATCATATAGTAAAATAAATAGAGGCATTCAAATCTTCACTTTTTCTTGAAAAAAAACAAGCTCTCTTACTGTTATGTTGATAGAAGAATAAAAAAGTTATGGCTTTTGGAAAAGGAGAGGGAAAAAAAGGGCAAAAATGAAAAATCATGCAGTCCTTAAAAAGGTTATCCAGGACTAAATTATTTTTTTTTTTTATGAACCAATAGACTAAAAGGCAGGTACTTTCTAAGTAATAGTAGCAACTACCAGCCTGTTCTATTACAGCTCCTGCCGATGATTCAGCTGTTCTACGTCACCAAAAACAGCTCTTCTTCCAGGCTGTTCTATCAACAAGGCTTGATGTCCGATGTCATGCTGAATGACAGTGGAAGAGAAGCTGCTGCTTTGTAGATGTGACATAATCAGAAGCTACAGATTCGCCACCAGGAGTGGTCAGTTATGGCTCTGTGCTTGCAAAGGTCTGTTGTAGCTTTAGAGACCCTGATTCCAGTAGTTCCATACTTTCCTACAGTTTTAATTAAAAACTGTATTGTCTTCTGCAGATCTACCAGTTTTATAAATGCTACACTCTGTATAACTCCACCCATACCACTCATTGGCAGCTTTCTGTTTACACTGATTGGCAGCTTTCAATCTATACACCGTGTTGAAGCACAGTTATACAGAGCTAATTAAGATGGAAGACTACTGTCATGGGTGCGTTATGCTTGAAAGACAGTCCTGTGATGTCTGGCCGTAGAAGGTTGCAGCGTTTGGCTACACAAGCTACTCTCTAGCTTCCCCTTTTTCCCTGCTTGGGGTTTATCCCTTTGTCGGGTGGATTTCCTCTCATTTTAGCTGTTAGTCATTGGGATTTCCCTTGTGTCTTTAAATACTATCAGTTCCCCTTGCTCTTTTCTGGTGATAGACTTAAAAACATACACAGGCCCTGGATGCCAGAAGTCATCTTGTATGCATCCATAGAAACTTTGTTGTTTGTTGCTGCATCACTTCCTGAGTGTTCCTGAAGACAAGTTGTTTATGTGCTTTCCCCTGTATGCGTTGACTGTGTCTTCTTTAGAGCTTAGTAGGGTTGACTAAGCACTTATCCCATCCGTTCCCTACCTAGGGCCTGGTTTTAGGGTCAGTCAGGGTTAGGTATCCTGCTCGGCGCATAGGTGCGGAAACTATCTAGGGTGGCCAGGGAGCCAGAAGCCAGATTCAGGTTTGGTCAAGGGTCAACATGTCCCTCTTCCCTAAACACAGGGTTAGATAGATTGATAGATAGATAGACAGACTATACAGCTTTGGTACTTCTCCATACCTAGCGTGACATTATCACCAGCTGAACACCACAGGTCTGTCTGTCAAGCATGGCACACCCTTGACAGTAAATTTCATGCTAAGTATGGGGAAGTACCATAGCTGTATAGTCTATCTAATTTTCTATCTATCTATCTATCTATCTATAAAGAAAAAAGAATGAAACCAGGGATTCCCAGCCGGTCTCCCATGCCTGGTACTTGCCTGACTTCAATCTGGACTGGCAGCACTTCCCAATCTGTTCATGATGCAATATTTAAAAAAATATAAAAAAAACAGCCGCACTCTGTAATAGCACAAAAATACACTACCTAATAAAGAAATTGGAGGTATTTAGAATATTAGAATGGCCATTATAATACTAGCCCAGCGCCACTTCACGGCAACTTCCTTTGCTGTTTCCTACTCTACACTGCATCTTTCTGGGCTTCTTAAAAACCTACACAAGATCAGCAGGTGACCACAAGAGGCTAATGAACATGGCGGGGTTGGAGTAAAGAGCCAGTCAGACAGAGCATCACTCCATATTAAATATAAAGAAAAAATAATGAAACAAGGGCTTCCCAGCTGGTCTCCCATGCCTGTACTTGCCTGACTTCAAACTGGACTGGCAGCACCTCCCAATGTGAATAGGTGTGTATCTGTTCATGATGCAATATATAAAAAGTAGAAAAAAATAGGCGCACTCTACAATAGCACAAAAATACACTTCCAGGTAAAGTAATGTTTATGCTATTGCAGAGTGCGACTGTTTTTTTCTACTTTGTATATATAAGAACGATATAGATAGATAGATAGATAGATAGATAGATAGATAATTAGCCTGAACAGCTTTTTAGCACAATTAATAAATAAAGGAAAAACATGACTTGTGGTCCCCCCTAATTTTCGTAACCAACACACGTAAAGCAGCAGCTGCGAGCTGCAATCCTGAGCTGTCAGCTGTACCTTGTATGGTTATCAAAAATAGAGGGGATTTAACATTTTTTTTAAATTTTTTAAATAAGTAATTTTAAAAAACGGCGTGCGGTCTCACTTATATTTTTCCTAACCAGCCAGGGTACATTAGATAGTTGGGCACTGGTAATATCAAGCTAGGAAAGCCCAAGGTTATTTGTCCCTTTCCAGCCTAAAAATAGCAGCCTGTAGCTACCCCAGAAGTGGTGCATCCATTAGATGCCTCAATTCTGGCACTGTACCCAGCTTTTTCCGTTGGGGTGGCTGCGGGCTGCTAATTTTAGGCTGGGAAGGGCCAAATAACCATGGGTCTTCACAGCCAGATAATACCAGCACCCAGCTGTCTAATGTACCCTGGCTGGTTAGGAAAAATTGGGGAGACTGCACGCCATTTTTTAAAATTACTTATTTAAATAATTTTAAAAAAAAGTGTGGGATCCCCTCTATTTTTGATAACCAGACATGGTACAGCTGACAGCTGAGGATTGCAGCTCACAGCTGCTGCTTTACAGATGCTGCTAAGGAAAATTAGGGGTGCCCTCACGTCATTTATTTTCTTAAGTTATTTATTAATTCTGCTAAATAGCTGTACAAGTAATCTATCAATCTACAATTTATTATCTATCTATCTATCATTTTTCTAGCTCTTGCACACTTTTCACACATAAAAACCAATCATTTCAGTATCATGCATTTTTTTCCATTACCGGTCACATGGATATCACACTGACGTTTCCCATGAACACATGGATGACACACGGATGACACACAAGTACATTCGGATGACCACTGGCATGTTCAATGTGGACCATGGAACACGTGCATTTTTTAAAGCAAGAAGGCCTGCGGAGACACCATCACATGTTTCTCAACGCTGGCAGGAAACTAGCCAGGTCTTTCACCGGGAAGGAACAACCACGGGAAGGGCAGTCTCCAGTCAAGGAGACCACCTATGCCAAACATGGTATCCATCCACAGACAGCCGTTTCGGGGTATTTGCCCCTCATCAGTGTGGAGTAGGAATCTGGCTAGTTGCCTAGTAAAAGACTATGTGAGCAAGGATGGTTGACCTTAGGGAGATTTCCCTGGGGGCATTGCTCTAGAATCACTGCGTTGAGAAACACGTGATGGTGTCTCCGCAGTGGTGGATGTTGATCTCCCTAAGGTCAACCATCCTTGCTCACATAGTCTTTTACTAGGCAATGTCCCACTAGCCAGATTCCTACTCCACACTGATGAGGGGCAAATACCCCGAAACGGCTGTCTGTGGATGGATACCATGTTTGGCATAGGTGGTCTCCTTGACTGGAGACTGCCCTTCCCGTGGTTGTTCCTTCCCGGTGAAAGACCTGGCTAGTTTCCTGCCAGCGTTGAGAAACATGTGATGGTGTCTCCGCAGGCCTTCTTGCTTTGAATATTTCCCAGGGGGCATTGCTCTAGAATCACTGCGTTGAGAAACACGTGATTGTGTCTCCGCAGTGGTGGATGTTGATCTCCCTAAGGTCAACCATCCTTGCTCACATAGTCTTTTACTAGGCAATGTCCCACTAGCCAGATTCCTACTCCACACTGATGAGGGGCAAATACCCCGAAACGGCTGTCTGTGGATGGATACCATGTTTGGCATAGGTGGTCTCCTTGACTGGAGACTGCCCTTCCCGTGGTTGTTCCTTCCCGGTGAAAGACCTGGCTAGTTTCCTGCCAGCGTTGAGAAACATGTGATGGTGTCTCCGCAGGCCTTCTTGCTTTGAATATTTCCCAGGGGGCATTGCTCTAGAATCACTGCGTTGAGAAACACGTGATGGTGTCTCCGCAGTGGTGGATGTTGATCTCCCTAAGGTCAACCATCCTTGCTCACATAGTCTTTTACTAGGCAATGTCCCACTAGCCAGATTCCTACTCCACACTGATGAGGGGCAAATACCCCGAAACGGCTGTCTGTGGATGGATACCATGTTTGGCATAGGTGGTCTCCTTGACTGGAGACTGCCCTTCCCGTGGTTGTTCCTTCCCGGTGAAAGACCTGGCTAGTTTCCTGCCAGCGTTGAGAAACATGTGATGGTGTCTCCTCAGGCCTTCTTGCTTTGAATATTTCCCAGGGGGCATTGCTCTAGAATCACTGCGTTGAGAAACACGTGATGGTGTCTCCGCAGTGGTGGATGTTGATCTCCCTAAGGTCAACCATCCTTGCTCACATAGTCTTTTACTAGGCAATGTCCCACTAGCCAGATTCCTACTCCACACTGATGAGGGGCAAATACCCCGAAACGGCTGTCTGTGGATGGATACCATGTTTGGCATAGGTGGTCTCCTTGACTGGAGACTGCCCTTCCCGTGGTTGTTCCTTCCCGGTGAAAGACCTGGCTAGTTTCCTGCCAGCGTTGAGAAACATGTGATGGTGTCTCCGCAGGCCTTCTTGCTTTGAATATTTCCCAGGGGGCATTGCTCTAGAATCACTGCGTTGAGAAACACGTGATGGTGTCTCCGCAGTGGTGGATGTTGATCTCCCTAAGGTCAACCATCCTTGCTCACATAGTCTTTTACTAGGCAATGTCCCACTAGCCAGATTCCTACTCCACACTGATGAGGGGCAAATACCCCGAAACGGCTGTCTGTGGATGGATACCATGTTTGGCATAGGTGGTCTCCTTGACTGGAGACTGCCCTTCCCGTGGTTGTTCCTTCCCGGTGAAAGACCTGGCTAGTTTCCTGCCAGCGTTGAGAAACATGTGATGGTGTCTCCTCAGGCCTTTTTGCTTTGAATATTTCCCAGGGGGCATTGCTCTAGAATCACTGCGTTGAGAAACACGTGATGGTGTCTCCGCAGTGGTGGATGTTGATCTCCCTAAGGTCAACCATCCTTGCTCACACGTGCATTTTTTACACTGACATGTGAAGGAGTCCTTATAGCGTTTTTGGTTTATGATATTTAGTGATGATTTGGGGGTCAATGGACACTTAGTTGAAACATTTGCTGTTTTTTTCTAGTGTTTCTCTCCATGGACTAAAATATTTCCACAAAAAGAAACAATTTAGAAATGTCACTGCGTTCAAGAAAAGTAATAAAGAAATACGCACATACTGTGCATAATCTGTTCAAATTTCCAAATGATACTATATGTTCTAAGTAGTCCCTTCAATATAAAGGCAACACCAGTGTGAGCTTCTCTGTGAGTGCAATTCCCTCTGAGCAAAACCTAGCAGCAGCTTAAATCTCCTTAATGTCTCCAGTCTGGTATTGATTACTAATAGATCTCTTATTGCGGAAGCACAGATGACATTTACACAGTTAATTCTAAACTATTAGATCACATGTATGACAGTGTAAAGTGACACAAAATAAGTGACAACAGGAAGTGTCTCCAGGTTGCTTCTTTTGAATTAGCGTTTCAGCTACTGATGGTAAACCTTTACTGAGTAACTGATCGAACATGGTTACAAACTGACAAATGAACATGGAGTGTAAGTATCTAATGTACCATTGCCCTTCTTGTTCAAGGATTAGCCAAACTTTCAATTTATTGTTAAATTATATAAAATTATTCAAGAAAATCACTCAATAAGTCAGATTCATTTGTTTCTACACTTTGGAAAGTAATTTGATTTAGCAATCACACAGCTATTTGCATTTCCTTTCATTGCTGTTATGAATACCAGTTTATTATTACATTTTACAATGTAGTTTTTTAGTAAAAATATGTAATTCATCACATGGGATTATTTTGAATATAAAAGTTGTATTCAAAATAATTGGAATCAAGGCTAGTATAATAAAATGTTAATCTTCAGACCACAGACTACCCACAATTTATATTGTAGCACTACAAGTCTAGCTGACAAAATTTTGACAGTTTGGGGTCCATAATGAACACCGGGTGTCTGGGTTCTGGACCTGAACACAGACCTTTACCTGTCTGTCTGGTTCCTGTTCACATTCTGTCAAGAAGCAAAATGGTTAGTGTGGATGTCACATTGCTTCCGGGTTTTCTCATTACAGTTAACACATATTCCCTGCTTCCTCCACACATCATTGGTGACCGCGTCTGTGATTGGCTGCAGTCAGACTGCCATTATGCTGGTGTCTGTGATTGGTTGTCCTTACAGAAGCTGTCTGGGTCCCATAATGAAGTGAAAAAATAAATTAAAAAAAGTCTTAGGGTCCCCCATATAGTGATACTCAGCACACATAAAGCAGACGGCTACTGGCTGCAGCCCCAAGACATGTGCATTATCTTGGCTGTGTATCAAAATAAGAGTGACCCATGCAGCATTTTCCTAATTATTTACATAAATAATTAAAAAAAGCCTGCAATTAACCTCAATTTTGATACTCATCCAAGATAACGTCAACAGCTCGGGGCTGGGCTTCTCAAACTGGGGAGACCCATGGTAATTTGGCTTCCTCTGACCTAAAAATAGCAGTCCACAACCACCCAAAAATGTTGCACCTATTAGATTCTGGAGCTTTACCTGGCTCATCTCAATTGCCCTGGTTTGGTGGCAATTGGGGTAATATAAGGGGTTAATGACAGCTATGATCTGTCAAAACTCACAAATGCCACTAAACCATGGATTAGTACTGAGACCCCCCATTACTAATCCTGTAAGTAAGAAATAAATACAAACACACAAAAATCTTTTATTTTAATAAAAAAAACACACTATTTCTCTAATTTATTAACCCCCAAAACACCCAGGTCCAATGTAATCCACACCTTCTCGTCCTACGATGATCCTGGCTCTGCTACATACTGAAGTACTGGCAGACAGTGACTAAGCCGAAGCCATGAGAAGTGACGTCACTGAGTTTACCATCGGTCACAGCTGGAGGTTCCCATGGTACCCCACCTGTGACCGCAGGTAAACTCACCTCAGGTGAGCTCATTGAGCTCAGTGATTTCACCTCAGGTGAACTCATTGAGTTTTATGAGACCTACATCTTCTAAAAGAAAACCGTGTTTTTTGAGGGGCGCAAGAGATGCTGATTTGGTGCTGGAAATTATATATAAAATTCCTCGACCAATTCTAAATTTCCACTCAAAAAAATGCATCAAAATGCAATGCAGTTTTTGATGCAGTTTTTTCCAGGAGATGCAGATTTGTTGCAGAAATTTGGTGTATAAATTCCAGCATCAAAACTGCATCTCCTGGCAGAAAACTGCACAAAAAATGCAGATTTCATGCCATTTCAGTGCAATTTTCTGCTAAGAGATACAAATTTGGTGCAGAAATCTGGTGCGGACATTTCAGCACCAAATTTGCATCTCTTGACAGACAACCACATCAAAACCATGGTTTTTTGCCAGGATATGCAGATTGGGTGCTGGAATTGATACACTAAATCCCTGCATCAAATCTGCATCTCATGGCAAAAAAACGCATTGTGTTTTGATGCATTTTTTTGCCACAAGATTCATATTTGGTGCAGGAATTTGGTGAATAAAGTTCAGCACCAGGTCTGTTTCTCCTTGCAAAAAATATGCCGTTTAAGTGCAGTTTACTGCCAGGTGATACAGATTTGGTGCAGAAATGTCTGCACCAAATTTGCATTTCCTAGTAGAAAACCGCACCAAAACAGTGTTTTTTTTGTAATTTTATGCCAGGAGTTGCTGGAATTTATACATCAAATTCCAGCACTAAATCTGTATCTCCTGGTAAAAAGAACACATCAGATCTGCATTTTGTTTTGATGCAGGGTTTTTTTGCCAGAAGATGCATATTTGGTACAGGAATTTGGTTTATAAACTTCAGCACCAAGTCTTCTTTTCCTGGTAAAAAACACAGCTTCGGTGCAGTTTTATGCCAGGAGATGCAGATTTGGTGCAGAAATGTCTGCACCAGATTTTTGGATTAAATTTGCACCTCTTGACACAAAACCACCCCGAAACGGCATCAAAACCACATTCTTTGTGTGGATTTCTGCTAGGACATGCAGATTTGGGGCTTCAATTTATACATCAAATTCCAGCGCCAAATCTGCATCTTTTGGCAAAAAAAAAGTTGTCTGCCAGGAGATGCAGGTATCATTGAGTTCAATGAGTTAATGTGTGGTGAGGTTTACCTGCAGTCACAAGTAGGGTACCGTGGGAATCTCCAGCTGTGACTGCAGGAAAACTCAGTGACATCACAGCTCACAGTTGCAGCTCAGTCAGTGTCTGCCTGAAGCTGCAGCGGGCGATCATGCTCTCTAATGTGCTCTCATGATGCGACATCTTGGGATGCTGTGGAGTGGATTACATCAGACTGGCTGTGTTGGGGGTTAATAAATTGGAGAAAGAGGGTGTATTTTTTTTTTATTTTTTTAAATAAAGGATTTTTCTCTATGTTTTTGGTTTATTTTTACTTACAGGATTGGTAATGGGGGAAGGGGCTAATATATGCCTCCCAATTACTAACCCAGGGCTTAGTAGCAGCTTTGATTTTTGACAAATCACAGCTGTCATTAACCCATTACCCTAATTGCTTCTGCACCAGGGCAATCAGAATGATCCAAATAAATTACAGGAATTGTTGCACCTAATGGATGTGACAATTCTGGGGCAGCTGTGGGCTGCTATTTTTAGAGTGCGGTGGCCAATAACCATGGACCTCCCCAGCCAGAGAAGGCCAGCCCCCACCTGTTGGCTTTATCTTGGCTGGGTATCAAAATTGAAGGGGGAATACACATCATAGTTTTCAATTATTTATTTAAATAAAAAAGCCACATGGAGTCCCTCTTATTTTGATACACCGCCACGATAATCCACAGCTTGTAGATATATGTGTTATCTGCACTTGGTATCAAAATACGGGGGACCCTACATCATTTTTTTATTTATTATTTTTACACCACTTTAGGGACACAGACAGCGTTTGTAATTCCAACCAATCACAGAAGCTGTCACAGCAGGTGGAAGCGTGGTCTGGCTGCAATCAATCACAGACTCTGGGACTGACAGTGGGTGGGGGAATCATTGAATATTCATGAGAGATAATTATAGAACCCGAAAACAGTGTTACAGCTGCAGGGAAGGGCGGTAAGTATAACTGACCTGCTTTATTCTTTATTTTCATTCTTTTGCAGCCCACCCAGCCCCTACTAACACCATTTTAAAACACATAAATTCGAGTCCCTTACACTTATAAAGTGCTTTGTGTCCGGGGGCAAGTTTGGCTGCTGAACCCAATTTTTCTTTTACTCCGCGCTGGTTCAGCGAACCTGAATATCCATGGGTTCACTCATTACTACTCTTTAGTTATTCATTATCATCAGTAACACACTTTTGGATAGATAGTTCTTACAATATCAACTGAGCTTTCAGAATTACTGATCATTTTTATTCATGGTAACTTAAAATTACACTAAACATATGTTTTCTTAATATTACCACAATGATCTTCTGTGTAAAGCAAGAATTGATAGTTACAGTCAGCAAAGCTTGTTTGGTTCTACTTTACTATTCAGAGGGCAGGTTACTCCTGGTACGAAGTTACAGCTGTGTCCCAACTTTACTTGACATTTCATAATATGCAGTCTCAGATAGCGACAAAACAGCAGCTGTATCCTCTTCATCACCCTCTTACATGTGTTCTTTTAACTGTGATAAAGATTTTTGGTTGACTAAGTGGATTTCTAAATAAGACTTTAGGTAGGAACTATCCAAGTACTGGACAAAAGGGTCATGAAGATTTGATCTTTTTCCTATTCCTCCAAAAAAAAGCACAAAAATCTGTTGGTGTGAATTCTCATCATGGCATCTGATTCTGTACTACATGGAGACAAAAGGGATGGGATCAACTCAGATCATAGAAGATGTCATCTATAAAATACCTGGATATAAATGTTTATTTGTGATACTGCCTGCGTCTTATCAGTACTGTGGCTTCTGTATGGTCCACAGTCTGATAATTATTGATAGCAATAACTCCCAGCATCTCCTTACCATTGTTAAGAGCATGCTAAAAGTTGTCAGTTCATTTGATACAATTGTACTTGGGGTTAAGCATGCTGATATACTAATGTACTGACAGTGGTTTTTATGCTGCATTCTGCATGCTGCACTGTGGTTCTGGCGCTACATTCATGTGCTGTTGGTGGTTTTGGCACTGCTTTCTTGTGCTGATGATGGTTCTGGCACTGCATTTATGTACTGATGCTGATTCTGGTGCTACATTTATATGCTGATGGTGGTTCTGGTGCTGTATTCTTGTGCTGATGGTGATTGTGGAGCTGTATTTCAAGTTCTGGTGGTGATTCTGGTGCTGCATTCATGTGCTGATGGTGGCTTTGGTGCTGGATTCATGTGATGATGATAGTTTTGATGTGGCATTCATGTATTGATGGTGGTCCTGGCACTGCATTTATGTGCTGATGGTGGTTCTGAACTTGTACACATTTAACAATCCAAAATACGTTTCTTAGCTATGTTAAAGCTTAAAAATCCTCAAAACTTTGTTTTGACATAATGAGGAGAATTTGCCAAGATTCTGCTCAGTTTGTGCTCAAAAACGGTGTAAATTAGCATATGTTTACACATTTTTTTGAAGCAGAAGTTCAGCAGAATCCCTCCAACTCCTTCTCAAATATTCAAAACGTGGTTCTAGTGATGTATTCATGTAAGTATAACTTCCATGATGCAGACTGCTCACATCCCTTGATGTCTGATGCATCCTGTTTGTAATAAAAAATACAAAATGCTGTTGCATCTGGTGTCTATAATTGTCTGCAGTCTGCATCTCTGACATCACATCAACCTCGCTGAGCTCCTTGATTGGTTGCAGCACTGTCATTGTGACGTGACATCAGCACTGCAGACAATAGCAGACCTGGAGAAAGTGAGTAAAACAAACAATGCAGGGAAGGGGTTTCCAAAACCGTAAAACCTAAGGGTATGTGCACACAAGTTATTTTAAACTCAAGCAAAATCACCATGTTTTTCAAGCATGAGATGTTGAAAACCACAGCCGTTTTTTTCCTGACCCAGTTTCCTGGGTATTTTGTCTATGGTTTTTACCATCTTTGTTTTTCTTTCTAGTGTTTTCCCATTGTTTTTGTCACATTTTTTTACTGCGATTTTAAGAAAAAGTAATGGTAAAATGCATCAAAAGGCTTCCGGGCATCTTCCAAGCCTTCCTATTGATCTGCACTGTAAAGTACAAAGCATGTTCTGAATGGAAAACACCACAAGAATGGTGCGGTCACTTCTTTTAACTACTTGGTGGTTTTAGAAACCTGAAGTGGTTAAAAGATGCTCAAAAGCCTCAACCTGTGCACAGCGAGTAGATGCAGCTGGTCATTCATTTGGGTATTGTTGATAGTGCTATCCATGGTGGGATCTGTCCCCAAAATGTCATTGCACATTCCCTAAGTGCTATGCACCCAAAATTAGCATCAGTGAAAACTACAGCTTCCTTGACCACCTATTAGTAGAATAGATCATCAATATTAGTTCAAGGGGATTGGATTTTGCATCCCTGCTCATCAGCTATATTACAAGGCTGCAGAACTAAGGAGAGCACCACATCCCCTTCATTATCTATGAGACCCAGCTCTGTAGGAAAAATAGCAGCTTTACCAGGTCCTGCAACTAAAGACCCCATCACACACAGAGATAAATCTTTGGCAGATCTGTGGTTGCAGTGAAATCATGGACATATTGTTCCAGTTGTACACAGCCACAAACCTGGCACTGATTGTCCACAATTTCACTGCAACCACAGATTTATCTCTGTGTGTGACGGGGCCTTAAGAGGAATAAATAGGACTGTAATACTGGACGCAGCTGTGACTACATGTTATATAGTCGTGTTATACTCACCTCACTTCTTGTAACCCACAAGTGCACAAAGATATTACACATTAACCATGTGACAAGTGGGCCTGTGTACCTTCAAATGCCAGGGCTGAATTTTAGTCCCAGTCCGCCCCTGATCAAGTATTTCATCTGACCACCATCATTTTTAAAAACAGAGACAAGTCTTCTAGGCATGGGATGAACAAGTTGGTGACATATTGCAACATCTATCTCATTCCATTCTACCAAACCAACCACTTTTATAGCAAGGATGCTGGATGGAGAGTGATGCTCAACTTGTCTCTCCAGAATTCACCATAGGTGTTTGCTTGGTTTCAGACTAGTACAGATAGTTGGCCACTAAATCACTTTCACTCAGTTCTTATTCTTATATGCATGTGTTTTGGATCACTGTCAGGTTGGAAATGTGCACATCTACCAAGGGCACAAAGTGATGGGAGAATTTTATATTTCAATATTCAAGAATGTATTCATTTTTGCATAAACTAATTTGAGTAAAACGTAAGATTTTGTAATGAAATTTATATTAGTAACCTTAAGGGTACTTTACACGCTGCGATATCGCTAACGATTTATTGTCGGGGTCACGGTGTTTGTGACGCACATCCGGCATCGTTAGCAACATCGCAGCGTGTGACACGTACGAGTGACCTTAAACGATCGCAAAACAGACAAAAATCATTGGTTTTGGAGAGGTCGTCCAAACACCAAATATCGTTGTTTGCTTAGTTGCGATGTTGTTCCTCGTTCCTGCGGCATCACACATCGCTATGTATGACACCACAGGAGCGACAAAAATCTCCTTACCTCCGTCCACCGGCAATGAGGAAGGAAGGAGGTGGGCGGCATGTTCCGGCCTCTCATCTCCGCCCCTCCTCTGCTATTGGATGGTTGCCGTGTGACGTCGCTATGATGCCGCACGAACCGCCCCCTTAGAAAGAAGGTTTGCAGGCCAGAGCGACGTCACAGGGAAGGTAAGTCCGTGTAATGGGGCCTAGCGATATTGTGTGCCACGGGCAGCGATTTGCCCATGTCGCACAACCGACGGGGGTGGGTACACTCACTAGCGATATCGGTAACGATATTGCAGCGTGTAATGTACCCTTTACTGTCATGTTTGCAAATAAAGTTTCTTAGAAACTCAGTCTTGTCAAAATTTGGGAAATTGTTCTTGTATTCAGTGAGATCAGTGGTACACCACCAATGGCAGCAGACCACATGACCCCTATGTGGCCTCCCATCCCCTACCATCCAGAATTGCACTTTCCACTGTATAGGCTTTGAGGATATCGATACAGCTGAAAATAATGATGAAAGAGGGAACCATCCGCTGATGCTCCTTTTTCCATCATTATCCCTGCAAGTCTGAGCTGTGACATATCGGTGCAGCTGGTGTGAGGCAATCACTATATTGCACCCACTGCAATGAGATGTGCAGAAGATCACAACATTTGCTGAAGAGACTAGCGCAGCAAGGAATGAGGTGGGGTGTTTTTCTTCAGTGAGTACATTGTGGGTGCTATCATACTGTTTGGGAGGTAGGGAATGGGATGCGTTATAGTATATGGAAAGCACTGGGCCCCACATAGTCCTGCAAATAGTATACTATATTTAAAGCAATGTGGGACCTATTATACTATATGAAGACTATATGGGGCCCATGATAGTATACTTGATAGTGGCCCGATTCTAACGCATCGGGTATTCTAGAATTTATTTTGTAGTTAATGTATGATTTTTGACAAATAATGGTAGGAAGACACATTATATTTTTTATATTTATTATTCTTATGTCATAATCTGTGAAAGATACCCATATAGATAGTGGTAGCGAATGATCAAGTAGAGTCAAGGAAAGAAGTCAGGTCAGGGCAATGTCACGGAGTATGTAGCCCCATCCTGTGATTGCCGCCATCCTGGTATGTGTCCCCATCATGGTATAGACATTATCCTTATGTATGCAGCATCCTGGTCTGTGTCCCATCCTGGTATAGTCTCCATCCTTGTATGGCCCTCATCCTGGTATGTGGGATGATGCTTTGATGTGGCCCCATGCTGGTATGTGCCCCCATCATGGTGCAGCCACCATCCTGACATGTGCCCCCATCCTGGTCTGTGTAGGCAATCTGGTGTAGGCAGCCTCTCGGTATAGGCCCCATCCAGAATATTTCCTAAGGTGTCACTTGTACCTGTCCGCCGGCTGCTCGCACCTGGGCAGCGTCTGCTCTGCTTTTCCACTGTGGACGGTGGTTAGTTGCAGGCTGTGCCATTGGGAGGTGTGGGTTGGCTTGGTATGTGGGCTGATGCTGTGATGTGGCCCCATGCTGGAGTTTGCCCCCATCGTGAAATAGCCACCAGACTGACATGTGCTCCCATCGTGGTATAGGTAGGATCCATGTGTATGCAGCATCCTGGTCTGTGTCCCATCCGGGTATAGTCTCCATCCTTGTATGGCCCCCATCCTGGTATGTGGGTTGATGCTGGTATGTGGCCCCATCCCGGTATGTGGCCACATCATGGTATAGGCAGGATCCTTGTGTATGCAGCATCCTGGTCTGTGTCCCATCCAGGTATAGTCTCCATCCTTGTATGGCCCCCATCTTGTTATGTGGGTTGATGCTGGTATGTGGCCCCATCCTGGTACGGGGCCCCATCATGGTATAGGCAGGATCCTTGTGTATACAGCGTACTGTCTGTGTCCCATCCTGGCATAGTCTCCATCCTTCTATGGCCCCCATCCTGGTATGTGGGTGTCTGTGTAGGGCGGTGTATGTGTTGCACGGTGTGTGTGTATTGTGTTCTGTGTGTGTTGCAGTGCGATGTGTGTGTGTTGTGGGGAGGTGTTTTGTGCGGTGTGTGTATTTGTCTGTGTGCTGCGGTGTGTGTGGGGGCGTGTGATTGTGGGGCGATGTGTGTGTGCGGGGGTGTTTGTGTGCGGCTGTGTGTGTGCGCCCGTGTGTGGGTGGTTGTGTGTGTGTGGGGAGCGCGTTTGATATGAGCGGGGTTGTGTATGCGCATCGGTGTGTGTGCGTTGTGGTTTGTGTGTGCCGGTGTGTGTGTGTTTGTGTTGGGCTATGTGGGAGTCGTGGTGTGTGTGTGTGGCTTCATTTCCCGCTGGCCATGAATAGTAATGATTGGCTCATGACCACTCCTGGATGCAGCTCTCCCACTAACCACAGATGAATGCAGGGGAAGCACTTCACATGGCTACTTAAATATTAACACTGCAGTGAATGTTAAGTAGCCGCTCATGAATAGTAATGAGTGGCTCATGAATAGTATTGAGGAGCTCGTTAGCATTCACAGCAGTGTTAATATTTAAGTAGCCATGTGCTTCCCCTGCATTTATCGTTGGTTAGTGGGAGAGCTGTGTCCCGGAGTGCTGGGTTCCTAGTGCGCAGCAGCTGCGTCTCTTCCTGTCCCTCTATGTGTCTCTGTGGCGTGGGGAAGCCCTGCGATGCCGCAGCTGCATCTCCTCTGGTCCCCGTCCCTCTGTGTCTCTGTAGCATAGTCTGGTCACTAACCTGCGCTTTGGGGCCTCCTGTGGGTCGGGGCTTACTGTGCTCCGTCGCGTCGGGTGTAGGGAGCTTCCATGGCGGTGTCCCTTATACCTGTCCGCCGACTGCGTCATGGTGTTGTCAGGGTTTTGGCGAGTGGGCGTGTCCTAAGTGAGCGGTCGTCGCTGCTGATTGGGTGTGGATAGGGTAAGGAGTGGGTGTGTGGGGGATGTGATACAGGGCCGCTGCTGATTGGGTGAGTTGGAGTGAGGGGTGGGTGTGTGAAGAGGGGGGTGTTCGGCCTGTTGGAGCTGTGTGGGCGTGGTTTAGACGGTTTCAGCGTATGACGTAATTTCTTGTACAGACAGACAGAGAGACAGAATAGGACAATTATATATATAGATGGAAGGCAATGTGGAGGCATTATACTATATGGAGGACTATGTGAGGTGAATTATACTATATGAAAGCCAATGTGGGGCCCATTATACTGTTTTCAGTGCTATGATGCGGCACTGTACTGTATGGAGGTTGGGGCATCATACTGTGTTAGGGTCACCATACTTTTCCAGAGGATACAGCAGGGCTATCATTCTGTGCTTGTGTATGGTACTGTGGAAAAGTTCACTGTGGGTGTATCATATTGTGTTTGAGGAACACTTTTTATTGCAGCAGTCTTCATGGGGGCAATAGAAGGGGATTCTAGGGAATTAAGTAGGAGGAACATTACTTTGTAAGGACTGCAAATTTGAGAAATATGCTCTTCTGTGATCCAGCCAAATATTCATTTTTTTTGTTGGGGTCGGGGGAGCCTAATTTGAACTTCTACTATGGGGCCTCATGATTTCTATATACACTTCTGAGAATGATATTGATTAAAATCTTATTTTTCATAGGACGTGTATTTATTTGTGTTGGAGGTAGTCAGACAGGTTGAGATCATAAACCAGGAGGGCACAACAGTACACAGGACAAGGTCGAGATAAAAGCCAAAGGTTAGAGTTCCAGGAGAGTACTTACAAGATAATGGGATCAGGCGAGGATGTGGTCAGCAGGAAGTCTGAGGTCAGAACCTGGGAAGTCACAACAGAAACAGGGAAGGACATGAAGAAACGGGTAAACAGCAGTCCGGAGTTGAGAGACCAAGATCAGAACAGTGAGCACCACAGGAGCCAAGCAAGTACGACTAGTGGCGTCCTGAGCCAACACGCTCCCCAAAGAAGCAGAGCAATCTCCATGAATGAGAAGCATCTGCGAGAGCACTTCCAAGGACAGCTTGAAATGCAGTGCTGTGAAACAACCAGCAGAGCATTCATCCTGCAAAACGCTCTGCACCATAGGCAACATATACCAGTACTGCAGGAGAGCATGGCAGAACAATACAGAATGTTCTGCACAAGTG
Organism: Anomaloglossus baeobatrachus; assembly: GCF_048569485.1. Lineage (NCBI taxonomy): Eukaryota > Metazoa > Chordata > Amphibia > Anura > Aromobatidae > Anomaloglossus > Anomaloglossus baeobatrachus. The sequence continues at coordinate 108,291,891 of NC_134355.1, read as the reverse complement.
ACGAATGTATGAAGTAGGGAAAGTGGACGATCTGAGCCAAGAATCTCTCTCTTTCTTTTTCTTTCACTTTCTCTCTCAAACCAAATTAATAAAATTCTTGCATCCATTTGCCACCCCTATGGGAGAACTTATTGAAAAAAATATTGATTCAACTTCCATAAAACTCAATATTAAATCAGTTATCAATTGACCCTTTAGCACTCCTTAATGATACATGCATAATTTTAATATTTAATTCTATAGCTATTTATAGGGATATTTACTGTATCTACAAGATCAATGGCAGAAACATTGTTAAGATACACTGCTTCGCTCATTTTAACCCCTAAGCTGCTGTGGATGTGGCATTTATATATTGTTTTAATTATACAAATAAATTATATAAATTAATTAAAAAAAAACAAACAAAAGCAAATTGCTAAAATTGCACAAAAAAAGGCAAAATTGCTGTGTTTTCCACGTTCACTATAAAAAATTAATACAAGGCAAACAATAAATATCAAAAAATGGTTACAATAAAACTACAACGGGTTTCACAAAAATCAAACCAATACTAGTATCATATTTGTTGACTGAAAATTAATTAAACAATTAAAGCTCGTGAAATGAGTTGATAAAAAAAAGGAAGAAAAATCATTTTGATGTCCCAAAATAAGCAGACCAAAAAGGGCTAAAAGGCTAATAGAGATGTTTATTGACCGCTACAGTACAATGTCATGCTTCTTTGACACCCATTAATGCTCTTCAAAATACATTTTCTATTTACCTACAATTTTTCTTTAAGACAATGTCCTTCATTTTATATGTTCTGTACAAATAGATATTTCAGCAATATGCTCACATATAAAAAAGTAAAGTCAGCAATGCTGTTAATCCAGGTGTGAATATTATTTTATAAAGATCAACTCAGTTCTCCGTTGAATGAAAGCCAAAATGAAAATTACATGCTACATGGTCACCTTCCCTGCATTATAAAGTATTCAAGAATGGGTGATTCAAGAGACTCAATAACCGTGCAATCTTCAAGTGTTTCATGACATAAAAGCCAGAGATGTAGGTGATGGTGCTTCTTCATTTTTTCCATTAATTTTGTTCAATAGGGTACAGAGACAAGTACATCTTTTTCAAACTATTACTTTCATGTTTGAATATATCTTTAGTAGGCAAAAATGTTTAAAGTTAAGTTTTTTATTTACAAAAATCAACTATTATAAAATTGACTCTTTTTAGCATTTATATTATTGCTAAACTATTCCTTTTATATTGGATATTGATTTTACTGTTAAATAAAGATGAGCGAACTTGTTCGAAAAAGGTTCACCAATCTCAAATTCGCATTGAGCCTTGGTTCATTCGGGTAAGGATCAGATTCCCAAACACTTTTCTCAAAAAACAGCAAAGATCATTATTGCAGAATCAAGCCATTTTTGTCCCCATCATAGCATTGTCAAGTATTGGCATGACTGTGATTGGCCAGGGAAAAAACGGAAGAAAAAAAGGAAGAAAAATGGTTAAAGCAAGACATACTTACTCAGTCTCTGCATGGTTGTATCACTACTTCCGGGCCGCCCATTAACCCTTACACAGTCACTGCTTTCCCTGTCCACCACCAGGCTTTGTGTCTGTGATTGGTTAGAGTCAGACCGTGTCCCCACCCTGAGTGAATGTGGGTCTGGGGGTAACTCGTCATTGGGACAGTGTAGGGGGTGGGATGTCACAGCGACCAGGCCCGGTTCCGTGACCCCGGCGGATTCAATAAGGATGGAGGGGTTTTTCTCTGTGAGTCCTTTCCTCTTTGCGCTATGATGCAGGCCCCTGCAGCTTGAAGCTACGCCGAGACCCTCTGCCTTGTATTGGCTCCGGTTCATGGCCCTATGGCAGGCAGCGCAAGTCCATTACTGGGGCTACTCTTTTGTCATGGCTCCTGGCTCTAGTATGCTGCTGTTACCCAGGTACTTTGTGTGGGCCAAGAGACTTGCAATCTCCTGCCCGGCGGATTCTGCTGGTGGGACTTGAAGTACCCACCTAGCCTAGGGCTCCGCACCCTGCGTCCTGCACTCGACCCTGAGGGAGCTATGACGCAGCTCTCCCCTCAGCGACCGTCTTCTCCCCTTACCTCACTTGTTTCCTTGTCTGAGTCTAACTGCTTATATATGTGTGTGTGTGTGTGTGTGTGTGTGTGTGTGTGTGTGTGTGTCGCCTTGCTCCCCAATGTCTAGCTCAAACCACTGGGTTGCTGAACTAGTGGGTGGGAGGTCCCATACTCTGTGATGTGCACCCCCAGGACCTTACCCTAACTCAGTTCCATTGGGAGGGCAACTGACTGTGTGTTGTGTGGATTGTGGTTGTTACCGGCAATGACCTCTTCCATACCCAGGATGAATATGGCACCTAAGCCGAGGTGCAGTACCCTGTGGCGACTGAAGCCTCAAGGGCGCCACAAATGCATCTGTCATTGGTTGGAATCACACACACTGTCTGCATACCTATAGTGTAAAAATAAATAAATTAGCATAGGGTCCACCCATATTTTGATACTCATTGCAGTTAAAGCATATGGCTACAGGAGTATGCTACCAGCATATGCAGCTACCAGCAGTGTGCTTATCTTGGCTGTGTATCAAAATAAAAGACATCCAATGCGTCTTTTTTTTTTTTTTTAAATTATTTAAATAAATAATGTTAAAAAATGGCTTATCGTCCCCCCCAATTTTGATACCGAGCCATAATAAAGCCGATAGCTGGCAGCTGATATTCTCAGGCTGTGAAGGCTCATGTTTTTGGGTCTCCCAGGCTAAAAGTAGCAGCCTGTAGCCGCCCAGAACTGTCGCATCCATTAGATGCGACAATCCCGGCACTTTCCCCAGTTCATCTGCCACTAAGCACTAGATTAGTAATGGGATGCATCTATGAGACTCCCCATCACTAATACTGTAAGCATAAAATCACACTGAAATGACGTCAAAACCGTTTTTGTGCATTCTTTTGTCAAGAGATGTAGATTTTGGTGCTGAAATGTATGCACCATATTCCTGCACCAAATCTGCATCTCCTGGCAAAAAAAAAAAAAATCGCATAAATACCGCATCAAGCCACATTCTTTTGATACTTTTTTGCCTGAAGATGCAGATTTGGTGCAGTAATATGGTGTATAAATTTCAGCACTAAATCTGCATCTCTTGGCAAAAATACCCTGTGGGTTTCTGCCAGGAGATGCAGTTTTGATTTAACTCAGTTCACCTAAGTTTTGCTGCAGTCACAGGTGGGGTACTGTTAGAACCAACAGCTGTGACTGCACATAAACCCAAAGACACCACCGCTCAATGTTGTGGCTTAGTCAGGCTCTGCCTGCAGCTGTAGTAAGTGGTCATGTGCTGTGGCCATACACTGCGACTGCAGGATGTAGCAAAGACAGAATCATTGTGAAACCTCGTGTGGATTACGTCAGATTTGGGAGTTTTGGGGTTAATAAAGGTGTAAAAGAGAGTGGGATTTTTGTATTTTATTTTAAATACAGGATTTGTTCGGTGTTTGTGTTTATTTTTTTCTCTTACAGATTAGTAATTTTGGGGGTCTCATAGATGACTCCCATTACTAATCTAGGGTTTAGTGGCAGCTGTGAGCTGTTATTAACTGCTTATATTACTCTGATTGCCACCGCACCAGGTCAATCAGGATGAGTCAGGTAATGTGCCGGGATTGTCGCATCTAATGGATGTGATAATTCTGGGCTGCTGCAGGCTGCTCTTTTTAAGCTGAGGAGTCAATAACCATGGCCTCCCCAGCCTGAGAATGCCAGGTCCCAGCTGTCGGTTTTATCATGGGTATTTGGGTATCAAATTACAGGGGGACTACACGCCATTTTTTAAAATTATTTATTTAAATTTTTTTTTTTAAAAAAAAAGCTGCATTGGTTCCCTCTTATTTTAATACATTTTGATTATTTTGATACATAACAAAAAAATAAACACATGGTTGGGGGCTGCATAGGCTTTACCTGTGCTGAGTATCCTAATATGGGGGGACCTTACACCAATTTATTTATTTATGTATTTATTTATTTTTATACTATAGGTAAGCAGAAAGTGTGTGTGATCCCAGCCAATCACAGATGCTCTCACACAGGTTGGGGGAGCGGTCTAACTGCAATCAAGCTGGGACTACCAGTGGGCAGGGGAAGCAGTGAATATGTATGAGGGTTAATGAGCGGACCTTAAAAACAATGTGACAGCCGCGCGGGAGACTCAGCAAGTATAGCTGTCCTGCTTTATTCTCATTTTCTTTCTTTTGCAGCCCCCCTAGCCATTACACAGTATATAGCAGGGGCACATATATAAAATTATCTCAGCGCAGGAACATTTTTTAACACATCCAATTGTGGAGCTAATTATTATTTCATACTTCACTGATTAATATAGAAAACCTCTTAACATGTGTACTTACTTTTAGACTACTCTCAAGAAGGAAATTACATTGTTAAATCATGTTGGGCCTTAAAATGTTTGTATTCTCAAAAAGCAAAACATTCAATTGCAGTTTCACCATCTGTTGCTTTCTGCTTGCTCCTCCATAGGTGGCCTCCTTATTCCCACACCAATTATCATATACACAATTGAAAATTATATATGCAATATTTACAGTGCTCAGTATATTCCAAACTAACATGTTATTAGTAAAGAGAAAGAGAGAAAGATTTTATGGGAATTGAATTAGTGTTAAATTTTAGGAAATTGCAGAACCCAGGAATTTGCTATTTAATTTGCGTAAGTTCACAAAAATGTTTAAGGCCATTTTGCACAATACAAAAGATTGCATTGACCAGAGAAGGATTACATGACCTAAGGTGAAACAGTGTAGACTTCTCAATTACATCTTGTAGTTATCACACAGTATAACAGAGCCTGTATAAAAGCCATCACAGGGAATGCAGCACAGCAACCATTTTTGGGTGAATCTATGAAATGAAAGGATGTGATAGAATACAGGTTGAAAAAATATTGAGAAAAAGCTAAAAAACTTCAATATATTATAGTGTTAGGGTGTGCGCCAAAATAGCAGTGTATAATGGTTACCATGTGTGCAATTATAGCCTTACATGTGGATGTGGAGATCTGTTTTTGTATTAAATAGGTTGAAAAATGAATGAATATATAAGGTCTGACTAGATTTCAAAGTTTTAGGGTATGTGCCCACGATTAGGACTCACTACATCCCGGACCTGCAGGGTCCGCAAGTCTCCTCCACAGGAGAACACAGGAGACCACAGCTGCATGTACCCATGATCAGGGTTCAGTGTGCTACGGTCTATCACTTGTGTTTTCCCTATGGAGGACACTTGCGACTCTGCAGCAAACAATTGACATGCTGCGGTCTGGAAAGACGCAGGTCAGTGTTTGCTGTGGAAAAAACATGCACAGTGGGTATGAAGTTTCTAGAAATTCCATCCACTCTGCTTGCACAGTACAACACAGCATTTTGGACGAAGCTGAAGCATGCTGCATCCAAAATGTAGGAAACACTGATTGTGGGCACGCACTCATTAGCCCTGTGCATACACTGTGGATTTGCAGTGGATTTTGCTGAGGATTTGCCACGGAATTGCAGCAGAAAATGTGTTTAACATTGCTGCAGTCATTCCCCAGAAAATCCTAGGGGTTTTAAAAAATGTTGTGCGTACACAGCGTTTTTTTATACCCGCAGATTTACCCAAAGAATGCATCCAAAACACATGTATTTTGGATGCATTTTGCATGCAGTTTACATGCGTTTTGGATGCATTTTTGTCCCCCAGCAATTCAGCTCTGCTACATGCCCATTGACAGCAGACACAAACAGAGCTGGGCGATGAGAATGAACTCGGATGAACTTCACCCGACTTCATTGTCATCCCGCAGCTCTGTCTCTGTTTGTTGTCATGAACTCAAATGAACCTCCGAGGTCAGTGCCAGGACACAGGAGTCCGCAGCAGTGACGTCAGAGCTTCACCCGAGTTCACTGACATCGGGCGTCTCTCTCTCTCTGTATCACAGCCTGATATGTGGTCACATGTGAGGGACTCAGCGGTAACTGCAAATCCCCTTAGTGACTAAAGTGAGCAGCGCGATCGGGTAACCTGAGTGATGTCATCACTGATCGCCGGCTCACTTCAGTTGCTGCGTGGAGCTGACAGACAATGGTTGTGGTCCGTGGCCGCTCGCTGTCAGCTTCATGTAGCAGAGCTGAAAGCATTGTGAGACCTCATGTGGATTACGTCGAACCTGGAGGGGTATTTGGGGATTATTAAAGTGGTGAAATACTGTTTTTTTGTCTTTTACTCCAAATAAAGAATTTTTTGGATGTGTGTGTTTATTTTCTGTAACTTACAAGTTAATCATGGAAAGTATCTCGGGGAGACGCCTGCCAAGATTAACCTAAGACTTAATGGCAGCTATGGCTGCTGCCACTAACTCTTTATTACCCCGATTGCCACCACACCAGGGAAATTCGGGATGAGCCGGGTAGAGTCCTGGGACTGTCGAATCTAATGTGTGCGGCAATTCCAGGTGGCTGCTGGCTGATATTGTTAGGCTGGGGGGCTCTCCATAACGGGGAGCTCCTCATCCTGAGAATACCAGCCTTCAGCCGTGTGGCTTTACCCTGGTTGGTATCAAAATTGGAGGGGACCTCACGTTGTTTTTTTTAATTATTTATTTATTTATTTTTACTGCACGATATAGATACACCCACCGGCAGCCTGTGATTGGTTGAAGTGAGACAGCTGTCACTCAGTGTGAGGGCGTGTCTGACTGCAACCAATAAAAGGCGCCGGTGGGTGGGGGAAGCAGGGAATACGAGATGGAAAACTCAAAAGAGGAGAGTGTGAATGCCGTGCATGACAGTGACGGTGATCGGGAATCGGTGAGTATGAGGGAGAGGTGGGAGGGAGAGACCGACATCGACACAGAGAGATAGAGAGAGAGAGAGACCGAAAGACCTGCATTTGTAATGTCAAATAAACATGCGGATCGCAACAAAAATGCAGTGGAAATGCACTACTTAGCATTTTGGTAGCGTTTTTCTACAACTCATTGATTTCAATGGGAGTAGAACGCTGCCAAAACGGACAAAAGAATTGACATGCTGCTTTTTTAAACGCAGATATGTTGTCAAATTTTTGACAATCAAAACGCTGCGTTTAAAAAAGCAACGTGCACATGGATTTTGCATTATTGTCATAGACTTTGCTAGGGAAGCAGAAGGCATGAATTTTGACAATGTGACGCTGCAGCCTAAAACACTGCAGAAACACAAAAAAACCCCGCAACGTGCGCATGAGCCCTTACACAGCTTTCACAGCAAATATTTTTTTCTGCAAATCAATTATTTGGGAAACATTTGCAGATTCTGGGAATTTTTAATTTTAAAAGTAATTTTTCATCATCTCTAATTGTTAATAAAAGTACTGTAAATAAAATCTCTTTTCTGAAGAGTAAAATGCTGTTTCTTTTTCTTCAGGTTTATTATTATGACTGTTTCTGCCAATTTTATGTATGTTCCTTATTTTTTGATGCTTATAACTAGTGATGAGCGAGCGTTCTTGATCGAGCAGTGGTGTATTCCATTGAGTAATGAGCAGTGCTGAGGATCCATCCCTTCCATATTTGATAAACATGTGGGAGGCCCACACTTAATTTTTTTTTCTTATTGTTCATAGCAGCATACAATAGCTGCCAAATAGCTTTTTGATTGGCTGCGCTGCAGTCTTTTAACAAAGTTTATTATCATATGAATGGCACCCAAACTCCAAACTCAGATATAGACTTTTTTAATAGTCTGTGTTCCAGTTCAGGTTTCCGGTGCTTTACACTTTGGGTTTGCTCTTCCCTAATGATATAATTTCCTTTTTTGCATTGTTATCATCCACACGTTTTTGTAGCAAATGTGCAAAAAAAGCACATGCAAACCAACATAAAATACTTTTAATAATTGCAAAAGATTTGTGTAAATCAAAAAGGTCCATGGAGCCTCTGTTAGGAGTCTCAACACAGAAACCAGCCAGATATCCCTCCGGGAAGGGCCCAGCCAAGGGGTGACTCTTTTTAAGAGACCACCATAACCACCATATTAAGTGGCCCTTATAGTGGCCCTTATAGTGTCCGTTGAGCCTCCTAACAGAGGCTTCACGGACCTTTTTGATTTGCATATTTCCCAGGGGGCAATGTACCTAGGATTTCACTGTCTTGAGCGCCCTCGTTGGCTGCTGGCAGTGTATCTCTGGCTGGTCTCCCCGAGATCAGTGATTGTTTTGTTTTAAAAGATTTGTGTGGCAGTTATGGTATTTTCACTTCAATTTCAAGCTGCACTGCCAAAATGGGCTGAGCTGGAGATCAGCCAGGGTGAGATCGGGTGTAACTATGACCGACCTTCAAACTCATGGAAATAGGCTTAGATTTGCATAGTAAGGCTATGTGTGCACGAGTATTTGGACGCAGAAATTTTTGTACTAAATCTGTATCTGTTGGCAGAAAAAAAGTGTGTTTATGATATGCTGTTTTGATGCATTTGCTGTGTTTTTGTGTGCGTTTTCTATGTATTCTGGGGTGGGAAAACTCTGCAAATACTCTGGTTTATTTCTGCACCAAATCTGCAAGAGAAAAAAAGAAACCTGTGCACAAAATTTCAGGATTCTCAATGACATTGCTGGCATAAGGATTTGAATGCAATTTTGTAACAAAACTGTGTTAAAAAACACATAAAAAATGAAATAGAAACACACAGTGTGCATTAGATGTTACTTCCTTCTCTTAATGACTTCTGCACATCTTATACCTGTTCGTCCCTAATCAAAACTGGTGTATGAAATGTCAGTCTTAATGAATTGAAGCCTATGTGTTTAACGGCTTCACGACGCATGACATACTGGGTATGTTATGGATCGTGTCAGGGTATTCACCACCAGCTCTGTGGGCAGCCGGCAGTTATTCCTGCACATGTCAGCTGTTAACTGCTTACATTGCATTGTCAAAATGTAACAGTGCGATGTACATGCTTGGTGTGGTAAATCTCCACTCACCCGCCGCCATCAGAAGTCACGTGACTTGACCATGTGGAGCTGATAATTGCCATAGTAGCACAGGGTCATGTGATGGCTCCTGTAGCTATCATGAGTCAATTCTTCTTACTGCCAAGAGAGCGCTGGCTGTAAGAGGAGAGCAGCATCTCAGCAGGTTTCAGCTGTGATCTACAGAAATGCACAAGCAATAATAATATAACCCAATAGTTCAATTCACCCCATTGAAAACTAAAGGGTTAAAAAAATAAAAAATATACACATATTTGGTATAGCTGCATTCAAAAACAACCGATCTATCAAGTATATATAATAAATTTAAAATAAAATATAAAATCAAGTAAACTCGATAAACGACGTAGCCGCAAAAAATTATTTTTTTTTTTTTGCTGGTCGATATTTTGCGCAAAATGGATTAACAGTCGATCAAAGCGCAGTATCTGCACAAAAATGGTTTTGTAAAAACATCAGCTCGAGACACAAAAAATAAGCTGAGCCCCAGATCCAAAAAAATGAGAATGCTATGGGTTTGGAGTATAACGCAAAAAGGCGCCACTTTTTTTAAGAAACTTGTGAACACCTTACATAAAAGTAAAACTATACATGTTCTGACTTGAGACATCACACCGACACATGAGTTTTACCATATAGTGAACACGGTGAATAAAATATCCCAAAAAACAATTTTTTTGCAATTTTTCCACACTTGAAATTTTTTGGCCATTTTCCAGTACACTATATGGTTAAACTAATAGATGCATTTATAAGTACAACTCATTTCGCAAAGAGTAAGCCCTCATATGGCAAGATTAATGGAAAGATAAAAAAGTTACGGCTCTCGGAAGAAGGGGAGGAACCCCACCCCCAAAAAAAAAAAATGGAAAATCACCCCGGGCTGAAGGGGTTCATTTAGCAATACCATTCCTAGCCAAATGGTCACTTCGAAATTTGTTTTTGTGGGAAAAGTAACAAATAATCAGTTAAATGTTATTTTAGTATATATAAATATAAATATATATATATATATATATATATATATATATATGTGTGTGTTTTTCTTTTTAGCTTAAATGGGAATTTTTCTTCTTCTTTGAGACCAAAATGAATGGATGATGACTAAACAGATGAAAAGTCAGAATACTGGTCAATACTGTGAACAACTCTGCAGGTGATTCTGTGTAAGTATAAATTACATTTAAATGAACCAAAACACTGTTTTATAGAGAATCTAAAAAACAATTTGTCAACGTCCGAAGCCGTTGTAAGCCACAGGCAGACTAAATATCTCTTGTAGCTCCTACATAGGACACCTGTTGATTTCAAAGTATTTAATTCTATTTTTGATCTTCAAATATATTCTGTTTTCATTCCACCGATACACTGATATAGATATATCTTATCATTACAAAAAAAGAGACGCAACTGTAGATGTATTTACACTGTAGTGCCTGCAGAAGCTATTTAACATTCTCCATCCTTTATTTATTCATGCTGATTTACTTAAAGTTGTTCATCAGGAATATAAAAAAATAAAGAAAATGTAATTAAAAATAAAGAATAATAATTCTAAATAAAAATTTAATTATAATTAATTTCCTAATTACCTCCAATCATTTCCTCTGCAGTATTTTTTTGCTTTTACACTTATGTTACAGTGGGTACAAAAAGTATTCAGATCCATTTAAATTGTTCATTCTTTGTTTCATTGCAGCCATTTGGTAAATTCAAAAAAGATCATTTTTTTCTCATTAATGTACACTCTGCACCCCATCTTGAAAAAAAAAAAATAGAAATGTAGAATTTTTTGTAAATTTATTAAACAAGAAAAACTGAAATATCACATGGTCATAAGTATTCAGACCCTTTGCTCGGTATTGAGTAGAAGCACCTTTTGAGCTAGTACAGCCAGGAGTCTTCTTGGGAATGATGCAACAAGTTTTTCACACCTGTATTTGGGGATCCGCTGCCATTCTTCCTTGCAGATCCTCTCCAGTTCCGTCAGGATGAACGATGAACGTTGGTGGACGACCATTTTCAGGTCTCTCCAGAGATGCTTAATTGGGGTTAGATCAGGGCTCTGGCTGGGCCAGTCAAGAATTGTCACAGAGTTGTTCTGAAGACAGTCCTTTGTTATTTTAGCTGTGTGCTTGGAAGGTGAACCTTTGGACAAGTCTGAGGTCCAGAGCACTCTGGAAGAGGTTTCTTCCATGATATCTCTGTACTTGGCCACATTCATCTTTCCTTCAATTGCAACCACTTGTCCTGTTCCGGCAGCTAAAAAAACACCCCCATAACATGGTGCTGCCACCACCATGTTTCGCTGTTGGGAATGAAAAGGGAAGGTGATGAGCAGTGCCTGGTTTTCTTCACACATACCACTTAGAATTATCACCAATAAGTTTTATCTTCATCTCATTACCCAGGGGAATCTTATTTCTCATAGTCTGGGAGTTCTTCATGTGTTTTTTTGCACACTCTATGTGGGCTTTCATATGTCTTGCACTGAGAAGAAGCTTCCGTCGAGCCACTCTGCAATAAAGGCCCAACTCGTGGAGGGCTGCAGTGATAGTTGACTTTGTGGAACTTTCTCCCATCTCCCTACTGCATCTCTGGAGCTCAGCCAAAATGATCTTCGAGTTCTTCTTTACCTCTCTCACCAAGGCTCTTCTCCCACATATGCTCAGTTTGGCTGGACGGCCAGGTCAAGGAAGAATTCTGGTGGTTCCAAACGTCTTCCATTTAAGGATTATGGAGGTCACTGTACTCTTAGGAACCTTGAGAACTACAGAAATTCTTTTGCAACCTTGGCTGGATCTGTACCTTGCCACAATTCTGTCTCTGGGCTCCTTGGGCAGTTCCTTTGACCTCATGATTCCCATTTGGCCAGACATGCACTATATAGACAGGAGTGTGCCTTTCCAAATCAAGTCCTATCAGTAAAATTAAACACAGCTGGACTCCAATGAAGGCGTAGAACCATCTCAAGGAGGATCACAAGGTAATGGATTACACGTGATTTAAATATGAGTGTCTGACCAAAGGGTCTGAATACTTATGACCATGTGATATTTCAGTTTTTCTTGTTTAATAAATTTGCAAACATTTCTACATTTCTGTTATTTTTCTGTCAAGATGGGGTGCAGAGTGTACATTAATGAGAAAAAATGAACTTTTTTGAAGTTACCAAATGGCTGCAATGAAACAAAGAGTGAAAAATGTAAAGGGGTGTGAATACTTTCTGTACCCGCTGTATTTAATTCCCTTCTTTTAATAGTGGTAATTTTTTCATTTTTCCATCAACATTACTATAAAAGGGCTTGGTTTTTTTAGTAGTGGTATTTTTAACCCCATTTGTTTTACTGGAAAATGTGGGGAAAAAATGAGTGTTGAAAAATGGCTAAAAAACCATAATTACATCATTTTCTGAATGTTTGCTGTTACACAATTTTTTGTCTCGATTCATAAAGACTGGCAATTTTCTCATTAGTCTTGATATAGGGGTGTTGAGGAGCCAGATGCTCCTGATTCAGGAAGCGATGCACACCTCATTTTAATTTACTTGAAACCAAACTTGTACAGTTTTTCTATTTTTCTTGAAAAAAAAATTCTGACATTTGTAAACAAAAATAAAATTTGGTTTGTGTTATTTGTGTCTGATAACCATAGCTTGAGTGTTTGTTTCGTGTGCAACAAGCTGCCATTTTTATTGATAGAATTTTGTTGTACATACATATTTTGACAACTTTTTGTAGCATTTCTTACTGTGGCATGGTGACATATATACCATAATTCTGACATTTTGATTTTTTCCATTACTGAGTTTACCATATGCATTATCTTATATTTGGTAGGCCATACTTTTACGGATGTGGCAGTACTCACTGTTTATTTTTTTAAAAGTCAAATTTATAGGTTACATTTTTAACAAAATATTTTTTAAAACTTTGTATTTTTACTTTTTGGAGGGCTTTTAGTCATATTATTAGATTTGGATCTGGAATTATAGAATCACTTATTCTATATACTGTACATACTGTATTTTTCAGTTTATAATACGTACCGGATTATAAGACGCGCCCCAAATTCAGAGCAAAAAACGTGAAAAAAAGGTGTCCGTCTTGTAATCCGGTGGTGTCTTACCGGAGGGGGCAATAGTGGTGGTGGAGGAGTCACAGAAGGCAAGGGCGGTGGGTGTCCCAGAAATTGTAGGGTGTGCTGGTGCAGCGGTGGAGGCTGCGGCTGCGGCGGATAGCTGGGGGGGGTTTGATAGTGATTTCTGCCCTACTGCCTGTGCGTCCTCCCCTTATTATATATGCTAATTCCATTATTCTAAAAGTGTTTTACTAATGGTTGTGGATAAATCATGGTGGCTAAAAGTACTTGTGCTGATGTCATACCCATGTGACCAAAAGAGGCGGGGCCTCAGCCAACATAGCTGATACCAGGAAGCAATTTTTATTTTTCTTATGGATGAGACCCTGCCCCTTCTGATCACATGGGTATAACATCAGCAAAGGTCCTTCTAGTCACTATGATTTATAGCAAACTTCTATAATGGAATTAGCATAAATAATAGATAATGGGAGGATGGACAGGCAGGAATCACTCTCAAAGCCCACCCCAGCTATTAGATGCTCAGCACCCGCTGCCAATCAAAAAACTGTTTTACAAGATTTACTTGCTTGTGTTTCAAAAACTATACATCCTAGCTGACAACTAATTGTATGTGTGGCATCCCTGAAGCTTCCGTCGCCACAGAGATATTGCACCTCAGCCAGAGTTGTGGTATCCCATCCCGGATAAGAATGGGGTCAATTTCCGGTTCACAGATAAAACTTCCACACAGCAATTGGTAGGCAAACACCAGGTCAGGGATAGTGGCAGCAACCCCCATAGATGTTTAGCTCATGGGGCCGTAAGTCCCATTCTTTGGTCCCAATGGTGTGGGTGGGGCCTAGTCAGTGGGTCTGTGGGAAGAGTCAGAAAGAGTGAGTTGAAAAAGGGAACTAGGAAGTTCAAGTTTGAGTAGTCTATCAGAGAAGGCAGAGACAGAAGGAGGTTCCTGGTGGAGATCCTGGGGTCTTGCTAGGCCCAGGTAACACCGAAAGAAAGAAGAGATTCCAGGGTCACGGAAGGGCAATTGTCCCGTGACCTGTTCCACTAGTAACATCGGGTGGAGGGATCAGGCTGCAATTCAGGGACGGTCCCTAGACTGAGGGAAGAAAGACAGTTCCTCAAAGTAAAACCGAAGGCCTGGGAGATCGTTGCAGGCGCCCAGGGCCACAATCCACCACAGATCCCTGGTGAAGGGGGCAAGATACGACTGAGGTCAGCCACCTTTGTACAGGCCCTGTGGTGGAGGCGCAAGACAATCCAAAAACAGTTGAGCGCTGGGAAACAGCCAGAGAAAGGACACATAGACAGGTGACCCTTGACCTATTCGGGATCGGCGGAGGTCCCTGACAGCGGATCCTGGCATTCCGTGGGTAACCAGTCAACTGCAGTACTGAGACTGAACAGTGAGTAAAACGTCCTAACTGCAAGCCCTATGTCGTCTGGTTTATCCTGCACCTCATCAACATCAAACACCATAGACTTTACCAAGCACCAAAGGTTGCCCCGGGGTACCCGCTCTACCTGCGGAGAGCAAGAAACACCTCAGCTGCCATAACATCAGCCCCGGAGGTCCCTTCCAGCAGCTGCGGCTCCATAGCTGCAAATTACCACAGGTGGAGTCACGAATCATCTATAAACTTTATCATCATCTCCCCAATATTGCCACATTAACTGACTCCACTAGGGTCACGGAGTTGGGCTCCGCCACCACTGACTATCCCGGACTAGTCCGGGCCGACACCGATTCACCTAAGGCCCTGGAGCGGGCGAGTGATATGTAGAGAATCAGCATGATAGTGCCAGTACAGCATTGGTTTTAGGTTATATAGGAAAACCCTGGTGATTGGTGTGCTTTAAGATAAAGTTTATTTTGAGCCAATGTCTGTCAGGAATGACACGCCCCCAGGACTGCATGCCTTAATCTCTTCTGTCAGAGATTGACAGCAGCATTTAAGGGGTTATCAGCCAATATTGGAGTTTAGCTTAAATGGCTTATCTACAATCGTTGCTGTTAAGGCCCCTTTACACACTGAGACTTTCTAGCGATCCTACCAGCGATCCCAACCTGTCCGGGATCGCTACAAAGTCTCTGGTGAGTCGCTGGTGAGCTGTCAAACAGGCAGACCTGGCCAACAACGCAACAGCGATCCGAACCTGCAGAACAACCTAGCTAGTCATTGGGGACGTTGTAAAGCAGCTTTTTGAAAGGGAAGTCGCTAACGAAGTCGCTGTAAAGTCCCCTTTACACACTGAGACTTTCTAGCGATCATGCTGCACAGTGGGAAACAAAGGACCAAAGAATGGTCCTGAACGATTTGTAGCGATCAGCAACTTCACAGCAGGGGCCAGGTCGCTGATGTGTTTCACACACTGCAATGTCGCTGGGGAGGTCGCTATTACGTCACAAAACCGGCGACGTTACAGCGATGTCGTTTGCGATGTTGCAGTGTGTAAAGCCACCTTTAGACACAGATGCTGGATGTGTAACACACCAGGAATCTACCTTAAACATCAAAAATTGACTTGCACTGTACGCTTGGCAGATTTTAGAAATGGATCATATGTTTGTTTGGTGATTTAATTACTGTAGGATTTCAAAATGGATGTTCTCTGCTTACATTCACAGAAAACAGAATTAAAATGTTAATAGGACAGGTGCCTGTGAGCTTGTGTTGTAGGAAGTTCCACTACTGTGACCTTGAGATGGCTAATATCCCGTACTGTACATTAGCATCTCTGGTATCTGCATTATTAGTTCAGAAATACAGGATCGTCAGCAGTGTGAGCAGCCTCCTTTTACCTCACTACCCCTTTTATTGCTAGTAATACAATAGATATCAAGAGTGGACAGCAGTGGAAAGAGCCTCTACTTACCTCACCACTACATCTCTCTCATTACTTCAGATAGACATGATGGTCATCAACGTGAGCAGCCTCTTAACTCAGCAATCATCATATCTCTAGTACTAGATCAAAAATACAGAATAGACAGCAATGTATGCAGCTTCTTCTTACCTCAGCACTCCTGGTATCTCCAGCATTGGATTGAAGATACAGGGTGGAAAGCAGTGTGAGCAGCCTCTTCTTATCTCAGCAATCCTTGCATTTGCAATATTAAATTAGAAAAACAAGATGGATAGCAGTGTGAATGACTGCTGCTTACCTCTGTGTTCCTGTTATCTACAGTATTAGGTCAGAAATCCCACTGGGGTACATCTTTTTACACATGAAATAAATGGTGGAGGGACTTAATGCACATGCTCACAGTAGTCTGTACTGTTAACATTCTATGACAATGTTCTGTCAATACAACAAATTAGGTGCTATATTGGTTCTACCTTGTAAAAAAACTTGTTGGGTTTGCTAATTTAAGAAGGTTTTTATCTCTATTTTTTCATTTACTAGAGATCTCCTTTAAAAACAACAAGAAATTGTATATCTCTCCTTACCATTCACTCAATCATCACTGTTTTTGCATTACAAGAAAAGGAAGACCTGCAAGGACTCAGACTTAGATGTCCAAGAAGGAAGGCAAATTTTGCTAATTCTGCTAATCTCACTACACAATCAGTAACAATCCCTAAAAGAAGGAGGAAATGAAAGTATTTAAAGAGACCAGAATGAATGAACACAGAACTTAAAGGGAACCTGTCTCCAGTTTTGGGGCCTATTAGCTGCAGGCACCACCAATAGGCTCTTATATACAGTATTCTAACATGCTGTATATAAGAGCCCAGGCCACTGTGTAGAACGTAAAAATGACTTTATAATACTCACCTGAGGGGCGGTGTGGTGTAGACTGGTCAGATGAGTGTCTCCGTTCTCCGGTACCGGCGCCTCCTCATTCGGCCATCTTTTTCCTTCTTCTTCTGAAACCTCGGTGCATGATGCGTCCTACATCATCCACAGAAGCTCACACTGGGGTCCTGCGCAGATCATGGGAAAAAAATTCAAAGTGCAGTAAAATTGCAAAAAAGTGCATGATTGATTTTGGGATATGTTATTCACCGTGTTCACTATATGGTAAAACTGATGTATAGGTGGGCCATTTTTCCGTGACCCATAGCGTTCTTATTTTTTGGCATCTGGGGCTCAATGATGGATTGTTTTTTGCGTCTCAAGCCGATGTTTTTAATGGTAGCATTTTTGTGCATTTCTGCGCAGATGCTAAGTTTTGATTGCCTGTTACTGCATTTTGCGCAAAATGGCGATACTAAATATGTGTATATTTTTTAATTTTTTTAACCCTTTAATTTTTAATGGGCGAAAATGGGTTTTTTATTTTTTAAAAATGTTTTAAAATTTTTTTTTATAATTTTACAAATTCCCCTAGGAAGCTATAAAGATGAGCAGTCTGATTGACTACTCCTGATCAGAGAATCACAGCTCAGAACAGGAGAAATGCTCATCTCTTTAAACAGCTAGCGCTCTGCCGGCTGAAAAAGGAAGTGAGTCATAATAGCACAGGAGTTATCACATGCTGTGCAGCTCTGATCAACAGAAATGCACAAGCGATCAGCCTGTGCAGTGATTAAGTTCCCTAGGGCGACTAGTAAAATAAAGAAAAAAAAGAAAAGTTTTTAAAAATATGAAAAAATAAACAAAACCTAAACGTTGAAATCACTTCCTATTCGCCCCACTGAATCTAAAACAGTTTAAAAAATATACACATATTTGGTATCACTGCGTTCAGAATTGCCATATCTATCAAAATATAAAATAATTCAATCTGATTGGTACACTTGTCTACGCTTGGAGAGAAAATAAATGCAAGCACCAAAATTATGTTTTTTGGTTGGCGCAAAGTTTTTTAAAAATGCAATAAAAGGCGATCAAAGCAAAAATGGTATCACTAAAAACATCAGCTTAAGATAAAAAAAAACAAGCTGTCATTGAGCCCCAGATCCTGAAAAAAATTAGAACTCTACAGGTTTGAGAAATGGTGCAAAAAGCACATTTGTTTTTGGACAAATTTCTGATTTTTTTTTCCCCTTAGATGAAAGTAAAAGTATACATGTTTGGTATCTACAAACTCGTACTAATGTGAGTCATCATATGGACACATTAGTTTTACCATATATAGAATATGGTGAATAAAATTTCCAAAAAACAATATGTGCAATTCGACTTTTTTTTTTGCAACTTCACCGTACTTGGAATTTTTTCCCATTTTCTAGTACACTATATGGTAAAACTAATAATTTCTTTCAAAAGTGCAACAATTAAAAAGGCCTTATATGGCAAGATTGATGGAAAAATAACAAAGTTAGGGCTCGCAGAAAAAGGGGAGCAAAAAACAAAAATTAAAAATGGAAAAATTGCCCAGTGTTGAAAGGGTTAATAAGATAATAATTAATAATTGGCACAATGTTTTGACATGGATCTTGCATTTTTCTCCTAGTTTATTTTTCTCATTGATGCCAAAAGTAATATGGCCTGTAAAGAAAAATCCTAAAATTGTTTTTGAAACCCCCCAAAATAAAAAATGCCTATATTAGAAAAAAAAATTTAACTGATGGAGCAGATTAGATAAATGACATAATTACATTTCCACTTGTGTGATCATTCATTACATCTAATCGTCACCCTGAGACAGTTGAACAATTTTACAACATGATAATGGTGTTAAAAAAATAGGACTACCGTAATATTTGGACTATAAGACGCACCGGACCATAAGACACACCCTGGTTTTAGAGGAGGAAAATAGGAAAATAAAATTTTAAGCAAAAAATGTCATGACATACTGTTATGGGGTGAGGATCTCCTGGTGACACTGTTATGGGGGTAATATTCCCAAATTCTCTACTAAGGCACCCCATCCTGGTAATGATCCTCCTGCCTTGTATATGATCCCCATCCTTGTATGTATGGCTCCCATCCTGGTACATGCCTTATCCTGGTATATAGCCCACATTCTGTGGCACACATAAAAGCATAAACATTTATTCTCACCTTTCCTTGCTCCATGCAGCATCACTCATCTTCCTGTCTGTGCCAGCAGCAGCGCCACTTACCTGTGTGGGGCCATGCGCACAGCGATGACATCATCACTGTGTGCATCGCTTTCCATACACATCAGCGGGCAGCTAGAGAGGAGGTCATCACGATGCTGCAGGGAATGGTGACTGGTGAGTATACTTATTCACTGCCCCCTGCGCTGATGATGATACGAGGAGGGCAGTGAATATAGCCACACATGTTCACTTGAGGCTGTAGGAGCCAGAGATGATCACACAGGCCGGCTGTTTAGTATGCGCGCACCCCTTGCCGATCATCCCACCCACCTCTTAGCGCCGGCTTTAGGGCTGAGAAATAATGGGCATCGGGATGCAGAGCATATGAAATGAGGCTAATGAGCCGGCCCAGGTGGTCACAGTAGGTGCAGCTACAGCCTGCTCTTGCCTCTGATGACCCGCTCCACCACCACCGCATACCCCTTCCCCGCAGCCATCGGACTATAAGATGAACCCCCCACTTTCCCCCAAAATTTGCGGGGGAAAAAGTGTGTCTTATAGTCCAAAAAATACGGTAATATATATAAATAAGGGATTATCAACATCATCTTGAGATGTCTGATGTTTGTATAGATAAGGTTCAGCAGAATGTCTTCCATTTCCCTGCACATCTTATCAAATCTTGAAAGTGTGTAAACATGTCAGTTCAAGATCAGTCAATTGTCAAAAACAGCAAAAGACTGAAAGCCAAAAACGGTATTAGTAATTCTTGCTGTAAGTGCATGCTTTCATGGATGTACAAAATAGAGGAGGCTAAACTATTTCCTGAAGGTCACAAAGGTAAATAGTTTACAATGGAAGTAAAAAATGTCTGGCCTGATAACTTACAAGAAAGCTGCAACTGTAGTGAAGAAATTGGGAACCTGGGCTTTTTAAATCTCTAAAATCTAAGCTGGTTTTACTCCTATATCTGTAGAATACTAATCTACAAGCAATGAATATGTTTTTTTCTGCTTATTCCTTTTTCCTAAGGTATTAACAGTACAGGGAAAATAACTTTAGCGGTTTAATGTATGCATTTCTCTTTCCAGTATTCCCAGGAAAAGTGTACTGTAGTAGTTCATCGCCTTCTGGCGTTTTTCCTGTTCAGTGAACATTAAGCTGACACAAGTCCAGCAAATTTACAATCCCCTAACCATGTTTGTATTCTGCCAAATGCTTCTGGTTATTGCTGAAGTTAGTAATTGTGTGCGTGGAGCAAAGATTGACTTGAACTGATAGAAGTCAATTTAGGCATAGCAAATATGACATGGGATTAAGACTAATTTTAAAAGCGTAAAACCTGAGGGTTAAAATGTAAAAAGGCTTAAATCTGCAGCCAAAGTAAATCTAACCATCTAATAAAAAATGTTTGTAAAAGGCTTTTATTGGTACAAGGTAAACGAAATGCATCTTACATTGACTGCTAAGCTAAAGATTCAATGTCATAGCCAGGTGCGGACATATCATTGGCGCAACCTGTGTGGCCACACAGGGACCCAAAAGATAAGGGGGCCACATCCACCTACAAAGCAGCTTCTTTCACAAACAGATCTATTGGACTGTTAGGGGCCCATATATTGTTCTTGCACAGGGGCCCTTTTCTGACTGTGTCCAGCCCTGATCATTACAGATAACTCTATGACACAAACAGGCATAACAAAAAGTAAGATCATCTTGATACATCTTGACATATTAACCCCATAATGTTACATGATGGATATATCAGCCATGAGCACAAGTCACTTAGTACTCTATGATGGATATATCTGCCGTGCTGACCACACGGTACAGCTCCTGTATCAGTATGACTGGGCACCTGCTGTAACAGCTAGGATTGGGAAGAATGATAGCGGCACATGGGGCATTAGACAGAGGGAAAGTGATCCCTATCTCAGCCCATCAGCATCACCACAGTGCAATTGTGATGCCCTGGCCTATCAGGTCGTCACAGGGTATTGTGCAATCTGCACTTTTGTGCAATATCCACCTCCTCCTTGGTTACTGGTCCCTGACCTTTGGTAATGCCAAGAACAAGCTAATCAAAATCCTAGAAACACTCTGCACCACACCCACCAGACACACCAGTAGCCAACCTGAGTGGAATAGGGTCGCCCACTTGGAGGGTTAGTTAAGGAGAGGTCAAGAGTGTTAGGAGACAGTGAGTTGAGTGGTGACTCTCGAGAGGAGAGGTCAGGAGCTGGGCTGCTTGAGTCTACTAGGTAGCAGACGTTGGTCTGGGCCTGGTAGGAGCTGGACACCGGTCGCAGGGGATTGTGACAACGGGCAAGGACTGTCGAGGAGGACAGCCGGCGGCCTTGTGCCATCATCAGGTAGGGGCCAGGGCACGACGGGGTACGTGGACCCTAGGTCAGGATGAAGCTTCAGGCAATCCTGTCAGGAAATCCTGACAATTTACCCGACGAGGACAGAGCCTTCAAGATCCGTTCTCAACCCGCTCCAAAATCGGGGTACTAGCGCAACGAGGGGGATAGGACTTTCCCACTACATGGTCCAGAAAATCCCAAGCATGAAGCCTGAGAGGAAGCTCACCCAGTTAGCCATACTGGTGAGCAGGACCAGATTAGTGTTACACTAAAGGAACCAACCAGAAGACTAAGTGCCAAGGCAGAGGTCACAGACTAACAGGCAACACCAATGGGCACGGGATCCAGGTGTGCTCCCTCTCAGCGGCAGCGGTGTACAGAACTTTGGTTTACCACAGTTGTTGGTGTCAGTGTTATTGGACTGAGTGAGTACACAAGTGACCCTTACCATCCCAACGGCACCTCCCCATCACCATCACCGAGTCCCGGGGCATTCCCCCTACCCGTGGAGGGGTTGGACACCTGGTTGCTCACACCATAGCCACCGGGTACTCCCAATCATAGCGGTGGTACTCCATCTTACAACGCATCACGGCTGGTGTCACGAACTTTAACCATACCATCCCATGTAAATACTCCCCCTTTTATCCGAGTGGCCGGGGACCCATCAAGCCACCACAGATCCGGATCAGAGCAGCCCGGCTGCTGACGCGGGGGCGGCACACGATCACCAGTGGCAATGTGATGCAATGCAACCAGGGACCTGAAAAAGACTTCCCAGTCTGTCATAAAAAACAGCCAATCAGATTCAACCAATTACAGGGCCTCATAGGTTAGTTGTAAGTCAAAGGCTATATTCATACAGTGTATTTTTGCTGCTGATCTCTTGGCAGTAGTGATGGGTGAACTCACAGATATCTGATCTCAGCAGGACTAACCAGACTTAAAATAAAAAACCCGGAAATGATTTCTGATATCTGGCTGGATACCAGTCTCTATATAAGTTTATGGGGGCCACAAACCAGTGCTTAAAATGGTGGTAGAAGTGATAGGGGACGCTGATGTGACTGCTTTCAGGCCACTCACTCTTCTTCTGGGGTCAGTCATTTACCTTCATGCATAGTCACTGCTTCCCCTGCCCACCAGCAGCTGGGAAAAGCTCCAGGATTGTCACATCCGATGGGTGCGACAATCCTGGGCAGCTGCCGGCTGCTATTTTTAGACTGGGGAACCCAATAACCATGTTCTCCTCAGGCTGAGAATATCAGTCGTGTATAGCACTGGTATTTAAAATTTAACCTTTATTAAATTCTCTATTAAAATTATAATAGGACCAATCAGGTGATACCACAAGGTAAAAAAACACAAAGTACAGATTGGATGTATACAATATATCAACAGGAGTTATATCCAATTCCCTCACGGTCCTCCCGGTTCAGATATATACATCCAAATGATTAAAGTGACATTGTGCAAAAACCGTAATCCTCCCAAAATTGCACTCTTGCCCTTAGATTAACACTCTTTTTAAAGTGGCTACGTGCAAATACAAAGATTATCCACAGATCACAGAAAACACTGGGGTATAATCAGGGAGGAAAAACAATAGTTTTTGTGAAACTGGTGCTCAAAAAGTGCAAAATAGTGCAATCATTGGTGGTAGTGGGACTTATGCTCACCGTCTATCCCACTATTCACCAATGAAACCATATGTTACCTTACAATATGCGGGGGGGGGGGCGACTCACTAACACACCACACAGTACCCCTAAGGTAACAAACTCAACGTCCTCCTTCCCGACGCGTTTCCTCAAAAGCGATTCATCAGGGGATAGGGAGGCTGTATTGTCAGAGGCATGTTGAGCTAAGAAATGAAAAACCAAGTGATAGCTTGGAGGTGTGAGACTTATAAAGTGCCTTGTGCCGCCCACTGCATCAATCATGCCACACCTGTGAGTCAGGTGAGCTTTAGATAACATGACGTCTGTGTTAAACCTTAATTGTAGAGGGTGGAGCTAGCTCTATAGTGCTTGCATAATGCTCACATCCACATAACAAAGGGGTGGGGGCGTTTCACCCGGTCATGTGACCAAAACAAAACAACACGTCATCAATCCCTTCGTCATAAATTATCCATAATCATGTGAGCGAATGGTATTCTGCGGGCGTATAAATAAATAAAGAGCGGAATCAACGCTAGGTCACCCAGACAGAACATATCCTCATATAGTAGGCAGGTAGGAGTAAAGACCCCGTGATCACATGACCAAAACACGGACGCATGTTATCGCCACACCCCCAACCTGTTACTCATCACAATGCGGCCAATTACCGATTACTACCGCATGACGTACAGGGAGGAGGGGGGCGTCTCCATCGGTCATGTGTCAGTGCGTCATCGTCACGTGACCCTATACGCCACACCATACATGGTGGCGTAGCTTAATAGGATATAATGTAGAAGGGACATTCCATGCCGTTAGGTGACCGGTAAACGACAATGCATCATTATCACATAACTGGTCGTACATTCGCCTTATGAAAGACGTCCTCATATGAGGGGCAGTTAGGAGTGTATTACGCGGCTACGTGATCAAACAAGGAGGCACATCACCGCCACATCCATCAGCCCGTCACTCATCACAATGCGACCAATTAGCAGTTTTCTACTGCGTGACGTGCAAAGAAGAGAAGAGCGTCCCCACCGGTCAGATGACCGACATGTATTAGCACATATGAAAACGCAGTCTATTACTCATTCTCCGCCGGCCTATCTTGCTCTAGCAAACAGGTTCCTTAAATTGATGATAGGTATATGTATATTATTTATATATGCAGTGTTGTCAATAAGGTGATGATTACTAAGGCACAATAGAACCCAATAAAAAGGGATCCATAAAGTCTCACATCATGGTCAGGATTAATTTATTTATTATTATTATTTATTTATAGAGCACCATTAATTCCATGGTGCTGTACATGAGAAGGGGGTTACATACAAAATACGTATACAAGTTACAGTAGACAGACTAGTACAGAGGGAAGAGGGCCCTACCCTTGCGGGCTTACATTCTATAGGATTATGGGGAGGAGACAATAGGTGGGGTGTAGGTCAGGCGGCGGCTCCGCACGGTGGTCGGGCGGCAGCTCCGCACGGTGGTCGGGCGGCAGCTCCGCACGGTGGTCGGGCGGCAGCTCCGCACGGTGGTCGGGCGGCAGCGAGTTCATTGTAGATTGTAGGCATTTCTGAACAGATGAGTTTTCAGGTTCCGTTAATTAATGTTAGAAGGACGGAGTTTTACCGTCTGACCAACTGTTCTTATCAAAAGAACAGGATATTTTATTAGTATTGTTTGGTATTTTTTGGCAGGATCTGACACGGGTTGGTGCCAAAAGAAGGCATCCAGAGATTTGGGAGCGTATCTCATGTAATTTCAAATGTAAATGGTCTATCCGGTAATGGAACATCGAGTATGGGGATCTGATAGTCGATAGAAAGGGGTGGGGGAGGGGGGGGCTCTGAAGTCATCTCTTCCCAGCTATCCCTCCATGCGCTCTACCTTGCCCTACCTGACCGCGGAGGTTGGCACCCTACCGTCACGTCATGGCGCCCCCACTCGTCGTTGTCTTCCCCTATGTCACCCTATCTTACCCTATCACAAGAAACACCCATAAGTGAGTGTTTCATTCAGACCCATAGGGGCCTGAGTTTTTAGTGTAAATATCCAGTAGGCCTCCCTCTGCAAAAGGTGTCTGTCCCAATTCCCGCCTCGGGCGGGAGGTGTGATGGATTCTATGCCGATAAAGGTCGCTTTGTAGATCACTCCGATAGTACGACAGTTCATGAATGATCTAATAGTGAAGGTCTTCTTCAGGTTGGTGCTTGAAAAATTCTTTTCAGTAAGTATTACGGGGCAGGCCACACAACCGCTATATCTGAAAGACCCCATGATTTTTGAGGTGAGCCAAGTAGTAGTTTTTGGTGGATCAAAATGGCTGTGTACGAGTCTATCTTGCAAAGACCTATTCCGACGATAAGTACAGTGGGGAAAATCGCCAACCAGATCACCAATATCAGAGTCCATTTGTAGGATAGACCAATGTTTTATCAGAATTTTAAATAAGGTATGGGACCCATTGCTAAAGGTGGTAATGAAGCGAAACTGTGCTTCATCTGTTTTTTGGAGGGAAGGAATCAATAGGCTCGTCCTATCCCTTCTGCTTGCCTCCTGGTAGGCCTTCCTCAGGATACTGTCAGGGTACCCCCTCTCTCTGAACCGTCTCCGCAGATCTGCTGATTGTTCCCTAAAATCTCTATCCGTGGAGCAATTACGTCTTAATCTAAGGTACTGGCCTTTTGGGATACCACGTTTTAGAGGGACGGGATGGTTACTCTCCCACCGTAAGAGCGAGTTCGTGGCGGTTGGTTTTCTATAGGTTTTCGTGCTGATGCCGCCAATTTCATCTCTGGAGATAAGAACATCCAGAAACGGGAGCTGATTAATATTACTCTCACTTGTGAAAGACAAGCCAATAGCATTATCGTTAAGGCATGCGACGAAGTCCTCGAAACTCTGTACATCACCTTTCCATATCACAAAAACGTCTTCGATATATCTCGACCAAAATGTGATATTGTCGCAACCCGGTGGACCATTCTCACCGAACACGCATGTTTCCTCCCACCAGCCCAGGAGCAAGTTAGCATACGTGGTTGCACAGGGGCTCCCCATCGCGGTGCCCCTGAGCTGGTGGTATACGCGTCCGTCAAAGAGAAAATAGTTGCGAGTGAGACAGAATTCAAGAATCTGCATCACAAACTCGTTATGTTGCCGAAATTGGCATCCACGTGTTCCCAAGAAATAGCCAACCACCTGCAGTCCCATTGAGTATATGATGGAGGAATACAGGGACTCCACATCTATACTACAGAGAATGGTATCAGAGTCAAGGGTGATCCCTTCTAATTTACGCAATAGGTCCGTAGTACAGTTGGTCAGACGGTAAAACTCTGTCCTTCTAACATTAATCCTGACCATGATGTGAGACTTTATGGATCCCTTTTTATTGGGTTCTATTGTGCCTTAGTAATCATCACCTTATTGACAACACTGCATATATAAATAATATACATATACCTATCATCAATTTAAGGAACCTGTTTGCTAGAGCAAGATAGGCCGGCGGAGAATGAGTAATAGGCTGCGTTTTCATATGTGCTAATACATGTCGGTCATCTGACCGGTGGGGACGCTCTCCTCTTCTTTGCACGTCACGCAGTAGAAAACTGCTAATTGGTCGCATTGTGATGAGTGACGGGCTGATGGATGTGGCGGTGATGTGCCTCCTTGTTTGATCACGTGGCCGCGTAATACACTCCTAACTGCCCCTCATATGAGGACGTCTTTCATAAGGCGAATGTACGACCAGTTATGTGATAATGATGCATTGTCGTTTACCGGTCACCTAACGGCATGGAATGTCCCTTCTACATTATATCCTATTAAGCTACGCCACCATGTATGGTGTGGCGTATAGGGTCATGTGACGATGACGCACTAACACATGACCGATGGAGACGCCCCCCTCCTCCCTGTACGTCATGCGGTAGTAATCGGTAATTGGCCGCATTGTGATGAGTAACAGGTTGGGGGTGTGGCGATAACATGCGTCCGTGTTTTGGTCATGTGATCACGGGGTCTTTACTCCTACCTGCCTACTATATGAGGATATGTTCTGTCTGGGTGACCTAGCGTTGATTCCGCTCTTTATTTATTCATACGCTCGCAGAATACCATTCGTTCACATGATTATGGATAATTTATGACGAAGGGATTGATGACGTGTTGTTTTGTTTTGGTCACATGACCGGGTGAAACGCCCCCACCCCTTTGTTATGTGGATGTGAGCATTATGCAAGCACTATAGAGCTAGCTCCACCCTCTACAATTAAGGTTTAACACAGACGTCATGTTATCTAAAGCTCACCTGACTCACAGGTGTGGCATGATTGATGCAGTGGGCGGCACAAGGCACTTTATAAGTCTCACACCTCCAAGCTATCACTTGGTTTTTCATTTCTTAGCTCAACATGCCTCTGACAATACAGCCTCCCTATCCCCTGATGAATCGCTTTTGAGGAAACGCGTCGGGAAGGAGGACGTTGAGTTTGTTACCTTAGGGGTACTGTGTGGTGTGTTAGTGAGTCGCCCCCCCCCCGCATATTGTAAGGTAACATATGGTTTCATTGGTGAATAGTGGGATAGACGGTGAGCATAAGTCCCACTACCACCAATGATTGCACTATTTTGCACTTTTTGAGCACCAGTTTCAGAAAAACCATTGTTTTTCCTCCCTGATTATACCCCAGTGTTTTCTGTGATCTGTGGATAATCTTTGTATTTGCACGTAGCCACTTTAAAAAGAGTGTTAATCTAAGGGCAAGAGTGCAATTTTGGGAGGATTACGGTTTTTGCACAATGTCACTTTAATCATTTGGATGTATATATCTGAACCGGGAGGACCGTGAGGGAATTGGATATAACTCCTGTTGATATATTGTATACATCCAATCTGTACTTTGTGTTTTTTTACCTTGTGGTATCACCTGATTGGTCCTATTATAATTTTAATAGAGAATTTAATAAAGGTTAAATTTTAAATACCAGTGCTATACACAACTTCTTATATTGGTATTACCCCCTCATAATGAGAATATCAGTCCCCAACTGTCGGACTTTATCATAGCTAGGTATCAAAACTGGGGAGAATCACATTCCGTTTTTTAAGAATAAATTTGTTTAAAATTATTTATTATAATAATAATAATAATAACAATAATAAAGCTGCAGTTCCTCTCATTTTGATACACAGCCAAGATAGTCGCTTGGCTGGGGCCTGCAGCCTGTAGCTGTATGCTTTATCTGTGCTGGGTATGATAATATGGGGGGACTCTACGTAAATGTATATTTATGTTTATTCCCTGATAGGGACCCCCAGACAGGGTCTGTGATCTCAAGGAGTGAGACGCTGTCACACAAGCTGGGGGCTCATCTGACTGCAACCAATCAAAGATGCCATTACTGCCAGTGGGCGTTGTAACAGTAAAAATAGATGAGCAATAATGAGTGGCCCTGGAAGAAGAGGGAGTGGCCTGGAAGCAGTTACAGACGTGCCGAAGTCTTGGCAACTGTTGCGCACTTGCTTTATATTTCTTTTATTCTTTTTATTTCCCTAGCTGCCAGATGCTGATTATTAGCCAGAGTTCCCTGAGAACTATGTTCCCGGGGCTTTCACCCGAATACTTCTGAAACCCTGCGGATCCAGACTTTTATAGTCCAGGTCTGTCCATTACTACTTGACAGTAAAAAAAAGTTCTTTTTTTGGCTGCATTTTTGCTGCATGTCATTTGTCTACACAATGTATTTAAATAAAGTTAATTTCATTCACCAAAAAAGCAGCATAAAATATAGCTAAAACTGCTGCTGCATTCTTTCACTTGTTTTCAATGGTGAAAAAAACAGCAAAAAACTCTGAAAAAATTGATATGCTGCTTCTTGCAAAAATGAAGCTTTTTTCCATTTCAGTCAGGAAAATACAGCAGACGTGTGCTTTTGTTCATGAGATTTGTGCTTTTTATCAGTATGTATTTGCAACCAATGAAAAAAACATGCAAAAAAAATGTAACAAAAATGAACCAAAAACGCCCTGTGTGACTATAGCCAAAGACGATCAGTCCAGTGTATACACAGCACTACTTTGTATTAGGCCCCTTTCACACGTCAGTGATTCTGGTACGTTTGTGCTTTTTTTTCTACGTTCCAGAATCACTGACATACGCAGACCCATTATAATCAATGGGTCTGCGCACACATCAGTGATTTTTAACTGAACGTGTGTCCGTGATTGCCGCACGGAGACATGTCCATTTTTTTCTGGCATCACTGATGTCCCACGGACCACGCAGGGGTGTGATCCGGGAAACACATGCCAGAAAAAAACGTGCATATAAAATAAAAATCCTTTTTACTCACCCGGCTTCAGCCGCGCTCTCTGCAGCCTTTTCTGCCTGCTGCTTCTGAGCCGGCTCATTACTGCCGTGCATATTCATGAATGCACGACACAGCCGACCCGGAAGCAGCTGTTGCGGGGGTCAGCGCCGGCCGGATGCTGCACCGTGGGAGCGTTCAGCACCATGGAGAGCGGGAGCGGGCACAGGTGAGTTAATCTCTATGTGCAATCACGGACCACGGAGAACGGAGCCCGGATTGCACTTAGACAATCCACGTGTGCCGTGAATCACGGCACACGGAGGGACATGTGCGTGTTTTACACGTCAGTGAAGAACGTCTGTGTTTTTCACTGATGTGTGAAACGGCCTAAGTAATGTGATCATGATTTTGCATGTTTAAATCCTCTTAGGCCCCTTTCACACGTCAGTGATTCTGGTACGTTTGTGCTTTTTTTTATATGTACCAGAATCACTGACATACGCAGACCCATTCTAATCAATGGGTCTGCTCACACATCAGTGATTTTTCACTGAACTAGTCTCCATGCAGCGTACACCCGTGGCCGTGATTCTGCACGGAGACAAGTCAGTTTTTTTCTGGCATCACTGATGACCCGTGGATCAAACTATGGTGTGATCCATGTGTGATCAGTGAAACACCAGAAAATCACGGACATAAAAAATATTAAATATTTTCAACTTACCTTGCCTGCGATTCGCTCTGCAGCCTCTGCTCTTCATAATAATCATGAGAACAAGAACAGCCGACGAGGAAGTAGGTGCTGAGAGCGGTGGGCGGACGCTGCAGAGTTGCAGTCTTCAGCACCATGGACAGCAGGAACTAAGGCAGGTGAGTAATGTCCATGTGCAATCACGGATCACGGATTGCACATAGACAACCCACGTGTGCCGTGAATCACGGAACATGGAGGGACATGTGCGTGTTTTACATGTCAGTGAAGAATGTCAGTGTTTTTCACTGACGTGTGAAACGGGCCTTAGGGGATTAAAAAAATGTTGCATTGTAAAAATTAAGAAAAAAATGTTTTTAAGTGTTAAAAATTATAATAACTAGTTCCTTAAAATCTAAAAAAAATAAAATAAACATAGCTTAAAAATGTCACATATTTTTGTCATCACATCTACAATCACAGACTATAATGCTATTTTATTATTTTTTGCACATAAACACTTTGAAAAACATTGCTAGTTTTGTTAATTCTGTCTCATTGTAAACAGAATAAAAAGTGATAAAAAGTGTAAAGTTTGTAAAATTAAAACCACTGTAATTATATTGACCCATATTGCAAAATGTGATCTTTTTATCACCGTAAAAAAATGTAAAAGAAAAACTCAATTGTTTAATTTTACTTTTTCAGCCTCATAAAAAAAAAAAAAAATGAGAAAAAAATTGGATGCACCAAAAAATGCCACCACCAAAAACTACCTCTTGTCTCATGAATTTTAAACTCTGTTTACAGGAAAATAAAAAATGAATGAGTCTTTGAATATGGTGAAGCACCCAAAAAGAATTTGTATTGAAAAGAGTTAATCTGTCAAATAAATTGAATAGTGGAAAGTGTTAATTTTTTTACAGAATTGTTGTTTATTTTGGCTATGCTACCTTCAAAAAAGTGTAATAAGTGATCAAAAAGTCATAAGTTCTTTTAATAAAAAAAAATTGTTCCGGCCCGCAATTGATCCTGAATATCTCCCTGGACGCCATTTCCCATATAAGTCTATGGGGAACACAATCCGGTGCTTTTAAATGGTGGTAGAAGGGATAGGGGGATTAGTGAAAGCTCATTAACCTCATGAATATGCACAGCTTCCCCTGCCCACCGGTAGTCACAACTTCTATGATTGGTTTCATTCAGATTTGCACCCACCTGTGTGTTATCCTGTTTGACAGCCTTCAATCACAGATACTGTGTGTGTCCCTATAGTGTAAAAATAAATAAATTAAAACATTGGCATAGGTTCCCCCCATATTATGATGCTCAGCATAGATAAAACATACCCAGCATAGATAAAGCATACAGCTACAGACTGCATCCCCCAGCTATGCGCTTAACTTGGCTGTGTATCAAAATAAGAGGGACGCCATGCATTTTTAAAAAACAATATTTAAATATATATATATCATTTTAAATATATATAATTTTAAAAAGCGGCAAGCAGTCCTCCTCAATTTTGATACCTAGCCACATTAGAAACATAAGCTGTGTCATCAGTCTTTTTTTCAGATAGTTGGAATATAGCCTTAAACTTTATTTCCCTGTATCGTGGTAATAATTTTTTTTAAATTTTTTTAGTTAATGTAAATTAGGACTCATAAATTGTAGATTTTTTAACCGAAAGAGAGGTATTAGAGTAGGCAGGGACCCAACAAAAAAAGGTCGCCTTGCCGCTGTCCGTTGGGCTCACATAAAGCTGGCCAGTTTGGAGTGAAATTGTCTCCTTTTTCTTACTATGTTTCATTTTCAGTTTGCACCGCTTCACATTAGAAAGGTAAGATGTGCCATCAGTCATTTTCTTAGACTACAGGGTTATGCCTTCTGATTAAGCACTCCTGCTCTTCAGCCTCAGGCAATTTTAATTCTCCATTTGCTGGTTCCTGTCTGCTCATAAATTGTAGTTTTTTTTAACCCAAAGAGAGGCATTACAGTAGACAGGGACCCAACAAAAAGAGTTTGCCTAGCCACTGGCTGTTGGGCTCACATAAAACTGCCCATTTTTGTGTGCTAAGTATCTCAATTTTTACATGTCCTTCATAGCAGTAATGCATCTCTATATTCCCATATTCATTGTTCCACATATCTTAGCGCTATAGTGTGTAACTGTCTCCTTTTTGTTACTATGTTTCATTTTCAGTTTGCACCTGTTCACATTAGAAAGATAGGAGGTGCCATCAGTCTTTTTTTCAGATAGTTGGAATATAACCTTAAAGCTTATTTCCCTGTATCGTGGTAATAATTTTTTTTTAATTTTTATAGTTAATGTAACAGTATGATCTCTTCTTTTAGTAGCATGACTACTCCTTTTTGTTTCATGTTTTCTTTAATTTTGGTTTCTTTTAATTCTGACACATGTACTAATAGGTATGGCCATTATCTGGGAGGTATTACCCATAGGATTTTCTGGTAGCATGTCTTTAGGCTTTCTTGCATTTTATAACCCTGTGAGTAATGCTCCCTTGGTAAAGAGACACATGGGAACTGTCTGGCAGTGTGGCTATCTTTTTTTTTTTTTTGTTATTTCAAGACCAAGCTTCATTCATATTCTTAATTACACAACTTGTCAGAGACTTGCCGTCATGCGATCAATGTAGTCTAGTTACCCTAATAGCCCTATCTTTACTGCTTGTACACTAAATCCTTATTGTCTGGGGAAGTAGACTTCGAGTGTTATTTTCTTCGACTATATACTTGACTTACCTTATAGAAAGCAATTTTTTAATTTTGGGATTGTTTTCAAAAATATGATCTCAAAAATTAAACTCCTATCATATTTTTAATTTCAATTGTAAAAGATATTAAATTAAACAAACATTAACAAAAACTTAACACATTTTGATTATGTATTATTTAAGTTGTATATTGTGATTTTCATTGAAAGTAAAAATTTAGTGTTGTAAAAATATCCTTGACGTTTGCTTTCTTCAATTTGTTGACAATTTATTGTCCTGCTGGCATTCTATTGTCATTTGTAAGGAAAATGATAGGATACGATCCCTCCTTCTGTATCACTCGTAATTGGTACTGGGTCTCCTGGGGCATAGGGTCTTAAGACTGCATGCCATTCTAAAGAAATTGCAAGTGCAAGAACAAGCAAATTGCTGCAGAAAATGCTGATAAGAAAACTTACATGTTAGCAAAAAAAGGGGCAATTATGCGAAATAATAGAGAAGCTCAAGATTAGAAAAGGCAGATATCAAAGAATATTAAAAATAATGTAGAAAGCTGAGGTCAACATGCAGAAAAAGCAATATTGATGTTTTTTTTAAACAAAATGTCATTTTTACTGGTAAAAAGAGTGTGAATATGAAAGTTTGTACCTTGTTATGTTTTGTATATATTGGTAAACAGCATTCTTCCAGCAAATATAAGAAAGTAAAATCAGTAATTTCTAATGAAAAATACCTTAACAGATAAGGATTTATTATAAGGAGGTCTTGAAGGGAGAAGGCTACAAAATTACCCAATATTTCAATCAAATTTACCATTACCATGGACATAGGCAGCAACAGACTGATTGATTGTGACTAATGATGGGTGGACCCGAACGGTAAAAGTCCAGATCCGCATGGTTTCAAACGTAAAACACCAAAATACTGAGCTGTAACAAATGTTCAATAAACATGCAACATTACAAGCATGTGAATTGCAGCCTCAAGACTAGAAAAAAAACAAAGAGAAAAATTGTATGAAAAATACCCTGACTATAAATAAATAAATTGCAAGTGCAATTTCAAACGTACCCAAGTGCCAGGCCCGAGCCCAGAATTCTCAGGGAGTTCTAGATATTGATCTGGATCCGGCAACTCATAAAATAAAAACAAATAGATTAAAAATAAAAAAAATAAGTATGAAGCAAGCGCTTCACACTTACTGAGGCTCCGGCATTAGTGCAACTGCTCCCGTGGCTGCTCATTCACTTCCAGGCCACTCATTATCCTTCATTGCATATGCACTGCTTTCCCCGCCCACCATCATCTGAGATTGGTTGCAGTGAAACACTCCCTTACCCTGAGTGACAGCATGTCCGACGCTTCCAATCACAAACCCAGCCTGCCGGTTCTATCGTACAGTAAAAATAAATAAATTAATAGATGTGACAATCCTGGACGGCTACAGGCTGCTATTTTTAGGCAGGGGGGCCCAATAACCTTCGGTCTCTACAGCCTAAGAATACCAGCCCCAGGCGTCATGCTTTATCATGGCTGGGTAGGTATAAAAATTAGGGGGGACTGCATGCTGTTTTTTTAATTACTTATTTAAGGGTTTGTTTTTTTTAATCGCATATGGTTCCTCTTATTTTGATACACAACCAAGATAAGTGCACGGCTGGGGGCTGCAGCGTGTAGCTGCAGGCTTTATATGTGCTGGTATAAGCATAGGAGGACAACGGAGTTTTAAGGTGAAAAGTTTAAAATACAATTTTATTAGGACAAAATATGAAAAATAGATACAATTTGCATTTCCATGTGACACAACAATAAATACATAAGTAAAATAGAAGTTAATTATACAAATAAGTGCCCATAATCCTTTGCGAAACGTATGTTGGGTCCCCCACGTGGAGCTCCTATCCCACCGGCTTGCTGTGTGCACTGGCGCTTTAGGTATATCCCATTAACTTCAACCTTTCCTTGATGGCGGTAAAACTATTTACCCAGTGATTGCTCATAGGTTATCTAGGGATAAGGGTGTATATCCAGTCACCACCATTTGCTTACCCACCTTACTACCTCATTTGTATAATTAACTTCTATTTTACTTATGTATTTATTGTTGTGTCCCATGGAAATGCAAATTGTATCTATTTTTAATATTTTGTCCTAATAAAATTGTATTTTAAACTTTTCACCTTAAAACTCCGTTGTCCTCCTATGCTTATATGAATTGTGGAGTAGTATGGGTCCAACACCCTTTATTATATTGTGGTTGGCTCTGCATTGTTGTTAAAAATGCGCCGCAGGTTCTCTTCTATGGTACTAATTTGTTCTGTGTTCACAGCTTATCCTATGGCCAAAATGAACTTTCGGTCACGTGACCAGACGTGGCTTCGTCAATTCCATGACACATTTAAGGAGGATGGTGGGTCAGTACGTGATGATGATGCAACAGTTTTGGATGAAAAAATAATGAACTACAAATCTCTCCTCCATAAAAGGACAAAATTATGGTGGAACCGTGCCTTTTTGGAGAAGTATCAACAAAAGAATCTAATCCCTAGGGGACTCAGAATTCATGTGTCACCTTCCTTCCCTGTTGAAGATGAGGGTTTCAAGAAAAATTGGGAGGAGTTGGCCACCAAATGTTCCATAGGTTTCATTAATCTGTTAATTGGTCTTAACGGATCCAATTTAGCCGACCTAGAAACTGAGTTGGAAACATTGCAAGAAGCAATCAATAGTAGCCTATCTGGTGATGCACTAAGCAAATTTGATGAGGACGTGGAAAAGGAAGTTTCTAAATGGGAGAGATATATTAGGAACTTGAAACTTAAGAATTTTCGCAGAGGTCTAAATGATCCTACTAATAACCAAGTCTATAGATGGAGAACATCCCAATATAGAGTTGGTAGGGGGCCTAGGAATAACCCTAGGTCTAGGTCTAGATCTACATCTATAAGATCATTTACCTCTGAAGAAAATTTCCAGGATGATACTTCCTCGATTGTTGGCGGGGGTTATGAATTAAGAACACTACCAAAGCAAAATTTGAATAAGGGAAGTTCTGGCCAGAAAAAAGATACATTGCAGGTGATTAATCTGTCAGATCATTCCCTCTCCAGCAGTCAAATAGAAGTTCTCTCTCGTGGCCTTACATTTTCTACTACTAATAACTTTAATTTCTTCCTAGCTATGAAAGACTTGAATCTCTTTTCACGCAAATTGTTGCTGAGGAACCTACATAATAGAGGCAATGACGTATCTGGGCTGGAAACAGCAGCTGAAAGGGAAGCTGTGGCCATTCTGGAGGATCTTTTGAACGAGCAGGAGACTGCCCAACAAGGTACATTTCCTAGCTGTATTTTGCCAAAGTCAACCCATTTCCCCCCCTTGTCCCTCTGTCCAGCAATCGATATATTTACACATCTGGTGACAGAGGGGTTTAAAAACATCTCCACCAGACGTAGAAATGATAACAAGACAGCAGAGGATTGCAATACAGGAACTCAAGAACTTAGAAGATGTAGTAATCAAAGCTGCGGACAAGGGGGGAAATGTGGTCATTTGGCCAAATAAGAAATATGAAAAAGAGGTATTCGGGCAGTTAAAAAACAAGGATACTTATTCCAGATTGGACCATAGCCCCCTAGCTCTTTTTTCAGTGCAGCTACCAAAGATTTTGATTAGGGCATTTGAAGATGGAGTAATTACAAAAAAGGTAATGGAGGGCCTCACCGTCCTGTCCCCCAAGATACCTACATTTTATCTTCTACCAAAGATCCACAAGGTCCCCGTCGATCCCCCGGTACGTCCGATCGTGTCCGGCAATGATGGTCTATGTGAACTCATATGTAGGTTCATAGACTTTTATCTAAAACCATTAATGGAGACATTACCATCATTTGTCCGTGACACGACGGATGTCCTGAATAGGGTTGACGGGGTCCTTGTGGATGAGGACATGATCATTGTCACAGATGATGTGGAGTCCCTCTACACCTGCATCAGTCATGATGCAGGTTTAGAGGCGGTCCGTTTTTTCCTGAGAGGCAGCAACCGGGATGACGATTTATGTGAATTGATCTTGAAACTCCTCCATTATGTCCTGACACATAATTTTTTTACTTTTAAAGGCTTTTTCTATCTTCAGAGGCGGGGCACAGCCATGGGCGTGGCCTGTGCGCCTTCATACGCAAATCTCTTCCTGGGATATTGGGAGAGGGAAGTGTTTGCATGTGGGGGCACCGAGGCCGCGCACCATGTGCATATGTGGCTCCGCTACATTGATGATTTACTTTTTTTCTGGCAGGGCACAATGAAGGAGCTCAGATCATTCATGGATTCTCTGAATATCAATACGAAAAATATCAAATTGACATATAAAACTAGCATAAAGAAGATTGATTTTTTTGGACATCAGTCTGGAGGTGGATTCATCACGCCGCCTCGGGACTGATGTGCACAGAAAGGAGACAGCAGTGAATTCATTACTGCATGCCTCCTCTGCTCATAATATTTCCACAATACAAGCCATCCCGGTTGGACAATTTCTTAGGGTAAAACGGATCTGCTCCACAGAGGAGAAATTTGAGGGACAGGCCGGTGATTTAAGTGAAAGGCTTCTCCAGAGAGGCTATAGCCATCGTTCAGTTAAGAAATGTTACAACAGAGCCAAGGCAACTCCGCGTGGCCAACTGTTACAGAAATCTAATGGTAGAATAGCCAATGTAGGATGTGAACCAGTCCATTTTATTTTTACATTTAACTCGGAATGAGACACCATGTGCAAAATTATGACCAAGCATTGGTCTATTTTTAAGTCTGAGATAGGGTTATCCTCTTGCCTCTATGAACGACCTCTGATGACCCCCAGACGTTCGAAGAACCTCAGAGATCTGCTTGTCCAGAGTCATTATGCCCCTAGGATCGGAGGTCTATTTGGACATAGTCGTCCTATTAAGGAGTCATATCCATGTGGTCATTGTCTTGCATGCGCGAATGTCTCTCGGTGCTCCACATTTAAATCCAGTGATGGGACCCGTGTGTTTAACATTAATCAATATATTTCATGTGGCAGTTCTTATGTCTTTATTATGCTACATGCGGGTGCTCAAAAATCTATATCGACCTCACTTCAAGAGAACTCCGAGTGAGGGTCCAGGAGCATGTGAGAGACATCTGCGCAGCAAAGACAGCGGTGGATGTGGCCTCTTTAAAAACTTTGCCTCGACATTTTAGGCAATTTCATGACAGCGACGCTCGATCTCTGAGGGTTCTTGGGATTGACCTTATACATGGGGGTATCAGAGAAGGTAATATGAAAAAAACATTAGCCCAAAGGGAGGCAAAATGGATCGTGACGCTTGACACTCTGAGTCCTAGGGGACTCAATGAAAATTTGAGTTTTTCATCCTTTTTATAAACTGTTGCATCATCATCTATTTTGTGGGTTCTGCTGTGGTTTTGTATCTTTTAATCTCCGTTTTTATTATATGTTGTTGATTATATATTGTGTCTATTTGTGTCTGGCAGTATCCATCTTGCAACTACATAAAGATCGTCAGTGAATATCCATAAAATTATATCTTGGACCTCAACAACATGAAGCCGGCAGCCATAGGAATCTATATATGCTATATGACTTTAATTGTAAAAATTGTGACATAATGTTATGTTTTATGTATGGCACTTGTGATTTTCTAGGCTGTATTTCTATATATGGTTTATATATGTGTTTGGATGCGCGCATGCCCGGCCGTGTCGTTCGCATGCGCCACTCTAGTCTATTGCCATTGGATATAGTGACGATCATGTGATCATCACTATGGATACAAAAAGGTCCTGCAGACACACGTAGACACACTTACCCATGAATAAGCGACCATAATCCTTTGCGAAACGTACTTCGGGTCCCCCACGTAGAGCTCCTATCCCACCGGCTGGCTGTGTGCACTGGCGCCTTAGGTATATCCCATTACCTTCAACCTTTCCTTGCGGGCGGTAAAACTATTTACCCAGTGATTGCTCATAGGTTATCTAGGGATAAGGGTGTATATCCAGTAGAGATGAGCGAACCGGTCCCGGTTCGGCTCGAGGCCGGTTCGCCGAACGGAGCTCCCGTTCGAGTTCGGCTCGTCGAACGTTCGACGAACCGAACTCGAGCTGCATAGGAAACAATGGCAGGCAATCACAAACACAGAAAAACACCTAGAAAACACCCTCAAAGGTGTCCAAAAGGTGACAAACAACTCACAACACAACACAAACACATGGGAAAGTGACAAGGACATATACTTATGCAAAAACAAAAGAGCTGGACAAGGAAAAAGAGGAGGAGACACAGATATAGGCATGGCACGCCCTTCTAAAGTCATGTAAAACACCGCAAGGTGACTCCAAGCGGAGTCTCCCTTTTTTCCAAAAATTGTGCCCCACACACACCCACCCATTCAGTGGCAGCACTTGTGCCCTAGTTGTACACTTCACAGCTAGATTTGCATCAAGCACATTCAAAAATACGCCATAATTAACCGTCCCCAGGATGACACCAGGGTAGGTAGCAAAGTCTTTCCTGATCCCAGCTCTGTTCATCTTGGCTTCTTTTAAAAACACAGCAAGCAAGGGTTACTCCAAGCGGAGTCTCCCTTTTTTCCAAAAATTGGGCCACACAGACACCCACCCCATCAGTGGCAGCACTTGGGCCCTAGTTGCAAACAGGATGTTTAGATTTGCATCAAGCACATTCAAAAATACGCCATAATTAACCGTCCCCAGCATGACACCGGGGTAGGTAGATAAAGTCTTTGCTGAACCATGACTTGTTCATCTTGGCTTCTTTTAAAAACACAGCAAGCAAGGGTTACTCCAAGCGGAGTCTCCCTTTTTTTCCAAAAATTGTGCCCCACACACACACACCCATTCAGTGGCAGCACTTGTGCCCTAGTTGTACACTTCACAGCTAGATTTGCATCAAGCACATTCAAAAATACGTCATAATTAACCGTCCCCAGGATGACACCAGGGTAGGTAGCAAAGTCTTTCCTGATCCCAGCTCTGTTCATCTTGGCTTCTTTTAAAAACACAGCAAGCAAGGGTTACTCCAAGCGGAGTCTCCCTTTTTTTCCAAAAATTGTGCCCCACACACACCCACCCATTCAGTGGCAGCATTTGTGCCCTAGTTGTACACTTCACAGCTAGATTTGCATCAAGCACATTCAAAAATACGCCATAATTAACCGTCCCCAGGATGACACCAGGGTAGGTAGCAAAGTCTTTCCTGATCCCAGCTCTGTTCATCTTGGCTTCTTTTAAAAACACAGCAAGCAAGGGTTACTCCAAGCGGAGTCTCCCTTTTTTCCAAAAATTGGGCCACACAGACACCCACCCCATCAGTGGCAGCACTTGGGCCCTAGTTGCAAACAGGATGTTTAGATTTGCATCAAGTACATTCAAAAATACGCCATAATTAACCGTCCCCAGCATGACACCGGGGTAGGTAGATAAAGTCTTTGCTGAACCATGACTTGTTCATCTTGGCTTCTTTTAAAAACTATGTAAGCAAGGGTTACTCCAAGCGGAGTCTCCTTTTTTTCCAAAAATTGTGCCCCACACACACCCACCCATTCAGTGGCAGCACTTGTGCCCTAGTTGTACACTTCACAGCTAGATTTGCATCAAGCACATTCAAAAATACGCCATAATTAACCGTCCCCAGGATGACACCAGGGTAGGTAGCAAAGTCTTTCCTGATCCCAGCTCTGTTCATCTTGGCTTCTTTTAAAAACACAGCAAGCAAGGGTTACTCCAAGCGGAGTCTCCCTTTTTTTCCAAAAATTGTGCCCCACACACACCCACCCATTCAGTGGCAGCACTTGTGCCCTAGTTGTGCACTTCACAGCTAGATTTGCATCAAGCACATTCAAAAATACGCTCTTCTTAACCGTCCCCAGGATGACACCAGGGTAGGTAGCAAAGTCTTTCCTGACCCCAGCTCTGTTCATCTTGGCTTCTTTTAAAAACACAGCAGGCAAGGGTTACTCCAAGCGGAGTCTCCCTTTTTTTCCAAAAATTGTGCCCCACACACACCCACCCATTCAGTGGCAGCACTTGTGCCCTAGTTGTGCACTTCACAGCTAGATTTGCATCAAGCACATTCAAAAATACGCCATAATTAACCGTCCCCAGGATGACACCAGGGTAGGTAGCAAAGTCTTTCCTGATCCCAGCTCTGTTCATCTTGGCTTCTTTTAAAAACACAGCAAGCAAGGGTTACTCCAAGCGGAGTCTCCCTTTTTTCCAAAAATTGGGCCACACAGACACCCACCCCATCAGTGGCAGCACTTGGGCCCTAGTTGCAAACAGGATGTTTAGATTTGCATCAAGCACATTCAAAAATACGCCATAATAAACCGTCCCCAGAATGACACCGGGGTAGGTAGATAAAGTCTTTGCTGAACCATGACTTGTTCATCTTGGCTTCTTTTAAAAACTATGTAAGCAAGGGTTACTCCAAGCGGAGTCTCCCTTTTTTTCCAAAAATTGTGCCCCACACACACCCACCCATTCAGTGGCAGCACTTGTGCCCTAGTTGTACACTTCACAGCTAGATTTGCATCAAGCACATTCAAAAATACGCCATAATTAACCGTCCCCAGGATGACACCAGGGTAGGTAGCAAAGTCTTTCCTGATCCCAGCTCTGTTCATCTTGGCTTCTTTTAAAAACACAGCAAGCAAGGGTTACTCCAAGCGGAGTCTCCCTTTTTTCCAAAAATTGGGCCACACAGACACCCACCCCATCAGTGGCAGCACTTGGGCCCTAGTTGCAAACAGGATGTTTAGATTTGCATCAAGCACATTCAAAAATACGCCATAATTAACCGTCCCCAGCATGACACCGGGGTAGGTAGATAAAGTCTTTGCTGAACCATGACTTGTTCATCTTGGCTTCTTTTAAAAACTATGTAAACAAGGGTTACTCCAAGCGGAGTCTCCCTTTTTTTCCAAAAATTGTGCCCCACACACACCCACCCATTCAGTGGCAGCACTTGTGCCCTAGTTGTACACTTCACAGCTAGATTTGCATCAAGCACATTCAAAAATACGCCATAATTAACCGTCCCCAGGATGACACCAGGGTAGGTAGCAAAGTCTTTCCTGATCCCAGCTCTGTTCATCTTGGCTTCTTTTAAAAACACAGCAAGCAAGGGTTACTCCAAGCGGAGTCTCCCTTTTTTTCCAAAAATTGTGCCCCACACACACCCACCCATTCAGTGGCAGCACTTGTGCCCTAGTTGGGCACTTCACAGCTAGATTTGCATCAAGCACATTCAAAAATACGCTCTTCTTAACCGTCCCCAGGATGACACCAGGGTAGGTAGCAAAGTCTTTCCTTACCCCAGCTCTGTTCATCTTGACTTCTTTTAAAAACACAGCAAGCAAGGGTTACTCCAAGCGGAGTCTCCCTTTTTTTCCAAAAATTGTGCCCCACACACACCCACCCCATCAGTGGCAGCACTTGGGCCCTAGTTGCAAACAGGATGTTTAGATTTGCATCAAGCACATTCAAAAATACGCCATAATTAACCGTCCCCAGCATGACACCGGGGTAGGTAGATAAAGTCTTTGCTGAACCATGACTTGTTCATCTTGGCTTCTTTTAAAAACTATGTAAGCAAGGGTTACTCCAAGCGGAGTCTCCCTTTTTTCCAAAAATTGGGCCACACAGACACCCACCCCATCAGTGGCAGCACTTGGGCCCTAGTTGCAAACAGGATGTTTAGATTTGCATCAAGCACATTCAAAAATACGCCATAATTAACCGTCCCCAGCATGACACCGGGGTAGGTAGATAAAGTCTTTGCTGAACCATGACTTGTTCATCTTGGCTTCTTTTAAAAACTATGTAAGCAAGGGTTACTCCAAGCGGAGTCTCCCTTTTTTTCCAAAAATTGTGCCCCACACACACCCACCCATTCAGTGGCAGCACTTGTGCCCTAGTTGTACACTTCACAGCTAGATTTGCATCAAGCACATTCAAAAATACGCCATAATTAACCGTCCCCAGGATGACACCAGGGTAGGTAGCAAAGTCTTTCCTGATCCCAGCTCTGTTCATCTTGGCTTCTTTTAAAAACACAGCAAGCAAGGGTTACTCCAAGCGGAGTCTCCCTTTTTCCAAAAATTGGGCCACACAGACACCCACTCCATCAGTGGCAGCACTTGGGCCCTAGTTGCAAACAGGATGTTTAGATTTGCATCAAGCACATTCCAAAATACGCCATAATTAACCGTCCTCAGGATGACACCAGGGTAGGTAGCAAAGTCTTTCCTGATCCCAGCTCTGTTCATCTTGGCTTCTTTTAAAAACACAGCAAGCAAGGGTTACTCCAAGCGGAGTCTCCCTTTTTTTCCAAAAATTGTGCCCCACACACACCCACCCATTCAGTGGCAGCACTTGTGCCCTAGTTGTACACTTCACAGCTAGATTTGCATCAAGCACATTCCAAATCCACAAGCATTTACTCTCCCCAGGATGACACAGGGGTTGTAAATTCCTTCTGGATCCATGACTTGTTCATTTTGATGAACGTCAGTCTGTCCACATTGTCACAGGACAGACGCGTGCGCTTATCTGTCAGCACACACCCAGCAGCACTGAAGACACGTTCAGAGACAACGCTGGCAGCTGGACACGACAAAATCTCCAAGGCGTAAGTTGAGAGCTCTGGCCATTTTTCGAGGTTTGAAGCCCAAAAGGAGCAAGGCTCCATTTGCAAAGTCATGGCATCGATGTTCATTTGGAGATACTCCTGTATCATCCTCTCCAGCCGTTGACTATGTGTCAGACTTGTTGTCTCTGGTGGCCTTGCAAAGGAGGATCTAAAAAAATTATGAAAAGATTCCATAAAATTGCTGTTACCAGCACCAGATACCGTCCTACTGGTACGTGTAGACTGTTGAAGAAGACGAGACCGTCCCATGTTTGTCAAGTTACAACTGGGAGATACACTCCCTGCACCTGCACGGTTGTTTGGTGGAAAAGCGGATCTAAGATCGAGTAACAGCTTCTGCTAATACTCTTGCATACGTGCGTCCCTTTCTATGGCTGGAATTATGTCACAAAATTTGGACTTGTACCGGGGATCTAATAGTGTGGCAAGCCAGTAGTCATCATCACTTCTAATTTTGACAATACGAGGGTCATGTTGGAGGTAGTGCAACAAGAAGGCACTCATGTGTCTTGCGCAGCCATGCGGACCAAGTCCACGCTGTGTTTGTGGCATAGAGGTGCTAACCGTTCTTTCTTCCTCTGACATCTCCCCCCAACCTCTTTCAACTGAAATTTCACCAAGGTCTCCCTCATCTGCTGAGTCTTCCATGTCCATGGACAGTTCGTCCTCCATTTCTTCATGTCCTCCTGCACCTTCCTCAACATCTCGCCTGCTACCATGCGCCCTTGTTGATCCCTGTCCCCCATGCTGCCATGCCTGGCGCCTTGGTGATGATGAACGTCTGGACCTTGGTGATGTTGTTGTGTCTTGCGCATATGAATCCTCCTGTAGTTCATCCCCTTCCTGTTGTCCCACCCCCTGACTCCGAATAGTGTTTAGCGTGTTTTCCAGCATGTAAATGACTGGAATCGTCATGCTGATAATGGCATTGTCAGCGCTAAACATATTCGTCGCCATGTCGAAACTGTGCAGAAGGGTGCATAGGTCCTTGATCTGAGACCACTCCATCAGGGTGATCTGCCCCACCTCTGCATCTCGTTGGCCCAGGCTATACGTCATGACGTATTGCACCAGGGCACGGCGGTGCTGCCACAGTCGCTGTAACATGTGGAGAGTTGAATTCCAGCGTGTCGCCACATCGCATTTCAGGCGATGAACCGGCAGGCCGAAAGACTTCTGGAGCGATGCAAGTCGCTCAGCTGCGGCGCTTGAACGGCGGAAGTGAGCA
This sequence comes from Anomaloglossus baeobatrachus, assembly GCF_048569485.1. Taxonomy (NCBI): domain Eukaryota; kingdom Metazoa; phylum Chordata; class Amphibia; order Anura; family Aromobatidae; genus Anomaloglossus; species Anomaloglossus baeobatrachus. The sequence continues at coordinate 108,247,035 of NC_134355.1, read as the reverse complement.
GACAGTTTTCGTGCCCTGTTCAGAAGGCCATCTAGGCCGGGATACTGTGTTAAAAATTGCTGCACGACAAGGTTCAACACGTGAGCCATACAAGGTACGTGTGTCACCTTGCCCAGGCGAAGGGCCGCACCCAGGTTTGCAGCATTGTCGCACACGGCCTTACCAGGCTGCAGGTTGAGTGGAGACAACCATTTATTAAACTCGGACCGCAGAGCTGACCACAACTCCTCAGCTGTGTGACTCTTATTCCCAAGACATGTCAAGCTAAAGACCGCCTGATGCCGTTGCGCTCTGCTGCCAGCATAGTAATGAGGGGTGCGTGATTCCTTCTGCGCAATGAGAACACTGGTGGCCAGACCAGGCAGGCTTGGGGCGGAGGTGGAGGACCCAGATGAGGTGGAGGATGCAGAAGCAGTGGCGGAACTTGGACAGACAGAGGATTGACACACAAGTCGTAGGGACGGCAAGACTTGTGCAGCAGACCCTTCACCATCTATTACCATAGTTACCCAGTGCCCAGTGAGCGACATGTAACGTCCCTGTCCATGCTTACTGGTCCAATTATCGGTGGTGAAATGCACCCGTTCACACACAGAGTTTCTCAATGAAGCGGTGATGTTGTGTGCGACATGCTGGTGTAGCGCGGGCACACCTTTCTTAGAAAAGTAGTGGCGACTAGGCATCTGGTACTGGGGCACAGCGACAGACATAAGGTCTCTAAAATCGTGTGTGTCCACTAGGCGGAAAGGCAGCATTTCTGTAGCCAACAGCTTACAGAGGGATAGAGTCAACCTCTTAGCTTTGTCATGGGTCGCAGGAAATGGCCTTTTATTTGTCCACATCTGAGGGACAGAGATCTGGCTGCTGTGTGTAGACGGTGTTGAGTAGGGTGTCCCTGGAAAAATGCAGGTTTGTGAGGAAAGTGCAGGCGGAGACATGATGTTGCCTTCATCCAAAGTTGATGCTATCGATGTCTGAGAGAGCTGTACACACTCACTTGTTTCCCCTTCCAAAACAACTGACGACCTACCAAGCAAACTGCCTGTTGCGGTTACAGTGGTGGAAGTTGTGGGTGGAAAAACAGGTGTGACAGCTGTCCCCACAGTCCTAGAAGATGAAGAGCGTGCGGATGCACTGGAAGGGGCAGGCGGTGGATGGTTCGCTCCACTAGGCCGCATTGCAGCACGGTGAGCTTCCCACCGGGACCTATGATATTTATTCATGTGACGATTCATGGAAGAAGTTGTCAAACTGCTGAGGTTTTGACCTCTACTAAGAGAATCATGACAAAGTTTACAGATCACATAATTTGGGCGATCTTTTTCTATGTCAAAAAAGGACCAGGCTAGGCAAGGCTTAGAGGCCATGCGACCTGTTGATCCACCCCGAATAATGCTCATAGGCAGAGTGGTGGCTGAGGATGCAGTTGTAGAGGTGCTACCAGTGCTCCGACTCTGTCCAGGAAGGCGCAAGGTAACTTCGTCGTCGGTTGCATCCTCCTCCACCGCCTCTGTTGACCTCCTCGAGTGCCTGACTGGGGGTTGACAGTAGGTGGGATCTAGAACTTCATCATCAATTGTTGTGTTTGCACTCCCCTCCCCCTTAGACCGAGCCTCTTCTTGCCCTGACCGAATATTTAAGTTGTCATCCCAATCGGGTATCTGCGTCTCATCTTCATCAGTATGTTCCTCATTGTCTATAACCACAGGTGTTACAGTTTGTGACAAAGGGTCAACATTATGCTCAGAAACTTGGTCCTCACGGCCTGAATCAGAGTCACAAAGGTTCTGGGCATCACTGCAGACCATTTCCTGTTCTGTACTCACTGTAGCTTGGGAGCAGACCTCTGATTCCCAGGCTATAGTGTGACTGAACAGCTCTGCAGACGAAGCCATCTCAGTTCCACCATACTGTGCAGGGCTGATGGAGACTTCAGAGCTGGGAGAAAGCAAGTTTGATTGGGATGACAACTCAGAGGACTGGTGTGTTTTGGATACGGTACTTGAAGTGGCTGAGAGGGCTCTTGTTGGACCACTTGAGATCCATTCAAGCATTTTCCTTTTTTGCCCATCATCTACCTTTGTTCCTGTTGTTCGTGTCCGTAAAAAAGGGAGCACATCGGATTGTCCACGGTAAGTAGTAGACATCTTACTTTTGCTGGTAGATGGTCTATCTTCAGCAGATGATAATGGAGCTTTGCCACCTTCCCCACGGACAAAACCTTTTTTGCCTTTTCCACCACGCCTCTTCCCCTTTCCACCAGCATCTGTCATTTTGCCACTCATGTTGATTGCGACAAGATTGTGGACTGAAAATGTGGTAGTAAAAATTGAGAGGTGGTGTAGATTGCAGTGGTGGTCTAGCTTTATTAACAGCAGAATAATAAAGAATAAATATCCCTGACAATGCAACTACGGCCCTTAAACTGGCAGCAAAAATTGCTAGTAGAATGGCTTAGTTATAATGAGTTTGAGTGTGCAATGCAGGCAGACGCGCTCTGCAAATGTCTTTGCACTAGTGTGACTATAGCAAAGTCCAATAGCCACGTATAGGATGCCACTAGGTACACTGAGTGTTTGCTAGTATAATGGCTTAGTTATAATGAGTTGGAGTGTGCAATGCAGGCAGACGCGCTCTGCAAATGTCTTTGCACTAGTGTGACTATAGCAAAGTCCAATAGCCACGTATAGGATGCCACTAGGTACACTGAGTATTTGCTAGTATAATGGCTTAGTTATAATGAGTTGGAGTGTGCAATGCAGGCAGACGCGCTCTGCAAATGTCTTTGCACTAGTGTGACTATAGCAAAGTCCAATAGCCATGTATAGGATGCCACTAGGTACACTGAGTGTTTGCTAGTATAATGGCTTAGTTATAATGAGTTGGAGTGTGCAATGCAGGCAGACGCGCTCTGCAAATGTCTTTGCACTAGTGTGACTATAGCAAAGTCCAATAGCCACGTATAGGATGCCACTAGGTACACTGAGTGTTTGCTAGTATAATGGCTTAGTTATAATGAGTTGGAGTGTGCAATGCAGGCAGACGCGCTCTGCAAATGTCTTTGCACTAGTGTGACTATAGCAAAGTCCAATAGCCACGTATAGGATGCCACTAGGTACACTGAGTGTTTGGTAGTATAATGGCTTAGTTATAATGAGTTGGAGTGTGCAATGCAGGCATACGCGCTCTGCAAATGTCTTTGCACTAGTGTGACTATAGCAAAGTCCAATAGCCACGTATAGGATGCCACTAGGTACACTGAGTGTTTGCTAGTATAATGGCTTAGTTATAATGAGTTGGAGTGTGCAATGCAGGCAGACGCGCTCTGCAAATGTCTTTGCACTAGTGTGACTATAGCAAAGTCCAATAGCCACGTATAGGATGCCACTAGGTAAACTGAGTGTTTGCTAGTATAATGGCTTAGTTATAATGAGTTGGAGTGTGCAGTGCAGGCAGACGCGCTCTGCAAATGTCTTTGCACTAGTGTGACTATAGCAAAGTCCAATAGCCACGTATAGGATGCCACTAGGTACACTGAGTGTTTGGTAGTATAATGGCTTAGTTATAATGAGTTGGAGTGTGCAATGCAGGCAGACGCGCTCTGCAAATGTCTTTGCACTAGTGTGACTATAGCAAAGTCCAATAGCCACGTATAGGATGCCACTAGGTACACTGAGTGTTTGCTAGTATAATGGCTTAGTTATAATGAGTTGGAGTGTGCAATGCAGGCAGACGCGCTCTGCAAATGTCTTTGCACTAGTGTGACTATAGCAAAGTTCAATAGCCACGTATAGGATGCCACTAGGTACACTGAGTGTTTGCTAGTATAATGGCTTAGTTATAATGAGTTGGAGTGTGCAATGCAGGCAGACGCGCTCTGAAAATGTCTTTGCACTAGTGTGACTTTAGCAAAATCCAATAGCCACGTATAGGATGCCACTAGGTACACTGAGTGTTTGCTAGTATAATGGCTTAGTTATAATGAGTTGGAGTGTGCAATGCAGGCAGACGCGCTCTGCAAATGTCTTTGCACTAGTGTGACTATAGCAAAGTCCAATAGCCACGTATAGGATGCCACTAGGTACACTGAGTGTTTGCTAGTATAATGGCTTAGTTATAATGAGTTGGAGTGTGCAATGCAGGCAGACGCGCTCTGCAAATGTCTTTGCACTAGTGTGACTATAGCAAAGTCCAATAGCCACGTATAGGATGCCACTAGGTACACTGAGTGTTTGCTAGTATAATGGCTTAGTTATAATGAGTTGGAGTGTGCAATGCAGGCAGACGCGCTCTGCAAATGTCTTTGCACTAGTGTGACTATAGCAAAGTCCAATAGCCACGTAAAGGATGCCACTAGGTACACTGAGTGTTTGCTAGTATAATGGCTTAGTTATAATGAGTTGGAGTGTGCAATGCAGGCAGACACGCTCTGCAAATGTCTTTGCACTAGTGTGACTATAGCAAAGTCCAATAGCCACGTATAGGATGCCACTAGGTACACTGAGTGTTTGCAAGTATAATGGCTTAGTTATAATGAGTTGGAGTGTGCAATGCAGGCAGACGCGCTCTGCAAATGTCTTTGCACTAGTGTGACTATAGCAAAGTCCAATAGCCACGTATAGGATGCCACTAGGTACACTGAGTGTTTGCTAGTATAATGGCTTAGTTATAATGAGTTGGAGTGTGCAATGCAGGCAGACGCGCTCTGCAAATGTCTTTGCACTAGTGTGACTATAGCAAAGTCCAATAGCCACGTATAGGATGCCACTAGGTACACTGAGTGTTTGCTAGTATAATGGCTTAGTTATAATGAGTTGAAGTGTGCAATGCAGGCAGACGTGCTCTGCAAATGTCTTTGCACTAGTGTGACTATAGCAAAGTCCAATAGCCACGTATAGGATGCCACTAGGTACACTGAGTGTTTGCAAGTATAATGGCTTAGTTATAATGAGTTGGAGTGTGCAATGCAGGCAGACGCGCTCTGCAAATGTCTTTGCACTAGTGTGACTATAGCAAAGTCCAATAGCCACGTATAGGATGCCACTAGGTACACTGAGTGTTTGCTAGTATAATGGCTTAGTTATAATGAGTTGGAGTGTGCAATGCAGGCAGACGCGCTCTGCAAATGTCTTTGCACTAGTGTGACTATAGCAAAGTCCAATAGCCACGTATAGGATGCCACTAGGTACACTGAGTGTTTGCTAGTATAATGGCTTAGTTATAATGAGTTGGAGTGTGCAATGCAGGCAGACGCGCTCTGCAAATGTCTTTGCACTATTGTGACTATAGCAAAGTCCAATAGCCACGTATAGGATGCCACTAGGTACACTGAGTGTTTGCTAGTATAATGGCTTAGTTATAATGAGTTGGAGTGTGCAATGCAGGCAGACGCGCTCTGCAAATGTCTTTGCACTAGTGTGACTATAGCAAAGTCCAATAGCCACGTATAGGATGCCACTAGGTACACTGAGTGTTTGCTAGTATAATGGCTTAGTTATAATGAGTTGGAGTGTGCAATGCAGGCAGACGCGCTCTGCAAATGTCTTTGCACTAGTGTGACTATAGCAAAGTCCAATAGCCACGTATAGGATGCCACTAGGTACACTGAGTGTTTGGTAGTATAATGGCTTAGTTATAATGAGTTGGAGTGTGCAATGCAGGCAGACGCGCTCTGCAAATGTCTTTGCACTAGTGTGACTATAGCAAAGTCCAATAGCCACGTATAGGATGCCACTAGGTACACTGAGTGTTTGCTAGTATAATGGCTTAGTTATAATGAGTTGGAGTGTGCAGAGGACAGGAGGGTACAGTGCCAGGATTGTGGGGTCTGGGTAGAGGAATGGAAGCCTGCCTTTCTATTCCCTCCTAATAGGGAAATGCAGGGAGGAAATCCCTGACCTTGGCTACACAGACGCTGTCGCTGTTTTCAGGACCTGTCACCTTAACTCTGACCCTGCCGGTTTGAGCCCTTAAAAGGACTGCTAGAAAGTGCTCTCCCTAAGCTGTCCAGTGCTGTGTATGGAGCGCATACAGCTGTATCAGCGATAGGACAAAGGACGGAGCTGCGACAGTGATGTCTGACACCAAAGACGCAGAAGAGATAATGGCGTCCTGGAGGAAAATGTCCGGTTTTATAATGCAGGGACATGTGACATGGACATCCTATCACACATGCCGTTGCTTCTCTGGCTAAAAGTCCACTTAGCTGTGTGTGTGTCTGGGATTGGCTGACATGCTGGCCCGCCCCACTACACGCGCGCGTTTAGGGAAGGAAGACAAGGAAAAAAAAAAAAATGGCGATCGCCATTATAGAAACAGCAGTGATCTGAAGGCGCTGTTCCCGCACACTATACACTGAAATGTCATAATAGTGTGATTCACAGAGTGACTTACACTATTACAGCAGAAACCAAGCTAGGATTTAGCTGTTTTTTTGCTGCTAGAACCGTTCTCGAACGTTTCTAGAACTATCGAGCTTTTGCAAAAAGCTCGAGTTCTAGTTCGATCTAGAACAGGCCCCAAAATCACTCGAGCCTCGAACTGGAGAACCTCGAACCACGAACCGCGCTCAACTCTAATATCCAGTTACCACCGTTTGCCTACCCACCGTACTACCTCATTTGTATAATTAACTTCTAATTTACTTATGTATTAATTGTTGTGTCACATGGAAATGCAAATTGTATCTATTTTCAATATTTTGTCCTAATAAAATTGTATTTTAAACTTTTCACCTTAAAACTCCCTTGTCCTCCTATGCTTATATGAATTGTGGAGTGGTATGGGTCCAACACCCTTTATTATATTGTGGTTGGCTCTGCATTGTTGTTAAAAATGCACCGCAGGTTCTCTTGTCTAGTACTATTTATGTGTGCTGAGTATGATAATATGGGGGAACCCTATGTAGAAGATTTTTTGTAATTATTTTTATAGCAGGAAAGACGTATATATCATCTGTGATTGGAAGCAGTCAGCTGACACGCTGACACTGAGGGTGGGAGCATGTCTGACTGTATCCAATCACAGATGCCAGTGGGCAGAGAAAGCAGTGCATGAAGTTAAATGAGTGGCCCTGAAAGTGAATGAGTGACGGAGCTTCTGTAAGTATAGCCCACTTGCTCCTATCCCCCTATCCCTTCTACCACCATTTTTAATATCCTGATTCTGTTTTCCATAAACTTATATGGGACCATCATCCGGCCAGGTAACCGCGATCAATTCTTGGCCAGAACCAGATTTTTTTTTTTTTAATCAGGGAAGGACCACCGGTTCTGGTTATGTCCACACATCACTGATTGTGACTTACTTCTCTAAGATAACTTTTTAGACATGCAGTCCTGGAAAAAATGTAACTGCCAAGAAAAAGAATGAAGGTGTGCTGTGACCATCAACGATTGTTAATGTCAATTTTAGAGATCAGCGACTCGATTTGTGGAGGATTAGATTGGAATTGATTCTCTTGAAATTATAGGTTTCAGGAAAACTCAAATATTTTGAAATTCCATTCGCTGACAAAAAATAACTTTCTTATGATTTCCTATACTGCTGAATTATTATTTTTGTGTGGCTGTGTAGGCTTTCCTAAAAATCCTAAAATTTCCTGCAGCTATGACATCTAGCGGAATATTATACCTTGTACAGTTGTGGTCAGTACCTGAACCAAAAAAGATCCGTGGTTGCCAGTAGAGCATAATTTGAATGGCAAAGTTGTTTTCCATCTCCAGAGTTACTTTCCTTTCTGTAGAGTGAAAGCTCATGTAGTCAGCAGGGTCATCTCTTTATATTCTGTAGACTGTAAGTTTTTATGGTCAGCAGGGTCTTTTTCTTCTCCTCTATGTGTATGTATTTTTCAAGCAATTTACAAATTGATTAGTATTGAGATTCAAGTGAACTTATTCACCACAAATCAAATTGCTTTGGAAAATTTGACAAATTTGAATTTCAAAAGATTCACTTGTTTCTAATCTTTCTTATCTACTTTATATAGAGGTGCTATCTGTCATTGTTATACTGTCTGTAATGATAATCAGTACAGCTGATCCTATTGTTTAAAATTCAATACATATTTCCCAAAAGCCTCGAAATGACCAAAAAATATGAGGTGCCCTAGGTGTCTATTGCACCTGATTTTAGGACTGTAATGCAAACCCAACCTTATTAATGTCCAAGTGACCTCAATGTATCTGGCTAGGGTTAAACAGATAGTAAACTAACAATCAACAGCTATATTTAGTTGATGTGTACGTGTCTAATATTGGAAAAAAGGTAGTCCCTGGGGTTACAAATTAGATAAATTCTATAGGTTTGTATGAAACTTGAAATTTAATTTAAGATGGAATATTTGATGTGTACCACCTCTGACTGATTGCGTCCCCTCCCCATGTATCAACTTATGACTGACCGCTTCTTTCCACTGTATCACCCCTGACTGACTGTGCCCTCTTCCTCTTGTCTCACTCCTGACAGATTGTGTCTCCTTGGCCTGTGTCACCACTGACTGACTGCTACTGTGTCGCCCTGGGCAAGCCAGGGGTCACAGGTCACAACACCACCACACCCCACATCCCAGGTAGGCACACCTAAGCTGAACCAAAAATCCTTGTTGCCTTCCTCCAGAGGCTGATGATTCACACCAGGGGGTGGGCCAGGCGGTTGGCTCCGCCCACCAAGGAGATCACAGTTCTGGAGGCGGGAGAAACAATCCGCGTCCCTGCGCCCACCAAGCCCTGCACCTTCCAAGCCATCACCGGGCCCCGGGATCACCAACCCCTACCCAAGGAGGGGCAACACAACACCTGGCTGCTCCCCATCACCATCCCCGGGATCCCCGCATTAAGCAGCGGTGGTGCTACACATCACCACAACCATGGGTGGCGTCACGGACATTATCCCAACATCCCAAACCCCCCTTTCACTCACGGGCGAGGAGTGCCGCTCGAGGAAAACCCCCAGGATCCGGCCTACGGCTCGAGCCACCACTGAGCAGCCGGACCCGAGCAGAAGGGGTGAGCGCGGTGTGCTGACACCCTCCTCCCCGCCCGCGACAACTTGGCGTCACGAACAGGATCTTACCGCTCTGCCGTCTGGTAGAGGTGCGCCTTGTTACCGCCGGAGGTATCCGGCAGAAAAATTGCAGAAGCCGCCATCTTTGGCGCGAAAAGTTCCCGCTCGAGCGTCTTCTCGAGCAGTAGAGGCGCGAAGGCCAGAACCCCGCCCCGAGAGAGGAGGGGCCGGAAAGAGCTAAGGGGGTCGCGATGGTGGCTGGCCGCATGTAGCTGCGGCTATAAAAGCAGGGACGCCAGGACTCTGCAAGAAAACCGTTCCTGGAAGCAAACGAACCAGCCATCATGTGGATGCCGTCCCGTGACACCGTAGCCCCCGCGCCTGGAACCGCGGCGTGGGTGGAGATCCGAACCGCGCAGCTCTACCAAAGGCTGCAGGTCAGGATGCAGCTCCTCATGGAGGAGTGGGAGACCGACATGGCGGACGTTGTAGCCACCGTGCGGAGACGCGAGGAGGAGGCGGAGAAAGGGAGGGTGAGTGACCCACGTCCTGACGCCCTTGAGGGGCCGGTCATCGCGGCTGTGGGGCCCGGTCCAAGCCCTCTCCCTTCGCTGCCTCCCTCGCCACCCGTCCCGGAGGCCGTGACCCCGCCACTAGGCCTGCTACCACCGCAACCGGTAGCAGTACCCAGCGTCCCCGCCCAAGTGGGCCGACCTGTAACCGGAGCCCGCGGCACACCGGAGGTGTTACCGTGGAAGACGCCGAAAGTAGAACCGGAGGCATCCCGTGAAAGACTCCCCGAGCCGGAGCCGATGACCCGTTCCGAGCCGAAGGCCCGGCAGCGGAAAGCCCCTATGCCCATCCCCCACACCTCGGCTGAGGTAGCGCCGGGTTGTTGCTGCAAGGCAGCGCCCAAGGCCAAGACACCGCGGGACGTGCCACCCGTAGTCCTGACAGTGGGTAATGTCCAGGATGTCCCGCGGGGCCCGACCCGTGCGCCGGCGCTGGCGGCAGCGCCGTACTGGGATAGGGAGCCGGTACTGCTGGGCCTGGAGATCGCCGAGAGGGAGCGAAAGAAGGCCGAACTGGTGGCCAGAGCGATCCGGGAGAAGGAGAATCTCCGGCAAGCGACGTTCCGTGTCCGGGGACCGTTGTACGAGGGGCAGGTGAGGCGGTTTGATGTCCGCCGGGGCTACGGGTTCATATACGAGCCGGGCCTGGAGGCCGAGGTGTTTGTAGCCCAGCGGGATGTGCATGCCCACCTGCCCGAAGAACATCCCGGCCGCAACCTGATGCCGGGAGACATTGTACAATACACCCGACACTTTGGGGAGCGAGGATGGTTTGCACTGGACGCTAAACTCAGGAGGGGCCCGGAAGCCCGAGCGAGTGCAGACCTCTACCCCTTGCCAGTGACCCCAGCGCTTGAAGGGCCGGAGTAGGGCAATGGATGCCCGCAGCACCGTCCCCGTTGGGACCACCACTTTGTTGTTGTTTGTTTGAAAAAGTTGAAAATGATAAGTGAAAATGATCCGAAGTTCACCTGATTCACCGTGTGATTTGCAACCGGCTGGAGCCGGCACCGTTGTCCCCGTGGGGACCGTTTAAAAATGCATGGGAACTATCCATGGACAAGCCCGTGAACTTGCAGGGCAACCACAGACGTTAGTGGCTTGTAAATATGTTGGTTACCGTTACCGTTTTCCGCGATGCCGCCTCCGGAGAGGCAGGTTGGAGGGAGGGCCCTGAGCAGAGCAGGCCAGGGCCCAGCCGCCAAAGGAACCGGTGGCTACCCTCTGGAGGGAAGGACAGATCCCGCTCGGGTACCGTGTGCTGGACTGTGGGTCAAGGGGTGCTGCCTGGGTTTTAGGGGTAGCATCAGGGCCAGGTTACTTGGGTGGGAGAGAGCGGAAACCGTAACCGTAAACCGTTGCAACGTTAAAAGTAAATGTGCCTCCCGTCTTGGGAAGAATTTATTAAAAATGTCATTAATGTTTGTTTAACCCTGTTATCCCCTTTTTACAGAAAAATAAAACCGGTGTAGGACGGCAGCCCGCGGACGGTCTGCATTTTGCTAAGGGGGAATGTGTCGCCCTGGGCAAGCCAGGGGTCACAGGTCACAACACCACCACACCCCACATCCCAGGTAGGCACACCTAAGCTGAACCAAAAATCCTTGTTGCCTTCCTCCAGAGGCTGATGATTCACACCAGGGGGTGGGCTAGGCGGTTGGCTCCGCCCACCAAGGAGATCACAGTTCTGGAGGCGGGAGAAACCAGGCAGAAAGCTCAGGGAGGAGCAGGAGTGAGGAGTAGCCCAGGCAGGGCAAGAGTGAAGTCAGCTCAGGGACGAGCTTGAGTAACCAGCAAAGTGAAAGTAGAAGGAAGAAAAGGAGTAAAGGAGGAGAGCAAGAAGTGGTGACAGAGCAAAGAGTGTGCAAAGCCTGAGGGCCCAGCTTTGTATAGGGCCAGAACAGCAAGGTCAGCGACGGCGGTGACTGTCTGGAGGGGGACCGTTTGGAAGTTCCTGGAAGGACCCCGTTGGCTGTGTGCCCGGTGGTCTGGAGCAGTGTTCCGAAGGACAGTCAGCACCAGGGCAGGGGCCTCTCGGACCCCGGCAAGGCTAGGAGTCGCCAAATTTGCCGAATCCGTCAGTGAAGGGGACGTAGATCCCCCAGCAACCAAGTCCCGATTGAAGGCAACAGCCCAACCTGAAGCAGAGAGACACCGCCACCGCCAGGGCACCAGTTTCTCAGGGCCAGCGCCTGCGGGCAAAGTGTAGAGCTCCTCCGGCCCAGATTGCAGTCGGGGAGCGGGTAACCGGAGGGAATCCACCGCTACCATCAGTCAAACATAGGTGCAAGGAAGAGGGAGTGCAGGTGCAGCCGTCTGTGGGACCGTCCTACCAGCCGTTTGGTTTACCGTACAAACTGTGTCCACGTCTCAGGCTGAGTGAGTACCACAGTGCCGCAAGGCACAGCGCTGTCCCCGCGTCCCTGCGCCCACCAAGCCCTGCACCTCCCAAGCCATCACCGGGCCCCGGGATCACCAACCCCTACCCACGGAGGGGCAACACAACACCTGGCTGCTCCCCATCACCATCCCCGGGATCCCCGCATTAAGCAGCGGTGGTGCTACACATCACCACAACCGTGGGTGGCGTCACGGACATTATCCCAACATCCCAAACCCCCCTTTCACTCACGGGCGAGGAGTGCCGCTCGAGGAAAACCCCCGGGATCCGGCCTACGGCTCGAGCCACCACTGAGCAGCCGGACCCGAGCAGAAGGGGTGAGCGCGGTGTGCTGACACCCTCCTCCCCGCCCGCGACACTACCCCTCCCCCTGGATCACCTTTGACAGACTGCATCCCCTCCCCTGTATCACCCCTGACTGATTGCGTCCTCTGCTGCTGTATGACCCCTGACTGACTGCGTCCCCTCCCACTGTATTGACCCTGACTGACACTGTTCCCTTCCCCCTATTCACCCCTGACTGACTGCACCACCTTCCTTCTTTATCACCCCGATCAACTACATATCCTCCCCCTGTATCAATCCTGACTGACTGCATACCCTCCTGCTGTATCATCCCTGACTGACTTCTTCCCCTCCCGCTGTATAACACCTGACTGACTGTGTCCCTTCCCCCTGTATGAGCCATGACTGACTACATCTCCTCCCCCTGCATCACCCCTGACTGACCACTTCCCCACCCCTTCCCCACCCCCTGTATCACTCCCAAAAGATTGTCTCCTTCCACTGTATCATCCCTTGACCCCCTGACTGAATGATTCCACTCTCACTGTATCACTCCTGACTGACTATGTCCCCTCCTGCTGTATCACCCTTGACTGACCGCGTTCCCCCTCCTGTATCACACCTGATTGACTGTGTCACATCCTGCTGTATCACCCCTGACTGAATGATTCCCCATCCCCTGTATCACCCCTGACTGCATCCCTTCCCCTTGCATCACCCTTGGCTGACTGTGTCCATTCCCCTTGTATCACCCCTGACTGAATGCATCCCCTCCAGCTGTATCCCCCCTGACTAACTGTGTTTCCTCCCCCTGTATCACCCCTGATTGACTGTGTCCCCTCCCCCTTTATTACCCCTGACTTACTGTGTTCCCTCCCGCTGTATCACCCCTGACTGAATAATTTCGCTCCCAATGTATCACACCTTATTGATTGCGTCACCTTCCGCTGTATTACCCCTGACTCACTGCATTCCTTTCCCCTGTATCACCTCTGACTGACTGTGTGCCTTTCTCCTATATCACTCCTGACTGACTATGTCCTCTCCCGCTGTATCACCCCTGACTGACTTTGGTTTTATTCCCCACCACTTACAAAATGAGGCTTTTCATAAAAAGTTATGACCGTATAGGTGACAGAGAGATTTCCTTAAAGTGTATGGGGGATGTGAGGGAAAAGCTCTCGTTTAATATCAATCCAATGTCACACATAACTGATTTAGGGCCCCCACCACTTTTAGTACATACAGTATGCACATTAACATAATGCAATTGTGCCGCCCCAGCAGCGGATCGAACCACTCGGATCCGTGGGCAGTGTCTCGAGGGTCTCCGGACCCGGGGCTTAGGGGCCACACTCTAAAGTAAAAGGGGATATTTACAGGGGAATTATAGTTTGTGACACCACCCGTGCTGTGCGGTAATTGGGAGTACCGCCGCTGCTGTTGGGAGTACCCGGGGTGATGCAATGGGGCAGCAAGGTGTAAAGGTATGCCACGGGGCTCTGGAAGATGATACTGGGTGCCGTGATGGGGAGATCACTCATGTACTCACTCAGCCAGTAAGCAGACGTTGACAACCGGGTAAACCAAGTCTCTGGGTGCCTCTCAAGGGGAGCTCGTCCGGGTCTCGTCCCCTGCAGTGCCTTCAGTCCCGGACCGGTGATAGGACCAGCCTGCTGACCGTTCTCTTTAACTGGTCCAGGCACCTTGCCTCATTTCAGTTTGACCGGGGATCCAACTCCTCTAGGTCCAGACCACCATCTGCAACCTAGACAGCTACTCTTGGGAGCCACCTCTCCCTGCTTCCTCCACTTCACTCCACTCTCTACTCTCTCTCTCTGTTCACTGTTCTGACACTCCTCACCTTCCCTTTCTGACCCCTAGGTGGGCGACCCTATTCCACTAAAGCCGCCCACTGGTATGTCTGGTAGGTGTGGTGCAGGGTGTACCTAGGATTTGATTTCCTGTTGGAGGCAGCACTGTAAGATGGGGGCCCAGAACCATGAGGGATTTGAATACTGCATTACGGGGAAAGAGCATGCAGTACCCTGTGACGACCTGATAGTCCAGGGACGTCACACATTTACTGCAGAATTTCTACAATAGAAATCCCTCAAGAAATTAACAGTGGTAATATCCACGCAAATATTGTGCAGATATTGCTGTGTTTACTAGTATGCAAATCATTCACCTTTACTACTGACCTCTTCCTTTGTGTTGCAAAGGATGAAGTCAGCGGTGAATATCTGCAGTATAAATTGACACATTGTTTATGTCAAATCTGCAGCACTGGTAAATTCATTAAGTAGTGGTTAAACACATCAGGGGACATTTTTCATTGAGTTTTCACCAAAATGTGGGTGCTAGCTCTTTATATAACAATAATGCAGCACTTAAGCATTTTTAATTCACCACTGGAGTGGTGCTTTAAACCCAAGGTCTCTGCCACTGTCTTATACTAACCCTCTGTCATTTTCACCTTTTTTTTTCTTTCCTGTGGCACTATCTTGTGAGTGCAACTTCTGCCTGTCCGTAAGTCATAAGTTACTTCACAAGTACTCAATACGTCTACGAGAGCCAGAACAGGGCTCTCAGAGACTTGTATGTGTGACCTCTGACTCCATGAAACACTGGAGCAGTAGGCAGGTCACAAACTGCCAAAGACCGACAACCTCGTCGGCCCTAGAGGGTGAAGATGCCAGAAGGGAAGTATGAGTAAGGTCAGGGACCTTAGATGAGAACCCCTATTCCAGTGGCAAAAGAAAAAAAAAATTGAGAGGTGCTTTAAGAAGTGTATTTACCTTGTATAATAACCTGATATTAGCGTGTTTTGTCACGGTCTTATATTTATTTCTACGTAGCTTGAGTGAGCCAAAAAATGATTTTGCTTGGTGGGCCCAGGATATTCCAGTCCTACACTGTAAGAAAATACAAAAGTGTTAGGTGTGTACTCACTATTGTAATTTTACTGTACGTGTGCAGTCCAGATTTCATACAAAAATGGAGAAATTGTGGCTTGAAAGAATCTTTTCAAAAAAGCTTTAAAAAGGTGTTGGTATGGGACTGAGACACTACTGTCTTGACGAAGGTCTAGAAACCTCATTTTAGATTGTACCCTGGTGGAGTTCTGTGATTTATTCAATTTAGTATCTGTATATGTAAATCAATATTGCACCGGAAACTAAACATTGTATACGTTATTACACTTATACAAATTCTAACTTAAGCAATATTTTATCAACATATTTATTACTATTATTTAGTTCTGAGTACTAAGCTATCTTTAAATCTTTAATTATAAAAATATCAATATTTAATACTCTTTTTATAAATGTTAATCCTTTCTCTTTTTTTTATTAAATTAAATATAGAAATTTATAATGAACTGTGAAGGTTATTAAAGGCTAAACATGTAGCGACCGTAGCTTTTGATGGAAGTTGTATTAATCAGTAACAAATAACATCCACCCAGCCTCTGTACCATTATTTCTGCTCAAATCAGTTTCTCATTAAATCAGCACATTTACACTCCATGCCAGAAATCATTATCAAATAAAAAGGTTCTTGATCAAAAACTCCAGAAGTTAAAGCACATCTTTTTAAAGTTAAAGCATCTACTTTAATGTTTAAACTTCAGAGAGCTTCAAAGGGAATTACATCTTAAAGTAAGTTTAATGCCAGTGGTGCCATAATTTTATGTTACCAACTTTACAAGATGCTGGTGGTAATGCAGTGGTTGTTACTGGTTTAATTCTAGGAAGTATCAGAAGAACTAACAACTATGAAAAATATAGTAGTTAAAAATCATACTGATTAATAATAGTTAGAAAAATTGATCTCCAATATACTCTAATTTTTTTCTGCTCTCCAAGCAAAAACAAAAGTGTTAGGGGTTTATAACTTTAGTTTAAATTAGTCGTCCTTGGGAAATACAGGTGATGCTTGTTACTCACCTGTCTTAGCTTCACTGCTGGTTTCTGAATTCTCCTTCTCCAAAGGCTGGTTCCCTCTGCTGAATCCCTTTACCTTGGTAATTGTAGGTGTACCTCTGATGTCACATGCCTAGGCTTTATAGGCCAGCCTGGACTCTGTTACTCTAAAGGGTGCTTTACACGCTGCAAAATCGCTACCGATATATCGTCGGGGTCACGTCGCTAGTGGCGCACATCGCAGCGTGTGACACCAAGGAGAGACGATCAACGATCACAAAATCGTTCAAAAACAGTGATCGTTGACACGTCACTCCTTTCCTTAATATCGCTGTTGCCACAGATACGATGTTGTTCGTCATTCCTGCTGCAGCACACATTGCTATGTGTGACACCGCAGGAACCCCGAACATCTCCTTACCTGCGTCCACCGGCAATGCGGAAGGAAGGAGGTAGGCGGCATGTTCCGGCTGCTAATCTCCACCCCTCCGCTTCTATTTGCCGGCCGCTTAGTGACCCCGCAGTGACGTTGCTATGACACCGAACGCACCTCCCCCTTGAGGGAGGGATTGTTTGGCAGTCACAGCGACGTCCCTGACAAGGTATGTGCGTGTGACGCTGCCGTAGTGATAATGTTTGCTACGGCAGCGAGCACCAAATGTCGCACGAACGACAGGGGCGGGTGCTATGGCGCTCGACATTGCTAGCTATTGCTAGTGATGTCACAGCGTGTAAAGCACCCTTAAGGCTCGCTTCACACATCTGTGTCTCCAGTACGTGTGATTTACATTTTGACACGTACCGGAGACATGGACACACGTCGACCCATTAAAATCAATGGGTTTGCGCACACATGCATGTTTTCCCATGGACTGTGTGTCCATGGGGAGCATACGTATGTCCGTGTTTTCCACACGTAGACATGTCCATTTTTCTTTGGCAGCATGGGTGTCACACGGACCACATGGATGTGATCCATGTGACATCAGTGTGACATGTACCGGAAAAAGCCACGTTTCTGTGAAATAAAATGAATTTCTACACTCACCTTTTCCAGCACTGCTGTCTCTGCCGCTGCTGTCACTTGCTTCCGACCCCCACTCATTATGCTCAATGCATATTCACTGCACCGTGGACTGGAAGCAGCAGCAGCGGGGAGTCAGCAGGGCTGGGAACCGCAGAGCAGAAGACATCAGCACCACGGACAGCAGCGCCAGGGACAGGTGAGCATAAAGTTCCTATTCTCCATGTATTATCACAGATAGCACACGGTGAACACTCATGTGCCAAAATCATGGCACACTGAAGGCCATACGCACCTTTTGCAAAACGTGTATGGTTTTTCACAGACATGTGAAAGAGGCCTGTGTGCCTACGCTTACGCTGCATTTTTTTTTACCTTTTTTTCAATCATTTTTTCTTGCAGATTTTAATGAATACTGCAAGGAAAAACACATCCCAGCAAAGTCTATGAGAATCCTGACTTGCTATGTACATGGTGTAGAGTTTGGTGCAGAAAAAATCTGCAGCATGTCAATTTTTCCAGTGTTTTTTTCTGTGGATATAATCCACTGCAGTGCTCGATCTATCGTGGATTATATCTGTCAGTCTGATGCACTCGCATCACTGACACTTCACCTCACACCATACATCTGGCATGGTGTGTGAGGCTTTCCATAGCTCAGTAACTCAAGGTCATTATGGTGATGACCCAGGTTGCCATGGCAGTAATCAGGTCCCTGTGATCCCATTACAGGGACCCAATCACCAGGGAGAGGTAAGTGATTGCTCTCCCTGCCTCCTGAATGCTGCGATCATAAAGGCTTCAAGGATCTACCTTGCAAGATGAGATATAACACTGTTTAAAAAGAGCCTGTCTGTTCCTTCAAGCCTCCCAATCCACCATATGGTGGTGGCCTATTTCTTCATTAGAAAATAGTCCATTATGCTCAACACAAATGTTTCAATAGTGTGAAAAAGCAAATGTAAAAGTACATCACGTCGTATCCTAATTAGTGTTGAGTAGTCCTGTGGGGCATATCTTTCCTCAGACTAGTCCGGCCTCCGCTTCTATAATCACAACTCTGTTGTTGAAATGGTTCGCACAACAGCGATGGACATCAGTCATAACCACGGAAGCATGATTACAAAAGCTAAGACTGGCGGTGTATGAGGGAAGTGAAGACCTGTAGGACTAGCCCTGGCTAATTAGCATGAGACAAGTTGAACTTTTACATTGTTTACAATAAAGAAATGTTTTTGTGGGACATCAGTGACTTTTTTAAAATGCACCAATAGGCCAATTTATCCATATGGTGGTATTTGGTAGGCTTGGGGGTCCTGACAGGTTATCTTTTGAATGTGTATAGAACACAAGATTGTTGTGTAGATCTAAGCATTTTACAGTATGTAATGAATTTCAATTTCTCCAAATGTATAGAAAATATTTTGCCTATAAGACAAGAGTACAAATGTCCCGGGTGGGAAACACATATGGTACTTCAGTAGACCTTAATAAAGCTTATGGACACTGGCTGTCCATTTTGGTCACTTACTAACTTGATGTTATATCCCCATATTATCCTTCAGATATATCTGAACATGTGTAATACATTTAGATTACGGTTTTTCATTTTCCAATATCCATATAAATAGGGGTGACCAGACTACAAAAGTAATAATACTTATAAACTCATTAAAGCAAAAATGGCAGTTGACAAGTGATAGGATACATGAAGCGGTGAAAAGGCGTGCTTGCCAGATTTCATTTGTAAAAAGCATGGATCACTAACATAATGAAAAAAAGAAGAAAACAGCCTTGCACAGTGTCTGTCCATTCTAATATAGAGCATCATTCTATTTTCTGTGCAGCATTAGTATTAAATAAATTGTGATCAATGATTTATGAAAGTAAAAAAATTCAAGATCCACCCTAGCATTATTTGGGGATGAATAGATAAATAAATACTTTATATAGATAGATAGATAGATGTATCAGTATTAAGTAAAAAGCATGCTTAATATTTTACATAGTTATTATTAGTGATGAGCGGACTTGGACTTGACCCAACCTAACACAAGATGCCAAACCCCATATACCGTATTTTTCGCTTTATAAGACGCACTTTTGTTCCCCCAAATTTTGAGGGAAAGTAGGGGGTGCATCTTATAAACCGAATATACAGATTATATACTGCAGGGTCCAGGAGAGGTGGAGGCCGCTCTGGAGCGATGCTGTGGGGGCTGGGGTGTTGGTAGAGGCTTGTGAAGCTGCGGGCGGCAGCCTTTGATCTCCTGCACCCGCTCATATAATATGCACAGCCGCTGTCCACCTCCATGGTGCTGAAACTGCACCGCGGCGATGGGCTGGGGGAGCTGCGCATATTATGTGCCTGTGCTTACATTTGATCACACATGCCCCCTCCCCCTGTGTTAGCTATGGCCCCCATGCTGCTGCCAATAGTAAAATAATAAACTCTTTACTCACCTTCTCCAGCATGTCTGCCCGGTCTCCCTCCTGCTGCTGTGATCTTGCACGCAGAGATAACTCTCTCTTCTGTCCCTATCACATGACTGGCACTAGAACCAGGAAGTAGGAAGTGCAGGAGACACTGGAGGAGCTCAACCCCGATGAGGGTGACACCAGACAGGACACTGCTGCAGAAGGTAAGGAGTTTATTTTACTAAAAGCAGCAACATGGGGGCAATATCTAACAGTGGGCCTGTGTGCCTGCAAACAGTGGGCCTGTGTGCCAGCAAACAGTGGGCCTGTGTGCCTGCAAACAGTGGGTCTGTGTGCCTGCAAACAGTGGGCCTGCGTGCCTGCAAACAGTGGGCCTGTGTGCCTGCAAACAGTGGGCCTGTGTGCCTGCAAACAGTGGGCCTGTGTGCCTGCAAACTGTGGGCCTGTGTGCCTGCAAACTGTGGGCCTGCCACAGTGGGCCTGTGGGCCTGGCCACAGTGGGCCTGTGGGCCTGGCCACAGTGGGCCTGCGGGCCTGGCCACAGTGGGCCTGCCACTGTGGGCCTGGCCACAGTGGGCCTGCCACAGTGGGCCTGTGGGCCTGCCCACAGTGGGCCTGTGGGCCTGCCACAGTGGGCCTGTGGGCATGCCACAGTGGGCCTGTGGGCCTTACTGGGGGACGTGTTCAATATAAGGTGGCCATATCCAGATTAAGGTGGCTAATTTTAGGATGAGGGGGCTATGAGTGACATATACCCTGTATTATTTGTTAGACGGACACTGGCATTATAAGACGGACCCCATTTATTAAAAAATTCTCTATTCCTTCACCAAATTTGGGGGTGCGTCTTATAAAGCGAAAAATACGGTAAGTCAATGGAGACATGAACATGTGTGCTATAAAATAGCTGTAAAATAATCATGGTAAGGGTTAGAGGGCTGTGAAAGGAAAGAAAAAAAGGGTGATTGCCCTGCAAACAAAACTGGATAAAGAATAATTTAATTAAAAGAAAAATAAAATACATGTGATCCCATCTATTTTTGATAACCAGCATGGTAAAGCAGCAGCTTCAATGCTCAGATGTCTGCTTCATCTTGGCTGGTATTAAAAATAAAGGAGATTCCACACTGTTTTTTTTAATTATTTAACTAATTATAAAAAAAATGGCATGGGTCCTCCCTATTTTTGATAACCAACTAAGATAAAGCAGACAGTCAGGGGCTGGTAGTATCAGGGTGGGAGGATCCATATTAATCCCAATTGCACTGGTGCAGTGGCAATCGGGGTAATACTTATGAGTAGTGATGAGCGAGCATGCTTGTTACTACTCGGTACTCGCACGAGTATCACTGTACTCGGTCTACTCGGCGGGGACCGAGTAATCTCGCGATACTCGTGCTGTACTCGTGGTCTTCATTTCTGCATGTTGGCGCTCTTTTGAGAGCCAGCCCTCATGCAGGGATTGGCTGGCAGACCACTGCAATGCCACAGCCCTGTTAGTTGTGGAATTGCAGTGATTGGCCGGCCTGCACAGCGTGACCGAGCCTTTATACCGGCGGGCGCGCTGTGCTCTGCTCACAGCTATCCAGACAGTCAGTGCAGGGAGAGTGTCGCTGCTTCAGGGAAAGGTTTGCGGCCCTTTATATCTATTTCCGTAGCAGGGCTGCAAACAGTGTGACCAAAAGTCCTTCTCAGGACTATTCTAGTTGTATACAGGCAGGCAGGGTATAGCCAGGTCGGAGTACAGTAGCAGAGTCCTTCTCAGGACTATTGTTGCTGTATACAGGCAGGGTATAGCCAGGTCAGAATACAGGCTAGTGACCAAAAGAGTCCTTGTCAGGACTATTGTAGCAGTATACAGGCAGGCAGGCAGGGTATATAGCCATTCCTAGTGGTGACCGTATACCAGCCTTCATCATATCTGGGGCTGGTGTACACAGTCTAAAACAGTCCACATAGTGTCAGAGTTCTCATTAATTTTTGCTCCTAAAACCTGTTAGGTTCTTAGTGCGTCCGTGCTTGCATTTAAAAACCGCACGTGTGTGCCTGTCGGTGGCAGCGTACAGGTGCACTTGTGTGCGTTTTTACCAAACTATTATATAACGCACAAGTGTAGTGTATAATACACGTCAGTCAGCAGTGGCTGATAGTGTCAGAGTTCTCGTCATTAATTTTTGCTCCTAAAACCTGTTAGGTTCTTAGTGCGTCCATGCTTGCATTTAAAAACCGCACGTGTGTGCCTGTCGGTGGCAGCGTACAGGTGCACGATTTGCACAAACTTTGATATAACGCCCTAGTCTAGTGAATACACGTCAGCACAGCATTGCAAAATGCGCAAGGGCGTTGGCAAGGAACAAGGAAGTGGACGTGATGGTGGTGCAGGCAGAGGCCGAGGTCGTGGGCAAGCTCTAATTTTGCCACAACAAAGGGCCACATCTAGTCGCTCGCACGTCCTGTCCCAAATTCTTGGGGACCGCAGCAGTACACCGCTCTTGAACCAAGACCAGTGTCAACAGGTTGTTAGTTGGATAGCGGATAATGCTTCCAGTCAGATTGGCACCACCACAAACACTCTGTCTTCCACACGGTCAAGTGTCAGTAGCCGTGATACTGCACCGCACATTTCAGAACCTGATCCTCCTTCCTACCACAAGGCTGAGTACACGTCCTCGGACATTAATGATCCCACACTTGGACACTCGGAAGAGCTGTTCACGTTTCCATTCGCACATTCTGGCCTCTCGCCAGCTCATGTTGAAGTGGGTCATGAGGAGATCGTATGTACAGATGGCCAAATATTTGAGCAGCCACGTTCTCACGAAGTTGGCAACGTGTCTCAACAAGGGGTGGACGATGATGAGACACAATTGTCAGGAAGTCAGGAGGAGGAGCAGGGTGCGGAAGAGGAAGACGACGTGGTGGATGATCCTGTAACTGACCCAACCTGGTAGGAGGATATGCAGAGCGAGGACAGCAGTGCACAGGGGGAGGGAGGCGTAGCATCCCAACAGGCAGTAAGAAGCAGGGTGGTGGCTCCAGGCAGAAGTCAGGCAACCGTTCCCCGGAACAACAACACGACACAAGGTGCCTGTACAAATGTTAGGTCTTCCCGAGTCTGGCAGTTTTTTAAGTTGGCTCCAGATGATTCTAAAAAGGCCATTTGCAACACCTGCCGTGCCAGCATCAGCAGGGGTACCAAAACTAGCAGCCTGACCACCACCAGCATGATCAGGCACATGTCAGCCAAGCACCCGACTTTGTGGGAAGTACAACAGAGTCGAGGAGCAGTGCTTGCTAATGTCACTGCTACGTCTTCGCTGGTTGTGCATGCGAGCCAATCCCCTGTCCATGCTGCCTGCGAACAAGCCTCCTCGGGTCCTGCACCTGCAGTTGCCTACGCAGAAATAACACCATCATCAAGCACGTCCTTGTCCCAGCGCAGCGTTCAGTTATCCATTCAGCAAACCTTTGAACGCAGGCGCAAATACACTGCCAACACCCCACATGCCACAGTTCTAAATGCTAACATTTCGCGACTGCTTGTGCTGGAAATGTTGCCTTTTAGGCTGGTGGAGACAGAAGCATTCCGCGACCTGATGGCGGCAGCTGTCCCACGTTACTCGGTCCCCAGCCGCCACTATTTCTCCCGGTGTGCCGTCCCCGCGTTGCATAACCACGTGTCACAAAACATCACACGTGCCCTGAACAACGCTGTTTCACCCAAAGTCCACCTAACCACAGACACGTGGACAAGTGCTTGTGGGCAAGGCCACTACATCTCGTTGACGGCACACTGGGTTAATATTGTGGAAGCTGGGACCCAGTCTGAGCGAGGGACGGAACACGTCCTTCCCACACCAAGGTTTGCAGGCCCTACCTCAGTCAGTGTTTCACCCACACTCTACAGCTCCGGAATGTCATGCTCTTCAGCCTCCTCCTCCTC
Source organism: Anomaloglossus baeobatrachus (assembly GCF_048569485.1). Lineage (NCBI taxonomy): Eukaryota > Metazoa > Chordata > Amphibia > Anura > Aromobatidae > Anomaloglossus > Anomaloglossus baeobatrachus. The sequence continues at coordinate 108,223,439 of NC_134355.1, read as the reverse complement.
CTGCGCATCCTCATCCACTGTACCCTCCACACCAGTCCCAAGCTGGAAGCACTGCAGCACTGCCTCGGCGAAGCGGCAACAGGCTGTGCTGAAGCTAATCTGCATAGGTGACAAACCCCACAATGCAGAAGAGCTGTGGACAGCTCTGAAACAGCAGGCAGATCACTGGCTCACACCTCTGAACCTAAAGCCAGGAAAGGTCGTGTGTGACAATGGCCGGAACCTGGTGACGGCTTTGAGGCGAGGCCAGCTGACACATGTTCCATGCGTGGCCCATGTGCTCAACCTCGTGGTTCAGCGGTTTCTAAAGTCATACCCAGAGCTGTCCGATCTGCTGGTAAAAGTTCGCCGCCTGTCTGCACATTTTCGAAAGTCACCTACTGCTTCAGCCGGCCTTGCCGGCTTTCAGCGCAGTTTGCATCTTCCGGCTCACAGACTGGTGTGTGATGTCCCCACGCGTTGGAATTCAACTCTGCACATGTTGGTCAGGATATGTGAGCAGAAGAGGGCAGTTGTTGAGTACCTGCATCACCTAAGCCGTCGGGAAATGGGTCAAACTCCACACATAACACCTGAGGAGTGGAGATGGATGTCCGACCTATGTACCATCCTCCAAAACTTTGAGGACTCCACCAAGATGGTGAGTGGTGATGACGCCATTATTAGCGTCACCATACCGCTACTCTGCCTTCTAAAATGGTCTCTGCTCAAAACCAAACATGATGCATTGCAGGCGGAGCGCGATGAGTTGCAGCAAGAAACAGTAGTGGGTGTGGGTGATAACACACAGCCCAGCCTCGTCTCATCACAACGTGCAGTGGAGGACTATGACGAGGAGGAGGATGAAGACATGGAGCAAATCTCCGGCCAAATTGAGGATATGACATGCACACCAGTCATATCCTCGGTTCAGCGTGGCTGGCCAGAGGACTGGGTAGATGAGGAGGAGGAGGAGGAGGAGGAGGACAGCATGTTCAGTCAACGTGTTGGTCAGGCTACTGAAGTCCTGGCTGTTAAGAGTCTGGCGCACATGGCTGACTTTATGGTAAGCTGCCTGTCTCGTGACCCTCGCGTTAAGAACATCTTGGCCGACAATCATTACTGGTTGGTAACACTGTTAGACCCACGCTACAAGGAGAACTTTATGTCTCTTATTCCCGAGGCAGAGAGGTCAACCAAAATGCAGCAGTTCCAGAAGGCCATAGTCACGGAAGTAGGCAAAGCATTCCCCTCACAAAACGCTAGCGGCATAGGTCAGGAATCAGTGGACAACCAAGGCGTACAGCCGAGAGAGGCACAAGTCCAATCCGCCAGAGGTAGGGGAACAGTCTTTAAGATGTGGGACAGTTTTCTCAGCCCCTCACGTACCACAGCCCCTGAGGTGCGGGGTAGTGCCACAAGAAATCCTAAGTTTGCCCAGATGCTCAAGGAGTACCTTGCAGATCGAACAACTGTACTCCGACATTCCTCTGTGCCTTACAATTATTGGGTATCCAAGGTGGACACGTGGCATGAATTGGCTCTCTACGCCTTGGAAGTCCTGGCCTGCCCTGCCGCTAGCGTTTTGTCAGAGCGTGTTTTTAGTGCCGCAGGTGGAATCATTACAGATAAACGCACCCGCCTGTCAACTGAAAATGCTGATAGGCTGACTCTGATCAAGATGAACAAGGGTTGGATTGGGCCAGACTTCACCACACCACCAGCAAATGAGAGCGGAATTTAAAGTTTGTAACGGGAATTTGCCATGTACCTCCAGTCACCCATGGGTACACACTTCTGGACTTTGGATAATCGCTGGACTGCTCCTCCTTCTCCTCATGCGCCACCATGATGACCGTTACAAGAGTTAGGCCTTTGTTTCAGGTATACCCCCAGTGGTAAATTTTTTCGCCCATTCTTTGCAGAATGGACATTACAACGACAAGAGACCCGCTCCTTTGCAATGGGAACAATGTTTTGAGGCCATCATGCACGTCTCTATGCAGGGACAACGTGGAGCCTCCCAATTTTTGGCTGCCCTGCCAAAGGGCTATACTATAATACACCCACTTCCTGACAATGGACACTTAATGTTTTGAGGCCCTCATGCACGTCTCTATCCAGGGACAACGTGGAGCCTCCCAATTTTTGGCTGCCCTGCCTAAGGGCTATACTATAATACACCCACTTCCTGACAATGGACACTTAATGTTTTGAAGCCCTCATGCACGTCTCTATCCAGGGACAACGTGGAGCCTCCCAATTTTTGGCTGCCCTGCCAAAGGGCTATACTATAATACACCCACTTCCTGACAATGGACACTTAATGTTTTGAGGCCCTCATGCACGTCTCTATCCAGGGACAACGTGGAGCCTCCCAATTTTTGGCTGCCCTGCCTAAGGGCTATACTATAATACACCCACTTCCTGACAATAGACACTTAATGTTTTGAGGCCCTCATGCACGTCTCTATCCAGGGACAACGTGGAGCCTCCCAATTTTTGGCTGCCCTGCCAAAGGGCTATACTATAATACACCCACTTCCTGACAATGGACACTTAATGTTTTGAGGCCCTCATGCACGTCTCTATCCAGGGACAACGTGGAGCCTCCCAATTTTTGGCTGCCCTGCCAAAGGGCTATACTATAATACACCCACTTCCTGACAATGGACACTTAATGTTTTGAGGCCATCATGCACGTCTCTATCCAGGGACAACGTGGAGCCTCCCAATTTTTGGCTGCCCTGCCTAAGGGCTATACTATAATACACCCACTTCCTGACAATGGACACTTAATGTTTTGAGGCCCTCATGCACGTCTCTATCCAGGGACAACGTGGAGCCTCCCAATTTTTGGCTGCCCTGCCAAAGGGCTATACTATAATACACCCAGTTCCTGACAATGGACACTTAATGTTTTGAGGCCCTCATGCACGTCTCTATGCAGGGACAACGTGGAGCCTCCCAATTTTTGGCTGCCCTGCCTAAGGGCTATACTACAATAGACCCACTTCCTTACAATGGGCACTTCAGGTTTACAGGCCATCATGCACGTCTGTATGCAGGGGCATTGGTGAACCTCACAATTTTGGACTGCCCTGGCAAAGGAAAATACTACAAAGACTCAGTTCCTCAAAATGGGCACATTAGACTCAGAGGCCTTTATGTACGTCTCTTCTCAGGGACATCAGAGTGCCACACAATGTTTTACGTAAAATCTTTCATGTATTGATCTCAAAAAGTAACATACATTAGCTCTATCTCACTATTGGGTATGTGCCCTTAACATTTCCGCCATGAAAAATCATTTTGGTGTCATTTTGGAAGGTTTTCTGGTGAGTCCGTAAAAATGGCGTAAAACGCGGACAAAATTGTTCACAGCTGTGACTTTTGAGTGATAAATGCTTCAAGGGGTCTTCCCCATGCTGTTGCCATGTCATTTGAGCACTCTTCTGAGACTTTTGTGCCATTTTTAGGGTTTCTACATGCTGCCGGTGGTCATTTCACAAAAATACTCGGGTCTCCCATAGGATAACATTGGGCTCATTGCTCGGGCCGAGTACACGAGTATCTTGGGAGGCTCGGCCCGAGCTTCGAGCACCCGAGCTTTTTAGTACTCGCTCATCACTACTTATGAGGGTTGATGTCAGATGTGAATTGACAGCTGACATCAAGCCCAGGGGTTAGTAATGGATAGGTGTCTATCAGACAACCACCACAGCTGCCCAATGGAAGTCATTAATTGGGCAGTTCTGGTCTCTGCCCACATGCTGCAAGCCATAAACAGATCCCGGGGGCAGGTGAGCAGGGTTTTCCTTTTTTTTTTTTGGAGTGCACACTATATCCGATCATGCTGTTATTATCCCCAGTGCGAGTCTTTCAAACACTGCAAGTGCCTTGCACTGGGCTGAGTACCGAGTGTACCCAAGAACAGCAATACTCACATGAGTAATTTGCATACGTAAAGCACCCAAACTCTGGGTTTTTTTGGAAATTCTGTGTTCAGTACGGTCATTGAACCTCAGGTTCGCTCACCTCTAATAACAAGCTCTAATTGGCCCCAGTGCATGGGTTTCTGTTGGCTTAATCTCCAAAAATGTTCTGTGTGAACACTGTGCACCAGTTTTGTGGGCTCAATATCCAAAATTTTCAATTGCACTCCCAAGGCCCTGTTTGGCCAAGCTAACAAGCTCTAATTGGCCACCTTGCATTAGTTTCTTTGAGTTATATCTACCAAAAAGCTCTGTGTGAACACTGTGCACCAGTTTTTGTGGCCTCAATCCTTGAATTTGTTTTGCTCTGCACCAGGCACAGTGCACAGTGTGTGCAGAATCTCCTCAAAATCTATGTGTGTACACTGTGCACTATTTTTTGGGGTCTCAATCTCTGAAAAATCTTTTATTGTGCTGAACAAGGCCCTTTGTGACCAATCTAACAAGCTCTAATTGGCCACTCTGCACCAGTTCCTGTGTGCTGAAACTCCTAAAAACTCCCCAGGGCTATAGGGTACTCGGTCCCGAGCAGTGTACTTACTGGTTACATTGGACAGTTCACTGGGTGGCCATTGCCCAGTTCCGTGACCCTGGGAGTCACTGTAAAAAGGGGGTTATTTACAGGGGAATTGTTATTAACATTTTTGTCGAGACGTCACTTGCGGGTTGAAGCTATTTTAGTGGAGCCGTCGCTGCACAGTTCTCACTACTGGGGCTGGTGTTAGTGGCAGCCTGAATGTTGGGCCCTCTGCAAGTAGGCCCAGACCCCCGGGGATAGATGATGTTGGGTGCAGAAAGAATGTAGCCCACACAAGGGACTGCAGTGTAACTGGTCCCTTTTACTCAGTGTTGTCTTGGCTGGCAACCCGATGTAGGCTGGTCCTCACCACTGGTCCCCTTAGTTCCAGTGCCGGTGTGATGACCTGATGGCTTGTTTCCCCTGCACCTGTCTCTGGTTGGTGGGTCCCCATGGCTTGGAGGATCCGAGGGTCCCCTCCTGGTAGTTTCTCAGTCTTAGTCCATATAACAGGTAGCTTGAACTCTGTGGGGTCGGTTTCTCTGGTCCTGCTTCCCGGTACTCCCATTGCTAGTGTGTTCCGAACTTTAAGGTCAGTGAGGTCCTGGATGGTCCCCTCACTGTTCATATTTTATCAGGTCTTCCTGGAGCGTTTGCCTGACCTAGGGCTCTGTACCCCATTGGTGCTATGGTTCTGGGAGTACTCCACCGGCAACCACACACCTGGGCCCTCAGGTCACCGTTACACTCTCCTGTCAGTACGGTTGTGTCCGTTTCCTCTCACTTCCACTTACTTACTGTCTGACCCCTCCCCCCTGGTTGTCATCTAGTGGACTGGATCGGCTCCACCTCTAGGTATCCATCCATTGTTTCCAACCCTAGCCTGTTACCAGTTTTTGGGAATGGGGAAAAACAGGGATTAACATTGCATGGGTTGCTGTTACCAGCACTGGTCTTCTGGGTCTCTGGGGGTAGGCCCTGCATCTTTTCAGGATGCAGTACCTTGTAGCTCCTGATGGTTTTATGGGCGCTACATGCACTATTTTTGTGGGCTCAATCTCTGAATTTTTTTTATTGCACTTCATCAGGCCCTATGTGGCAATATATCAAGCTCTAACTGGCCGCTGTGCAAAAGTTACCAGTTTCTATGGGCTGCATCTCCAAAAAAACCTCTGTGTGGAGATTGTGCACCCACTTCTGTGGACTCAATCTCTGAATAAAAAGTATTACACACCACAAAACCCTGTGTAGCTAATCTAACAAGCTCCAATTGGCCACTGTGTACGAGTTTCAGTGGGCTGAATCTCCCAAAATGCTCTGTGTGGACACTGTACACCAGTTTTTGTGGGCTCAATCTCTGAAATAGATGTTATTGTACTGCACCAGGTGCTGTATAGCCAATCTATAAAAAGTAAAGATGAGTGAACCTGTGGAAGTTTGGTTCGGCTGGTGCAGCTGGACTTTTGATAAAGCTTGGTTTTAGACTCTGACTTGACCTGAACCATAATGGAAGTCAGTAATTGGGCCACTAACAAGCTCTAATTGACCACTGTGCACTAGTTTCTGTGGGCTGAATCTGCCAAAAAGCTCTGTGTGGACACTGTACACCAGTTTCTGTGGGCTCAATCTCTGAAAAAGATTTTATTGCACTGCATTAGGCAATGTTTGTCTTTTCTATAACAAGCTCTAATTGAACACTGTGCACCACTGTCTGTAGACTGAATTTCCTTTAAAAGCTCTGTGTGTATACTGTGCACCATTTTATTTGGGCTCAATCTCTGAAAATTCTTTTATTAAACAGTACCAGGCCATATGCAGCCAAACGAAAAAGCTTCATTTTGGCCACTGTGCACCAGTTTCAGTGTGCTGAATTTCCAAAAAATCTCTGTGGATACACTGTGCACTAGCTTTTGTGGACTCAGTCTATGCAAAAAAAAAATCAGGATCTATGTGGCAAATACAACAAGCTCTAACTGAACACTGCACCAGTAACCAGTCTCTCTGGGTAAATCTCCAAAAAAAGTGCGCCAGTTTTGGTGGGCTCAATCTCTGAAATATTTTTATTGCACTAACAAGGTCCTGTGTGTCTACTCTAGCAGGCTCTAATTGGCCACTGTGGACTGTTTTTCTGTGAGCTAAATCTCCCAAAAAGCTCTGTGTGGACACTGGTCACAAGTGTTTGTCCCCTCAATCTGTGAAAAGCTTTTATAGCATGCACGAGGTCCTGTGTGGCTAATCTATAACAAGCTCAAAATGCCACTGTGCACAAGTTTCTGCAGGCTGAATCTCCTAAAAAGCTTTGTGTTGTCATACGGGTAACATAGTAACAAGGAATAGGGGCTCCTAAAGTGGCCCTCAGGCTAGGGGGGCCTAACTGTCCCTTATCTCAGAGATACTTCTAAAGGTGAAGAGGTCTGGACCTCTAGCGTAGCCCTGAATCGTGATCAGCCCAAGGTCTAATACCCCCTCATCCAGAAAAACCAGGAGAGTCTCACGGGTGTGTCATGGGTGACAGACAGTCATGTGGTTTCTGGCAATAGAAGGTCACAGTGTTTGGCTGTTAAAAATGTTCCCTGGATTTCTATTGTTCCTGCTGTTCGTTTTCAATCTAATAGGTAGCTTTCCTGCTGGATTTTCACCTCTCCCCCTTTTGGACCCAGCAGGAGCTCACCTCCCACCCAGCTGCTGTTCATCAGTAATCTCTTGGTGCTTAAATACTCGTGTCTTCCCTAGATTGGTGCTGGTCATATTATTAAGTTTATTCTAGCTCTAGTTGCAAGCAGTTTGCTTGCTCTCTACTATAGTATTGTTGCTGAAGCTTTGCTGAACTTCTGAGTCATCTATGGATAAGTAGGTCATGTACGTTGTCCTACTTGTGTCTTCCTTTAGTAAATAGTGGGGTTGACAAAGATCTCATCGCACCCATTCCCTATTTAGGGTCCAGCACTAGGGATTCCTATGGTCAGATATCCGGCTCAGCGCATAGATTTGGAACCTATCTAGGGTGTTGAGGGACCCCAGGGACAAGCAGTAGGTTTAGTCAGGTGTCACCATCTCCCCTTTCTCTATATGCAGGCGTCCCCTTCCCTTACCTTTTGCTGCTCGCTTGGTACTTCCATATTCCTAGCGTGGCATTATCACCAGCAGTACAAAAAAAAAAAGTACAAAAGTGTTTTGTTTGTTTTTTTCTTTAAAAAAAGGGGGAATTCTGCCAAGCTTAGCTGTGTGAGCAAATTGTCTAAAGAAGCTGTGCTATATTCTAAATTTGTGCTCTGCTGTTACACTTTGGCAGTCTTGACTGTGTGGGGAACTAAGAATACGACTATATAGGGGACATTTCTTAAGCTTTTGCTCTGTGTTGGAACTCTGGCAATCTTGGGTGAGTGGGTCAACTCTCAAAACTGCCTCTGAAAGGGGATTTTTGAATTTTTTTTCTCTATGGTTAAACTCTGCCAATGTTGTATGTCTTCTGCTACTGATGTGTGTCGCCCCTGAGGCTTCCGTCGCCACAGAGACATTGCACCCCAGCCAGAGGTGTGATGTCCCATCCTGGGTAAGGAAAGGGGTACATGCCAGTTCCCAGGTAAACCTGCACTACACCCATTGGTAGGCACACACAGGGACAGGGGACTGGGGCAGCATCCCTCGTGGCTGGCTCGCCTCGGAGGGCCGGTAAGTCCCATCCCCTTTCCTATAGGGTGGTAGCTTAGCAACTGGGGAGGTGGGAGGAGCCAGCCAAGAGAAGAGTAGTAAGGAAGGTCAAGTTAGTTTCAGTTTACCTCAGAGAGTGAGGGAGTGAGGAGCCAGTATGTAGCTGTGAAAGAAAAAGGAGCTCTGTGAGTTCAGAGTGTCCGCAACAGAGAAAGAAAGCAACAGAGAGAGAAAGCTCTAGTCAGTCAGGAGCTAAAGAGAAGAAAGTGACGCTTCCTGGTGAAGATCCTGGGACTCCGAGGGTCCAGGTGACACCAAGCAGGGAACGAAAGGATTCCAGGGCCACAGATAGCTTTTCAGCTGGTGGCCTGTTCCACAGGAACATCGGTGGAGGGATCAAGCGGCATCCAGGGGATGGTCCCTAGTCACTGGAGGAGGAGAAGTCAACTCCAAAAGCTAGAAACCGAGGTCCAGGGAAGCTGCATGCTCCCCGGACCACAGCCCACAGCAGAACCTCTAGAAAAGGGGCAAATAACCGACAGGCGAGCTCCCAGCCCGGAGGCTGCAGTGGAGGACGAGCCAGGTTCAGCCAACAAGGGCAAGGCTTGAGAAGTCAGCTGAGAAAGGAACACATAGAGGGGTGCACTGGCATTTATTCCCAGATCTACCCGGGATCGGCGGAGGTCCCTGACGGTGGTCCCAGCAGTCTAAAGGCTCCTGCCAGCCATAACCAAGAACTGTGAGTAAAGACCTTGAAACTGCACCCCTGGTGTTGCCTCCATTATTTCGCCTGCATAGACTTCCATCACTGCATAGACTTCCATTAACACCAACTGTTGCCCCGGGGCACTGCTCCACCTGTGGGGAGCAGTACCACCATAGCTGCCAGTCCATCGGCCCCGGAGGCCTCATACAGCAGCGGCGGCTTAATAGCCACAAACCACAGGTGGCGTCTTGACAACCATAAACTTTATTCACCAGCCATATTTAATTGACACCCACCAGGGTCACGGAGTCGGGCCCCGCCACCACTGACGTTCCCCGGACTAGTCTGGCCCGGCACCGGGTGTCCCATAGCCCTGGGGTGGGTGAGTCAGATGCAGGAGGAATTACTGCAAGGAGATGACATGGTTGATCTGTTCCTGCAACAGTCCCAAATGAAACATCTTTCTTTGGTGCACCTAGAACATCCAGTACCACCATCTGATATGCTCCGTATTAGCAGGAGGCAGCGTTTTTACAACATGGTGGAAGAGTAAGTGTTCACATGTCTCCAAGTTCTAAGTGATGGGTCTTCCAAATTTTGATCCAGTTCCTTTACTTTGGCTTCAACCAGCTCCCATTTTCAATATGGCCCTAGTACCGATGACAAACAAAATAGAAATTGAGTCCTATTCCATCATTCCTTGCTGTATTACTTAGCTGTGGCTGCTTGCTTTGAACTAAATGGTTCAGTCCCCCAGGGTGACACTCAGTTAACAGCATCATGTAGGCGCCTAAAGACAAAGTGGTTGAGACTGACGGTAGCAAAGCTAGCTGGTCAACCTCCAGCTCAATCCCAAATCTAACTACAAGCTTTTTAACTTCAGCAGATATAGTGTACGCAACAGGAGATGAACACTAGGCCCTGTAGGGGTAACTTGGAAAACAGGCTCTCTATGGGCCTTTTTTTAATCATTGTTGGTCTGTGGGGGTACCCTTCCAAAATTAGCTTTTATTTTTGAAATGTGAAAACATGCTCTGTACAGTGTAATGTAATGTGGGCTGCGCCTTAGGCTAAAACCATTTTTGTGTATGTCCTAACACCACCAAAGATTGGTGCTCGTTTCTCTGTCCATGTTGCCTCCTCCTACTACTATGGTCCATCCACCTCCTTCTCATTCCGGTCAGCATAATGCCTGCACCACCAAACTCAGCACAGCCAGGAGAAACAACAGCAGGCTGTTCTGAGAGTCAGCTCTTTGGGGTTGAAACCCCCCACCTCAAAAGGAGCTGTGGACGAACTCCATATGGGTCTTTTTAAAATTGGTGCTTTATGAGGCAACGTTTCCTATCTTGATTGTGTTGGTGAACTTGGAAAACAGGCTAAACAGGGGACATTTCTAAACTTGTTACAATGTGTGAGAACTCTGGCAATCTTGGCTGTGTTGGTGAACTTGGAATGCAGGCTATATAGAGGACATTTCTTAATCTCTATATGAGAACTCTGCTAAGCTTAGCTGTGTAAGCCAACTCTTTAAAGAGGCTCTCTTGGGACCTATATTTTAAATGTTTGCTCTGTGGTTAAACTCTGCCAATCTTGGCTGTGTGGATGAACTGGGAAAACAGGAAATATAGGGGGTATTTGTTTAACTTCTTGCTCCGTGGAGGAACTCTGCCACTCTTTTAAGCTGGCCCAGGAGACCTGTTGAATGTTTTGGATAAAGCTTCTGAAATCTTCTAAAAGCTACAATTTAACATACTATAAAATTGTAGTTTTACACACCCAGCCATTTTGTGTCTACAGAGCTCACACAAAATAATGTGTCACAATGATTATACACTACATAAAACGTTGTGAGTGCTCTGATCCTTTAGTAAAGTGTTACTCCCTTTGATCCGTCATCTTTTTTTCTCTGACATATAAGCAACAAAATATGGTTAGGATGGAAGGGAATAACACATGACAGAAAGATCGGACCACAAAGGCTTTTGTAATCTGTAAACAAGGAGACATATAGTTTTACAAAGATCATTTATAATTTATTTTGCTTGCATTTGAACAATACAATATAGTAAAAGTATAAACATATGACAGATATTTTGCCATAAAGAACTATTTTGAGTTGAATGTCACACAAAAAAAATAACAATGTAAGTTTTTGTTATATTTAGCCTGGTATTATTAAAAGGGAGCTTGTATGATTTTATATTTTACAGGTGTACTCCAAGAAATGTAAAAAAATAAATAACTAAAATAAATAAAGTACATTTAAATATTACAAATTTAACTAAATACATTTATTTAGCAAAAATGTAGCAAAAAGGTCATTTTTAGTTAGTGCCCTAGCAGGATATCAAATATGTTAGCTTCCAGCAGTCCCACATCTTAGGATAGACTGCGTAAAGACGTCTGCAGGAGACAGACATTGAGTGAGTGCAGTGTCCTGTCAGTATGGTAAACCAACCAAAAGTGGATCAGTTTAGAAGTACAATCCAACACAAAGTACAAATAAATAAATTCTAAAACTTTACATTTTATTTCATAGCATTAAAACTGGGACGTAATCCCTTAAAAAACCACAACAAATCACATTAACAATTAATTATTGCGGTAAAAATAGTAGCAGGGAGAGCTGGCCCTAAAAGACCCTGTTTCTCACTCCTACCAAGCCGTGGAGGTCAGCACCCTAGTCCTGTGCAAATTGCGGCCCCACTCACCAACGACTGACCCAAATGGTCCTACAGTGCCCTAGTAGTAGATGTAGGGGATAGAAAATACCACACTAAAAAACACCACACACATTCCTCTGTTCTCCGAACCTCACAGGACACACAGAAGACAGATTGTGTAGTTTATTCCAGTAGCTACATGCCATCCTCCTGCCAATAAACCAGTCAGGCTGATGGGATAAATGTTCAATTTCTGTGAGCTGAAAAGGTTATGTTCTGCTTTAGTCTGCACTCTGCTTCCCCACTTGTCCTGTCAGGTGTGGTCAACAGAGGAATGCGAAATGATGATACATTTCAAGTAGCTGCCCTCTCCCGATGTCTGTCTCCAGCAGACGTCTTTATGCAGTCCGTTATAAGATGTGAGATGGCTGGGAAACTGCTGGGAGCTGTCAAATCCTAATGCTAACTAAAGGTTCCTTTTTTGCTATATTTTTGCTAAATAAAGGTATTTAGTAAGATTTGAAATTTTTAAATGTACTTTATTTTAAAAATTTATTTTTATTACATTTCTTGCAATACCCTTTTAAGGCGTCAGGAGTAGAGTTGAGCGCGGTTCGCGGTTCGAGGTTCTCCAGTTCGCGGCTCGAGTGATTTTGGGGGCTGTTCTAGATAGAACTAGAACTCGAGCTTTTTGCTAAAGCTCGATAGTTCTAGATACGTTCGAGAACGGTTGTAGCAGCAAAAAGCAGGGCTTTTTACAGCTACAGTGTGCAGGAGCCATCGCTGGCAGCCTGCCAGAAGCTGGTAACCAAGATAAACATCGGGTATCCAAGCAAAGCACTTTGGTTAGTAACCCGATGTTTATCCTAGTTACGTGCAGGAAGCCCACACTTCCCCGCTCAGCTCGCTCGCTAATTGGTCACTGGTCACAGTGGTTAAAGAGGGAATGTATTGGGGAGTATTTTTTCAAATAAAAATGTGTTTGTCGTCTTTTTTTTTTTATTACTGACTGGGTTGGTGATGTCGGGTATCTGATAGACGCCTGACCTCACCAACCCCAGGGCTTGATGCCAGGTGACATTACACATCTGGTATTAACCCCATATATTACCCCGTTTGCCACCGCACCAGGGCGCGGGATGAGCTGGGGCGAAGCACCAGGATTGGCACATCTAATAGATGCGCCACTTCTGGGGCGGCTGCGGCCTGCTATTTTTTGGCTGGGGAGAGTCCAATAACCATGGACCTCCCTAGTCTGAGAATATCAGACCCCAGCTGTCTGCTTTACGTTGGCTGGTGATCCAATTTTGGGGGGACCCCTACGTGTTTTTTTTTTTTAATTATTTATTTAATTTAAAATAACAGCGTGGGGTTCCCTCAGTTTTGGATTACCAGCCAAGGTGAGGTTGCCAGCTGTGGTCTGCAGGCTGCAGCCATCTGCTTTACCCTAGCTGGCTACAAAAATAGGGGGAAAATCTCCGGGGTTTCAGGGCTAGCTGAGACCCTGGAGATCATGATTCAGGATGGTTTTTCCGGTCCCCGCTCACGTGATCACAGGTATACACCGTACACCGATGATCACGTTACAGTAAATGACAGCGCCGGTAAAAAATTATTTATCTCCCATCTGGCATGAACAAACATGATAAATCTCCTCCCCGGTCCCCCGGTGTCGCCAAAGTGCCCCCCCTGATGCCCTCCCAGAAATCCAAGATGGACGCGCGCACAGCAGCGCACCGGCCGCATTCACCCTACTCCTCTGATTTCTGTCGCATGTGCCATGACACATGCGACAGAAAACTCCTCCCCAGGCCCTGCCAGGTCACCCCCTATAACCCCACCGGTGTTCCCCGGTGTCCCACGGTACCTGTGCAGCGTTGATCCCCCCACGGCCCTCTCCTTCACAATAGACGCTGCCGCATGCACAGAGCGGCTGTCAGCTCAGCTTCCTGTGTTCAGACACAGTGAGTGGTGGTTATGCATCTGTAAGCTAAATGGGCGGCACGGTGGCTCAGTGGTTAGCACTGCAGTCTTGCAGCGCTGAGGTCCTGGGTAAAATTCTCACCAAGGGCACCATCTGCAAGGAGTTTGTATGTTCTCCCCGTGTTTGCGTGGGTTTCCTCCGGGTACTCTGGTTTCCTCCCACACTCCAAAGACATACAGTGCTATGGAATTAATAACGCTATATAAATGAATAAATTATTATTATTACTGCAATGCCCTGCTCATGAGGTAAGGAACATAATTGATCAGGAGAGCTATATACTACATTTCCAAATGGAGGGATTTGCTTTTATAGTTTACCTGCTGAACGACTACCAAACATGAGAGTCCGTTATACGCCACAAGAAAACACATCTAAATATTGAGCTCTGTTGTTAAGTATTCATTCAGCTGGATAACTGGACTTAAAGGGGTATTCCATCTCCAAGATCCTATCCCCAATATATAGTAGGTGGAATAGCAATAATATCAGCAAATACCAATATTTGGAAATGTAGAATAGTTCTCCTGATTAGGCATGCCCTTACCTCATGAGCAGGGCATTGCAGCTTTGGTAGCAACCATTACGACATGGACTCTGCTGCTGTGGACCCGGGGAGAGTGAGTGCAGATTCATTGCACCCACACTCCTCACATGAAGGGTCCGCACTCCTAGAAAATGGGGGATACGCTCCCTGAGTGTCTCCCCCCCATATTCTAGACGGTCCAGAGTCGTCGTGGGACCCCTTTATTTTTTTTCTTACAATAAATTGGTGAAAGAGGAAATGTTTTGGGGACTGTTTTTTCAAATAAATTTCTTTTGTCGATTTTTTTTTTGTTAGTACTGACAGTTTAAGATGTTGGGTATCTAATAGATGCCATGACATCACAAACTGCTGGGCTTGATCTCAGGTGACTTTACAGCTAATATCAACCCGATTTATTACCCCGTTTGCCACTGCACCAGGGCACGGGATGAGCTGGGGTGAAGCACCAGGATTGGCGCATCTAGTGGATGCGCCACGTCTGGGGTGCCTGCGGCCTGCTATTTTTAGGCTGTGAAGGCCCAATAACTATGGACCTTCCCACCCTGAGAATACCAGACCACAGCTGTCCGCTTTACCTTGGCTGGTGATCCAATTTGGGGGGGACCCTACTTTTATTGTGTAATTATTAATATTTATAAAATAAATATAAAAAAAGAGCCTGGGGGGACCTCCACATTGGATCCCCAACCACGGTAAAGCTGCCAGCTGTGGTTTTCAGGCTACAGCCGTCTGCTTTACCCTAGCTGGCTATCAAAAATGGGGGGACCCAACGTCATTTTTTTTTTAACTATTTTTGAAATAGAAAAAATTAATGGGCTTCCCTGTATTTTGATTGCCAACCAAGGTAACGGCAGGCAGATGGGGGTGGCAACCCATAGCTGTCTGCTTTATCTGCGCTGAGAATCAAAAATACCACGGAGCGCTATGTCATTTTTTTTAAAGATTTATTTTTACAGCACTGTGATGTCCAGCAATCAAAATACAGGAAAACCCATTTTGTATTTAGTTATTTAAATAAATAATTTAAAAAAATATATATGGGCTCCCGCTGCATTTTTTGTATTGCTAGCTAAGGGTAATCCAAGCAGCTACTGGCTGCTAACCCCCACTGCTTGGTGTTACCTTCACTGGCAATGGAAAATCCAGGAAAGCATTTTTTATTTTTTTTGCCAAAAAACTACAAAATAAGGACGTGAGCTTCGCCATATTTTTGCATGCTAGCCAGGAATAGCAGGCAGGTATTGGAAGAGTTGGATCCAATCCCCAGCTGCCTAGTTGTACCTGGCTGGATACAAAAATGGGGCGAAGCCTACGTCATTTGTTTTCTAATTATTTCATGAAATTCATGAAATAATAAAAAAAGGGCTTCCCTTTATTTTTGGTTCCCAGCCGGGTACAAATAGGCAACTGGGGGTTGGGGGCAGCCGTAACTGTCTGCTGTACCTGGCTAGCATACAAAAATATGGCGAAGCCCACATAATTTTTTCAGGGGGCAAAAAACTTCTGCATACAGTCCTGGATGGAGTATGCTGAGCCTTGTAGTTCTGCAGCTGCTGTTTGTCTGTATGGAGAAGAGCAGACAGCAGCTGCAGAACTACAAGGCTCAGCATACTCCATCCAGGACTGTATGCAGAAGATTTTTGCCCACGAAAAAAATGACGTGGGCTTCACCATATTTTTGTATGCTAGCCAGGTACAGCAGGCAGCCACGGGCTGCCTCCAACCCCCAGTTGCCTATTTGTACCCGGCTGGGAACCAAAAATATAGGGAAGCCCGTTTTTTTTAATTATTTCACTTATTTCATGAAATAATTAAAAAACAAATGACGTGGGCTTCGCCCCATTTTTGTGTCCAGCCGGGTACAATTAGGCAGTTGGGGATTGGAATCTGCAGCACAGGTTAGCCCGAGGTTTCTGGGCGCCTCTGCTGCGAATTGCAGTCCGCAGCCGCCCCAGAAAATGGCGCTTTCATAGAAGCGCCATCATCTGGCGCTGTATCCAACTCTTCCAACAGCCCTGAAGCCGGGTGGCTTGTTGGGTAATAATGAGTTAATACTAGCTTTGTTTTACTAGCTAGTATTAAGCCAGAGATTCTAAATGTCAGGCACGTTTGACCCGGCCATTAAGAATCTCCAATAAAGGGTTAAAAAAAAGACACCACACAGAGAAAAAATACTTTAATAGAAATAAATACACAGACACATTAGAGACTCCATCTTTATTACCCCCTGTCAGCCCTCCACGGTCCATGGTCTTCTGTCTTTCTCGTTCAACAAATGCAGCTCTGCTCCATCACTGCTGCATGGGGGAAGACGCTGCTGCTCCCTGTGCAGCATTCACTCCGTGAAGGCTGCACGGGAAGCAGCGTGCAGTCTTCACTCCGTGAGTGATCAGTGCTGCTGGCTGTCAGCGGTAACGCTGACAGACGCGTTACCATAGCAACGGTGCTCCCGGAGCCGCGGTTAGCGGTGACGTCACCGCTAACTGCGTTGCTATGGAAACGGTGATCTCCGTTAATGACCGGCTGTGTCAGTCGGTCCCTAACGGAATGGGGAGTCGACCGTGTGCTAGAGCATGTCGCCGGTACACGGCGATGCACAAATGTGCACCGTGTACCGGAGAGATGCACTCGCAGGTCCTACATGACGCGTCATAGTCATGTGACCAGTCTGTAGCCAATGAGATAATAGCCACGTGACTGGTCACATGGCTATTTTGACGTTACGATAGGTCCTGCATCACTGCTGGCAGTGCTGGTCACCGGGAGAATTCAGCGATCATCGGATGGAATAGGGGCAGGAGACAGAGTGCAGGAGGGATCGCGGGGACCGGTACGTGTTATGGCAATGTTTATTAACTGTTTGTGTACATTTATCATGCATTTTTATGTGTTTGTGATTGCCTCCCATTATATCCTATTGGTTCGAGTTTGGTTCGTCGAACGTTCGACGAACCGAACTCGAACGAGACCTCCGTTTAGCAAACCGAACTCGAGCCGAACCACGGCCAGTTCGCTCATCTCTAGTCAGGAGGTCAGAGTGCACATGAACCCAATGCAGAACAGGAAAGGAAAGCAAGAAGCAGTAAGTAAAACTGCCCAAAATATGGAAAGTACCATTTTTTATTGTGTAACCAGTAACCACCAGTTGTAAGCGCTTAAAACAATACTGCATTGTATTATTATTTAATCAATCACCTAAAAAAAAATAAAAAAAAATAGAATTGAGCCAAAAGATTTGCAGGACACTGGTTTGGTGTCGATGAAGGCAGTGCATGGCAGCCAGACCAGGGCTCTTATGACACCATGTGACTAGGCCTGGCGTGGTGTCATGGTGGACTAGTAATTGGAAGAATTGCCCAGGATGCTGGCATTAAAGCACTGTTGGATGAAGTTAACACTGCCTTGGTACAGCTTCCATGGAGTACCATCTGTTGCTCCCTTGTTTAGTTTTCTGTGGTCATTCATCACTATGGGGAAATTCTGTGGTTTTCACACATCGCACTGTATCCAATAAATGTCTGCATTGGCCCCATATCAACACACAATATCCTTGCTGAAAACCAGTAAAAAGATATTGGTGGGAACCAGGAAAGACTAGGCACAGTAATAGCTGTTTTTTCACACCATAAGACAAAAACATTTAACATCACAAAGGCTACTTATGATGAGTGAGCAGTAAAGTGCTCTGTACTCGAATTGAGCAAATCTGAATGCTCGGGTGCTCGTCCAGAGTAACGGGTATAATGGAAGTCAATGGAAAACTCGAGCATATTTCTGGCAGACCCCCAGGAGGTCGGAGGGAGCATGAAAATAGCTGAAATTGATTTGAAAAAGCACTCAAATGTAATAGGAACAAAATAGGAAAGATGACTGGAGCAATCTCAAATCTCTGACTCCCAGGACGCTGCTGGAAACAATGTTGTCAGAGTATTATATCACTTTTACAGACTGACAATAAAACATTCCAAACTGAAAATAAAATATGAGATTATCATCTCCTTGACCTACTCGCTATTCAGGGCATGTTCAGTGTCAGTGAGGGCCTAGGCACATGATGGCACATGGGTGAAGAAGCCAGGAGTGCAGGGATCAGCCACAGCTGAGTGTAAGGTAATGACCCCTCTCCCTATCGCCAGGGCCTTCCATAACATCTTCTCCAGTTGTGTTGTGCCACACGCTGCCGGTCCCCTCATTCCTATCGTGACAACTGGCCACATGAGTCCCACCACTCATAAATAAAAAAATGTTTTGCGGCCCTACTCATTGTGTGATCCAAGGTGTATTTGAGTGCCTCCTATTTTTTTTAAAACCCTTCTACATAGTGAATACTCTTTACCAGTGTATAAGTCTCACTCCTTCCAAATGGGAAAAAAACATTTTTTGAGGCCATCCGCTATGAGTATTCCAGGATGGATTGCAATCCCTCTTTTCAATTATTGATAGGTCCTGCACATAGTGCATAGGCTTCAGCTGTCTAGAAGTCAAATTCCTTTCAATTAGGAAAAAAGTCAGAAATATCATGCACATGATTCCTTTTTCTTTTCTGACTAAAATGGAAAATTATTGCATTTTTGAATGAATGAGCAAGTCAATTCTTTCACCATTTTTTGCAGAGTTTTTTCACCATTGAAAGCAGTGAGAGTACAAAAATGCAGCAAAAATGCTATGTGTGAACATAGCCTAAGGGGTGAAGGAAGCATTTTTTTTTCTTTTGAAATGTGCCTTAAATTCAAGTCATTATACAAGATAGAATGTTTCCTAACATGGATTATAGAGGAAAAAATGTTCCCTTTCATTTGGTATGTTTTTTATTTTCAGTCCGTGAAAGTGACATAATACTCTAACAACATTGTTAAGAGAAGCGATCTGGGAGTCATAAATGTGTCCAGGCATCCTTCAGGTGCTGTTTCCATTCAATTTAGGCACTTTTTCCATCCATGTCAGCAATTTAACTAACCCCCCTAAATTTCCAAGGAGGGTCTGCCAGAAAAAATGCTCTAGTTTCCTATTGACTTTCATTATACTAATTACTCGAGATGAGCACCCAAGCTTTCCAATTTGCTCAATTCAAGTACCGAGCATTCGAACATTTTAGTGCGTACTCATCACTAGTAATAATCTCATAATAAAGCCCCTACAACCCTCCCCTTTCCCTAAAAAGTAAGTTTGGATAAGCCAGAATCAGTGTCTGGAAGAAGGGGGATTTTATAATGACATTATTAGATGTAGTGCATATTATGACAGATTTGCATAACCTTCACTACATGTAATAATTCCATAATAAACCCCCTACCCACATGGTAGTCTTGACATAAACTACTTTACATTTCATAATCTATGGATTTTATTATAAGATTATTAAAGTGAATCAATCACCAGAAATTTCCTATATAACCTAAAGCTAGTGCTATACTGGCACTATCAGGCTGATTCTATACATACCTTTAGTTGTCAGTTAGGATGTTTAAGTTTTGAAACACAAGCAAGTAAAGTTTGTAAAATCAGCAGCTTGTTGAGTGACAGCAGCTGACAATCAGCTGATAGCTGGGTGGATATTCATAGTTATCCCCTCCCCCTGTTACTTATGATAATTCTATTATACAATCGTTTTACTTTGTGACTAAAAGGACCTGTGCTGATGTCATACCCTTGTGATCAGAAAGGGCAGGTCCTCAGCCAACAGAAAAATGTTGCTTCCTGGTATAAGCTATGTTGGCTGAGGCCCCGCTCCTTCTGATCACATGGGTATGACATCAGCACAAGTCCTTTTAGTCACAAAGTAATACAATTGTATAATAGATATAGCATAAGTAACAGGGGAAGGGGATACATTTGAATACTCACCCCAGTTATGAGCTGCTGCAGCTGCTGTGACTCAACAAGCTACTGATTTTACAAACTTTACTTTCTTGTGTTAAAAAAACTATACATCCGAGATGACCACTAAAGGTATGTATAGAATCAGCCTGATAGTGCCAGTATAGCACTGGCTTAGGTTATATGGGAAAATCCTGGTTATTTGTGCGCTTTAAGTGTAGTTCAGTTTATGACTTGATTACTGTATTGGGCTAATACTAGAAAAAATGTATGAGAAAGGGGGTGTTGTGAGATTATTATTTCAGGTTGGGATTTTATTATTGTTTATAAGAATATTAAATGCAGTTTAAAGGTGGTGGGTTGGAAGCATATTATGATGGATGATTATTATCATGGTTGCAATCTTACTTAGTCGACCCTAGAGAGTAAGAGTGATGTGCAGTAAATAATCATACATCAAAAACACAATCTCTTAAGGTGAATTTACAATGAAAGATTACAGTAAACAAGCTTTCATATGGATGCTTGTTTCTCAATAATTGTGCAGTGTAAGCAGGCTTAAAATCACTTAATGAGTAAGCAAAATGCTTGATTGGGGGAAATGATTTCTTAGTTTGTACAAAAAACCATTGTTTTGGCCGCACATCCTGTGCATGCAGGACCTGTGCTGACAAGAACAATGGCAGCCTATGCGCACTGAGTGATCTATTACTGATCATTTTCTACACATAACTGAATCAAGGTTGACCCGTGTACACCGGCTATTCAATCACTGCAAATCGGTAAATATTTACTAATATGCAGTAGTTTATCACCATAAAATCAGTAAATGTACTGCAATTGGTTAAAGGTGGGTCTTCAGTAGATGAAGAAAGCCTTTAAATGACTGTCAATCTGCAGCATGTTTGTTAATTGGAGGTTGTTTAATAGCCAATAATAGTCCTGAAATTGTTCTGTTTACAAAAAATGATGGAATGCTAAGAACAATTGGTAAGCAAGCTTTAAAATTATTTTGCTCAACTGCTCAACGAGTGAGCCTTTTCTCATTCATCTGGTGATTGGTAGCCTGTTTCCATTTCAATATTATTGGGAAAAATATAAGTGTAAATCCACCATAAAAATATGTGATGAATAACACTGCAGAGACCCAAGAGGAAGTTGAAGGTAATGCGGTGGAGACCCTAGAGACAGATGAAGCTGCAAAGTGGAAAGAGCCACTGAGGAAGTGAAGTCTTGAACAGGGGTCTCATCAGGAGCTTTGAGCTCAATTGAATCTGCTTATAAGGCCAAGACTGAAGACATAGAAATTGACTTAGCTCTGAAGTGTGAGAAGCCAGAAGTCATAGGTGAAGAGAAACCTAAAGGTTCTGATGCTGCAGGAAAACCTGAAGAGACTGCAACTCAAGTGGTAGAACATATGGTAAGAAAAAAAGAGGAAGATGGATTTGAAATACCCAATGATGGTTATGAAGGTGAAGAAATCCGCACAGTCTTTATCTGTATGGTGGAGGTGCCCGAAGACTTGAGATTAGTCTGCACCAGTGAGATGGTGTATGAAAGATTTAAGAAAGCCATACGAACATGTAAGATGTATTTTGCCCCAGGGGTTAATTGATTGGTAGTATTGTCGGCAAGTGAAGCCACAGAGAAGCGGGTGGTATCCTAAGCGACATGTACCTACAATTTGTTTGTACGAAGTGGATGATCATGTTAAGGAATGAAGAAGCTGCTAGCCACTTAAAGTGTATGAAGCAGCTGACTGCAGCATTTCAGGAAGTGATAGTAGTGAGAAGGGATTTAATAAGACTCGCAGTATGTACACTCAGAAGTAATGTTCAGCAAGCTAGAAAAATTCAGGGTATCACAGCAATAAAATTTGAAGATGAGAATGGAACATTTCAAATTTGTGGAGAGACTGTGGAAGCAGTGAAGAAAGCTCGGACTTTGTTGGAGTTCATGGAATATTTTATACAGGTGCTCAGAATCTTGAGGAGAAAATTATTGAAAGAAATGGAAAGGTCATGCAGGAAATTGTGGATAAGTCTGAAGTAGCAAGAGTGAAAATTGATCATGGTAATGAAGCCAAGATACCTGGTGAAGTTGATATCATTCCATTTGTTGTTGTGGGAACAAAAGAGAGTATTGAAAATGTAAAGGTTCATCTAAAATATCACTATGCATGCCTAGAAGAAGTAAATAGTTAAGAATTGAAAGTCTTCCAATCAAGGATCAGCTTTGTCAAGTTGGTATGAGGTGGAAACCGCTTTCGGGGGCAGGGCTCAGAGAAGCAGAAGTGTGGTCAACCTGATAAACGTGTTGCCCTGTATGTTATGGGAAGTAGGTCCTACAGTGAAAGGAGCTGAGATCATAGAGGCTCCAAGGTCTCTGAAACAGAATCCGACAGAAAGAATGAATGGAGGGACTAGTCTCTAGCTAAGGTTTGTGGTAGGAAAAAGCGCCAACAGAGAGACAACTGAAGACACCGTGGAAGAAGAGGCTATTTCAGATCTGCACAGCAAGCATGCAGAGGATCTAGAAATGACAAATCTTCTGTTAGCTCGATGCTGAATAACCCAGATAGTAATGACAGTAGAATTCTTGATCTTGATAACCCAAGAACCGACCAGACAGCAGATTTGACTGCAAGAGAATCTCAATGCTACTCTAACCATAGGAGATGGTAACAGTTGGAGTGGTCTGACAAAGGTGCTTACTAGAGATGGGCAAATAGTCAAATATTTGGGTTTGGATTCTTCTTGCTGAATATTTTCTATTATTCTTCTATTCGTACTGAATAATGAAGCTAATGCAAGTTAATGGGAAATGCAAAAGATTTTCTGGGGGACCTGGGAAGTAGGTCTAGGAGGACTGTAAAAACAATGCATTGGACGGAAAAATTCTGAAACTGAATAGAAACAACATGGGGAAGGTGTCTAATGCAATTCTGACTCACAGCTGGTTTCTGGGAATAAAGTGCTCAGAGTATTAAGAGTATATAAGCAGAAAAATTATACTTACTGAGCTTCCCAACTGCTTCCTGGTCCGCTCATTAAAATTCATGAACTGTTTCACCTGTCCACCATTTTAACAGTGTCTGTGATTGATTTTATTCCAGCTTCCCTGCCCACCCAATGTGCCAGCATCTATCATTGGTTGCCCTCACACTATCTGTCTGGGTCCCAGAAATGGAGTATAAAAATAAATAAATAATTGGAAAAAATGGAACAGAGCTCCCCGTATTTTGATAACCAGTGCAGATAAAGCAGACAGCTACAAGCTGCAGTCTCCAGCTATGTAGGCTATATTGGTTTTGTATCAAAATACAAGGGACCCCATGCATTTTTTAAAAATTATTATTTAAATAAATAATTTTAAAAAACGTTGTGAGGTCCCCCCTATTTTGATACCCAGCCAAGATATAGCAGACAGCTGGGGTAATCTCAGGCTGGGGAGACCTATGGTTATT
The DNA here is from genome assembly GCF_048569485.1 of Anomaloglossus baeobatrachus. Taxonomy (NCBI): domain Eukaryota; kingdom Metazoa; phylum Chordata; class Amphibia; order Anura; family Aromobatidae; genus Anomaloglossus; species Anomaloglossus baeobatrachus. Next base: position 108,200,111 of record NC_134355.1, on the reverse strand, counting down.
TAGCCCTCCACAGCCTAAGAATAGCAGCCTTCAGTCACCCGAGATTTGGCGCATCTATTAGATGCGTCAATTCTGGCTCACTCCAATTGCCCTGGCGTGGTGGCAATCAGGGTAAAAAATCACAGCTGCCACAAAGCCCTGAATTAGTAATGGGTAGGGAGTCTATGAGACACCCCATTACTAATTGTGTAAGTAAAAATAAATAAACACAAAACACAAAAAAATCCATATTTAAAAAAAAACAAAAAAACAATTTATTAACCCTTAAAACACCCCTACAGCTCCAACCTAATCTACACGATGTCCCACGGCGATCCCAGCTTTGTTACATCCTGAAGTCACTAAACAAGAAAGGCCTATCAATGTAAATGTCTGGCAGTAAATCCAACAATCAACACAAGTCTCCAGGAGTAAACTCAAATACCTAGAAAACCAACTAAACTGGTGTATGTGATAAAATTTCAACTTTATTAACATGTAAACAACCTTTAAAAAACAATAAAACAGAGGATAATACACACAATGATAAGAGGGTAGTCTGTATGTGGAAAATAAATATATACAATCCTATACTGTACAAATCTACCCTTAATGGGTCAAAATGATAATGTATATGTACAAGAATAATTTCAGAAAATTCTATATTGTATAGAATATATTGTATACACAATATAGAATTTTCTGAAATTATATTGGTACATATACCAGTACCCTCTTATTACAGTCATATGAAAACGTTTGGGCACCCCTTTTAATGTTAACCTTTTTTCTTTATAACAATTTGGGTTTTTGCAACAGCTATTTCAGTTTCATATATCTAATAACTGATGGACTGAGTAATATTTCTGGATTGAAATGAGGTTTATTGTACTAACAGAAAATGTGCAATCCGCATTTAAACAAAATTTTACCGGTGCAAAAGTATAGGCACCCTTATCAATTTCTTGATTTGAACACTCCTAACTACTTTTTACTGACTTACTAAAGCACTAAATTGGTTTTGTAACCTCATTGAGCTTTCAACTTCATAGACAGGTGTATCCAAACATGAGAAAAGGTATTTAAGGTGGCCACTTGCAAGTAGTTCTCCTATTTGAATCCCGTATGAAGAGTGGCATCATGGGCTCCTAAAAACAACTCTCAAATGATCTTAAAACAAAGATTATTCAACATAGTTGTTCAGGGGAAGGATACAAAAAGTTGTCTCAGAGATTTAAACTTTCAGTTTCCACTGTGAGGAACATAGTAAGGAAATGGAAGAACACAGGTACAGTTCTTGTTAAGCCCAGAAGTGGCAGGCCAAGCAAAATATCAGAAAGTCAGAGAAGAAGAATGGTGAGAACAGTCAAGGACAATCTACAGACCACCTCCAAAGACCTGCAGCATCATCTTGCTGCAGATGGTGTCAATGTGCATCGGTCACCAATACAGCGCACGTTGCACAAGGAGAAGCTGTATGGGAGACTGATGCGAAAGAAGCCGTTTCTGAAAGCAATCCACAAACAGAGTCGCCTGAGGTATGCAAAAGCACATTTGGACATCCAGTTACATTTTGGAAGAAGGTCCTGTGGACTAATGAAACAAAGATTGAGTTGTTTGGTCATACAAAAAGGCGTTATACATGGAGGCAAAAAAACACGGCATTCCAAGAAAAGCACTTGTTACCCACAGTAAAATTTGGTGGAGGTTCAATCATGCTTTGGGGCTGTGTGGCCAATGCCGGCACTGGGAATATCGTTAAAGTTGAGGGTCGCAACTCAGTATCAGCAGATTCTTGACAATAATGTGCAAGAATCAGTGACGAAGTTGAAGTTACGCAGGGGGTGGATATTTCAGCAAGACAATGAATCAATACACCGCTCCAAATCTACTCAGGCATTCATGCAGAGGAACAATTACAATGTTCTGGAATGGCCATCCCAGTCCCCAGACCTGAATATCATTGAAAATCTGTGGGATGATTTGAAGCGTGCTGTCCATGTTCGGCGACCATCAAACTTAACTGAACTGGAATTGTTTTGTAAACAGGAATGGTCAAATATACCTTCATCCAGGATCCAGGAACTCATTAAAAGATACAGGAAGCGACTAGAGGCTGTTATTTTTGCAAAAGGAGGATCTACAAAATATTAATGTCACTTTTATGTTGAGGTGCCCATACTTTTGCACCGGTCAAATTTTGTTTAAATGCGGATTGCACATTTTCTGTTAGTACAATAAACCTCATTTCAATCCAGAAATATTACTCAGTCCATCAGTTATTAGATATATGAAACTGAAATAGCTGTTGCAAAAACCCAAATTGTTATAAAGAAAAAAGGTTAACATTTAAAGGGGTGCCCAAACTTTTTCATATGACTGTATGTGTATTCTCCTCTGTTTTATTGTTTTTAACGCTTGTTTATGTGTTAATAAAGTTGAAATGTTATCATATACAACAGTTTAGTTGGTTTTCTGAGTATTTGAGTCTACCCCCTGGAAACTGTGTTGATATATCCTGAGGTTGCACTCCACAGTCACATTAGAAAACGCAACTGATCACTGCGGAATCAGGGAACCAATCACAGAGCCGCAGCTGTAAATGGTAGTTCCCATGGTACCCCAGCTGGGACCTCAGGTGAACTGACCTGAGGTGAACTCATTAAACTCAGTGAGTTCACCTCAGGTGAAGTCCTTGAACTCAATGCCGGATTAGGCAATGTGCCCGCATTGAGTATTTTGTTGCAGACATATCTGAATCAAATCTGCAGCTCCTGGCAAAAAGAAATCCATGGAAACTGTATCAAAAGGCATGCGGTATTGGTGCATTTTTTTGTCAGGAGATTCAGATTTGGTGCTGAAATGACTGCAACCAAATACTAAAAGTGCACAGCAAGAATAATTTGGTAATCCGGCATTGAGTTCAATGACTTCCCCTGAGGTCACAGCTGGGGTTCCCATGAGATGAACCTGAGATGAACTCATTGAACGTAGTGACCTCACCACAGGTGAATTAATTGAATTTAATCCTGGATTACAGGATTAGGTGATGTGCGCACATTGAGTATTTAGTTGCAGGCATTTTTGCAAGAAATCTGCAGAAATATACTTACTTTTTCTGATCCAATCATTAAACCTTATGAATATTCACTACTTTCCCTGGCCACCCTCTGTGCATGTGTATATGATTGGTTGCCCTCACACTAGCTGTCTGGGTCAAGAAGTGACGTGTAAAAATAAATAATTTGAAAAAATGATGTTGGCTCCACAGTATTTTTATACCCAGCACAGGTAAATCAAAAAGCTACAGGCTTCAATCCCCAGGTGTGCATGAAAATACGATGGACCCAAAATGTTACTATTTAAATAAATAATAGAAAAAAGTGGGAGGTCCTCCCCCATTTTTGATGCCAAACCCAGCCAAGATAAAGCAGACAGTTGGGGGCTGGTATTCTCATGCTGGGGAGTCCCATGGTTATTGAGCGTAAAAATAGCAGACCGCAGCAACCCCAGAATTGGTGCATCCATTAGATGTGCCAATTCCGCTGCTTACTCAGCTCATCTCGTTTGCCCTTGTGCGCTGGCAATCTGGTAATATAAGGGATTCATGACAGCTGTGATTTGTAAGTAAAAATATAAACACAAAGAATAATCTTTTACTTTAAAAAAAAAAACAAAAGACACTTTCTTTCTCTAATTAAATAAGGCCCTGAACAACCCTGCAGGTCTGATGTAAGCCTCAGGAGGTCCCACGACAATCCCAGCTCTGCTACATGCTGAGGTCACAGTGTGCAGTCACATAAGAAAATGCAGCATCAGGAACACACTGATGGAGCCGCATCTGTGATCAGTGATGTCACTGACTTCACCTGAGGTCACAGCTGGGGTTCCCACATTTCCCCAGCTGTGACCGCAGGGTAACTGACCTAAGGTTAATTCATGGAACTCAGTGACTTCACCTTAGGTGAAATCATTGAGCTCAATGCCAGATTACCATATTAAGCTATGTGCACACGTTCAGTATTTTGTTGCAGACATTTCTCCCAGGCAAAAAATTTTGACAGATATAAGTGCATGTCAATAAATTAGAATATCATCAAAAAGTTAATTTATTTCAGTAATTCAATACAAAAATAGGGAAACACATATTATATAGAGTCATTACACACAGAGAGATCTATTTCAAGTGTTTATTTCTGTTAATGTTGATGTTATGGCTTACAGTCAATGAAAACCCAAAAGTCATTATCTTAGAAAATAGAATAATTATCAATACATTATATGAGCTATCAGAACAATAAAAAGTAATTTCCAATCTAGGGACTAAGTAAACATTTTTTATAAAAGTAAAAAAAAAGGTGGAAATATTTAAAAAAAATCTGAAAATAAAGAACAAAAATAATAAAAAAAATTCCAATGTATAGGTATCTTTATTTAAGAAAAAAAATATACAATAAAGTTTATATATTTGTTATCGCTGGATCCGTAACAACCCAATCTATAAAACTGTCATACTAGTTAACTCCTTCAGTGAACACCGTTAGAAAAATAAGCAAAACAAAAACTGTCTTTTCATACAGCTTACAAAAAAGTGCAATAAAACAGAAGCAAGATGTCATATATAAATTAAAATGGGACCACTGAAAACGTCATCCTGTCTGCAAAAAAACAACCTGCCATACAGCTGTCAGCAAAAAATAGAAATGTTATAGTTGTCAGAATACAGCAATGCAAAAACATTTTTTTTTATAAGGCAGTGTTATAGTGTGAAAGCAGCAAAACATAAAAAACATAAAAAATGTGTTATCACTGTATTTGTATTGACCCCAAAAAATAAAGCTGTTTTAACACTTTTATGACACATTGAAAGGTATAAAAAAAAAGCAAAAACAATTCCTGAATTTTTGTTTCTTCTTGATTCTGACTCACAAAAAGCAAAATAGAAAGCGATCAAAAAATATTATGGGGCCCCAAATTGTACCAATCAAAACTCCAACTCATTCCTCAAAAAAACAGGCCCTCACTTAACTACTTAACTCTGTCAGTAGTAAAATAAAATAAAAAACTATAGCCTTTTAAATTCGGTGAAGCAAAAACAAACTTTTTAGTGTTGCAGTAGCCAAACCTAAAAAAAAATGTAAATCTGATATCACGGAAATTGTATACACCAGAGGAATAAATTCACCTAATCAGTTACACCGCAAGACACCTAAATGCTGCAATCGATATTAAAAAATAGCAATAAAGCCAAGTCTTCAACTGCTGTTGATTAGTCTATTCTGCCTCCCAAATGATCGCAGTAAGGGTATGTGCGCACGTTGCTTTTTACCTGCTTTTTACCTGCTTTTTTGCTGCTTTTTCTTCTGCGCTGTTTAATGCCAAAATGGATGTGTTCTTCTATTCAAGCAAAGTCTATGGGAATTTGGGTTTCTTGTTCACACTATGTTGTTCAAAATGCTGCCTTTTTGTGGCAGAACTTTGGTCAAAAACTCAGCTTTGCAGTGCAAAACCCAAATGGCAAAAACAATTGACATGTTGCTTCTTTGAAAAGCTGAGTTTTTGACCAAAGTTCTGCCTCAAAAAGGCAGCATTTTGAACAACATAGTGTGAACAAGAAACCCAAATTCCCATAGACTTTGCTTGAATAGAAGAACACATCCATTTTGGCATTAAACAGCGCAGAAGAAAAAGCAGCAAAAAAGCAGGTAAAAAGCAGGTAAAAAGCAACGTGCGCACATACCCTAAGGCGCAGCTCAGATTTATCCTGCACTCTAAGCTGAGCGCGTACACCAGGGATTATGTGTAAATCTCTGAAAAGCGTAATTCAGACAAAATTGCCAATAAAAAATTCACTGTAATGATGCAGACAGAGTCACTTTGAACTCCCATGTGGCCTGCGGTCCAGAGGTGTCCATCTTTTTACCCATTATTTAGGCACAAAAGTGCTGTCAACAAGTTTTAATCATTTTTGGAAAAACAAAAACTGCTGCGAAGAGTCTGAACGGAGTCCGGAGTGACTCATTAGTTAATAATGCTGCCTGAGATAATGCATCCATTGGAGGTTTCACATGAATCACGTGTTTTGGAGATGAAAATGGAAACTGAAATGTAAGTGCACAGCATAGAGCACAGGACAATTGATCCAAAAATTTTCTGTACCCCAAAATTCCACCAAATCGCCTTCAGCTCATCGTACAAAAAACACAAGTCCCCACTCAGGTCTGCCACTTGTTAACAAAAATATAGGGGGCTTTCATGTTACTGTAGCAAAAAACTCTGGCTTCCCCTCTAAATAAGAAAATCATCAACATCTGTGCTCCCAAATCCACATGCCTCCCTCCCTTCTGAGCCCCACAGTCTGCCTATATTACCGTTAATGACCACATGTTTAGTATTCTTCTAATGAGGAGAGCCTAATTAATTTTTGGGGTGGATGCCTGCAGAAGTATGAGATGGGCAAAACGGATGGGTATTTGAAATTTTTAATTTGGCAACATTTATTGTGTTTGATTTCACAAGTGTATTCCACAGACTAAACCATCACTACACCTGTAGATTAACTCTCAGAGGGGTGTAATTTCCAAAATGTGGTCACTTGTGGAGGCTTCTGCTGTTCTGGCACTTAGAGGCACTGCAAATGGAGTTCGCAAACTATTCTACAAAAATCTATGCTCCAAAAATCAAATGACGCTCCTTCCCTCTAGAGCCCTGTGGTGCAGCAAAACAGTACTGTACAGTGGGTATTGCCACATTCAAGAGAAATTGTTTAACATAATGCAGAGCCTTTTTTTTTTTTACCTATTTCCATTGTGAAAATTGGAAATCTGAGTCTAAAACAACATATTAATGGTAAAAATGTAATTATTTTTTCATCTTCGCCCAATAGTATAAGATTTTGTGACACACCTGTAGTGTCAATATGCTCACTGCACCCCTAGATGAATTTATTGAAAGGTGCAGTTTGTAAAATGGGGTCACTTATGGTGGATTTCCACTGTTTTGGCTCCTCAGGGGCTCTGCCAATGTGATATGGTACCCCCAAACCTTTCCAAGTAAATCTGAACTTATTTATGGCACTTCTTTTGTGCTAAGCCTCACAAGTAATATTCAATCATATATAGGGTATTGGCATACTCAGACCAAATTTTAAAACAAACAAAACAAATTCTACGGTCCATTATTCTCTTGCTACCATAGTGAAAATGAAAAATGTAGGATTAAAGCAACATTTTTGATGTTTAAAATGTGTTTTTTCATTTTCACAGCTCAATGTTGTAAAATTCTGTGAAATACCTGGGGTTAAAGGTTCTTAACAAACATTTAGATACATTTCTTGAGTGTCTAGTTTCCGAAATAGGGTGACTTGGGGAGAAGTTCAACAGTTTAGGCATCTCAGGGGCTTTGCCAATGTGACATGGCACCCATAAATAATTTCAATTAAATCTGAACTTAAATATGGTACTCCTTCTCTTCTTTACATTGTACTGTGCCTCAAAAGTAGTTTTCGACCACATAAGAGGTATTGACGTACTAATGAGACAGTGCACAACAAATTGTATGATCAATTATCTCCTGTTGCCTTAGTGAAAATGAAAAATGTGGAGTTAAATCAACATGTGTGTAGTTAAAAATGTATTTTTTTATTTTCATGACTGAACATAATAAAATTCTGTGAAGGACCTGGGGGTTCAAATTGCTCACGAAACATCTAGATAAATTCCTTGAGAGGTCCAGTTTTCAAAATGGAGTCACATGGGGGCGGTTTCCAGTGTCTGGGTACATCAGGGACTCTCCAAACATGAAATGATATCCGCGAATGATTCCAGCCAATATTGTGCTTTAAAATTCAAATGGCTCTCCTTCCCTTCCGAGCCTTCCTGTGCATGCAAACAATAGATTTTCATCACACATGATATTTATGTACTAAAAAGAAATTACACAACAAATTGTATGGCGCAGTTTCTCTTCTTACCCTTGTAAAAATGCAAAATTTGTGGGAAAAAGTAAAATTTTCATTTTTACTTTCCACATTGCTTTAGTTCCTGTGAAGTACCTAAAGATTAATAAACTTCTTGAATTGAAAACTTCTTCTTTGAGGACTTTTAGGGGTGTAGTTTTTAGTTTTAGTTTTTAGCTGTCATTTTGATTATTTTATTACACCTCAGCCTTTCAAAGTCACTTCAAATGTGATGTGGTCCCTAAAAAATGGTTTTGTAAATCTTGTTAGAAAAATGAGAAATTGCTGATGAACTTTGAACCCTTCTAACTTTCTAACCAAGAAATTATGTTCGAATATCATGCTGATGTAAATTGGACAAGTGGTATATGTTATTTATTAACTATTTTGTTTAACTATTAAGTTTGAAAATTGCAAAATGTTCAAAATTTTCACTAAATTTTCCATACCTTATGACTTTGTGTGAAAATATCATCCTAATTTTATCACTATCATGAAGTACAATATGTCACTAAAAAAACATTGTTACAATCATTTGGAGCCGTTTAAGCGTACCAGAGATAGTAACTCATAAAGTGACACAGGTCAGAATTGAAAAAATTGGCCCGGTCATGAAGGTGAAAACCAGACTGGAGGATGAAGGTGTTAAATTCTTCTCCATCCATGTGACCATTTTCCCCCCAGCATAGCTAGACCCTCCTCATTGAGATGTAGTCCATCCCTACAGTAGAGCCTGTAGCCTACCAAAGTTGGCCAAGTTCTCCATGAATCCAAACCCTTCCTTCTTCAACCAATTTCTAAGCCACTCATTTAACTCCCTAAGATCCCGTTGTGTTTCTAGTGATGCTTGTGGCACTAACAGTATTTCTGAAAACACGACCTTGGAGGTCCCAGACGTCAACTTCTGTTGATTATCTATCCTCACCATGGTTACTTTAACACAACTAAACTAATCATGCACATCACACAGATGCATAGTGCTCCTTTACTATTCCATTCTTTCCTTATCTGAGGATTGCTGCTCTTGTAGCAACAGATCATATCTACAGGTGTATACTGTATACTACATATGTTGTTCTCTGGTAAAGGCTTGTCTTTTTTTGTACAAGCCTGAACTAATAATAATAATAATAATAATAATAATAACTTTTTATTTCTATAGTGACAACTTATTTCTAAACACTTTACAGAATGTACAGGTATATACAAAGACTTTACACAGTAGCACATAATTTATCAGCTACAAAGAGGATTGAAGGCCCTGCTCGCAAGCTTACAACCTATGAGGAAATAGTGGAGACAAATAAGGTAAATGGTAAAAAGTGCTAATGATATATGGTACCGCTGTCAATATAATAAATAGGTACTCAAATAATAATGAACCGGTGAGCAGCTAGCTTCAGAGCACTGCTGAGTGGATGGATAGTGTGTAAACAGATGCTACGAGGGATCAGATTTCGAGGAAAATTTTGTAAAGGCAAAACAGATAGGTGATAGACAGAGATAAAAGAGGTGATATAGGGTGGTGTAAAACTGTGAGAAGCTTTGTGGGTTAGAGTGATAGGTTTATGTTGGACTCCGTAGCGGATGTGAAAGCAGTGCAATGATTGGCCAGGGCAAAGTCATCAGTGTGGAGGTTGGACAGCAATAGGATCCTGGTTGCTACTTTCAGGATGGATTGTAGAGTGGAAGGTTTAGTTAGAGGGAGATCGATTTTGTAAAGAGTTGCAATAGTCCAGATGGGAAAGAATAAGAGCAACAGTAAGAGTTTTGCAGAGTCAACAGTAAGAAAAGGTTAAATTCTAGAGGTGTTTTTGGGTTGTAGATGACATGAGCAAGTGAGTGATCAGATGATGAGAGTGTAAGAAAGGTCTGATTCAAATATAAACCAAAGACAGATGATATACTACTAAGGAGTTTGTCACGCTCCCCGGGTCCCCTGCTCTGTTCCCCGGCTCACCTGCCACGCTCCCCGGCTTCCCTGCGTCGCTCCCCGGTTCTTCTGTCCGGTCTTCGCCGCTCCCCGGTCTCCAGCCTCCATTGCTTGCGGTTCCCAGGCGTCCTGGTCCCCGCTCCCGGCGCCCGTCGGCTTCTCAGCCCCAGCCCGGCTCTGCTGCTTCCTCCTCACCGCTCCCTGCCCTGGCTTCTGGCACCCGGGCCTCGCGCATGCGCATTAGGGCGCGCGCGCGGTCATTGACCCTTTCTTAAAGGGCCAGCGTCCACTAACAGGAAATTGGGCACACAGGTACAGGGTATAAAGGGGTTAAGTGTCCAAGTGGGCGGGGCCTGTTCTTCGTGTTTCCCAAGCTAGGAGTCAGGTCTCCTTGTGTTCCTGTGAGATACTCACCTCTCTCTCTTCTAGAGCCGATCCTGCTTCGCCATCCGGTCCTGCCGAATCCCGAACCCCGAACGCTGCCTATCTGCCATCCTGACAGTCCGTTCCATCTCTGATCCCTGCGGTGACCCGTCTGCTCGCTCCATCGGTTCCGGACTCCGCCTGACAACATCTTGGCCTCTGAACCTGAGCTCCGTCACCCGGACTACCATCAGTGACTCCGTGGTCCCAGGGACTTCTGAATTCTCCTCTTGTACACGGACTGTTCTGCTACCTGTAGTGCTCCAGCTACCGGACCCCTTACCATCATCAAGGAGTTCGGCCCAGTGGATCCACCTCCCGGGTCTGCCCGTCCACCTGGCCCTAACAGTAAGAACAGGCCATGGATCCCGCTGAAGCACTAGCAGCCCTGCAGGAGGAACTCACACGCCAGCGTGAGACTCAGACCCGCATGCTGCAATTCATGTCTTCTGTGGACGCCCGCCTGAACACGCTACAAGCGTCGGTTACATCTTCAGCATCTCGGGCTTCCACTAGACAATCCACAGCTCCAGCCCCCGTGGCAGCCTCTTCGGATGCTTCCAGACTTCGTTTGGCCTCACCACCCCGGTACGCCGGAGATCCCAAGACCTGCAGGGGATTCATAAACCAATGCTCCCTCCATTTCACGCAGCTGCCGCATTTGTTTGCCTCCGACCAAGCCAAGGTCGCGTTCATCATGTCCCATCTAGAGGGTGAGGCACTGGCGTGGATGAACCCCTTGTGGGAAAAGGAGGATCCTGTGACCACGAACATCCAGGAGTTCCTGCAGGCATTTCGGGGCACCTTTGACGAGCCCGGACGCGCCTCCGCGTCTGCCTCATCTCTTCTCCGGTTACGTCAGGGGACTCTGACGGTGGGTCAATACGCCATACGTTTTCGCACCTTGGCTTCGGAACTCGGGTGGAACGACGAGGCTCTAACCGCCGCCTTCTGGGAAGGACTCTCGGGTCGAATTAAAGATGAGCTGGCGGGTCGTGACGTACCGTCCACCCTGGATGCCCTGATTACCCTAGCGACTCGAGTGGACATTCGCTTTCAGGAGCGATCCAAAGAGGTGTCCCGTGAAAGACGTCCGGTACGGCATTCCTCTCCTCCGTAGAAGCCCGCCGTACTACAGTCAACGGCATCTGGTGTCTCCGTCCACGAGCCCATGCAGATCGACCGTGTGCGGCAGTCTGAACAACGCCGAGCAGAGCGGCTCGCCAAGGGCCTCTGCTTCTACTGCGGAGAGGGCACACACCTGCTACGCTCCTGTCCAGAAAGGCCGGGAAACTCCAAAGTCTAGGGTTGGTAGGAGAGGCCACCCTAGGTGCTGGGACTCTCTCAGACCCGGTTACCTGGACTGTGCAAGTGACAACGGGAGAGACGCGGTTCACGGCTGAGGCGTACCTCGATTCTGGGGCAGCAGGCAATTTCATCCAGCAGGCCACGGTGGACAAGTACCAGGTGCCTGTTACTCCACTCGACAAACCCCTCGTGATTGCCTCTGTGGATGGGAGACCCCTCTCTGACACCATCTCGTGGATCACCAGGCCGATCGAACTGCGTATCGGTGCCCTGCACACCGAGAACATCGCTCTCTACGTCCTTCCACACATGTCCCATCAAATCCTGCTGGGACTTCCCTGGTTACGGACACACGAACCATCAGTCAGCTGGGGTACTGGTGAAATCACCCGATGGGGCTCCTCTTGCCACGAGAAGTGTCTGAAGACCATACAACCCATCCGACGACCTCCGGTTCCAGAGTCCCTACCGGGACTGCCCTCGGCCTATTGGTCCTTCGCGGATGTCTTCGACAAAAAGGAATCAGAGGTACTTCCGCCACATCGTCCTTACGATTGTGCCATCGACCTGCTCCCGGGAACTACACCACCTCGAGGACGGATATATCCGCTGTCTCCAGCCGAAACAAGGGCCATGTCTACTTACATCACAGAGAGCCTGGCAAGGGGATTCATTCGGAGATCCTCCTCTCCTGCTGGAGCAGGCTTCTTCTTCGTTAAGAAGAAAGAAGGTGACCTACGTCCATGCATAGACTACCGGGGATTAAACCAAATCACCGTGAAAAACAAGTACCCTCTGCCGCTCATCCCTGAATTGTTTGATCGGCTTAGAGGAGCTCGTGTGTTCACCAAGTTGGATCTTCGGGGTGCCTACAACCTGGTCCGCATCCGCTCGGGGGACGAATGGAAGACCGCGTTCAATACTCGCGATGGGCACTATGAATACTGTGTGATGCCCTTCGGCCTGTGTAACGCCCCAGCAGTCTTTCAGGAATTGGTGAACGACGTGTTCCGGGACCTTCTTTACATCTGTGTGGTGGTGTATCTCGATGACATCCTGGTCTTTTCTCCGGACCTCCAGACCCACAGAGAGAACGTGCAGCTGGTACTACGACGACTGAGGGAGAATCGTCTGTACGCCAAGTACGAGAAGTGTGTCTTCGAGCAGTCTTCTCTTCCCTTCCTGGGTTACGTCATCTCCGATACCGGACTGCAGATGGATCCGATGAAGGTCTCTTCCATTCTTAACTGGCCCCCTCCTTCTGGACTGAAGGCAATCCAACGCTTTCTGGGATTCGCCAACTATTACCGCCAGTTCATCCCTCACTTCTCTGCTCTGACTGCTCCTCTCTCCGCCTTGACCAAGAAGGGGGCTAATCCAAAGGACTGGTCACCTGCGGCCGACGCCGCGTTTGGCTCTCTGAAGCGGGCATTTGCCTCCTCTCCTGTGCTCCACCGTCCGGAGTTAAACCGACAGTTCACCTTGGAGGTGGATGCCTCCTCCTCGGGAGCTGGAGCAGTGCTCATGCAGAAGTCCTCCTCCGGGAAGATGGTGACTTGCGGTTTCTTCTCCAAGAGCTTCTCAGCGCCTGACCGCAACTACACCATCGGTGACCGAGAACTATTGGCAGTCAAACTGGCTCTGGAGGAATGGCGCTACCTTCTGGAAGGAGCAGTGTACCCCGTTATTATTTACACGGACCACAAGAACCTGGAATACCTGCGGTCTGCTCAGCGACTGAACCCACGGCAAGCCAGGTGGTCCTTGTTCTTTGCCAGATTTGATTTCCAGCTCCATTTCCGACCCGCGGACAAGAATGTACGCGCAGATGCCTTGTCCAGGTCTTTCATGCCCATGGAGCAGGAGGAGGAGACATCCCAGCCCATCATCTGCCCTAGTAAGATCATTCCGGTGACTCCTGTCACTCTGGCCCAAATACCGCCCGGGAAGACCTATGTCTCTGAGACTGACAGGCAAAAAGTGTTACACTGGGGCCATGCCTCGAAAATAGCCGGTCATGCTGGTCAGAAGAGAACATGGAGTACGATTGTACGTCATTACTGGTGGCCATCCCTTCGCACGGACGTCGCTTCTTTTGTCTCTGCCTGCTCCTCTTGTGCCAGGAATAAGACGCCCAAACATCTGCCATATGGCCGTCTTCTGCCTCTGCCTATACCCTCAGTACCGTGGCAACACATTGCGATGGACTTTATTACGGACTTGCCATTGTCCTCCGGACACACAGTCATATGGGTCGTGGTGGATCGGTTCTCTAAAATGGCTCATTTCGTCCCTATGGCTGGACTGCCCTCTGCCCAGGAACTCGCTGACGCCTATGTACAACACATCTTCCGCTTGCATGGCTTTCCATCACACATTGTGTCCGACAGAGGAACTCAGTTCACCTCCCGCTTCTGGAGGGCTCTCTGCAAACATATGGGAGTGACTCTGGACTTTTCTTCAGCCTACCATCCTCAGTCGAACGGCCAAGTGGAACGGGTCAATCAGATCTTGACCTCCTTCTTACGTCACTACGTCAACGCCCATCATGACGACTGGTCCACGCTTCTTCCTTGGGCTGAATTCTCCCATAACCACCACGTCAGTGAGTCCTCCTCCAGTTCTCCCTTCCATGTCGTTTACGGACTTCAGCCTTCCGTCCCATTACCTGTATCCTCTTCCTCGGATGTCCCTGCTGCTGATGCTGTAGCCCGTGACTTTGCAACCATTTGGGATTCTGTTAAGGCGTCCCTTGGACGTGCTTCCCTGCGGATGAAAAGACACGCAGACAAGAGGCGTCTGGACCCCCCGTGTTTCTCTCCAGGAGATCTCGTCTGGCTTGCTTCTAAGTACGTCCGATTGAAGCTACCATCCTACAAGCTGGGACCTCGCTACATCGGGCCGTTTAAAGTCCTCGGCAAGATCAATGAGGTCTCCTACAAGCTGCAGCTCCCGGCCACGATGAAGATACCCAACTCCTTCCACGTCTCCCTGCTCAAGCCGGTTGTCCTTGGTCCCTTCTCCGCTGCTGCCAGTTCGGCTCCTCCTCCTATTGCCGATGACGACATCTATGCGGTAAGGGATATCGTGGCCATGAAAACTGTACGGGGCCGACAGTTCTTCCTGGTGGACTGGGCAGGCTATGGTCCTGAGGATAGGTCCTGGGAACCCCGGGAGAATGTGGGTACTCCTTTGATCCGTGCCTTCCTGTCCCGGTTGCGGGGAGGAGGCGTGGGGGGGGTACTGTCACGCTCCCCGGGTCCCCTGCTCTGTTCCCCGGCTCACCTGCCACACTCCCCGGCTTCCCTGCGTCGCTCCCCGGTTCTTCTGTCCGGTCTCCGCCGCTCCCCGGTCTCCAGCCTCCATTGCTTGCGGTTCCCAGGCGTCCTGGTCCCCGCTCCCGGCGCCCGTCGGCTTCTCAGCCCCAGCCCGGCTCTGCTGCTTCCTCCTCACCGCTCCCTGCCCTGGCTTCTGGCACCCGGGCCTCGCGCATGCGCATTAGGGCGCGCGCGCGGTCATTGACCCTTTCTTAAAGGGCCAGCGTCCACTAACAGGAAATTGGGCACACAGGTACAGGGTATAAAGGGGTTAAGTGTCCAAGTGGGCGGGGCCTGTTCTTCGTGTTTCCCAAGCTAGGAGTCAGGTCTCCTTGTGTTCCTGTGAGATACTCACCTCTCTCTCTTCTAGAGCCGATCCTGCTTCGCTATCCGGTCCTGCCAAATCCCGAACCCCGAACGCTGCCTATCTGCCATCCTGACAGTCCGTTCCATCTCTGATCCCTGCGGTGACCCGTCTGCTCGCTCCATCGGTTCCGGACTCCGCCTGACAACATCTTGGCCTCCGAACCTGAGCTCCGTCACCCGGACTACCATCAGTGACTCCGTGGTCCCAGGGACTTCTGCATTCTCCTCTTGTACACGGACTGTTCTGCTACCTGTAGTGCTCCAGCTACCGGACCCCTTACCATCATCAAGGAGTTCGGCCCAGTGGATCCACCTCCCGGGTCTGCCCGTCCACCTGGCCCTAAGAGAGTTATGGTAGAACCACACATGGAACTGGAAATATAAAGTTTAGAATGGTTATGAGGGAGGAAACACAAGGAGTTGAGTTTTTGACAGATACAGTTTTAGATAGTGAGAGGATATAATGTTAGTGGTAGCATAAAGTTAATCATAGTATCTTGTAGTCATGCAGGGCTGATGTCAGGTGACGATGTGCATAGTTGGGTTTCATCAGCATATACTGTAGATGGTACTGAAAACCAAATCTGCTGATTGTTTGTCCAATAGTGGCAACATATAGAGTGAAAAGAAAGGGACCTAGGACTGAACCCTGAGAGACACCTACAGTTAAAGGAAGAGGAGATAGCAATAAATACAGTGAAGGAGCGGTCAGAACGGTAGAAAAACCAATAGAGGCAGTATTCTTAAGCCCGATAGAGTGAAGCATAATGATGAGGAGTTGGTGTTCCACATTGTTGAATGCCGCAGAGAGATCCAAGAGAGATCCAGGAGAATCAGCAGGTAGTAGGCATTAGATTTTGCGGTTAGTAAATTATTAGAGACTTTAGTAAGGGCAGATTCATTAGAGGGTAAGGAGACTGAAACCAAATTGTAATAGGTCAAGAAAATAGGATATTAGATGGTGTTACATGTGGAATGGCAAAGACCGTGGATTCACAGTACTGGATAAGGCATATGGGCGAGTACCAAATCTGGAACAGGATCCAGGGACCAGACAACAGGCTTGTAGCCACAAGGCACACTGGCTACAGGAACCAACATTGCACAGGCATCTCTCAATAGGGGAAGGTGCCTTAAATACCTGGTACTTTGCAGTGATAAGCTGGTAACATATCAGGAATTACCCGGTACTCACCAGCAACAGGCTTGGAAACAGGAGTGTGCACTACCCCTTTAAGAAGGGAGTAACATGGGTCCTAAATGTTAAGCCAGGATACCTCGTGGAATGCACAGGCCCTGTGAACTGGAAGCTGCAGTGGGCACAGAAGGCGAGCAGAGTGACAACTGCGGAGAGAGTAGCACTGAGTATTTTGGCATCCCTGCCAATTAGTGTAGGGAATGCCAACATTACAGCCAAGAGTTGACTAAATATTCCAGAAGTTTAGAAATGAAGGGGAGATTAGAAGCAGGTCTGTAGTTAGCAGAACAGTTCTAGTCAAGGGATTTTTTTAAGTAATCTGGGTATGTTGGTGTGTATGAAGGAAGAGGAAAAGATACCAGATAAGAGAGAGAGGACATTGATAATAATTAGTGATGCGCAAGCAATTAAATGCTTGGGGTCTTGGTACTCGAATCAAGCAGATCAGACTACTCAGGTGCTCATCGGCATGGGGAAGATGCCTTGACACATCTCTAACTCCTAGGTCGCAGCTGTAAACAATGTGTCAGAGTATTACACCACTTTTACTGAATGACAATAAAACATACCAAACCAAAGATAACATGGGTTTTACAGGAACAAATGTAGGGAAATATTTTTTCCAGTATAATGACTTGTATATAAGGCAAATTTTAAAAGAGAGAAAATCCACCTCTTCTACTCTTTAGGCTATGTTCACACATATAATGTAAATGTAAAAACAAAGCAAACATTCTATCATTGAATTTAATGGTGAAGAATGCTGCAAAAATACTGAAAATATTCAAATGGTACTACTTTTAAAAATGCAGCAGTTTTCAACTTCAGTAAGGAAAAAAAGGAATTGAGTCCATGATATTACTGACATGTTTTTTTCCCATTTGTAAAGAGTGGGACTCCTAAACTTCTGAAGCCTATACACTAAGTGCAAGGCCTATCAAAAATTGAAAGAAGGTACTGCAATACACCCTGAAAAACACCTAGAGTATGGCCTCAGAAAACATTTTTTCCCCATTTGAAAGGAGTTCAACTCCTAGACTGGTAAATCGTATGCACAATGTGCAAGAGCTTCCAGATATTAGAGGGAGGCACTCCAATACACCCTGGAATGCACAAAAAGTAGGGCCTCAGAAAACATTTACATTTGAAGAAGTGGGACTACTGTGGCCAATAAGGTGTCCTGCAGTTAAGGCCATTACTCAGGGTACAATTGGCAAAATATTTTTTTAACTACTTGGAGACATTTTCCAAAGAAAAATTCATGAACTGGCTGGGAAAAACGTCTCCAACCCATCCTGGAGAAAGAACTCCACAAGTCCTTTGTCCATTTATTCACCCAAGAGGTGAATTGGGGCCATTCTCCCATTGTAGGATTTCATCTGTATTATTTTTTTACACGGAGTTGAGTCAAATCTGAGTCTCATCATCTGCAGTCACTGCACCCTCATTGCTTAAGTTGAATCTGTGTGATTTTTGGAACCTCTGCGGCATATTAATAGGCGCATCCACCTGTCATCTGAGAATGCTGAAAGGCTGATTGTTCTGAAAATTGCCAAGGACTGGATTGGCCCTGACTTGTCAAACCAACAAAAAGCAGCAGAACTTAAGCCAATTCAAATGTTTTTTTTTCTGGTGTATTTCCATACACCCCTTCCCACCCCAAAAAGGGTATAGAGTTCATAGTTTATTATATTTCTTGTCCTTCTATACCTCCTTCTCCTCTTACATCATACAGTCAGGGCCAGAAATATTTGGACAGTGACACAAGTTTTGTTATTTTAGCTGTTTACAAAAACATGTTCAGAAATACAATTATATATATAATATGGGCTGAAAGTGCACACTCCCAGCTGCAATATGAGAGTTTTCACATCCAAATCGGAGAAAGGGTTTAGGAATCATAGCTCTGTAATGCATAGCCTCCTCTTTTTCAAGGGACCAAAAGTAATTGGACAAGGGACTCTAAGGGCTGCAATTAACTCTGAAGGTGTCTCCCTCGATAAACCTGTAATCAATGAAGTAGTTAAAAGGTCTGGGGTTGACTACAGGTGTGTGGTTTTGCATTTGGAAGCTGTTGCTGTGACCCGACAACATGCGGTCTAAGGAACTCTCAATTGAGGTGATGCAGAACATCCTGAGGCTGAAAAAAAAGAAAAAATCCATCAGAGAGATAGCAGACATGCTTGGAGTAGCAAAATCAACAGTCGGGTACATTCTGAGAAAAAAGGAATTGACTGGTGAGCTTGGGAACTCAAAAAGGCCTGGGTGTCCACGGATGACAACAGTGGTGGATGATCGCCGCATACTTTCTTTGGTGAAGAAGAACACGTTCACAACATCAACTGAAGTCCAGAACACTCTCAGTGAAGTAGGTGTATCTGTTTCTAAGTCAACAGTAAAGAGAAAACTCCATGAAAGTAAATACAAAGGGTTTACATCTAGATGCAAACCATTCATCAATTCCAAAAATAGACAGGCCAGAGTTAAATTTGCTGAAAAACACCTCATGAAGCCAGCTCAGTTCTGGAAAAGTAATCTATGGACAGATGAGACAAAGATCAACCTGTACCAGAATGATGGGAAGAAAAAAGTTTGGAGAAGAAAGGGAACGGCACATGATCCAAGGCACACCACATCCTCTGTAAAACATGGTGGAGGCAACGTGATGGCATGGGCATGCATGGCTTTCAATGGCACTGGGTCACTTGTGTTTATTGATGACATAACAGCAGACAAGAGTAGCCGGATGAATTCTGAAGTGTACAGGGATATACTTTCAGCCCAGATTCAGCCAAATGCCGCAAAGTTGATCGGACGGCGCTTCATAGTACAGATGGACAATGACCCCAAGCATACAGCCAAAGCTACCCAGGAGTTCATGAGTGCAAAAAAGTGGAACATTCTGCAATGGCCAAGTCAATCACCAGATCTTAACCCAATTGAGCATGCATTTCACTTGCTCAAATCCAGACTTAAGACGGAAAGACCCACAAACAAGCAAGACCTGAAGGCTGCAGCTGTAAAGGCCTGGCAAAGCATTAAGAAGGAGGAAACCCAGCGTTTGGTGATGTCCATGGGTTCCAGACTGAAGGCAGTGATTGCCTCCAAAGGATTCGCAGCAAAATATTGAAAATAAAAATATTTTGTTTGGGTTTGGTTTATTTGTCCAATTACTTTTGACCTCCTAAAATGTGGAGTGTTTGTAAAGAAATGTGTACAATTCCTACAATTTCTATCAGATATTTTTGTTCAAACCTTCAAATTAAACGTTACAATCTGCACTTGAATTCTGTTGTAGAGGTTTCATTTCAAATCCAATGTGGTGGCATGCAGAGCCCAACTCGCGAAAATTGTGTCACTGTCCAAATATTTCTGGACCTAACTGTATTAACAGAGTTATCATGCAGCCCTCGCTCCAAATTTTTACAGAGCCATCAGTTGGCCCATACTCATAATTTTACTCACCACAGACTTGAGCCAAATCAGAGTCTTGGAGACCGCTTTTACAGTTCTCTCCATGCTTAAATTGATTCTGTGTTTTTTTGGGAACTTCCAGGGTCATACTAACTAATAGGCGTATCTGCCTGTCAACTGAAATGTGACAGGCTGATTGTTCTCAAAATCCTCAAGGCCTGGATTGGCCCCGACTTCTCAACCCCAGTGGATGATAGCAGCGTATCTTAAAAAATCATTCAAATGTTCCTTTTTTTGTTTATTTCCATGCACCCCTTCCCACCCCAAAAAGGGTATACAGTTCATGGTTTATTATTTTTCATGTCCTCCTATGCCTCCTACTGCTCCTACACCATATCAACAGGGTTATCATGAAGCCTTGCGTCAAATGTTTACCGGGCCATGAGGCCTCCAAGCTTAAGTTGCTGCTGGGGGCATAATAAATGATAGGCACATCCGCCTGTCAACTAAAAATGTTGAAAGGCTGACTGCTCTCAAAAGGAACAAGGCTTGGTTTGCCCAGATTTCTTAACCCCACCAGATGACAGCAGCGGAAAATAAAGCCAATTCAAATGTTCTTTTTTTTCTGGTGTATACCCATGCACCCCTTACCACCTAAGAAAGAGTATACATTTGATGGTTTATTATTTGTCTTGTCCTCCTCCACCATATCCATAAAGTCATCATGCGGCACTCGCTCATAATTTTTAAGGGTCATAAGGTGGCCCCCATCATAATTTAAGTTATATAAGTGGCCCTCACTGAAATTTGAGAGGGCCATTAGAGGCAGTGGGTTGTCCAGGGGGAGAAGGCAGGCAACTTTTTCCCTGAGCACCCACTCGAGGCAATTTATGAGGCCAAAGATTCAGTATTCACAGTCTGATGCATTTTTTAAGAAAGTGGGGGCAATAAAAGAACTGTCATTTCAAACTTGTGATGTTCCAAAAGTAGCAGGGGCCTGATTACTATCAGCCTTACCACCACCAGTATACTCAGGCACATGATGTCAAAGTTCACCACAAGGTGGGCTGAGTGCCAAAGTCCACAATCAGTGTCTGCGGATGACACCACTGCCTCTTTTCCTGTGCTATGTGCTTGCCAATCCCTTGTCCAGGATGCCTTTTGCCCTGCACATGTAATTGCACATTCTCAAGCACCATCAGCAACATTCTCCTATTCCTTGTCCTGGGACAGTGTTCAGTTGTCGCTAGCCCAGGCCTTGGAACGCAAACGTAAATACCAAGCCACCCACTCATCCACAGGCCCAAACACTAAAGGGGCACATTTCCAGACTGCTTGATCTGGAAAATTTGGCGGTTAGGCTTGTGGACATTCTGCAACCTCATGGTGGCGGCCATCACCCTGGATGCATTCCCCAGCCACCAATAATTTTACCCATGTAGAGTCTCCCCATTACATGCAAACTGTCACGCTCCCCGATCCCCGTGCTGCGCTCCCTGGCCCTCGTGCTGCGCTCCCCGGTCCCCGTGCTGCGCCCCCCGTGCTATGCTCCCCGGTTCCCGACGGCGCGCTTCGCTCACCACTCCCGCTCCCGGTTCTCCTGCTCCTTCTCCCTCGTTAGGATCCTCCAGGCGTTCCCGCTCCAGGCGTCCCTCTGCATCACAGGACACCCTGCCCGGCACCCCTGCTTCCTCAGCGATGCTTCCTTCCCTGGTATCTGGCACTCAGGCCTCGCGCATGCGCGTTAGGGCGCGCGCGCGGTCATTCACCCTTTCTTAAAGGGCCAGCACCCAGAAACAGGATATTGGCTTGCAGGTACAGGGTATAAGAGGATTCTTATTCCAGGTGGGCGGGGCCTGTTCTACGTGTTTGTTAGACTAGGAGTTCAGGTCCCCGTATTGCTCTGCTCTTTATTAACCCTGTCCTTTCTCGTAGAGCCTGTCCTGCCACGCCAGCCGCTCCGAACCACGTCCATTACAGTACCCTGACGGTGACTTCGGCGGATGTTCCACCACCTCTGCAGCTCCGCCAGTCTCCAGTCCCTGGCTCCGTTGGGTGACCCGTCCCATCGCTCAGCAGGTTCCGGATCCCGCCTGACCGTTCAACCCGGCCTCGGACCCTGAGCCTCGTCACCCGGACTACCGTCCAGAACTCCGTGTGTTCAGCAACATCCACCTTTCCAGCTCCCCTACGGACTGTCTGGCTACCAATAGTGCTTCGGCTGCCGTGCATCAAGACCCTCCGGCGGGGTGACCGGCCTGGCTGCCTCCTCAAGGGAAACCGGTGTACGGTCCAGAGTTTCCACCACCCGGACGTAACACAACCCATAAGATCAACCATGCGCTGACCAACGCAGTTAAGTTGCAGCAGCAGTATACCGAAAGAAGGACTCTAAAACAATATGCCCTGCCTAATGGGCAGATACTTGGCAAATGAGATTTAATGTTGATAAATGTAAAGTAAGGCACCTAGGACGGAGTAATCCTATAACTGCGTATACATTAAATGGAAGTAAACTCGGGACTACCGAACAGGAGAAGAACTTGGGTATTCTCATTACAAATAAGCTGAGCAGCAGCACTCAATGTCAAGCAGCAGCTGCAAAAGCAAACAAGATTTTAGGTTGTATAAAAAGAGAGATTAGATCCCGCGATCCCAACGTATTATTACCCCTCTATAAATCACTTTTAAGGCCACATCTGGAATATGGGATCCAGTTTTGGACTCCACATTTTAAAAAAGACATTCAGAAGTTAGAGTCAGTTCAAAGGCAGGCAACTAGACTACTACAAGGAATGGACCTCCCATATGATGACTGGTTGAAAAAGTTAGATATGTTTAGCTTAGAAAAAAGACGTCTCAGAGGAGATCTCATTTTTATGTATAAATATATGTGTGGTCAATATAAAGGACTGGCACATGACTTATTTCTTCCGAAGACAATACTAAGGACCAGGGGGCACTCACTGCGAGTGGAAGAAAAGCGATTCCGACAGCTAAATAGGAAAGGGTTCTTTACAGTTAGAGCAGTCAGACTGTGGAATGCCATACCACAAGAGGTAGTAATACTATAACAGCTTTCAAAAAAGGGCTGGATGATTTCCTCAGTACACACAACATTGTTGGTTATAAATGAATTAGTGACCAAATGTAGAACTGGTGGAGGAAGGTTGAACTAGATGGACCTTAGTAACTATGTAACTATGTAGCTATGTAACTATGTAATTGCCTCTAATTGCCCCATTTGCATTTAATACACTATCCCTTCTCCAACAGCTTGCCCTATACTAAATGCAGCTAAGTGAGGTATTAATATAGAATATGTTTTTATGTACCAACAGCAAGGTCTGTGAGGCTAGAATCCCTGCCTACATGCCTCTAATATGCTATCCCTTTTCAAGCAGTCAGCTCAACACTTTCTGCAGCTAAGTGTGGTATTATTAGAGAATAGAATAGATTTGAATGATACTTTTGGGTTAATGGACCTGCAGAAAGGTCGATAAGGCTAAAATCCCTTCCTACAAGCCTGTAATAAATTATCCTTTCTCCAGCAGCTTGCCCTACACTAAATGCAGATAAGAGTGGTATTATTATAGAATAGATTTTTTACGTAGAAACAGCAAGGTCTTTAAGGCTGGAATCTTTGCCTACATGCCTCTAATATACTATCCCTTCTCCATCAGCTAGCCCTACACTAATTACAGCTAAGAGCAGTATTATTAGAGAATAGAATAACTTTGATTTAGCCCTGAAAAAGACTTTTGGGTTAACATAGCAGAGGTAAGGTCTGTAAGGTAAGAATCCCTGCCTAAATGCCTCTAATGCACTAGTCATTCTCCAGCAGCTAGCCCTACTCTAATTGCAGCTAAGAACTGTACTATTATAGAATAGAATCTGTTTGAATTAGCCCTGACAAGGACTGTTAGTTTAATGTTACAACAGCAGGTACTGTAACGCTATAACAGACTGTCTGTTCTCCAACAGACTTTCTCCCTACACCTTTTTTAGGTACAGTGTGATGAACATTGCATCACTAGGTCCCTGGGTCTTTCCCTGAACTGCTTCCAGGAGACAGTTTACTCAGCATCGCATCACTGGGTCCTATATAAGACCCGATGATGCCAGCCAATCAAAGTAATACTAGTAGCCAATCAGACTACAGCATTACCCTGTATGACAAGCAATCCCTGCATGTTGATTGGCTCACTAACAGCCGTAAAACATGCAGAGCGGAGACTCAAGCATGGCACTTCAGCCTCCACGATACTAGATCGAGTAATGAGCAAACCCATGCACCCCGGTGCTTGATTGAGCATCAAGCAGTCTCAATCAGGCTCATTAATCACTAGTCAACTGTTTTCTCTATGCAATACTTCTCTTTCTATATCTGCAAAAAATATGTCACTTATCGTGGTTGTTCAGGACATTGCATGACGATAACACATTCACATTGAGACAATGTCTAAACAATGAACTTATACTTTGAACAATGTCACTTCTCACTGCTGATTCAGGCAGCTATCATCAATCTTATCCTCTGCGAATCAGGGGCACCCAAGGAATTCCAGTAAGTCATGCCTGCTGCTTTTTCTCCGGTTGGTCTTTGCTCACATTATCAAAGGGACAATATGACTGTCTTGAATTCATCTTATCTTAATCACTCATTCAATTACCAGCCTCCACTTGCTAGCTTGATCTTTCCATCAAACTTCTCCTATACCTGGCTTTATTAAGAATTTATAAATTATATTCTAACATTCGATATTTCCTGTTCACAATCATTTCAACTCACACAGATATCATTAATCTTAAAAAAAGAAACAGAATATTGTTTCCATTTACATATTTAATGAAATTCTTATAACAATAAGTTATTCTTCACAAACTATCACCCATAGTATTTACAAAAGACAAAAGCATAAAAAATCCAACACTTATTTTTTTATGTACAGGAAACATCACCATATTTTTCAAATAACAGTTTTTTCATCAGACTAATCATTTCCATTAACACACTATTGGCTATATTACAAGTGATCATCCACTATCTTCATGCACCTTAATCTATTTATTTTCCACATATTCACACATTCCACATATTCCTTTAGGCATGTTCACTATCTTTTGTCAGCTCATAGATAGAATAATACACAAAAGTATCCATAAAATCCCAAAAAGTTTATTTAACATATCTATTGTTTTCCTTTTTTTTTTTTTAACCCCTCTAACCCCGGGCAATTTTCCATTTTTCTTTTTTTTTTGCTCCCCTTCTTCGAAGAGCCATAGCTTTTTTATTTCTCCATCAATCTTGCTATATGAGGGCTTGTTTTTTGTAGGACAAATTGCACTTTCAAAGGAAACTATAAGTTTTACCATATAGTGTACTGGAAAATTGCAAAAAAAATTCCAAGTGCAGAAAAATTGCAAAAAAAGTGCGATTGCATGATTGTTTTTAAAATACTTTATTCACCGTGTTCACTATATGGTACAACTGATGTGTTGGTGTCATGCCTCAGGTCAGTATAATTTTGTAGACACCAACATGTACAAGTTTATTTTTATATAAGGGGTTAAAGAAATTCAAAAGTTTGTCCGCCATTTTCCCCTACTCGTAGCATTCTCATTTTTCATGATCTATGGCTCAGTGATAGCATATTTTTTGAGTCTTGAGCTCATGTTTTTAATGGTACCAATTTTGCACCGACGCTATGTTTTGATCGCCTGTTATTGCATTTTGCACAAAATTTGCAGCAACCAAAACAACATCATTTTGGCGTTGGAATTTTTTTGCCACTACGCCATTTGCCGATCAGATTAATTAATGTTATATTTTCATAGAGCATATCTGAACACGGCGATACCAAATGTGTGCAGATTTTTTAATTTTTTTTAACCCTATAATTTTTAATGCGGCAAAAGGGGGGTTATTTGAACTTTTAGGTTTTTTTAAAAAACATTTTTTTAATTATTTTTTTATTATTTTACTAGTCCCTCCAGGGAACTATAAGGATAAGCAGTCTGATCGTTTATTCATTTCTGTTGATCACACTACACAACTGTGATTACCAGAAATGCTCATCTCTTGTAATAGAGGCTGCTTTGCCGGCTGTTACAGGAAGTGAGACATGTGAGCCACAGAAGTCATCACATCAGCTCCCTATGATCACTTCATGGCTCTGCCAATGGAGACCCAAGGAAGGCGCTATGCTGAAACATGTTGTTCTCACATACAACCAATTAATATGTCAGTATACCAGAATGATTTTTATTTTTAAAAGGAACATTAAAAGCTAATTTTTATATTCTCTATGGATTAGCAGCTGATATTTTTTTTCCTTCTTGGTTTTTACATACTGTGAGATTTCACCACAAGGTCTATTCCAACATACCTTCTGGATGGTGAGTGGTTCTTTTTCTCTTGTTTTCATATGTATATTTCGTCTTTGGGTGCCATTGCCTGACTAGTAGACCCAATGTTCGTTTAACTGGAAATGTCCTGATTGAGTACTTCTTATTTCTCTAATTACAACTAAGTTGTGTCCTGTTCTGTTATTTTGGCTTTGACATTGTCATATTTGCCTTTGTTCATAGATTGTTCATTCCAAGTTACTAAACTGATACTGTCTCTACAGCTTTTGATCTCCCCTTTCGACCAAGCGACATCAGCACAAAAATAACTTTGTGGCTTTGATCCTGGTGCATCATAAATATTGATAATACTCAGTCAGTACGACCATCGGTTCTTTCCCAGTAGCAGGAGGCAGCAGGCTACCATGATAAAGGTGGGAACAAAATAGGTGCAAAATACCAATTAGGCAACCAGTTGCAACCTACCATTTTATGGAGGGAGTGATTGCTGGTATTAGACATGAATGCAGATGAAGTTTGTTAGTGCATTTTGCTGTTTGACCTTTTGCTGGCTAATGGCTGCTTTTGATGAGGTTTTTTTTAACTTTTTTGAATTCATGTCTCTTTCTGTGATTTGTTTTTGAATGTAACGTAGGAACTCATAAGTGTGGGGACCTTTGCATTGGGTTATGAGTTAGTGTATTTTGACCAAGATATGGACCAATACGTCATATTTTTAATTATGATTTTATATCATTTTTTTAGTGCACATTTGTCTGCAGGATGCAGCCAGGCCTATTGCGGTGTCTGTCCTGTGGGATGCACTTATATAGTGCTGGGCAGCCCACCTGATCTAATAGTATGGGCATCACTAATTGTCTGTAAGCCACATACTGTGCATCACGTGTACCTGTGTGACTGGTGTCCTGTGCAAACCTCATGTGTGTACATGTCTAATACCAACAACCACCCCATCCATAAAATGGTAGGCTGAGAGTGGTTGGATATTCTGCACCTGTGTTGCTCCCACATTTATCATGGGAGGCCTGCTGCATTTACTATTTAACCTTTTGTTGGCTAATGGCTTTTCTTGAGAGTTTTTTTTACTTTTTGAATTCATGTTCTTTTTTGTGAATTTATTTTTACATTTTAAACTGGCTACATCATATGTTATATGGTGATAGGTATATATAGATGCATATATGTCCATAAAGTTAATTACCATGGAATGCTGAAACTTAGATATCTGATGCAATATAGATCAGCACTGCTCCCACCAGTTCAGCTGCTGCTCTTCTATCCACTGTGTATGACTAGGAACTATAGTGATTGACAACTAACTGTGCATACTCTGCACAGAGGTGCTACAGAGTGGGCTGTCAATCAAATTGCAGGGGTGTATCAACCTTTGTCTGAAAAAGATCTAGAAAGAAGCCTTTCCTCCGGTAACTGCACTGTCAGTAAGGTGGCTTGGAAACATTCCAATGCTATTTACGGTACTTACAGATTAACCCCATATCTGCTAGTAAATTGCATTTTGGGATACAACAAATTATTTTTAAATATTATACAACACCAACTCACTTTGGCATATTCGAATACCGTATCATCACTGCATCCCAACAAAGTCTGCTGGCCATTTGTCTTTGTAAAATGAAGACATTGGTTGAAGACTAGAGTTGAGCGCGGTTCGTGGTTCGTGGTTCTCCAGTTCGCGGCTCGAGTGATTTTTGGGCTGTTCGAGATCGAACTAGAACTCGAGCTTTTTGCTAAAAGCTCGATAGTTCTAGATACGTTCGAGAACGGTTCTAGCAGCAAAAAGCAGGGCTTTTTACAGCTACAGTGTGCAGGAGACATCGCTGGCAGCCTGCCACAAGCTGGTAACCAAGATAAACATCGGGTATCCAAGCAAAGCGCTTTGGTTAGTAACCCGATGTTTATCTTAGTTACGTGCAGGAAGCCCACACTTTCCCGCTCAGCTCGCTCCGCCCCCTCCTGCCCGCGGCATGTACACATACATACACATACACAAACACACACACACACACACACACACATCCACCCCCCCCCCCCCCCGCCCGCCCGCTCGCTCGCTCGCTCGCTCGGCTTACCTGCGGTGATGAAGTCCCGCCATCCCGACCTCAGCGCTGTCACTGTCCTCCATGGCCGCCGCTTGTCACATCACCTATCGCTTCCGACCCGAGACTGACTAGCGGTGACGTCACGGACCTCTCGCGATACTTGGTGTGAAGGCGCCGGGCGGTCATTGAGCTCAGTGACAGGGGCTGTCAGTGTGCTGGAGATCAGCGCAGGTAATGTACCTCGCTGACAGCAGCACTTGTCACCCCCCTGCAGTGACCTGGGCTGACCCATTGATGTTAGCTCAGGTCACTGCATTGCTCTCCCAGCCAATGGGGAACATCCTGCTCTTCATTGACTGGGACAGTGTGGATCGTCATGGCAACCCCTTGGATTACACCAGACCTGGATTTGTTTTTCAATCTAATAAATTGGTTAAAGAGGGAATGTTTTGGGGAGTGTTTTTTCAAATAAAAATGTGTTTGTCGTGTATTTTTTTTTTATTACTGACTGGGTTGGTGATGTCGGGTATCTGATAGACGCCTGACCTCACCAACCCCAGGGCTTGATGCCAGGTGACATTACACATCTGGTATTAACCCCAAATATTACCCCGTTTGCCACCGCACCAGGGCGCGGGATGAGCTGGGGCGAAGCACCAGGATTGGCGCATCTAATGGATGCGCCACTTCTGGGGCGGCTGCGGCCTGCTATTTTTAGGCTGGGGAGATTCCAATAACCATGGACCTCCCTAGTCTGAGAATATCAGGCCCCAGCTGTCTGCTTTACCTTGGCTGGTGATCCAATTTTGGGGGACCCCTACGTGTTTTTTTTTTCAATTATTTATTTAATTTAAAATAACAGCGTGGGGTGCCCTCAGTTTTGGATTACCAGCCAAGGTGAGGTTGCCAGCTGTGGTCTGCAGGCTGCAGCCGTCTGCTTTACCCTAGCTGGCTACAAAACTAGGGGGAACCCTATGTCATTTTTTTTTCATTTTTTTGGCTAAATACAAAGCTAAGCACCCCTTAGTGCCACATGAAAGGTACCAAAGGGTGTTCCACTTTTTCTCCATTTTTTTTCCACTTTCTCTCCACTTTTTCTCCACTTTTTCTCCATTTTTTTCTCCACTTATTCTCCACTTTTTCTCCTCTTATTCTCCACTTTTTCTCCTCTTATGCTCCACTTTTTCTCCACTTTTTCTCCACTTTTTCTCCACTTTTTCTCCTCTTAATCTCCACTTTTTCTCCTCTTATGCTCCACTTTTTCTCCACTTTTTCTCCACTTTTTCTCCACTTTTTCTCCACTTTTTCTCCTCTTAATCTCCACTTTTTCTCCTCTTAATCTCCACTTTTTCTCCACTTTTTCTCCACTTTTTCTCCACTTTTTCTCCACTTTTTCTCCTCTTATGCTCCACTTTTTCTCCACTTTTTCTCCACTTTTTCTCCACTTTTTCTCCTCTTATGCTCCACTTTTTCTCCACTTTTTCTCCACTTTTTCTCCACTTTTTCTCCTCTTAATCTCCACTTTTTCTCCTCTTAATCTCCACTTTTTCTCCACTTTTTCTCCACTTTTTCTCCACTTTTTCTCCACTTTTTCTCCTCTTATGCTCCACTTTTTCTCCACTTTTTCTCCACTTTTTCTCCACTTTTTCTCCTCTTATGCTCCACTTTTTCTCCACTTTTTCTCCACTTTTTCTCCACTTTTTCTCCACTTTTTCTCCACTTTTTTCTCCACTTTTTCTCCACTTTTTCTCCTCTTATGCTCCACTTTTTCTCCACTTTTTCTCCACTTTTTCTCCACGTTTTCTCCACGTTTTCTCCACTTTTTTCTCCACTTTTTCTCCTCTTATGCTCCACTTTTTCTCCACTTTTTCTCCTCTTATGCTCCACTTTTTCTCCACTTTTTCTCCACTTTTTCTCCTCTTATGCTCCACTTTTTCTCCACTTTTTCTCCACTTTTTCTCCTCTTATGCTCCACTTTTTCTCCACTTTTTCTCCACTTTTTTCTCCACTTTTTCTCCTCTTATGCTCCACTTTTTCTCCACTTTTTCTCCACTTTTTCTCCACTTTTTCTCCTCTTATGCTCCACTTTTTCTCCACTTTTTTTCCTCTTAATCTCCACTTTTTCTCCTCTTATGCTCCACTTTTTCTCCACTTTTTCTCCACTTTTTCTCCTCTTATGCTCCACTTTTTCTCCACTTTTTCTCCACTTTTTCTCCTCTTATGCTCCACTTTTTCTCCACTTTTTCTCCACTTTTTTCTCCACTTTTTCTCCTCTTAATCTCCACTTTTTCTCCACTTTTTCTCCACTTTTTCTCCACTTTTTTCTCCACTTTTTCTCCACTTTTTCTCCTCTTATGTTCCACTTATTCTCCACTTTTTCTCCACTTTTTCTCTACTTTTTCTATGGTCGGTCTACCCATTAGCTCTGCCATGCATAGTGTAGCTCTACACCTACTGCACATGTTACTTTATGATTGACATCTCTTTCGTACCAGAGCTGTCTAAGTCTACTCTGACCCCATATTTGTCATTACTATATTGTCCTTGTACTGTATTATGACATTTGTATCATGTGTTTCATTTCTTGCTGTGTTGCAATTTTTTTGCTGCATCCCAATTGTACCTCTACATTGTTCGAGTTTATGTTATTGTTCTCTCACTCTTATGTGATACTGATTATTGTCATTTTTCATGATTACATGCAGATAAGTCCAATCTGACGAAGGCTCAGGCCGAAACGTCATTTGTAACTTGTTTTGGACAAAAACATATATGCTTATGAAAAAAAAATTTTCTTAATACGGACCAATAAAGAGTGATTTTGCATTACTATCCGTTGTGACTTACTGACTTAGTCTGGGAGATATAGAGTGCCGAGGTTACTCACTAATTTTATCTATTATTACCTCTGAGCACCTATATACTAGTGAGCAGAGCTTCCTCTACAGTAGTTCTCCTGATTAGGCATGCCCTTACCTCATGAGCAGGGCATTGCAGCTTTGGTAGCAACCATTACGACATGGACTCTGCTGCTGTGGACCCGGGGAGAGTGAGTGCAGATTCATTGCACCCACACTCCTCACATGAAGGGTCCGCACTCCTAGAAAATGGGGGATACGTTCCCTGAGTGTCTCCCCCCCATATTCTAGACGGTCCAGAGTCGTCGTGGGACCCCTTTATTTTTTTTCTTACAATAAATTGGTGAAAGAGGAAATGTTTTGGGGACTGTTTTTTCAAATAAATTTCTTTTGTCGATTTTTTGTTTTTGTTAGTACTGACAGTTTATGATGTTGGGTATCTAATAGACGCCATGACATCACAAACTGCTGGGCTTGATCTCAGGTGACTTTACAGCTAGTATCAACCCGATTTATTACCCCGTTTGCCACTGCACCAGGGCACGGGATGAGCTGGGGTGAAGCGCCAGGATTGGCGCATCTAGTGGATGCGCCACGTCTGGGGTGCCTGCGGCCTGCTATTTTTAGGCTGTGAAGGCCCAATAACTATGGACCTTCCCACCCTGAGAATACCAGACCACAGCTGTCCGCTTTACCTTGGCTGGTGATCCAATTTGGGGGGTCCCCTACTTTTATTGTGTAATTATTAATATTTATAAAATAATTATAAAAAAGAGCCTGAGGGGACCTCCACATTAGATCCCCAACCACGGTAAAGCTGCCAGCTGTGGTTTTCAGGCTACAGCCGTCTGCTTTACCCTAGCTGGCTATCAAAAATGGGGGGACCCAACGTAATTTTTTTTTTTTAACTATTTTTTAAATAGAAAAAATTAATGGGCTTCCCTGTATTTTGATTGCCAACCAAGGTAACGGCAGGCAGATGGGGGTGGCAACCCATAGCTGTCTGCTTTATCTGCGCTGAGAATCAAAAATACCGCGGAGCGCTACGTCATTTTTTTAAAGATTTATTTTTACAGCACTGTGATGTCCAGCAATCAAAATACAGGGAAGCCCATTTTATTTTTAGTTATTTAAATAAATAATTAAAAAAAATATATGTTAGCTCCCACTGCATTTTTTGTATTGCTAGCTAAGGGTAATCCAAGCAGCTACTGGCTGCTAACCCCCACTGCTTGGTGTTACCTTCACTGGCAATGGAAAATCCAGGGAAGCATTTTTTTTTTTTTTTGCCAAAAAGCTACAAAAAAAGGACGTGAGCTTCGCCATATTTTTGTATGCTAGCCAGGTATAGCAGGCAGGTGCTGGAAGAGTTGGATACAGCGCCAGAAGATGGCGCTTCTATGAAAATGCCATTTTCTGAGGTGGCTGCAGACTGCAATTCGCAGCAGTGGGGCCCAGAAAGCTCAGGCCAACCTGTGCTGCGGATTCCAATCCCCAGCTGCCTAGTTGTACCTGGCTGGACACAAAAATGGGGCGAAGCCTACGTCATTTGTTTTCTAATTATTTCATGAAATTCATGAAATAATAAAAAAAGGGCTTCCCTTTATTTTTGGTTCCCAGCCGGGTACAAATAGGCAACTGGGGGTTGGGGGCAGCCGTACCTGCCTGCTGTACCTGGCTAGCATAAAAATATGGCGAAGCCACATAATTTTTTCAGGGGGCAAAAAACTTCTGCATACAGTCCTGGATGGAGTATGCTGAGCCTTGTAGTTCTGCAGCTGCTGTCTGTCTGTATGGAGAAGAGCAGACAGCAGCTGCAGAACTACAAGGCTCAGCATACTCCATCCAGGACTGCATGCAGAAGTTTTTTGCCCACCAAAAAAATGACGTGGGCTTCGCCATATTTTTGTATGCTAGCCAGGTACAGCTGGCAGCCACGGGCTGCCTCCAACCCCCAGTTGCCTATTTGTACCCGGCTGGGAACCAAAAATATAGGGAAGCCCGTTTTTTTTAATTATTTCACTTATTTCATGAAATAATTAAAAAACAAATGACGTGGGCTTCGCCCTATTTTTGTGTCCAGCCGGGTACAACTAGGCAGCTGGGGATTGGAATCCGCAGCACAGGTTAGCCCGAGGTTTGTGGGCGCCTCTGCTGCGGATTTCAGTCCGCAGCCGTCCCAGAAAATGGCGCTCTCATAGAAGCGCCATCATCTGGCGCTGTATCCAACTCTTCCAACAGCCCTGGAGCCGGGTGGCTTGTTGGGTAATCATGAGTTAATACTGGCTTTGTTTTACCAGCCAGTATTAAGCCAGAGATTCTTAATGTCAGGCACGTTTGACCCGGCCATTAAGAATCTCCAATAAAGGGTTAAAAAAAGACACCACACAGAGAAAAAATACTTTAATAGAAATAAATACACAGACACATTAGAGACTCCATCTTTATTACCCCCTGTCAGCCCTCCACGATCCTGCTCTTCTGTCTTCTTTCTTTCTAGTGTAGTAGTAGTGACGATTGTAGTGAGGGGCATCACTTGGGGCTGGGGAACCTCCATCCTAACTACAATGCTCACTACAATCGGGAAGCAGCGTGCAGCCTTCACTCCGTGAGTGATCACTGCTGGCTGCTAGCGGTAACAGCGGTAACGCTGACAGACGCGTTACCATAGCAACGGTGCTCCCGGAGCCGCGGTTAGCGGTGACGTCACCGCTAACTGCGTTGCTATGGCAACGGTGATCTCCGTTAATGACCGGCTGTGTCAGCCGGTCCCTAACGGAACGGGGAGTCGACCGTGTGCTAGAGCATGTCGCCGGTACACGGCGATACACATATGTGCACCGTGTACCGGAGAGATGCACTCGCAGGTCCTACATGACGTGTCATAGTCATGTGACCAGTCTGTAGCCAATGAGATAATAGCCACGTGACTGGTCACATGGCTATTTTGACGTCACGATAGGTCCTGCTTCTCTGCTGGCAGTGCAGGTCACCGGGAGGATTCAGCGATCATCGGATGGAATAGCGGCAGGAGACAGAGTGCAGAAGGGATCACGAGGACTGGTAAGTGTTATGGCAATGTTTATTAACTGTTTGTGTACATTTATAATGCATTTTTATGTGTTTGTGATTGCCTCCCATTATAGCCTATTGGTTCTAGTTCGGTTCGTCGAACGTTCGACGAACCGAACTCGAACGGGACCCCCGTTCGGCGAACCGGCCTCGAGCCGAACCGGGACCGGTTCGCTCATCTCTATTGAAGACACAATTTATTTTACTCTACATTATACTGAAAAAAAAAAAAAAATCCAACTACGATGAAAGGGTGAAAAATATGCAATTCTACAAATGTTTTCTTGTGATTGATATTTATTGTATGATACTTATTGTATAATTAAATGACCTGGAAGTCAGTAAGTTATAAGAGAAAAAAAAAATTTGCACACAGACTTAATTAATTTTTATACAGTATGTCTGAAGGAAGAAAGCAACTCTCTAGAGAAAAACCCCCAATTGTCACAGAAATAACTTAAATCTGACCAAAGTAATAAATTAAAAAAATCTATGAAAATGAACACATGAAAGTCAGACATTGCTTTTCTTCCACAGATTTTTTTTAAAAGATAAAACTCATGAAACAGGCCTGGACAGAAATGATGGTACCCCAGAAAATAATGTGACAAAAGGGACATGTTAAATTAATGTGTGTCCACTAATTAGCATCACAGGTATCTACAATCTTGTAATCAGTCAGTGGGCCTGTGTATAGGGCTTCAGCTACTCACTGTGCTGTTTGGTGACATGGTGTGTACCACACTCAACATAGACCAGAGGAAGCAAAGGAAAGAGTTGTCTCAGGAGATTAGAAAGAAAATTATAGACAAGCATGTTAAAGGTAAAGGTTATAAAACCATCTCCAAGCAACTTGATGTTCTTGTGACTACAGTTGTTATAGTTACAGTTATATTTCAGAAATTTAAGATCCATGGGACTGTAGCCAACCTCCCTGGATGTGTCCACAGAAGGAAAATTGATGACAAATCAAAGAGACGGATAGCAAAAATGGTAGCAAAAGAGCCAGAAAAACGTCTAAACAGATTCAAGGTGAACTTCAAAATCAAGGAACATCAGTGTCAGATCACAGCATCCGTCATTGTTTGAGCCAAAGTGGACTTTATGGGAGATGACCAAGGAGGACACCATTGTTGAAAAAAATCATAAAAAAGCCAGAGTGGAATTAGCCAAACTACACGTTGACAAGCCACAAAGCTTCTGGGAGAATGTCCTATGGACAAATGAGACACAAATGGAGCTTTTTGGCAAGCTAAATCAGCTCTATGTTCACAGATGGAAAAATAAAGCATATGAATAAAAGAACACTGTCCCTACTGTGAAACATAGAGGAGGCTCTGTTATGTTCTGGGGCTGCTTTTATGCATCCGGCACAGGGTGTCTTGAATCTGTGCCGGCTACAATGAAATCTCAAAACTATCAAGAGATTCTAGAGAGAAATGTGCTGCCCAGTGTCAGAAAACTTGGTCTCAGTCACAGGTCATGGGTCTTGCAACAGGAAAAATGGCACAAAACACACAGCTAAACACACCCAAGAATGGCTAAGAGGAAAACATTGGACTATTCTGAAGTGGCCTTCTATGAGCCCTGACCTAAATCCTATTGCACATCTTTGGAAAGAGCTGAAACATGACATCTGGAAAAGGCAACCTTCAAACACTAGATAACTGAAGCAGTTTGCTAATATTAAGTTAAGGGTACCATCATTTCTGTCCAGGCCTGTTTCATGAGTTTTATTTATTTATTATTTTAAATTCTGTGGAAGCAGAAAAGCAATGTCTGACTTTCATTTATTTATTTTCATAGATTTTTAATTTATTATTACTTTTGTCGGATTCAAGTTATTTTTGTGAGCATTGTTTTTCTTTCATTAAACGAGAGGTACCAACAATTTTGACCACATGTACAGTGACAGTTAAGCAGGGATTAGCAATATACACCCATAACTACTTGTGGTTCTGGGTGCATATGTGACGCCCTGGGCAAGCCAGGGGTCACAGGTCATCACACCACCACACCCTACACCCCAGTTAGGAACACCAAGGCTACCAAAATCCTTGTTGCCTTCCTCCAGGGGCTGATGTTCACACCAAGGGGTGGGCCAGGCGGTTGGCTCCGCCCACCGAGGAGTACACAGCCCTGGATCCGGGAAGAACCAGGTAGTTAGAGTTTGGAGGGAGAAGTGGAAAGATCAGAGTCAGCTCAGGGAAGAGCTAGAGTGAGGAAGGAGTAAACAGCTAAGTGAAAGTGAAGTGGTAGTGGAGCAAAGAAGAAAAGGAGCAAAAGTGAGCGTGGAAAGACCTGAAGTTAGTCCAGCTAAGTGCAGGACAGGTCAGCAAGGTCAGCAACAGCGGTGATCGTCTGGAGGGGGACTGCTCGGAGGTTGCTGGAAGGACCGCGAACGGGTAGTGGCCCGGCGGTCTGGAGCAGTATACGAAGGACAGTCAGCACCAGGGCAGGGGCCTCTCGGACCCCGGCAAGGCTAGGAGTCGCCATAATTTGCCGAATCCGTCAGTGAAGGGGACGTCGATCCCCCAATAACCAAGTCCCGACTGAAGGTAAAAGTCCAACCATTAAGGAGGAACACCGCCACCGCCAGGGCACCAGTTCCTCAGGGCCAGCGTCTGCGGGCAAAGTAGGGCTCCTCCGGCCCATATCCAAGTCGGGGAGCGGGTTACCGGTGGGAACCCATCGCTACCAACATAGAAACACTAGGTGCAGGTCAAAGGGACATCACCGTTACCTACTGGGAGAGCAAGTGCAGCCGTCCGTGGGAACCGTCTTTCCAGCCGTGTGGTTTACCGTAAAACTGTGTCAACGTCTCAGGCTGAGTGAGTACCACAGTGCCGCAAGGCACAGTGCTGCCCCCGCGTCCCTGCGCCCCCCAGGCCCTGCACCTTCCACTCCATCACTGGGCCCTGGGATCACCAACCCCTACCCACGGAGGGGTAACACAACACCTGGCTCTCCGCATCACCACTCCCGGGATCCCCATATTGAGCAGCGGTGGTGCTAACAAATCACCACAACCGTGGGTGGCGTCACGGACAATAAACCAATCCCTATACCCAAAACCCCCTTTCACTCACGGGCGAGGAGCGCCACTAGAGTCCCCGGGATCCGGCTCATCACTCGAGCCACCGAGCAGCAGCAGGCCGCAGCGGCCGCGGCAGCCGGACCCGAGCAGCAGTGGGAGAGCGCGGCGTCCCCTCCTCCGCCCGCGACACATACTGCACCTGACAGGTTAACTTAAAGCTCAACTAGGAACAAGAGGTAGATCAACTGAGATGGAATTATAGACATTGATAGACTAGATTTTGACGTATCCAAAATGCAAGAGCTAGATCTTTGGATGAATAAAAGCCATAGCTGAGGGATTTTCTTGTATTATATATCCCTTGGAAAGTATTTTTTTTTCCAATATCCTAGGGATATAAGTAAAAAAAAAGCTTTGAACATGATAATTACTATTGAAAAATACCAAACAAATGTAAAACAGAAAAGCAATGGCTTATACTCATATATTCAGTCAGCAAAGTTTCTGTCTATTGCTTCTGGTGCAATTTTTTTCTTTTAGATTTGTTGTAGCTGCAATATGTTCTACTGGAACAAATGATTGGAAGAACTTGACTCGAAATTTGGCAACCCATGAAAAAGCTGAGTATCATGAAAAAGCATTCCAGGAATGGAAAGATCTTGAATCAAGAAAGTAGCTAAAACAAACAAATGAAACCATAAATTAAAAGGTTAATAAAGATTTGACTGCACTAGCAGAATGCTTTAAAAGATTAATTGTGGCCATTCAATCGTTAGCTACTCAAAACGTAGCTTTTTGGTGGACATTAAGGTGAACCTGTCAGGTGCAATTTGCACCCAGAACCACAAGTAGTTCTGAGTGCATATTGCTAATCCCGGCCTAACTGTCCCTGTATCTAGTAGCATATGTCGCTCTCCTGCGGCTTCAGGCGCCACAGGGTACTGCACCTCACCTGAGGTGCAGTATTAATTTTCGATACGTAGCAGGTCGACACTGGTAAACCACTAACAATACACCATCCATGACATAACTCAGGAGCTCTGTACATAAAAATCATAGAGGTCATACAATACTAGTTGTATTTGTTTTTTGTGTGAAGTATATTCATTTTTTCATGAACTAATTTGAAAAAAACCCAAGATTTTGTAATGAAAATCAAAGTATTAGTAGAGCTGATCGGATTGGAAAAAAGCCAGGACCGGCGGATCACTGCTCAATTAAAAAAAAAAACCTGATCGCCTCTAGCATCCAGTGCCCATATAACTCAATGGAGATCAGAATCTGGAGATTAAAAACGTTGATGGAAGGGATAGGGGGTAGGAGCGTGTGCGCTATACTCACCCAGGCTGTGTCATGGCGACAAACTCCATCTGGGTCATGCTTTTCCCTTCCGGAGCCAACAATTCAATATTCACTGTTTTGCCCGCCCACTGGCACGTGTAATTGGTTGTGGTCAGACACACCCCCACCCTGAGTGGCAGCATGTCAGCTGGCTGCAACCAATCACAGGTGCCAGGATGGGGCCGGTGGGCTAGGAAAGCAATGCAAGTGTCTGCGGGTCAGTATGGTGAGTGTACATGTAGACAGAAACGCATGCGGCCTGCTCCTGTCAGATGAGTGTGCGGCTGTGTCGGTGATGCGATGTCAGACTCGTGCGAGTCTGGCATGACATCAACTGACACGACTTGCCGCTCTCTGAATATGAGCGTGCATGTAGACAGAAACACATGCACGCTCCTGTCAGAAGAGTGCGCGGCTGTGCAGGGTGCTGCGATGTCAGATTCGTGCGAGTACATCGCAAGTGTGACTCCGGCCTAAGAGAAACTGCATGCAGTTTTTTTTTTATTTCAATAAACATTTTTTTTTTTTAAAAAAAGGACGTGCAATCTCCCCAATTTTTATACCCAGCCAAGATAAAGGCAGCTGGGAGCTGGTATTCTTAGCCCGCAACCGTCCGGTATTGCCGCATCCATTAGATGTGATAGTCCCAGTGCTTTACTGGCTCTTCCCAAATTGACCTGTTGCGGTGGCAATCGGGATAATTAGGAGTTAATAACAGCGCACAGCTGCTAATAATCCCTGGGTTAGTGATGGCAGTCTATGAGATACCTCCATCATTAACCTGTACATGAAAGTAAATAAGCACAAACACAAAGAAAAAATCTTTTATTTAGAATAAAATACAAATACACACCCACCTTCACCACTTTATTAATCCCCAACACACCCCTCCAGGTCCGGCATAATCCACACGAGGTCCCATGACCACACATCCAGCTCTGCTACATCCCACAGCCAGCGACCAAAGAGAACAACCACTGGCTGTGAGTGTAGCCTATGAATGAGCTGTGATGACTGCAGGCAGATGCTCTCACAGGCTGGGGCGCATCTGACTGCAACCAATCACAGACAACAGGATGGTCGGTGGGTGGGGAAAGCACAGAAAGCTGTACTGCGCAGTACAGGAAGTGAATTCGCGACCCGGAAGCAGTTTGCCGCCATGACACCAAGTCTCAAAAGTATGAAACTTTCACTTAATTATTATTTTCTTTATTTTTCAATTAATCTCCACAGTGCCGGATTCGGATCGTGCACCTGGAATCCTAGATCCGGTTCCGGCACCCGGCATCTTTGAAACCGTGTGGATCCGGACTTTTGCAGTCTATATCCGCGTAGCCCTATTTATTAGCCTTACTTCAATTGAAAATTTTAGAAATTTTATTTTGTTCAGGGAGATAATGATTAAAATCCTACTTTTCAAAAGGTAAACAGTCGTTTATGCTGAGCACTGTACCTGTGGTTAACAATGGCTCAGGAAAAATGTATTGGCCTTGCTACAATATCGATTAAGCATGAACTTGCCTAAAATTAGATCTGGATAATGTAATAATGCATGTCAAAAAGCAAAGGACAAAAACTTTCATTTAAAATACATGCAGTTGAAGACACAAGTTCTTTAAAAAAAAGTTTAATCCGCTCACCCCCAAAGCTGTTTTCACTTTCCTGACCAGGCAAAATTTTACAGTTCTGATCAGCGTCACTTTGTGGTCAAAATTCTGGATTGCTTCAACATCTACAAGTGAATCTGGTAGTGCTTTTTCATAACCTGTTCCACTTCATGTTAGTGGTAAATTTTGATTGATATTATCTGCCTTAATTTATGAAAATATAAAAAAATGACAACAAAATGTGAACAGTGCACAAACTTTGAAATTTGAAATTTTATACCCTTAAACCAGATATTGATATCACATAAAATAGATAATAAATAACATTTACCAAATGTCTACTTTACATCAGCATCATTTTTGAATTTTAATTTGTTTTATTAGAAGAGTTAAAAGTTTATCAGCAACTTTTCATTTTTCCAACAATTTTTTTTTTTTAAACACAACATCACATTTGAAGTACGGTAACTTTGAGGTGCCTATATCACAGAAAAGAATAAAAACTCCATCTCTCAAAGTGCTTAATACCACACTGAACTAGTTTCTTAAGCCTTTAGATGCTTCACAGGAATTAAATCAGTTTGTACGGAAAAAATGAACATTTTAGCTTTTTCCACAAAAATGTTGTTTTAGCCCCAAATATTTCACTTTCATAAGACTAACAGGAAAAAATGGTTCATAAACTTTCTTGTACAATTTTGTCACCCATATGGGGTGAAAAACTGCTGTTTAGGCACATGGTAGGGATCAGAATAGAAAGATCAGCATCTGACTTTTGGAATGGATAATTGTCTATAATAGATAGTGGACCCCATTTCACGTTTGCAGAGTTCCTGATATCATTATCTAGTGGAAATCCCCCAGAAGTAACCCTATTTTGGAAACTACACCTCTCAATGAATTTATCTAGAGTTGTGGTTGAACCCACAAGTGCTTCAAAGTATTTTATAATGTGGAGTCGTGAAAGTAAAAAATTATTTCTCCCACAAAAGTGTTTCTTTAGCAACATATTTTTCATTTTCACAAGAGTAACATGGAAAAATGGACGATTTGTTGTGCAATTTCTCCTGAGTACACCGAAACTTCATATGTGGTGGATAACTACTATTTGGGCACACAGCAAGACTTGAAAAGGGAAATAGCACCATTTGACTTTTGGAGTGCAAAATTGGTTGAAATAGATGCCATTTTGCATATGTAGAGACCACATTTTGGAAACTGCACCTCTTAAGTAATTTATCTAGAGTTGTGATGATGAGCAGCTTGATCCCACAGGTGCTTCATAGAATTGTATAATGTGGAGCCGTGAAAGTAAACATTTTAATTTTCTGGGTGTATATTTCCCATGGGTTTGGATTGATTATGCTTGCATAAATTATTTATGTAAAATACAGTATCATGCAAGCAGTTCATCTGCAACAGAGGTGGGGAACCTCCGGCCCGCGGCGCGCTGTGTGCGGCCCCTGATGACTTTTTATGTGGCCCCTGGGCCCATTCAAGGGGACCACAGTACTCGGGCGGCAGTAGCTGTCTTGTCAGCTGCCGGCACTTTAAATTACAATGTGTAATGCGCATACCATTATGTCCTCAGCCTGCTGGCCTGTGCCAGCGTGCTGAGGATGTACTTTCTGGGTGGGGTAGGCATGAGATGCGCGGTGCTCCCGTCCTACAGAAGAAGAGGAGCAGCAGGTTTACTGGCCTCCCTGCACATGACTCCTGCGGTGCTGTGAGTCTCCTGCCTCCCCTAGTGCTGTGAGACTCCTGCTGCTGTGAGACTCCTGCCTCCCCCGGTGCTGTGAGCCTCCTGCCTCCCACGGTACTGTGAGTCTCCTGCCTCCCCCTGTGCTGTGAGCCTTCTGCTGCTCTGAGACTCCTGCCTGCCGCGGTGCTGTGAGCCTCCTGCCTCTGGTAGTGCTGTGAGTCTCCTGCTTCTAGCACTGCTGTGAGACTTCTTCTTCTGGCAGTGCTGTGAGCCTCCTGCCTCTGGCAGTGCTGCGAGTCTCCTGCTTCTGGAAGTGTTGTGAGTCTCCTGCTTCTGGCACTGCTGTGAGCCTCCTGCCTCCCCCGGTGCTGTGAGCCTCCTGCCTCTGGCAGTGTTGGGAGCCTCCTGCTTCTGTCAGTGATGTGAGCCTCCTGCCTCCCCCGCTGCTGTGAGCATCCTGCTTCTGGCAGTGCTGTGAGCCTCCTGCCTCCCCCGGTGCTGTGAGCCTCCTGCCTTTGACAATGTTGTGAACCTCCTGCCTCTGGTAGTGCTGTGAGCCTCCTGCTTCTGGCAGTACAGTGAGCCTCCTGCCTCCCATGATGAGGTGAGCCTCCTGTGGTTCTGTGAGCCTTCTGTGGTACTGTGAGCCTCCTGCCTCCCGCTGTGCTGTATAGTATATGTATTGTCACGTCCCCATCGGAGTCCGCTCCTGCGACTTCTGCTCCGATCGCCAGACGACGCCATGTTCCCACCATGGATAGTGCTGGTGATGGTAGAGGAGTCGGTGCTCGTGGTTCTGCGGAGCACAGTGTCACGTCCCCACCGGAGTCCGCTCCTGCGACTTCTGCTCCGATCGCCAGACGACGCCATGTTCCCACCATGGATAGTGGTGGTGATGGGAGAGGAGTCGATGCCCGTGGCTCTGCGGAGCCCAGGCTCCGCTCATCCACTAGGCTGGGTTTCCCTGGAACCTGCAGTACCACTGGCTGACTGTAGGTGGCGTGTGTCTCCCGGCTGAAGTGGCCAACATTCACCTGAAGCCTATGGGAAGACACCACACCCTTCTTATTCCCTCTCCTGCCACATGATCACTGCCAGTGATAGTTCTGTTCTCCTGGCTCATGTGCTGTTTGTATTGTGATTCCTGTGCGCTGACCTTGCTTGTGTTTGACTACCCTCCTGCCTGTCGTTTTTGTACCTTGCTGCCAGTTCCGGATTTGACCCCTGCTTTGTCTCCTTACTACGCCTTTGCCTGCCGATTCTGTTCCTGTTTTGCATCTTCTGGATTTTGACCCT
Source organism: Anomaloglossus baeobatrachus (assembly GCF_048569485.1). Classification (NCBI taxonomy): domain Eukaryota; kingdom Metazoa; phylum Chordata; class Amphibia; order Anura; family Aromobatidae; genus Anomaloglossus; species Anomaloglossus baeobatrachus. The sequence continues at coordinate 108,156,874 of NC_134355.1, read as the reverse complement.
GCCACGGACTACAGTCTACCACAGGTAGCGATTAGTGATGAGCGAGTACTAAAAAGCTCGGGTGCTCGAAGCTCGGGCCGAGCCTCCCAAGATACTCGTGTACTCGGCCCGAGCAACGAGCCCAATGTTATCCTATGGGAGACCCGAGTATTTTTGTGAAATGACCTCCCGGCAGCATGGAGAAACCCTAAAAATGTCACAAAAGTCTCAGAAGAGTGCTCAAATGACATGGCAACAGCATGGGGAAGACCCCTTGAAGCATTTATCACTCAAAAGTCACAGCTGTGAACAATTTTGTCCGCGTTTTATGCCATTTTTACGGACTCACCAGAAAACCTTCCAAAATGACCCCAAAATGATTTTTCATGGCGGAAATGTTAAGGGCACATACCCAATAGTGAGATAGATCTGGTGTATGTTACTTTTTGAGATCAATACATGAAAGATTTTACGTGAAAACATTGTGTGGCACTCCGATGTCCCTGAGAAGAGACGTACATGAAGGCCTCTTGAGTCTAATGTGCCCATTTTGAGGAAGTGAGTCTTTGTAGTATTTTCCTTTGCCAGGGCAGTCCTAAATTGTGAGGTTCACCAATGCCCCTGCATACAGACGTGCATGAGGGCCTCAAAACATTAAGTGTCCATTGTCAGGAAGTGGGTGTATTATAGTATAGCCCTTAGGCAGGGCAGCCAAAAATTGGGAGGCTCCACATTGTCCCTGGGTAGAGACGTGCATGATGGCCTTTAAACCTGAAGTGCCCATTGTAAGGAAGTGGGTCTATTTCAGTATAGCCCTTTGCCAGGGCAGCCAAAAATTGGGAGGCTCCACATTGTCCCTGGGTAGAGACGTGCATGAGGGCCTCAAAACATTAAGTGTCCATTGTCAGGAAGTGGGTGTATTATAGTATAGCCCTTAGGCAGGGCAGCCAAAAATTGGGAGGCTCCACATTGTCCCTGGGTAGAGACGTGCATGATGGCCTTTAAACCTGAAGTGCCCATTGTAAGGAAGTGGGTCTATTTCAGTATAGCCCTTTGCCAGGGCAGCCAAAAATTGGGAGGCTCCACATTGTCCCTGGGTAGAGACGTGCATGAGGGCCTCAAAACATTAAGTGTCCATTGTCAGGAAGTGGGTGTATTATAGTATAGCCCTTAGGCAGGGCAGCCAAAAATTGGGAGGCTCCACATTGTCCCTGGGTAGAGACGTGCATGATGGCCTTTAAACCTGAAGTGCCCATTGTAAGGAAGTGGGTCTATTTCAGTATAGCCCTTTGCCAGGGCAGCCAAAAATTGGGAGGCTCCACATTGTCCCTGGGTAGAGACGTGCATGAGGGCCTCAAAACATTAAGTGTCCATTTTAAGGAAGTGGGTGTATTTCAGTATAGCCCTTAGGCAGGGCAGCCAAAAATTGGGAGGCTCCACGTTGTCCCTGGGTAGAGACGTGCATGAGGGCCTCAAAACATTGTTCCCATTGCAAAGGAGCGGGTCTCCTGTCGTTGTAATGTCCATTCTGCAAAGAATGGGCGAAAAAATTTACCACTGGGGGTATACCTGAAACAAAGACCTAACTATTGTAACGGTCATCATGATGGCGCATGAGGAGAAGGAGGAGCAGTCCAGCGATTATCCAAAGTCGAGAAGTGTACCCATGGGTGAGTGGAGGTACATGGCAAACTTTAAATTCCGCTCTCATTTGCTGGTGGTGTGGTGAAGTCTGGCCCAATCCAACCCTTGTTCATCTTTATCAGAGTCAGCCTGTCAGCATTTTCAGTTGACAGGCGGGTGCGTTTATCTGTAATGATTCCACCTGCGGCACTAAAAACACGCTCTGACAAAACGCTAGCAGCAGGGCAGGCCAGGACTTCCAAGGCGTAGAGAGCCAATTCATGCCACGTGTCCAGCTTGGATACCCAATAATTGTAAGGCACAGAGGAATGTCGGAGTACAGTTGTTCGATCTGCAAGGTACTCCTTCAGCATCTGGGCAAACTTAGGATTTCTTGTGGCACTACCCCGCACCTCAGGGGCTGTGGTACGTGAGGGGCTGAGAAAACTGTCCCACATCTTAAAGACTGTTCCCCTACCTCTGGCGGATTGGACTTGTGCCTCTCTCGGCTGTACGCCTCGGTTGTCCACTGATTCCTGACCTATGCCGCTAGCGTTTTGTGAGGGGAATGCTTTGCCTACTTCCGTGAGTATGGCCTTCCGAAACTGCTGCATTTTGGTTGACCTCTCATCCACGGGAATAAGAGACAAAAAGTTCTCCTTGTAGCGTGGGTCTAACAGTGTTACCAACCAGTAATGATTGTCGGCCAAGATGTTCTTAACGCGAGGGTCACGAGACAGGCAGCTTACCATAAAGTCAGCCATGTGCGCCAGACTCTTAACAGCCAGGACTTCAGTAGCCTGACCAACAAGATGACTGAACATGCTGTCCTCCTCCTCCTCCTCCTCCTCCTCCTCCTCATCTACCCTGTCCTCTGGCCAGCCACGCTGAATCGAGGATATGACTGGTGTGCATGTCATATCCTCAATTTGGCCGGAGAGTTGCTCCATGTCTTCATCCTCCTCCTCGTCATAGTCCTCCACTGCACGTTGTGATGAGACGAGGCTGGGCTGTGTGTTATCACCCACACCCACTACTGTTTCTTGCTGCAACTCATCGCGCTCCGCCTGCAATGCATCATGTTTGTTTTTCAAAAGGGACCGTTTTAGAAGGCAGAGTAGCGGTATGGTGACGCTAATAATGGCGTCATCACCACTCACCATCTTGGTGGAGTCCTCAAAGTTTTGGAGGATGGTACATAGGTCTGACATCCATCTCCACTCCTCAGGTGTTATGTGTGGAGTTTGACCCATTTCCCGACGGCTTAGGTGATGCAGGTACTCAACAACTGCCCTCTTCTGCTCACATATCCTGACCAACATGTGCAGAGTTGAATTCCAACGCGTGGGGACATCACACACCAGTCTGTGAGCCGGAAGATGCAAACGGCGCTGAAAGCCGGCAAGGCCGGCTGAAGCAGTAGGTGACTTTCGAAAATGTGCAGACAGGCGGCGAACTTTTACCAGCAGATCAGACAGCTCTGGGTATGACTTTATAAACCGCTGAACCACGAGGTTGAGCACATGGGCCACGCATGGAACATGTGTCAGCTGGCCTCGCCTCAAAGCCGCCACCAGGTTCCGGCCATTGTCACAAACGACCTTTCCTGGCTTTAGGTTCAGAGGTGTGAGCCAGTGATCTGCCTGCTGTTTCAGAGCTGTCCACAGCTCTTCTGCATTGTGGGGTTTGTCACCTATGCAGATTAGCTTCAGCACAGCCTGTTGCCGCTTCGCCGAGGCAGTGCTGCAGTGCTTCCAGCTTGTGACTGGTGTGGAGGGCACAGTGGATGAGGATGCGCAGGAGGAGGAGGAGGCTGAAGAGCATGACATTCCGGAGCTGTAGAGTGTGGGTGAAACACTGACTGAGGTAGGGCCTGCAAACCTTGGTGTGGGAAGGACGTGTTCCGTCCCTCGCTCAGACTGGGTCCCAGCTTCCACAATATTAACCCAGTGTGCCGTCAACGAGATGTAGCGGCCTTGCCCACAAGCACTTGTCCACGTGTCTGTGGTTAGGTGGACTTTGGGTGAAACAGCGTTGTTCAGGGCACGTGTGATGTTTTGTGACACGTGGTTATGCAACGCGGGGACGGCACACCGGGAGAAATAGTGGCGGCTGGGGACCGAGTAACGTGGGACAGCTGCCGCCATCAGGTCACGGAATGCTTCTGTCTCCACCAGCCTAAAAGGCAACATTTCCAGCGCAAGCAGTCGCGAAATGTTAGCATTTAGAACTGTGGCATGTGGGGTGTTGGCAGTGTATTTGCGCCTGCGTTCAAAGGTTTGCTGAATGGATAACTGAACGCTGCGCTGGGACAAGGACGTGCTTGATGATGGTGTTCTTTCTGCGTAGGCAACTGCAGGTGCAGGAGTGGAGGAGGCTTGTTCGCAGGCAGCATGGACAGAGGATTGGCTCGCATGCACAACCAGCGAAGACGTAGCAGTGACATCAGCAAGCACTGCTCCTCGACTCTGTTGTACTTCCCACAAAGTCGGGTGCTTGGCTGACATGTGCCTGATCATGCTGGTGGTGGTCAGGCTGCTAGTTTTGGTACCCCTGCTGATGCTGGCACGGCAGGTGTTGCAAATGGCCTTTTTTGAATCATCTGGATCCAACTTAAAAAACTGCCAGACTCGTGAAGACCTAACATTTGTACAGGCACCTTGTGTCGTCGTGTTGTTACGGGGAACGGTTGCCTGACTTCTGCCTGGGACCACCACCCTGCTTCTTACTGCCTGTTGTGATGCTACGCCTCCCTCCCCCTGTGCACTGCTGTCCTCGCTCTGCATATCCTCCTGCCAGGTTGGGTCAGTTACTGGATCATCCACCACGTCGTCTTCCTCTTCCGCACCCTGCTCCTCCTCCTGACTTGCTGACAATTGTGTCTCATCATCGTCCACCACTTGTTGAGACACGTTGCCAACTTCGTGAGAACGTGGCTGCTCAAATATTTGGCTATCTGTACAGACGATCTCCTCATGACCCACTTCAATATGAGCTGGCGAGAGGCCAGAATGTGTGAATGGAAACGTGAACAGCTCTTCCGAGTGTCCAAGTGTGGGATCATTAATGTCCGAGGAGGACGTGTACTCAGCCTGGTGGTAGGAAGGAGGATCAGGTTCAGAAATGTGCGGTGCAGTATCACGGCTACTGACACTTGACCGTGTGGAAGACAGAGTGTTTGTGGTGGTGCCAATCTGACTGGAAGCATTATCCGCTATCCAACTAACAACCTGTTGACACTGGTCTTGGTTCAAGAGCGGTGTACTGCTGCGGTCCCCAAGAATTTGGGACAGGACGTGCGAGCGACTAGATGTGGCCCTTTGTTGTGGCGAAATTAGAGCTTGCCCACGACCTCGGCCTCTGCCTGCACCACCATCACGTCCACTTCCTTGTTCCTTGCCAATGCCCTTGCGCATTTTGCAATGCTGTGCACTGCTGACGTGTATATTCACTACTTGTGCGTTATATCAAAGTTTCTGGAAATTGCACACCAGTGCACCTGTACGCTGCCACCAACAGGCACACACGTGCGGTTTTAAAAACCAAGCACGGACGCAATAATAACCTAACACAGGTTTTAGGAGCAAAAATTAAGAACTCTGACACTATCAGCCACTGCTGACTGACGTGTATTATACACTACACTTGTGCGTTATATAATAGTTTGGTAAACGCACACCAGTGCACCTGTACGCTGCCACCAACAGGCACACACGTGCGGTTTTAAAAACCAAGCACGGACGCAATAATAACCTAACACAGGTTTTAGGAGCAAAAATTAAGAACTCTGACACTATCAGCCACTGCTGACTGACGTGTATTATACACTACACTTGTGCGTTATATAATAGTTTGGTAAACGCACACCAGTGCACCTGTACGCTGCCACCAACAGGCACACACGTGCGGTTTTAAAAACCAAGCACGGACGCAATAATAACCTAACACAGGTTTTAGGAGCAAAAATTAAGAACTCTGACACTATCAGCCACTGCTGACTGACGTGTATTATACACTACACTTGTGCGTTATATAATAGTTTGGTAAACGCACACCAGTGCACCTGTACGCTGCCACCAACAGGCACACACGTGCGGTTTTAAAAACCAAGCACGGACGCAATAATAACCTAACACAGGTTTTAGGAGCAAAAATTAAGAACTCTGACACTATCAGCCACTGCTGACTGACGTGTATTATACACTACACTTGTGCGTTATATAATAGTTTGGTAAACGCACACCAGTGCACCTGTACGCTGCCACCAACAGGCACACACGTGCGGTTTTAAAAACCAAGCACGGACGCAATAATAACCTAACACAGGTTTTAGGAGCAAAAATTAAGAACTCTGACACTATCAGCCACTGCTGACTGACGTGTATTATACACTACACTTGTGCGTTATATAATAGTTTGGTAAACGCACACCAGTGCACCTGTACGCTGCCACCAACAGGCACACACGTGCGGTTTTAAAAACCAAGCACGGACGCAATAATAACCTAACACAGGTTTTAGGAGCAAAAATTAAGAACTCTGACACTATCAGCCACTGCTGACTGACGTGTATTATACACTACACTTGTGCGTTATATAATAGTTTGGTAAACGCACACCAGTGCACCTGTACGCTGCCACCAACAGGCACACACGTGCGGTTTTAAAAACCAAGCACGGACGCAATAATAACCTAACACAGGTTTTAGGAGCAAAAATTAAGAACTCTGACACTATCAGCCACTGCTGACTGACGTGTATTATACACTACACTTGTGCGTTATATAATAGTTTGGTAAACGCACACCAGTGCACCTGTACGCTGCCACCAACAGGCACACACGTGCGGTTTTAAAAACCAAGCACGGACGCAATAATAACCTAACACAGGTTTTAGGAGCAAAAATTAAGAACTCTGACACTATCAGCCACTGCTGACTGACGTGTATTATACACTACACTTGTGCGTTATATAATAGTTTGGTAAACGCACACCAGTGCACCTGTACGCTGCCACCAACAGGCACACACGTGCGGTTTTAAAAACCAAGCACGGACGCAATAATAACCTAACACAGGTTTTAGGAGCAAAAATTAAGAACTCTGACACTATCAGCCACTGCTGACTGACGTGTATTATACACTACACTTGTGCGTTATATAATAGTTTGGTAAACGCACACCAGTGCACCTGTACGCTGCCACCAACAGGCACACACGTGCGGTTTTAAAAACCAAGCACGGACGCAATAATAACCTACTAACAGGTTTTTTTGGGGAGCGACAATTACAGTACAGACAAGTCAGACACTATCTGGACTGTTTTACACTGTGTACACCAGCCCCAGATATGAAGGCTGGTATACGGTCACCACTACCCTGCCTGCCTGCCTGCCTGTATACTGCTACAATAGTCCTGACAAGGACTCTTTTGGTCACTAGCCTGTATTCAGACCTGGCTATACCCTGCCTGTATATAGCAACAATAGTCCTGAGAAGGACTCTGCTACTGTACTCCGACCTGGCTATACCCTGCCTGCCTGTATACAACTAGAATAGTCCTGAGAAGGACTTTTGGTCACACTGTTTGCAGCCCTGCAACTGAAAAAGCTATAAAGGGCCGCAAAGCTTTCCCTGAATCAGCGACACTCTCCCTACACTCACTGTCAGAATAGCTGTGAGCAGAGCACAGCGCGCCGGCCGATATAAAGGCTCGGTGACGCTGTGCAGGCCGGCCAATCACTGCAATTCCACAACTAACAGGGCTGTGGCATTGCAGTGGTCTGCCAGCCAATCCCTGCATGAGGGCTGGCTCTCAAAAGAGCGCCAACATGCAGAAATGAAGACCACGAGTAAAGCACGAGTATCGCGAGATTACTCGGTCCCCGCCGAGCAGCCCGAGTACAGTGATACTCGTGCGAGTACCGAGTAGTGACAAGCATGCTCGCTCATCACTAGTAGCGATCTCTGAGGCTCTTTGTAATTCCAAATCCCTGTACAGGGGTTAAAGGGTTGCAGAGTTCTTGGGGTCCTGCTTTGTGAGCGGCTTTTCACTATTCCCCTTACAGCCAGTCTGAGTCTGTGGCTCCTATCAGGCATTACATGTATACAGTATATTTCTGTTTGCGTGGATGGATTACTAGTACTTGTATTAATTTTTTCTTATTGTGGCTAAATTTATATATCACTTATCCTGAACTGTGTGTTGGGTGATGAGTTTCAGGACACATAACTGCATCTTCATGAGGTAACAATAGTTCAGACGAGAATGGCCATAGTAACAGATTCATGTAAGTGAAAACTTTAAAATCACATAGAAAATAGTGATGAGCGAGTATGCTTGTTACTACTCGGTACTCGCACGAGTATCACTGTACTCGGGCTACTCGGCGGGTACCGAGTAATTTCGCAATACTCGTGCTGTACTCGTGGTCTTCATCCCTGCATGTTGGCGCTCTTTTGAGAGCCAGCCCTCATGCAGGGATTGGCTGGCAGACCACTGCAATGCCACAGCCCTGTTAGTTGTGGAATTGCAGTGATTGGCCGGCCTGCACAGTGTGACCGAGCCTTTATACCAGCAGGCGTGCTGTGCTCTGCACACAGCCATCTCATATTCCCTGCTTTCCCCGCCCACAGGCGCCTATCATTGGTCGCAGTGAGACACGCCCCCACGCTGAGTGACAGGTGTCTCACTGCACCCAATCACAGCAGCCGGTGGGCGTGTCTATACTGTGCAGTAAAATAAATAAATAATTAAAAAAACCGGCGTGCGGTCCCCCCCAATTTTAATACCAGCCAGATAAAGCCATACAGCTGAAGGCTGGTATTCTCAGAATGGGGAGCCCCACGTTATGGGGAGCCCCACGTTATGATGAGCCCCCCAGCCTAACAATATCAGTCAGCAGCCGCCCAGAATTGCCGCATACATTATATGTGACAATTCTGGGACTGTACCCGGCTCTTCCCGATTTACCCTAGTGCGTTGGCAAATCGGGGTAATAAGGAGTTAATGGCAGCCCATAGCTGCCACTAAATCCTAGATTAATCATGTCAGGCGTCTCCCCGAGATTCCTTCCATGATTAATCTGTAAATTACAGTTAAAAAACACACACACCTGAAAAATCCTTTATTAGAAATAAAAAACAATAACAAAGTCCCTCATCACCAATTTATTAATCCCGACAAACCCTCCATGCCCGGCGTAATCCACGGACCTCCAGCGTCGCGTCCAGCTGTGCTGCATGCAGGTGACAGGAGCTGAAGAATACACCGCTGCTCCGGTCAGCTTCACACAGCAACTGAGGTGAGTAGCGCGATCAGCTGCTGTCAGTCAGGTAACTCACGGCCACCGCTGGATCCAGCGGTGGCCGCGATTAACCTCAGTGCCAGCTCAGCTGATCGCGATACTCACCTCAGTTGCTGCGTGGAGCTGACTGGAGCGGCGGTGAGTAGCGCGATCAGCTGAGCTGTCACTGAGGTTACCCGCGGCCACCGCTGCATCCACCGCTGGATCCAGGTAACCTCAGTGACAGCTCAGCTGATCGCGCAGCTGTCTTCAGTTGCTGTGTGAAGCTGACAGGAGCGGCGGTTTCTTCTGCAGCTCCTGTCACCTTCATGCAGCACAGCTGGATGCGACGCTGGAGGACTGTGGAGTACGCCGGACATGGAGGGTTTGTCGAGGTTAATAAATTGGTGATGAGGGACTTTGTTAGTGTTTTTTATTTCTAATAAAGGATTTTTCGGGTGTGTGTGTTTTTTAACTGTAATTTACAGATTAATCATGGAAGGAATCTCGGGGAGACGCCTGACATGATTAATCTAGGATTTAATGGCAGCTATGGGCTGCCAATAACTCCTTATTACCCCGATTTGCCAACGCACCAGGGCAAATTGGGAAGAGCCGGGTACAGTCCCTGAACTGTCGCATATAATGTATGCGGCAATTCTGGGCGGCTGCTGACTGATATTGTTAGGCTGGGGGGCTCCTCATGACGTGGAGCTCCCCATCCTGAGAATACCAGCCTTCAGCCGTATGGCTTTATCTGGCTGGTATTAAAATTGGGGGGACCGCACGCCGTTTTTTTAAATTATTTAATTATTTATTTCACTGCACAGTATACACACACCCACCGGCTGCTGTGTTTGGGTGCAGTGAGACACCTGTCACTCAGCGTGGGGGCGTGTCTCACTGCAACCAATCATAGGCGCCGAAAAGCAGGAAAGCAGGGAATACGAGATTGTTTAATGAGTGGCCGGCTTTTTCAAAAGAGGAAAAGCCGCCGGAGTTTAGTGAACAGCAGTGCAGCGCCGCGGCAGTGATCGGGGAACGGTAAGTAAGAGAGAGGGGGGAGACTGACCGACAGACTGTGAGAGGGGGACAGACAAGACAGAGAGACCGACAGACAGACAGAGAGACCAACCGGCGGGAGATAGAATGAAAAAAAAAATGACCGACATCGCTAGTAAAAAGCACAAAACGTGCGTTTTGTACATCGGAGTGCCACACAATGTTTTACGTAAAATCTTTCATGTATTAATCTCAAAAAGTAACATACACCAGCTCTATCTCACTATTGGGTATGTGCTGTGAGGTAGCGTGGTCGGCTGCGCAGCAGAAGACACGGGATCCAGGCATTAAGGTTCACAGCACACGGTTTAATGTCCAAACAAAAGTGCACAACAATATACATGTGCCTCTCCAGCAGAGAACTCAGGGAGTTCTGTTCACTCCCTCACACCCGGCACACCTGCCCTTGTTCCTGTTTCCATTTAACCCTTCCTTCAGCCCGTCATAGATAACCCCGGTCACAGTCTCACATACCATCCCCCTCAGTTCAAGCGAGCGGGGTTGAACTCCCGCCATCAAACACGCGCCGCGGGACAAGGCATCGGCGTTGCCCTGCAACCCACCGGCCCTATGATTTACTTTCTATCATGGAGTGAGCACAACCGGGGCGAGACATACCGGCCGTCATAGATAACCCCGGTCACAGTCTCACATACCATCCCCCTCAGTTCAAGCGAGCGGGGTTGAACTCCCGCCATCAAACACGCGCCGCGGGACAAGGCATCGGCGTTGCCCTGCAACCCACCGGCCCTATGTTCAACCGTAAACTGGAAGTCCTGCAGAGAAAGGAACCACCGGGTAACCCGGGCATTCCGTTCCTTGGCGGACCTCATCCAGACCAGTGGAGAGTGATCCGTCACCAAGCGAAACTGCCGTCCCAGCAGGTAATAGCGTAGGGACTCCAAGGCCCACTTGATCGCCAGGCACTCCTTCTCCACTACGCTATAATTCCGCTCGGGAGGGGTGAGCTTCCTACTTAAGAAGGTGACAGGGTGTTCCTCCCCCTGTACCACCTGAGACAGCACTGCCCCCAGGCCGACCTCTGAGGCGTCAGTCTGTACTATGAACTCCTTCCGGAAATCAGGGTTGACCAGAACGGGCTGTCCGCACAGGACCCCCTTCAGGGCCCGGAAGGAGTCCTCGGCCTGCGGAGTCCAGCGCACCATGACGGATTTCTTGCCTTTGAGAAGGTCCGCAAAGGGGGCCGATAGTCCCGCAAAATCCTTTACAAACCTCCTGTAGTACCCCACGATACCCAGGAAGGCCCTAACCTGCTTCGTGGTCAGGGGTCTAGGCCACTTCTGGATCGCCTCAACCTTGTTAATTTGGGGCTTAATCACTCCTTGGCCTATCACGTAGCCCAAGTAGCGGGCTTCCGTGAGTCCCAATGCACATTTCTTGGGATTGGCTGTCAATCCGGCTGTTCGAAGCGCGTCCACCACCGCTTGTACCTGTTCCAAGTGGGTCTGCCAATCGGAGCTGTAAATAATGATGTCATCAAGGTACGCTGATGCATACGCCTGGTGGGGTTCCAGCACTAAGTCCATCAACCTCTGGAACGTGGCCGGAGCGCCATGTAACCCAAAAGGCAAGACAACATAGTGGAAGAGACCCTCCGGCGTAACAAAAGCGGTTTTCTCCTTGGCGGACTCCGTCAGTGGCACCTGCCAGTACCCCTTGGTCATGTCGAGTGTGGTAAAATATCGCGCCTGTCCCAGCCTATCAATCAGCTCATCCACCCGGGGCATGGGGTAGAGATCGAACTTGGATATTTCGTTCAATCTCCTAAAGTCATTGCAGAACCTTAAGGAGCCATCGGGTTTTGGTATTAGGACAATGGGACTAGCCCATTCACTCCGGGATTTTTCGATGACCCCCAGGCGTAACATTGTCTTTACTTCCTCCGATATGGCTTGTCGTCGAGCCTCCGGTACCCGGTATGACTTCAGGCGTATCTTCAGGTGGGGCTCGGTGACAATATCATGTCGTATCAGACTGGTCCTACCGGGCAGCTCGGAGAAGACATCGGGGTTCTGCTGAACCAACCGTCTGGCCTCTCGCCTCTGAGTCTTGGTGAGGGCTTCTCCAATCCTTACTTCCGGTTCGTCCTCTCCGGAGGTCGCTGGAGCCGGATGTGAACGACCCGAAGAGGAGGGAGATGGGGAAAAAACAGCCATCAGGCTTTCCCGTTCCTGCCAAGGTTTTAATAGGTTGACATGGTATATTTGTTCAGGTTTCCGTCTACCGGGCTGCAATACTTTATAGTTGACCACCCCGACTCTTTCCTTTATCTCGTAGGGGCCTTGCCACTGAGCCAGGAATTTACTCTCCGCCGTGGGGATCAATACCAACACCCGATCCTCGGGGTTAAAGGTCCGCACGGTGGCTTGTCTATTGTAGCGGCCGCTTTGCGCGGCCTGAGCCTCCTGTAAATGCTCCTTCACAATTGGCATGACCGCGCTTATGCGGTTCTGCATTCCTAAAATGTGTTCAATCACACTTTTATGGGGGGGTGGGCTCCTGCTCCCATGTTTCCTTTGCCAGGTCCAACAATCCCTGGGGATGTCGCCCGTATAACAACTCAAAAGGCGAAAACCCTGTGGATGCCTGTGGCACCTCTCGTATGGCAAACATCAAATAGGGAAGCATCATATCCCAGTCTTTACCGTCTTTTGAAATCACCCTTTTGAGCATGGTTTTCAGGGTTTTATTGAAACGCTCGACTAAACCGTCCGTTTGAGGATGATACACAGACGTACGCAACTGCTTGATCTGGAGTAGCCGGCATAGCTCTTTGGTCACTTTAGACATGAATGGGGTCCCCTGATCCGTAAGGATCTCCTTGGGCAACCCCACCCGGCAGAACACAGCAAACAACTCCCGAGCTATAAGCTTTGCTGCAGTATGTCTGAGAGGTATCGCCTCGGGATACCGGGTGGCATAGTCAACGATCACTAGGATGTGTTGGTGCCCTCGAGCGGACTTTAGGAGGGGCCCCACCAGATCCATCCCTATCCGTTCAAAAGGGACTTCTATAATGGGTAACGGTACCAACGGACTGCGAAGATGGGTCAGGGGTGCGGTAAGCTGACACTCCGGGCAGGTTTCGCAGAACCGTTTTACCTCCCCAAAGACCCCGGGCCAATAGAACCTTTGCAATATTCGCTCCTGCGTTTTCTTGACCCCTAGGTGGCCACTCATCAGGTGTTTATGAGCCAAGTCGAGGACCCGCCGGCGATACGGCTGGGGCACCACCAACTGTTCTACCCCCACACCTCGTATTTCATCTACCCGGTAGAGTAAATCTTGCTTAAGAGCGAAATGGGGGTACCTTACCTGGGCACCGGGCAGCTGTGCCACCCCGTCAACTACTGTCACCCGACTCCGTGCATGTATTAACGTAGGGTCCTGGAGTTGGGCTGTCCCAAACGTATCCGGGGACGCCTCCAACTCCGGGATAGGCTCGACCATCTCAGCCTCTCCTGCCAATACCTCTAGGGGTGACCTATCGGGTTCACACTCTGTCCCTATCATGGTGACCCCTACGGCAGGCGTCCCGGATTCAGGATTGTAGGGCTCAGGTCCCGGACTGATCAATATCTGAGGGGACTTAGGGGGTCCCCTCCATAAAGTCCAAAAATAGGGCAGATCCCTTCCTAGGATCACGTCATAAGGAAGAGTGTTAAGAAGTCCCACCTCATGTTGCACCTGACCGCAAGGTGCTGTGATGGTGACAATCCCAGTGGGATAGTCTCGGCGGTCCCCATGTATGCAAACCACCCCCACGGTACGTCCTGTGGCCTTTACTTTAGCCCTTAGGGTTGATCGCACAAGGGTCACTAAGCTTCCGGAATCCAACAATCCTGTAACCGGACATCCATTCACCTGTATTTGGCACAAGTGGGGCTCCGTCTCTGGGGAGACCAGGTCTGCGGTACACACCACCTGAGCATACATTGAACCCCGCCGGGTAACCCCACAATCCATGGGCTCCGTGGTGAGTGGACACTGGGCTTCCATATGTCCCACCCGCTGGCACCGCCAACATCTAATGGGGACGGAAACCCCCTTGACGGGTTGTCGTTTAGGGTACATAACCTTCCGGACCTCAGGAATGGCGGCCTCAGACGGGACGGTAGGGGACTCCTGCACCATTGTCAGCGGTGGGTCCTTGGCCCTAGGCTTGGAGGGGCCGGACCGACGGGCGGTACGCAAAGTCTCAGTGTCCCGTAGCAAGTCCTGCGTAGCCACATGCCGCTCTACCAGGGACACTAATTGGTCGAGGGTACTCGGGTCCCCTTGTCCTACCGACCGTTGAACGGTGACGGTTAAAGTGCGCACAAAACGATCCACTACTACCCTTTCCACCATTTGCGCCGGGCTCAGAGTGTCAGGCTGCAACCACTTTTTTACAAGATGCAACAAGTCATAGGCCTGGGAGCGTACGGGTTTGGCTTCCTCATAGAACCACTGATTTACCCGCTGAGCCCGTACATAGGTATTCACCCCCAACCGAGCCAGTATTTCGGCTTTCAGGGTCACATAGTCAATGGCGTCCTCGGTACAGAGGTCCAGGTACGCTTTTTGGGGTTCCCCCGTCAGATAGGGCGACAATACCTCAGCCCACTGAGGGGTCGGCAACTTTTCCCGCTCGGCCACCCGCTCAAACACTGCCAGGAACGCTTCTACATCATCCCCCGGGGTCATCTTTTGCAACGCTTGTCTCACCGCTTTCCGGACGCTGCCGTCGTCACCCGGTCCCGGGGTTGTTGCTGCCGGTCCGGCACGGATCGACTTGGCCAGGAGGACCATCTTTTCTTGGTGCCTCTGTTCCTGCAATTTCAAGGATTGCTGGTGCTGTTGCTGCAGATGATCCAACGTCCGGAGCAGGTGTGTATTCATCTGTTGTTGCTGTGCAGTAGCACAGCTACTTTAGTATGTCCTCCATGGCGTTGCCGGGTTTGGGCTGTAGTATAGCCGCTTGATCCAGGACATGTGCTACCGGGTCACCAGAAATGGAAGCTACACCTCACCGGGCTGGCATGCCCGCCGATTCTCCACCATATGTGAGGTAGCGTGGTCGGCTGCGCAGCAGAAGACACGGGATCCAGGCATTAAGGTTCACAGCACACGGTTTAATGTCCAAACAAAAGTGCACAACAATATACATGTGCCTCTCCAGCAGAGAACTCAGGGAGTTCTGTTCACTCCCTCACACCCGGCACACCTGCCCTCGTTCCTGTTTCCATTTAACCCTTCCTTCAGCCTGTAGGGAAACAGCATTAACCCTAGAGTGGATTTACTTTCTATCATGGAGTGAGCACAACCGGGGCGAGACATACGTCATAGATAACCCCGGTCACAGTCTCACAGTGCCCTTAACATTTCTGCCATGAAAATTCATTTTGGTGTCATTTTGGAAGGTTTTCTGGTGAGTCCGTAAAAATGGCGTAAAACTCGCACAAAATTGTTCACAGCTGTGACTTTTGAGTGATAAATGCTTCAAGGGATCTTCCCCATGCTGTTGCCATGTCATTTGAGCACTCTTCTGAGACTTTTGTGACATTTTTAGGGTTTCTACATGCTGCCGGGGGTCATTTCATAAAAATACTCGGGTCTCCCATAGGATAACATTGGGCTCGGTGCTCGGGCCGAGTACACGAGTATCTTGGGATGCTCAGCCCGAGCCTCGAGCACCCGAGCTTTTTAGTACTCGCTCATCACTAATAGAAAACACACACTGAAATTACAGTCCCTGTTGGACAAATCGTCAGGATGAGTCGATTATGTTCATCAGACAAAAAATTCTAGTTACAGTCATAAGATCTCAAAATGAGACATAAAGATAGGGGATACAGTAATAGATGTATATAAAAAGGATAACATAAAGCCAAAAAAATGCAATTAGAGACATTACTGCACAATTCAATGATGAGAGAGAGGACAGTGGACGAAGTGCACTTTATTTCTACCTATAATGCCAAATGGAATACAATGAGAAACTGGATCGCCCTCATCAGGGTCTCCATTTTACTGCAGTCTGTTGTCATAACCAACTTGAGTGGGAAAATGCTCACATTCAATGGCATCTGGTACTTTGCAGAGGTGTTCTCTTTGCGGATGAATTCCGCTTTTCACTCTACAGTGCAGATGGTAGACTGCATGTCATGTGTGTGAACGGTTTATTGATGTCAACGTTGTGAATTGAGTGGCCTATGGTGCCGGTGGGGTTACGGTATGGCCAGGTGTATGTTTTACACCAAACACTGGTGCATTTTATTGATGCCCTTTTGAATGCACAAAGATACCATGATGAGATCTTGAGGCCCATTGTTGTGCCATTAATGCACAACTATCACCTCATTCTGCAGCATTATAATAAATGGCCCCATGTTTTAATGATCTGTACACAATTCTGGGAAGCTGAAAACATCCCAGTTATTGAATAGCCAGCATACTAACCAGATATTTCACACATTGAGCATGTTTGAGTTGCTCTGGATCGGCAAATATGACAGCATGTTCAAGTTCCTACCAATATTCAGCAACTTCGCAGCCGTTGAAGATGAGTGGATCAAGATTTTATAGGCCACAATCAGCAACCTGATCTACTCAATGGAAAGGAGAATCAGTGCACTCCATGAAGCAAACGATGGTCCCACCACAACTGTTTTTTTACACCCCTCCAGCCCCCTGAACCTCCCCAATACTGTAAAACTGCACATTTTAGAGTGTCCTTTTATTGTGGCCAGCCTAAGGCACTCCTGTGCAATAATCATGATGTCTAATCATCAGTTTAATATACCACACCTGTGAGGTAAATGGATTATCTTTTTGCCAGGTGAAGTTAGACAAATTTGTAAACAATGAGAAAATAAAACCTTTTGTGTACATAGAAAAAGTCTAGTTCAGCTCATGAAAAAAAAAGGAAAAACAAAAGGGTTACAATTATCTTTTTGTTTAGTTTAATAACGATCTTATAATAAGTGTTGTTTTTTTACCAGTAGTGGGGTGAGAGAGCACCTTTTCATTTTTTTTTGCAGGCAGCAAAAAAGCCAGAATCAGTTACTGATCTCACACTTAGGAATATAGGCAGGCCTGGCCTGGCAACCTGCCCCACCAGGCAGATGCTGGCTGGTCTGCTGAGACACTGGGCTGCTCAGGCCATTCATATATAGCCCAGCTATACTGCAGCTATGCTGCCCTTGGTAGACCTCTGATGTCATGGTGGTGGGCGCGAGTGACAGGCTTTTTTGATGGGGCTTAAAAATAATATTAAAAAAGGGAGAGAAAAATAACAAAATAAATAAAGAATTTTTGATGCCAGTTAAGATGTTCGGCTTTGATATGGCTGGGCACTGCTGAAGGTCAGCAGGAAATAGTTGGTGATGCTCAGTGCAAGAGAGTTGACCCCTCACCCCCCCCCAACTAGGGCTGGTTCCTGGTGAACATGAGGTAGGGATGTCGCAGCAGAGATTGATTCAGCCAGAGACAGATCAGGGAGCTTTTGCTTTTTACTGAAACTCCGCACAACAGTCCAGAACATTTTTTACAGCCTTTAAAATGATGGTGGTTTTTCCTTCTCCAATGTGAGTTTGGCTTCTCTGCTGTGTGGTGTTTGTGTATCTTTGGATCTTTAATCCCTTTCAGCGATCAGGCAACTTGAATCCTGAGGGAAAACTCACTATTTCCTCTAGAAGTTTCCAGACTGAAGCATGTTGCTGAGCTCCCGGGCAAATTTTACTGCTGTTTATAAAAAGGTTAATAGCAAAGTCTCAGTTTGCCAGCGACCTTGTAGGCCCATGTGACCTAGGGACTGATGCCCTGCCAATTTGTAGCTGGTCCCTCCAGAGGTTTTAACAGTTACCACAGGACAGAACTGTCTCCATATTACACTCCTCACTTCACCTCACACTGACTTCAACTACCACTCTCTGAATTTACCTCACACCTAAGCTCCTCCCCTTTCTCATTCTAGGGCTCACACTCAAGCTTTGTTATAAGCTCAAGTGAACAGCCCCAGTAAGGGAGTGTGAGCAAATGTGTGTATGTGGTGAACAGCAAAGAAAACCAAATCTCACTAAAGCTGGCAATACATATTATACATATTGAAATACACATGTAGCTATTATTTGTGGCGATCTAGGCACAGGGCCCCACATTCCACCCTAGTTAAGATTAGTACATCCTCAAACTACTTAACCGAATTCTAGTCCAAAATAAAAAAAAACAAAACTTTAGCATGAGTATATGTAACAGTTGAGTTAACTTAGCTGTGGATTACAGCCTCAAACCTTTCTTGATTGGCCCCAAGTGCAGCTGCGGGGCACACAGACCATATTGTAAAATTTCACTGCACTGACTGTGTAGATGGTTCCTTGCCAAGGCATGAAGAAACGAGTTCCTTTTTGGCTTACAAGAATTCTTGTAGTGGGAAAAGCGAATGGTTGCTAACATTTGTCCAGGTTGGCACATCTTTTTCAACATTTTTCAATAATGTTACATAAGGCATAAGTTAACAATAATATCAATCAAATATATTTACTAAGTTTCATTCTCTATAAATCCCTTTCTAAAATACACACATAAAATTGACATAAAACATTTGCAGCTCTCTCTTCAGTTCTTCCATCTGCAAGATAAAAAGTGCATTCAAGGCATACAATTATGCAAAAGTTGTTAAAGTTAAGTTCTTCACATTCTTGGACCTGTAGGGAATGAGGCACAAAAAAACAGTAAATAGTTCATGGTTAAGTTTAGGGCTCTCCAACTCCACCTAAGTGCCTTGAATCCAGCAGAAAAAGGTGCAACAGGTACAAATAAAAAAATAAAAAGTAAAAATAAAAGTGCAGCTTGTCCAACTCTTCAGTAGCATAGGCCTTACTTTGGACCTTAGGGTATACACAACAGTCCCTCCATTATATTCTAAATGGCTTCACAGCCTAACTGGTTATGAAAAGAAAAGTCCTGAACTTCAGCGGGAATGTTCCACATGTAGAGACGGAGAACTGTCTCTTTTAATTAAAGGTGTTACCAGCACAACAAGGTGGATTCTGCTTCTTTTCAGCTGTTCACTGTGCAGAAGGCTTCTTCCCCTCCGGATTCAGTGGAGGGTTGCCAGTAAGGAACACTTTGTTTATGTGGCTATGTGTAGCCTGAATGCTTTGTAAGGTAGGGGCTATAGGAGCCACAGGAATTGGTGCAGGGTCAATAACTGGCTCAGTGGCATAAGGCACAGCCGTACTCCCAACAGTAATATCCTGCCTGCACTCCTCACAATCACTCCCCTCACTAGTGCTTCTCTCCTTCAGATGCGCTCTGCAGGCACAATGGCCTCAGGCACTTTCGGCTCTTTTGCATAGTCTGCGAGATCCCAGGTGATTGTCATGGGGTTTCCATCCATTTCAGTGATTTCCAGGCCCACTTCAGATCTCCTCCTGGGTCTACCAGAAAAATTCTAAGATTCTAAACAAGTGAGGTCACCTATAGCAAACAAGGGACTGACATTCTCAAAGACTTACACTGGGAATGTGACGTCAGATATATAGTCACCCCTAATAATTGGTGGCACCAAAGAAATGCCAGCAGCAAGCCTAACATGTCCCATTGGTCATGTCTGCCGCCGGATACATTTCATGGCATCATCTTGGAGCTGACAGCTATCCATTTCCTGAATTGTTCTTCGAGAATGTGTACAGGAAAATCAATGTGTGTGTGTGGGTGGGAGGTCAGGGTTGATCACACTGGTGACTTGTGGATCAACAGCAGATCAAACAGGGCAACTGTTGGCTGCAGCCAAACAGCTGTAGCTGAAGATATCTCTCACAACATTGTGGCCACAAATGCGAGTCCCACCTGGTTTATTAATTTGCCTCCCCCTTCCATTTCAAGAGAAAAAAAAATGGAATGTGTTCCCTTTCCTTGACCACTTTTCCTCTAGCTGGACAGGGTTGGGCTGATAGTTGCTTGATGATCTCCAAGCAAGTGAAAAAACACAATTAGTCCCAAAGAAAAACAAGCCCATACATAATTTGCACATATTCAAAGGGAAAGTTTGAAAACTAATATAGCTGACTGCACATGTTGGGATGGATAAACAGCAGCTTTGTGAAATTCACAATTCAGCGTAGTAGAGAAAGACAGTCCCGATTCCGTTCATATGCCCTCATCTGCTTCTTGAAGCTTCACGCGCTAATTTCGAATGTATTCTTATTTGTAAATCTATGAAAAATACCAAAAGTATCAATCACATTGTGTTACTTAAACCCTCAATTTGAGTCTTTACATAGACACAGGCAGTTAATTCTTTAATTGAGTTTTCACAATTGTCACTTCACGTAATATTAATCATGTATTTTAAAGGCTGTCAGAATAGCACACAACAGCTATTGGTTTGGGATTACAAATATTGTGCCCCTCTTATAAAGCAATCTATTTGAAGTTCGTGAAAGATACAATATGCAAAATTACATACGAAATACCTACTTTTGGTCTTCGGATAAGACCTGGAATGACAGAAAAAAAACAAAACAAAATAAAAAAATTAAAAAAAAAAGATCCTGAAAACCTACCTCTTCCAACAAGCCTACAACCTTCAATAAACCTCAGTCCACTATACCGCTGCACGACCAGCTCTTCCTTCACCTATTGTACCCTAACCCATCCTCTGTAGACTGTGAGCCCTCACGGGCAGGGTCCTCTCTCCTCCTGCACCAGTCTGTGCCTTGTATTGTTCACAAATATTTTTTTTTATTATATATTCTCCTTTTTCACATGTAAAGCGTCAAAGAATAAATGGCGCTATAATAATAATAATAAGAAGAATGTGTGTAAACTTTCTGACATTATCAATAATTAGCTTATAAGAAATGTTCAAATAATACATTACACTAGAAAAAATATTTTCAAATGAAGTAAGCAACAAAAGCAAAAGAAATTCATAAAAACATTTGTAGTCATTGATAACTATGCAAGACACTGCATTCTCTTTATCCTGGTGCTTCAGGGTATGTGCCCAAGATTAGGGTTCTGTCGTGTTCTGGACGCAGCATATTTATTCTGCAAAGCATCTCCACACAAGAAATCAACATGCTGCTAAGATGAAACCTGCACCGCAGTTCAGTTTACGCAGAATTAATTAGAAGCCCAGTTGGCAGGATATTTTTACTGATCCCATCCACTGTGCTTGTACTGTACTACGCAACATTTTGGACACAGTGAAAATGCGCAGTTCTAAAACACCAGTAAGGGTTTGGTTCCAATTTGTGATTTGCACGGATGAGTGCAATCCGATAAAACATCGAATTACACTCGCACAAGTGCAAAACTATGGGGTACTGTCCATCTGCGATTGATTTCTCATGCCGTAATGGCATGCGGAATGAGTCGCAGCATGCTGCGTTTGGCAGCGATTCTCAGCTCACGCAGCCCCATACAAGTCTATGGGAGCGTGTAAAACATCGCACTGCACTCGCAAGTAATCCAAGTGCAGTGCGATATATGCAGAGACAGACAGCATAGGAGATGGGGAGAAAGTTCTCCCTCCCTCTTCTCCGCACCTGTGATGCAGTCGCATGTCCTCCAGCTGACACAGCAGCAGCGGGTCATTAGCATATCGCTTCCACATCGGAAGGTATGTGCAAGTGGAACCGTACCCTAATCCTGATTGTAAGAACATACCCTTAGACATTAGTCAAAATATAGTACTTAACTTCTGCAAAAATTGTTATGTTTACAAAAGAAGCTTCAGCTGAATCTTGACAATACATTAAGCAAGGTGCATTCGCAAAGCTGAAAAATGCATATAACATAGCAGATCATTATACTAAAGAAAAGCTATCTCTTATCAGTTAGCAAAAGCATATAAAGATAATAGTTATTAAAATAAGATATGAATAAAATATAAATGAGCTATAATACAATTATAATTAAGGAAAAAAATACTTTATACATGGAAGTGTGATTACACACATAGCCAACCATGCAAATGTGCAGAACAACAGAAAATATAATATTTTTTCCTAACTTGAAGTGTCAAAGCAATAAAACATGTAAATCAAATGACACTTGCCTCTGTTGTGAGTGCCAAACCAGGACTGCCGCGGAAACACCATCACATGTCTCAACGCTGGCAGGAAACTAGCCAGGTCTTTCACCGGGAAGGAACAACCACGGGAAGGGCAGTCTCCAGTCAAGGAAACCGCCTATGCCAAAACATGGTATCCATCCACAGACAGCTGTTTCGGGGTATTTGCCCCTCATCAGTGTGTCCTTCTCCACACTGATGAGGGGCAAATACCCCGAAACAGCTGTCTGTGGATGGATACCATGTTTTGGCATAAGCGGTTTCCTTGACAGGAGACCGCCCTTCCCGTGGTTGTTCCTTCCCGGTGAAAGACCTGGCTAGTTTCCTGCCAGCATTGAGACATGTGATGGTGTTTCCGTGGCAGTCCTGTTTTGCATATTTTCCCAGGGGGCCTTGTTCTAAAATCACTGCGTTGAGAAACACGTGATGGTGTCTCCGTGGTGCTGGATGTTGATCTCCCTAAGGTCAATCATCTTTGCTCATGTAGTCTGTTGTGAGTGCCAACACATCAATATACATATTCTGGTATGATCGTCTTACTGACATGATGGTTTTCACTCCTTAAGGGTTTGTTCCGCAATGCAGAAAAGTACTAATTTGTTTTAGGCCTCTTTTACACGTCCGTGAAAATCACGCACGTTTTTCACGGACATGTCAAAGGTGAGTATTGCCCTCCATGTGCCATTTCTATGGCACACATGTGTTCTCTGTGTGCTATCTGTGATAACACACGAAGAACAGGAACTTTCTGCTCACCTGTCCCTGGCGTTGCTGTCCGTGGTTCTGATCTACGGTCTCCAGTCCTGCCGAATCCCTGCTGCTGCTGCTGCTTCCGGACCGCAGTGGAGTGAATATGCGATGAGAATAATGAGTGGTGGTCGGAAGCAAGTGCCAGCAGTGGCAGAGACAGCAGTGCTGGAGATGGTGAGTATACAAATTCCTTTTAATTCACGGACACATGTGTTTTCTCCTGTGCATGTCACACAGATCACATCTGCGTGGTTTGTGTGCGATCCTTGTGACACCCGTGATGCTGGAGAAAAACGGACATGTCTACCTGTGGAGCACACGGGCACACGTTAGATCCACATGGACACACGGTCCATAGCAAAACACGCACGTGTGCGCAGACCCATTGATTTTAATGGGTCTACATGTGCCCGTGTGTCCGGCGCATGAGGAAATGGAGCAAACACGTACCGGAGACATGGACGTGTGAAGGAGGTCTTAAGCATACTCTTTTAATATGAGGAGGGAATTTAAAGGGGTGGTCCTAAGTCAATCTAAATTTCCAGCCAAATCCCCGCTAGTGACGTCAGTGGTCTCCTGCATGCTGGGGGTTGACACAGCTCTATTCCCTGCATTATTTTACTGATCTGAGCTGAATACAGAGCTGATGCTTTCACTTTCAGATCACACAGTGCATAGTGAGCAGGGAGGGATAAGCAAGGACCAGCACAGTGATTGAAACGAGCATCACTAATGACACTTTTACGAAGGCGACAGGGGCTAAGACAGTGAACGCAGACTCTGTCACCCGCTCTGATGACGCTTTGTTTGAGTATCCCAGCATACACTGGGATTCTCAAACAAAGTATCATCAGGCAAGAAATAGGAAATAAAATAGAATAGTAGTTAGATAGTGTAGTTAGGCAACCATAGTGAATTTTTAATACAAGTATATTAGAAAATAAATTAGATTAAGGTCTTAAATAGATAAGGATTTTGATGGAAATTTAGTTTGACTTTGGATCACCCCTTTAATTATTTTAGGAATGAATTTTTCCTAACCCTTGAATGAACCACTGGCGTTTTTTTGTGGCATAAATGCTGACAAACCAAATTAAAACAACCAGATGTCTTCCGTCTGTCTTTACGGAAGCCAATTGAGTTGTATTGTAATGTATAGAATGCCTTCCAAGCTGAAGACTCCTAAAGAATAGTCATGCATCTTTTTTTTTTTACCATTTGTCATTTTTTGAAAGTTGAAGAGGTTAAAAAACACCCAGAAGCCTGAACTTATGCACATCATTAGTTATTTATTTTTTTACATTTACATGACGAGGGGCAAGCACCCTGAAACACCGTGTCTGCAAGTTGGGGTTCTGATCTGGTATAAATCCTAAGTCATATGAAAAGGCTTCTTCAAAGGCCACTTTTGACTTATAGGATTGCTACTTCCAATAGGTGGTGCTAGAGTTTGTCTCCTTCCTGGAGAGACAATTTGAATATTTCCCAGAGGGACATTGTAGCTATAAGACCCCCTCACTGGCAGCCAGACTGGTTTGTCAGGTCTTGACAAGGAGAATAGTCTTCCTCGTGGTCCTCACTATAGCTTCTCATAAGCCAGATCATTTCTCATGCTTTGCACTGACGAGGGGCAATCACCCCGAAACACCATGTCTGCAAATTGGGGTTCTGATCTGGAATAAATCCTAAGTCATATGAAAAGGCTTGGTAAAAGGTCACTTTTGACTTGTAGGATTGCTACTTCCAATAGGTGGCACTAGACTTTGTCTCCTTTCTGGAGAGACAATTTGAATGTGTTATTTACAAAGAAATGCATATGTTTGTTCCTTTGCACATTTTCAGAGCAATTTTTCAGGCAGAATTCAGGAGGAATCTGCCTGAAATTGTATCATGCACAAATACCCTTATATGACAAATTCAGCTTCCTAATCTTTTATACATAGAGCTCCTTTAGCACTTTGTATACAGTGATGAGGAATGCAGACTTGGTAATAAACCATCTCTGCATTTTCTATGGGGACTTCAGCTGTATCTGACAGCCAGCTCCCCCTTACGTAAGCGTCTAATTTTGTGCAGCTTCTTTCTATGCAATGGCATTCTAAAATGTCATTGCAGGGTAATATGCAGACTGCCTGGACTTTTATATTCAAGGATGCAACGGTGATGTCATGACTACTGTACATATGACCACTGCAGGCAATCATTGGGCTCTGTGTCTACTGTCTACTACATCGCCAGCCCTGGCTAAAGATTGATTATGGATTTTTGTACAGCTGCTTTTTTTATCCTGGATCATCCCATTAACAGAGTTTGTGCTAAGGTGTAAAATTATTTTAGGTAGATCAGTTACTGCATAACAGTAATAATAAAATATGTTTTCATTGTTAAACCAACTTACTATTGAGCTATTACCTTTCAATTGCCATTATGAAAAATTGAGTCTAACTTTTCATGTGGAAATTGATTTATGTAAGATTGATTAACAAGGAGAACTAATTTAAGTTGCATGAAATATTGCTCAGCGCATCTATTGGCTGAAATCTTTCATTTAAGTACATTACAGGAATGTAGAAAAAGGAATCACAGGACTGTATAGGTTTATTCAGGCTATCCCCATTTCTCTGTTGGAATCAGGCCGAAGTAATCCCAGTAATAGAGTTAAAAAACATACACAAACTGCAACTATTGCCAAATACACTTACAAAAAGTACAATAGGTAGAATTATAATGGGGTTAACCAGTTGTTTTATCAGACTGCAAATTTATGAATTCTTACAGCATCTGCACTGCCCAATGTCACGATTTTTCGATGTTGCCAGCGCGAAGGAGAAAGTCACGTGACCACAAGTATGTGATTTGCATACTTCTGGCCACATTCTGACTAGACGTAGCTCAATACAAGTGAAGTGAGTGAAGACTTGCATGTCTAGTCAAGATGTGTCTGGAAGTATGCAAATTACATACTTGCGGTTAAGTGACCTCTCGCTGTCACCAGCATTACTGAATAATCCTGAGTATGTGGTACGCATGTTATAAGGATGCGGACGTCTGTAGTCATGTAGAGCGACTACAGTGTTTAATCAGAAGAACTGACAATACTTTTAAGTAACTATGCATAAACTTTCACTATATATATATATATATATATATATATATATATATATATATATATATATATACATATATACATACACTGTATATATGGAGGTTGTTGCAGATTTTTGCTTTCAGCAGAATCATCAGCATATTGACATTGCACTGTATTAAGCCCTCTTCATAAGTACATGATTCCGTTACATATGACATCCGTTTTCATACGTACCGGAGAAACGGAAAGATGCATTGCAGACCCATTAAAATAAATGGGTCTGTGCACATATCAGGTTTTTTGACATATGTGTGTCCATGTGTTCTGCATTGAGACAAGTTTTTCTCCAGCAGCCCGGATGTAAAACGGACCACACACTGATGTGATCCGTGTGACATCAGTGTGGCACATACTGGAGAAAGCATGTGTCTTTGAAATAAAATGATTCTCAATACTTGCCTGTGTCCAGCACTTCTGTCTTCAGCGCTGCTGTCACTTGCTTCAGGGCCTGCTCATTATGCTCATGAATATTCACTGCACAGCGGACCCTAAAGCAGCAGTGTCAGAGACAGCAGCACCAGAGACAGCAACACAGGGGACAGGTGAGTAAAAAGTTCCTGAGCTCTGTGTGCTATCACAGATAGCACACGGAGAACACACGTGTGCCAAAATTACGGCATATGGTTGGCCATATGCACCTTCAAAGTGGACAGTGAAAAAACTGAGTTTTTATCACGGATGCGTTAAGGGGGCTTGTATTGGACAAACTGCAACTATTATATGAAAGAACATATACAAATGAGACAACTGAAAGATCATACATAGAAAACTAACCAAACTAACAGTTTATACAGGACCCTTTGCAGTATACTCAACACAGTCCATTCAGGATAAATCTTCAGCTAAAGAGTAAATACATTGCCATATTCTAGAAAATAATTAACAGGTTAAATATTTCAATGTACCAACTATCCAACATATTAATTCAATTTTTTAAATAGTAAAATTCTTGTTTTTAGTCTATTTTACACTGAATGGGACTTTGTTATAAGACCTAAGCTATTTTCATAATCTTAATGTAAGAGAAAATTAGAATGGTCTTCACTGATATTAAACACATATTTTACACTTAATTACTGAAATGACAACTTTAATGAGACCACGTAAGAGCTATTAGCTTGTTCAACATAATTTCAATCAGCATGTATCAGACATGATTAGTTTTGACGCTCTGGGGTATAAAAATTAATATTTCAAACACTTCTTTCAATTTAAAAACATCCTAGGTAACTAAAGTATATAAGGTAAAAAAACAAAGTATATATTATCTCGATAGTTCAGCATTAATTTGTTGTTCTTTTGAATTCAGTTTACAATTAATTGGCGTTGCTCACTGCATAGTGATAAACTTTTGAAACATTGTAGCTCAGTGGTTTACCTGCAATTAACGAGTCATAAAATGCAAACTTGCAAACTTTCATTAAAAGATCCATGCTCACAGGAATAAGAATGGTGCAGAAACTGCAATCACACTGTTACGGGGGGCTGTCTGATAATAAAACCTAAAGGAATGTCAGACAGTCAGGGTCCACCGTGCAAAGACTCTGCTGCAGACTATGGCAGAGGATAAGGGGTATATAAGTGTGTCACTGTAAAAAATAATAGCACAAGTGCAGAGTGCAATACCTCTGTTAAACTCACAGAGGAATATAATTAGAAAATAAAGCAATTCCTCCCTTACTTGGAGGGTGTGTGGAATGGTCTCTGTTAAAGATCACAGAGACAAAAGCAGTGAGTGTGAAATGGCCCCTACCTAGGTCCGTTCCTCTAGTGGTGCCAGGAGACGGACAGCAGCGTAAGCCGCACAAAGCTCCTACCTGCGTTCGCTCCACTAGTGTGCGAGGACACGAACCACTAGTAATAGCATCTCAGCAGTAGGGGTAACCACTTCTATACCAAAAAACCCCTAATAAGGAGAGAAAAAGAGAGAAAAAAATTCCCTCTGTGATATTACTTCTTCTATGTTTGGAGGTAT
Source organism: Anomaloglossus baeobatrachus (assembly GCF_048569485.1). Lineage (NCBI taxonomy): Eukaryota > Metazoa > Chordata > Amphibia > Anura > Aromobatidae > Anomaloglossus > Anomaloglossus baeobatrachus. The sequence goes on along the minus strand of NC_134355.1, from coordinate 108,128,966 downwards.
GCAAACCTTTCATATATTGCCTGATCTTGTCTTTGACTTGACATTATTTGCTATGAAAATCAGTGAGTCACCCCTACTGCTGAGATGCTATTACTGTACCATTCACAACAACTAGGACATGACTTTCCATGTTATTTTGTATATATGTATATGCTCTGTAGATATGTTTTTTTCTGTGATATATGTAAATAGTGATTTCTTTCTTTTCTACCCTTTCCCAGTGTGACTTGGTATGAAGAAGGCCCAGTCTGGGCCGAAACGTCCCTTAGTCCCTCCCACCCACTTTATTCATAAATAAAGAAACTTTTTTGCACGATAAAGAATCTGTTGACTTCCTCTTATTAATACCTCATGCTGATGAGAGTGCAGTGTTTTGAATGTACAGTTTAGAGTCCGGACCTTGGTCCTCTCACTAGCACCTCAATACCACCTCTAATAGTGCAGTGTTCACACCATACATATTTTGACTATAGCTTTCCTTGGTGACTGAACCTGCCTACTCATGTCATCTGATACTTTTGCTTACGATGACACAACCAGTAATAGCATTTTGGCTCAAGTGACTAACTCTACTGAGTTTTTGAAAACTCCCATCAGAGAGGTTAGGACTAGGGACTGGGAGAAGGAGAACCGGACTTTCATTTCCTTGGATCTCCATTGTACCACATTAGCTGAATACTATCGGCAGAGCCGCATCCCAAGGGGCCTCAGGTGTAATTTAAGACCCACTCTTTTTTCTAGCAACGAGGAATATTGTAAGAGATTTCAACAGATTCTGAATAAGTGCTCCCTTGATCTGATCGTACTCACGGTTGAACATTTACAAACAGCAATAAGGGAGTCTAAAGAAAAAATTGGAACCATAGAAGCACAATTAGCAGATGCATTGACCCCTGCGGATTTGGCTGCCTATAAGAAAAAAACTGAGGATACATTAAAGGAATTTAAAAGGAACTTGGAGGAGAAGAAAAGACAGAAGTTCCAGAGGGACACAGACGATTATCTATCAAACCGAGTGTACAGATGGAACGATTGGCAAACCAGCAATACAAGGCAATGGAGAAGACCACCCACTCACAACCAATCCGCTTCCTCAGGGAGCGAGTCCAGTGGCAGCCATTCAAACTCTTTTTTAGGACCTATAAAAAGAAGAGCAAACCAACGAGGAGGTCGAGGAGGAGGAGGAGATTGGGGGATGACATTGCGCTCGCAGGTAAGGGTCCCAATTTAGTCGTCAACATCTCTAACTATACTTTGGCACCTAATGAACTTTCCTTACTTAACAAAGGCTTGACCTTTTGCCCCACGCCTAAATGGGATTCCTTTACCCTTGAAAATGACATGCAACGGTTTTATAGGTCAGTTAGGCTCAAAACTCACTTTGGCTCTAATATACCCCATAACACAGACCAACAACCACCTCTCAAAGAAACCAACATTAAGATGTTGGGTCTTCACAATCGCAGTCACTTTATGCCACCTAGAACCCATCATGCTGTAGAAACATTTATAGCTCTAGTGGACCGCGATATTAAAGACAATATACATGAACATGAGTTGGGTTTTTACCCCACACGAAGTAATATTAATGCTTCAGAAAAATTGGCTATATCGTCTTTGAGGGAAAACAAAGCCATAACTATAAAACCCGCTGACAAAGGTGGAGCAATCGTAGTCCTTAATACACATGACTACATTAGTGAAATTAAGCGCCAGCTTAGTGATACTATGACTTATCAGAAGATACCTTCAGATCCATTATTCAAGATTCAACAAAAAATCCAAAAGTTTCTATCCATTCACTTTGACAAAGGTTCTATTGATCAATCCACCCGCACTTTTCTGACTAAATTACATCCTATAACACCGGTGTTCTACTCACTTCCCAAAATACATAAATCTCTCGTTAACCCTCCTGGCCGACCGATTGTAGCATCGACAGAGTCCGTCCTTTCTCCCCTGTCAATTTATCTAGAGAAAGTTCTTACCCCCTTAGCTAAAAAGACTAAATCTTTTATTTTGGATACCAATAATTTTTTACAGAAGATTAGAGACCTAAAACAGGTTCCCCCTAACAGCTTCCTCTGCACCTGGGACGTGGGTAGTCTATATACTTCAATTTCTCATCAGAAAGGCATCAGGGCCACCAAAATTGCACTCGACAAAACTAACCTGAGCCAGGACTCGATTGATTTCACTATGGGCCTCCTCGAGATAGTCCTCAATGACAATTACTTCCTTTTCAAGGACGATTTTTACGTCCAGAAGCACGGGACCGCGATGGGCTCTAATGTAGCCCCCGCGTATGCAAATCTGTTCATGGACTATTTCGAGGGACGCTTTGTGTACTCATATCCAGCTTTTGATGAATTGGCGTTTCTATGGGCTCGCTACATAGACGATATATTCTGCATATGGCAGGGCGACTTGGAAAGTCTACTTTCATTTGATGATCATATCAATAAAATGTGGCCTGAGCTCAAATTTACGCTGATTCATCATCAGGAAGAAATTAGTTTCTTGGACACGTATATCAAGAAAGACACAATGGGCAATCTTTCCTCAGATCTTTACCGGAAACCAACCGATCGGAATTGTATGCTCTTATACAGTAGCTGTCACCCCAAATCAACTAAGAACAGCCTACCTAGATCTCAATTTGCAAGAATTACAAGGATAGTGTCGGATGAGAACACAAGAGAACAGAGATTAGATGAAATGTCCAATCGGTTCATAGAACGTAACTACCCACTAACATTGCTTAAAACAGAAAGAGAGAGACTATCGCCCACCCCCCCTTCGGGTATAGACACAGTGACAATGGAAAGGATACCTTTTGTCCACACATATCACCCGTCTATGCCTAAAATATACAATATCATTAATCGCCACTGGCCGCTCCTAAAAAAAGCATATCCAGAGATAGGGTCATTCATACTCCCCCCTATCATGTGTAAGAAAAGACCCCAAAACATAAAGGATTCTTTGGTCAGAGCAGATATTGGGAGTGACAAAACAAATATACAAACCTTGCTGGCACCAAAACGTACGGGTACTTTCCCTTGTTTAAGTTGTCCATCATGTTCGAACGTGATCAAAGGAGACCACTTTACACACCCTAGGTCTGGCAAAAGTTTCCCAATAAAAGAATACTTTACCTGCTTGAGCAATTTCGTTATATATATCATCAAATGTCCCTGTGGATTATTGTATGTAGGGGAACAATTCAACATGTCGGCGATCGTATTGCTAGCCACAAATCCACCATTAGGTGTGGAAAATTATGGCTACCTATTCCACATCACTTTCACGAAGCTAAGCATAACGTAGCGCAGTTGCGCTTTCAGGTTATTGATAAAGTATATAGACCCAGACGCGGAGGAAACCATATCGAGCTCCTCAAAAAAAGAGAGAGCTTCTGGATCCATAAGCTTCAAACCCTAGCACCTAAAGGTCTCAATAGAGAATTAGATTGGCTAGTATAATGATGGTACTTTACCTATGGATTTGCCCGAATTCATACTAATTATATCATAAAAAAATTTTTTTACAGAAAACCTGAAAAATACCATCTTCACCTTTCCTCCTTCCATCGCTCACTCACTATTAGATGGTAACGTATAAAATTAGCACTTTCTATTTTTAGTCATATATAGACGGTAATGATAGTTCACTCTACTAGTATATTGGGACCCTTCCTTTTTTTATGTGTTTTTTTCCCAGGTCATACCTCAAGATATGTATATGTAAACTAATCACCACTGGTCTTTGACCAAAAAGAGGAAGTTATTACAATGTCTCTCTATATATATGCTTATATAGTATACTGCAATTGTCTCTATGTGCCTATATCTCCAAATGTTTTGTACATTGCTGCTCTATGTAGCGACTAGATAGACGAATTCCCCTCTGGTGCCAATAATCAGTCACTATCAACAGACTGTTATACCTAATGTCCACCTCCTATCCCTTCATTGATCCCCTATGACGCGCTTAGGATAAACATCCTCCCATGTCTAAGTACGAGTTTAACTCTACTGCGCATGTGCGGGCGCCTCTATTCACGACTGAACGGTACCATCAATATACTAATAGTGGCGCAGATCGCCACTGCGCAGGCGCCGGCGTGCCCAGTCATTTCCGGGTTTGGGAGTTAAATAGCTCCCAATCCTGTTAACTTATCGCTCTATGCCACAGTCTGGGAAGACGGCTGCAAAGGTATGCGATGACACTATCTGTCCCTAATGCTGTCCACCTCCAATCTTATAACGCTCCAATCTTATAACGCTTTACTCCTACTTCTACTTTTCAGAGGACTCCATTACCCACAGCTATACTCTTACCCTAAAGCCTACAGGTAATATGTGTTACTTCATGAATTGCTACGTACCACTGTACTCTCTGTTTACATGGAATGTAGTCACTAAGACTTATCTCGCATAATTACAGATGCAAATAAGTCCCCTATGCCTGTGGATACTAACATATCATATGTGATCTTATCTATCTACTATAAACTTAAGGTAATGATATGCAGGGGATCCTCCATGGGGGGTGTCATATATCATTTACTACCTGCTGATAGCAGACTTTGTTTATCCTCTAGGGACCACGAGCCACAAAACTCTCCCAATATAAAAGGACAACATTTAATAATTATTTATTTGCTAATACGGGCAAGGTAATTCGCTATCCCCTCCCCCATAATGCCACTTCCCCTATAGGAATACCACCCTTTCATAACCATGCCTTTATCTGCAGGACTTGCATCTTGCAACTATTATATCCATTTTCCTGGGTGGAGTCCGTAACTACTTCTATACCAAAAAACCCCTAATAAGGAGAGAAAAAGAGAGAAAAAAATTCCCTCTGTGATATTACTTCTTCTATGTTTGGAGGTATGCAAACCTTTCATATATTGCCTGATCTTGTCTTTGACTTGACATTATTTGCTATGAAAATCAGTGAGTCACCCCTACTGCTGAGATGCTATTACTGTACCATTCACAACAACTAGGACATGACTTTCCATGTTATTTTGTATATATGTATATGCTCTGTAGATATGTTTTTTTCTGTGATATATGTAAATAGTGATTTCTTTCTTTTCTACCCTTTCCCAGTGTGGCTTGGTATGAAGAAGGCCCAGTCTGGGCCGAAACGTCCCTTAGTCCCTCCCACCCACTTTATTCATAAATAAAGAAACTTTTTTGCACGATAAAGAATCTGTTGACTTCCTCTTATTAATACCTCATGCTGATGAGAGTGCAGTGTTTTGAATGTACAGTTTAGAGTCCGGACCTTGGTCCTCTCACTAGCACCTCAATACCACCTCTAATAGTGCAGTGTTCACACCATACATATTTTGAGAATGACAGCAATGACGTCACGCTGGCCTATCACCGAGCAAAGCGTCACAAGCACATGACCAGTGACCAATCGGCATAGAAGGTGTCAGAGACATGTGAACTCGTGTCAGCGATGATGTCACCCGCACATGTGCAATGGCTCCAAGATAGGACTTAGCCTCCTGCGCTTGCACATGTGCAGTAGCAAGAAATCCGGACATAGTCTCCAGAGACACAGCAACCATAACAATACCTCCCCCTCAAGGGCCCCCCTCCCGGCGACGCAGGTAATCGGCAACTAAGTCGGGAGCATGGACAGCCTCCTCAGGCTCCCAAGAGCGATGTTCCGGGCCATAGCCCTCCCAATCTATCAAGAAGAACCTGCGCCCTCTAACCATCTTAGAACCAACTATGACTCGTACCTCATAGCTAGAGCGATGGGAATCAGAGGCAGGAGAGTGCACTTCACGAGCGTAAGGTCAAATAGCCAGCTTTAGCAGTGAAACATGGAATTTGTCATGGATCCTAAGATGGACGGGTAACTTCAATTGGTAGACTACAGGATTTACCTGTCGAAGAACCTCATAAGGACCCAGGAAGCGAGGAGCAAATTTGACAGAGCTCACTCTAAGTTTCACGTGTTTTGCAGAGAGCCACACAAAATCCCCTGGAGAAAAGACAGGAGCCGGGCGACGAAACCGATCGGACACCGTCTTCATACGGTCCTTAGCTGCTTGGATCGACTCTTGAGTCTGATCCCAAACCTCTCTGGCATTAGTTGCCCAGTCGGCCACAAGAGGAGAAGGTGCAGCAGCGGGAATCGGTACCGGTACCCTCGGGTGTTGCCCATTATTGAGTACGACTGGTGTCTGCCCAGTGGCCTCAGCCAGCGAATTGTTAAGGGCAAATTATGCCCAGGGTAGGAGGGAGGACCAGTTATCGTGGTTCTCAGCAACAAAGTGTCGAAGGTATATAATCATGGATTGATTGGTACGCTCAACCAAACCATTGGTCTCCGGATGGTATGCCGAAGAGAGATTCAACTCAATTTGCAGAAGGCTACAAAGATCTCGCCAGAAACGGGAAGCAAATTGCGGACCTCTATCACAAATGATACGATCTGGCATCCCGTGAAGCCTAAAGACATGCTTGAGGAATAGTTTGGCTAGTACCCTGGAAGACGGGATTCTCGATAACGGTACGAGATGAACCATCTGGGAGAAATGGTCCGTAATGACCCACACAAATCTATGTCCCTGTGAACACGGAAGATCACCCACAAAGTCCATGCCTACCACCTCCCATGGTCTATCTGGCACTGGTAAAGGATGCAAGAGCCCAGCCGGTCTCTGCCATAATGGACGGTTGCGAGCACACGAGTAGCAGGAACCGACATATCTCTTGACGTGGCTGGCTAAGTGTGGCCACCAATACCACCTCTCCAGTAACTCTCGTGTCCGCCTAATACCAAAATGCCCACCCACCTTTGAGGTGTGGGCCCACGACAGTATATCATTCTGTCGATCAGGCGGCACAAAGGTCTTGCCCGGTGGGATTTGGTCTAGCGTCACAGGGGACAGCGTATGAAAAACCCTGGAGGGAAGGATAAGACGAGGTTCGTCAATCTCTTCCTGGGTAGAAACCATAGAGCGAGACAGAGCGTCTGCCTTGTTATTCTTACTCCCAGACAGATAGTTGATGGAAAAGTGAAAGCGGGAGAAAAACAAGGACCAGCGGGCTTGGCGAGGATTCAGACGCTGAGCGGTTTGTAAGTACGTCAGATTCTTATGGTCTGTATAGACCTGGAAAGGATATTTCGCTCCTTTCAGCAAGTGACGCCACTCCTATAAGGCTAATCTCAGGGCGAGCAGTTCCCTATCCCCAATGGTATAGTTTCTCTCGGCTGGTGAAAAGGTTTTAGCAAAGAAGAAACACGGCCTTTTTCTACCTGCACCATTCTTTTGATACAAGACCGCACCAGCACCTACTGAAGAGGCATCAACCTCCAAGAGGAAGGGCTTATTCTCATCGGGTCTTTGAAGAACGGGAGCAGTTGAAAAGTGTCTTTTTACTGCCTCAAAAGCCTGGGATGCCTCAGTAGACCAGACTTTTGGATTAGCACCTTTCTTAGTCAAGGCCACCAAAGGGGCCACCAAAGTAGAGAAGTGGGATATGAACTGCCTGTAATAATTTATGAATCCTAAGAAGCGTTGCACTGCCTTCAAGGAATGAGGTTCGGACCATTCCAGGACAGCAGAGAGCTTCGCAGGATCCATTGCCAGACCCTCTTGTGAGATAATGTAGCCCAAAAAAGGCAAGGATGACTGCTCGAATACACATTTTTCGAGTTTAGCAAACAAAGAGTGCTCCCTTAACGGGAAAGGACACGAACGACATCCTGACGATGAGTCTCCAGATCAGGAGAAAAAATCAGGATGTCGTCCAGATACACCACGACGGAGGATAACAGTAAATCCCTGAATACATCGTTTACGAAGTCCTGAAATACTGCGGGTGCATTACATAAACCAAAAGGCATGACGAGGTATTCATAGTGACCGTCTCGGATGTTAAAAGCGGTCTTCCATTCGTCACCCTCTCGAATTCGTACCAAGTTATACGCACCCCGCAGATCCAACTTCGTAAAAACCTGAGCTCCCCTCAGTCTGTCAAAGAGCTCCGAAATTAAAGGTAACGGGTATTTGTTCTTTATTGTGATTGCGTTGAGACCCCTGTAATCTATGCAGGGACGCAAATCACCCTCTTTCTTCTGAACAAAGAAAAACCCAGCTCCTGCGGGAGAGACAGACTTACGAATGAACCCCTTCTCTAAACTCTCTCTTATATAGGTCGACATGGCCTCCGACTCAGGTATCGACAGGGGGTAAACCCTGCCCTTAGGTGGAACCGAACCTGGGATAAGGTCTATAGCACAGTCATACGGCCTATGGGGTGGAAGAACCTCAGCACCCTGTTTGGAGAACACGTCAGCGAAATCCAAATAGTGTGTAGGTATGGGAGAGAGATCAGTTGATGCAACCACAACGACCTTAGGTGGTAAGGGAAGACATCGGGACTGACATTTCGAACCCCAACTAATAATGCTGTCGGACTCCCAGTCAATGTGAGGAGCATGAGTCCGAAGCCATGGGAGACCCAGAAGGACGTCGTCTATACCCTCAGGCAAAACAAGAAAAGAAATCTCCTCTATGTGACCCTGAGGCAGGGAAAGGCGCAAGGGAACTGTCCTCAATGTAATGGAGTCAGACAACATAGTCCCATTAACAACACGGACAGGAATAGGCGCCTCTAACATGATAGAGGGAATATTGTGTCCCTTTACAAATCCTGAGGACACAAAAGTCCCGTCAGCTCCGGAATCCACAAAAGCCATAATAGGCCATGTATTCTCAGAGAATGAGAGCTGACCTGGGATACTACACTTAGAGGGTGCAGAAGACGTCTCTAGTAACCCCCCTCTAATGGTTACTAGGCCTGGGAGTTTTCCTGACAACTAGAACACTTGTTGGCATAGTGCCCAGCCTGACGACATACGTAACATATAGGAGGACCAGACTTGCGTAGTCTGGAGGACGTATGACCTAACTCCATAGGAGTGGGAGATGTTTCAGATGCTGAGGAAGATGGTAGTGGACCCTCAACAAGTGGAATAGCCCGATGCTTAGGGCGTGAGGAAGAGACCTCGAGTCTACGTTCCCTATGGCGTACGTCGATCCTCGTTGCTACTGTGATCAAGTCCTCCAGAGAAGCAGGGACCTCACGAGTAGCAAGGGCATCCTTGACATAGCCTGCCAACCCTCTCCAGAAGATAGGAATCAACAACTTCTCTGGCCAATCTAGTTCTGCCACCAGAGTTCTAAAAGCAATGGCATAAGAACTAGTGGATAACGAACCCAGAGATAGATCTAAGAGTCTCAGGGCCGCATCATGGGTAACCTGCGGACCCATGAATACCGCTTTAAGAGCATCAAGAAAGTCTTGATGTCTCAGAGTAACCACATCAGAGCGCTCCCATAAGGGAGTCGCCCATTCTAAGGCTTTGTCCTGAAGTAAGGAGATGATAAAGCCTACTCTGGACCTCTCCGTAGAGAAGCGAGAAGAGTTGACCTCTAGGTGTATCTGACACTGACTAATGAAACCACGACATGATCTGGCATCACCAGAATATCTGTTTGGCAGAGCAAGTCGAGGATCATGTGCAGATGTCACCATTGTCTGAGGTTTATCCTCTATACTCTTGAGCCGCGACTCAAGTACTTGTATGTAACGGTGTAACTGCTGATATTCTGCTATAACTGCCAGACCCTTGGCTCAGTCCTAATGTTACGGGGGGCTGTCTGATAATAAAACCTAAAGGAATGTCAGACAGTCAGGGTCCACCGTGCAAAGACTCTGCTGCAGACTATGGCAGAGGATAAGGGGTATATAAGTGTGCCACTGTAAAAAATAATAGCACAAGTGCAGAGTGCAATACCTCTGTTAAACTCACAGAGGAATATAATTAGAAAATAAAGCAATTCCTCCCTTACTTGGAGGGTGTGTGGAATGGTCTCTGTTAAAGATCACAGAGACAAAAGCAGTGAGTGTGAAATGGCACCTACCTAGGTCCGTTCCTCTAGTGGTGCCAGGAGACGGACAGCAGCGTAAGCCGCACAAAGCTCCTACCTGCGTTCGCTCCACTAGTGTGCGAGGACACGAACCACTAGATATGGCACCTGCCTAGGTCCGCTCTTCTAGTGGTGCAAAAGAGACGAACAGCAGCGTAAGCCGCACAAAGCTCCTACCTGCGTTCACTCCACTAGTGTGCGAGGACACGAACCACTAGATATGGCACCTGCCTAGGTCCGCTCTTCTAGTGGTGCAAAAGAGACGAACAGCAGCGTAAGCCTCACAAAGCTCCTACCTGCGTTCGCTCCACTAGTGTGCGAGGACACGAACCACTAGATATGGCACCTGCCTAGGTCCGCTCTTCTAGTGGTGCAAAAGAGATGGGCAGCAGCATAAGCCGCACAAAGCTCCTACCTCTGTTCGCTCCCCTAGTGTGCGAGGATACGAACAACTGCCAGACGCAGTATAAGGAACGTTACCCTAGCGGCAACGTCCACCTATGAGTAGAATCACAAGGCCCAGCAGGACCATGTGCCTCAGGCACCTGTCTATGTCCGCTCCACTAAGAGGTAAGGATACGGACTGCAGCCAAAGCTGTAAGGTATAAGAACGCTACCCTGCCGGTAGCGCTCACCTAACATAGACACAGAGATGCCTAGAGGGACGTGCACAGGGCGTCTATCCTCATGCATGAACCAAAAGGACTGAGCGCTGGGCGGCGTGTGTCAGGGTCTTATATAGACTCTGTGCCTCATCCAAAATGGAGGACACCAGAGCCAATCCGCTGCCAGAATGACAGCAATGACGTCACGCTGGCCTATCACCGAGCAAAGCGTCACAAGCACATGACCAGCGACCAATCGGCATAGAAGGTGTCAGAGACATGTGAACTCGTGTCAGCAATGATGTCACCCGCACATGTGCAATGGCTCCAAGATAGGACTTAGTCTCCTGCGCTTGCACATGTGCAGTAGCAAGAAATCCGGACATAGTCTCCAGAGACACAGCAACCGTAACAATACCTCCCCCTCAAGGGCCCCCCTCCCGGCGACGCAGGTAATCGGCAACTAAGTCGGGAGCATGGACAGCCTCCTCAGTAGAGTTGAGCGCGGTTCGTGGTTCGTGGTTCTCCAGTTCGCGGCTCGAGTGATTTTTGGGCTGTTCGAGATCGAACTAGAACTCGAGCTTTTTGCTAAAAGCTCGATAGTTCTAGATACGTTCGAGAACGGTTCTAGCAGCAAAAAGCAGGGCTTTTTACAGCTACAGTGAGCAGGAGCCATCGCTGGCAGCCTGCCACAAGCTGGTAACCAAGATAAACATCGGGTATCCAAGCAAAGCGCTTTGGTTAGTAACCCGATGTTTATCTTAGTTACGTGCAGGAAGCCCACACTTTCCCGCTCAGCTCGCTCCACCCCCTCCTGCCCGCGGCATGTACACATACATACACATACACAAACACACACACACACACACATCCACCCCCCCCCGCCCACCCGCCCGCTCGCTCGCTCGGCTTACCTGCGGTGATGAAGTCCCGCCATCCCGACCTCAGCGCTGTCACTGTCCTCCATGGCCGCCGCTTGTCACATCACCTATCGCTTCCGACCCGAGACTGACACTGGCGGTGACGTCACGGACCTCTCGCGATACTTGATGTGAAGGCGCCGGTCATTGACCTCAGTGACAGGGGCTGTCAGTGTGCTGGAGATCAGCGCAGGTAATGTACCTCACTGACAGCAGCACTTGTCACCCCCCTGCAGTGACCTGGGCTGACCCATTGATGTTAGCTCAGGTCACTGCACTGCTCTCCCAGCCAATGGGGAACATCCTGCTCTTCATTGACTGGGACAGTGTGCATCGTCATGGCAACCCCTTGGATTACACCAGACCTGGATTTGTTTTTCAATCTAATAAATTGGTTAAAGAGGGAATGTTTTGGGGAGTGTTTTTTCAAATAAAAATGTGTTTGTCGTCTATTTTTTTTTTATTACTGACTGGGTTGGTGATGTCGGGTATCTGATAGACGCCTGACCTCACCAACCCCAGGGCTTGATGCCAGGTGACATTACACATCTGGTATTAACCCCAAATATTACCCCGTTTGCCACCGCACCAGGGCGCGGGATGAGCTGGGGCGAAGCACCAGGATTGGCGCATCTAATGGATGCGCCACTTCTGGGGCGGCTGCGGCCTGCTATTTTTAGGCTGGGGAGATTCCAATAACCATGGACCTCCCTAGTCTGAGAATATCAGGCCCCAGCTGTCTGCTTTACCTTGGCTGGTGATCCAATTTTGGGGGACCCCTACGTGTTTTTTTTTTTAATTATTTATTTAATTTAAAATAACAGCGTGGGGTGCCCTCAGTTTTGGATTACCAGCCAAGGTGAGGTTGCCAGCTGTGGTCTGCAGGCTGCAGCCGTCTGCTTTACCCTAGCTGGCTACAAAACTAGGGGGAACCCTATGTCATTTTTTTTTCATTTTTTTGGCTAAATACAAAGCTAAGCACCCCTTAGTGCCACATGAAAGGTACCAAAGGGTGTTCCACTTTTTCTCCATTTTTTTCTCCACTTTCTCTCCACTTTTTCTCCACTTTTTCTCCATTTTTTTCTCCACTTATTCTCCACTTTTTCTCCTCTTATTCTCCACTTTTTCTCCACTTTTTCTCCACTTTTTCTCCTCTTATTCTCCACTTTTTCTCCACTTTTTCTCCACTTTTTCTCCATTTTTTTCTCCACTTTCTCCACTTTTTCTCCACTTTTTTCTCCACTTTTTCTCCTCTTATGCTCCACTTTTTCTCCTCTTAATCTCCACTTTTTCTCCACTTTTTCTCCACTTTTTCTCCACTTTTTTCTCCACTTTTTCTCCTCTTATGCTCCACTTTTTCTCCACTTTTTCTCCACTTTTTCTCCACTTTTTCTCCACTTTTTCTCCTCTTAATCTCCACTTTTTCTCCTCTTATGCTCCACTTTTTCTCCACTTTTTCTCCTCTTATGCTCCACTTTTTCTCCACTTTTTCTCCACTTTTTTCTCCACTTTTTCTCCTCTTATGCTCCACTTTTTCTCCACTTTTTCTCCACTTTTTCTCCTCTTATGCTCCACTTTTTCTCCACTTTTTCTCCACTTTTTCTCCATTTTTTTCTCCACTTATTCTCCACTTTTTCTCCTCTTATTCTCCACTTTTTCTCCACTTTTTCTCCACTTTTTCTCCTCTTATTCTCCACTTTTTTTCCACTTTTTCTCCACTTTTTCTCCATTTTTTTTCTCCACTTTCTCCACTTTTTCTCCACTTTTTTCTCCACTTTTTCTCCTCTTATGCTCCACTTTTTCTCCACTTTTTCTCCACTTTTTCTCCTCTTATGCTCCACTTTTTCTCCACTTTTTCTCCACTTTTTCTCCATTTTTTTCTCCACTTATTCTCCACTTTTTCTCCTCTTATTCTCCACTTTTTCTCCACTTTTTCTCCACTTTTTCTCCTCTTATTCTCCACTTTTTCTCCACTTTTTCTCCACTTTTTCTCCACTTTTTCTCCTCTTATGCTCCACTTTTTCTCCACTTTTTCTCCACTTTTTCTCCATTTTTTTCTCCACTTATTCTCCACTTTTTCTCCTCTTATTCTCCACTTTTTCTCCACTTTTTCTCCACTTTTTCTCCTCTTATTCTCCACTTTTTCTCCACTTTTTCTCCACTTTTTCTCCATTTTTTTCTCCACTTTCTCCACTTTTTCTCCACTTTTTTCTCCACTTTTTCTCCTCTTATGCTCCACTTTTTCTCCTCTTAATCTCCACTTTTTCTCCACTTTTTCTCCACTTTTTCTCCACTTTTTTCTCCACTTTTTCTCCTCTTATGCTCCACTTTTTCTCCACTTTTTCTCCACTTTTTCTCCTCTTAATCTCCACTTTTTCTCCTCTTATGCTCCACTTTTTCTCCACTTTTTCTCCACTTTTTCTCCACGTTTTCTCCACTTTTTTCTCCACTTTTTCTCCTCTTATGCTCCACTTTTTCTCCACTTTTTCTCCACTTTTTCTCCTCTTAATCTCCACTTTTTCTCCACTTTTTCTCCACTTTTTCTCCACTTTTTCTCCACTTTTTCTCCACTTTTTTCTCCACTTTTTCTCCACTTTTTCTCCTCTTATGCTCCACTTTTTCTCCACTTTTTCTCCACTTTTTCTCCACTTTTTCTCCTCTTATGCTCCACTTTTTCTCCACTTTTTCTCCACTTTTTCTCCTCTTATGCTCCACTTTTTCTCCACTTTTTCTCCACTTTTTCTCCACTTTTTCTCCTCTTATGCTCCACTTTTTCTCCACTTTTTCTCCACTTTTTTCTCCACTTTTTCTCCTCTTATGCTCCACTTTTTCTCCACTTTTTCTCCACTTTTTCTCCACTTATGCTCCACTTTTTCTCCACTTTTTCTCCACTTTTTTCTCCACTTTTTCTCCTCTTAATCTCCACTTTTTCTCCACTTTTTCTCCACTTTTTCTCCACTTTTTCTCCACTTTTTCTCCACTTTTTTCTCCACTTTTTCTCCACTTTTTCTCCTCTTATGTTCCACTTATTCTCCACTTTTTCTCCACTTTTTCTCTACTTTTTCTATGGTCGGTCTACCCATTAGCTCTGCCATGCAAAGTGTAGCTCTACACCTACTGCACATGTTACTTTATGATTGACATCTCTTTCGTACCAGAGCTGTCTAAGTCTACTCTGACCCCATATTTGTCATTACTATATTGTCCTTGTATTGTATTATGACATTTGTATCATGTGTTTCATTTCTTGCTGTGTTGCAATTTTTTTGCTGCATCCCAATTGTACCTCTACATTGTTCGAGTTTATGTTATTGTTCTCTCACTCTTATGTGATACTGATTATTGTCATTTTTCATGATTACATGCAGATAAGTCCAATCTGACGAAGGCTCAGGCCGAAACGTCATTTGTAACTTGTTTTGGACAAAAACATATATGCTTATGAAAAAAAAATTTTCTTAATACGGACCAATAAAGAGTGATTTTGCATTACTATCCGTTGTGACTTACTGACTTAGTCTGGGAGATATAGAGTGCCGAGGTTACTCACTAATTTTATCTATTATTACCTCTGAGCACCTATATACCAGTGAGCAGAGCTTCCTCTACAGTAGTTCTCCTGATTAGGCATGCCCTTACCTCATGAGCAGGGCATTGCAGCTTTGGTAGCAACCATTACGACATGGACTCTGCTGCTGTGGACCCGGGGAGAGTGAGTGCAGATTCATTGCACCCACACTCCTCACATGAAGGGTCCGCACTCCTAGAAAATGGGGGATACGTTCCCTGAGTGTCTCCCCCCCATATTCTAGACGGTCCAGAGTCGTCGTGGGACCCCTTTATTTTTTTTCTTACAATAAATTGGTGAAAGAGGAAATGTTTTGGGGACTGTTTTTTCAAATAAATTTCTTTTGTCGATTTTTTGTTTTTGTTAGTACTGACAGTTTATGATGTTGGGTATCTAATAGACGCCATGACATCACAAACTGCTGGGCTTGATCTCAGGTGACTTTACAGCTAGTATCAACCCGATTTATTACCCCGTTTGCCACTGCACCAGGGCACGGGATGAGCTGGGGTGAAGCGCCAGGATTGGCGCATCTAGTGGATGCGCCACGTCTGGGGTGCCTGCGGCCTGCTATTTTTAGGCTGTGAAGGCCCAATAACTATGGACCTTCCCACCCTGAGAATACCAGACCACAGCTGTCCGCTTTACCTTGGCTGGTGATCCAATTTGGGGGGTCCCCTACTTTTATTGTGTAATTATTAATATTTATAAAATAATTATAAAAAAGAGCCTGAGGGGACCTCCACATTGGATCCCCAACCACGGTAAAGCTGCCAGCTGTGGTTTTCAGGCTACAGCCGTCTGCTTTACCCTAGCTGGCTATCAAAAATGGGGGGACCCAAGTAATTTTTTTTTTTTAACTATTTTTTAAATAGAAAAAATTAATGGGCTTCCCTGTATTTTGATTGCCAACCAAGGTAACGGCAGGCAGATGGGGGTGGCAACCCATAGCTGTCTGCTTTATCTGCGCTGAGAATCAAAAATACCGCGGAGCGCTACGTCATTTTTTTAAAGATTTATTTTTACAGCACTGTGATGTCCAGCAATCAAAATACAGGGAAGCCCATTTTATTTTTAGTTATTTAAATAAATAATTAAAAAAAATATATGTTAGCTCCCACTGCATTTTTTGTATTGCTAGCTAAGGGTAATCCAAGCAGCTACTGGCTGCTAACCCCCACTGCTTGGTGTTACCTTCACTGGCAATGGAAAATCCAGGGAAGCATTTTTTTTTTTTTTTTGCCAAAAAGCTACAAAAAAAGGACGTGAGCTTCGCCATATTTTTGTATGCTAGCCAGGTATAGCAGGCAGGTGCTGGAAGAGTTGGATACAGCGCCAGAAGATGGCGCTTCTATGAAAATGCCATTTTCTGAGGTGGCTGCAGACTGCAATTCGCAGCAGTGGGGCCCAGAAAGCTCAGGCCAACCGGTGGTGCGGATTCCAATCCCAGCTGCCTAGTTGTACCTGGCTGGACACAAAAATGGGGCAAAGCCTACGTCATTTGTTTTCTAATTATTTCATGAAATTCATGAAATAATAAAAAAAGGGCTTCCCTTTATTTTTGGTTCCCAGCCGGGTACAAATAGGCAACTGGGGGTTGGGGGCAGCCGTACCTGCCTGCTGTACCTGGCTAGCATACAAAAATATGGCGAAGCCACATAATTTTTTCAGGGGGCAAAAAACTTCTGCATACAGTCCTGGATGGAGTATGCTGAGCCTTGTAGTTCTGCAGCTGCTGTCTGTCTGTATGGAGAAGAGCAGACAGCAGCTGCAGAACTACAAGGCTCAGCATACTCCATCCAGGACTGTATGCAGAAGTTTTTTGCCCACCAAAAAAATGACGTGGGCTTCGCCATATTTTTGTATGCTAGCCAGGTACAGCTGGCAGCCACGGGCTGCCTCCAACCCCCAGTTGCCTATTTGTACCCGGCTGGGAACCAAAAATATAGGGAAGCCCGTTTTTTTTAATTATTTCACTTATTTCATGAAATAATTAAAAAACAAATGACGTGGGCTTCGCCCTATTTTTGTGTCCAGCCGGGTACAACTAGGCAGCTGGGGATTGGAATCCGCAGCACAGGTTAGCCCGAGGTTTGTGGGCGCCTCTGCTGCGGATTTCAGTCCGCAGCCGTCCCAGAAAATGGCGCTCTCATAGAAGCGCCATCATCTGGCGCTGTATCCAACTCTTCCAACAGCCCTGGAGCCGCGTGGCTTGTTGGGTAATCATGAGTTAATACTGGCTTTGTTTTACCAGCCAGTATTAAGCCAGAGATTCTTAATGTCAGGCACGTTTGACCCGGCCATTAAGAATCTCCAATAAAGGGTTAAAAAAAGACACCACACAGAGAAAAAATACTTTAATAGAAATAAATACACAGACACATTAGAGACTCCATCTTTATTACCCCTGTCAGCCCTCCACGATCCTGCTCTTCTGTCTTCTTTCTTTCTAGTGTAGTAGTAGTGACGATTGTAGTGAGGGGCATCACTTGGGGCTGGGGAACCTCCATCCTAACTACAATGCTCACTACAATCGGGAAGCAGCGTGCAGCCTTCACTCTGTGAGTGATCAGTGCTGGCTGCTAGCGGTAACGCTGACAGACGCGTTACCATAGCAACGGTGCTCCCGGAGCCGCGGTTAGCGGTGACGTCACCGCTAACTGCGTTGCTATGGCAACGGTGATCTCCGTTAATGACCGGCTGTGTCAGCCGGTCCCTAACGGAACGGGGAGTCGACCGTGTGCTAGAGCATGTCGCCGGTACACGGCGATACACATATGTGCACCGTGTACCGGAGAGATGCACTCGCAGGTCCTACATGACGTGTCATAGTCATGTGACCAGTCTGTAGCCAATGAGATAATAGCCACGTGACTGGTCACATGGCTATTTTGACGTCACGATAGGTCCTGCTTCTCTGCTGGCAGTGCAGGTCACCGGGAGGATTCAGCGATCATCGGATGGAATAGCGGCAGGAGACAGAGTGCAGAAGGGATCGCGAGGACCGGTAAGTGTTATGGCAATGTTTATTAACTGTTTGTGTACATTTATAATGCATTTTTATGTGTTTGTGATTGCCTCCCATTATAGCCTATACGTTCGAGTTCGGTTCGTCGAACGTTCGACGAACCGAACTCGAACGGGACCCCCGTTCGGCGAACCGGCCTCGAGCCGAACCGGGACCGGTTCGCTCATCTCTACTCCTCAGGCTCCCAAGAGCGATGTTCCGGGCCATAGCCCTCCCAATCTATCAAGAAGAACCTGCGCCCTCTAACCATCTTAGAACCAACTATGGCTCGTACCTCATAGCTAGAGCGAGAGGAATCAGAGGCAGGAGAGTGCACTTCACGAGCGTAAGGTAAAATAGCCAGCTTTAGCAGTGAAACATGGAATTTGTCATGGATCCTAAGATGGACGGGTAACTTCAATTGGTAGACTACAGGATTTACCTGTCGAAGAACTTCATAAGGACCCAGGAAGCGAGGAGCAAATTTGACAGAGCTCACTCTAAGTTTCACGTGTTTTGCAGAGAGCCACACAAAATCCCCTGGAGAAAAGACAGGAGCCGGGCGACGAAACCGATCGGACACCGTCTTCATACGGTCCTTAGCTGCTTGGATCGACTCTTGAGTCTGATCCCAAACCTCTCTGGCATTAGTTGCCCAGTCGGCCACAAGAGGAGAAGGTGCAGCAGCGGGAAACGGTACCGGTACCCTCGGGTGTTGCCCATTATTGAGTACGACTGGTGTCTGCCCAGTGGCCTCAGCCAGCGAATTGTTAAGGGCAAATTATGCCCAGGGTAGGAGGGAGGACCAGTTATCGTGGTTCTCAGCAACAAAGTGTCGAAGGTATATAATCATGGATTGATTGGTACGCTCAACCAAACCATTGGTCTCCGGATGGTATGCCGAAGAGAGATTCAACTCAATTTGCAGAAGGCTACAAAGATCTCGCCAGAAACGGGAAGCAAATTGCGGACCTCTATCACAAATGATACGATCTGGCATCCCGTGAAGCCTAAAGACATGCTTGAGGAATAGTTTGGCTAGTACCCTGGAAGACGGGATTCTCGATAACGGTACGAGATGAACCATCTGGGAGAAATGGTCCGTAATGACCCACACAAATCTATGTCCCTGTGAACACGGAAGATCACCCACAAAGTCCATGCCTACCACCTCCCATGGTCTATCTGGCACTGGTAAAGTATGCAAGAGCCCAGCCGGTCTCTGCCATAATGGACGGTTGCGAGCACACGAGTAGCAGGAACCGACATATCTCTTGACGTGGCTGGCTAAGTGTGGCCACCAATACCACCTCTCCAGTAACTCTCGTGTCCGCCTAATACCAAAATGCCCACCCACCTTTGAGGTGTGGGCCCACGACAGTATATCATTCTGTCGATCAGGCGGCACAAAGGTCTTGCCCGGTGGGATTTGGTCTAGCGTCACAGGGGACAGCGTATGAAAAACCCTGGAGGGAAGGATAAGACGAGGTTCGTCAATCTCTTCCTGGGTAGAAACCATAGAGCGAGACAGAGCGTCTGCCTTGTTATTCTTACTCCCAGACAGATAGTTGATGGAAAAGTGAAAGCGGGAGAAAAACAAGGACCAGCGGGCTTGGCGAGGATTCAGACGCTGAGCGGTTTGTAAGTACGTCAGATTCTTATGGTCTGTATAGACCTGGAAAGGATATTTCGCTCCTTTCAGCAAGTGACGCCACTCCTCCAAGGCTAATCTCAGGGCGAGCAGTTCCCTATCCCCAATGGTATAGTTTCTCTCGGCTGGTGAAAAGGTTTTAGAAAAGAAGAAACACGGCCTTTTTCTACCTGCACCATTCTTTTGATACAAGACCGCACCAGCACCTACTGAAGAGGCATCAACCTCCAAGAGGAAGGGCTTATTCTCATCGGGTCTTTGAAGAACGGGAGCAGTTGAAAAGTGTCTTTTTACTGCCTCAAAAGCCTGGGATGTCTCAGTAGACCAGACTTTTGGATTAGCACCTTTCTTAGTCAAGGCCACCAAAGGGGCCACCAAAGTAGAGAAGTGGGATATGAACTGCCTGTAATAATTTATGAATCCTAAGAAGCGTTGCACTGCCTTCAAGGAATGAGGTTCGGACCATTCCAGGACAGCAGAGAGCTTCGCAGGATCCATTGCCAGACCCTCTTGTGAGATAATGTAGCCCAAAAAAGGCAAGGATGACTGCTCGAATACACATTTTTCGAGTTTAGCAAACAAAGAGTGCTCCCTTAACGGGAAAGGACACGAACGACATCCTGACGATGAGTCTCCAGATCAGGAGAAAAAATCAGGATGTCGTCCAGATACACCACGACGGAGGATAACAGTAAATCCCTGAATACATCGTTTACGAAGTCCTGAAATACTGCGGGTGCATTACATAAACCAAAAGGCATGACGAGGTATTCATAGTGACCGTCTCGGATGTTAAAAGCGGTCTTCCATTCGTCACCCTCTCGAATTCGTACCAAGTTATACGCACCCCGCAGATCCAACTTCGTAAAAACCTGAGCTCCCCTCAGTCTGTCAAAGAGCTCCGAAATTAAAGGTAACGGGTATTTGTTCTTTATTGTGATTGCGTTGAGACCCCTGTAATCTATGCAGGGACGCAAATCACCCTCTTTCTTCTGAACAAAGAAAAACCCAGCTCCTGCGGGAGAGACAGACTTACGAATGAACCCCTTCTCTAAACTCTCTCTTATATAGGTCGACATGGCCTCCGACTCAGGTATCGACAGGGGGTAAACCCTGCCCTTAGGTGGAACCGAACCTGGGATAAGGTCTATAGCACAGTCATACGGCCTATGGGGTGGAAGAACCTCAGCACCCTGTTTGGAGAACACGTCAGTGAAATCCAAATAGGGTGTATGTATGGGAGAGAGATCAGTTGATGCAACCGCAACGACCTTAGGTGGTAAGGGAAGACATCGGGACTGACATTTCGAACCCCAACTAATAATGCTGTCGGACTCCCAGTCAATGTGAGGAGCATGAGTCCGAAGCCATGGGAGACCCAGAAGGACGTCGTCTATACCCTCAGGCAAAACAAGAAAAGAAATCTCCTCTATGTGACCCTGAGGCAGGGAAAGGCGCAAGGGAACTGTCCTCAATGTAATGGAGTCAGACAACATAGTCCCATTAACAACATGGACAGGAATAGGTGCCTCTAACATGATAGAGGGAATATTGTGTCCCTTTACAAATCCTGAGGACACAAAAGTCCCGTCAGCTCCGGAATCCACAAAAGCCATAATAGGCCATGTATTCTCAGAGAATGAGAGCTGACCTGGGATACTACACTTAGAGGGTGCAGAAGACGTCTCTAGTAACCCCCCTCTAATGGTTACTAGGCCTGGGAGTTTTCCTGACAACTAGAACACTTGTTGGCATAGTGCCCAGCCTGACGACATACGTAACATATAGGAGGACCAGACTTGCGTAGTCTGGAGGACGTATGACCTAACTCCATAGGAGTGGGAGATGTTTCAGATGCTGAGGAAGATGTTAGTGGACCCTCAACAAGTGGAATAGCCCGATGCTTAGGGCGTGAGGAAGAGACCTCGAGTCTACGTTCCCTATGGCGTACGTCGATCCTCGTTGCTACTGTGATCAAGTCCTCCAGAGAAGCAGGGACCTCACGAGTAGCAAGGGCATCCTTGACATAGCCTGCCAACCCTCTCCAGAAGATAGGAATCAACAACTTCTCTGGCCAATCTAGTTCTGCCACCAGAGTTCTAAAAGCAATGGCATAAGAACTAGTGGATAACGAACCCAGACATAGATCTAAGAGTCTCAGGGCCGCATCATGGGTAACCTGCGGACCCATGAATACCGCTTTAAGAGCATCAAGAAAGTCTTGATGTCTCAGAGTAACCACATCAGAGCGCTCCCATAAGGGAGTCGCCCATTCTAAGGCTTTGTCCTGAAGTAAGGAGATGATAAAGCCTACTCTGGACCTCTCCGTAGAGAAGCGAGAAGAGTTGACCTCTAGGTGTATCTGACACTGACTAATGAAACCACGACATGATCTGGCATCGCCAGAATATCTGTTTGGCAGAGCAAGTCGAGGATCATGTGCAGATGTCACCATTGTCTGAGGTTTATCCTCTATACTCTTGAGCCGCGACTCAAGTACTTGTATGTAACGGTGTAACTGCTGATATTCTGCTATAACTGCCAGACCCTTGGCTCAGTCCTAATGTTACGGGGGCCTGTCTGATAATAAAACCTAAAGGAATGTCAGACAGTCAGGGTCCACCGTGCAAAGACTCTGCTGCAGACTATGGCAGAGGATAAGGGGTATATAAGTGTGCCACTGTAAAAAATAATAGCACAAGTGCAGAGTGCAATACCTCTGTTAAACTCACAGAGGAATATAATTAGAAAATAAAGCAATTCCTCCCTTACTTGGAGGGTGTGTGGAATGGTCTCTGTTAAAGATCACAGAGACAAAAGCAGTGAGTGTGAAATGGCACCTACCTAGGTCCGTTCCTCTAGTGGTGCCAGGAGACGGACAGCAGCGTAAGCCGCACAAAGCTCCTACCTGCGTTCGCTCCACTAGTGTGCGAGGACACGAACCACTAGATATGGCACCTGCCTAGGTCCGCTCTTCTAGTGGTGCAAAAGAGACGAACAGCAGCGTAAGCCGCACAAAGCTCCTACCTGCGTTCACTCCACTAGTGTGCGAGGACACGAACCACTAGATATGGCACCTGCCTAGGTCCGCTCTTCTAGTGGTGCAAAAGAGACGGACAGCAGCATAAGCCGCACAAAGCTCCTACCTCTGTTCGCTCCCCTAGTGTGCGAGGATACGAACAACTGCCAGACACAGTATAAGGAACGTTACCCTAGCGGCAACGTCCACCTATGAGTAGAATCACAAGGCCCAGCCGGACCATGTGCCTCAGGCACCTGCCTATGTCCGCTCCACTAAGAGGTAAGGATACGGACTGCAGCCGAAGCTGTAAGGTATAAGGACGCTACCCTGCCGGTAGCGCTCACCTAACATAGACACAGAGATGCCTAGAGGGACGTGCACAGGGCGTCTACCCTCATGCATGAACCAAGAGGACTGAGCGCCGGGCGTCGTGTGTCAGGGTCTTATATAGACTCTGCCTCATCCAAGATGGAGGACACCATTGCCAATCCGCTGCCAGAATGACAGCAATGACGTCACGCTGGCCTATCACCGAGCAAAGCGTCACAAGCACATGACCAGCGACCAATCGGCATAGAAGGTGTCAGAGACATGTGACCACGTGTCACAAGCACATGACCAGTGGCCAATCAGCTTAGAAGGTGTCAGAGACATGTGACCTCGTGTCAGCGATGATGTCACCCGCACATGTGCAATGGCTCCAAGATAGGACTTAGTCTCCAGCGCTTGCACATGTGCAGTAGAAAGAAATCCGGACTTAGTCTCCAGAGACACAGCAACCGTAACACACACCATAGCATTGAAGTCTGAGATGGGCCAATCTATTTTTATACCTTGTGCCAGACTGGTACTAAAAAACAGCCCTGGCACAAAGACCTCAACAGTCAACATATGTGATGAGCAAACCCGTGGATATCCGGGTTCGCTGAACCAGCATGGAGCATACAAAAAATCAGGTTAGGCCATCGAAATTGAGCCCAAACTTGACCTCAAACAACAAACCCCATAGAAGTAAATGGGAAGCCCAAGTTCAGGGCTGTAAAATGGTCATAGTGAGAGAAATGATGATTGCTGGCTGTGCCAGAAGTTGCATCCCAACCAATCTGGTATTGATGACCTATCCTAAGGGCTTGCTTACACAGCCATAGATTCATTCTCTCATGCAAGACAATCAGACTGATAATGTTGATGACACTCCGATCACACTCTCATCAGACTAGACAAATAGTGTGATCTGATTCTCTCCCATGAGAAAATCACAGAACAGGTGTGGGGAAGATGGAGAACTTAAAAGGGAACCAATCACCAGGATTTTCGTATATAAGCTAAAGCCAGTGCTATACTGGCACTATTAAGCCCGCTTTAGACGCTGCAATGTATCTTACAATGTGTCGGCGGGGTCACGTCATAAGTGACGCACTACCGGCATTGTAAGTACATTGCAGTGTGTGACAGGTACGTGCGATTGCGATTGAACGTTAAAACGTTCATCGCATACACATCGTACCTGTCTCTAGAATTGCACGTTAGATTGTTCATCGTAACCAGGGTAGCACACATTGCAGTGTGTGACACCCCGGGAACGATGAACAGATCTTACCAGCGTCCTGCGGCTCCCGGCCCACAATGTGGAAGGAAGGAGGTGTTCGGGATGTTTACGTCCCGCTTAGCTCCGCCCCTCCGCTTCTATTAGTCGGCTGCTGCGTGAGGTCGCTGTGACGCCGAACGTCCCTCCCACTCCAGGAAGTGGATGTTTGCCGCCCACAGCGAGGTCGTACGGATGGGTAAGTACGTGTGACGGGGGTTACTCGTATGTGTGGCACGTTCAACAAATTGAACGTGCCACACATACGATGGGGGCGTTGCAAATCGCATACGAAATCGTATGCGAAATTGCAACGTGTAAAGCAGGCTTTAGACTAATTCTCTACACATCTGTAGTGGTCAGCTAGAATGTTTAGGTTTTTAAATCCAAAAAAGTAAAGTTTATAAAATGATCTGCTTGATGAGTGACAGTTGCACTGGAGCAGAAAATATATTCATAGTTATCCCCTCCCTCTGTTAGAATTAGTATTAGTATTATACAAACGGTTCATTTTGTCTGTGCAGGACCTGTGTGAGGTCATACCCATGTGACCAGAAGGGGCGGGACCTCAGCCAATAAAGCTGGATACCAGTTCACATGTGTATGATCTCACACAGGTCCTTCAACAAAGTGAATTGTTTGTATAATACTTATACTAATTCTGTCCCATAGTATAACACTGGAACGAGGGCGATCCGATAAAACATCAGATTGAACTCAGCCATATTATACTCTCGTGAGTGCGAGCCCTAAAGATTACAACTCCTTTAACAGGAGTGGAAAGCCAACTACAGCAGTGGTCCACTGGGAATCTATCAGTTCACAAATCCACGCCTCACTATACATACACTATAATAATTTAGGATATATCCATATGCACTCATGAACATAGACACAAAGGGCCCTATTCATCAAAGCTTTTACGCCAATATTCTAGCCTAAAAAGCTGTTTTACACAATTGTTTAAAACATTTGCTATTTTTATTATGCCTGGCTCTTCACCATTGTAAATATGTTTGTTTTTTTATATTAATTCAAAAAATGTAAATGTAAATTTCATCTATTATATAACATTGATGTTTGATCCTTTAAACTTTGCTGAAAAATAACAGTAGGGGTTATGCTGAAGTCAGATACTTCTAATCCATGAAGAGGTGCATACTTCTTCATAAATCTGGAGCATCTGATGAGCGTTGCGAGCCTCCAAGTGCTATACCGGGACTCTAACTTTAGTCAGTTAATTCCACAGCGCATCATGAATTAGATAAGCTGTGACTTCATGCCCTCACTGTGCCCCTGCCCCACCCCAAGTCCTCCCATTTTGTTACAAAATGTAGGTGTCGCGGGCGGAGGAGGGGACGCCGCGCTCTCCCACTGCTCGGGTCCGGCTGCCGCGGCTGCTGCGGCCTGCTGCTGCTAGGTGGCTCGAGCGATGGGCCGGATCCCGGGGACTCGAGCGGCGCTCCTCGCCCGTGAGTGAAAGGGGATTGGTTTTTGGGATAGTTTATTGTCCGTGACGCCACCCACGGTTGTGGTGATTATGTGGACACCACCGCTGCTCTGTATGGGGATCCCGGGAGCGATGACAGGGAGCAGCAAAGTTGTTGGTTCTCCCCTCCGTGGGTAGGGGGTAGTTGTCCCGGGGCCCAGTGATGAGGTGGGTGATGAGGGATGGCAGGGCCAGTGCAGGGCTTGGTGGGGTGCAGGGACGCGGGGGCAGCGCTGTGCCTTGCGGCACTGTGGTACTCACTCAGCCTGAGACGACGACACAGTTCTCGGTAAAACACACGGCTGGAAAGACGGTTCCCACGGACGGCTGCACTTGCTTTTCCCCAGTAGTTGACGGTGACGGTCCCTTTTCCTGCACCTGAGATGATGATGGTAGCGATGGGTTCCCACCGGTAACCCGCTCCCCGGCTTGGATATGGGCCGGAGGAGCCCTACTTTGCCCGCAGGCGCTGGCCCTGAGAAACTGGTGCCCTGGCGGTGGCGGTGTCTCTTTTTAACGGTCGAACTGTTGCCTTCAATCGGCACTTGGTTGTTGGGAGACCAAGAGGTCCCCTTCACTGACGGATTTGGCAAATTCACGGTGACTCCTAGCCTTGCCGGGATCCGAAAGGCCCCTGCCAATGGTGCTGACTGCTCTTTGTATACCGCTCCGGTACCGCCGGGCCACCACCCGTCCGCGGTCCTTTCGGCAACCTCCAAGCAGCCTCTCCTGCAGACAGTCACCGCCGTCTGCTGACCTTGCTGTTCTCAGTCCGGGGCACACACCCGGACCAACTTCAGGCTTGCTTAACTGTTCCTTTTTCTGTCACTACTCTCACTTAGTCTTCCACTTTAACTCCTCTCTCAAGCTCCTCTACCACTTCCTTCTACTTCACTTCCCTAGCTTGAACTCTATCTCAGACTCTAGTCTGACTTCAACTGCCTGGTTCTCCCGCCTCCAGGGCTGTGAACTCCTCGGTGGGCGGAGCCAACCGCTTGGCCCACCCCCTGGTGTGGACATCAGCCCCTGGAGGAAGGCAACAAGGATTTTCGGTTAGCCTTGGTGTTCCTATCTGGGGTGTAGGGTGTGGTGGTGTTATGACCTGTGACCCCTGGCTTGCCCAGGGCGTCACATAGGCACAGTTGCTTTTACTTACAGCAAATAGAGGGCAGCAGTTATACCCTGCCCAGGCCATGGAACTAATGCACTAGCAGGATGCAGCAAGACCCCCAATAAGGTGGAGGCATCACAGGTGCAAAATAAGCAAATCACTCACACACTTACAATTCATGGAGGGGGCGATTGTTGAATGATAAAATTGCACACAGATGGCTTGTATAGGCCGCCGTTCATACATGTAGGTGCACAGTAACTGGTTAGCAGCCTATTAGTCACGCCCATACTATTCGATCAGGCGGGCTGCGCCAGTACTATCCAAGTGCACCATACAGGGGCGGGAAGTCCAATATACAAGGCCTAACATTAAGGGGCCTGGCTGCATCCTGTATAAAATGTTAAGTGCAAAAAACATACAGTATATAAAATACATATGAGGTATTGGTTGGTATTACTGCCAAAATATAGTAGCCCACAAGCCACTTCATGGGTCCTTATGTTTGTGGGTTCCTACACTACTATCTAAATTAAAAAAGCAACAAAAAGATGGATAACATTTCCTCCAAAAATTCAGCATTTACTTACAACAAATAGAGGGCAGCAGTTATAACCTGCCCAGGTCAAGAAACTAATGCACTAGTAGAATGCAGCAAAACCCCCAAAGAGTTGGAGGCAGCACAGGTGCAAAAGAAGCAAATCACTCACACACTTCCAAGTCATAGAGGGGGCGATTGCTGGATGATAAAATTGCACACAAGTGGCTTGTATAGGGCGCCGTTTACACATGTAGGTTACCCCATTAAGGTCCCTTTTGCAGCCTCCTAGCCCATATTACCACCATTTTACAGCCTAGAGCTTGGGCTCCCCATTGACTTGTATGGGGTTCGTTGTTCGGGGTCAGGTTCAACCACCAAACCCGATTTTGTTCTTTGACCATGCTGGTTTGTGAACTCGAATATGAATTGATTCGCTCATTACTACATATGAATATGAGAGAGAGAGGTATGATCTTCAATGTGACGTGGTAGTGGGCTGAATTTCCTGTTTTATGAACCTCATGACCCAACTGAGGCTGTATCAGGGGATAGGGGTTTAAAGAGAATGTGTATAGGTAAGGATGGTTGACCTCGGGTAGATCAACATCCAACACCGCGGAGACACCATCACATGTTTCTCAACGCAGTGACACTAGAACAAGGCCCCCTGGGAAAATATGCAAAACAAGAATGCCTCAGAGACACCATCACATGTTTCTCAACGCAGTGACACTAGAACAAGGCCCCCTGGGAAAATATGCAAAACAAGAATGCCTCAGAGACACCATCACATGTTTCTCAACGCTTTAAGTAAACTAGCCAGGTCTTTCACTGGGAAGGAACAACCATGGGAGGGGCAGTCTCCAGTCAAGGAAACTACCTATACCAAAACATGGTGTCCATCCACAGACAGCTGTTTCGGGGTATTTGCCCCTCATCAGTGTGGAGTAGGAAACTGGCTAGTGGGAGCAATGCCTAATAGAAGACTACATAGGTAAGGATGGTTAACCTCAGGGAGATCAACATCCAACACCGCAGAGACACCATCACGTGTTTCTCAACGCAGTGACACTAGAACAAGGCCCCCTGAGAAAATATGACTGACTTTCCCATGGTTGTTCCTTCCTGGTGAAAGACCTGGCTAGTTTCCTGCCAGCGTTGAGAAACATGTGATGGTGTCTCCGCGGCATTCTTGTTTTGCAAATTTTCCCAGGGGGCCTTGTTCTAGTGTCACTGCATTGAGAAACACATGATGGTGTCTCCGCGGTGTTGGATGTTGATCTATCTGAGGTCAACGAAGAACACCACTATTAAGTCTACTCTCATAAAAATTGTTTTATTAAATTTCATAAATGTTAAAACAGAACAAATGTATTGTTTTTTTCATTAAACATAATTAAGATCACATAAAGACATGAATATAAAGTGCAGGTGTCAGACAAACAATACCCTCGCCCGAGGAAAGCCTCAAACAATGTTTCTGAGAGAAGAAAACGTGAGAACGTTGATTGGTCACTGTCAGGGTAATGCTGATAGATATAAACTGTGACTCTCTCCCTTGGTTATGGTTAGATATCTTCACTAATCAGTGAGCCTATTTTTCTGCTGGAGGTGTATGTCAGCCTCACCGTCCTTGCTACCCTCTGCGGGGGCAACCACCACCAAAATTAAAGTGATTTTGAGTGTAGTACATACAAATAGAACCATAGACAACAAAGACATAATGCGTTAGATGTCCAGGGTTCTTCCGTTTGATAGGGTTTCCCTATTAAAGAAGTTCTGGATAAGTTAGGTTAGAGCTCAGAGTTCAACTTAGCTTGTGGACCCCCCAGCTCTCCCGACGCGTTTCACCTCCCCTAACGCAGTACAGGGGATCATCATCAGGGGATATGGACAGAATCACTCCTTGGAAAGAAGGACACAAGGTAGTTGATCCTTGTAATTAGGTGCTTGTATCCTTTTTAATGATAATTATTATAGTTAGATGACTATATCGTGTCCGGATAGTAGTTACGGCTTTCCTTTAGTTAGTTCCTGGACTAACTACAGTTGTATATTCACAGGTTGTGAGCTGGTCTGTTGTAGACAGGGTGTTCGTGTCCACTCTTATTATTCAGGTCAAAATATGTGTACGGGTCGTGTTGAGGTCCTGTTGATGGCCAGAATAAGTATTTACTATTCTAGAGGGTTAAAGGAAAAAACAGCTCCTCAGGATATGCCTGACCGCTGGTATTACCTGTAAGGAAAAAAAGCCGTATATGGAGAGGAAACCAGGTGAGGGACCCTTGCTGCCTGACTTCAGGGTGTATAGAGTCGGTTAGTTCTAGATGTATCCAGATATATATCTTTCTCCTGTAAGGAGGCAAAAGGAGGGCAAGCAGAGGCCTATCATGGGACTGTAGGGATGTACAGATTCCAGGTATGTGTTTCCTAGAGGTGAGCTCAACCAGCAAGGACTGTTAGTCCCGAGTGGCTACCACTCTATGTACACTGGGAGCCCACGGTCTGAGGGATACCAAAGGAGCCGCCACGTCCGCTAGTCCCTTTCCTGTCCGAACCATGGTCTATCTGAGGTCAACCATCCTTACCTATGTTGTCTTCTACTAGGCATTGCTCCCACTAGCCAGTTTCCTACTCCACACTGATAAGGGGCAAATACCCCGAAACAGCTGTCTGTGGATGGACACCATGTTTTGGTATAGACGGTTTCCTTGACTGGAGACTGCCCTTCCCGTGGTTGTTCCTTCCCAGTGAAAGACCTGGCTAGTTTCCTGCCAGCGTTGAGAAACATGTGATGGTGTCTCTGCGGCATTCTTGTTTTGCATAAAGAGAATGTAGGCATAATAATCATTTACATGTTTTTGTGTAAATTGTACTATAAAAATATATTACAAAGAAGCTATAACATCTTTTTGGAAAATAAATTTTAAATATTTCTGTTGCCAAACAGTTATCAAAAAATGAGTGAGTGATACGTGTAATATCCTTAACTGCAACTATGATACAACAAATGTTTGTTTTTCCTGATCCCATATAGGAGGTATTGATTCAGTGTGGTTCTCTTGCATCCATTGTAAAAAGAAAAAGCTAAGCTACTTTTTGTTGACATATTAAAAGTGCTATTTTATTAAAAACAGAATTAGCTGAATTGTAGTCTGGTTTGTGTATTTCAGTGTTGCAGTCTAGCATTTAGCAGTTTATAAAAGTCAATACTACAGCATTGTGTCTGCCCTCAGTAGGCTCCAGCTGTTCACGAACAGGGAGAAATGAATGTTTGAAAGTGCTGGTTATGTGTGTGACATTAATAAGGGCTGGATAAATTTCAGTCCATTAACAAATGATATTTTGAGGAAGCGACAGTCTGGGTAGCAGAATGTGAAAAAGAAAACATGCTGCGGCAGTGAAAGGATTGAAAAAAAGATAACATTAATGTGGGTGTCCAGCACTTGATGGCAGGGGCTTACTTAGTCCTCCATATAGTATAATGTGCCCCCATAATCCTCCATATTGTATTCAGCATCCCTCATAAACCTCTATATGGTAGAATACACCCCCATAGTCCTCCATATAATATAATGCAGCCACATAGTCCTCCATATAGTAAAATGCACCCCCATAGTCCTCCATATAGTATAAAGCACCCCCATAGTCCTCCATTTAGTATAATGTACCCCATAGTCCTCTCTATTGTATTAAGCACCACTTATAGTCCTTCATATGGTATAATGACCCCTTTAGTCTTCCAAATTGTATAATGCACCTCTCATAGTCCTTCATACAGAACTATGGCCTTCACAGTGTACTCACTAATAAAAAAAATAAACACCTCTCCCGGTTTTCACGTTACTCTGGTCTCCTCAGTGTGTCTTCTGAGGCTTTGTCTTCAATGCTCTAAACAGCGGGCGCGATGAAGTTACATCATCATGCCTGCTGCACTAAGATGTCAGATCTCAAACGCTAAGGGAGAATGATGGAGGAGAGAGAGCACCAGTCCCTCTTTCTCCATTGCTTTTAACTGTATCAGCATCTGCGATGCCGATACAGTTGACAGTGCCATGCTGGGCTGTAATCTGCCACCATTAGTAGTACGGCACTGATTGATGGCCTATCCATAGGATATGTGATTAATGTTTTATCGGTAGGGGTTCAACACCCTGCACCCCCACCAGATAGCTGCTCCCAATGCCAGCGGCACAAGTCAAGGCATAAGTTATAAAATAAGAAATATATTTTCCACTCAGAAGCTTTGTCATGTTTATAAAAATCTTTTCAGATATGCTATTAGAGTATTATGAGATAATAAAGAAGGATCCCATGATCTTGACTCTTGTCTATTAGCCAATGCAGAGTAGAGCTACAAAAGAGAATTTGACTCTGTATGACATTGCATTTCAATACAGTTAATAGACACCCGATTGAACTAAGCAGAAAAGGTGTAATGCTTAATTTCCCCTGTGGTAAAGCATTAGGGAAATTAAACTTTAGATGCTAGTATCTATGCAGATTACAGCTGATTGTCAAGGGTCTCAGCATCAGAACACTATTTAATCACCTTCTTGATTCAGCTAGAATCCATTTTATCAAAAGCACATTGACCAAAACAGATAACCCCATTAAATTTGGCAACAAATGAAACACTATTTAAATCCCATTAGGCTGGCCACCTTTGCTGTTAAAGAACAACTGGCTGCATGCAAGCCAGGTAATCTAATAGCCTGTGTAGATAGGCCATGCACACTTCCATCTTCTATCAACATAGAACTTTTTTTTACAGTGGCACACTACATGTTTATAAACACCAGACCGGGACCTGGAGTCACTCGTTACCGAGCCGTTTCTGTTCTGGGTGGATGTCGCGGCGGCAAGGCCCGGTTTCATGACCCCAGCGGTGTCGTTTAAATGGGGAAAGTTATTTACAAGGTGAGATGAGTTTGTGATGCCACCTGTGGTATGAGGCAAGATAGGTGCCTCCGCTGCTATTCAGTTTCCTGATGATGCAGCTGAGTTGGTATAGCTCTCCACAGGTAGAGCTGGGCCCCAGGACTGTTGAGAGTAGTAATCTGAACAAATGGTGGAGATGTAAAGGTGGGGTGCAGGGCCAGCAAATAACTCCAAGACACAGTAAGTTGCAGTCCCAGTTCTTTTACTCACAGTTTGAGATGCTGCCCTTGGAGCACTGAGACCTGCTATGATGGGGCTCCAGACAATCCCGAGTAGTTCGGAGGCCAAGACTGGTGTTCCCTTCTGGGATCCACGGTGTAGTAACAAGGGCAAACAAGGATTATCCAGCAACTTATCCAGTGTTTTTCTTTAAAATTCGTAGAAATGTATTGAAACTTCATTAAAAATAACAAGGAGTATAAAATCAAGCAGTCCATGGTTCGCTTTCTGACGCGTTTCAGACTGGAAAGTCCTTAGTCATAACATTTAACAACTACAATGAGAAACCCCTTTAAACTGATGAACATGGAGCATTAGGGTGAGCTGAAATCTTTTTTGGTTTTGGTGTTCCCTTCTGTATACCTTCCCAAGTTGACTTCCTGCGCTGGCTTCTCCCTCCTGCCTTGCGCCCTCACACACAGAGCCCCAAGCCGGTGTCCGCGGATCCTATTGGGTGGCCTGAAGCTCTCTCCCCTGGCCCTATGTGGTCACCTTTTCACTGGATGTGTGTGGCTGTGACTTCGGTATTTGCAATAACCTCAGCCCCTGGTTTGCTAGCTGAGCCTTGTAGTTCACCACTAGATGAGGGGCCGGTCCCCTGCTGCACCCAAGTCCTTCCACTCCAGTATGTCATTTGTGGAATGAGACCACGGATGTATGTCGCACTTTCCGTGGGCTCTGGGACCCCTTTCTCTCTTTTTGGTCCTAGGGTGAGCTTCTTCAGCTCAAGTCCCCTAGGACCTGTCTCCTGCACATCCTACTCTATTCTCTTCCCAATTTGTTCTGACAACTTTTACTTTTTCCACACAGTTCTAAGTGTCCACCCACTAACCAACCCCACCTCCAAGCTGGTTGGCAGAACCATAGCCTGATGGGGTGTAGCTAAATCAGGTGTGAGTGTGTGTGTTGCAGTCTGCAGCCCCCTCCTTACCATGGAATGGGGTCCCACACCTCTGACTGAGGTGCAGTACCTCTGTAGCAACTGGAGCCTCAGGGGTGTCACATTTACATAGGACAATATGCTGCCGAGGCCGATGCTTAAAAATCATTGTTGCAAACCAATGAGTGTTTTGCTCATTTTTCCTGTCACTGGCAGCATATTTAGACAGGACAATAATAAGGAAGCGAGCTATCCTTGGAACTTTTGGTCCAAATTATTCATCTGTCTAAATAGGTCCTTAGCCTTTAGATAATCTTTAAATAACATATAAAGATAATAAACTCAGGGTGCAAAGTTATACAAATTTTATGAATCTGAAACAAAATCATTTTAGATAAAGTAAGTCACAATTAGGTTATGGTTTTCAAAGTGAGAGTTAAGTAGGCTTTAAACACAACAACGAGATGTCGTTGGGGTCACAGAATTCGTGACGCACATCTGGCCTCGTTAGCAACGATGTTGCGTGTGAAACGCAGGAACGACCATTAACAATCAAAATTACTTACCTAATCGTTGATCGTTGTCCAGTTATTCCTATTCCGATTATCGTTGCTGTTGCAGAACGCAGGTTGTTCGTCGTTCTTGCGGCAGCACACATCGCTATGTGTGCCACTGCAGGAACGAGAAACATTACCGTACCTGCGGCCGCCCGCAATGAGGAAGGAAGGAGGTGGGCGGGATGTTCGGCCCGGTAATCTCCGCCCCTCCGCTTCTATTGGGCGGCCGCTTAGTGACGCCGCTATGACGCCGAACGAACCACCCCCTTAGAAAGGAGGCGGTTCGTCGGCCACAGTGACGTCGCTAGGCAGGTAAGTATGTGTGATGGGTGTAAGCGATGTTGTGCGCCACGGGCAGCAATTTGCCTGTGACGCACAACCGAAGGGGGTGGGTGCTTTCCCCAGCCCTCTTAAGTGTGACGCCCCTGGACTATCAGGTCATCACAGGGTACTGCACGCTCTTTCCCTTTAGTGCAGTATTCAAATCCCTCATGGTTCTGGGTCCCCGTCTTACAGTGCTGCCTCCAACAGCAAATCAAATCCTAGGAACACCCTGCACCACACCCACCAGACACACTAGTGGACGACTTAAGCGGAATAAGGTTACCCACCTAGGGGTCAGGTAGGGAAGGTCAGTGGAGTGTCAGTGAAGTAGTATGAAGAAGTGGAGTGAAGTGGAGGAAGCAGGGAGCGGTGGCTCCCAAGAGTAGCTGTCTAGGTTGCAAGAGGTGATCTGGACCTAGAGGAGTCAGACTCCCGGTCGCAGGGGATTGAGGCAAGGTGCCTGGCCTGTTAAAGTGGACGATCGGCAGCCTGGTACTATCACCGGTCCGGCACGGTGGGGTACACGGACCCTAGGTCGGGGAGAAGCTTCAGGCAACCCGGCAATTAACCTGCATAGAGCGGAGCCTTTATGGAATGTTCCCACTTGCTCCAGAATTGGGACACTTGCGCAACGAGGGGGATAGGGCCTTCCATATAAGCAGCCCACTAAAATCCCAAGCTTGAGCCCTGAGAGCAGGTTTCCACACTTAGCCAGAGTGGGGAGCGGGGCCCAGAAAGTTCCAGACTACCGGGCCACTACAGTGAATCTAAATTTTGTACCAGGAGGCAGGTCACGGATCATCAGGCAACACTGCAGGGGACAGGACCTGGACGAGCTCCCCTTGAGAGGCAGCGACACCCAAAGACATGGTTAACCTGGTTGTCAGCGTCTGCTTACTGGCTGAGTGAGTACATGAGTGATCTCCCCATCACGGCACCCAGTATCATCTTCCAGAGCCTCTTTTCAAGTATTTTCCATCAATTTCTTGCTTTATCTCCAAGAGAGTCCAATATATTCCAGAAAAGCTGAAACAAATAGCTTACATTAAATGGCTCTCTGCTAAAAAAAAATATGGATCCTACAGCTAAACTGTTTACGTCAGTACATTTTATGTTTACTATACATTATATCCTTTATATAAAGAAATTATGATGTCATAAGGTACCTACTAGTATTTGGATTTTAAAAACATTTTGAAATGAAATATATTATCATCAATAACTATGTATCACATAACCACGACTGAGGAATAAAATGTAAAATAAATAAATGTAATTATTTTAGTTAACCGTATTTGTAAATTAAAAAGCTTGGCTAATGCATCCTGATTCGTGCTTATGGTCTGTTAAATATGTTCTTAAAAGAACAAAATGCAGTACATTCCTAGTCACGCAATTGCTGTGAATAATCAAGGACACAGCTATTATAGCATTTTTATAACTGATATCTCTAAGTAGTGAAAAGTTTAGATTGTACAGCTTGAAAGGCAGAGGGAGATCTGCACCAGATATAAGTAGTCTAGATGCCCATAGAAACCAATCAAATTGCTGCTCATTTACATCATGGTTGTGAAGAATGAACAAGTTTGAAATTCAAAGGTTATTAGTTACAGTAGTCTGATGTCTGGCCAGCTGGGGAAGGATGTATTTCCCCAGCTCTGATCTTCTTGCTCAGTCTATACTTTCAGCCTTCACGTGGTTTTTCTAATAATGTGGTGTACGCCATTTAATTTTTTTTATAATAACAAAATTAATCTAGCTAAAAGGCCTGGAGTGGCCATCTGCCTAATCGGGCAGATTCCTAGTGTACTTCCCATAGAAGTACAAACTTCTCTGCCAGGCCTGTTTTTTGCCACAGGCCCTTTAAATCTTCTGCATACTGCCAATGTTTGTGTGCACACATGCTATGCTGCCGCAGCGCGCACAGAGCTATTTCTCAGTCCGACACTGATTAGTAGTACCATTGTCAAGATGTCTTTCTGTGGGCGGAGTTCACACTTTGCTCTCATGTCCCTGGTGTGGAAGTGGAATTGGCTCCTCTGCTTGACCAACTCTTCCCATGCTGCAGCTCTTCATCTTCTAAGTCTCCAGGTTAGTCCTGAGACAGTGCTTTTTGCACATTCTATGCAGCAGAGCTAGTGTCACCTATGTAATGTAAATACATCAACTCCAGTGTCTCCTATATGATGTATATACATCAGCCTCAGTGTAACCTAGTGAATGTATATACAGCAATTTAATGTATCTTATGTGATATACAGTATATCAGCCATAATGCCTCAAATGTGATGAACAGTCATGACAGAAAGTGTTGACCCCCTTGAAACTGTTCGAGAAAATGACGTATTTGTCCCAGAAATGTATTGCAATATCATATGTTTTGTCACATATATGATTTATACATAATCTATGTAATGTATGTACAGCAGTTGCAGTGTCTCCTGTGTGATGCATATACCACAAAAAAAGGAATCCGGCACTCACAAATTGCTTGCAACAACAGAAATTTTTTTATTCAATGGTTCATTTGTGTGAAAAATAGATATATTTTCAAATTAGTACAGATGACGTTTCGGTCAATTCAGACCTTCATCAGATTAAATCCACACTAAGAAAATAAGAAGAAGAAAAGAGAAATATACTATAATATACATAATAATTGCAACAATCTCCAGGTCAGCGCTAAGTAAAACATACACATTGGTTCAAATTTTAAATAAAGGGCGGATTGGCGTATCTGGAGAATAACCTCCACATTAGGTCTAAGGAAATTATTATCTTCATAATATTCCTATAAAGGAATATCCATATATTTTAATCACATTTAAATCAAACTGCATGTAAAGAATTTAAGGAGCATTGCAGTAAAATAGATGCATGGTAGTTGTAAGGGCAATTTCAGCTGTAGATAACAGGTCTGGAAAACAAAAGGGTATAGACAGACATATATGAGTAAAAAAGCATCTTACCAGTAAACCAAGGGACAGTAAAGCACTGAGCGCTGATGTGTACTTGCGTCTGCTACGCTAAGGAAATGCACTAGCATGTGTTGAGAGGAGAGGGTTTTTAAATGTCCCGGTACGTAACGTCACTTCCGGTTTTACGAAACCGGAAGTGATGAACACAGTTGGCAAATGAATGGCAATGCGATTACAATGTAAGTGCTTAGCGTCATCTCCGGGTCCGCGAAACCGGAAGTGACGATATTGTTTGGCAATGACTGGCAAATCGGTCATATATTGAAAGAGAGGAAACATGTGATATTTTCATCACGTGATGTACTCACGTGATCGGCAGTTCACTTTAGTAAGAAAAAGGCTGGTATTCAACACAATGTTAGATATATCAACTAAACAGAGGTAGCCTACAGGGATCATAGGGTAATTGAATAGACGCATTAGTAATATAGGGGCTATTATCCGATAAATAAAATCAGAAATCGTATGTATCTATAAGAGATATATGGAATAAAGGTAAAAAATGAAAAAATGAAAATAATAATAATAATAATAAATAATAAAAAATTAGAGTATAAAATTAGTGTTCTATATTAGAGATAGATATGCAAAGAAAAATAAAAAATAATAATAAAAAAGGGTTTATTTATGAAAAATTCATTTATAGAAAAATATATAGAAAAATAATACAAATATATATCAAATAAATAAATACCGAAAGTTGATCGATGATTTCATCAGATTTACGGTAATTGGCCTGTAATACTGACTAAACATAAAACAAGAGAAAAGAAGAGATTAAATGAATAGTGCACCAATCAAAATATATCAGAAGTTATATAATATAACATATAATATCAATAACCGTATATGAAGGTAAATCTACACCCATAAACAACCAAATAAATGGAAGGGCATATCAAATGTATAAACGAACATTCATGGAATATTGTCTCCATAAACAAAAGTAAAAAACTACATATAACTCCGTATATCAAATTCCCTGTTGAGACCTTTGGGTTCCATAGTTTGCAATACAAAGATCCAGTAAGCTTCACATTTTTCTAAAAGCGTCACCCTACTCTGGCCCCGTCTCATATGGGGAATTTGTTCCAGTACCTGATACCTGAGCTGAGACACCCTATGTCCTAATTTATGAAAATGAAAAGGAAGTGGGAGATTAAGACGTTCACAGCGAATAGTGGACTTATGTTGTGAGATTCTATCACGTATGGACTGAGTAGTCTCTCCGACATAGAGCAAGCCACACGGGCATTTAATCACATAAATAACATAAGAACTATCACACGTGAAGAATCCCTTAATAGGAAAACCTCGACCGGTCTGTGGATGGAAAACCTTATCCCCTTTGATTATATTATTGCACTGTAGGCAATTGAGACATGAAAAAGTGCCTTTACGTGGTGTACTTAGATAACTCTGTGTGAGAGAGGGAACAGTAAAGCCTAAATCAGCTCTAACTAGTTTATTTCTGAAACTAGGAGCCCTGCGAAAGCAGGGGAGAAACGTTTTTTGAAACTCGGCTAATTGATTTCTTAACGGCCTTGGGGTGGTTTATAATTTTATACTCTAATTTTTTATTATTTATTATTATTATTTCTTTCAATTTTTGATTTTTTACCTTTATTCCATATATCTCTTATAGATACATATATATATATATATATATATATATATATATATATATATACACTGATAATATCTCATATATTATTGAATTGCCCCTGTAGTTTAGCGATTTCTGATTTTATTTATCGGATAATAACCCCTATATTACTAATGCGTCTATTTAATTACCCTATGATCCCCGTAGGCTGCCTCTATTTAGTTGATATATCTAACATTGTGTTGAATACCAGCCTTTTTCTTACTAAAGTGAACTGCCGATCACGTGAGTACATCACGTGATGAAAATATCACATGTTACCTCTCTTTCAATATATGTCAAAAGAATTGTCAGCCAAGATGCCAATAGGACTATAAGACTTAATGAGATGAACTCCAGATTTAAGGCAAGAGGGTACCCTGGTAATGTATTGAAGAACAGCTTGAGTAGTGACACTAAGAGATCGGATATGGAAAACCGCATTCCTTTTGTTCATAGTTTTCATCCTTATTCATATAAAATTCATAAGCTTATTCGCCGTAATTGGCATATCTTAAGCCGAGGATATCCTCAGGTAGCCGAGTTTCAAAAACCGTTTCTCCCCTGCTTTCGCAGGGCTCCTAATTTGAGAAATAAACTAGTTAGAGCTGATTTAGGCTCTACTGTTCCCTCTCTCACACAGAGTTATCTAAGTACACCACGTAAAGGCACTTTTCCATGTCTCAATTGCCTACAGTGCAATAATATAATCAAAGGGGATAAGGTTTTCTATCCACAGACCGGTCGAGGTTTTCCTCTTAAGGGATTCTTCACGTGTGATAGTTCTTATGTTATTTATGTGATTAAATGCCCGTGTGGCTTTCTCTATGTCAGAGAGACTACTCAGTCCATACGTGATAGAATCTCACAACATAAGTCCACTATTTGCTGTGAACGTCTTAATCTCCCACTTCCTTTTCATTTTCATAAATTAGGACATAGGGTGTCTCAGCTCAGGTATCAGGTACTGGAACAAATTCCCCATATGAGACGGGGCCAGAGTAGGGTGACGCTTTTAAAAAAACGGGAAGCTTACTGGATCTTTGTATTGCAAACTATGGAACCCAAAGGTCTCAACAGGGCATTTGATATAGGGAGTTATATGTAGTTTTTTACTTTTGTTTATGGAGACAATATTCCATGAATGTTAGTTTATACATTTGATATGCCCTTCCATTTATTTGGTTGTTTATAGGTGTAGATTTACCTTCATATACGGTTATTGATATTATATGTTATATTATATAACTTCTGATATATTTTGATTGGTGCACTATTCATTTATTCTCTTTTTTTCTCTTGTTTTATGTTTAGTCAGTATTACAGGCCAATTAAATCTGATGAATTCATCGATCAACTTTCGGTATTTATTTATTTGATATATATTTGTATTATTCTTCTATATATTTTTCTATAAATTAATTTTTCATAAATAAGCCCTGTTTTGTTATTATTTTTTATTTTTCTTTGCATATCTATCTCTAATATAGAACACTAATTTTATACTATAATTTTTTATTATTTATTATTATTATTTTTTTCATTTTTTCATTTTTTACCTTTATTCCATATATCTCTTATAGATACATATATATTATTATTATTATTATTTATTATTATAGCGCCATTTATTCCATGGCGCTTTACAAGTGAAAGAGGGTATACGTACAACAATCATTAACAGTACAAGACAGACTGGTACAGGAGGAGAGAGGACCCTGCCCGCGAGGGCTCACAGTCTACAGGGAATGGGTGATGGTACAATAGGTGAGGACAGAGCTGGTTGCGCAGTGGTCTACTGGGCTGAGGGCTATTGTAGGTTGTAGGCTTGTTGGAAGAGGTGGGTCTTGAGGTTCCTCTTGAAGCTTTCCACGGTAGTGGAGAGTCTGATGTGCTGAGGTAGAGCGTTCCAGAGTATGGGGGATGCACGGGAGAAATCTTGTACACGATTGTGGGAAGAGGAGATAAGAGAGGAGCAGAGAAGGAGATCTTGTGAGGATCTAAGGTTGCGTGCAGGTAGGTACTGGGAGACTAGGTCACAGATGTAGGGAGGAGACAGGTTGTGCATGGCTTTGTATGTCATGGTTAATGTTTTGAACTGGAGTCGTTGGGCGATGGGAAGCCAGTGAAGGGATTGGCAGAGTGGCGAGGCTGGGGAGTAGCGAGGGGAGAGGTGGATTAAGCGGGCCGCAGAGTTTAGGATAGATTGGAGGGGTGCAAGAGTGTTGGAAGGGAGGCCAGAGAGCATATATATATATACTGATAATATCTCATATATATTATTGAATTGCCCCTGTAGTTTAGCGATTTCTGATTTTATTTATCGGATAATAACCCCTATATTACTAATGCGTCTATTCAATTACCCTATGATCCCTGTAGGCTACCTCTATTTAGTTGATATATCTAACATTGTGTTGAATGCCAGCCTTTTTCTTACTAAAGTGAACTGCCGATCACGTGAGCACATCACGTGACGAAAATATCACATGTTTCCTCTCTTTCAATATATGACCGATTTGCCAGTCATTGCCAACCAATATCGTCACTTCCAGTTTCATGGACCCGGAAATGATGCTAGGCACTTATATTGTGATCGCATTGCCATTCATTTGCCAACTGTATTCGTCACTTCCGGTTTCGTAAAACCGGAAGTGACGTTACGTACCGGGATATTTAAAAACCCTCTCCTCTCAACACATGCTAGCGCATTTCCTTAGCGTAGCAGACGCAAGTACACATCAGCGCTCAGGGCTTTACTGTCCCTTGGTTTACTGGTAAGACACTTTTTTACTCACATATATGTCTGTCTATACCCTTTTGTTTTCCAGACCTGTTATCTACAGCTGAAATTGCCCTTACAACTATTATGCATCTATTTTACTGCAATGCTCCTCAAATTCTTTACATGCAGTTTGATCTAAATGTGATTGAAATATATGGATATTCCTTTTTAGGAATATTATGAAGATAATAATTTCCTTAGACCTAATGTGGAGGTTATTCTCCAGATACGCCAATCCGCCCTTTATTTAAAATTTGAACCAATGTGTATGTTTTACTTGGCGCTGACCTGGAGATTGTTGCAATTATTATGTATATTATAGTATATTTCTCTTTTCTTCTTCTTATTTTCTTATTGTGGATTTAATCTGATGAAGGTCTGAATTGACCGAAACGTCATCTGTATTAATTTGAAAATATCATATCTATTTTTCACACAAATGAACCATTGAATAAAAACATTTCTGTTGTTGCAAGCAATTTGTGAGTGCCGGATTCCTTTTTTTGTATATAAGGGTTTGGACCCTATCCTGGCACCACCATTATAACAGAGTGCCATACTCCCTTTTTTGAGCATATACCACAATCACAATTTCTCCTATGGGATTTACAGTCATGGAAAAAAGTGTTGGCACTTTTAAAATTACTGCAGAAAATTAAGTATTTCTCCCAAAAAATTATTACAATTATTACAATTACATATGTTTTGTCATATACATGTTAAATTCCTTTGTGTATATTGGAGCACATAAAAATCATAGAATAAAAGTCAAATCGGACACGATTTCATAGAAAACCCCCAAAATGGTCCATACAAAATTGTTGTTACCTTCCCAAAATTGTTGGTAAACAACTTTGTTTCAAGCATTTGATGCTCTTTAAAATTTACCTGTGGCCAGTAACAGGTGTGCACAATCTTCAAATCACACCTTAATCTAGGTAAAAAGGTGGAGAAGTTGACTTAATGTTTACAATGTGTATCTGTGTGTTCCACACTAATCATGGAAAACAGAGAAGAGAACTATCTGAAGACTTGAGAAGCAGACATTTTTGCAAAGCACATCATTCTACTCTTTACCGACAATGGAATGAGGCCTACAAAAAAAGAACACCATGCCTACAGTCAAATATGCTGCAGGTTCAAACATGTTTTGGGGTTGCATCGCTGCCTCTAGCACTGGGTGTTATGACTGTGCGCAAGCCATCATGAAATCTGAGGACTACTAAATAATTTTTGGTCCCAATGTAGTGCCAGTGTCAAAAAGCGGGATTTTTGTCCTAGGTCATGGGTCTTCCTGCAGAACAGTGACCCCAAACATACTTCAAGAAGGATCCAGAACCAGAAATGGATGGAAGTGGCCAGCAAAGATTCTGGTTTGAAATCCCATTGAATACCTGTAAATTGCAGTTGGGAGAAGGCACCCTTCAAATGTGAGAGACTAGGAGCAGTTTGAAAAAGAAGACTGGTCTAAGATTCCCTTTGGCAGGTGTTAGAACCTTGTTAATGATTAGGAAGCGATAGATTGCAGTTATTTATTCCAAACGGTGTAGAACCCAATTTTGAGTTAGGGTTACCAACAATTTTGTCCGGCCCATTTTTGGAGTTTTGTGTGAAATTATGAACCATTTGCCTTTTCTTTGTGTTGTTTCAATACACACAAAGGACATAAACATGTGTATTATAAAATGTGTAATTGAAATAATTTTCTGGGAGAAATACTTCATTCTCTGGAACAATTTCAGGGTGCCAACACGTTCATCCATGCAGCAGTTATAGTGTTTTCTATGTGATGTATGTATAGCAGTCATAGGGGTACTTTGCATGCTGTGACATCGCTAGCCGATTGTAGTGATGCCGAGCGCGATAGTACCCGCCCCCGTCGCAGATGCGATATCTTGTGATAGCTGCCGTAGCGAACATTATCACTACGGCAGCTTCACACGCACTTACCTGCCCTGCGACGTTGCTCTGGCCGGCGACCTGCCTCCTTCCTAAGGGGGCGGATCGTGCGGCGTCACAGCGACGTCACACGGCAGGCGGCCAATAGAAGCGGAGGGGAGGAGATGAGCGGGACATAAACATCCCGCCCACCTCCTTCCTTCCTCATTGCAGGCGAAACGCAGGTAAGGAGATGTTCCTCGCTCCTGCGGCTTCATACACAGCGATGTGTGCTGCCGCAGGACTGAGGAACAACATCGTACCTGTCGCTGCAGCGAAATTATGGAAATGACCGACACTACACAGATCATCGATTTACGACGCTTTTGCGATCGTTTATCGGTACTTCTAGGCTTTACACGTTGCGACGTCGTTACCGGCGCCGGATGTGCATCACTTTCGATTTGACCTCGACGAGATCGCAGTAGCGATGTCGCAACGTGGAAAGTACCACATAGTGTCTCCAATGGGATTGACATACAAAAGTTGCAGTCTCTCCAATGGGCTGTGTATACAGCAGCCTCAGTGTC
This sequence comes from Anomaloglossus baeobatrachus, assembly GCF_048569485.1. Lineage (NCBI taxonomy): Eukaryota > Metazoa > Chordata > Amphibia > Anura > Aromobatidae > Anomaloglossus > Anomaloglossus baeobatrachus. The sequence goes on along the minus strand of NC_134355.1, from coordinate 108,084,694 downwards.
TTCTAAATCATATGTATACAGCAGTCTCATTGTATCCTATATCATGTATACAGGGTAATTTTCTTTCTTTTAGGCAGCTGGTAGCATTCATACAAGCGCATAGTTCCTTGGTAACACAGGCTCTTCCGCCGAAACGGCCGTCGGGTGGACGCTGCTACTCGGTCTCCCGGATTTTGTGGTATGTATGCCCTATGATGGGCTCCGTCCTTTGGACCTTACTTAATCACTGCAGAAGGGGTATCTCTTATACTAGCCACTAGCCACCATTGGTCCCCATGATATAGATCCCATTTGAATTTCGATTTGGAATCATATATGTGATCATCTTGGCTATATATATATTTTCTCTCTTATTGGATGGTTAGGACTATTTAGTAGTTACAGTTGCACTGCTTATACTGTGTATATCCTTATATCCATCCTTATAGGATTAGTGAAACCACCATCTTCTATACTGTGTATATGATATACCCTCGGTTATGTTTATACCATAGTGTATTGTCACTTTCTGTTCTGGGAAACCCTGTGTCAGTGTTCTTCTTGCTACGTATGCCGCTCACCAATAACCTAATAAAGAATCACTGTTGCAATTGGGCTCTTTGGTCGTTTTCCTTCCTCTTTTGTTCTCCAATGGGCTGTGTATGCAGCAGCCTCAGTGTCTTCTAAATCATATGTATACAGCAGTCTCATTGTATCCTATATCATGTATACAGGGTAATTTTCTTTCTTTTAGGCAGCTGGTAGCATTCATACAAGCGCATAGTTCCTTGGTAACACAGGGAGGTTTATTGAAGTGCATAAACGTCCAGCAGAATGTCAAACAAAAAGCAGTTCTCATCTAGCACCAGGTTGATATCGGTAAAAGCAGGTTCACATCTCTATACTCCTAATTTAATTATGTTTAATTGGTGTAATGCTTGGCTTCTGTTGTTATTATGTATATAGCTACATATTGCTCAGCTCCACTTTTGTCCTGTATACTTGGTGTAATTTTCAGTATCTGTATTATTCTATATATAAATATATACTGCAGAGTACCACTTTCCCTATCCTATATATGGTGTAATTCTCAGTATATGTTCTTATTATGTCTGTGTCTAAGTGTTTATATATAGGAAAAAACTGGACAGGGGTTTACTTTCCAATCCCTGGAGATCCAAACACTGTAACTATCGACGTTCCTAAACACAGAAGCTCTGTAAATGCAGCTCTAGTCGATCATGTGTATTGTCCTGTTATTCACACATGGCTCTTCAAATAACTACTTTAATAGAGTGATAAGGGGCATGACCAAGTAAAGCGTAAATCATTGATCGGAGGGCGGGGGTGTCATATTATTGGGCTGTTGAGGGTTTTGTGTAAGGACTGCTTTTTTGTCCCAGTCTGGTCTTGCTTTTAATATATATATATATATATATATATATATATATATATACACACACAGTATATATATATATATATATATATACTAGCTGTAGTACCCGGGCGTTGCCCAGGATAGTAACTGTCTCTCTGTCTCTCTTCCAGTCTCTGTCTGTGTGTCGCTGTCTGTCTGTCTCTCTGTCTGTCTCTTTCCTTGTCTGTCTGTGTCTATGTCTCTGTCTGTCTTTGTATCAGTCCATTTGTCTCTATCTCAGTGTCTCTGTGTCTGTCTGTCTATCTATCTCTGTGTCTGTCTGTCTATGTCTGTGTCTGCCTGTCTCTTTCCCCATTTGTCTCTTTCCCCGTCTGTATCTTTCACCATCTGTCTCTTTCCTCATCTGTCTCTTTTCTCATCTGTCTCTTTCCCCATCTGTCTCTTTCCCCGTCTGTCTCTTTCCCCGTCTGTCTCTTTCCCATCTGTCTCTTTCCCTGTCTGTCTCTTTCCCCGTCTGTCTCTTTCCCCGTCTGTCTCTTTCCCCATCTGTCTCTTTCCCCATCTGTCTTTTTCCCCATCTGTCTCTTTCCAGAACTGTCTCTTTCAAGGTCTGTCTCTTTCCAGGACTGTCTCTTTCCCCGTCTGTCTCTTTCCCCATCTGTCTCTTTCCAAGATTGTCTCTTTCTCCGTCTGTCTCTGTCTGTCTCTTTCCCGTCTGTCTCTTTCCCTGTCTGTCTCTTTCCCCGTCTGTCTCTTTCCCCGTCTGTCTCTTTCCCCATCTGTCTCTTTCTCCATCTGTCTTTTTCCCCATCTGTCTCTTTCCAGAACTGTCTCTTTCAAGGTCGGTCTCTTTCCAGGACTGTCTCTTTCCCCGTCTGTCTCTTTCCCCATCTGTCTCTTTCCAAGATTGTCTCTTTCTCCGTCTGTCTCTGTCTTTCTCTCTGTCTGTCTCTATCTCTCTGTCTCTTTCACTGTCTGTCTCTCTCTGTCTGTCTCTCTCTGTCTGTCTGTCTCTCTGTCTGTCTCTCTCTATCTGTCTAACCACCGACATCATATTATCTCACACATAAGCTTCTTATACTAACAATGTCCTTTGTTCTTATAGCAACCAATCACAGCTCCTATTAATAACCTGTAGTTTCAGGCTCCATTCATTTTAATTAAGGCAGCTTTTTGTTGAGTAACTGTAAAGCGCGGGGTTAAATTTTCCTGTCAAAACATAGTATACGACGTTCCCTAGGTCACATGAGGCGTCTGTGCAAAATTTGTTGATTGTAAATGCGACGGTGCAGATTCCTTTAGCGGACATATACACACACATACATACATACATACATACATACATACACTCAGCTTTATATAGTATATATATATATATATATATATATATATATATATATATATATATATATATATATATATATATATATATAAAATTCAGCTAGTTTTACTTCATTTAATTGTCCATTTTTATTTCCAATTCATGGTGTTCTTTTCCTGATTTAGGTCATGTGATCACATAGTGACCTACTGAGTATTATATGATCAACATCTGATACTGACCATGCAATGTAATAGCTTGGAACATACCAACCAATTTTTCTACTGGGGAGAAACGAAGGTGAGAAAAACAAATAGTTCAGTTAACGATGATGATTACACAGCTAGTGTCACAGTTATAATGTAGGAGATCACTGTTCAGCCTCCTGATTGTATACTGATATTTATTAGTTTATTTAGAAGATAGAAGGATGGATAATGGTAGTAGATAGAGGTGGTACAGTCTGTATCTGGTTATGTGATGCTGTACTGATGATTCACGGGACTGATAGTGCATAGTGGAAAAACATGCAAAATTAAAAACTAGGATCTAAACATGAAGATTAAAGAGAAGAAAACAGGATCTAAACTACATGGAAATAACTGCACTCTATAAGACAAGTGCAGCACTTGATTATCAGGTGGGGATGCAGCGGGATCTCACCGCAGCTACAAGCGACTCCCCTACTCTTAAAACATTATTTAATGTCCCTCACCTTTGCTACAAGAAACATTTGAGGTCATGGTTGGAAATAAGAGCTCTAGAAAATTATATTAAACATAAGATTGCCCCATGGGTTTACAGATTAATATTTCTCCTTCCCTTAAGGTACAAAATCCACAATTCCTTCTGGCCTGGGAGAAGGAATCCCTAACTGCATTACTACCCTACTATGGGAAGAGGGGAAAAAAAGAATTTTTTAAAAAGCATCTAAAAATTTGAATGATTTAATTACACAAACCCTCAAATTCAAGTATGATTAGGACTTTAATAGGAGAGAATCCACCCTGCAAAACCTTGATTGAAAAATAACAAAATTCTCTAAAAAATTGTAAACACAAACAGTTCCTGAGGAATTGTAAGTTAAAAAGCATACCATGGACATCTCATCTTCAGAAATATTGGATACTGAAAGGGAGGAAAACTAGAACAACAAAAATAATAAAGTCTGGAGGCAAAGAGGCATAGTTAGGTCACAACATTATAGAAACCGATGGCAGGGGAAAAATGGCAGGCATTCTCTGAGCCCAGCTTCAAGAGATAACAACCTACATTAGGAGGGATAGTGTTTGGAGGACAAACCACATCATCCCTGGGAAGATCTTTCTCCTCCTCTACCCCAATGCCTTTTTTAGATCAGAATAACCCAATACTTACAACCGTATCTGATGAGCCGTACCAAATAAATGAGCAGGGTGAGAGCGATGAACAAATTATTAATTTGACCAATAAATATCTGCCCACTAAAGTTGTGAAAATCTTAAAAAAGGGTCTATTATTTGTACCTAATAACACATTTAATATATTTAATTGGATAAATGAAATCAGTATATTCTGTAGAAAAATAAAGTGGCATACATTTTACAAATGTTTACAGTAAGGAGCAATGTGAAAGACTTGGAATCCCTATTGAGGATATGGAAAGGTTAGCAATGCTAGCTGATTTGCTGGAATAAGTGGAACAGAAGAGGGGTCTGGGCCATTAACTTATCTCAAACCCAAAAGTACGAAAACACCACCCCCAGGTGATTTGAATTGTATTGATGTTTTTTAGAGAGGGTTGGAGTAAGACCTAAAAATAGTGAGAAAAAATAAAGCTCTCCTACCTAATCTTACTAGGGAGGACACAAATTTGTTGAAAGAACTGGAAAGGAACCAAAAATATTGTTGTGAAAGCCATAGATAAGGGGGTTTACTAGGTTTTATTAGATCATCCAACATAACGCAAAATGTTTTACTCAATCCTGAAGGATAAAAAGACGTATTAGAATCGTGATGGTGACCCCACTTCTAAATATGGAGAGAGATTAACATTAATACTGATTGAGGCTGTGGAAAACAATTCCTTTCTGATAATAAGTATAAATTTATGATTCCTAAGTGCCCCACCATACCAACTTTTCATACAATTCCTAAAGTGCACAAAGTGCTTTGCCCTCTCAAAGGATGTTTTGTCAGAAGAGCTACCTCAATTCAAATTTTATACTAAAAAAACTTTTATTCTAAATTTCATTAAACTTTACAAGACAAAAAAAAATTCCACACCTTGACCAATAGCACAAAAAAACAAAATAATAAAAGCAAAAGGATCATGGAACCATCTTACTGTATGCAACCGGTATGGAAAGATCACATCCACAGAAAATCAATTGGTAGTGTTCAAAGGAGGGGTAATAATTTATAAAGATAGCCCTCAATCTATCCTCTTCTACTACCTATCAATGGAGATATGACTTACGTCACATGCACCCTAAATTACATTGGTGCCTCATTCCTCGGTGGCTTTTCCTGATATACTGTCCAAAATTTCCATTCCTATTCAATGTGGATAAGTGGGACAAAATTACTTCCATAATGGGAAAAGACAAAAAAAAAATCACTTATCTGGGATGTGTTACAGATAGCACCTTTCCAGATTATATTCATTAATACCATACAGTGGTTACAAGGTTCTCCATGATCCTCCCCAGTATTATCACAGCCTCAACGCGTTTCTCCCCATCTGTTGATTGGGGTTCATCAGGAGACAATATAATGGCACAATTGCCAAAAATGTCAGTTCTCTGCATATATTACAGCACGTTTCTCCGAACATGCATATAATAGTCATAGTCATTGTAAAGAAGCAGGCCCCCCAGTGGCGAATCTGTGATAATGCAAGTGACCTGCAAGAAACAACTGTCTAAAATAGAAGCAAGATTCACATAGTACTCAGCCTGCGCTTTTGTGTATGCATATTTTAGCGTGTCTCTCAATTTGTATTCTAATGGGACGGGAAAAAAATATATATGTATACAACAAATAGAGAACCAAAGTAAGAGAAGGAAAAAAGGGGAGAGAAGGAAAAATGAGAAAAAGGAAAAAAGGAAAAAATGGGAACTTTAATGATTTAAAAATGTAAAAACCTTTACAAAAAGCTTGCAAAATCAAAATTATTACAAAAACAATTATTTTTGTAATAATTATTACAAAACTAATCGATTGAGGCCAGTCAACTAATTGTGGCCAAAATGGATTACTTCCCATCCACCTCCCATTCAAATCAATTGGAGGCAGATGTACAGAACTTGGTCTCGGCCACTATCAGAAGATGAGGCAGCTACGTTACTGAGCTTTTCTGGCCACCTACTGCCTCCACCAGCACTGAGAACAGCTTATTGGCTGGGGTGTCATGTGTTGGACCCTGGCCGATCACACATTGATGGCCTATCTTTATAGGCCATCCACATAAAAGTACTGGACAAACTATGACAATCAGACGTAATAGATCTGAGCCCTATATACTGTGTTAGTGTATACATACTTTAAAGTGATATGATTTCTGCTCTGACTTGGCTCACTATGCACTTTAATATATGCATTTACACTGACTTTGCATCTAATGCATTAATACAATCAATGACATTTTGCGATATGTCTGTAAATGGGTACTTGTTTAATTGTCATGTCTGGGCCAGATCCCTACTGATTGCTCTACACTCTTACATCAAGCGTTGCCAGGGCCTTGTTTTCTGTAAGAGTGGGGATGGATTTATGGCAGGGTAATCCAGGGTATTAAGGGTCATACGATGGTGAGTGTGATTTATCAAGAGTGCCAACTTCCCTGGCAAGGCAAGGGTCATATTAAGGGGGCCTGAACTACGGAAAGCATCAGAGCACCTACCTGCGGGACCCCTCCTCTAGACTTGCCCCTTAAGTAGGTGGAATTTTTAGGGTTGTAAACTTACCACTAGATTGATTAGTGTTGTATGTGTTTATAGGAACTATCATGTAGCTTCCCTTTAATACTATTATATTAAAGGTTATTTTTTAAAATAGGGATTTTTCTCAATGTAAAAAAGAGGGATGCAGATATGTAAGAAACAACTGGAATACTTCTTTAAGCTTTGTGAACAGTTTTCTAGGGTAAAATAAAAATTCTCATATATAGTAATATATACAGTACGGAAAACACTTTTACTAGGTAGTTTCATTTTCCTTATCATTTCAAGTGATGGATTGATGTTATTTTCTTCTCAAAGAATATCAAGGTTTTGAAAACTCCCAAAAATAAACTCTGGGAACATAATACATATATAAGGCTCTGGGAGATTCATCATTCTCTAAAATCAGCTAGACAGTAATTGAAGACCCTGGAGCTGTGCCCAACAAAAAAACTCAATTCACATCATTTATAAATTCAGAAGCAAATAGTAAAAAAAAATATAAGTAGGAGCAAGGCAAACTTAAAAACAGTTTTACCTTATTATTCATGTTTTTCTGTACTCTTCTGTAAATTCAGGAGTTGTTACCAGAAAGTCCAGGAGGAAGAATCTGCAGAAGTGATTCATGAATTATTACTGTAAACTAAATAGTTCAAGATCCCATCAAACCATACTACCTTTATGAAAATCAATTTACAAGTTTCTCACATAATTTCGGCAAAATATAATATTATATTACATTAGGGATGAGCATGTGGAATGTAGAAGAAGGTTGGGTTTTTGCCGCGCTAACACCAAGATGCTGTTAGGGCCAGGTGGACGGGCAGACCCAGGAGGTGGATCCACTGGGCTGAACACCTCACCGAAGGCAAGGTGCACGGTAGCCGGAGCACTACGGGTAGCAGGACAGTCCGTTCAGAGGAGTGGAGTGTAGAAGTCCCTGGGACCACGGAGTCACTGAAGGTAGTCCGGGTGACGGAGCTCAGGTTCGGAGGCCGAGATGACGTCAGACAGAGTCCAGAACCGACGGAGAGAGAAGACGGGTCACTACAGGGATCGGAGATGGTATGAACTGACGGGATGGCAGACCGTCACCGTTCGGGGTTCAGGTATCGTCAGGACCGGTTGGCGAGGCAGGAGCAGCTCTAGGAGAGAGATAGGTAAGTATACCACCAGACACAAGGAGACCTGACTCCTAGCTTAGCAAAACACGAAGAACAGGCCACGCCCACTTGGAAAGGATCTCCCTATATACCCTGTACCTGATTCTTCAATATCCTGTTGGAGGACACTGGCCCTTTAAGAGAGGGTCAATGACCGCGCGCGCGCCCTAATGCGCATGCGCGAGGCCCGGGTGCCAGAAGCCAGAGCAGGGAGCGGTGAACAGGAGGCAGGAGAGCCGGGCTGGAGCAGAGTTGCCGATGGGCACCGGGAGCGGGGACCGGGCTGCCTGGGGACCGCAGGTGATGGGGCATGGAGGCTGTGGAGCGGGGGACGCCTGGCAGAGGAGCCGGGGAGCGAGGCAGGGGAGCCGGGGAGCGTGGCAGGGGAGCCGGGGAGCGTGGCAGGGGAGCCGGAGAGCGTGACAGGGGAGCCTAAGAGCGTGACAGTACCCCCTCCCCCACACCCCCCTCCCCGCAACCGGGACAGGAAGGCACGTATCAGGGGAGTACCCACATTCTCCCGGGGTTCCCAGGACCTATCCTCAGGACCATACCCTGTCCAGTCCACCAGGAAGAACTGTCGGCCCCGTACGGTTTTCATGGCCACGATATCCCTTACCGCATAGATGTCATCATCAGCAATAGGAGGAGGAGCAGAACTGGCAGCAGCGGAGAAGGGACCAAGGACAACCGGCTGGAGCAGGGAGACGTGGAAGGAGTTGGGTATTCTCATCGTGGCCAGGAGCTGCAGCTTGTAGGAGACCTCATTTATTTTGCTGAGGACTTTAAACGGCCCGATGTAGCGAGGACCCAGCTTGTATGATGGTAGCTTCAATCAGACGTACTTGGAAGCAAGCCAGACCAGATCTCCTGGAGAGAAACACGGAGGATCCAGACGCCTCTTGTCTGCGTGTCTCTTCATCCGCAGGGAAGCACGTCCAAGGGACGTCTTGACTAGAGTTGAGCGCGGTTCGTGGTTCGTGGTTCTCCAGTTCTAGGCTCGAGTGATTTTTGGGCTGTTCGAGATCGAACTAGAACTCGAGCTTTTTGCTAAAAGCTCGATAGTTCTAGATACGTTCGAGAACGGTTCTAGCAGCAAAAAGCAGGGCTTTTTACAGCTACAGTGAGCAGGAGCCATCGCTGGCAGCCTGCCACAAGCTGGTAACCAAGATAAACATCGGGTATCCAAGCAAAGCGCTTTGGTTAGTAACCCGATGTTTATCTTAGTTACGTGCAGGAAGCCCACACTTTCCCGCTCAGCTCGCTCCACCCCCTCCTGCCCGCGGCATGTACACATACATACACATACACAAACACACACACACACACACATCCACTCCCCCACCCCACCCCCCCGCCCGCCCGCCCGCTCGCTCGCTCGCTCGCTCGGCTTACCTTCGGTGATGAAGTCCCGCCATCCCGACCTCAGCGCTGTCACTGTCCTCCATGGCCGCCGCTTGTCACATCACCTATCGCTTCCGACCCGAGACTGACACTGGCGGTGACGTCACGGACCTCTCGCGATACTTGATGTGAAGGCGCCGGTCATTGACCTCAGTGACAGGGGCTGTCAGTGTGCTGGAGATCAGCGCAGGTAATGTACCTCACTGACAGCAGCACTTGTCACCCCCCTGCAGTGACCTGGGCTGACCCATTGATGTTAGCTCAGGTCACTGCACTGCTCTCCCAGCCAATGGGGAACATACTGCTCTTCATTGACTGGGACAGTGTGCATCGTCATGGCAACCCCTTGGATTACACCAGACCTGGATTTGTTTTTCAATCTAATAAATTGGTTAAAGAGGGAATGTTTTGGGGAGTGTTTTTTCAAATAAAAATGTGTTTGTCGTGTATTTTTTTTTTATTACTGACTGGGTTGGTGATGTCGGGTATCTGATAGACGCCTGACCTCACCAACCCCAGGGCTTGATGCCAGGTGACATTACACATCTGGTATTAAAACCAAATATTACCCCGTTTGCCACCGCACCAGGGCGCGGGATGAGCTGGGGCGAAGCACCAGGATTGGCGCATCTAATGGATGCGCCACTTCTGGGGCGGCTGCGGCCTGCTATTTTTAGGCTGGGGAGATTCCAATAACCATGGACCTCCCTAGTCTGAGAATATCAGGCCCCAGCTGTCTGCTTTACCTTGGCTGGTGATCCAATTTTGGGGGACCCCTACGTGTTTTTTTTTTTAATTATTTATTTAATTTAAAATAACAGCGTGGGGTGCCCTCAGTTTTGGATTACCAGCCAAGGTGAGGTTGCCAGCTGTGGTCTGCAAGCTGCAGCCGTCTGCTTTACCCTAGCTGGCTACAAAACTAGGGGGAACCCTATGTCATTTTTTTTTTCATTTTTTTGGCTAAATACAAAGCTAAGCACCCCTTAGTGCCACATGAAAGGTACCAAAGGGTGTTCCACTTTTTCTCCATTTTTTTCTCCACTTTCTCTCCACTTTTTCTCCACTTTTTCTCCATTTTTTTCTCCACTTATTCTCCACTTTTTCTCCTCTTATTCTCCACTTTTTCTCCACTTTTTCTCCACTTTTTCTCCACTTTTTCTCCTCTTATTCTCCACTTTTTCTCCACTTTTTCTCCATTTTTTTCTCCACTTTCTCCACTTTTTCTCCACTTTTTTCTCCACTTTTTCTCCTCTTATGCTCCACTTTTTCTACTCTTAATCTCCACTTTTTCTCCACTTTTTCTCCACTTTTTCTCCACTTTTTTCTCCACTTTTTCTCCTCTTATGCTCCACTTTTTCTCCACTTTTTCTCCACTTTTTCTCCACTTTTTCTGCACTTTTTCTCCACTTTTTCTCCTCTTAATCTCCACTTTTTCTCCTCTTATGCTCCACTTTTTCTCCACTTTTTCTCCACGTTTTCTCCACTTTTTTCTCCACTTTTTCTCCTCTTATGCTCCACTTTTTCTCCACTTTTTCTCCACTTTTTCTCCACTTTTTCTCCACGTTTTCTCCACGTTTTCTCCACTTTTTTCTCCACTTTTTCTCCTCTTATGCTCCACTTTTTCTCCACTTTTTCTCCACTTTTTCTCCACTTTTTCTCCACGTTTTCTCCACGTTTTCTCCACTTTTTTCTCCACTTTTTCTCCTCTTATGCTCCACTTTTTCTCCACTTTTTCTCCACTTTTTCTCCTCTTAATCTCCACTTTTTCTCCACTTTTTCTCCACTTCTCCACTTTTTCTCCACTTTTTCTCCACTTTTTTCTCCACTTTTTCTCCACTTTTTCTCCTCTTATGCTCCACTTTTTCTCCACTTTTTCTCCACTTTTTCTCCTCTTATGCTCCACTTTTTCTCCACTTTTTCTCCACTTTTTCTCCACTTTTTCTCCTCTTATGCTCCACTTTTTCTCCACTTTTTTCTCCACTTTTTCTCCTCTTATGCTCCACTTTTTCTCCTCTTAATCTCCACTTTTTCTCCACTTTTTCTCCACTTTTTCTCCACTTTTTTCTCCACTTTTTCTCCTCTTATGCTCCACTTTTTCTCCACTTTTTCTCCACTTTTTCTCCACTTTTTCTCCACTTTTTCTCCTCTTAATCTCCACTTTTTCTCCTCTTATGCTCCACTTTTTCTCCACTTTTTCTCCACTTTTTCTCCACGTTTTCTCCACTTTTTTCTCCACTTTTTCTCCTCTTATGCTCCACTTTTTCTCCACTTTTTCTCCACTTTTTCTCCACTTTTTCTCCACGTTTTCTCCACGTTTTCTCCACTTTTTTCTCCACTTTTTCTCCTCTTATGCTCCACTTTTTCTCCACTTTTTCTCCACTTTTTCTCCTCTTTTTCTCCACTTTTTCTCCACTTTTTCTCCACTTTTTCTCCACTTTTTCTCCACTTTTTTCTCCACTTTTTCTCCACTTTTTCTCCTCTTATGCTCCACTTTTTCTCCACTTTTTCTCCACGTTTTCTCCACGTTTTCTCCACTTTTTTCTCCACTTTTTCTCCTCTTATGCTCCACTTTTTCTCCACTTTTTCTCCACTTTTTCTCCTCTTAATCTCCACTTTTTCTCCACTTTTTCTCCACTTTTTCTCCACTTTTTCTCCACTTTTTCTCCACTTTTTTCTCCACTTTTTCTCCACTTTTTCTCCTCTTATGCTCCACTTTTTCTCCACTTTTTCTCCACTTTTTCTCCTCTTATGCTCCACTTTTTCTCCACTTTTTCTCCACTTTTTCTCCTCTTATGCTCCACTTTTTCTCCACTTTTTCTCCACTTTTTTCTCCACTTTTTCTCCTCTTATGCTCCACTTTTTCTCCACTTTTTCTCCACTTTTTCTCCTCTTAATCTCCACTTTTTCTCCACTTTTTCTCCACTTTTTCTCCACTTTTTCTCCACTTTTTTCTCCACTTTTTCTCCACTTTTTCTCCTCTTATGCTCCACTTTTTCTCCACTTTTTCTCCACTTTTTCTCCTCTTATGCTCCACTTTTTCTCCACTTTTTCTCCACTTTTTCTCCTCTTATGCTCCACTTTTTCTCCACTTTTTCTCCACTTTTTTCTCCACTTTTTCTCCTCTTATGCTCCACTTTTTCTCCACTTTTTCTCCACTTTTTCTCCACTTTTTCTCCTCTTATGCTCCACTTTTTCTCCACTTTTTCTCCACTTTTTCTCCACTTTTTCTCCACTTTTTCTCCATTTTTTTCTCCACTTATTCTCCACTTTTTCTCCTCTTATTCTCCACTTTTTCTCCACTTTTTCTCCACTTTTTCTCCTCTTATTCTCCACTTTTTCTCCACTTTTTCTCCACTTTTTCTCCATTTTTTATTCCACTTTCTCCACTTTTTCTCCACTTTTTTCTCCACTTTTTCTCCTCTTATGCTCCACTTTTTCTCCTCTTAATCTCCACTTTTTCTCCACTTTTTCTCCACTTTTTCTCCACTTTTTTCTCCACTTTTTCTCCTCTTATGCTCCACTTTTTCTCCACTTTTTCTCCACTTTTTCTCCACTTTTTCTCCACTTTTTCTCCACTTTTTCTCCACTTTTTCTCCACTTTTTCTCCACTTTTTCTCCTCTTATGCTCCACTTTTTCTCCACTTTTTCTCCACTTTTTCTCCTCTTATGCTCCACTTTTTCTCCACTTTTTCTCCACTTTTTTCTCCACTTTTTCTCCTCTTATGCTCCACTTTTTCTCCACTTTTTCTCCACTTTTTCTCCACTTATGCTCCACTTTTTCTCCACTTTTTCTCCACTTTTTTCTCCACTTTTTCTCCTCTTAATCTCCACTTTTTCTCCACTTTTTCTCCACTTTTTCTCCACTTTTTCTCCACTTTTTCTCCACTTTTTTCTCCACTTTTTTCTCCACTTTTTCTCCTCTTATGTTCCACTTATTCTCCACTTTTTCTCCACTTTTTCTCCACTTTTTTCTCCACTTTTTTCTCCACTTTTTTCTCCACTTTTTCTCCACTTTTTCTCCACTTTTTCTCCACTTTTTCTCCACTTTTTTCTCCACTTTTTCTCCACTTTTTCTCCACTTTTTCTCCTCTTATTCTCCACTTTTTCTCCACTTTTTCTCCATTTTTTTCTCCACTTTCTCCACTTTTTCTCCACTTTTTTCTCCACTTTTTCTCCTCTTATGCTCCACTTTTTCTCCTCTTAATCTCCACTTTTTCTCCACTTTTTCTCCACTTTTTCTCCACTTTTTTCTCCACTTTTTCTCCTCTTATGCTCCACTTTTTCTCCACTTTTTCTCCACTTTTTCTCCACTTTTTCTCCACTTTTTCTCCTCTTAATCTCCACTTTTTCTCCTCTTATGCTCCACTTTTTCTCCACTTTTTCTCCACTTTTTCTCCACGTTTTCTCCACTTTTTTCTCCACTTTTTCTCCTCTTATGCTCCACTTTTTCTCCACTTTTTCTCCACTTTTTCTCCACTTTTTCTCCACGTTTTCTCCACGTTTTCTCCACTTTTTTCTCCACTTTTTCTCCTCTTATGCTCCACTTTTTCTCCACTTTTTCTCCACTTTTTCTCCACTTTTTCTCCACGTTTTCTCCACGTTTTCTCCACTTTTTTCTCCACTTTTTCTCCTCTTATGTTCCACTTTTTCTCCACTTTTTCTCCACTTTTTCTCCACTTTTTCTCCACTTTTTCTCCACTTTTTTCTCCACTTTTTCTCCACTTTTTCTCCTCTTATGCTCCACTTTTTCTCCACTTTTTCTCCACTTTTTCTCCACTTTTTCTCCTCTTATGCTCCACTTTTTCTCCACTTTTTCTCCACTTTTTCTCCACTTTTTCTCCTCTTATGCTCCACTTTTTCTCCACTTTTTTCTCCACTTTTTCTCCTCTTATGCTCCACTTTTTCTCCTCTTAATCTCCACTTTTTCTCCACTTTTTCTCCACTTTTTCTCCACTTTTTTCTTCACTTTTTCTCCTCTTAATCTCCACTTTTTCTCCACTTTTTTCTCCACTTTTTCTCCACTTTTTCTCCTCTTATGCTCCACTTTTTCTCCACTTTTTCTCCACTTTTTCTCCTCTTATGCTCCACTTTTTCTCCACTTTTTCTCCACTTTTTCTCCTCTTATGCTCCACTTTTTCTCCACTTTTTCTCCACTTTTTTCTCCACTTTTTCTCCTCTTATGCTCCACTTTTTCTCCACTTTTTCTCCACTTTTTCTCCACTTTTTCTCCTCTTATGCTCCACTTTTTCTCCACTTTTTCTCCACTTTTTCTCCACTTTTTCTCCACTTTTTCTCCATTTTTTTCTCCACTTATTCTCCACTTTTTCTCCTCTTATTCTCCACTTTTTCTCCACTTTTTCTCCACTTTTTCTCCTCTTATTCTCCACTTTTTCTCCACTTTTTCTCCACTTTTTCTCCATTTTTTATTCCACTTTCTCCACTTTTTCTCCACTTTTTTCTCCACTTTTTCTCCTCTTATGCTCCACTTTTTCTCCTCTTAATCTCCACTTTTTCTCCACTTTTTCTCCACTTTTTCTCCACTTTTTTCTCCACTTTTTCTCCTCTTATGCTCCACTTTTTCTCCACTTTTTCTCCACTTTTTCTCCACTTTTTCTCCACTTTTTCTCCTCTTAATCTCCACTTTTTCTCCTCTTATGCTCCACTTTTTCTCCACTTTTTCTCCACTTTTTCTCCACTTTTTCTCCTCTTATGCTCCACTTTTTCTCCACTTTTTCTCCTCTTAATCTCCACTTTTTCTCCTCTTATGCTCCACTTTTTCTCCACTTTTTCTCCTCTTATGCTCCACTTTTTCTCCACTTTTTCTCCACTTTTTCTCCTCTTATGCTCCACTTTTTCTCCACTTTTTCTCCACTTTTTTCTCCACTTTTTCTCCTCTTATGCTCCACTTTTTCTTCACTTTTTCTCCACTTTTTCTCCACTTATGCTCCACTTTTTCTCCACTTTTTCTCCACTTTTTTCTCCACTTTTTCTCCTCTTAATCTCCACTTTTTCTCCACTTTTTCTCCACTTTTTCTCCACTTTTTCTCCACTTTTTCTCCACTTTTTCTCCACTTTTTTCTCCACTTTTTTCTCCACTTTTTCTCCTCTTATGTTCCACTTATTCTCCACTTTTTCTCCACTTTTTCTCCACTTTTTTCTCCACTTTTTTCTCCACTTTTTTCTCCACTTTTTCTCCACTTTTTCTCCACTTTTTCTCCACTTTTTCTCCACTTTTTTCTCCACTTTTTCTCCACTTTTTCTCCACTTTTTCTCCTCTTATTCTCCACTTTTTCTCCACTTTTTCTCCACTTTTTCTCCATTTTTTTCTCCACTTTCTCCACTTTTTCTCCACTTTTTTCTCCACTTTTTCTCCTCTTATGCTCCACTTTTTCTCCTCTTAATCTCCACTTTTTCTCCACTTTTTCTCCACTTTTTCTCCACTTTTTTCTCCACTTTTTCTCCTCTTATGCTCCACTTTTTCTCCACTTTTTCTCCACTTTTTCTCCACTTTTTCTCCACTTTTTCTCCTCTTAATCTCCACTTTTTCTCCTCTTATGCTCCACTTTTTCTCCACTTTTTCTCCACTTTTTCTCCACGTTTTCTCCACTTTTTTCTCCACTTTTTCTCCTCTTATGCTCCACTTTTTCTCCACTTTTTCTCCACTTTTTCTCCACTTTTTCTCCACGTTTTCTCCACGTTTTCTCCACTTTTTTCTCCACTTTTTCTCCTCTTATGCTCCACTTTTTCTCCACTTTTTCTCCACTTTTTCTCCACTTTTTCTCCACGTTTTCTCCACGTTTTCTCCACTTTTTTCTCCACTTTTTCTCCTCTTATGTTCCACTTTTTCTCCACTTTTTCTCCACTTTTTCTCCACTTTTTCTCCACTTTTTCTCCACTTTTTTCTCCACTTTTTCTCCACTTTTTCTCCTCTTATGCTCCACTTTTTCTCCACTTTTTCTCCACTTTTTCTCCACTTTTTCTCCTCTTATGCTCCACTTTTTCTCCACTTTTTCTCCTCTTAATCTCCACTTTTTCTCCTCTTATGCTCCACTTTTTCTCCACTTTTTCTCCTCTTATGCTCCACTTTTTCTCCACTTTTTCTCCACTTTTTCTCCTCTTATGCTCCACTTTTTCTCCACTTTTTCTCCACTTTTTTCTCCACTTTTTCTCCTCTTATGCTCCACTTTTTCTCCACTTTTTCTCCACTTTTTCTCCACTTATGCTCCACTTTTTCTCCACTTTTTCTCCACTTTTTTCTCCACTTTTTCTCCTCTTAATCTCCACTTTTTCTCCACTTTTTCTCCACTTTTTCTCCACTTTTTCTCCACTTTTTCTCCACTTTTTCTCCACTTTTTTCTCCACTTTTTTCTCCACTTTTTCTCCTCTTATGTTCCACTTATTCTCCACTTTTTCTCCACTTTTTCTCCACTTTTTTCTCCACTTTTTTCTCCACTTTTTTCTCCACTTTTTCTCCACTTTTTCTCCACTTTTTCTCCACTTTTTCTCCACTTTTTTCTCCACTTTTTCTCCACTTTTTCTCCACTTTTTCTCCTCTTATTCTCCACTTTTTCTCCACTTTTTCTCCACTTTTTCTCCATTTTTTTCTCCACTTTCTCCACTTTTTCTCCACTTTTTTCTCCACTTTTTCTCCTCTTATGCTCCACTTTTTCTCCTCTTAATCTCCACTTTTTCTCCACTTTTTCTCCACTTTTTCTCCACTTTTTTCTCCACTTTTTCTCCTCTTATGCTCCACTTTTTCTCCACTTTTTCTCCACTTTTTCTCCACTTTTTCTCCACTTTTTCTCCTCTTAATCTCCACTTTTTCTCCTCTTATGCTCCACTTTTTCTCCACTTTTTCTCCACTTTTTCTCCACGTTTTCTCCACTTTTTTCTCCACTTTTTCTCCTCTTATGCTCCACTTTTTCTCCACTTTTTCTCCACTTTTTCTCCACTTTTTCTCCACGTTTTCTCCACGTTTTCTCCACTTTTTTCTCCACTTTTTCTCCTCTTATGCTCCACTTTTTCTCCACTTTTTCTCCACTTTTTCTCCACTTTTTCTCCACGTTTTCTCCACGTTTTCTCCACTTTTTTCTCCACTTTTTCTCCTCTTATGTTCCACTTTTTCTCCACTTTTTCTCCACTTTTTCTCCACTTTTTCTCCACTTTTTCTCCACTTTTTTCTCCACTTTTTCTCCACTTTTTCTCCTCTTATGCTCCACTTTTTCTCCACTTTTTCTCCACTTTTTCTCCACTTTTTCTCCTCTTATGCTCCACTTTTTCTCCACTTTTTCTCCACTTTTTCTCCACTTTTTCTCCTCTTATGCTCCACTTTTTCTCCACTTTTTTCTCCACTTTTTCTCCTCTTATGCTCCACTTTTTCTCCTCTTAATCTCCACTTTTTCTCCACTTTTTCTCCACTTTTTCTCCACTTTTTTCTTCACTTTTTCTCCTCTTATGCTCCACTTTTTCTCCACTTTTTCTCCACGTTTCTCAACCTTTTCTCCACTTTTTCTCCACTTTTTCTCCTCTTAATCTCCACTTTTTCTCCTCTTATGCTCCACTTTTTCTCCACTTTTTCTCCACTTTTTCTCCACGTTTTCTCCACTTTTTTCTCCACTTTTTCTCCTCTTATGCTCCACTTTTTCTCCACTTTTTCTCCACTTTTTCTCCACTTTTTCTCCACGTTTTCTCCACGTTTTCTCCACTTTTTTCTCCACTTTTTCTCCTCTTATGCTCCACTTTTTCTCCACTTTTTCTCCACTTTTTCTCCTCTTAATCTCCACTTTTTCTCCACTTTTTCTCCACTTTTTCTCCACTTTTTCTCCACTTTTTTCTCCACTTTTTCTCCACTTTTTCTCCTCTTATGCTCCACTTTTTCTCCACTTTTTCTCCACGTTTTCTCCACGTTTTCTCCACTTTTTTCTCCACTTTTTCTCCTCTTATGCTCCACTTTTTCTCCACTTTTTCTCCACTTTTTCTCCTCTTAATCTCCACTTTTTCTCCACTTTTTCTCCACTTTTTCTCCACTTTTTCTCCACTTTTTCTCCACTTTTTTCTCCACTTTTTCTCCACTTTTTCTCCTCTTATGCTCCACTTTTTCTCCACTTTTTCTCCACTTTTTCTCCTCTTATGCTCCACTTTTTCTCCACTGTTTCTCCACTTTTTCTCCTCTTATGCTCCACTTTTTCTCCACTTTTTCTCCACTTTTTTCTCCACTTTTTCTCCTCTTATGCTCCACTTTTTCTCCACTTTTTCTCCACTTTTTCTCCTCTTAATCTCCACTTTTTCGCCACTTTTTCTCCACTTTTTCTCCACTTTTTCTCCACTTTTTCTCCACTTTTTTCTCCACTTTTTCTCCACTTTTTCTCCTCTTATGCTCCACTTTTTCTCCACTTTTTCTCCACTTTTTCTCCACTTTTTCTCCTCTTATGCTCCACTTTTTCTCCACTTTTTCTCCACTTTTTCTCCTCTTATGCTCCACTTTTTCTCCACTTTTTCTCCACTTTTTTCTCCACTTTTTCTCCTCTTATGCTCCACTTTTTCTCCACTTTTTCTCCACTTTTTCTCCACTTTTTCTCCTCTTATGCTCCACTTTTTCTCCACTTTTTCTCCACTTTTTCTCCACTTTTTCTCCATTTTTTTCTCCACTTATTCTCCACTTTTTCTCCTCTTATTCTCCACTTTTTCTCCACTTTTTCTCCACTTTTTCTCCTCTTATTCTCCACTTTTTCTCCACTTTTTCTCCACTTTTTCTCCATTTTTTTCTCCACTTTCTCCACTTTTTCTCCACTTTTTTCTCCACTTTTTCTCCTCTTATGCTCCACTTTTTCTCCTCTTAATCTCCACTTTTTCTCCACTTTTTCTCCACTTTTTCTCCACTTTTTTCTCCACTTTTTCTCCTCTTATGCTCCACTTTTTCTCCACTTTTTCTCCACTTTTTCTCCACTTTTTCTCCTCTTAATCTCCACTTTTTCTCCTCTTATGCTCCACTTTTTCTCCACTTTTTCTCCACTTTTTCTCCACTTTTTCTCCTCTTATGCTCCACTTTTTCTCCACTTTTTCTCCTCTTAATCTCCACTTTTTCTCCTCTTATGCTCCACTTTTTCTCCACTTTTTCTCCTCTTATGCTCCACTTTTTCTCCACTTTTTCTCCACTTTTTCTCCTCTTATGCTCCACTTTTTCTCCACTTTTTCTCCATTTTTTTCTCCACTTTTTCTCCTCTTATGCTCCACTTTTTCTCCACTTTTTCTCCACTTTTTCTCCACTTATGCTCCACTTTTTCTCCACTTTTTCTCCACTTTTTTCTCCACTTTTTCTCCTCTTAATCTCCACTTTTTCTCCACTTTTTCTCCACTTTTTCTCCACTTTTTCTCCACTTTTTCTCCACTTTTTCTCCACTTTTTTCTCCACTTTTTTCTCCACTTTTTCTCCTCTTATGTTCCACTTATTCTCCACTTTTTCTCCACTTTTTCTCTACTTTTTCTATGGTCGGTCTACCCATTAGCTCTGTCATGCATAGTGTAGCTCTACACCTACTGCACATGTTACTTTATGATTGACATCTCTTTCGTACCAGAGCTGTCTAAGTCTACTCTGACCCCATATTTGTCATTACTATATTGTCCTTGTACTGTATTATGACATTTGTATCATGTGTTTCATTTCTTGCTGTGTTGCAATTTTTTTGCTGCATCCCAATTGTACCTCTACATTGTTCGAGTTTATGTTATTGTTCTCTCACTCTTATGTGATACTGATTATTGTCATTTTTCATGATTACATGCAGATAAGTCCAATCTGACGAAGGCTCAGGCCGAAACGTCATTTGTAACTTGTTTTGGACAAAAACATATATGCTTATGAAAAAAACTTTTCTTAATACGGACCAATAAAGAGTGATTTTGCATTACTATCCGTTGTGACTTACTGACTTAGTCTGGGAGATATAGAGTGCCGAGGTTACTCACTAATTTTATCTATTATTACCTCTGAGCACCTATATACCAGTGAGCAGAGCTTCCTCTACAGTAGTTCTCCTGATTAGGCATGCCCTTACCTCATGAGCAGGGCATTGCAGCTTTGGTAGCAACCATTACGACATGGACTCTGCTGCTGTGGACCCGGGGAGAGTGAGTGCAGATTCATTGCACCCACACTCCTCACATGAAGGGTCCGCACTCCTAGAAAATGGGGGATACGTTCCCTGAGTGTCTCCCCCCCATATTCTAGACGGTCCAGAGTCGTCGTGGGACCCCTTTATTTTTTTTCTTACAATAAATTGGTGAAAGAGGAAATGTTTTGGGGACTGTTTTTTCAAATAAATTTCTTTTGTCGATTTTTTGTTTTTGTTAGTACTGACAGTTTATGATGTTGGGTATCTAATAGACGCCATGACATCACAAACTGCTGGGCTTGATCTCAGGTGACTTTACAGCTAGTATCAACCCGATTTATTACCCCGTTTGCCACTGCACCAGGGCACGGGATGAGCTGGGGTGAAGCGCCAGGATTGGCGCATCTAGTGGATGCGCCACGTCTGGGGTGCCTGCGGCCTGCTATTTTTAGGCTGTGAAGGCCCAATAACTATGGACCTTCCCACCCTGAGAATACCAGACCACAGCTGTCCGCTTTACCTTGGCTGGTGATCCAATTTGGGGGGTCCCCTACTTTTATTGTGTAATTATTAATATTTATAAAATAATTATAAAAAAGAGCCTGAGGGGACCTCCACATTGGATCCCCAACCACGGTAAAGCTGCCAGCTGTGGTTTTCAGGCTACAGCCGTCTGCTTTACCCTAGCTGGCTATCAAAAATGGGGGGACCCAACGTAATTTTTTTTTTTTAACTATTTTTTAAATAGAAAAAATTAATGGGCTTCCCTGTATTTTGATTGCCAACCAAGGTAACGGCAGGCAGATGGGGGTGGCAACCCATAGCTGTCTGCTTTATCTGCGCTGAGAATCAAAAATACCGCGGAGCGCTACGTCATTTTTTTAAAGATTTATTTTTACAGCACTGTGATGTCCAGCAATCAAAATACAGGGAAGCCCATTTTATTTTTAGTTATTTAAATAAATAATTAAAAAAAATATATGTTAGCTCCCACTGCATTTTTTGTATTGCTAGCTAAGGGTAATCCAAGCAGCTACTGGCTGCTAACCCCCACTGCTTGGTGTTACCTTCACTGGCAATGGAAAATCCAGGGAAGCATTTTTTTTTTTTTTTGCCAAAAAGCTACAAAAAAAGGACGTGAGCTTCGCCATATTTTTGTATGCTAGCCAGGTATAGCAGGCAGGTGCTGGAAGAGTTGGATACAGCGCCAGAAGATGGCGCTTCTATGAAAATGCCATTTTCTGAGGTGGCTGCAGACTGCAATTCGCAGCAGTGGGGCCCAGAAAGCTCAGGCCAACCGGTGGTGCGGATTCCAATCCCCAGCTGCCTAGTTGTACCTGGCTGGACACAAAAATGGGGCGAAGCCTACGTCATTTGTTTTCTAATTATTTCATGAAATTCATGAAATAATAAAAAAAGGGCTTCCCTTTATTTTTGGTTCCCAGCCGGGTACAAATAGGCAACTGGGGGTTGGGGGCAGCCGTACCTGCCTGCTGTACCTGGCTAGCATACAAAAATATGGCGAAGCCACATAATTTTTTCAGGGGGCAAAAAACTTCTGCATACAGTCCTGGATGGAGTATGCTGAGCCTTGTAGTTCTGCAGCTGCTGTCTGTCTGTATGGAGAAGAGCAGACAGCAGCTGCAGAACTACAAGGCTCAGCATACTCCATCCAGGACTGTATGCAGAAGTTTTTTGCCCACCAAAAAAATGACGTGGGCTTCGCCATATTTTTGTATGCTAGCCAGGTACAGCTGGCAGCCACGGGCTGCCTCCAACCCCCAGTTGCCTATTTGTACCCGGCTGGGAACCAAAAATATAGGGAAGCCCGTTTTTTTTAATTATTTCACTTATTTCATGAAATAATTAAAAAACAAATGACGTGGGCTTCGCCCTATTTTTGTGTCCAGCCGGGTACATCTAGGCAGCTGGGGATTGGAATCCGCAGCACAGGTTAGCCCGAGGTTTGTGGGCGCCTCTGCTGCGGATTTCAGTCCGCAGCCGTCCCAGAAAATGGCGCTCTCATAGAAGCGCCATCATCTGGCGCTGTATCCAACTCTTCCAACAGCCCTGGAGCCGGGTGGCTTGTTGGGTAATCATGAGTTAATACTGGCTTTGTTTTACCAGCCAGTATTAAGCCAGAGATTCTTAATGTCAGGCACGTTTGACCCGGCCATTAAGAATCTCCAATAAAGGGTTAAAAAAAGACACCACACAGAGAAAAAATACTTTAATAGAAATAAATACACAGACACATTAGAGACTCCATCTTTATTACCCCCTGTCAGCCCTCCACGATCCTGCTCTTCTGTCTTCTTTCTTTCTAGTGTAGTAGTAGTGACGATTGTAGTGAGGGGCATCACTTGGGGCTGGGGAACCTCCATCCTAACTACAATGCTCACTACAATCGGGAAGCAGCGTGCAGCCTTCACTCCGTGAGTGATCACTGCTGGCTGCTAGCGGTAACGCTGACAGACGCGTTACCATAGCAACGGTGCTCCCGGAGCCGCGGTTAGCGGTGACGTCACCGCTAACTGCGTTGCTATGGCAACGGTGATCTCCGTTAATGACCGGCTGTGTCAGCCGGTCCCTAACGGAACGGGGAGTCGACCGTGTGCTAGAGCATGTCGCCGGTACACGGCGATACACATATGTGCACCGTGTACCGGAGAGATGCACTCGCAGGTCCTACATGACGTGTCATAGTCATGTGACCAGTCTGTAGCCAATGAGATAATAGCCACGTGACTGGTCACATGGCTATTTTGACGTCACGATAGGTCCTGCTTCTCTGCTGGCAGTGCAGGTCACCGGGAGGATTCAGCGATCATCGGATGGAATAGCGGCAGGAGACAGAGTGCAGAAGGGATCGCGAGGACCGGTAAGTGTTATGGCAATGTTTATTAACTGTTTGTGTACATTTATAATGCATTTTTATGTGTTTGTGATTGCCTCCCATTATAGCCTATACGTTCGAGTTCGGTTCGTCGAACGTTCGACGAACCGAACTCGAACGGGACCCCCGTTCGGCGAACCGGCCTCGAGCCGAACCGGGACCGGTTCGCTCATCTCTAGTCTTGACAGAGTCCCAAATTGTTGTAAAGTCACGGACTACAGCATCAGCAGCAGGGACATCCGAGGAAGAGGATACAGGTAAAGGGACGGAAGGCTGAAGTCCGTAAATGACATAGAAGGGAGAGCTGGAGGAGGACTCACTGACATGGTGGTTATGGGAAAATTCAGCCCAAGGAAGAAGTGTGGACCAGTCGTCGTGATGGGCGTTAACGTAGTGACGTAAGAAGGAGGTCAAGATCTGATTGACTCGTTCCACTTGGCCATTCGACTGAGGATGGTAGGCTGAAGAAAAGTCCAGAGTCATTCCCAGATGTTTGCAGAGAGCCCTCCAGAAGCGGGAGGTAAACTGAGTTCCTCTGTCGGACACAATGTGTGATGGAAAGCCATGCAACCGGAAGATGTGCTGTATGTAGGCGTCAGCGAGTTCCTGGGCAGAGGGCAGTCCAGCCATAGGGACGAAATGAGCCATTTTGGAGACCCGATCCACCACGACCCATATGACTGTGTGTCCGGAGGACAGGGGCAAGTCTGTAATAAAGTCCATTGCAATGTGTTGCCACGGAACGGAGGGTATAGGCAGCGGCAGAAGACAACCATATGGCAGGTGTTTGGGCGTCTTGTTCCTGGCACAACAAGAGCAGGCTGAGACAAAAGAAGCGACGTCCGTGCGAAGGGATGGCCACCAGTAGTGACGTACAATTGTACTCCATGTTTTCTTCTGACCAGCATGGCCGGCTATTTTCGAGGCATGGCCCCAGTGCAACACTTTTTGCCTGTCAGTCTCAGAGACATAGGTCTTCCCGGGCGGTATCTGGGCCAGGGTGACAGGGGCCACCGGAATGATTTTACTTGGGCAGATGATGGGCTGGGATGTCTCCTCCTCCTGTTCCATGGGCATGAATGACCTGGACAAGGCATCTGCTCGCACATTCTTGTCCGCGGGTCGAAAATGGAGCTGAAAATCGAACCAGGCAAAGAACAAGGACCACCTGGTTTGCCGTGGGTTCAGTCGCTGAGCGGACCGCAGGTATTCCAGGTTCTTGTGGTCCGTGTAAATGATCACGGGGTACACTGCTCCCTCCAGAAGGTAGCGCCATTCCTCCAGAGCCAGTTTGACTGCTAATAGCTCTCGGTCACCGATGGTGTAGTTGCGTTCAGGCGCTGAGAAGCCCTTAGAGTAGAAACCGCAAGTAACCATCTTCCCGGAGGAGGACTTCTGCATGAGCACTGCTCCGGCTCCCGAGGAGGAGGCATCCACCTCCAAGGTGAACTGTCGGTTTAACCCAGGATGGTGGAGCACAGGGGAGGAAGCAAATGCCCGCTTCAGGGAGCCAAACGCGGCGTCGGCCGCAGGTGACCAGTCCTTTGGATTAGCCCCCTTCTTGGTCAAGGCGGAGAGAGGTGCAGTCAGGGCAGAGAAGTGAGGAATGAACTGACGGTAATAGTTTGTGAATCCAAGAAAGCATTGGATTGCCTTCAGTCCGGAAGGAGGGGGCCAGTTGAGAATGGAAGAGACCTTCTCTGGGTCCATCTGCAGGCCGGTATCGGAGATTACGTAACCCAGGAAGGGAAGAGAAGACTGCTCGAAGACACACTTCTCGTACTTGGCGTACAGCCGATTCTCTCTCAGTCTTTGTAGTACCAGCTGCACGTTCTCTCTGTGGGTCTGGAGGTCCGGAGAGAAGACCAGGATATCATCAAGATACACCACCACACAGACGTAGAGAAGGTCCCGGAACACGTCGTTCACCAATTCCTGAAAGACTGCTGGTGCGTTACACAGGCCGAAGGGCATAACACAGTATTCATAGTGCCCATCGCGAGTATTGAATGCTATCTTCCATTCGTCCTCAGAGCGGATGCGGACCAGGTTGTAGGCACCCCAAAGATCCAACTTGGTAAACACACAAGCTCCTCTAAGCCGATCAAACAATTCGGGGATGAGCGTCAGGGGGTATTTATTTTTCACGGTGATTTGGTTCAATCCCCGGTAGTCTATGCATGGGCGTAGGTCGCCCTCTTTCTTCTTAACGAAGAAGAAGCCTGCTCCAGCAGGAGAGGAGGATCTCCGAATGAATCCCCTTGCCAGGTTCTCCGTGATGTAGGCAGACATGGCCCTTGTTTCAGCAGGAGACAGAGGATATATCCGTCCTCGAGGTGGTGTAGTTCCCGGGAGTAGGTCGATGGCACAGTCATAAGGACGATGTGGCGGCAGTACCTCTGATTCCTTTTTATCAAAGACGTCCGCGAAGGACCAATAGGCCGAGGGCAGTCCCGGTAGGGACTCCGGAACCGGAGGTCGTCGGATGGGCTGTATAGTCTTCAGACAGTTCTCGTGGCAAGAGGGGTCCCATCGGGTGATTTCACCAGTACACCAGCTGACTGACGGTTCGTGTGTCCGTAACCAGGGGAGTCCCAGCAG
Source organism: Anomaloglossus baeobatrachus (assembly GCF_048569485.1). Classification (NCBI taxonomy): domain Eukaryota; kingdom Metazoa; phylum Chordata; class Amphibia; order Anura; family Aromobatidae; genus Anomaloglossus; species Anomaloglossus baeobatrachus. The sequence continues at coordinate 108,058,915 of NC_134355.1, read as the reverse complement.
GATTTGATGAGACATGTGTGGGAGGACGTAGAGAGCGATGTTCTCGGTGTGCAGGGCACCGATACGTAGTTCCACCGGCTTGGTGATCCACGAGATGGTGTCAGAGAGGGGTCTCCCATCTACAGAGGCAATCACGAGGGGTTTGTCGAGTGGAGTAACAGGCACCTGGTACTTGTCCACCGTGGCCTGCTGGATGAAATTGCCTGCTGCCCCGGAATCAAGGTACACCTCGGCCGTGAACCGCGTCTCTCCCGTTGTTACTTGAACAGTCCACGTAACCGGGTCTGAGAGAGTCCCAGCACTTAGGGTGGCCTCTCCTACCAACCCTAGGCTTTGGAGTTTCCCGGCCTCTCTGGACAGGAACGTAGCAGGTGTGTGCCCTCTCCGCAGTAGAAGCAGAGGCCCTTGGCGAGCCGTTCTGCTCAGCGTTGTTCGGACTGCCGCAAACGGTCAATCTGCATGGGCTCGTGGACAGAGACGCCAGACGACGCTGACTGAAGTACGGTGGGCTTCTGCGGAGGAGAGGAATGCCGTATCGGACGTCTCTCACGGGACACCTCTTTGGATCGTTCCTGGAATCTGAGGTCCACGCGGGTGGCTAGTGCGATCAGAGAATCCAGGGTGGAAGGAACATCGCGGCCTGCCAGCTCGTCCTTAATACGACTGGAGAGTCCTTCCCAGAAGGCGGCGGTGAGGGCTTCATTGTTCCACCCCAATTCTGAGGCCAAAGTGCGGAAGCGGATGGCATACTGCCCCACCGTCATGGTCCCCTGATGTAGCCTGAGGGGTGATGAGGCGGATGCGGCGGTACATCCGGGTTCGTCAAAGGTGGTTCTAAATGCCTGCAGGAAGTCCTGGATGTTAGTGGTTACAGGGTCCTCCTTCTCCCACAAGGGGTTCATCCAGGCCAGTGCCTCACCCTCTAGATGGGACATCACAAACGCCACCTTGGCTTGGTCGGAGGCAAACAGGTGCGGAAGCAGCTTGAAATGGAGGGAGCACTAGTTTAAGAATCCTCTGCAGGTCTTGGGATCTCCGGCATATCGGGGTGGAGAGGCCAAGCGGAGTTTAGAAGCTTCCGAGGTAGCCGCCACGGGAACCGTGGCCGTGGACTGTGCAGTAGTAGCCTGAGATGCCAGGGACGTGGCAGTTGCTTGCAGCGTGTACAGGCGGGTATCCACCGAGGACATGAAGGCCAGCATGCAGGACTGGGTCTCGCGCTGTCGTACGAGTTCCTGCTGCAAGGTGCCCAGCTGGGTTGCTAGTGCTTCGGCGGGATCCATGGCCTGTTCTTACTGTTAGGGCCAGGTGGACGGGCAGACCCAGGAGGTGGATCCACTGGGCTGAACACCTCACCGAAGGCAAGGTGCCCGGTAGCCGGAGCACTACGGGTAGCAGGACAGTCCGTTCAGAGGAGTGGAGTGTAGAAGTCCCTGGGACCATGGAGTCACTGAAGGTAGTCCGGGTGACGGAGCTCAGGTTCGGAGGCCGAGATGACGTCAGGCAGAGTCCGGAACCGACGGAGCGAGAAGACGGGTCACCACAGGGATCGGAGATGGTATGAACTGACGGGATGGCAGACCGTCACCGTTCGGGGTTCAGGTATCGTCAGGACCGGTTGGCGAGGCAGGAGCGGCTCTAGGAGAGAGATAGGTAAGTATACCACCAGACACAAGGAGACCTGACTCCTAGCTTAGCAAAACACGAAGAACAGGCCCCGCCCACTTGGAAAGGATCTCCCTATATACCCTGTACCTGATTCTTCAATATCCTGTTGGAGGACACTGGCCCTTTAAGAGAGGGTCAATGACCGCGCGTGCGCCCTAATGCGCATGCGCGAGGCCCGGGTGCCAGAAGCCAGAGCAGGGAGCGGTGAACAGGAGGCAGGAGAGCCGGGCTGGAGCAGAGTTGCTGACGGGCGCCGGGAGCAGGGACTGGGCTGCCTGGGGACCGCAGGTGATGGGGCATGGAGGCTGTGGAGCGGGGGACGCCTGGCAGAGGAGCCGGGGAGCGAGGCAGGGGAGCCGGGGAGCGTGGCAGGGGAGCCGGGGAGCGTGGCAGGGGAGCCGGAGAGCGTGACAGGGGAGCCGGGGAGCGTGACAGATGCAAAGTTGATTAATTCATCTCTTTTATTCTTGTACAGGTCTACGAATTTCAGAGATTTCAATCTCCTTCATCAGGACATCAAAGAAAAAATGAGCAATTAGGACATCAAAGAGAAAATGACCAATCTCAAGATTGCTCATTTTCTCTTTAATGTCCTGATGAAGGAGACTGAAATCTCTGAAACACGTAGACCTGTACAAAAATAAAAGAGTTGAATAAATCACCTTTTCATCTTGGTGTTTGCACGGCAAAACCCCGACCGTCTTCTACATTCCATGTACTGTCTCCATTTGAGGTTGCGGCTGGATGCCATATCTGCTACGTGACTAAAGGTGTTGTGACTATCACAACCCCCATAGGTGACTTCATTACCTATCAATAACCTGGTGCATACCCAAGTAAGACCCTTTTTTGTGCTTCTTTTCCACAGTTTTACTATATTAGAGATGAGCAAAAAGATTTGCATGATACTGGTACAGTATCCAGTCTGGTCCTCCATGGCATACAGAGCAGTCTTCACTTCTGAAGTCAACATCCCAGGCCCAGCATCATAGGTGCCCCTGGTATCTACTAGGCATATGCCGTCATTATGTTTGACACTTCGTCACTTGGCTTCACAAAACATCATGACATGGATTTCATAGCCTAGTAAATGCTAGAGAAGCAAAGGATCCCGGTCAGAAGATGCCGGCCACAGAAATGAAAACTGCCTTTGTATACCTTCTTTGGAGGGCAGCACTAATCCTTTTGCTCAACTCTGAAGCGTTTGTCTGGGTAGTAATATTTTTCACTAGAAATGGTGAAAATTAGTTTAAAAATATCAGTATGACGCTGACGGTCTTTATTTCTGGCTGCAGCAATAACAACCCATTACAGGGACATATGACTGCTGTAATTAATCATTGGTCGCAGCATTGATCCACTGCAATCAATGACTGGCCACTATGGTCACATGTCTCTGTGATGGGAAGACTTTATTGGACCAGGAAATAGAGAACTAATTTATATTGGGATGGAAGCAATCAGACACCGGTGAGATGAATATTTTTGCTTTTGTTTTAACTTATTTCCAGAATTTCCAGCCAACCCTCCTAATTATTTGTTGCTACAATTTATCAAAAGGCATGTAGGAGACTTTTAAATTTAATTTCATAACGGTTCCATGGACTGATGAGAGAACCCTTTATTTTTTTTTAATCCCGTCACCTCCGGCACAATTTTTCTTTTTTTTTGCTTTTTTGCTCCCTTTCTACCAAGAGCAGTAATGTTTTTTATTTTTTCATCAATCTTGCTATATGAGGGCTTATTTTTTGAGGGACGAGTTGTACTTTTGAATGAAAGCATTAGGTTTTACGATATAGCGTACTGGAAAACAGAAAAGTGCAGTGAAATTGCAAACAAAAGTGCAATTGCACAATAGTTTTTGGGATATGTTATTCATCGTGTTCACCATATACTAAAATTGATGTGTCAGTGTGATACTTCAGATCTGCACGAGTTTGTAGATACCAAATATGTATACTCTTTTATCTAAGAGGTTAAACAAATTTTGAAGTTTGTCCAAAAAAAGAATTGCGCTTTTTGTGCCATTTTCTGAGACCCATAGCTTTCTCATTTTTTTGGATCTGGAGCTCAGTGACTGCTTTTTTTTTTGTGTCTTCAGCTGACGTTTTTAATTATACCATTTTGAACAGATGCTAAGTTTTGATCGCCTGTGATTGCAATTTAAAAAAAAATTGCAGTGGTTAATAAACATCCTACCGGAAATGATCAATAATGACCAGATGGGGTTTGTGGAAGGCAGACAGGCACCTGATGGGACCACAAGAATTATAATTTTTTTTACCCACATTAAGAAAAAAAGATACCATCTATATTTTTAGCACTAGACGCAGAAAAAGCCTTTGACCGTCTTAATTGGACCTACCTTAAATTTACCCTACTAAAATTTGGTTTTGATATTCAAGCTGTTGAAACCATTAAGGCTCTTTATACTTCCCCTTCAGCAAAAATTTACTCTAATAATAATTTATCAGCCCCCTTTAAAATCACAAACGGAAAGGTTGTCCTTTATCCCCTTTATTATTTGTCATAGCCATTGAACCTATAGCAGAACTTTTAAGGAAAATCCCAATGTGAAAGGAATACAAACTATTGGCCAACAACACAAAATCAGTTTATATGCAGATGATGTCCTTCTTTCCTTATCAAATCCAAATATCTCCATTAAAGAAACCCAGAAAATTTTAGACCAATTCTCAGCAGCCTCATACTATAAACTTGACAAAACAATCACTGATCTTGGGGAGACCAGCAAGAGAGAACACTGCCGGCAGCCAACGAGGGCACTCAAGACAGCGAAATCCTAGGTACATTGCCCCCTGGGAAATATGCAAATCAAAAAAGTCCGTGGAGCCTCTGTTAAGAGTCTCAACACAGAAACCAGCCAGATATCCCTCCTGGAAGGACCCAGCCAAGAGGTGGCTCTTTTTAGGAGACCACCATAACCACCATATTAAGTGGCCCTTTTAGTCAATATCCAACTTTTTGACAAGTTTAAAGATATGACAAGGGAAATACCAAGGCCAGGTATCCATACACAGACAGCTGTTTCGGGGTATTGCCCCTCATCAGTGTGGCGTAGGATTCTGGTCAAGTGGGAGCAATGCCTAGTACACCAACAAGTCAAAACAATCACTGATTTCGGGGAGACCAGCCAGAGAAAACACTGCCAGCAGCCAACGAGGGCGCTCAAGACAGCGAAATCCTAGGTACATTGCCCCCTGGGAAATATGCAAATCAAAAAAGTCCGTGGAGCCTCTGTTAGGAGTCTGAACACAGAAACCAGCCAGATATCCCTCCGGGAAGGACCCAGCCAACAGGTGGCTCTTTTTAGGAGACCACCATAACCACCATATTAAGTGGCCCTTTTAGTCAATATCCAACTTTTTGACAAGTTTAAAGATATGACAAGGGAAATACCAAGACCATCATACTATAAACTTAACAAAGAAAAATCTAAAATCATGTCCTTTTTTCTAGATGAAGCAAATATACATTCTATCCAATCCTTTACTAATTTTACATGGGAAAAGGAGTCGTTCACATATCTGGGTATACAAATCAATAACAATCTGGAAACTCTCATTGAGACAAACATAAGAAACCTTACAGATATAATAAAAAATAATTCTTCCAACATTATTAAAAATGAAATTACATGGCTAGGTAAAATTATATCCCTAAAAATGATAATATTACCAAAAATTCTTTATTACCTCAGAGCAATCCCTTTAACCATCCCAACCAAACACTTAAGCAATCTACAAGGCATACTAAGTAATTTGATTTGGAATAAAAAGAAACCTAGAATTAGCAACAATGCTTTACTGAAACATAAAAAAGAGGTGGTTATAGCTTACCTAACCTATTTGGATACTATGAAACTAATATAATTAAACAAAGTCGTAATTGGATCATCAATAATTATTCAGTTCTGTGGATGGACTTAAGGCCACTTTACACGCTGCAATATCATTACCGATATCACTAGCGTGCATACCCGCCCCCATTGGTTGTGCGACATGGGCAAATCGGTGCCCGTGGCGCACAACATCGCTTGGACCCGTCACACTACTTACCTGCCTAGCGACGTTGCTGTGACTGGCGAACCTCCTCCTTTCTAAGGGGGTGGTTTGCTCGGCGTCACAGCAACATCACTAAGCTGGCGCCCAAGCGGAGGGGCGGAGATGAGCGGGACGTAACATCCCGCCCACCTCCTTCCTTCTGCATTGTCGGCGGCCGCAGGTAAGGTGAGGTTCCTCGTTCCTGTGGTGTCAAACGTAGTGATGTGTGCTGCCGCAGGAACGACGAACTACATCGTACACGCAGCAGCAACAATAATTGGGAATAAAGGGGCATGTCACTAGCGATTTTCAACCGTTTTTGCGTCGATTCAAAATCACTAATATGTGTCACACGCAACAACATCGCTAAAGCGGCCGGATGTGCGTCACAAATTCCGTGACCCCAACAAGATTGCTTGCGTAGCATTGAATAACTACTTCCCTTTAAGCCAACTCATCCTATTCCATATTCAAAATCCCTATCTACCCCTTCCTTCTTTCTCAACTATATCATCCACACTATTAATATGGAAAAACCTTTGTAAAATGAGAAAAAAAATCCAAAAATATAATCAAATTAAAAATTTTCCTGTACAATTCTTGACATATTTATCAAAAACAGAAATTCCAAAACAATGGACTAAACAAGGTGTAAATTGTATCCAGGATCTACATAATGGTTCAGACTTTGTTTTATTTCTGGACCTAAAAAATAAAATATAAACTACTTGATCCAGACTTTAAACTTCTGTTAACTTTGAGATATTCCCTCTCAAAACTTTTAAAAAACAATTCTCACATCCCAGAAATAGTTAGTGCTCTTTTTTGCGACCTAAATGACAACATTTGGAACACCAGACAACTTTATAATTTTTTCAATAAAGATTTAAAATTTGAAAAGCTACGTTATATGGTAAAATGGGAGAAGAACTTAAATATAGAAATTCCTGAGGAGAAATGGATTTTCTCTTTAAAAGCGACATTTTCTTCTAACATTTGCTCCATACTTCATGAATCGTTTTATAAGCTACTGACTCACTGGTATTACACGCCGGCGAGACTCAATAAAATTAAAAATAAAATTTGCCCCCTTTGCTGGAGAGGATGTAAAAATAAAGGAACACTCAAACATATTCTGGGAATGCCCAAAAATACGAAACATTTGGACAGAAGCTGCTAATTTGATAAATAAAATTACACATTCTAAAACTAAAATAACACCTCAAATGGCTCTACTCTCAATGGACCTCAAATCCATTAACCCATGTCATATTCCGATTATTATTCATATTCTCCTCCTAATAAAAAATTCCATTGCAGCAAATTGGAATAGTGACAATATACCAAATACAATGGAAATTAACAAGCCCATACTACACCATGCATTTGGAAGGAAACATGCTATATTTAATAATTCATTCGGCTCTTATCATAAAAGATGGGGAGTTTGGGTAAACAATTTAATAGATATTGGATGACTATTGAATCCTAAACTATAAAGGGCGACATCTACTACTCTTTGACAATCTTATTAAATTTATAGATTTCTCGAAGACACTCTACTCCAAAAATACAAAAAATAAAAAAAAAAGAAACGCCTCTGTCTCACTTACCCAACCTTTTCCCCCTTTTCCTATCTCTTCTTCATTTCATTCTTTCTTTATTTTTTTTACTTTTAGAATCTTTTTTTATTAAGGTTAAGTCTCCCTTTACCACTTACCCTTCCATTATTTTCCTTGATCCTTCCAAGTTTGCCCCAATAAAGTTCTTCTTCCCTAATTTACCCTCCCCAACCTCTCATTCCTTACCCCATAAAAATACTAAATGCTAAATGTATGTATACTTATTCATAATGTATTTAAACAAATTTATAAATGCAGTCCATTATGTAATATATGTTTAAATTTAAAGTACAATAAAAATTATTGAAACTTAAAAAATTTGCAGTGACCAAAAAATGTAATTTTGGCGTTTGGAATTTTTTTCTCGCCATACCATGTACCAATCAGTTTAACTGATTTTATATTTTGACAGATTGGGTTTTTTGACTGCGGCGATACCAATATGTGTATACTGTATATATTTTATTTTTTTAGTATTTTATTTTTAATGGTTCGATGGGGCGAATGGGGGTGATTTGAAGTTTTAATTTTTTTATTTTTTGATATTTTTTTAAACTTTTTTTAGTTATTTTTCTAGTCCCCCTAGGGGACTATATGTATTATCAGTCTGATTGCTTGTGCATTTTTTATCAGAGCTGCATACCTCTAAATCAGAAGAAATACAGCTTTGTTGTGAGAGCCGCTGCTCTGTTGATTCTCACATGAAATACGTCATGATTGCGATAAGGGTCATCACGTGACTCGTCACTACCATGGCAACCATCGGCTCTCCATAATTGCTTCACAGTGTTTCCGAGGGTGGCGTGGAACAGCTCGATTCCCACCGCAGACATTTAAGTTGCACTGTCACATTTAAACATCGCAATCTAAGTGGCAAGCAGGCTTGGGTGGATTGTGGATCAACCTGCGCCAGTTAGCCCCACATGTCTGCTGTTCAAATCAGCAGACGTGCAAGAATCACCACAGGCTCACTGCAGCAGCGAGCAGTGATTACTGCAATGCGACAAAGAACGTACCAGTACGTCCTTAGTCGTAAAGGGGTTAAAGGGACCCTGTCAGCACAAGATTACTGTTCAAACCAAGCTCGTGCTTCATGGCAGGGCTAATCATTTAAATACACCATTCCACCTACTTGTTTTCTCTCAATCTCCAACCTTCCCTATTCTTTGATTGCATCTCTGGCTTCACAAAGCCAGAAAAGGGAGGAGATAAATGGGTAAAAAGCAGAATGGAAGGTGTATTTAATTGGCTGGCCCCATCATGATGCATTGGTTTGAACAGTCATTCTGTGCTGACAGATTCCCTTTAACAATATCTATGTTCTGTATTTATTATCGCTCAAATTAGCCACAAAACGTCCAAGACATGCATAATCTACATTGATTTACTAGTAAAGAAGTGAAGAAAGAAATAACACTCTCAGAAGATTGGGATTGCTTTATCGCATTGTCTTTATACATTACATTAAAATGTTGCTCTTGCCTGATGATCACACTATAATGCACTTTGAAATAGAATAATTAAATTAATATGCGGAATATCATACATGATTATTGTTATGCTCGCAAGGCGAGCAAGGGGTTAGTTGATTCACTGGCTTGATGGTACCAATCAATGGTCTGGTGGAGTGAACTAGAACAGTTAAAGAGATTTCACTAAAGCAACAAGAGGTGGCAATAGACACACACGCTAGTAGGTAGCTGACAAAGGGTAGCCCCAGGGGATCAATGGTACCTCAGCAGGCTGGCGCCATGGACACAAACCTTCTCTGGTTGCTGAAGCAGCTTCAGCAGATCTTGTAGGAGTGGCTGGAGAAGATACTTGCAGTGGTGGCAGCGAATATTGTAAGAGCAGCCGGTGTGGGTAGTTGAAGCAGCAGAAGGCTTGATATGAACTGAAACACAGACAGGAATCAGAAACAGCACACAGCACAGTTACAGCAGCAGCTCAAGGGACCTGAGAACTAGCAACGTATAGCACTTGTTGCTCAGGCACCTCCCTTAGGAGGAAGGTGCTTAAATACCTGCTGCCTCTCAACAATGCTGATAGACACTTCTGGGTCAAGGTAACCAAGCATGCATCCATAGGGCACCCTCGGGAGGCCTGTGCAGCATGCATAGGCCCTGAGAGACAGCAGCAGGTCCCGAGGATTGAGCAGTGACTGGTGGGCAGCTGGAGAGATGAGAATGGCCACATCCCCACTTGGGGGAGGCGGGCAGGACAGTATGTGGATGCCGGTACATGTGTTACAATTTTTTGTATATAAGTACCTTTACGAGACAATTTTAGATAAGAGAGAGTTAACAGCTTAGCTGAGATGTATACTCTTAAATATTGGGGAGTGGTTTAGCTAAAATGAGGTGCTGCAGTGGCCTGTAGAAGCAGAGTAACCTTAGTTCGGGAAAAAATGAGTTAGTTAGTGTGTGACGCCCTGGGCAAGCCAGGGGTCATAGGTCATCACACCACCATACCCTACATCCCAGTTAGGAACACCAAAGCTAACCAAAAATCCTTGTTGCCTTCCTCCAGGGGCTGATGTTCACACCAGGGGGGTGGGCCAGGCGGTTGGCTCCACCCACCGAGGAGTTCACAGCCCTGGAGGCGGGAGAAACCAGGAGTCAGCTCAGGGGGAGCTTGAGTGAGGAGCTAAGTGAAGGAGTAAACAGGTAGTGAAGTAAAGGAAGTAAAGTGGTAAAGGAGGAAAGCAAGAGTGGTGACAGGAAAGAAAGAGAGTGAAAAGCCTGAAGTTGGTCCAGCTGTGTGCAGGACCGGGTCAGCAAGGTCAGCAACGACGGTGACTGTCCAGAGGGGTGACTGTTCGGGAGTTCCTGGAAGGACCGCGGACGGGTAGTGACCCGGCGGTCTGGAGCAGCGTGCAAAGGACAGTCAGCACCAGGGCAGGGGCCTCTCGGACCCCGGCAAGGCTAGGAGTCACCATAATTTGCCGAATCCGTCAGTGAAGGGGACGTCGATCCCCCAACAACCAAGTCCCGATTGAAGGCAACAGTCCAACCATTAAGGAGGAACACCGCCACCGCCAGGGCACCAGTTCCTCAGGGCCAGCGTCTGCGGTCAAAGTAGAGCTCCTCCGGTCCAGCTTGAAGCCGTGGAGCGGGTTACCGGTGGGAACCCATCGCTACCAACTTAGAAACATCAGGTGCAGGTCAGAGGGACATCACCGTTACCTACTGGGAGAGCAAGTGCAGCCGTCCGTGGGAACCATCTTTCCAGCCGTGTGGTTTACCGTAAAACTGTGTCAACGTCTCAGGCTGAGTGAGTACCACAGTGCCGCAAGGCACAGCGCTGCCCCCGCGTCCCTGCGCCAACCAGGCCCTGCATCTCCCATCTCATCACCGGGCCCCGGGATCACCAACCCCTACCCACGGAGGGGCAACGCAACACCTGGCTGCTCCGCATCACCATCCCCGGGATCCCCATATTGAGCAGCGGTGGTGAAATCACCACAACCGTGGGTGGCGTCACGGACAATAAACTATCCCCACACCCAACAACCCCCCTTTCACTCACGGGCAAGGAGTGCCGCTCGAGAACCCCCGGGATCCGGCCCACAGCTCGAGCCACCACTGAGCAGCAGCCGCCGGACCCGAGCAGAAGGGGTGAGCGTAGTGTGCTTGCACCCTCCTCCCCGCCCGCGACAACTTGGCGTCACGAACAGGATCTTACCGCTCTGCCGTTTGGTAGAGGTGCGCCTTGTTACCGCCGGAGGTATCCGGCTGAAAAATTTCAGAAGTCGCCATCTTTGGCGCGAAAAGTTCCCGCTCGAGCGTCTTCTCGAGTAGCAGAGGCGCGAAGGCCAAAACCCCGCCCCAAGAGAGGAGGGGCCGGAAAGAGCTAAGGGGGATGGAAACAAGATGTCTGCGCCCGACGGAGCCACTGGAGGAGCGGTGGTCGCAGCCGCAGTGGCACCCGCGGATGGGAATGGGCCTGCCCAGGTCCCAGCCGTACTGGCGGGAGGTGCCGCGGCCCCCGCGCTCGCTCAGGTCATGCCGATCTCCTTGCCCTATGTGCCCGGAGCTGCCTGGCTACCGCAGTATGACGGGAAACCGGATGCCTTACAGGCCTTCCGGAAAAAGCTTAACCCGTTGCTAGAGCTGTACCCCCTGACTGATAAGCAACGTGCAGCGATAGTGCTAGGCCAGTTAACCGGTGCGGCTGAGCAGGAAGCGGAGACCTGGGCCGAGGGGGACTGGCTCTCTGTAGCCACCATCTTTGAGAAGCTACAGACTGCCTTCGAGACCCGGACTGAAGCTGAGCTGAGGATGCAGTTTTACCAGTGCCGACAACGGGCTGGGGATAGCATTCGGGACTATGCTTTACGTCTGCAAACCGCCCTCCGCACGCTGAAGCGGGTGAACCCTATTAATGAGGCGGATAGCAACAAGATGTTGGTGGAGCAATTTGCGCAGGGGATGAGGTCCCCCGAGGATCGTAAACAACTCCGGCCGTGGGCCCTGGAACACCCTGATGTGGACTTTGCTGTGTTAAAGGAACGGGCCATTAAAGCGCTACAGCCCCCAGCTGCAGAAGTTCGGGAACCTGCCCCGTGGCCCGTCGAGACGGCCCCCGTTGTGGCGGCCCCTGCCCTACCAACCTCTCCAATACCTACAGCCCCAAGCAGCACAGTGGAAGAACTGGCAGCCCAGGTCCGTCGCATGGACAGAGACCTCGCCAAGATCCTTGCTGCACTACAACCTCTGACCAGATCTCAGCCTCCAGCGCAGATACAGCTTGCTGACAGCCCCGAGGATGTTCCCTGGATGCCGCGGAGAAGTGCTAATAACCCGCGGAGCAGACCTCCAATCTGCTACAAGTGCCGTAAGCCTGGTCACTACTTCTGACAGTGCCCGTTAAACGAGCAACCCCTGGGGCCCCAGGCCAATCCTCAGGAGTAGAACATCGGGGCCCCCCGGAGTGGCGAGATCGATATATCGGGGCCCGACCCATTATCCCCGTGGCTGTGGACGGTATACCGGTGATGGCTCTCTTGGACACTGGATCACAGGTAACCACCATACCATACACGTTGTATCAGCGGTATTGGGGAACGGACGAACTGGCACCCCCAGATACTAGTATAACACTGATTGCTGCCAATGGACTTCCATTGACCCAAGTGGGGTATAAACAAGTGGCTATGACTGTGGGGCAAGCTGAACTACAACATCAGGGTATGATTGTGATCATGAATGAACCCAGTGATCATAACCCGAAGATAGTGCTAGGAACCAATGTGATGGAGCACTGTATGACTGATGTGTTGACCATATTACAACAGCTGGCCGCCACAGCAGCAGGAAGCCGGCAGAGAGCTGTGCAGCGTGAGATCCGGGCTCTGATGTATCGCCAGCATGTAAGCTCAACAGGAGGGGAGATTGGTGGAGTGAGAGTAATGGATGTAGCTCCGTTGACTGTGCCCCCTAGGAGTGAGATGATGATTTGGTGTAGGGCAGCAGTAGGGCCTCAGGGGCGTGATTACCCGGCCATGATGGAGCCCATACCCTCTGAGCATTGGCCCACTGTAATGGCCGCCCGAGGGGTGGTGGATGTGAAGAAAGGGAGAGTGCCTGTGAGGGTGTTGAACTGTGGAGAGGAAGAAGTCAGGCTTCCCCGGTATGCCACCATTGCCAAGCTGCTCACCCTGGACCCTCACACTATCCATGAAGCCAGTCCATCAACACTCCCACCTACCACTAGCACTTCCCCACCCCAAGGGGAGACAAAGGAGTGGCACCAACAGCTACATGTAGGCACTGATGATACCCCTACACATCACAGGGCAGGGGTATACAGGGTGGTGCAGGAGTACGAACAGGTTTTCAGTAAGCATCCCCTAGACTTTGGGCAGATCAAAGGGGTCCAACACCACATCCCCTCCGGTGAACATCCCCCTATCAAAGAGAGGTATAGACCTATTCCCCCTGCACATTACCAGTGTGCCAAAGATATGTTGAGGAATATGAAGGAGGCAGGGGTTATTCGGGACAGCTGTAGTCCCTGGGCCGCTCCGTTGGTACTGGTCAAGAAGAAGGATGGTACCATGCGGATGTGTGTGGACTATCGGAAGATTAATCAAATAACCCATAAAGATGCTTACCCACTGCCTCGTATCAAAGAGTCTTTGGCTGCACTGAGAACTGCAAACTATTTCTCTACCCTTGATCTCACCAGCGGGTACTGGCAAGTGGCCGTGGCCCCAGAGGACCGGGAGAAGACCGCCTTCACCACCCCGATGGGGCTCTGCGAATTCAATAGCATGCCGTTCGGGCTGTGCAATGCCCCCGAAACTTTCCAACGGCTGATGGAGTGCTGTCTGGGACATCTAAACTTCGAGACCGTCCTGTTGTACTTGGATGATGTGATTGTTTATTCCCAGACGTACGAAGCCCATCTGGAGCACCTGGCCGAGGTGTTCGCGTCCCTTGCAAAGTACGGGATGAAATTGAAGCCCTCTAAGTGTCACCTGCTGAAACCCAGGGTGCAGTACCTAGGGCACGTGGTGAGTGCAGACGGTGTCGCCCCCGACCCTGAGAAGATTACTGCCATCCAGAGCTGGCCGAGACCAACCACAGTGAGGGAAGTAAGGCAGTTGCTGGGCCTGGTGGGGTACTACCGGCGCTTTATAAAGGGGTACACGAAGATGGCTGCCCCCATGCAGGATCTCCTCGTGGGACAGACCAAAGGTGGTAGACCCATTGGAGCCCCACTGTTGTGGGAGGACAAGCATGAGGAATCCTTTTGCCAGCTGAAGGCGGCCTTGACCGGAGAAGAGGTCCTGGCGTACCCTGTTTATGGGTGCCCGTTCATCCTCCACACAGACGCCAGTAACGTGGGACTAGGAGCAGTCCTATCCCAGGTCCAGGATGGAAAGGAGAAGGTGATTGCCTATGCTAGCTGAAAACTCCAGCCGACTGAAAGGAACCCTGAGAACTACAGCTCCTTCAAGCTCAAGCTCTTGGCGTTGGTATGGGCTATCACGGAGCGGTTCCGCCACTACTTGGCGGCAGCAAAATTCACCGCGTTTACGGACAACAATCCGTTGACTCACCTGGACACGGCCAAGTTGGGCGCGCTGGAGCAGTGGTGGGTAGCCCGGCTAGCCAACTATGATTTCACCATAAAGTACCGAGCCGGTCGTGTCAACATAAATGCTGATGCACTCTCCCGAATGCCCCATTTGTTAGAAGAGGGGTGCGAGGATGACGACCTCGAGGAGATCGAGTTGCCTGCATTTCACCAGCCGCCTACTGAGAGGGTACAAGTACATCAGCAACGGGTGGATCTGGACCCACGGACAAGTCAAGAGTGGCAGGAAGCTCAGAACCAGGCGCCGGCTGTTCGCCTCGTCAAGACTCTGGTGGAACAGGGAGCTGTAGGAATAGACTCTGCCGCTCCAGCCGAAGCCCAACGCTTGTGTAAGGAACGGAAACGGCTTTACCTACACCAAGGGAGGCTGTATCGTGAGCTGATCAACCCGAAGACCCATGAGAAAATATGCCAGTTGGTCGTTCCTCAGGCTGACGTGGCTACTGTCCTGCGGGCATACCATGATGGTGCTGGGCACTTCGGGTGGAAGAAGCTGGAGATGCTGTTGAGGGAGCGGTTCTATTGGAGTGGGATGCGTGAATCGGTGGAAGCCTGGTGGCGAGAGTGTGGTCCTTGTACGCTGAGGAGAAAGGACGAGACTAGCCAAAGGGCGCCCCTACACCCAATAGTCACCCATCAGCCGCTGGAGCTGGTCGCCCTAGACCATGTCAAGCTCACCCACAGCCGAAGTGGGTACACCTACGCATTGACCATTGTAGACCACTACTCAAGATTTATGGTGGTAGTCCCCGTTAAGGACCTAACTGGTCGAACTGCTGCTCGAGCGTTCCAGGCTTATTTTTGCCGACCCCATGGATACCCAGAAAAGGTGCTGACTGACCAAGGCCCGGCCTTTGAAGCAGAGGTGTTCCACAAATTCTGCCAGTTGTACGGCTGCAAGAAGATCCGGACCACCCCTTACCATGCCCAGACCAACGGCATGTGTGAAAAAATGAACCACTTGGTCCTGGGGCTCCTCAAGACGCTACCACTGGAAGAACGGAACCTGTGGCCGGAAAAGTTACCCGACTTGGTCGACATGTACAATAATATCCCGTCTAGCTCGACGAAGTGCACCCCAGCGTATCTGATGAGGGCTCGGCCTGGCCGCCTGCCGGTGGATCTGGAGATGGGGTTGGAGGCCCCAGAAGCGCTCCCTTCGACAGCGGAGTGGGAAAGTCGAAGGAGAGCACAATACCGGCAAATCCAGGAGTATGTGGAGAAAAACCTCAGTCGAAGTCGAGAACAGCAGGAGCACCGGTTCAATCAGAAGGCGTCCGCGGGTCCTTTCCAACCAGGAGATGTAGTGTTGAAGCAGAAAAGGAAGACCCACAAGCTGGATGATCAGTGGGAACAAGTTCCTTACGTCATACAACCCACAGAATGGGGAGATGGGAAGGCCTACCAGATCAGTCGTGACCAAGGGGGCACTCTGGCCACAGTTTCCCGGGACCATCTAAAAAGGTGCCCACCAGCATTGAGGGCAGAGGCTGAAGTACCGGTTCCTCCACCAGCAGAGAAGGCAGCAGAGGTAATCCACACTGTAATGGGTGACTTCCCAGCAAACTGGCCTACACAGAACGGCGCGGTGATTCTTCCAGTGATACTGTTCCCACAACCCGTGGATGAAGAAGTAGTGGAAGCGGTCAACCGTGAGCCAGAACCAGTGCCAGTGCCCAGGGATGAACCTGTACCCAGCTCCTCTATACCTCCGCCTGCCCCACACTATAGCAAGGAGGAGGAACCGATTGTTCCCTCTACCCCACTGTCTAGCCTCACTGACACTGGGCCCCGGAGGTCCACCCGTCCCAACCTAGGTAGACCCCCACTTAGGTACAGGGAGACCGTCCTGTGAGTAAAAGGGGTCAGGGAATGTAAAGAGTTGTTTGTTTGTTTGTTTGTTTGAAAGTTCTGCTGATGATAAGATGATTACCGAACAGTAACCTGATTGTCTACTAGTGATTTGCAACCGGCCGGAGCCGGCACCGTTGTCCCAGTGGGGACAGTTTAAAAGTTTGCATGGAGGACTTTCCATGGACAAGCCCGTGAACTTGCAGGGCAACCACAAACGTTAGTGGCTTGTAAATAAGTTGTTTGCCGTTACCGATTTCCGCAATGCCGCCTCTGGAGAGGCAGGTTGGAGGGAGGGCCCTCAGCAGAGCAGGCTGGGGCCCAGCCACCAAAGGAACCGGTGGCTACCCTCTGGAGGGGAAGGACAGATCCCGCTCGGGTACCGTGTGCTGGACTGTGGGTCAAGGGGTGCTGCCTGGGCTTTAGGGGCAGCATCAGGGCCAGGTTGCTTGGGTGGGAGAGAGCGTAAACCGTAACCGTAAACCGTTATGAAACGTTTAAGAAATGCGCTTCCCGTTATGGGAAGAGTTATTAAAAATGCATATATGTTACCGTTTACAATGTTATATTTTGCAGAAAAATAAAACCGGTGTTGGACGGGCAGCCCGCGGACAGTCTGCATTTTGCTAAGGGGGAATGTGACGCCCTGGGCAAGCCAGGGGTCACAGGTCATCACACCACCACACCCTACATCCCAGTTAGGAACACCAAAGCTAACCAAAAATCCTTGTTGCCTTCCTCCAGGGGCTGATGTTCACACCAGGGGGGTGGGCCAGGCGGTTGGCTCCACCCACCGAGGAGTTCACAGCCCTGGAGGCGGGAGAAACCAGGAGTCAGCTCAGGGGGAGCTTGAGTGAGGAGCTAAGTGAAGGAGTAAACAGGTAGTGAAGTAAAGGAAGTAAAGTGGTAAAGGAGGAAAGCAAGAGTGGTGACAGGAAAGAAAGAGAGTGAAAAGCCTGAAGTTGGTCCAGCTGTGTGCAGGACTGGGTCAGCAAGGTCAGCAACGACGGTGACTGTCCAGAGGGGTGACTGTTCGGGAGTTCCTGGAAGGACCGCGGATGGGTAGTGACCCGGCGGTCTGGAGCAGCGTGCAAAGGACAGTCAGCACCAGGGCAGGGGCCTCTCGGACCCCGGCAAGGCTATAAGTTGCCATAATTTGCCGAATCCGTCAGTGAAGGGGACATCGATCCCCCAACAACCAAGTCCCGATTGAAGGCAACAGTCCAACCATTAAGGAGGAACACCGCCACCGCCAGGGCACCAGTTCCTCAGGGCCAGCATCTGCGGTCAAAGTAGAGCTCCTCCGGTCCAGCTTGAAGCCGGGGAGCGGGTTACCGGTGGGAACCCATCGCTACCAACTTAGAAACATCAGGTGCAGGTCAGAGGGACATCACCGTTACCTTCTGGGAGAGCAAGTGCAGCCGTCCGTGGGAACCGTCTTTCCAGCCGTGTGGTTTACCGTAAAACTGTGTCAACGTCTCAGGCTGAGTGAGTACCACAGTGCCGCAAGGCACAGCGCTGCCCCCGCGTCCCTGCGCCCACCAGGCCCTGCATCTCCCATCTCATCACCGGGCCCCGGGATCACCAACCCCTACCCACGGAGGGGCAACGCAACCCCTGGCTGCTCCGCATCACCATCCCCGGGATCCCCATATTGAGCAGCGGTGGTGAAATCACCACAACCGTGGGTGGCGTCACGGACAATAAACTATCCCCACACCCAACAACCCCCCTTTCACTCACGGGCGAGGAGTGCCGCTCGAGAACCCCCGGGATCCGGCCCACAGCTCGAGCCACCACTGAGCAGCAGCCGCCGGACCCGAGCAGAAGGGGTGAGCGTAGTGTGCTTGCACCCTCCTCCCCGCCCGCGACAAGTGCATGTCCTTTAGAGACCTGTGAGATTTAGAGCGGCAGAAGACCAGATACAAACTGGAGTGAGTACAGCTCAATTCAATAGCTCAGAATTAGGGAGAGGTCCCAAGTGGACATTGGTGGAGCAAAACTGCTACATGGTAGACCAGAGACTGCTGTGAGCTTGACTGCATTCACTCTGTAACAGTGAATGGACTGATGGATGTCAGCCTCTTGGAGAAGCTTAAAGAAGGAAGTCCAAGTCATTCCTCATTGAAGAATTTAAATTAGCAGCTACTGCAACCAGATTATTGGGCTTGTGAAGGTGACATGTTGGTGTATCTGTATCATAATGAGATTAACCTAAAAAAACGAAGTGACGTACATGTAAACTTAAAGCTGAAACCTGTGGTATAATCAGATGTAAGAAATGTCAAATATTCAGCCTGATGTCTGCTATGGTTGTTCACTGTTCAAAACTAAAGTTAAAAGAACTCTGTTTAGAATTATCGTGGCCTCTCCTACTTCTTTGTCTGCAGTCTTTATCACTGTGAAGATAGGACCTGAGTGGAAATGAATAGATACGACAAAATGAAAATTTTCCAAAGCACACGAGTTTTATCTATAAATCTGATTTGCAGTGATGTTATTTTCCTTGAATTGAATGTTCCTATTAGGAACCCCAGTGCATAATAAACTTAAGAAAATGTAGAAAATAAAAAACATAATATTCTCCTCCTCACTCACTTATCCTGACACCCATGCTGCTTCATATGTGTAGTGTTTGTCTTTTTGGTCCTTAGAACATTTTCTTTCTGCAATTGCGCACTGGAGTATTCACTCTCAAACAAGACTTATGGACCCAACCAAGTCATGGAGGTAATGGAAAATTGTGATTGTAGCCTGAAGACTTGTTTTAGAGTGAGAAGATATCAAACGGTGGAGCTGGAGGCTGGAGGATAGGGCAAATTAGTATTTAGATATTATTTTTTTATATTTATTAACCATTTGTTGCCCTTCAACATTTCAGCAAAATGATATACATAGGTGGCGGCCATTTTACTGACTTTTGCGCAGAGCAAATTATAAAAAACAATGAGTAGAATTTAATTTCTTTAGAACAATGTTGTCCATCTCTAAACCTGAACTGAAACCATTTTATCACTGGTATTGAGTGGTTCAGAAGACAGTACTCGGCTAAAGGTAACCTTTCACAGTAATAACCTCCCTTAATGGTGCTATGCAAAAACTCATATTATATGTATATGAAGAGGGGAGCGTGTGATTGATAGCCGGCTTGCTTTCCCTGACTTCTGTATATGAGAATGAATGCAATGCAGATGCGTCGTTACCTTTAAGAGAGACCCCATGTGTATGTGCCACCCCCATTGTAGTTGGGAGTACCCGGGGGTGACGTAGTGGGGCAGCCAGGTGTTGGAACCCTCCACGGGTAGGAGGATGCCCCGGGACTCGGTGATGGTGTTCAGGGAATACCTTCGGTTGTGAAGGGGTCACTTGCGTACTCACTCAGTCCATTAAGCTGACACTGACAACTTGATAAACCAAAGTTCTGGATACCGCTACTGCTAAGGGGAGCTAGTTTGGGTCCCGTCCCCAATGGTGCTGCCTGGTGATCTGTGACCTGCCTCCTGGCACTAAGTTTACTTCTCTGTTGGTCCTGGTAGTATGGAACTTGACGGATCCCGCTCCCCACTATGGCTAAGTGTGGAAGCTTGCTCTCAGGGTTCACGCTTGGGATTTTCTGGACCATTTGAGTGGAAAGTCCTATCCCCCTCATTGCGCTAGTACCCCGATTTTAGAGTGGGTGAAGAGCGGATCTTGAAATCTCCATTCTCGTCAGGTAAATTGTCAGTTGCCTGAAGCTACTCCCTGACCAGAGTCCACGTACGCCGTCGTGCCCTGGTCCCAGCCCGGTGATGGTACAAGGCCGCCGGCTGTCCTCCTCAACAGTTCTGTGCCCCTTGTCACGATCCCCTGCGACCGGGGGTCCAGCTCCTCTAGGCCCAGACCACCGTCTGCTACTTAGATGGCTTCCTAGGAACCCTGCTCATGACCTCCTCTCTCCTTCCCTTCCAAACTACTTCTCCCTACTCCTGACCTCCCCTAACCAACCTCCAAGTGGGTGACCTTATTCCACTCAGGCCGTCCACTGGTGTGTCTGGTGGGTGTGGTGCAGAGTGTACCTAGGATTTTAATCAGCTGATGTAGGCAACACCATATAGTTGGGGACCCATAACCAAGAAGAACGTGGATATTACACGGGAGAGCAGATTGCACAATACCCTGTGACGACCTGATAGTCCAGGGGTGTCACATGTACTTGTAGGATTCCTCGTCATAGACAGGGAGGAGACTGCAATAACCACAGGTCAGTCTTAATCAAAATAACTGGAACTTCTTTATTCTGGCACGTTCAGTATCCATTCTTCTGGTCCATAGGATCCCCATGCTGTGTCCTTTGTCCTCAGAGGAAAAACTCTGTTGACTTGCCCTAGGAAACTTCTTTAGCAGCTAAGTCCCATTTACTTGATCTTACCCCGGTATCCGTTCCTTTGCAGCTGCCATGTCTCACTCTTTCCCACGTCCCATATGCACAGCCTCCTCCAGCATCAATATGAGGTCTCACCAAAGTCTCCAAGCCTCGATGTCCCACCGATCTGAGGTTGACCTGCTGCACGTCAGCCGGGTGAGGTCTTGACACCTTGTGAAGGGATTCCCACCTTGCTCAGACAGACTCTATCACGAGCCCTGCCTAGCATGATTTCTGCTGCTCAACAGACCAGATTCTTTCTGCACAGATTCTGTAACCCTCTGCTTACTCCTCCCACCTTAGCTCCATCTCCATGACAACCCTCTACTGTACTCCTTGTTCCTTGTCTAATTCCTATAGCTGACTAATCTTCTCCCATCCTCCACCACCTGCTGCTTGTTCCCTAGTTCCACTATTCCTATCTTATCCCATTACTAATGCTATGCCTAATCTTACATCTTTACCTGGCCCTGCACTATACCCTCTACCGAACACAGCATGAGGGATGTATAAAACTACACCAGCAGTGACCACCAGGTGGAGCTAAATGGATCGCCCGCACGGCTCTGCTATATCTTATCTTTACTTTACACTTGCAATACATATTTACACCACCTTCGTAGAAGAGGGCGCTATTCGCCTATCTCCTACATATATTTACAACTGATTCTAGGGGCTCATACACACAGGAATTTATAGTGTTGCACAGACACAAAATGTCTCCATTGTGCAAAGCTGCATGTGTAATGCCCCAAAATTGTGTATGTACCTTTAAGATATAGCAGAGCTGACAGCTACCTTATTATGTCATGTTTTACGCCTTACTATCTAATGTCTGGTCGAAAACAAGGATGACCAGTTACTGTAATGTTGCCTTTTAAGTGTGAGTTCCAGAGACAGTTAATCCTCTACCACACACTGATTTTGTCTCAGAACATCAGATAGAAGCCAACGTCATCATGGAAGAATGAATTAAAGTCATGCGCTAGAGAAAAGGAGGACCACAACTTGAATGCCAAAGCAAAACATCTGACCATTGGAGAATGAGTCTGGCTTAAGACGAATCATCTAGGCAGCAAGCTAGATAAGAAGTGGGAGACTAGCCCTTATGTTAAGTGCACGTTACACGCTACGATATATCTTATGATATGTCGTCGGGATCACGTCGTAAGTGACGCACATCCGGCATCGTATGACATATCTTAGCGTGTGACAGCTACGAGCAACTGTGAATGAGCAAAAATACTCACCTTATCGTTGCTCGTTGACACGTCGCTCATTTTCTAAAAATCGAACGTCCAGTTGTTCATTGGTCCCGAGGCAGCACACATCGCTCTGTGTGACACCCCGGTAACGATGAACTGCAGCTTACCTGCGTCCCGCCGGCAATGCGGAAGGAAGGAGGTAGGCGGGATGTTACGTCCCGCTCATCTCCACCCCTCCGCTTTGATTGGCCGGCCGCTGTGTGACGTCACTGTGACGCCGAACGTCCCTCCCCATTCAGGAAGAGGATGTTTGCCACCCACAGCGAGGTCATTCGGAAGGTAAGTACGTGTGACGGGGGTTACTGACTTTGTGCGACACGGGCAAGAAATTGCCCGTGCCGCACAAACGATGGGGGTGGGTGCTATCGCACGAGAAATTGTAACGTGTAAAGCAGCCTTTATTTGAGCTAGCCCTCTAACTGATGTAGAAGTCTACAAAATCTCTAAAGAGCATGAAGAGACAACCAAAGTAGTACACTGCAGTCAGCTGAAGCTTTGCCTGGCAGATGACATCCAAGATCCTTCAAGAGATGAAATCAGAGATGACATCACCAACAATCCACAAGATGACTTCAGAGCCTAAACAAGGGAGAATCTTGCAGAGACTGCCAGTCCAGATGAGGTACCAGTCCCAGTGCAGATGGAAGGTCAGAGACTACTAGAGAATGTAAAGGTTAAATGTTTCCTGTTGGCTGGTCATTTATTTTTTTTTGCAGTGGTTCATCCCAAAACCTGTTTACACACAAAATGAATATGTTGACACTCCGCCTAAATTAACTAAATGAATTGACTTTGAAACCCTTGAGAATGAGTCCTCATCAGGTATCTCAGGTGACTCATTGAGAAGATCAGAGAAAGTGACCAAGGGTCATGGGCCAGCAAGATACCATGAATAAAGGAATTACTTCGTTATTTTATGTACTTTAATTGGGACTACTAAAACTGAAATTGGTCCACTATTAGAGACTGTGATCCTGCAGCCCCATGGGTAATTCATTCAACGTTCAAGTAATATGCCTCCAAAGACTTTTGGATGATGTTTTTGTTTTAGGTTACAGCATTTATAGAGAAACTCATGGTCTCCTAATTTTTCACTGTTTGCATTATATATTTTTCTTTTCTAGGTTGTCCTAGACACAGTAAGAAGCTCCAGTTGCATGAGAACAGGTATATTTTTAAAGTTGGTGAATATATGATGCAGCAAAGTGGTTGTGTATGTGCCTTTAAGATGTAGCAGAGCTGACAGTTAACTTAATATGTTTGCGCTTTCTTTACATCATCCTTGCAGATAATGCATAAGAGTATTCAGTACATAGAAGTAGACTGGATATGCACAAAGTGAGGTGCCCATTATTTTCTACAATTTGGAGATTGACAGCTCTGCTTTCCATATGTGGCATACAGGTCACCTGGTAAGTAAACATGACATGATTCTAGGCTTAGCAGGGGAGGCGAGGAAACATTTTGTCTTTGTGTACATTGATCTGAAGAAGCTGAGGGAGAAGGTAGGAGAGCAGCCATAGCTCCTGTATATGAGAACCCAAAGCCTTAGCTGCATATAAATACGTGGTTAGAATTGTGCATACCAGCAGAAAGTAAAGATAAGCAAGCGTGCATCTGATGTCACGTGATAACCCGGGAAAGTAACTGTGATTTCGGAATAGGAATTGAGCCTGTGTGCAAGCATCATTCATCTTTATGTATCTGTGTAAATGTAAAACAAGTACATGTGTTTTTCCTCTGCCCCACTGGCTTCTCTGTTTATTGGACTGTTTGTAGTGGACGACATTACACCACACTGCCCGGAAACAGAGATACATTGAGTGCACTCTGGCATAATGAACTCTTTTATTTTCTCTTTTTCTTCTCTTTTTTTACTGCCATGGCGGCATGGTAACTGCCAAACACCAGATGGTGCGTATACTGTGCATGTGTAGCGCAGGCTCCAATGTGACAAATATGTCTAGGTTAGAGTATCTCCATAGATTCTGAGCATGCCATTAAATAGACTCATATCACTGTATCATTTATACAGAGATTGTATGGATCTAGATATCGGGTACTGTTCAGTCACAGACCAATTCTGTTGGCTATTGTGCCCCTGATTTACAAGACAATTTTGAAAACAATCCTGAAAAATACAATTTAAGTCTCATGCCATATTATAGGCATAATCTCCAATATTGACTAGAGATAAATGGATAAGGAGAAATTCAAATTTGCCAATTTTAGAGGATTTTCCTCAGAAAAGTTAACTTGCAGAGAACTTATTCTCGATAAATACAATGTCCCTTTTTATGCTCTAGCGTCTCTCCAGACCCCAAAGCAAAATGAACATAATATGTAAAAACTGAAGAAAACCTTATACTCACCTTACCGCTTTCCATTCTGGCCCCTCCTGTCCACATTGGCATCTATCTGGCCCTTGCTGCATTTTCCTATGACCTTCATGAACACTAAATCGCCATTTTACTAAATCCATGTTGAAGCAACTTACAAAAAAATCCACATTTTGGTGAATTCAAACTTTTGCATATTTTAGTAGAATTTAATTTAACTCGACTTTATTCACTCATCTCTTTTACTGACTAAGGCGTTAGACAAGTGTAGGAAGTGGTCGTTTCGCTCCCCCTCTTACTATGCAGTGTTTCCCCTAATGTACAGTAATGTGATATTATTAATTGCTTAATGGTGAGTGTGTATTGGTGCAGCTGCCAGTGATGTAGCAGAGCCGGAGCAGCGCAGCAATCGGTGCCATATAGCGACTGATAAGTTATAGTTTTTTACTGAATACTAAGTTTATTGCTAGGAAAAAGGAAAGAATCCAGCACTCGTGTCCAAGATGTATGATAAAATTAAATTTTTATTCAAATTTCCATAGTAAAACAGATATGGATCATATCCAGAAGTATAAAAAAGTCCCCATAGGAGATGAGATGAGATGACAGGGATCCCTGTCATCTCATCTCATCTCCTATGGGGACTTTTTTATACTTGTGGATATGATCCATATCTGTTTTACTATGGAAATCTGAATAAAAATTTAATTTTATCATACATCTTGGACACGAGTGCTGGATTCTTTCCTTTTTCCTGGAGTTCCCTGGCCGGGCCGGCCTCACCGTGCACCTGTCCCTCATCGGAGTCTCCATTTGATCTGGGTGAGCTGATTTTTTCTTTTTTAAGTTTATTGCTAGTGTGTGTTTTAGAGTAATGTATAATGTATGATATAAGATGCATAACATATGTTTACTCAGTGGGTTGTGTCATGTGGGAGGCAAAGTTTAGGGGGTAATAGGAAGCAAAATGATTAGAGTATAACATGTTTTATATAAGGTCTTTTATTACAAGAAATATTGTAACGTGTATTATATAAAGTATAAGAATAATAATATAGAATGATTAAGGTAAGATTAAGTGCAACGTAGGGACAAGTGTGCAGGAGGGGAAGTCAGTGGTGAATAGAATGTTTTAGCAATAGCAAAGTGCAGGTCCTGCAGACTAGAAATTGATACAGTAATAGCCTAGGAGACAGTAGTGGGTGGAGTAAAGAGGGAGTTGGTAAGGCAGACAGGGCAGATAAGTCAGTTTAGTTTTAGTTTAGTTAATATGTAGTAGTGTTCTGCACAGGAGGTCCTGGGATCATGAGCTCTGTACCAGGGTTTGCCCAAGCCTCAGGAGCTATCCTCCCTTGTGTCCTACGGGCACGGCTGCAAGAGACGGAGACCATAGATGTCAGAATTGGCTACTGGAGGAATAGTACCCAAAGCGAGTGCTGGTCAGAAGATTACTCTATTGAGCAGCGACAGAAGAACAATAACTGTAACGGAGGAGGAGAGTGGCATGTCTGTCCTAGGAAAGATATTGTGAAACTGTTTATTAAGAAGATTGAGAAAAGTTTATTGTGGAGATGTCTCTTACGAAGAACGAATGATGAATAAAGAAGTTAAAGTCTGAGTTGAAGAGAAACTGTTTCTGTGATGTGTTGCCGAAGTACGATGTCTATGACGGTGACCAGAGAAGGAGTGGCGGACAAGCCATCGAAGGCGCAAGTAAGTGTCGCACACCCAGTCGGGGCGGAACACATGCACAACACATGCTTGATGAAGAAAGGGAGGGCTACTGCCGGCCATCACCTGGCTCCCCTCTTCACAAGGACATAGAGTGCACAAGGCTGTGGCTACAAAAGGAAGGTTGTGCAAATATTTTGATTGTGAAAATGTGTCTGAGAATCGATGTCACACTGCTATTTTAGAGTTGCTATTTGGTGTAAAAAAGAAAAGAGCCATATGGCAGGCTTCCATTGAAGTCTATGGCAAGAGTCTTATTCATCTTCCCAATAGTGACAGAAAATACAGACTCGCAGTCACAGTAGGTAACAGGCGATCACAGCTTGCAATATGACAGAATAGGAAATCATTAGAAATGATGTCACTATACAGCACCAGGATCTTAATGTTGCGCAATATAGATCATCATGGTAAGGCCATGTGAACACATTGCATTTTTATGTGTATTTTGATGTGTTTTGTGACAAATCTGCATTCCTATCCTTATGGCAGCAAAGTCAATGAGAATCCTGAAGTGTTAGGCATGTTGCTTATTTTTTTCCCTGCAGATTTGGTGCAGAAAATAATCTGCAGCATGTCAATTATTGATGCGTTTTTGCCTGTATTTTTCAGCCCTTCCAGCCATTGACTTCATTATGAAAAACAAATGTAAAAATGCTCCAAAAACGCACCCGTTTTTCTGCCAGAAGATGCAGATTGAGTGCAGAAAATTTCTGCACCAAATACTCAGTGTGCGCACATAGCCTGAAGTGGGCATATTATCATGGAAATTAGTTTTCCACTCAAAACTGGGCAGCCATTGCAGTTGATTGACAGGGGAGGAATCTTCATTATGCAGTTGAACGTGGTATGCAAATGCAATCACACATTATTGGCATAAAGGTCTGTTGTCACTGATTCAGTTAGCTACATGGACACTGTAGAGTGATGGCGTCTAGCACTGTTCCTAGTGCTGGCAGATTGTTTATTGTGTTCTTATATTTTAAGGTAGTAAAGAATCTTATTTCTTAGAGAGATTGACTGCTGAAAATCAGCAATGTCATCCATTTGTGCTCAATAATGACAGGATGCATTAATATTCACTAGAACTCCTATCTGCTCTTTATAGTTATATGCAAATGACCTTTCTGTTTCATTTCTTCATCTTCTAGCATCACCAAGCGGTCACACAGTATATTCTTTAATGCTCATATTTCTATTATTTCATCTTCTGGCGCCATCAGGTGTCCAAAAATGATTTTTCATATCAGATATTCAAAATGAAAAATAAGGACTTTACTTATATAGAGTATGTATTTTACAAGACAAAAGCATTTC